>NC_143219.1:2400000-4800000 GCF_030267445.1 Bombyx mandarina
TTGCAACATTAAGAAAGATTGAATATTTCTTTTTCTATAATCAGTGCAGCGGCGTTGCCCGTCACCTTCAAGGCGATGGAAGGTCCACTCAGGATCGATGTCCGCATCACTAGGTTCGTTCTCCCCATTGGCTGTAACATCAACATGGACGGCACCGCGCTCTTCATAGCGATAGCCGCGGTCTTCATATGCCAGATGAACAATATGACTTTGGGTTTTGCTCAATTGGCAACTATATTGTGAGTATAAAAAACATTATATCTAGTCTGTGCCATTAAATTCCAGGGAGTAAATTGGAGACTTGAAAAAAAAAAAAAACAAACAAACAAACAAAAAATATTTCATAGAAGCGATTTTAAAACCAAGTGGACTTGTTATTTTCAAAGGCTATTTAAAAAGCGCTAATATCCTTTGATATCCACCCTCAAAAATGGGATTGTGTTTATTAAATAAATACTATATAACGAAAGCTTAAACTATTGAAATCCTTAACCACAATTTCGATTTGTTTGATAAATTTCTGAGAGGTACAGTTAAAAGGAAGAATTTCCGCCAAGAGGTTGTAATTAATTGCTCGATAGACCGACGGCCTGAATGTTGCAGTTCGGAACTTGTATACAGTAAAATAAAATATTTTTAGTGAGATTCAGGCATCTATCAAATGTCGTATTTACGTAGATTCCATAGACACAGCTCACTGAGTTTCTCGGCGGATCTTCTCAGTCGCGATTCCGATTCGGTGGTAGATTCTGCGAAGCACTGCTCTTGTTAGGGCCAGTGTTAACAATTTTCTCAGGTTGAGCCCGTGAGCTCACCTACTCGTCCGCGCGTAGTTGGAATAGCCTCTTAAGCTACCAGCTAATAGGTAAGATTTTTTTTGCATAGGATCAATAGTTCTGTTTAATCATTAGACCGTATCACACGTCATTTCGGATCCTCCCGATCCACTCACGGTGCTTTTCGGTATCTCAAGCACTGGTCATCGTTCTCCTCGAACCTGCCGCTTACGACGAAGGGCTCGATGAGTAAATTAACTCTCAGACACAGCCCACTGAGTTTCTCACCGGATCTTCTCAGTGGGTCGCGTTTCCGATCCGGTGGTAGATTCCACAAAGCACGGCTCTTGCTAGGGCCAGTGTTAGCAACATTGTCAGGTTTGAGCCCAAAAAAAATTAACTGTGGCGTCGTGGGAGACTGGATAGGAACGAAGTTCCTCATTATGAAAATATTAATTTGAAGTTCTATTCGAGGTATAAAGAAAATAAAACTGGAGGTTTCGCAACAACCCACGGTCATTCGGCAACGTGCGAACTTATTGTGGTACACTTCATTCACGGTTGTTTGCATAAGAGTTAGTGTATTGCGCAAATGAACGCTCTGAGATCGTGGTCAATGAATGATAAAAAACTAATAAAAATCTTACGTTACGGACGTTTTTTCCCGGTTAGGGTAACCCTCCGCATCGTCCCATAAGGAACTTCGTTCCAAAAACCGTGTGTACGAGCGTCGATATATCGATACAAGGCGCCATTGTCTTCCAGTTTGACGTCGACGGCCGCGTCTCTGTCGTCGGCATCGGTACCGTCGGCGGCGCTGGTGTTGCTGCTGGTGGTGCTGTCCTCAGTGGACGCGCCTGCGCAGGACGTGTCTCTGCTGTTCGCCGTCGACTGGCTCGTGTGAGTATCGGATATTCCAATAAGTGATATCACGTTCTGTTTTACAATTAGACTTACGAAAGTATAAATACGCATTTATCTCAGTAATTCGGGATGCTAATAGAATTTTTAAATGATTTGTGTGATAAATATATTAGCGAGAGGTGAAAGGCTATTCGGTTTAAGCTACATTTTGGCACACTTATAGGAGAGCCATTTAAAGTTTGAAATTTGGAAAAAATATCATAACAAAAAAAAACTACTTGAGATGTCTGAATAAAGTAAACTTAATTGTAGTTCAATTAAAAATATCTAATTGTTGCTACTAATATGTACCCAAATAAAATGCTAATAATAATTATTATGTTACATTGTGTGTAGCCACTGTACACAGAAAACCACTGTAGATTTATATTTATATATATATATATATTTTTATTGCTTAGATGGATGGACGAGCTCACAGCCCACCTGGTGTTAAGTGGTTACTGGAGCCCATAGACATCCACAACGCAAATGCGCCACCCACCTTGAGATATAAGTTCTAAGGTCTCAGTATAGTTACAACGGCTGCCCCACCCTTCAAACCGAAACGCATTACCGCTTCACGGCAGAAATAGGCAGGGTGGTGGTACCTACCCGTGCGGACTCAGAAGAGGTCCTACCACCAGTAAAAAATATAGTATAGAAATAAAGTATATATTAGTATAGATTGATTGAATTCCAGTGATAGGATTCGTACAACGAACAACATGCTTGGCGACTGCTACGCGGCCGCCGTCGTGGAACATCTGTCTAAGAACGAGCTGATGGCGTGCGATGCGGCTTCCATTGTTAGTATTCTATATAACTTTATAACGAATTATTAAAACAATCCCAGTTTAAGGTGTATAAGTATAACGATGTAAAATATATTTCATTGGTGCTGCTATATCGACTGACAGCTTTTTGGAAAAACTTCGTGGTTGGTTGCCCGGCGACGTCTCTGCCGCTCCGCCCGCATGCACGCCCCTCCTAGACCCACGAGTAGAACAAATAGGGATGTGCACGTTATAACTTCACGCCCACTGAGTTTCTCGCCGAATCTTCTCAGTGGGTCGCGTTTCCGATCCGGAGGTAGATTCTGCGAAGCACTGCTCTTGCTAGGGTCAGTGTTAGCAACACTCCGGTTTGAGCCCCGCGAGCTCATCTACAAACGTTAGGGCGAAGCTGAAATAGCCTCTCAAAGCTATCGGCATAGGTAGGAAAAAAAAAACTTCCTTTTTATCTTACCTATATATTATGTAGAATTGGGATCGTGTCCCAAAAACATGATAGGCAGCGGCTTGACTCCGCCCCTGGATTGCTGACGTCTATGAGCGACGGTGACCACTTACGATCTGGCGGGCAGTATGCTCGTCTGCATACAAAAAAATATTCTACTGTTCCGAAATCTTCTGGTATTATAAAATAAAAAATATCTAACACCTTTTTTACGCATTAACCGTCTTCGCCATCTTCCTTATCTCTGTAATTCTGTCTGTCAATCTCTTCTTTTTCTTCTTTATTTTTTGGTTTCGGCACGGTTTGTGCATTAGCCAGCGTCAAGTATTAAGGTTTTTATAATTCGCTGTTTTAATTATATTTTATAGTTTATGAATAATAAAAAACGATGGAAACTTAATCAATTGGCATGAAGTCAAATGAAATGAGATAAGATGATATGAGATGATATATAATCTCAATAAAATATAGGTTATTTACTAAGACTTTTTCAGTGAAGTTTTGGGAGAATCCCGAGGACTTACGTTCAGATGCTTTATTTCATTTTCGCAAATTTGTGCACTTTCACAGATGCTAAGCAGTTAAAAAACCACTGTTATTACTATACATTTAAACCTAAAGAAACACTAAATAGACAAAAATAAACAAATCACACAACTTCACTCCTCGCGTTTCCGCCAAAAAGTCCTGTCAATCTCTTTTCCCTTTCTTATCGTTTTCTTTCATTCACTTCTTAATGCTCCGTTCCAGACTCTTTCATATGTTCCGTTCTTACTAATCTTACGTATATTATGCTTATAAATTGTGCCGAATGAGATGTGTAAAATTTGAATACAGCGCCCGCTATTAAATAATTAACCAACCCTGGTACTAAAGCTTTGAGTCAATAAGCTAATCCACAACGCCATCTGCTAGAAACCTGTGGAGCTCATAGATAGTAGTAATAACTGTTGGTTATTTAAGTTACTAGCGACCCGCCCTCGATTCGCTTCGGAAACTGTAATTTATTACTGATTTCTCTACTATTTAATGGATGTTATTTACAAATAAACCTTCCTCTTTAATCACTCTATCTATTTAAAACCGCATCAAAATCCGTTGCGTAGTTTTAAAGATTTAAGCATAGGGACAGACAGATATAGGGACAGAGAAAGCGACTTTGTTTTATACTATGTAGTGATATATAAATCAAATAATTTGCAATGAAAAACTATTGTGATTATAAATTGAGATAAAAGCTATCCTATCTCATAAATTGGATTAAAGGACACATTTTAAAACAGAAAACGCTAAAATCGAATTGCTGATTTCGGAGTTAATCTTGAACAAATACTTTGACAAGTCTAATAAACAAAATAGATCTAATATTAATTCTAATCCCAGAAGGTCCATTAGATGTGTCACTATTTATTGGTTTTGTATTATGGGACTCTGGCTTTAAACATAAAAAATGAAACATAAAAAAAATGAAACATTAATAAACATAAAAAAATAAGTCTCTATTACCAATAAGTTTCAAGTAGAACTCAGTAATCGCTGGTAATGAACGTTTTACCAATAACAGAATTGCAAATTCTAGGAAGCTACGACCGGCATCACTCCAAGCACAGAAGAAGCCTTAACCACACCAGGGAAGCAGTCGATCGTATCAGACGACATCGTCATTGACATGCACAATCACAACAACGTCGAAAGGATTTAGTTCTTACCAAAAGAGTCTCTGAGACTCTTATAAATGATAAAAAGTATTAAAAAGAAGATTTAGTAAGAGAAAGGCTTCATGCAAGTCTCTCAAAGCTTTCATCACAATACGATGATGTCATCTATGTAGATGTTTATATTTTTTATTTATGGATAAAACGTTAAGAGATCAAATTATTAAATTGTAATTGATGGACTGATATGTAACAGGTATATAATTATATACAGGACGTATTTTTTTTTAAATAAAATATGTATGTACTATAAGGATTAATTAAAATAAATCCAAGATAATTAAACAATGCTGAACTTCTTTGTGACCTATGAAGATTTTGCATCGTTGTCTTTTCAAATTACATGCTCGTCTAACTCTAGAAGATCTTCTATCACTTCTCCGTTAACGTATTTATAAATAGCAATAAATCACGAAGCATCTCTTTTACTAAATCCTCTCATTTTACTCCTTTAATAAAAGATCTTCGCAATCTTTTCGCTCCGTGAGCAGTTAACCGCGTAGATTCTTGTTCTTATTGTTTACTGGCTTGCATCGGATACATGATGCAAGCAATTACTAGAGTAAGTAGTAACTGATTCTTAACAATTATTTTAATGATTTATGAATATATCTATGACGGTAAGTTTTCGAATTACATACCAATATTTTACATTTTTCAAATATGGGTTCGGTAATGTTGTGTAAATAATTATTGTTTACGGTTTAGTCTAGAACTAATTTAGATCATTTTGTGTTTTAATTTTTTATAATTTGATTAAAATGAAGTGAATAGATTATATAGCATACATTTATACATGAAGTTCACAAGTTCTTTATAGTTCGAATTAGTCTTTTCACAAAAAAAAGATCGCGTGATATTGAGACGTGGCGGCCGTAATGGTCCCACGTTGTCCATATGGACATGAGAAAAGTGTTGGGAAGAAACAGGAAAAGTATAAGTGGGTGATTGGGTATGGCGGTGGACTTTGTTTTTCTGACAATCTGTGCATTCACTGACCCACTGTCTGCGTTTTTTCTGTGCTCCAGGCCAGTTAAATCTATTCGTAACCATTCTTGCAGTGGTTTTACACCTGGTGCGCGTCAAAAATAGGTTTCCTGAAAGCTACTGTCATATTTGGTCGTGGATTTGGCGTGTATTTTTTTTTTATTTTTTTTATCGCCGTATAGGCAGACGATCATACGGCCCACCTGATGGCGAGTGGTTACCGTCGCTCATGGACGTCAGCAATGCCAGGGGCCAAGTCGCTGCCAACCGTTCAATATTCTCCACAAGCCTCGTTTGAAGAAGGACATGTCATAGCGCTCGCATAGCATATGTCGCAGTAAATTTCCTTGTCGGAGTCTGGTATTTTAATTTTCTTCAGATCTAGTGCTGAACCTTTCTGTAGCAGCTGTTTTAATCCTAGATCCGAGTCTTGTGATGCTGCGAGTGCGGTGTAGTCTATAATGCGACTAATTTCCTCTATGCGGGAGAGCGCGTCGGTTACAACATTTTGGCTTCCTTGGACATACTGGATATTCGTTGTAAATTGGGAGATGAAGTCCAGATACCGACATTGCATTGGAGAGCATTTTTCACGATTATAAGAGAAAGCAAATTACGGGGGCTTATGATCCGTAAAAACTGTGGATGGTCTTGCTTCTACCATATGGTGAAAATGGCGTATTGCGTTGTATATAGCTAGCAGCTCACGATCATATGGGCTATAGTTACTGTCTGCAGAAGAGAGGCGTCGTGAAAAGTCCCAGTGGCTTCCAATTGTCTTTACACTTTTGGTGAAGTGCGGCCCCCATGGACGTACCGGACGCGTCTGTGAACATGGCCAACTGTGCGGCAGGTCCTGGATGTGCAAGCATCACTGCTTCGGAAAGACTTGTCTTACATCTATTGAAAGCTTCCTGTTGTTCAGGAGTTATTGTAATACTCTGTGTTCCCTTCGTTTTAGGTCCAGCTAGTATGTCGTGTAATGGACTTTGAAATTTGGCCACATTAGGTACAAATCGACGATAAAAATTGTATATTCCTAAAAATTGGCGAAGTTCTTTTACTGTTGACGGTGGTGGGTAGTTTATGATTGCCTGCACTTTTTCTGGTAGCGGCCTCATGGCCCAGGAAGGTGATACATGCGTTACCAAATTCACACTTGTTAGTGTTAATGAGCATGCCATATTCTGCTAAGCACTGGAACAGCTGCCGAAGGTATTGGAGGTGGGAGGTCTCATCTGGCTGGTGACTCGGTATCTGATGGTAAGCTTTAACTAAGTCAATTTTTGAGTAGCCTTTGGTTCCTGCTAGTTGCTGCGAGAAGGCTTGAATGTGACGGATTGGATAGTTGTCCGAGATTGTACGCGCGTTCAGTGCCACTGTCTTTCTTGGGCGCGAGGTGAAGCGGTGATGGCCACGAATTCTCGTACCTATGCGTCGTAACGCTCGCCAGCGTTTCATTCGTTTTTTTTAAAGACACTTTGTCGGGATTGGGGAGCTTGGATAGGGCGGGCCTGGGGAGGGATGCCTGGGAGCATTAGCGTCTACGGGACCGACGCGGGCGGGGAGTTCCTTGTCGCTGCTCGCTTTGTCCTCGGAGGGTCTCTCTGTGGGGCGTTTCTTCCGTACGGCTGGATACTCAAGCTTGAGCAGCTTGACGTCAAGACGTCAAGACGAGGGACCCCCCACCCGCGTCGGTCCCGCAGACACTAATGCTCCGAGGCACCCCTCCCAGGCCCGCCCTATCCAAGCCCCCAATCCCGACAGTGTATTTAAAAAATTCAAAAATACGAACGAAATGCTGGCGAACGGTACGGCGCGTAGTCTATTTATATATCAAATAATGAATCGGTCAATTAAACGTTTTATTCAATAGGGTACCATGTACAGTTTTGTACTTATTTAAGTTAAATTTCAATTATATTGCATTTAGATAATTATTCATTGCTTAAAACGAAACTTTGATTTAAAAATCTCTATGAAGATTTTAAAAGTTGTTTCCAAAATTTTGTTGTATATCATAGGCATACTCAATACTGAGTTACTTAAAATTAACTTCAAAATCAATATTAGGTTGTATCTGTCATATTCAAAGTATATAAATACTAAGGTATAAGAATTTAATAATATATCATCATTAGATATCAGTGAGTCGGTACTGTATTATAATTAAGGAGGCTAAATTTTTGTATCTACTATTACAATATATTTATTATAATACGCTAGTTGTAGAGAAGCTAATTTAATCTATAATAGATACCAAAGAACTAAAGATTTACAAAATAATGAAAGGATTTTTTGAAATTTTACCGTAAAATGTGATTTTGAATTACATATTGGTGTGTTCAGGTTCTTAAACCGAGAACTGTGATGAGATGTTTCTTTTGGAAACCTGTTTACTGAAATTCAATATTATATCGTGTGTCTTAATATTTGAGCATAATCGAAATAAAGTACTAAAGATTAATGTTTGAAAGCTTCTGAATAAACACGAGAATAGGTACTTACATGAGTTTATCATATGCTATTAATGTTGCATTAATTTATAATGCACTAGCGACCCGCCCTCGCTTCGCTTCGGAAACATTAAATTTTATTATTGATAGCGGAGTCCCGCGATGTTACCCGCGGTCATTGTCGTGCCGCGGGTGACGCCGCAGGGTGAAGCTAGTCTAAATAAAGTCGCCTAAGTTACTCCTTATTACATCAGCTACCTGCCAATAAAAGTCCTGTCAAAATCTGTCCAGCCATTTCAGAGATTAGCCGGGACAAACAAACAGACAGGCAAAAATTGTAAAAAGTGTTAATTTGGTGTATATATGTACCGTATATATTATATATATTCATATGCATGTAGTAAAAAACGGTTATTTCAATATTACAAACAGACACTCCGATTTTATTTATATGTATAAATTTAAATATACTTGGGCGATTTCGCCTGTGAGTAAATAAATATGAGTGGAGACCTCGTACTGGACAACACATTGGCTAAGATTACCCCGAATATTACAATATTAGTGTTTATATTGATTATGTCGTCGTCGTGGCCTAAAGGATCGCCGGTGCATTCGTGTTGAGCGACGCACCGGTGTTCGAATCTCAGGCGGGTACCAATTTTTCTAATGAAATACGTACTCAACAAATGTTCACGATTGACTTCCACGGTGAAGGAATAACATCGTGTAATAAAAAACAAACCCGCAAAATTATAATTTGCGTAATTACTGGTGGTAGGATCTCTTGTGAGTCCGCACGGGTAGGTACCACAACCCTACCTATTTCTGCCGTGAAGCAGTTATGCGTTTCGGTTTCGTTGTAACTATACTGAGACCTTAGAACTTATATCTCAAGGTGGGTGGCGCATTTACGTTGTAGATGTCTATGGGCTCCGGTAACCACTTAACACCAGGTAGGTTGTGAGCTCGTCCACCCATATAAGCAATAAGAAAAAAAAAAAGTAGTCAATTATCTTCAGAACTTTACTATCTGCAATATAAAATCATCTTTAATACTATTACTGTGTACTTTAAATTCCACGGTATAATATAAACTAATATAAGGGTATTCGGTAATAATGCACGCTGGCAATATTGTTATTAGAGGTTCAAAATTGATAATAATAAAACTGCTCAATATTAGATTCGCATTTTCATTTTATTCAAACTTCCTTCGTCGACATTCGTTTGGAACTTTAAATCTAATATTAACATTGCTTATTTTATTTACACTTAGTCTTCATACTGTTGGATGTGTGGCATCAGAAATACATCTTTGAATAATCACACGACACTGATACACTTTTAAATTTGATATATTATATCGTACAGATGATTATGTTAATTAATGAATTAAATTTGTATAATGATTTAACTGATACCACAAAACAGTCTTCGATATTTTCATATTTAGACGAAAATCACAGGACAATACACATTTCAAAGGCACAGATATGTCATGCAGCTACAGAGATACGTAAATTATAATGGTGTCACTACATCTTTGTAAAAAAATAACTGTACACTATCATAAGCTTAATTTAAAAATACTTATAGCTTACAGTAAAGCTGATTCATTTGTAACATTTATACAAAATAACATGGCAGTCTTTGATTTTGATATTATACAAGGCACTAAAACGTATACAATATGTACAAGATAATATTACAACCCGATTCATTAATATTTACATTTACCGGAAAAATCGGTAATAAGCGCTTAAAAGACACCATTTTGAGCATACTTTAGGTGTGTAACGATGCACAAAACGATCGAGAGGATCTAAGCCGATCAGATCGGCTTCTAAATAAATACTACTAAAAATACTAGTTGGCAAACATGTTACGGGATATGTACAGACATCTTAAAAAATAATATTCACATTCGCATAGTTGTGTGGGGAGGTTTTCTGCTACCAGGCACCGGCGGAAGGCCGGGACCTACAAGGGGAGACATCGATGGGGATCTCGTAGCTAGAGGAGATAATGAAGGCGAGAAGGACGGAGACATAGCAGCCGCAGCAGAAAATCCCCCAGGAACATCATGACTTATAGGCGATCTAGGCAGTAGGAGCTGCGGTTGTCTACACGACAGCGACGGCGCAGGACAACTCCTTGGCGCTACTGTCGTTAAAAGAGGGGGTGGCACACTTTTACCTCCAGATATGGACGTTCCTTTACTTTTGGCACTAGACGCCGCACTATTTCCACTTTGAAGTGACACGGCATCGTCTTTTAGACGCGCTATTTCCGAAAAGACATGCGCCAAGGGCTGATACTGCGGACCCCAATCGAGTAAGTAGTCCCAGTTGTAGCTGCCAGTTAATTCCTCTTCAGAATGTACTATTGAACTAAGACTGCCGGTCATAGAAGGACCAGCGGTTGGTACGGCTGTGTTCTCCCCTGGAGCGCTGGGAAATGCACCTAAAGCCATAGCTCTGTCTACGGCAGCACTGGCTTCATCAGCACTACTGGCTCTTTCGCTGCCGGTAACTTCATTAAGTTTGGCGTAAATGAGATTCGTGATATCGTTTTCGTGACCCCCATCTTCATCGAACATATGCATAGAATCCATCGGTGGGTGATGTAACATATTATCTTTAGTTCCTGTATTTTCAGAGCATCGCCTTGATGACGTTGAAGCTCCGCCTCCGGCACCCGTGTCAACTATACCGAGTCTCGCTAAATATTCTTGTGTATTATGTACTGAAACATCAGAGAGATTGTCATCGTCTCCTGATCTATGCATCCCGGACTCTCGTTGCAAGGGACCTTCATTAATCATTCTTATTTCCTCGTCCTCGCCGTCTTCTCCGTCCTCAGCTGAGCCACGCCCGCTTGAGCCGGATTGATCAGAGCCTGAGAGTTCTGATGTAGTAGCGGCCCCGGAATTAGAACTTGCCGTGTGTGGACCATACGGAGGTATCTCATCGTATTTTGGAGGAGCGAATTGACCAGCAGAATTTACCGTACCAGTATTTCTAATGGGGATAGTATCAAAAGCACCTGGATCGACATAACTATTAGTTGTGACCCCTCCTTCAGAATTGAAGCCGGGCTTGTTGACGTTTTTGTGTCTTTTATTTTTCATGTGCAAGAACAGAAACGCCGCTGCAAATATAATTATAATGAATATGAAAGCGATAAGTAATCCTAAAGCCCAATCCGAAAGACCTCCATTTGTAGCGGCCGCTGTGTCGTTTGTTAGATCTATTTCACCAGCCAAAGCCATGTCGTTCAATCCGATTTCGACTGCGGTTTTATTTGTTAGGGAGCCTTGTCGACCAGAGCTCGCGGTGACTACCAAACTAATCGATTTATCTGAACCAAACAAATTTTGCACAGAATCGATTTTCTTCTTCAGTATAATAACGCCTGTAGTCCTGTTGATTTTAAAGTAAGAATGCGATGTCGACAGTTGGTACACGATGCGACCATCGATGCCTTTGTCTCGATCTGTTGCAGTTGCTTGACCGATCGTATACCCGGCGGGCAACGACCCTGATTTCGGTATCCTAAACTTGTAGGTTTTTTGCGTAAATTGAGGATAAAATTCGTCGCGACTCTCTACGTCAATTCTCACTTTCACAGTTGAACTTTTCCCGCCCAAGTCCGATGCTTTTATTGAGAACTCGTATTTATTTCGCATCTCGTAGTCGAATACCGCGTTACTGTTCACCAGTCCAGTTGACGAATCGATCTGGAACAGCTTCCACGAATCGTCCTTTCTATTTAAATTCAACGTTGACGGTATTATCGTATAGTCGAGTTTCCCGAATTTGCCTTTATCCAGATCGGTCGCTCTGGCAATGAACACGGACGTACCCGTTCTTTCATTTTCAGAAATACTCTCGAAGTATTCGCTTACGGGGAACGTGGGAGTGTTGTCATTCTCGTCGATCAGACCGATTTTGATGTAAGCCTCACTGCACAAAGCAGGGACACCTAGATCGCACGCAATAATCACCAGTTTATACTCCGTACTGCCTGTGTCGTAGTCAAGGGGTTTATTAACGTTCAGTACTCCCGTGGAGGGATGCATATAGAACAGACCTTCGTCGTCTCCCGAAGTCAAATTGTAAACTACATTAGCATTTAGAGTTCCGGATTGGTCTGCATCTGTAGCGACTAATTTCGTAAGCGTATATCCGATTTTGACGCCTTCATTGACGGTCAATTCGAAATCGTTGCTTGAGAACGTCGGTGCATTGTCGTTAGCGTCGGCGACGGTTACAAACACAGTGATGGCTGTTTTGTTTTGATTGCGTAATAATTTGCCGTGTTCGACTGCAGCCAATCCCAGCACGTATGAGTCTTGAGTTTCTCGATCTAGTCTTTTGAGAAGGATCAGTGCTCCTTCTTGAGTTACATCGAAAGAATCGTTTTCGTTTCCCGATATGATGTGAAAGTTCAAATTGTACTTCTTGAGCACATCGTTAATTCCACCGATTCGGAGTAATGAAGAGCCTTTCTCTGTGTCTTCGTTAATTGTTATTCTGCAATCGAGAAATAAATAATTCATTATTTTCAATGCTTAAAACTTTAGCTCTAATGATTTTCTAAACTTTCAGAATGAAGACTGAGACTTCAATTTTTTTAAATATTTTGTATTTTTAGTTTGAAAAGTAGAATGTGAGAATAGAACGCATATTACAAATCAATGGAGTATAAAAAAATTTGGTCATGCAATTCAAAGAATACGATGCCTATATTCTCTCAATTGACAACTATTTTTATTAAATAAATACTTGATGGGGATTCGGTACGTTAATTGCTACCCATACGGGCGAAGATTTCGGACACCATTTTTCGGTCGAAATCTATTGATCATGACACTAATCATAAATATCTCTTAATAAGATGTGTCATCAAAACATATTTAGACATATTTAGACCATTCGGCCCGCAGGATACGATCCTTAAATGCTTGTTAAATTACAGCGACTACAGAAAGTATGGATGCGGCACTGACCTGTAAGTGTCTTGTCCGATGTAAGGTTTGATTTCGGACGAAGCGCCCGCGTTGATTCGCATCGCGGCCACGGCGCTCCTGTTCGGTTGCCCGTGGTCCGTCGCGACGATCGCCAGCTCCACATCCTTCTGGCTCCGAGGCAGGGCGCTGTAGTTCACGTACACGGCCCCCGTGTTCCCGTCGACGTAGTACCCCTCCGTCGAGCGAAGCAACGAGTATGTCACTCGGCTATTGTCGCCGCTGTCCCTGTCTTTAGCGCTAACGGAGCCGATTTCCAAGACGCCTGTGCCTTCTGAAAAAAAACACACATCGGTACACCTTATTAATTGTTTTTAATGACAGCTGGTGGTTCTTACTGGTGGTAGTACCTCTTGTGAGTCCGCGCGGGTAGGTACCACCACCCTGCCTATTTCTGCCGTGAATCAGTAATGCGTTTCGGTTTGAAGGGCGGGGCAGCCGTCGTAACTATACTTGAGACCTTAGAACTTATATCTCAAGGTGGGTGGCGCATTTACGTCGTAGATGTCTATGGGCTCCAGTAAACACTTCACACCAGGTGGGCTGTAAGCTCGTCCACTCATCTAAGCAATAAAAAAAAGGTGCAAGGGTTTTTAAAGATTCGAATTATACCTATAAATCATTAATGAAGGTAGGTGTCTGGTAATTTTATCTATTTTGAAGTGAAACTTCTAATGCGACTTCCAACAAGGTTGCGTTAAACGTTTAACGCTAATCGGACCAGTAGTTCCTGAGATTAGCGCGTTCAAATAAATAAACTCTTCAGCTTTATAATATTAGTATAGATTAGTATAGATACATGTTGAAGATGTCGCATCTCATAAACGCAGCATTCCCTATTACAAGAGAAATTTGATTTAAGGATGAAAAATGAAGAAAACCACGGTACTACACATCGAAAAAGAAGGTTCACTTCATTCACGAGAACCAAGTTGCATGTGGCCGGTTTTTCTTTTAGTTTGATTCAATTTATTTAAAAAATAAAAGCTTCAATATACTGTTCGTGGCTTAACTTAATTTCGAGAGCAAAAAGAAAGTAGAGTAGAGTTAGAAAAAATGAAACGTACCCGGCAAGATTTTGTTGTATGAAACATCGTCGAAAACGGGAGCATTGTCATTGATGTCGCTCACTTTGATCGTGAGGGTGGTTTTGGCGACGTGCTCGCTATCCGAAGCGGCGATGTTGAGTTCGTAAACGTTGTCAGCTTCGAAATCAAGAGCCCTATTCAGCACAACCTTCCCGCTGTATCGATCGATTGAAAATTTGTTGTCTCCTTGTATTATAGAGTATTTTAGGGCGGGATACGTATCGACATCATTAGCGGTGACCGATGTCAAGACCGTTCCGATTTCCGTTCCTGCAGAATAAAAAAAAAGGGAAATTTAAACTTTCGCGATACACTTGCACGCTCACCGCTTTCAACGTCTCGCAAACTAAAGAAAAAAAAAAGTTAAAACGAAAGCGAAGCATCGCTTCGTTTCGTACAATGCTATAAAACAAAAACAAAAGACCCAATGAACCGTTTGGGGAGGGCATCGCTAAAATATGCTCTCTTTCTCTCAAAAAAAAAAAAAAATGCAATACCATCCAATAAATATTGATCCTAAAAGAGTCCCTTTTGTTTAATCTCAATGTCGAAATCGAAAAGTCGCAACGTGAGGCCGGTCGCGAATTCAAGAATACAAATTATGTAAAATGCCTCCGCTTTCTTTGTGAGACACTTTTTTTTTTATTATTGTTTCTTGTTCTACCAATTTATTTCAAAAGCCTATATAGACCGGTCAGAGGCAATTGAAATCCGAAAACGGGAAATACAAACAGACGACAAATAAATGAAATTAAAGCACCCCACGCTTTTCTTTACAATAAAATCATTTTTTCTTACACTATTTTTAATTCAAATTTATTGAAATTTATTTTCTATTTTTTAGTAGCATTTTCTATAAAAGCGTATTATGTTAGCTTTTTTAAATTATTACTTATTTTTAATTTTTTAGTTGAATTTCATTTTTTTCAATTTTTGTTTTAATATTGAATTGTCATCGGTCCTTAATAAGTATACCAAATTTCGACGTTTTGAAGGGGGTCAAAATCATGTCCAAAGATTCCGTTACAAAAATACATACGTCTGAAGCAAATAAAAGCGTATTAAAAAGACTCACCTTCCGAGACGGTAATGACGTCGGGCGGTGGAAACGTCGGCTGGTTGTCATTGACGTCCACGACATTGATCCGCAGCGTGGCCGTGCCCGTCATCTGCGGATCGCCTTCGTCTGTAGCGATCACTGTCAGCTTGTACGACTCGCGGATCTCCCTGTCGAGTACGATGTTCGTCTTCACCGAACCAGAGAAGGCCGGTTCGATGATGAACGCGTTATCGTGGTTTCCGTCGACGATGTGGTAAAGGATCCTCGCGTTCGCCCCGTGATCAGCATCTTTGGCGGATAATTGCAGAACAAATTCGCCTTTAGCATTCCCTTCGAGTACATTCGCGATGTATTGTTGCTGCGTGAATCTAGGCGCGTGATCGTTTTCGTCTTTAAGATTGACCACGACGTCGCAATATCCGTACAGGCTGGGCGATCCCTCGGTGCGAGCTACGATAACCAATTTCCTTGAAGGCCCTGGATGTGATTCGTAGTCTAATTTCGCAGAGTTGTTCACTCTTATCACCCCGGTGTTCGAATCTATCACAAAGGCGTATTGATCGTTTCCGTTGCCTATTTCGTAAACGATTCTTTGGCGTCGACCGTCACTCCTTATTGCTGTAACTTGGAGAACTTCTTTACCGTATGGTAAATTCTCTGGAACGGTCACGTTGTATGTGGAGTTTTGGAAGTTCAACGAAAGCGTGTTATCTGAAAAATCTCCAACTCTCAACTCTATTAGGCCTGTTGAACTCTGTGGGGGATTTCCCTTGTCTTTTGCCATAATTTTAAGGTGAACCAGTTTCCCGTTTTCACTGGCTAGGCTTTGCGTGGCCGTTAGCACGCCTGTGGTTGGATTGATACGAAATTTATTATTAAAATTGTCAATCAACTCGTATAGAATTTCCGCGTTAATTCCGATGTCTTTGTCGGTTGCAGAAACGCGCAGTAAGCTCTGTCCCGGTGGAGTCAGGGACGCCACTTGTTCCTTGAAGGGGTACTTGGTAAATATAGGCTTGTGATCGTTGACATCGGTTATTGTTACTTCGACTGAAACCCTTTGGGAGCGTGTTATATATCGACCCTGATCAGTTGCTACTGCTTCGAAGTGGTATACATTAGTTTTCTCCCGATCAAAGGTTCTGAAAAGAAAATTACAATTGAATTCAACAGTTCGATCATTAGCAGAAGAAATTTTGTCAAGAACTCGTCTTCTTATTCAATCAATGTATTTTGAAAACTCACCCAGTCGTAAAAATAATTCCGGTTCTGTTGTCGATTCTGAATAGTCCTTGACTCTCATTCGCCAAAGAATAAACGATGCGCTTATTGAAACCTAAGTCAGCGTCCGTTGCTCTCACTTTAATCACTGAAGTTTCGATCATTGCGTTCTCCGGTATGGCGGCTGAATAGTGCCCGGTATCAAAGACAGGGTCATTGTCGTTTTGATCTTCTACCACGACAGTAATATTGCAAGACCCTTGCAGCGCCACAGGCGATCCATGGTCGAAAGCCGTGATTGTGAGGAGATATTTACTTTGAGTCTCACGATCTAACGTCTTGGCGGTCAATTTTCCTGTAGTGGCGTCAATGAAGAATTTGTTGCCATGGTTACCAGATGTAACGCTGTAAGTTATTATACCGTTCGCTCCAATATCTTTATCTGTGGCCGTGACAGTGTGTATCACTTCCGGTTCGTTGTTCTCTGGTACAGCTAGAGGGTAACAAGAGCCTATTTTAAAAGTCGGCGGATTGTCGTTTACGTCCATAATACTGATAGTCACTGTTGCGACGTCGAAGTTCGTCGTGGATTGGTAAGCACTGGAATCAGTGACGTAAACTGGAAAAATGTATTTGTCTCGTTCTTCTCGATCGATCTTTGTCTTCACGGTTATGGTTCCTATGCGATCATCGATTGTGAATTTGTCATCAGCCACGCCATAGGGAATCGTGTACGTTAAGTTACCTGAAATAATATAGTTGATTCGTTTCAAATTTATCTTAATTGGAAAGGACATATTATTAGAGTTGATAAATAAAGAAACTGCTTATCAAAAAAAAAAGAAAACATATACATAGACAGCAGTGACAATAGGTGTCTTGAATAAGTGAAAAAAATATCTATTGGTTCGTGGAGTAAAACAAAATAACAAAACTGTGATTTCGATTTAAAATTCTAAAACATCCACGTAACTAATTCTAATTTATAAAAGTGTGTTAGTATATTATTTTGTAACTGCCTGCACTCTGCGATTTAAAGATTGGACTCTGCTACCAAGAACTTTATATTATATCACATTTAATCAATTATATACTTACTCGCTGAGCCTCTCGAAGATTTAGCCATCAAACGAGTGACGAAACTGCCGGGTCTTATGTCCTCGCTGATGTTCGCGCGATAAGTCAATTCTGTAAACCTCGGCGGTACGTTAGTCGACTCTTGCAGGTTCAGTTTTAACGTCATATGACTTTGTCTCGGAAATGGAACCCCGTGGTCCGTTGCCGTTAGATTTAGTTTGTAGAGGCCGTGCCGGATCTTTGAAGTGTCCGAAGAATATTTATTTGAGACAGTCAATCTTCCCGAGTCGTTGTCCAAAGAGAAATACGCATGTTCATTACCGCTTGATATGTAGTAAGATATTTTGCCGTTGTCCCCGTGGTCTGCATCTATAGCTAAAGCCTGGTAAAGGGTGCCGGGCAATGTGTTTAGCGACAGAACGACATTAGTCGTTGACACAAAAGTAGGCGTATTATCGTTAGCGTCAGTTATTGATACATGTACTGTAACTGACGTTGATAGTCTTTCGGAAAGCTTTTCGGCTAAATCTGTGGCTTCTACGATTATCCAATATTCTTTCAAGACTTCATAATCTAAGCTTGACGTAAGAGTAAGAGAGCCTGTCAGTGGATCGAGATTGAAAGCGCTTTTGTTATTTGGCAGAGAATGCACAATACGAAAATTCATTTCGCCATTCGGACCTGCATCGTCATCTTTTGCGGTAAAATTGTACACGATGCTACCAATGGGGGTGATTTCTGAAATTTCGACATGTATAGGATCTTGTGGCCATTTCGGTGCATTGTCATTGACGTCAACGATTTCGATCCTGACTGTTACAGCGCTGCTCTGCGGGTTGTTTGTCGCCGACGTATCTAGAGCTCTCACTTCGAGTCTGTATTCGTCTTGTATCTCTCTGTCTAGTTGTCTCGCGACAACTAGCGATCCGGTTCTTCGATCAATCTCAAAAGTACCGGGTGCATAATCACTAGTGATTGGCATAAGTAGGTAAGAGATTTGTTTTTCGTCATTGCTAATGACATTGTCTTGTATGTCACTATCACAGCAGGCGACTAAACCAACCACGTGACCAATTTCAGAATCCTCTTTGACCTAAAATAAATAGAAATAATTCCATCATTTTTTTCCTATGGTCTTATTTTTATTTTTAATATTATCAACGAAATATTAACTTTGGAACTTACTTTAAATGATAAACTGGAACTCGTGAAAGTTGGTCTGTTGTCATTCAAATCCAGCACCTCGACTTTGAGTTGTCTTATGGTTTTCTTCGGGGGATTCCCACCATCTGTGGCTGCTACTGTCAACCGGTAGATCGATCTTTCCTCGTGATCGAGAACTGCAAGCGAAAGAAATGGTATAATCGAATTTGAACTAACCTTACCCTTATACTGTTTTTCTGTCAATGCTGTACCTGTGCTAGTTCTAATGACTCCCGTGCTAGGATCAATGACAAAAACGCCATATCCATCCATGTCTCTCTCGTTCAGGATAGAATAAGTGATTGAAGAATTGACGCCGTTATCTCTATCAATAGCTTTCACTCTTGCGACTTCCGCGCCGGGCTGCTGCTCTTCTCTTACGCTGACCACGTCTTCTCTGGGATCAATGATCTCAGGCGAATTATCATTGACATCAGTGATCTTAATGTAAACAGGCACTCTACTTGACCTCGGCAAAGTGCCTTGATCTCTTGCTTCAGCAAAAAGGGAATATGCAGATTTTAGTTCTCGATCTAAAACTTCTTTCGTGGTTATAACACCTAAAACAAATTTAATAATCAAAATATGTGACACAGATGAGTTTAGCGGCATTAATTAGAACCTACAGAAACAGTTACGAGATTGCCACTGTCTATTTTGAGATAAAATGTCTCAATCTTATTTGAAACTCCAAAACGTAAGGTACGGTAGTACTATGTGTTTGGGCTTGGAATACACTCACCCATTGGAACTATGCAAATGAGTTTATTGTAATAGGGTATTGTAAATAAAAACTTAGAGGTCTGTTGCATACGCGACAAAGATTCTTCACAGTGATAGTTGTATGACGTTACGATATGTTAGGTTCATAATTATCTTAGACCGTAACATTAAATTTAGTCTTACTGTGAATAGTGATAAAAACTATTCACAATTGATCAACACAAGAATTCAACAACGCAAAAACGCTCCAAGATAATCCAACCATTTAGATAAATTTTAAACTAGTTTTTTTTTCGAATAACCAAAAACTTTATATGGGAAAAATGTCACTGCCAATAATGAGTATACAAATACTTTCGAAGGATTCCTCTGTAATAAGTCCGTTCGGTTTCTTGTTGTTTAAAAATAAAATCCAACCATTCTACACTGTTTCGTTCTTAATGTCATTTGTGGCCGTGTCACCATTTTTCTTGATCACTATAATGTGTTTTTTTTTTTCTTTCATTTATTTCAACAACAAGTATTATTGCAATTTATAGGCACAGCTCTTCGTCTCAGATTCCAACAACGTTTTATAACACGTATAATTCATTTGAGTGCGCTTGCGAAATAAAATGCAATCCGTCATAACAACGGGTCGCGATCGACCCTCGCGTCCTACACTTACATTGGTAACATATGAGTTTTAAATGCCCGACGACAGTATCTGTTGCTGGTACGCTGGTCTCGTAATAAAACATGTGAGAGAATAGCGAGGCTCCTACATAGTAATATATTAATAATAGTTAATGGCGGGGTCGGGACGCGAGCGAGCACGGCGACGCTTATAACTCGAAATCGACGCACATAAATTCGTTGTTCGCTGTCTCCCGTTGCGGAAATCTCGTTCTGCCGGTGGCGTGACCTTTTTGTTAAAAATGGCCTTAAATTTTGATTAATAATTACATCGTATTTTTTTTGTTTTATTCTATTATTATAAATGATAACTATTTATTCTTTCGTTTTGGCATTAGGTATTTCGCGAAAAAATACTGTTGTGATCAACAAAAAAAATCTTCTACATCGCTGAGCTTTAAAAAGCTTAATAAAACAAAAGCGCGCTCGAGTAACTTTATACTGTGTGACACAAAGAATCCCCAAGGGTCGAAGTGTCGGTCGATTCGTACGTTGAGTCCCTCGTATACAAAAAAAAAAGCATTAAAAGCATAGAAATTATATACAAGTTCAAAGCCACCGCCGAATAAAACCGAACGCTACACGATGCTCATAAAAGTCAATCGGTTTTTGCAACCGAAAAAATTGCATAAGCATCTGTGCAAATCTGGATCCGGATCAACTGGGGCCACGGGCGAGCCTCGTCGCGAATGATTTACGAATTCGGTCCCGACACCGAAGGGTACGCAGAACGGAAGCCTCGCTAACTAGCTCGTGTGGTGTTGATCTCAGATAAACCGAATTGAGATGAAACGATTCACCATTCATCAGTCAGTTATCGGCACGATAACGAAATGCCAAACATGCCTTTTTACGAACACCCATATCGAGAAGTGAAAAACTCACGTTTACAGATCAGAATCGATGCGGATTGCACATGATTGTATATGCCATTGTTACTTATAATGCTGATTTGCGGCCCATTAGTGTCGCTTAGACGGATGGACGGGCTCACAGCCCACCTGGTGTTAAATGTTTACTGAAGCCCATAGACATCTACAACGTAAATGCGCAACCCATCTTGAGATATAAGTTCTAAGGTCTCAGTATAGTTACAACGGCTACCCCACCCTTCAAACCGAAACACTACTGCTTCACGGCAGAAATAGGTGTTGGTACCTACCCGTGCGGATTCACAAGAGGTCCTACCACCAGTAATGTTCGATATAAGTAAAGAATACAGATTCGTGAATACAATCATAAATATCACCAAATTACTTAACTAACACCATACGTTTGGTACATTTCAAAACAAAAACTCCTAATACGCTATCCGATTTCGTTTATCTTTCAAAATATTTATAATAGTATAAAAACTGACAGATGTGACACAGACATTCATGGGAAGGCTCAGAGCAAACACGGTATCGGATCTGCTCCCTATACCCTTAAATTGTGCAGGTATTAAAATGGTCTTGTTTGCTTTAAATGTTTGCATAGTCGCCGAGTCTTAAGGCACTACATACTTTGGGTTTTAGCTTTCAAAAGGGCCGGCAAGCTAAACAAAGCGAGTGCATGGTGGCCAGAATTATTTCCTTACTTGACCAAACAGTTCAATATTACGGTAAAATCAGTTTGTTTTCAAATTTATGTGAACGTAGTAATGACGTTGTCTGACTGACTGTGTTTGCTTAAACGACATGAAAATAAAGCAATTACTCCCCATGGAAATTCTCTGGTGGTCTTTTCAATAAATGAGCACATAATATTGTCGATGCTTACATCAAAATGCTATTATAAGGTATGGCAATGCCAAATTAAATACTGTTTATGTTTTCATTCAGATATTAATAGATAATAATATACTAATACTAATATTTGTCTACTGGTCGTAATGAGATCATTATCATCGACAGTATAAGATTTAGATTCATTATAATTATTATGTATTGATTACTATTTTTGTTTTGTCTTGTTATAGATATTTTTAAAGGTCAAAAACAAAAACGAATTGTTTTTATAACAATAAAGTTCATCCATATCTACCAAAAAAAAACAACAAAAAAAATAGTTACTGTTTGACGAAAAGCTATTGAACTGTTCTGTTTTTCACTATTTATCTATAGATAAGGAAGGAAAAAAAACGGAACTCACCAGTAGTGGGGTTAACGTTGAAACTCGTATTCGATGGGAACAAACTATACTTGACAACTGCATTATCACCCAAATCAGAATCGACGGCCGATATTTTCCCAACGAAAGCTCCAGCTCTAGAATTCTCTTCGACTTGGAACTCGTAAGCGTTTTTTGTGAACACCGGGTCATTGTCATTCGCATCGATCACATTAACAACTAAATTAGCGGTTGTCGACAGTGGCGGTAAGCCATTATCTGTTGCTGTTAGAAGCATTTTATGTTTAGCCTTGGTTTCTCTGTCCAGTGGCTTAGCTAGATACACCCAGCCAGTGGAAGGTTGTACTTTGAAAAACTCTTCATTAGTAATATTATTTTCTGATAAGATGCGGTATGTTATCCGTGCATTATTACCTGTGTCTTTATCTATCGCTTGAACTTCTAATATCTGTGGATAGAATAAAATTGGTGATATATCCTTCGTTAATTGGATTCATATTTAAAATAAATAAATGCGTCACTGTCAAGTGCATGTCTGAAATTTCATTCATTTAACTTATCATGGATCTTAGATTTAAAATTAAAATTGAAATTGTTTTTACGTGAAGAAGTATCTATTCGAGTAATACCAAACTGAGTTGAATTAAATTTATTTTAACCACCTTTAAAAAGAGGTTATCTTATGTTTTTTATCTATCGATTTCAGATTGGTTGATTTTAAATTTTTACGTTTACATTCTTTTCACATAAAACCCACCTTCGCATTGACTGTTTCCGATTCCAATATATTAGCCGTATAAGCCTCATGTTCGAAGACAGGTGTGTTGTCATTAACATCCTGGACATCAACCACTAATGTCAAATTGGAAGCGAGGGGAGGAGATCCTCCATCCTTTGCTAGAATCACCAGATTATGACGAACAAGATTCTCGTAATCCAATGGCCTGTGGAATATTGTATTTATGTAATAGCTAGAATATTACCATGCTTTGTACTGATGAAAAGATGTCAGATTTAATCCTAAATTACATTCAATACACTCAATAATCCAAATTCACAAGAGATCCAAAATTATTATTTAGTAGTCTATTGATGGTAATGCAAAATAATATGATCCATTCAATACGGATTGTCTACTTAAAATATAAAAATCTAAAATCAATTAGCACTATGCTAAAATCATCTACTAGCAATTTTTCAAAATATTTTACCATTTACGCCTTTAGGCTTGCAAACTATTTTTGAATCAAAATTATCTGATATATTTTCCAAAATTTTAAATAGCTGTTTGAATATAGCTATTATTTGACTGACCTTAGTAGTGTCACCAAGCCGTTCTGTGAATTAACAGCAAAGGTGTTTGAAGGTCCACTAGCAGATATCAGCTGATATCCGACCAGTCCGTTCTTGCCATCGTCGGCATCAGTGGCTCTTGCAGAGTACACCACTGAACCCACCGCTGCTGATTCGGCTACTGAAACCCTGACCGTCGACGTACCGAAATCCGGTGTGTTGTCATTCACGTCTTCTAGAGTGATTTGTACCTGATAGAAGAAGAGTTGTTGGTGAGGCGACAAATTCACAGAAAATTTGAAGATTAAAATATGAAAGCCGTTATCATAGCATAAAATGATCGTGTCACAATGTTAGTTACCATACTCCTTTGAAACGGTTTGACCGATTTTGATGAAATTTTATATGCATTTTCAGTAGAGCTGAGAATCGGTTACTATCTATTTTTCATACCCCTAAGTGATAAGGGTTGTCCACCCCTAACATTTACTTTTTAATTTTAGTACAAATTTTTTTTGTTTGTTATAATGAAGCATTATGTGATTGAATGAGGTTTTGTTATTTTTTATATTTCCTCATCGTTCACAGCGCTACATGCCCGTTTCACTCATTTACCACATCCATTTACATTTACCACACTTACAATAAGCTAGTTTTTTTTTCTACACTAGAAATTCCCTAGAAATCTTATATATGGCAAAACAACGTATGCCGGGTCAGCTAGTGACTATATAAAATCACATTAGTGCTAGTAACGATAATTTTGGATAGTTTTAGATTTTAATAAAGTTATATTTAATGAAAATTATAAAAAAACTTTGAAGAAATAAATACATTTTGACTTAAATCCTGCCTAAATGTTAAACTTTAAAACTTCTTCAATGCAAAGTTTATACAAATTTTTTTTAATTTTTTTTTTGTGTTATTCCTTACCCTTGTGGACTCACAGAGGTCCTACCACCAGTAAAAAGTCTTTTGAACTTTGTCATATTACCATCAATGTATAATGTGCACTGGCACTCCTGGCAGTCACAGTGGAGCATGGCCGACATTTTGTCAATAAAATTTTGTCAATTTTGTCAATAAATGTCAATAAATATAATAGTCTTCTGCCAATTAGTACGACAAATTTATCGAAAACATTAAATTTAAACATTCGTTTTAAATACCTAATAATTTAAGATTCCATTCAATAACCCACCTGTGTCTGATCAAAATTAGCGGGGTTCCCAGTTGATGCTTTCACGTTCAGTTGATACGAGGGTCTGGTCTCTCGATCCAGGATTTTCACAGTTCTTATAGCGCCTGTCAGCGGTTCTATGGTGAAAGCTCTGTCTAGATCTCCAGATATTATGCTGTATCGAACCGGCTGTGATCCTGAAATAAATACAAAAAAAATACTATAAATAAGGAATGTCTTCATATGTATGATTTGTCATTGGCTTTTATTTTGTAGACAGAAGCCCGCCTTGTGCTCAGTAATTGATATTGAAAGATAAGCTCGAATAAGTCTCAAGCTTTGGCATAATGACTCCCTTATCCTACAATCGGTGGTCTCCAAGCTATCGGAGTGGTACGAATAGGCAATATAGAACATTTAAAGTAATTAGTTTACTTTAATAAACTTACGTTAGTACATATAAATAAATAAAATGGTTTACATATAAACCTACGTGGCAGCGTATACCAAAAAATAACACAGAAAATTTCTAAGCAACTACCTATCTTAAGAAAAATTAATAAGGTTGTATGTAAAAAGTACTCTTCTATATTGAAATACGATAGCTTTTACCGTATCTACTAGGAAGCGATGTAAGCAAACGCATCATCTAAGCAAAGATAAAAGTGAGTCATTTAATAAAGTGCTTTCGTAACAAAAGGCTGACCTTATCTAGAATCCCATCATTTCTGATAAGATCGTAGAAAACAATAACCGCTTCTTGCAACGCTTCTGTGGTATCAAATCGTTTCACTTTAAGATAGAAACGCGTTAGGTTTTAATAGGCCGGTTAAATATTAGGAATTTCATTATTTTAATACAATATTAATTAAGTTTTTTTTTTATTGCTTAGATGGGTGGACGAGCTCACAGCCCACCTGATGTTGAGTGGTTACTGGAGCCCATGGACATCTACGACGTAAATGCGCCACCCACCTTAAGATATAAGTTCTGAGATCTCAGTATAGTCACAACGGCTGCCCCACCCTTCAAACCGAAACGCATTACTGCTTCACGGCAGAAATAGGCAGGGCGGTGGTACCTACCCGCGCGGACTCACAAGAGGTCCTACCGCCAGTAATTACGCAAATTATAATTTTGGCGGGCTTCACTTTTATAACACGATGTTATTCCTTCACCGTGGAAGTGAATCGTGAACATTTGTTGAGTACGTAATTCATTAGAAAAATTGGTACCCGCCTGGGATTCGAATACAGGTGCATCGCTCAACACGAATGCACTGGACGTCTTATCTCTTAGGCCACGATCACTTCAAACCCGATTTTATACGCGCTTCGAATATTTATTGCCATAGTCTCAATAACTGGCTAATTGCCCACATGGTGTATGATGATGATGTTCTACTAACGATCTGATTTTGAATTTCCCATTTGAACAGCTGTTTTAACAGAAGAAGTTTCGCGTTCTAAATCGTCAAGATATCGAAGGCTTACAACATAAATGTCGCTATCAAGTTTGATAATATTTCTTTGTGGTTTTGAACTATCTTCAATTTGGAAATAATTTACTGAACCATTTATAATTGTGATTCGATTTGAATGAAACTCAAGGTTGATTTGTTAAATAACGAATAAATAGAATAACTTAGCCTTTAAGTTGAACTAGAGGTCCCGTAGTAGTCGAAATTCGACTATAATTAATTGGAATTGTAAGTTTGTACACTATTATGATTGTATTTTATACTTCTATAATCACAAATTTCGCAAAGACTACACTATAAAAAAATATTAATAAAGACAAACAATATTTAATCTATTCTCAGTTTGACCACAGACGTCAAGAACAAAAGTTTGACAATAAATAGTATGCATGCGTGTGTGCGTCAAATGGTATGTAGTGTGTGTAATGTTTTCTTTATTGATTTAATGTATCTTTTATGCATTATTTTAAAAAATATTAGCATTGTGCACTTCTTTTCTATATTCTCTATAAGTGTGGAAAATTTCATACTCTTCCGTCCGCGCAATTTTCGTAAAAAGGGATACAAAGTTTTTGCTTCACGTATTAATATATAGATAAAGTATGAATCCCTTTATCTAATAATATGATCTTACTCAAAAAGTCGATATAACAAGTCTTGGTTCTCATTGAAACATTGTAGTGAAACTTAAATCTCCTAAATCACATTGAGTAGTTGTTCGAACATATAATGTTCGTCTCAATTTACCTAGTTTAGACTTATGTGAGCAAAATAGGCTACGCTATTTATGGCTATCGTAAAAAATATGTATCCGTGTCGCTTTCCAGTTTTTTGTTTCATTTTTATGTGGTTTCGCTTTCTGGATCTTTATATGCAACATAAAAAAGTAAAACATGTTTGCTTCGATATCATGCTTCATGTGTTTTCACAGAATACATGCCTTTGAAATTCGATTCAATGCTAATAAGTAATTCCAAAATTTTAAATCAAATGCGATGTGAATCTTTTAATAAACTACTTTTCTTTTTCTATAGCTAGTAAAAAAGTGAAAAAAATAATTATTTGGAGTGCAAACGGGTAAGTTTCATAATCATGGCTATTTTCGTCTAAAGCAGACATGGGGTTTCTGTTTGAAGGTTGGATCAGTCACTGTACATTTTCACTGCACAGATGGGTAAGCGATCTCATTATCCACCGGATAACATTTGCATTACAGGAATCCATAGACATTACAACGTGAATGCCACTATTTTTTTAAATGAACCGAAATCTTAATAAAATAGCATTGAAATGTTTATCTAGTGTGAAGTGGGCCAGAACAGACTAACCGTCCAGAACAAAAAAAAAATTTGACTATACTGAGTAAAGAAATAGAGCTTGGGTTATGTTGGAGAGACCTTATTTTTCCATTATGTTCTTTCCGATTATCTCAGATAGTTAGGATATTGAGAAGAGGATTAAAAAAAATTCGCTTGAATAACAAAATTAAGTACCAAATTCAACTGTAAAATTTTAAATATTAAATTGTTAACTAATCATGTAGAATAAAAGAAATCCCAATTATCGCTGTCACTGAACTGCAATAAAAAACAGTCAAAGAACAAAACGGAGTTCTGATAGACACAACAATAGACAGTTAGGCTAACTCTGTAGTAATTTAATCTCTGGATAATTAACGACAGATGCCCGAGATGAAGGCGTTCCAGATTCGCTTTTGAATAGTAATTAATGCAATGGAATTGGCATTAAACGTACACCACCGTTAGCTTGAGACTGAACCAGTCTCGCTCTAGCAACGAATGTAGGTTTTTGTATAGAATATTCCTAGATTTGATTGCAACGCTGTATTAATTACATTATAACAGGATATTGGTAATTCCTATGAATCATCTATTCAATATGACAATATACATATCTATCGATAGCGATTCCTTTTCAAATGTTTTTAAATACGTAAACTCAAGACAATTTAGAGACCTGACACCGACATAAATTTCGGTGCTAAAGTGATCATTCTATGCAAATAACCGTATTTATGGATGGGCGATCCGGAGAGTTAAGGAAACTCCAAATTTGGGGGCTACCAATAATTCAAAACGAACAAAAGCATCTAGCCGCGTCAGATTCAGTGCATTCAGCCGAAAATAACGCGAATCGCCGTCCGAATAAAGACGAGAGACAAAAGAATAAAGCGAGGGGACGCGGCAGCGGCGAAAGGGGAAGGACCCAGGACCAGTTACAAGACAAAGACTGCCGGGCATGTCCACGAATACGGTTGTATATCAATCTCGCGTCAACGGCGGCCCGAAAGGACGGCCCCGAAAAAAACGACGTTCGTAAAAAGTGCACATCCAAAAAAATTTCGACAATGAAGGCCCTTAAATTGTTGTGAGAACTGCCAATTAAAAATTGATAGATACAAAGCCTTCTCTGTATCGTTTCTGGAGGAAAATTTTCACGGACAATTTGCGGTGGGAATTCATGCACTACGATGAACAGTTTCATTTAATATTCATTATTAAACTCTTTATTAATAATTAGCTTTAATGTTTCATCAAATACAAAATCGACGTTGAAAAATCGCTTTAACCGTAATAAAAGATCAGAGCGCATCGAAACATTAAAATTTTAAATCCCAAAAATTCAAGAAGCACAGCAATAATATTACGGCCAATTTAAATTTTCATAAATAGCCGTATAATCCCATTTCAATGTTGCATCGTACATCTTGCACACGGAGCCTTTCATTAAATTACAAGCTTATACATCGACAGATTAAAGGGTTTTTGCAATAAAGTTGAGATGTCGGGGCAGGTCGTTTTGGGAGCGGGTGTGCGGACAATTCATTAGGGTATGCGAAGTTGTAGTCACGCGGTGTGCTGTATCGATGTTAGGGTGACCAGGAGATCGACGATTTTCAGACAACAGGCAGTTTTTTTAAATGTGCCTTAAAATGACAGGCTGGGTTCCGTGCTTGAATTTCACATGGCGTAATCTCGGATTGAAAGTGTTCCAAATTAAATAAATTCTACTAGCCAACCATACGAGTGGTATTTGTTTAGTCTGAAAAACATTACTAAATTTATACTAATTACATTTTATTCGCGACTTTTTATTTGGACATTCGCTAACGATACGATATAGTTCTCCACATTCAAAAGGTCGATATGACTCAAAATCATATTGACAATTAACTTGATATTTTTCTTGCTCGTAATTTTTGTAAAAAGAATTCATAATTGAAATTTGGTTTACGATGGTTACATTAAAATAAATAATTTATCCTAAATACTAAAAAGGTTTGCAATTTTAAATAAAATATTGTCCTTCGTTGGATGTCACATAAAGAAATAATATACAATTTTAAATTCTCTTCTGAAAGATATTCGAAAAAAAAGACCAGTACTGGCTTAAATAAAAAATATTGATGTTTTATTAGCTTTTGTTACTACTACGCCTTTATTAGGTTGTGCTGTATCTATATATAAATGTAGCGGTATCATCATCATCAGACAATATCTCTCCACTGATGGATGTAGGCCTCTCCCATAGGCCGCCACAATCTAACGTAACGGTATCTTTCAACGTATTTTTCAACAACTTAAAGACTTAAAATCTTGAAAATTTGCTCACGTATCAATGACTGATAATAATACAAAAATTTTGTTTGTAATTTTCATTTAATATTCTGAATTCTATATCCAAGATTAAAAAAATTGTATTTTAGTATATTTTCTTGTTTAATTAGCTATTGCAGTTGATAGTGCATAAGACGTAAAACTTTTCCAGGTATTTTTACTGGTGGTAGGACGTCTTGTGAGTCCGCACGGGTAGGTACCACCACCCTGCCTATTTCTTCCGTGTAGCAGTAATGCGTTTCGGTTTGAAGGGTGGGGCAGCCGTTGTAACTATAGTGAGACCTTAGAACTTATATCTCAAGGTGTGTGGCGCATTTACGTTGTAGATGTCTATGGGTTCCAGTAACCACTTAACACCGGGTGGGCTGTGAGCTCATCCACAAATCTAGGCAATAAAAAAATAAAAATTTTAAATTACAAAAGTTTTAGTTTTCTTGTTTTGTATGGCCACCTCGACTGCCCCCTTTCGAATTACAAAATAAATTTGCATGTCGCCCTTCTAAATTGAAATCATTAATGGCGTACTGATTATCTTACTCACGAGAACTGAAAATGCGATTCAATTAAGTGTTGTAAGGATCTCCCCTATGTGAAACGTTCGCGATTTCAGATTTAATTTAATGAATTAATTTATCTAATACAGGTTTTAGATTATCTCGAAGCCGTTTTGAATAACACGGCCAGATAGCCCGTTTAAAGATATTCCTATTGTTTAATTGCACCTTATAAGATTTCTCCGGTTGCTGTGGATATACACACATTTGACTTTTTGTCGGACTTTTACTTTGCATTGGCATCTTACGTGATTTGTGGGATTAAATTTATCTAAATAAATAATATAGTAAATAGGGAGCTGGAATAATATAACAGTTCATAATGTTAACGTTTTTTGGCGACCGATTCTAGCAAGAATATTGGGATTCTTTTAGTAAGAGTCCTGATTCAGCAGATCTTAATATATAACAACAGTATTGCGCGGAAAGCTAGGGTTGGCAATAGCTCCAGCTTGTACCGATGTCACGGTGCTAATTTTATGGAAAGTTAAAGTAGGGTTTAGCCAACCCTACTAGAAAGGGAGAATCTTCCATGAATGTTTCTCGTTTACTGACGCTCCAGAAGCTTATATAGAGAACTGAATATGCCCGTTTTCATTTCCACGCCAATATTTACATGCTTTTATATTAAAATTCTTCCATATGCTTAAAATTTATTAAGTTAAAAATATTATACAATTAATGCAAAAAAAATGTATATGTATATGGAACATATACAAGAGACTAATAATGTGTTTAAATGCTTCCGCCGCGCCGTCGAGGTAAGGAAATTCTATGTCAAGATTTTCAAGGAGAATAATTAACAATCCTTCACAGTTTTAGTTACGAAACTGGCTACGTGTAAAAAGTTCAGTAACACATTACCACAGAGGAGTCCCTATTAAAAAATTAGACTAAAAACATTACACGGCGGCAAAAAAATGTCGCCGCTTTGAGGTTCGTTGAACTGTCGGGAATTGTTCGGGAGCGCTCGGCGGCAAGCGACCGTCGAATTTCAACGGATTCGAATTTCAAATTTTTCAGACAGAATACGCGGTTGGCTATTTAAATTCAAAATGGCGGAATATATGGGGATTGTTAAATAGGAAGGCGGTAAAATGATAACGCGCGCTAGATCAAGGGTATTTATTTATTCGTCCTGGTGTCCTTATTAAAATTATGCAAACATCAACTGCACATCTCATTCGTAATATCTGAATATTTTTGAACGAACCTTTTGAATAAAAATGACTCGTCATGGCAACATCGGAAGGAACAGCATCGTGTAACAAAAATCAAACCCGCAAAATTATAATTTGCATAATTACTATTCGTAGGACGTCTTGTGAGTCCGCACGAGTAGGTACCACCACCCTGCCTATTTCTGCCGTGAAGCAGTAATGCGTTTCAGTTTTAAGGGTGGGGCAGCAGTAGTAACTATACCTTAGAATTCATATCTCAAGGTGAGTGGCGGCATTTACCTTGTAGATATCTATGAGCTCCGGTAACCACTTAACACCGGGTGGGCTGTGAGCTCGTCCATCCATATATGCAATAAATAAAAATTAAAAAATAACCACTCCACGCAATAAAAATATATTCCACATTCCAAATTGTTTGATGATTCTATATTAAACATAAGTAAAAGGAGTCACTTAACCACGTTAGTATGTCGCAATAAAACGATTTTTTTTATTGCATTTGTAGGCAAACGAGCGTACGGCCCACCTGATGGTAAGTGGTTACCGTCGCCCATGGACTTCAGCAATGCCAGGAGCAGAGCCAAGCCGCTGCCTACTAAATTGCCTGCCTAGTAAATTGACTAGACTAGAAAAGAGACCGCGTTATAATCTCATTAATGAAAAACCTAAAGAAAAAAGTCCTTAGTATCCTTTTACCGGTATAAATTGTAATATTTTTAATTAATGAATGATTATTATCTAAAGGCGAGTCGCTCATAAATCTTGGGGGGGCGTACTTATATACGCTGATCATAAATGTTGTGAACCTCTTTCTAATTAAAGCCATAGTCCATTGTGCGTGGTACAATTAATAGGAGGACGAGGTGGTCTAAGTTTTATCGCTAGTATGATTTGTAACCGTTCCACAGACTTTTTTATTGCTTAGATGGGCGGATGAGCTTACAGCCCACATGGTGTTAAGTGGTCACTGGAGCCCACAGACATCTACAACGTAAATGCGCCACCGACCTTGAGATATAAGTTCTAAGGTCTCAGGTATAGTTACAACGGCTGCCCCATCCTTCAAACCGAAACGCATTACTGCTTCACGGCAGAAATAGGCAGAGTGGTGGTACCTACCCAAATTACGCAAATTTTAATTTTGCGTAATATTTCTTGAGTGTCATTATATTATTTACGTACATTATGAAAACGATTTTTACGATTATACTCACGTTTTTTTATTATTACTGTAGACGCGAGATGAGCAAACTACGAAAATATTTGATTTGGTCGTTGCAAACGAAGGACACAGACTGCGGGAAGAAACGATAAGAAGCGGCAGTTCTGCGTTAAAGGAAGGATGCAATACCTTTATGTAGTCCTTACTGCAGACTCGTACCACTTCGCGATGAGAAACACCAACGATTTCATTTATTTACGTATTTAACATAACAAAGACACGAAGCGCGCGCGCGGTTGTTCAACCATATTTTTTTCGTCTCGATGTCACCACACGATCTCGCTCGCACGCGTCCGTAGGTAAAGTGCCGGAGAGGGATGGGACAGGATTTGCAAAACCAAATTAAAATGTTACTAATTTTCGAAACTTAAAACTAACAGTTTTAAACCAGCGCAACCAATTACGAATAATTATCAGTTTTCGTGGACTAATCTAACAGCAGTTTTAATTATGTATATGACTATAGTAAACCGTAGAAAATATGTATGTATGTATGTTGTAGATTGATTTTCGCTTTAGACTGTAAAATGTATTTGTAGGATAGCATTCACGCTAACTGTGGAAATTATGAAATTTTTTTTTAATGATGCGTCTTAATTTACATATCTTAATATAAATACTCGGATGTAGTAAAATTATATAATACATTCGACATTTCTTATTTAAAGGCGTTCGACATTTTGACTTCTTTGGTTTCATAAATAAGCTCCCATGAACACTAATACAATTTTCCGCTTTTCAATTGAAGGTGGTCGGAATCCTTAATTCTCGTGAGCAAATGTTAAGTACGCTTAAAAAAAAAAGATCATCTGTCGTAGTATTAGGGCGTAAAACTAGAAATTTTAATCACAAAACTCGCTCCAAGCTCATAACTCGAACCACGTGTGTATCATACAATGTTATTATGTATTTTTTTTATTCGATATCTCTTCTCAATCTACATTTGATTTGCAATACATTATAACCTACGGTAACAATTGTATTAAGACTAATTACTTTAAAATTTATTTTCAACGCGATCATATTCACGTAATTTATTTGTATTCTCTCGCTTTAATAAATAAACCAACCACAAAATATAATATATGGCCGGTTTGTCTGTTAATTGGAATTACATTGTATTCTTGTAGTATGTGTGAGTGTTGCGTTTATTTTATTGTTTACAAAAACGAAGAAAACCATCGACCGACTTCTATACCTTGTGTATCTGTGTAAACGCAGATATTAGCAAACTGAGTTACTCGCCGGATCTTGTCAGTGGGTCGCGATTTAGATCAAGTGATAGATTCTACGAAGCATTGCTCTTGCTCGGACTAGTGTTAGCAAATTATATCAGGTTGAGCCCGTGAGCTCACCTATGCGTCCGGGCGTAGCTAGCATCAGTAGCAGTCAGCACTAATAGCATCTTTGGCTACCAGCGTAAAAGTAGGGAAAAAAAGCAAATATTCGCGAGATACAGAAAACTAGATGTACCAAAATTATTATAATTAACAAAAACAAATTTGTCAACCCTGTTAAACAAACAACGAACAAACCTCTCTAAAATCGGCCATCTGAAATATCTAAACAATATTATATATTTTCCGTTCAGAGTTCGGTATCCGACAATGGAAAAGTCATAGAGTGCAGTTCTCATAGACAAGTGGCCGCGTAATGTAACGGTACTATACTATGCAATTCAGTGATTTACAGCACTGAGACACGGTACAGAATAAACGTGGGGCCGAGGACGCGTCTTGCACCGTAGTGTAGCGCGGGTGTTTAGTAGTTAATAATCCTATTCGTTCGGGAGAACGCGTCGGTCGCGAAGAAGGGCTCGGCGAGTAAATTAACTCACAGACACAGCCAACTGAGTTCCTCGCCTGATCTTTTTTTTTATTGCTTAGATAGGTGCACGAGCTCACAGCCCACCTGGTGTTAAGTGGTTACTGGAGCCCGTAGACATCTACAACGTAAATGCGCTACCGACCTTGAGATATAAGCTCTAAGATCTCAGAATAGTTACAACGGCTGCCCTACTCTTCAGACCGAAACGCATTACTGTTTCACGGCAGAAACAGGCAGGGCGGTGGTACCTACCCGTGCGGACTCACAAGAGGTCCTACCACCAGTAATTACGCAAATTATAATTATAATCTTCTCAGTAGGTCGCGTTTCCGATCCGGTGCTAGATTCTGCGAAGCACTGCTCTTGCTAGAGTTAGTGTTAGCAACGCAATAATACTAACGTTTGAGCCTCGTGAGCTCACCTACTTGTTAAGTTATGCTGACATAACCTCTCAAGGCTATGAGCTTAGGCAGGAAAAAAAAGCGCACCAAAACAGCTTATAAACGTTTTCAAATTAAACTACCACCAGCAATTGCTTTATAGAACATTAAAATATATGTGTTGTACTATAATTACGCTTATTAGCTTAATTAGCTATAATTACGTTAAGTAAATTTTTTTAAAGAATAAAAAAAAAGAAAAAAGAAACTTGATTGTTACGTATCGGAAATGGCGAGCTTGGTTCAAATTAAACACACGTTCATTAGAAATTGATTGCTGGTGGTGAACTGCAAGCCCTCAGGGTACTACTGTCCTACTACTGTCCTGACTATTTTGTTATCAAGGAATAGTGTAGTTCGACTAAAAGTGTGGCACAACCTTTAAACAGCCTATTAAATTATTAACTAATATGTTAACAATTCGATTTTGCTGTATAAAACTAAATTTTTATTATCCAATTATGATGACCTGTTTATTTAGGTCAGCTTCAGCTATGCGAGCCAAGTTAATAATGTGAAATACATTCAAATAAACACTTGTCTTCAAAATAGGCGTTTAAGCTATATAATATATCGCTAATATAAGCTTAGTAGCTTAGTAGCCGTACTCGCCCGCTTCGCTGGGGCATTTAAAATGAACATTATTATTTACTGTCATTATTATTAGGGAGTTCAACACTCATAAATATTAGCTTATCCATTAAGTACATGTATTTTCTACATGGATTGTAAGTATCATAAGTACATCTACATGGAGTTTCAAGTTAATCGGATGCATGGTTCAGTAGTTATAACGGAACATCCGTAAAAACCACTGTAGATTTATATATTAAGAATAGATAATAATATAAAGACATGATTTTTCTTTTGAGAATATCACTCGCGAATGCCTCCCTTGGTTCCGTTACACCACAGTGTGATGATCACCGTAAGGAACGCAAGCCTGAATAAATATTATTTAAACGCACCGCGTCGCCAGCGACTCGAGATACCGGGCGTGTTTTACGGACTCTAACTTACAATACCGATTGATTTATCAACTGTGTACGAATGAAATCTGATTATTATGAAACTTATTATAATTTGTAATATACATTATTATTATTTTTAGAAAAAATGTTCACTCGAGAACTTTATTACCGTGATGTCTGTCGAAAGTTTTATAAGGTGGAATTTAAAAAATACAATTTCCCTTACCATCAAATGTTATTGTAATCAATGTGCCTTCGATATCTGGAAACTATTCGCAGCTCTGCTTATTTAAGTGATCGTATACATTAAAAAGCAATAGGCAGCGGCTTGGCTCTGCTCCTGGCATTGCTGAAGTCCATGGGCGACGGTAACCACTTACCATCAGGTGGGCCGTACGCTCGTCTGCCTACAAAGGCAATAAAAAAAAAAAAAAAAAAAATTAAATTCTGACAGCAAGTCGAATAGACCCAGACTTTCCCCTTATTCTAAAATGGATGTGATTAGTAGTAGGTACACTAAAATAGATAACTTTAGGAGTTAATGAAAATTACTCTTCTGTAATAATGCTACTAGACTACATACTTTTATATGTAATAATAATAAATTTATTTATAAATTTGCGAATAAATTAAATCGTAAAGAGAAAGGGTTATAGGGCACCTGATATTTAAACTCATATTTAATTTTGTAGGTTCCCCTCATAAAGTTGTGATATTAATTATTTCTTTACAGATTTTTTTGAATAGATCTGCTCACGAGACCCCAGATCATTAGTCATGATTATCATTTACCCTGCCTGCTACTGGCATAATATATAATACATCTTTCAAGTCTCGTGTGACGGAAGATCTCTGGTAATTTATTGTTGTATATTCGCAATGGTTTGAAATGATAGACCATAACAAACATCACGAATATAAGTTTTACAAGGAATAAATTATTAATTAATTTATTTCACACATATTCCTACTAAATTTACAATTAAAAAATCCCATACGAACTTTTCCGGTTATATCTACGATCGAAGAATAAATCCCGATACACAAGTTAAATATCAAAACGAATTTTGCATAATCAATTAGTTTCCGAAGAAAGATCCTATCTTCTGAAATCTAAAAACGATAAATTGACGAAGCCGATCTACACGAATAGGTTTAATGTTAATTATTGATTGAACGTGCTTATAAATATTTTTTTAGGAATGTGCGTTCGTTCCCGGCTTTGTACCGAATAGTTTCATCATATGTTTTATATTAAATTTCATTTGTATATTCCACCGGCCGTTACGTAACGGTGTGATGGATGACTGCGACGTCGTTGTATGGGAAGTTTCACTAAATTTTTAAAGCCATATTTTTTAATACACTTAACAGAAATGTAATATTCTTCTTCTTCTCAGTCGTTCACTCCTGGCGGAGTGCTCGTGGTTACGTAAGTCTTAATGTTTGGTTGCGGCTTTTGAGAGACTTCTACATCTTTCTCTATCTGTGGCGGTACGTGTACACTCAGTAAGATAACACTTCGTAGGTAAATTAACCAAGTCTGTCCACCTTGTGGATGATCGGCCGCGAGAGCGTTGACCGTCTACTCTTCCTTGAACCACTAAACGTTCCAATGAGCTTTCATTACGAATGATATGTCCAAACATATTAAGGATTCGCAATAGCACAATCGACGAAAGCCTTTGTTTGATTTGGAGCTCTTTGAGGATGGATACATTAGTGCGGTGAGCAGTCCATTTTACCCTCAGCAAGCGTCTCCAGCACCACATCTCAAGGGCGTCAATCTTTTTACGACATTTTTGATGGATCGTCCTTGTTTCTGCTCCATATAGGAAAATAAGAAATATTAAGCACCTAATCAAGCGAACCTTGGTGTTTTTAGTTATGCGGCGATCTTTCCATATTTTTCTGAGCTTTTCCACGGCCGATCGTGTCACGGCACAACGTCTTGTAATTTCTTCTTCGCAACTTCCAGTATTTGTGATTGTGGATCCCAGGTAGATGTAACTCTGGACAACTTCGCAATTTGCTATTTCGTGTAAATCAGATCGATTGTTATTCTTACGATCCACCACCATCACTTTAGTTTTATCGCGGTTTATGGCAAGGCCAAAGTTGGAACTAGTTATTTCCAGAAGCGAAAGAAACCGTTCTACGTCGGCTTGTGACGTTGCAAAAAGAGTAGTATCGTCTGCATATCTAAGGTTTAATATCAGTCGACCTCCAATTGAAAGACCTTTGTCCCAGTTTTCTAAAACCATCCGCATTATGTATTCAGATATGTATGTATGAATTTATTTTTGTTTTGGTTCACTGAATAATACAGGTGTATTTATTTAGTATATATTTAATTACTACATATATATGTAACCTCTGTATGATTTATGACATAAATCTTAAAAGAGGTTTTAGTAAGTTATACAGCTGACATAAATGGTATCTTGAATATAAAAAACATGTATGAAACATAAGAACTGTTACATTATATACAATGTTTTTTTTTTTTTTTTTTTATTGCCTAGATGGGTGGGCGAGCTCACAGCCCACCTGATGTTAAGTAGTTACTGGAGCCCATAGACATCTACAACGTAGACGCGCCACCCACCTTGAGATACAAGTTCTAAAGTCTCAGTATAGTTACAACGGCTACCCCACCCTTCAAACCGAAACGCATTACTGCTTCACGGCAGAAATAAGCAGGGCGGTGGTACCTATCCGCGCGGACTCACAAGAGGTCCTACCACCAGTAATTACGCAAATTATAATTTTGCGGGTTTGATTTTTATTACACGATGTTATTCCTTCACCGTGGAAGTCAATCGTGAACATTTGTTGAGTACATATTTCATTAGAAAAATTGGTACCCGCCTGCGGGATTCGAACACCGGTGCATCGCTTCAACACGAATGCACCGGACGTCTTATCCTTTAGGCCACGACGACTTCACTGTGTCCGTGCACCGGGTGTTGGAGACTTAAGGGGGTAAAATATGCGGTTTTTTATTTATCCCTATTCCAATTTTCTCTTGGCCTCTCCAGCCTGAAAATATCCTGTATTATGAGAAAAAAAAAAAAAAAAAAATTGACTAATTGGGTTAGTTTGCATGAAAAAATAAAAAATAATTTTATAATTTTTATTTTATTAATACTTTTTTTGTTAATTTGTGTTGTGTTTGTTTTGATATTGAACAAAATGTATCATAAATTGATTGTCTACATTGTTAATTACGTTATAACACTATACTTTTTTGATTACTTTGGCTTAATATCTTGAATGGGATCATCAAAATAAATCAGATCAGATTAAAAAAAATATGTTTGTATTTACTGTTCACTTCGAATTTTTCTTAAAGCTAGGCTTTTATTATTATTTTTAAACTATATTTTTATTCGTTGTTAGTTTTTTCACATAAAATCTTGTTATTACTTCAAATATTTTTGTCGTAATATGAATAAGCTGATTAATTAACGCTATTTAAGTTAAACCACTTTTAATACTATAAACACGTTATACACCTATATTGCCGTATTTCACACCGAATTTACTTTTTGTTTCTATTGCTTATATCGGTGGACGAGCTCACAGCCCACCTGGTGTTAAGTGGTTACCGGAGCCCATAGACATCTACAACGTAAATGCGCCACCCACTTTGAGATATAAGTTCTAAGGTCTCAGTATAGTTACAACGGTTGCGCCATTCTTCAAACCGAAACACATTACTGCTTCACGGTTGAAATAAGCAGGGTGGTGGTACCTACCCGTGCGGAATCACAAAAAGTCCTACCACCAGTAGCCTTCATTGAAATGCTTTCGTATCCACCTGAAAATAGACTAATAATGCTCTGCGATGTCGGTGCAGGTACTAATATGAATAGCGTCTCAAAAACGAGCCCAAAAACGGTGTTATCATAAATGAACAGAATCGACGGCCTCACATCACACGGTCGTGAGTCGGACTCAGACAATGGGCAATTACGGGTGCGCGCGCATACCTATACCGATATCTTGACGTATGGTATAAAAAAAAATGTATTTTTTATCACTTGAACGACTTACGTTTCCTGATAAAAAAAAATATTGCTTTGGTGCGTGGACGAGCTCACGACCCACCTGATTATAAGTGATTACCGAATTACAATGTAAATGCCGCCGCCTACCTTGAGACATGAGTTGTAAGGTCTCACTTTTAACAGTACAGCGGCTGCCCCGCCCTTCAAGCCGAAACGCATCACTGCTTCACGGCAGAAATAGGCAGGGTGGTGGTATTTACCCGCGCGAACTTACAAGTCATCCTACCAGCAGTAAAATAGCACTGTCATCATCTAAATATGGCATAGATTTTTACAGAAGCTTCTTCTGTGTAAATACTAAAATCACAGTGGACATCGATTTGGATCCAATATTCGATCAATTGTTAATATACTTCACCTTTTGTAAAAATTTTGTGGGGGCTTATTAGTTAACTAGGTATAACACAGGAGAAACTATATCGCATGACTGAATTCAAATAATCAATGCCAGTATAGAATGACATCATCGCGTCTTTTCTCGTGGGTGTCCTAAAGGGAAACTAAGGGACTCACTACTGATTGGGCATTCTCGGAGTATTACAATTAGATACTAGTATAGCCAACTGGCATTTTCTAGTGGTAAGGCGGACGTTAAGCTTTCTTGAGTCTGAAGGTAAATTTGTCAATTGTTTATTGCTGGTACAATTCTCCGAAGATGTTGCTTCTCTCTCTCCGGTGAATGTCTTTGTCGAGAACACCCATGGGAGGATATCGGGTTTGGGCATTTTCCGAGTATTACAATTGGGTACTAGTATAGCCAACTGGCATTTTCTAGTTGTAAGGCGGACGCGAAGCTTTTTTGAGTCTGAAGGTAAATTTGTCAACTGGCTTTCGCTGATATAATACTCCGAGGACGTTGCTTCTCTCTCTGCGGTGAATCTCTTAGTCGAGAACACCCACGGGAAAAGATCCGGTGTCGCTAGTCTAGCTATTGCATTGATGACCCACAGACAGCTTCACCGAAGTGTTTTAAAACTCGTTAATAGAAATCCAGTTCCGAAATGTAACTGTATTCTTTAGTTACGATAATATCCGCGAAACAAATTTCATCATACTACGTATCTTTATTAGATTGATTCGAAATTTCTATCAACTTTATGGCTTCTGTAATAAATAAAAACATTTGAATTCAAAACCTATATTTTTTAAAAAATCCGGACGCGTGTGCTTTTGCATTGATCTGTGAACGGTTTCGTATGGAATAAACGTCAATAATCAAAATAATATTCGTACCTCACATCGCTTCAACTCAAACTATTTTTGAAGGTTTGTCGTAAGTTGTTTTATCCCAAAAAAAAATTTGAATTTTCCATTTGAAAGATATGGTTTTGACAAGCTTAGAAGCAGTTCATGGGCTTCGGATAACACTTAGATGAGTTCTTCCACCCATCTAGCGAGGAAAATAAAAATGTATGATACCCCTCATTGAACGTCGTTACGTTCAATAATTATCCATTTAAATAATAATGTTTCATAATTTAATTTTTACGGAGTAGTATCAATACAGTCTGCAAGAAAACTGGCTGTAATAAGCCGACAGATTTGAGGGTAGAGTTATTTGCCATTCGACCACGAAACCAAAACGATTTGACACTGTTAACTTGCGTTCACACCTTAGAGAGGTGATGTTGAAAACATTGAAAGAAAAAAGAGAATAAATATCCAAACTTTTGATTCATTTGGTTAGAATTTTTATTACTTAACACAATAAAAGGGAGCAAAATTTGTAGATGAAACAGTATAGAAGTAATTTTCGTATAATGAGATTTGAAGGTTCTGCTGTTGAGAACTACTTTTTAACGTGAGGCTGAATGGTTACCGCTGTTCATGTCAGCAACACTAAGATTGTATAGTTAGCTGTTTATCTTTTCTTATAAGCTAACGCTCACCGACCTGCCAATAACCGAGGCTATAAACACCGCCGAGGACAGGAAGACGCGGAGAAGTATACTCATGGTGCATCGAGTGGTTATCATTTCAAACTAGACACGACCTTCACCAATGAAGAAACCGACTCAGAAGAACAAGATTAAGACGTTTAATTGAGTCTGTATGGATATTCCAGTATATCCATACCAATAAAATTATTGTTATTATTAAATAATCAGGAAGGCATGATTGGTTCGCGGCAAAAATCTGGTATCTACCCACGCTGGAATGCATTACACTCCACTACTAGTGCATGATGAACGATGATGGACTAAAATGTTTACTGATCCACAGAAGATGCAGCCAAAAGCTATAACTCTTTCAGACTACTTAGTGAAAAAAATTCACGGGAAATTATGTTTGTAAGATTGGCTTCTTGGAAATAGTACTGGTAATTTTATTTAAAAAAAAAACCAATCGCTTATAGCTTAAGCTGTGTAATGACGACACGATTTCAATAAATTTGTTAAAGCGAAATGAAGCTATAATATGATCGCCATCAACACGCTTTCCCTTCAACTGTTGACTCTATACGAAGTGAGTTTCCGTGTAATTTCATTGTGGTGCCCTTTCCTAGAAAGGTAATGAACCCGTTTTGTTTAAATATTTTGTCAAATAAAAAATCGGCTCTGTCAATATATGAATAACGCGAGCTCCTATACGCAAGCTAAGTCTTAGGTATTTGGCTTTTAATTATGTAATGGATGAGATCGTTTTTATTTAGACAAAGCACGGTCAAATATTTTTCTTAAGTTATTACAAAACGGATTTAGGAGTATTGTATTGTATATATAATTGGGTATTATAATAAAGAAGTGGCAAAATAATTTAAGCACACATTTAGCTTAAAGCGATTTGAACATTAATTTATTGTTCAATGTACGAAGATGGTGTATAAATGACAAGAGAAATTAAATTTAATGGAATCACTCACCTCTGTCGTTAGCTGTGGCTTTTAGACTTCCAACGAAAGCTCCAATCCTTATGTCTTCTTTCACACGAAAATTATATCTTGGTTTATCGAATAGCGCCGTACCAACTCCCGCGGGAATGACAGTCATGTGGACTGCAGCATTCTGCGGTGCCGCCAGACCTCCTCCATCAGTAGCAGATACTTCAAGACGGAACTTCTTATCTTTATCAATCAAAGCCGGCTTCGTAACTAGTATCTCTCCGCTGCTCCGATCTATCCTAAAAATATCGTTCTCGTTCCCACTGATAATTCTGTAAGTGATCGTTCCGAATCTTCCCGAATCAGTGTCTGTGGCCGACACCGCCACTATTGGCTCGGTAGATGATATCCGTCCTTCCTTCAATGACACATTGTAATCTTTAACGGTGAAGCTTGGTGCGTTGTCGTTGATATCGACCAGTTGGATCTTCACAACGGCGGTCGTGGACAGCCCTCCTGCAAATAAATATATAATTGGTCGTTTGATTGTTCGTATCCATGTAATGCTATGTTTAATTGACAGCGGCTTGATTTATTCCGTTGTCAACGAGTTTTGCAAATGTTAGCGAGAATAATTGTAAGGTTTTATTGGTTGCGTGTGCCCGTCGGTGCTCATCTCAGTTACAACGTACTTACATGAATGCAAGACGTGGGGCCCGACCGTTTGATTTGTTACCACGTTTTTTTATTTCTCTTTTGTTACGAGAAAAAAATATTCAAGGTCATAGATACACGAATAAGGAATTAATTATCCAATCATGTTTACCGTAATAAGAAATGGCTACGTAATACTTTTAAATACATTCATGGTGTTTTAGCAAAAAATATGCGGTGATGTTTTCAAAACTCATCGCTTGCTGTACTTGTTGAGACTTTTAAAGGGTCAAAACTGTTTATTCTATGTGTAGCAGCACATTTCGTTACATTGTATTCTGTAAACAATATCATTTTATAAACTAAGTGCTGTAATCGCACGACCAAATGTTGGAGAACGCGTGAGAAGGATTCCGAACGTGCTTTTTAGTACAACATAATGTCGTCAAACATGATTTTATTTCAAAATATTACCGCAACTATAAGAACGAAAAACTATAATAAGTATATATATTTATTTTATTTCTTAGATGGCTGGACGAGCTCTCAGCCCACCTGGTGTTAAGTGGTTACTGGAGCCCATAGACATCCACAACGTAAATGCGCCACCCATCTTGAGATATAAGTTCTAAGGTCTCAAGTATAGTTACAACGGCTGCCTCGCCCTTCAAGCCGAAACACATTACTGCTTCACAGTAGAAATAGGCAGGGTGGTGGTACCCACCTGCGCGGACTCACAAGAGGTCCTACCACCTATGGGCGCTGATAGTTGTGCAAAATGCTATTATCATGATCTCGTTTAAAATTCTTAGTTTATTAGTTGGTAATTTGTTATTGATATTTTTGTAAAAACAAACTCTTGACAATCTTTATATATTTCGGAGACTTGTTAAAATTACGAAAAATTTAATGTGTCTTTAAGTCCTTAATAGGAACAATGGTGAACACGAGACAGCACTACTCAGCTGCTGTAGGTATGTACCTGTATCGTTCAATTTGTGGCCCTTATACATACACGGCCGAAAACGTTTCCCAAATTCTCGGACATGCAGGCGGGCGGCTCCACAAAGATGCACCGCATTGGTCCAAATAAAAAAGAGAGGAAGTTAATAGTCGTTCGTTTCTCGCCCCATGAATCAGAACGGAGCCGACTCGGAAGACGTTTGCGGAATTTATTCGGGACCCGACAATCCGCCGGTCACATTCTGAGCAATGGGAACTTTGCACCGATGCCATTGACTGTTTGATTAACGAGAATGATGTCATTTCGGTTTACTTGCCGAATAAATATTGCCTTTAATCAAATTATTGACGTCGGTGATCGGAGTACAAAAACTGTTCATTATAAGCGGACATTTTGTAGTAGAATAAATCACGCCCTTCTGCCGGCATACGTGCAGGGAAAGTCGAAATTTACCACTGCTATTAACAATGCCTTTAAATAACTAACAGCTGTCAACTAAAAGATTAATTCTCCATGACATTTCCAGGATGAACCAAACAAAATATCTCTTGCAACCAAAATACGACTCTCTTGAAAATATGGCGCGCTAAATACCTGCATACATATTGCTCACATAAAAAGTAGTACTAAATGACTTCTCGCTACAATTTTTCACCGTGGCGCTTTCAGCAACGCAAAATGCAGCTTTATTTCAGTGCTTTATCAGGTCAAAAAAGTCACAAAAATGATTTGTACAATAAATTCGATACTGTTCTTTGACGATTAGTACTATCAATGATTTAATGATGAGCGTTTTTTTTGCCCAAATGGGTAGATAGCATTACCCTGCCCATTTCTGCCGTGAAACAATAGTACATATTGTCTAAAGGTGGGTGGCGGCAAATATTCGGTAATCAGTTAATATCAGATAAGCGGTGAGCTCTTTTATCAGCTTAAAAAAACCAATTGAATTAGAATCGAGTTAACCTAATTTTTAGTTACTCATGTTTCTTCTTCGCATAACGCCGTCCACTATTACATATTGGCAACCGCTAAGGCTCTGTCCGCTTAGGATAATTCAGAACGGAAAAAAAAAACCATTTAAAATACTACAACTTAATGTCTCATCCAGTACTTATTATTAATTATTTGATTAATTAATATTAGATACAGAATATATACATATTATATAGTATGTAACGTTCTCGTATACTTGTTCAATTTACAAAGTAGGACAACATTCCGTTCGCGCTTCTAGCTAATCTAGCTATCTTGTAAATTAGTTTCGTGATTAATCACCTCAAACAAATTATTAGTTAAATCCATTTAAACCGATACCACCTAATCAATTGAATTCGAATTTTGTAATTGTTTTATTTTTGCAAAATCTTCATCACTTACATATTATTTTTCGTTTTCTTTTTTGTAATGGACGGTGACTATTAGAGTTCTTAGTGCGTGTATGATGTAAACAGTCTTATTCCCAACGACATAACATCTCTATTGCCTTGAAATAGCGCTCTTTCACACTAGAGATACAGGTTCGTTTTCGCAGCATACATTGGTAAAGTAATGGCCTGCATCCGTAGAGACTGATAACCACCCCCCCCCCCCTTACTCCTCAATACCAATATAAAATATGATTTAGACGAAATAAAGTCGAAAATCGTTCATTCTTATTTCAATAATAAAATTCGTTTCTTCCAATTATCTAATTGTCCGTTAAATATTTACCATATCAAATTTTCTAGGTTGATTATATCAATGTGAATCAATATGTATGTCGCTGCTAGAGTAAATATTTTTTTCGGGAACAATTGGGATCTTTAATTATTATTTTTTCTTGCTTACATGGGTGGACGAGCTCACAGCCCACCTGGTGTTAGGTGGTTACTGGGGCCCATAGACATCTACAACGTAAATGCACCACCCACCTCGAGATATAAGTTCTAAGTTCTCAGTATAGTTACAACGGCTACCCCACCCTTCGAACCGAAACGCACTGCTTCACGGCGGAAATAGGCGGGGTGGTGATACCTACCCGTGCAAACTCCCAAGAGGTCCTACCAATAGTGAAAAATTAGACGAATTTATTTAAAAGGCTTGTATAGCTATACTTGTATGGCAACGGTCGAGTTTCAGGGACACAACCTTCAGCAATGAAGAAAGCGACGAAGAAGAAAGTATAGCTATGTTAAGTGTCATATATACGTTTGAGAACTTTGAGAATACAACCTCGTGCCTCAATGGTGATTGGCATAATTTACGTGGTCATACCTATGAATTCTGGTAAGCAATCAAATCGAAATAAGACACGCATCCTCCACGCATCTTGTACAATAAAAAAAAGTTTACAATTCCAGAAAATTATTGTTATATTCACATTGTCCAGATACTTTTATTTAAGTTTCTTTTTCTAGGTGAATTATAATTTTGTACCCTATATAAATCTAATATATACCAACCTCTATCGGTAGCAATGACTGGAAACTCATATTCACTGGTATCTTCGTAATCCAAGGGCGAAGTCACGCAAAGTTCTCCTGTGTCCGGTTTCACTGAGAATCTGGTCTTCGCCAAAACGTCTCCCAGTGTGTAGTTGACGAGAGCATTGACACCACAATCAGGATCAATGGCAGACATCTGTGAATGAAATACGTAATATTAGTAGTTGAAGGGAAAAATATGTATGGCCATAATTTATGGCTGGGAGGTTCTGTATTTTCTCACTGATCTTAAGAGATTAGATCGAAGTTTCCTATAATTAATAGGAACTACAGTAATAGTGACCCTATGGTGGGAGCGAGAGCTGGCTAGCTGGAGCTAGTTACCAAAAAATGTAAAGATACTTTCATTAAAGATGAGAGAAGAGAAGAAAGAAAGTAGATAGTCGTTTACCTTTTGAATATTTCCAAGCAAACACACATGCTTTTATTCGCAAGATCCTCAACCGTGTTAAATTATATTTTCTACTTTAATCTAGTTTATGCACGAAATTTTAAATGTTTGAACAAATTCGCGGGCTATTCGTTTTAAAATATTTAATGACACGAGCAAAAATGTGTTTCTAGTCAGAAGAGGAGAGTCGACCACCAACGCAAAGTAATAAAATTAACGAGTAAAAATAATGACATCATAAAAAAAAGTAATTAAAAGTATCTTTATAAATATGCGTAATTTTAGAACTTGTATCCTTTATACAGGATTTATTAGGATATTTGTACGTACAGATTATCAATTGGCGTGTAACAAAAGGTTTCTTACTGAGACTCCTGGTAAATGCACTGCGACTAATTGCTACCTCTACCAGCTAGTCGAGATAGGAATCGTAATTAATTAAAGCCATTTATTTCACGTGAATTGATCCTCTGAGTGTGAGGTCCAAAGGTATTCGTTTAACTATAAAACCTTATTTTATATCGAAATTAATTTGCTTGATGCAAACTAGGTTTTCGCGAATGCTAACTTAACTAAGAACCTTAAAACATTACGAATAAAATATATTGGTAATGGAGAGCAATTAATTGTGAAAGAAATAAACCAACGAAATGAAGATCTTGAAAGTCAAATAAAACGAGATATCATCGACATGGCTCATTAAAAAATAAACAGTACGAAACATACTTGATACGACGATAATACCGAGGAGCAGACCTCGAAATAAATCAACACCAAGTAATACATAGCAACCTGTCCAGACTGAAGACAGAGATAATGAAACTCTGAGGTAGCCAAAGATAATGGAACTTTAAAGAAAATCTATATAATGCAGACGTAATATGAACGCTAAAAGAGAGCAGCCGACAAATTGACTTGTAGGTGTTAAGTGACCAAAAAGAGGACGCCGTACATCGTTGATAATTAGCTTAAAATCATCGTTTATTCTTTATCTCCTGGATATTACGTACGTGACAACGCTTCTTGATTAATTGCATTCGCGTCCAATGCTAAGATAAATGGCGGTGTCTGAATGTGTGAAGTGTATTTTACAAGATTTTAAACTTTCGTGCTTCGAAGATACGGTCTAAAGTTACATTAAGATTTTGTTAGTGCGAAACAGTGTTAGTTTTAGTGATTCCGCTAATGGTTTCATTCTTGCGAGCGTCTTATTAACATTGGTTGGTCATTGATATAAATTACTTGGTTATTAAAGAGTTCATAAGGTTAAATTTGATATGCTTTCATTGCTAATACTCAATATTCTTCTGACGTTATTTTATTTGTCTTTTAGATATGAAAATTAGTTTCGATTTTAAAGGCATCCTATACATTGTTTGTCTTTTTAGAGAAAAACAACTTCACACTTAAATTTTTAATCATCTCACTTTGGATGGAAAGTAATTTGACGACAAATATATTTTTAATACTTGTCTTCACTATTCTCGTAAAGTGATTCACCAACCTACCACTTGTTCTCATGTTTGGATACAGTTCCCTTATCTCTGTTATTTTATCATGTACTGTCACTGCAGGAGTAATAAATATGATGATATTCCCATGGACCATTCGGATCAATTTCATATATAATTGTATTGGCTATAAAAACTGTACTGCTAATGCAAATGCAACGAAATAGTCTTTCAGAGTGAATGTGCTCTTTTCAGCAGAAGTTAAAAACAACTGTTGCATAATATTATAATTTTGTGGTCAAAGAAGCATGAACTATTCGCATTTTTTTTAAACTACCTACGTGTAATTCGTCATCAATCCCGACGTATTATACCTTATACAGGGTGGCCCATAAGTCCTTTGAAAAGTAAAATTTGAATAAAACGAACAGGGCGCGCGTGAGCGGTGCAGGGGAAGCGGGGGGAGTAACTTACGTTTCTGGGAATTTAGTCGCGATGGAGCGTTTTACCGGAGCGGACCGTGCGTTTTGTGTGCGCGAGTTTTATAAAAACGACAATTCGGCAACCGTTGCGCGGCGTAAATTTCGAGAACACAAAGGTTTACACAACTTTGACGACACTCCAACTCTTCAAACGATTAAGAACTGGGTTGCTAAGTTCGAGGAGATCGGTTCGACGTTAGATAAACCGCGGTTGGGTCGCCCAAGGACGTCACGTACGGAACAAAACATAGACACAGTGACACAGTCTATTCGCGAAAATCCGACACAGTCAACTCGTAAGCGCGCCAGAGCATTAAACGTATCCAGGACATCGTTACAACGGATTTTGAAGAAAGATTTACATATGCACCCTTACAAAATTCAGTTGGTTCAAGAATTAAAGGAAACTGAGGGTATTCAAAGACAAAATTATGCGAATGAAATGTTGAATCGGTTTACTTCCTTCAATAACATAATGTTCTCTGACGAGGCTCATTTCCATCTTAACGGGCATGTTAGTAAACAAAATTGCCGCTATTGGAGCCCTATCAATCCAAAACTTAAGCATCAGAAGCCCTTACATAGTCCGAAAGTGACTGTTTGGGCCGCTATGTCAGCCCATGGTATCCTAGGGCCCTACTTCTTTGAGGATGGCAGAGGGCGCGCAGTTACTGTTACGTCGGAGCGATATGTGGCTATGATCGAAGAGTTTTTCATACCAGAATTGCAAAACTTTTCAGGCTTTAATGCCAGGACGTGGTTTCAACAGGATGGGGCCACTTCTCACACCTCTAACACTGCTATGCCCGTTATCCGTCAACTTTTTCCTGGCAAAGTTATCTCTAAGAGAGGAGACATTTCCTGGCCTCCACGTAGTCCAGATCTGACCCCGATGGATTTTTTTTTGTGGGGCTACCTTAAGGCTAAAGTATACGACACAAACCCGCGGTCAATTGAGGCCCTAAAAGAAAACATCCGCAGAGAAATGACAAGCATTTCAGCAGTGACGTGCCGCGCAGTCATCGACAATTTTAGACGTCGTTTGCAAGAGTGCCGTGATCGCAACGGATTACATTTAGGAGATGTTATTTTCAAAAAAGAATTCCCGTTTTTTAAGCTTTTTATGTAAATAAAAATTTAATTCATAATGTAATTAGTTTTATTTTAATAATTTTTTTTTCATATCAAAGGACTTATGGGCCACCCTGTACTAAAATTGAAATCCGTTTTTTGCTTTATACATTTTGAATCCCAGATGCTATAGATTGATTGCACTGTCGCATGTCGTACTGTCGGAAAGGTTGGTCCGGTTCTGGAGCCGGTGCTGTGAAATTTGTGGTTCTCCCGACCGGGAGACGTGACATATTTACGTCTTTCATTCTACTCTGAGTTTAAAGTTTTTTTTTAATGATTTTTGCGACATACGTGTTTTTTTAGCTGAATTGATTTTAAGTTTTGATTGTGGGCAATTTTAAAGGTTTCAGTTTGAAATATAATTGCATTTAAATGGAGCAAAAACAGATATTCAAAACTAAACGATAATTTGAATTTAAATTTGTGTATCTGTGCAAATTTTCTATGGTATACATACATTTTAAAAGGGTTGAAAATATCTTGATTTATTTTTCACCGTTAACGTGATCACCTTATAATGAAAAACTTTTCGAGTTTTCAGATGACTGATATTCTAAAATTTTATCCTTTAAAAATGAATTTTAGAGCCAATTAAATGTATAATAAAAGTTAAGCGCTGTATGTGATTCGATTTTTAATTGTAACAGAAATATTGGGTTAAGCATTTCTTAAAAGTCACATTTTCAACCGAAGAACTTATCTATACTTTCAAACATATTACAAACATTAAACAGGCTTAAAAGCTCCACAGAACTTTCACATGACAATCTTTAATGTCATTTTCTAGTGCCTCACTCAAGAAAATTTGTTTATCTATAAAATGTAATAAACTGGCCTAAGTAAATAAAAGTGAAATTGCTTTCCTACACTTCAATATGATTTTTGAACAATTTCTTTTTATTTTTTTTATTGCCCTTGTAATTTTTGAACAATTTCACGTTATAAAAGATATTTCGAACACCAGTAAGGGATGCTCTTTGAGTAATCGATATTTAAGATTTGAAAACAAATGTATGTGACTGGAGCAGGCAGTCTATTTTGGTGGCGAAGCAATTATGTTATATTCAGTTTCAAAAATAAGGCATCTGTTATGCATAATGATAATAAAAACAAGAATTCGACTTCATATATCAAAGTGGATGATGGTATGATTAATATCTATGGACTCCAGCAAATATTTCCAATCGAAAAGACGGCATGAAATGAAATTTTTTTTATTCCATAGATGGGTAGACGAGCTCACCGCCCATCCGTTGTTAAGTGGTTACCGGAACTCATAAACATCTACAACGTAAATACTGCCACACACTTTGAGAAATGAGTTCTAAGGTCTCAGTATAGTTACAACGGCTGCCCCACCCTTCAAGCCGAAACACATTACTGCTTCACGGCCGAAATAGGCAGGGCGGTGGTACCAACCCGTGCTGACTCACAAGACGTCCTACCACCAGTAAGTCCTACCATCAAATCTGATGGTCAACTGATCAACAGTCTTGTTTAAAAATCAATAATAAAACCGCTAAATCAAGAAGATATTAAATGAGTAATATCCTAAACATGATTTACGCTCAGTCGAGAAGCTATCGATACTTTTGACTGTATCGGAACGTCCCTACATGGACAGATAACGGCCTTCACAATGAGATTTATCGTTTACTCACGGCACTACTTATTAAACCTTTACAGAACATGTTAGGTCATTTTTAATATTGTCACTAACGTCTCAATTAGTCTCACCGGTACCGGTTTCTTGAGTTTAATGAAACAAAACGAACGCCGCATTAATGGATTTTAGAGATTCAAGCGTTATGTTTTTTTTTGTTTTTTTTCAATTTGAGCCTTTTTCGTTAATGATGTCGAAGTGAATGATGTTCGTATGTCCTTGAGGGTAGGTTGAAATTGTACCTAAAGCTCTCGTCTATGTCTATTGCACCATCCAAGGTTTGAATGGAGGAGTTTAGTGGGAGGCAGCGACTTGGCTCTACCTCTGGTATTGCTGACGTCCATGAGCGACGGTAACCACTTACCATCAGGTGGGTCGTTTGCTCGTTTGTAGGCACAAAGGCAATAGATAAGTAAAATGAATTTAAGTATACATTTTATAGAGTGTACTTTATTCACAACATTTTTTTTTGGTTCGGCATCTAATGATTTCAGATGCGTTTAAATAGATCTTATCTTAACAATGACCGCAGATGAGTCTTTAAGTAATTCATAAATACCAGGGTAAATTTTGAAATAATTTGTTATTAAAATTATGATCTTTTCAATGTCACAAATAGGGGTGCGTCACGTTATTTTCTTAAATTTCTTTGTACGCCAAACATAAAATGGAACAGCAAAAGAAGAACTTCACCCAAAAGACGACAACTGGACTGCAGTTTTACGAAGTCCGCCCAAAACAACAGTCGTTGAGTTGGGACATTCGTAAAGGACATTGTAATTCAAGCTGATTGGCACACAATAATAGTATCAAACATGGAACCTTTTTAAAAATTGTCCGCTTTAAAAGGAAAAAAAGTCGAACAACAAAACACCAAGCGTATAAACTGTCTACAGGACAATACCAGGGATGGACTCGGGGCTAAATCTATAGTTGAAATTTAGATACACTTGCGTAATAAAAATATTAATGGCTATTAGTTGTTCCAGCTCACATTTCGCAAAATCTTTTTTTTTTATCTTTGAGAGTTTACTGGTGGCCATTCCAGTTTTACCAGGGGAGGTGGGCGAGCAAGGGCCAGGAGGGGTGGGATTTGCTAACAGCTACTCGCAAAATCTGTCGACCACACTGCAATAAGAGTTCGAAGTATCGATTGCATTATTATCGCTATTTCAAACATCTAAATGATCTACAGAGCTGATTCTGATTGGACATTTGTAAAAATTTACGAACCCAATATAAAATACGTGACGTATAAATTGGAACTTGAATATTTGAAGTTATACTTCTTTAGGCGCGTTATGAAAAACTGATGAGAGTGAAATTTTACGATGCGCGCGCACCGTGACACAAAATTAACAGAATGAAGTTGCCCACTAAATCGCTCATTACAATACGACCGACGTAACTTGGCGAGACTTAATATAGCCGCAGGTGAACTTTCCGAACCGTACCGAGAATTACCGAATTTATACAATGTCAAGAAAAAGGATGTCGAATATGCGTGTTTGAGGATGTTGTTTAATCGATTTTTTTTCAAATTGATTAAAATTTAAATAAAAAACAGACATAATTTTAATAAAAATAAAGTATAACTTCTTACGCGCGTACATAAGTATACGCACCCTTTTTTTAATGATAAGTACTTATACATTCTCTATCTTCTATAAATATGTATATACTTCAAGCAAAATCAACGCTTAATATTGATGCGTACTCCGGACATATAAATTTTTCATAGTATATTATTTAAAAACGTAAGATATGGCCGTTAATACCACACCGTGACCGAATAGATTAACATTATATTAATATAATCATGTTTCTCAAGTTTCTGTGGAAATACAGGGATGAATAATGTAAGGTTTGAGACATAATTTCATAATTAATATTGAACAGGTGCGTAGCTTATTATTGCGTAACATAAGTCGTGCAAGGAAAATACCGAAAGATTAAATCGACTGCTCGACTGCATGAAGTTATCCCAAAATGTTCTTTTTTTGTAATAATATTATATTATGTTTTATGGTCCATACCCTTTATTGCAGAGGTCCGCAAACTTATTTTGTCTACTGCCCACTTTGAGAATAAATTATTTTTTAGCGCTCCCATTTTTTCACCTACTTAAATAAACACTATAGCGGAAGCTCAGTCGGTGTCTAAGAGTCCTCCTAGATAAAATTACAGGCGTGATTAGCGACAGGAGGCGATCCTCCTAAGCCTCTACATAAGGCCTCTATTTTTTTCCTGGTCTCCCCCTTTAGGCCTTCAGCGCCCACAAGGGGACGTTATCGCCCACTTTGGGAAAGACAGCTTTATTGTAAGTTTCTTCTTTAAATTATCACGTGGTTTACTAATATCTTAATTTTATCACAGCACGAGTTTACAGGTTTTCAAAAAACCGTTCTTGAGTTTTAAAGCTCTTTAGTTTTTAAAAATATTTTTTCTTCTGTGTCATTCAGTGTTATGTAGTGAAGTCTGTCATTGAGTAAAGATAGAGTTCAGTTTTGTATAGTTTATTAATACTGTTTAGTTACTGTTGAATTTTTAATCTTAATTTTAATTTTTAATATTATACATATATAACAGAAATATATATCTGTGTATAACAGAAAACACAATTAAGTCTACTATTGTTTATTCATTCTGAAATACACATGCAATCTATGTAAGCCCCATTTAACATGCCACTTCGTAGGAACGATCAAAATAATAGAGTATTGATAATATATTATAAGATTTAGAAAATTATTTTCAATAAGTACAGTCTATAGATAGTCGACCCAAGAGATTTGTAGTATTATTAGTTTTGTTTTACAAATGAAAGTAAACCTTAGTATTGAAACGTTAAACGTAAGAATACCAAAGCAACGATTTCAAGGTAATTAAAAAAGGTACATCGAAATTTGTGCCCCGAATTCTTGAATATAACTCGCAACATGAGACGCCGAAATACGTTAGGTCGGACAAATCCGTATTTGTGCAACCAAAAGTCACCCTTAAAGCTGCTTCCGGAAGGCTTAATGTTATTTAGTTCAACATGCATATACGACGTTGCAGATTTTAAAATGAACACTTTTTTAATAATTATCTTTAATTCGAGTGTTTGAATACCTCATTTAAATATTTCAAGTTTTTGAAACGTACTGTTTTTTGGACTTAATTTTTGAGGTCAAAGAAAATAATGAACATCGCTTTTTTATCTCTCGCGTGTAAAAGATACTGCAGATAGCGAGCTACAAATTCAAATGTACAATGTGGTACGTTTTATTTTATTTTTAGTCCTTATAAAGATATTTTGAAGAGGTCCCCTTAATATAAATATCAGCGAAAATAAGAAAACGAAACGACACATGAATCACATTGGCTGCGCAAACACTAATCCCTTTGCAGTATTTATTGAGTGTTACCAAAAACAAAATCAAACTCAAATTGAATAACTTAACAATATTTAAAAGGGAAAAATAATTCCAATTGACGCGTAGGTGTTACCCGAGTATAAATATACGCATTTTATTGGTAATCCGATGTGAGCATGTGAAGTGTCAACGTATGTCAGCAGGGTGGCCAGCCGACATTATAGGGATGGGAAAACTGTAATTTATAATATATTATATTTAATTAGCTTAAATTAGAGTATTTTTAATTAGCTGCTATACAGCACAATTTATATTTTAACATCATTTATCAAAGTAGGTACGCTTCACTGACCCCAAGGGAGCACTTAAAAATGAGCAGACAAATACGAGTACACAATAATATATTAAATAGCTGATGTTAAATAATAAGTAACTTTATGCCGGATGCGTGCAGCATACTCTAGTACAGTCTAATAAATAAATCTTACAACAAGCAAGTGATGTTAGAAAAGAGAATACTTTGAATTTGATTTAAAGAATTTTATGTTACCGAATACTCTTTAATATTATTTAATATTTATAGGAATCCCATAGTCGCGTAGGACCGGTCTTTCATGGCGGATCTTCGAGAAGACTTATGCCCAGCAGCACAGGTATGTTGTCTGATGATTTATCAATACCAATAATTGATACTAAGCAAAGTTTATAAGGAAATTTATGAAGCTTATTTTGTGGCTTTTCTTAGTATTTTTGATAAAAAACGTAAATTTTACTTGAAAGTATTACAATTATTAAGTAATTTACCAAACGTTTTTAATATAAATATACGTTTTTTATTCACTACACATAAATATAAACATCATAAAAAAAATTAGTATAGAACATGATTCATATTATCTCAATAAACAATGCTGAATAATCGATTTTCTGAATAATCGATTTTTCCCGTCACTAAGCCGGAGTCACACTTGCGGAAACGACACCCGATACAATGCGGTCGCGATGCACTTGCATGCGGTCACACGATGCCGCCTCAAATAATCCGTGAATGAGCTTTAGAAAATTAAAATTAACTAACCGTATCAATTAGCTATTTCGATTTGGCACTTATATGTATTCAGAGAAGTCTGTAGGTCAGGATTTAGATCTGTAACACTGCGTCTTCATCATCAGTCTGTCGTTTTAATACGCAAATTAAAATGTATGGTGGAAGATTATGAAGAATTGAGCAGTTTTGAAGGAACCAGAGCAGTCTAACGATTTTTATTACATTACTTTTTACACTTTCAGATATACTGATCGGTAAACAAGACACTATTTATAAATTTAAATCCAATAAATCAATTACATTGACAGAACATGATATTTGACATAGCTATACTACTTACCGCCAAAAGTGCATACCATAGATTATATACCTACGAATATATCCACTACATGACAGTTATAGTTCAGCTGTCAATGTCATAAGTAACACAGACTACATAAGCTGTTTAGAATACCAAAACCTAAAATGTCAATGAGCTTTGACGAGGAAAAGTGCGCAGAAATTTCCAATTTAAATATCGAGAAATTCACGGAGATTTATGTAGATTTTAGCAAACGCATAAATAAAGAGTGCTTACTCGTACGAAGGGATATGTAAATGTGTTGACACATATTATCCGATGTTGTTTTTACGCCAGTATCGAGTTACACTCGATCGTGAGGTTGCGATGTTCATAAGCAGCGACAATAATATATTTATGAAAAAGAGATTGATCGTGCAGATAAAATAATCTGGTTTTTTTAAATAATGTTTCGTATATTATGTATATATTATATACCCGAATTTACTTTTTAAATATTACTAGAGTATATTAATACAGAAGTAAAGTTTTTTTGCCTATTTGTGCTGGTAACCTTAAGAAGCTATATCTCATAGCTATATATTAACCCATAGACACAGCCCACTGAGTTTCTTGCCGGATCTTCTCAGTAGGTCGCGTTTCAGATCCGGTGGTAGATTCTCTACGAGATAAGAGAAGCACTGCTCTTGCTAGGGCTAGTATTAGCAACGCCTCCAGGTTAGAGCCCCGAAAGCTCGCCTGTTAAGGCTACAAGCTTAGGTAGAAAAAATACATTAAGTCTTATTACGCGCTGGGATTCGGGATAAATAAAAATTCTACTGAAGTATAAATTGAGACTGTATTAACACTTAGGACACTTAACGAACACTTTAAAATTCTCAATTCACTTCTTCTGCTTCGCTTTAGGTGATCCGTTCGCTGTTTCGCTTTAAGTAGTTCCGATTACTAACTGACTTCGTGCCATCTCTGCAACGCTTTTATAGTCAATACGACAACCTTAGATTTATCGAGAATATTCTGCGCAAGGCGAGTGTAGCTTCAATGTGTGTTTGAGCTATCTGACAATAGATGGAGTTGTACTTCGCGGCGTTCTCGATTTTACTACTTCCTTTGATGTTAGTTTCTGCTATTCGGCGTTAGATGGCGTTACTCTTACCGGCGTAACAGTATTTTAGAAAACGCTACTGTTATCGTTAGGCGCAGCGGTAAAAACTACGAAGAGAATATCATATTCCGCCAAATGCTGTTATTCGAAACTTAAATGATTAGCTTGTAAGATTTCTTGAATTTTTATAGCACGATGTAGTACGTTCTTTTTGCTTTCAAGCGCTGCCGAATATACCACTATATTGACCGCATTTATGCCGTTTCTCATGGAAATTGGCAATGCCAGAAGCCTACCGGTTACAAACTTACATCTAAAACGTTGTAGCGGTGCACAAACAGACAAAAATTTAAGATTTTATTAAATGGTGTAATGTACTATTAATTACAAAAGTGTCGGCGTCCCGTCGCGCACAACACGATGCTATGCTAAAACAAATCGTTAATTCTATATTGTATTATTATAATACTGTATCGAAGGTGTGTTGGTACAATGGTCGGTTCCAATGTTTGAGGAGTTAACAAATATTTGCCCAGCGTTTGGAGCCATCAGGAAATTTTGTTTGGAAAGATTTTTTTTGGTTTTATTTTTTTAATTCCGAATGAACACTAAATTATGTTGTCTTTTCGTTTTTTGGCTTATGTTCGAGTTTTTTACTGGTGGTAGGACCTCTTGTGAGTCCGCGCGGGTGGGTACCACCACCCTGCCTATTTCTGCCGTGAAGCAGAAATGCGTTTCGGTTTGAAGGGTGGGGCAGCCGTTGTAACTTACTTGAGACCTAAGAACTTATATCTTAAGGTGGGTGGCGCATTTACGTTGTGAATGTCTATGGGCTCCAGTAACCACTTAACACCAGGTGGGCTGTGAGCTCGTCCACTCATCTAAGCAATAATAAAAAATAAAAAAAATCAAACAAAATAGATTTTATAGAACCTACTTGAAGCTTTTTCTATTTGAAGCTTAGTATATATTTTATCTGGCTACATTGATCTCATTTTGTATGTAGACACATATTATGTTTGTAAAAGAATCTGTGAACGTCATTTTCGTCAACAACAAAACGTCCGATTAACTTGGAAATTTGCACACGCATTAAGGGCATCATATGACAATACAATAATAATATTTTAATCCCATTCTGAGCGTGTTTTTTTTAGTTATTAAAATACAATCTTACGAAACTAAGAGTAAGTAAACTAACTGTCAGTAAGGTAAGTTCTTATTTTAAGTAATTTAATGGTATAAAGTTAAAACTATTTATTATTATTAAAACTATTTACTTTTACGTATACTTCCATAAACCTTTTTTCGTTTTATTATTTTCGTATTATTTTTACTGGTGGTAGGACCTCTTGTGAGTCCGCGCGGGTGGGTACCAACACCCCGCTTATTTCTGCCGTGAAGCAGTCATGCGTTTCGGTTTGAAGGGTGGGGCAGCCATTGTAACTATACTTGAGACCTTAGAACTTATCTCAAGGTGGGTGGCGCATTTACGTCGTAGATGTCTATGGGCTCCAGTAACCACTTAACATCAGGTGGTCTGTGAACTCGTCCACCCATCTAGGCAATAAAAAAAAAATTAAAAAAACATCCAACTTTTCATCTAATTTACAGTTTTCATGATCACGAACTCTCAAAGTATTTTGATATTACTGATATTACTTTATACTGTCGACACTATAAAGTATAACTATTAAAATTAAACTGCGGGACACGTCGTTATTAATATAATAAATTCATTGACCAAATGTTTAAAATTAATAAATTTACGGCAATGTCTTAACGACGATGTAAAATATATAGTTTACGATGAAGCTGTTCGAACGATAGAAAATTTTTATCCTTTACATGGCCGGACGCGTTCGAAGCCCACCAAGTATCAAGTGGGTAGAGAAGTCCTCATAAAGAGGAGATGAACACATCACAAGGTAAATTCCGTCACTGTTGGTAGGACTACTTAAGAGTCCGCGCGGGTAGGTACCACCACCCTGCCTATTTCTGCCGTGAAGCAGTAATACCTTTCGGTTTGAAGGGTGGGGCAGCCGTTGTAAATATACTTGAAACCTTTGAACTTATATCTCAAGGTGGGTGGCGCATTTACGTTGTAGATGTCTATGGGCTCCCGTAACCACTTAACTTCAGGTGGGCTGTGAGCTCGCCCGCCCATCTAAGCAATAAAAAAAAAGCTCTCTTTGAGACATTAGATCTTCAAATTGCACCGTCTCTTATCTCTGTTCTACGACTACTTTGATAGAATCTGATAGGACTCAGCGGTGTCTTTTTTTATTTGCCTTCCTGTTCATTGGTAGCCTAAGGGACTATTCCCAGCTACAGTCGGACGGGTAGGTGAGATCACGGGCTCAACCTGAGAGAATTTGATAACACTAGTCCTAGCAAGAGCAATTTGGAGAATCTACCTCCGGATCGGAATCGCGATCCACTGAGAAGATCCGGCGAGAAACTCATTGGGCTGGGTCTACGGGTTAGTTCACCCGTCGAACTTTTCGTCGCAGTCTACGAGTTCGATGAGAACGGTCACCGAGGCTTGAGGTACCTAAAAGCACTGTTAATGGATCGGGAGGATTCATAATGACGTGATTAGGGTGACGTCGACTGTTTACCCTTCGGTCCACAGGATCGAGTATGTAATTCCCGGCGGCCGCGACAAGAAGGTTTTTGTATCGTGACGCCTTCTCAAAGTAGCGCATTGATGCCGACTGTATATGCTTACTGATTGAGTCAAGCTCCAGGTCATCATGGAGATCCATATTCCTTAGGAACCACGGTGCTGCAACGGCTATCCTGCAAGTCATTTAAAAACTAATATTGGACACTATGTGTTTACAACAAATAGTGCCTTTAAGATTTCAACTCTTGTATGATCTCATTAATACGAATATACTATTATTTTAGCATAATTCAGTATTTTCTTGTTAAAACCGAGCGCGCTGTGAGTTCGTCTACCGATTTAAGCAATAAAAAATTAAATTACGATTTATATGACATTAAACAGACAGATATGAAAGATACACTATATTTCTTTTTACTGAAGCCCGTGGACAGAATGTGAATGCCGCCAACTGTCTAAAGATGTGAGATCTTAAAGTTTCACTTATAGTACAACGTCTGTCCCATCTTTCAAACCGCAACGCATTCTATTGCAAAATAATGTTGGTATGGCTGCGATCGAAACAGTGAATGGAGATTGATTGATTAATATATTACATTATTATAATATTTGGCACTAAAAATATAATAATAAATCTAAGCGACAATCCGGTATTTCCACAAGCATATAATTATTTCATCGCGTTTACTCAAACGTCCAATTATAATAGCGTACATTAATAATTATTTCATAAATTCTTTGGCATTAAAATAGCTAGCTCCACCTTAAAATTACATTAATATGTTTGCGGCTATTCTGGTATTGTTCGACATTGTGGAAATAGAGTTAGATTTTTTAAGCGGCTGTGACATGTAACCGAATTCGACACGTGGTGTCTATCTTCAGGCTTGAGGTCTTCATTGCGTTAGAATAAAAGGTTACCAAATCCTTCAGGCCGAAACGCTTTAAAAATTTGCATGAGTATCTTAAAATGGTATTATAACCAAACCATACAATGCTACCAAACTTAGATGGTCATTATCCAGTGGGTTTTAAATTTGAGTACAAAGTAAGCAAAATTGCATACGAATAAGGTCTCTTATTATTAGTGATCAGCTTTTTTTTTATTGCTTAGGTGGCTGGACGATCTCACGACCCACTTGGCGTTAAGTGGTTACAGGAACCCATAGACATCTAAAACGTAGAGGCCGCCACCTACATTGAGATATAAGTTCTGAGGTCTCAGTATAGTTACAACTATAGTTATAGCTATTAGCAGTGGATAGGGATAGAGTGAAGTAGCTGATAGACTCGTTTGAATTTTTTTTATTACCCTTGTAGGCAGACGAGCATCATCCCTCCTGATGGTGAGCTATAACTGTCGCCCATGGACGCTTAGTCAGCGTCATTAGCAATGCCAGAGGCAGAGCCAAGGCGCTACCGTTAATGACTCTCCACAAGCCTCGTTTTATGAAGAGCGTGTCATGGGGAAACACAGTAGAGGGGAGCTCATTCCAAAGCCGGATGGTACGTGAAAAAAAAGATATCTGAAAACGCACTGTGGATGAACACAGTGGTTCTAGTTAGTATGGATAAAATCTACTCTGGTGGCGGGCGGTGCGATGGTAAAAACGAGGTGATGGGATTATCTCATACAATTCCTCAGAGCATAGAGAGCACAGAGTATCGAAAACTTATGATTTCACAGCGCATCTTAAATCGTATCTTGGTATTGGATCATCCGCTACTCTTCCTAAGGTATATGAAGACGAGGAGTATATTGATTGCCTTTTTTTTCCACAGGAGGAAATGGCCGGATCCCCACCCGCGCGGCAGGTGGGCTATGTGGGAGTTGAACCTCAATAAAAACTCCTGCCGCTCACAGCCGGCACCCTACCCCAGACTGGGCCGGAGCCCAGTCCGGGCTGTTGAGACGGCGGGACAGGGTTGATACAGAGCATATTATATCCATCCCGTCGATATTGATTGCCTTAATAAATGATTGAGCACGTATCAACATATTTTAGCATATTTAATGACAAAAAGACGTTAAAATGGCTTGCTCGCTTTGTCACCGCAAGCTAATAAAATTAGGAAATCATTAGTTTAAAAACTAATAAAAACAAGACAAACAGTTACGGTGTTATTGTTTCGTCTATAAAATAATTATATATTTCATGTAGATACAAAATGCTGTATGTTTGTACCGACTGCTTCATTAGGCAAGTAAAAATTAAGCTGCATTCGTCTAAGTTCTTCACTGTCTAGCGTTAGCGGTAGGCAGCGGTTTGGCTCTGCCCCTGGCATTGCTGAAGTCTAATTCTAAATTCTAATTCATGTAAATAATTCATCTAATCATGTAAAATTTACATTGGCGGACTTAATGCCTAAGGCATTCTCTACCAGACAATCAAAGGTAGTGCAGAGAAAATAGCGATAGGTGCAATGAAATTTATATTAAATTACAAATATAAACACATATACATACATACATACATAATAGTCGATACAGTATTCATAGACATATTTATATATTAATACGTGAAACAGAAACTTTGTACACATTTTTACGAAAATTGCGCGGATGGAGGACTATGAAATTTTCCACTCTTGTAGAGAATATAGAGACGGATTGCAGAAAGTTATTTTTTTTTTAAATTCTGAATGAAAAAACATTAAATCAATAAAGAAAACATTACACACTACCAGGTATTTGACACACACACACACACGCATGCAAACTATTTGTTTATTGTCAAACTTTTCTTATTGCATATTATTATAGTCTGTGGTCAAATTGTGTTTGTCTTTATTAATATTTGTCTAAAGTGTACATAATCTTGGCGAAAGTTGCGATTATAGAAGTCTTAATAATAGTCTTCGACAATAGAATTTTAATAGGGTACCAACTTATAATTTCAATTAATTAAAGTTGAATTTCGACTACCAAGGGACCATTAGTAATAACAAAATCACTTAACAAATAACTAAAACTCAATAAATTCATGACGATTCCCCTGACTTTTCCAACAGCATTCGTCGAGCCCTTAAGATTATGAAATGTATATCTAGTTGACGTTAGCTTGAAGCGTGTTTCCCACGAAATTCATAACTTAAAATATACATTTAGCCTTTTAGGTACGCAGTCGGCAACACTCCTACAGTCGTGTTCGGTGACAACGCTCTGCCCACACGCAGACAGACGGCCGATGATTTTCATAACTGGTAACACCGCCGGTTATTCTTATTATGTCGCTCGAGCTTGTAAAAAGTTTTTGTTCGACTTTTATTTCGGGGTGTTGCTTTGTTCGTTCGTTTTGTTTCTCTTTTGCGTATACATTTGATTCATCGGTTCTTTGTATAGTTAACTTTTAGATGTACAGAGTTAAAGAGACTTAATTTAATTTTAACAAATTAAAAATGAAACGAGAATAAAAAAAAAACTATATAGCAATTTCATATTCAGCTCAATAATATTATTCTTATAATCATAGTATCAATTAATTTTATAAGAAATTACCTCGATGTGAAAGTACATCCACCTCGAGCTAAAAAAAACCGAAAACATTAATATAAACGTTTTTTTTTAAGTCATAACAGAAATTACACCAATAATAATTTATTACGAAAAATGGTAAAACTATTTTGATTGTTGTGATTTACGGGCATATAAAAATTTATTACAATACCATTAATTAAATTGGATAGGTATGGAAAAATGTCGAACATCGTGGCATTCCGAGCGCACCCACTGCTGGGAAGTTGCGCAACGACACGAGAATAGGCCCCCTTCTAGTGATAAGACGACGCCTATAAGTTGATACTCGATAACCAGAATGTAACTGATTTTCGGACGACTTCTTGACGGTATTATCTGTGCGACAACTCGATTTGAACGTTGCGATATCGACGTGTTAAACACAGCACTTTTCACTCTGATATATGAATATTATTAACTTAATATTTAAATAGATAGCTTAGTAAGTGTATGTTCTTTTTTTCATGGTTTGGATGAACGAGCTCGCTTGGTGTTAAAGGCTTACCGAAGCTTCTAGAACTAATGTAACCACGCAACTTGAGACATGTGGTTGAAGTAATAATTATAAATAATTTATTTCCTTTTATGCAGATTAAGGTTATTGCAGATAAATAAATAAAAGAAAGAAAAATAAACCTAAAAGAATGTGGCTGAAGCTGTTCAAAGTAAATGTATCGAAAAAAGCTGATGTTCAGTCACCCATCGTTTCTTTGAACTGTATATGTGTTACGAAAAAAAACATAGACTTTTTGTCTTTTGAACGAAACAAATTGAAAAATTTCTGTTACAAGGAATACTAGATGATGACCGAGCTTTGCTCGGTATTTTTTTTTAAAACGCCATCTTGTTGTGTCTTTAAAGCAGCTAGCTGCTCTCAATTAAGAAAAATAGTATTATTATTTGCCAATAGATGTCGGGAGGAGTCATAAAGTTGATTATCGATAAAGTTGATTATTAAAAACACGAATAAAACAACATTTTCTGAAAATAAATCGTAACTAGATCGATTTATCGCCCCCGAAATACCCTGTATACTAAATTTTATAAAAATCGTTGGAGCCGTTTCCGAGATTCAGATTATATAATATATTATTATATATATACAAGAATTGCTCGTTTAAAGGTATAAGATATCTAATCTTAAAAGTAAGGAAATAATAATGTCGAATAAATAAATAAAAAATAAAAAAAACATTTATCTAAATTCTATTCTAATGACACGTAGAAAATAGGACTTGAAAATTATTCGACATTTTGCTAACCATAAAACTCGATTAACGATGTATACTAAACAGTAATTAATAATTCAATTTATTTCTAGTTTTTCCAAGAGAATATAGCACTCGGATAGGTATCTGTACGTTTTACTATAAGCTTTTATCTCATTATTCAGCGCTAGGTATAAATCTCACTAATGCTTCCATATCTTATAAATCTCTAGTCGGCTGCTTAATTAGAATGAGCTGGGCTGCGCTTGCGTATTTATATTCAATATAAAAATCTAGTTTGATTTTTGATGTGGTATTTTCGGTGAAATAAATTACGCAATCGTATTTTTGTTTATGTTTATTTACTACTAGCGACCCGCCCTCGCTTCGCTTCGGAAACATTAAAACACACATGAAACCAAAAAAATAAAATAAAATAAAAATTAAAAAAAGTAGCCTATGTTCATCAGGGACAATGTCGGCTTCTAATGGAAAAAGAATTTTTCAAATCGGTTCAGTAGTTTCGGAGCCTATTCGAAACAAACAAACAAACAAATCTTTCCTCTTTATAATATTAGTATAGAAGATAACGAGATGAGTTTACGGCCTATTTAATTTGAAAAAATAGTCATTAAAATATGAATTCTGTTTACTGTAAATATTGTTATTTCAATTGCAACGATACGAAAACTATCCTACCTTCCATAGACATAGAACACTATTCTCAAACACGAGCCTTTTTATATGTTTGAGAGATGGCCCAGAGGCCTTTCCAGATTTACTATGGGCGAGCAAGGGCTCAGCCAGGAGGGGTGGGATTTACTAACAGCTGCTCGAGCGCCTCCAAAGAAGACCTAATAACACAAGAGTAGCTACTTCGCGAATGAATCTACTACTGGATCGGAATCGCGACCCGCTGAGAAGATCCGGCGAGAAACTCACTGAGTTGATGTTTAGGTTAGGCAAACACGAGACACAAAGATTCTGAAGCTCCAATTGCCACATCCAAAACTCTAAAACCTGATTGTACGCATACAATGAAACATTACACTGTTGTATGAAAGATGGCGCGGCCACCAGCACGCGGGAATTTAGTATTATATTATAGTATGTTTAGCGACTATTAATGTAGGATAATATACTCAACATTATGTACAATCACTTTATTGTAGTGACGTATAATTGTATTTATTAGTTCGGTACTAGACTTTAGGAGCTAGATTTATTTACTAAATAAATGCGAGCGCGTTCCCGAGATTTTATAGGGGAAAAAGAGATCATCTTCTATTTGTCCAACGTGCCTTTTAAAGATTGGTTTCACTGTAACATGTCTAGTAGAATGCGAGGTCAAGCAAAAATCATGGACTATATATTATGGAAACAGATACACTTCTTCTTTGTTGAAGAAACTAGGTGGGGTCGGCACAGCGAATTTTCATCGCACCGTATTCATTGCTGTGAAAGTTTTGGCAAATTTTTACGACTGGCCGCCTGTCTGACGTCAATCCTCCTTGGGAATGCTTTTGTTGGTAGATTGCCCGCTACCAGTCGGGTAAGGCGCTGGATGCTTGCGCTTAAATACCCCCTGTTGCCTTTTACGACATCCCTAGCTAGATGAGCCGGGTCCTCACGGAACATCGAAACAGATACACGAAAAATATTAGATGAATGTAGGGAATTAAATGTTCATGCAAAAAAGTCATACGATGCACAATATGAAGAGTAGGAGACTCGTTATTAAAATGGCTTCGACCTTTAAGATGTAGGTGCTGACATAAATATCTATATTGGTTTTTTACAGAATACAATATTATTGTTTTGTATTCACTTAAATGATTGTAAAGCACACTGTGCAAGATTTACGTAACTCGGCCAAGTATAACTTGATTCGCTCTGACGTCATTTGAGGTTAAATTAACCACCCTATGCTAATCCTGTGCTTAGTCAATCCTATGCTAATCCTAACTAATATACAATGATTGTTTCCCGTGTCACAAAATGCATTGAGATTTTTAGAATCTTTTTTCGAATGACTATATTTGGATCGTATGTTCCATGGGGAGTGCTTTGAGGAATTGTTCGAGATGATACCGGCATCGCGTTTTTACCATCGCACCGCCCGCCACCGGAGTAGAGTTCATCCATACTACCTGGAGCCACTGCGGTCATCCACAGTGCGTTTCCAGAGGTCTTTTTTGCCACATACCATCCGGCTATGGAATGAGCTCCCCTCCACGGTGTTTCCCGAGCGCTATGACATGTCCTTCTTCAAACGAGGCTTGTGGATAGTATTAAGCGCTAGGCAGCGGCTTGGCTCTGCCCCTGGCATTGCTAGAGTCCAGGGGCGACGGTAACCACTCACCATCAGGTGGGCCGTATGCTCGTCTGCCTGCAAGGGCAATAAAAAATAATAAAAAAATTCACTGATCGATTAATTATTTTAATTTAAAATTTATTACAACATAATTATTGAAAATAAATACGTTATTAATTAGCTTATAATTTGTGTTAGTGCCTTTAATGTATTGGTTCCGAAAATTATGTTCGTCTGATTTTCTAAGAGACGTCATACCTTTTATAAAAAAAAAAAACACATTATATAACCGTAACATTAATGCAGATACAATGAACAACACAAGCGTTCAATGTTTGTGTAGCGTTTGAATAACAAACGCTATTCATTGCAAATTAGTGTCGAATCAAATGCACAATACAGACGGCGATAAAAGTTTATACGCTCCATATTTTGTTATTATTGTATTGTCCAAATGATTTTGTGCTTCTAAATCACGTTTTCAATTCGTGTCAATGTAAATATTGTCCAATAAAAACGTCTTTAGTATTAAAATTTGTATACAAGTGAAGTTTTTAATGGATTTTGAACTGGACTATTACTTTTGTTTTATTTACACACAATAACAAAAGTTATAATATTTTTATTTTTTATTGCCGGCGTAGATAGACGAGCATACGACCCATCTGATGGTGAGTGGTGACCGTCATTCATGGACGTCAGCAATGCCAGGGGCAAAGTCAAGCCGCTGCCTACCAAACAATACTATGGGATAATGTGAGTTATAAACATCAGTAAGTTGGTAGTAAGTTTACTTTCTTAGCGTTTCCGTCGTGAAGTAGTAACGCGCGTTCCACTTTGAAGAGGAGACAGACGTTATACAGTACTATAGATAGTTCGATTACAGCCTTCAAAGCAGGCGATGGAATTCTCGTCTTTATATTTTATGGGCTCTTCTAGGCCCTTAGCATCAAATGCACCAAATCTTTAACTCATATAGACATTGTTCTGTGTTACTCTATCAAACTCTACGGGAGTTTTTGATAGCAGTCCATGTTTATACCTACAAAATGTGGCGAAGAACTCCCTATTTCTGCAGCAAAGCAATCACGCGCTCCAGTTTGAAGTGCAATCAATAGGCCACGTTAGATGAACTCGTGAACTAAGCCACTCATATATGCTAACCAAAAGTGTATATTGGTACACTTAATAAAAGAAGGAGATAATAATACGAGAAAATCCCCTTAGACCGAGTCAAATATTTATCAAAGACATCGAAAGAGACTTCGAACCCAATTTTCCGGGTGGAGTAGTCACCATGAAACCAGCATTGCGATTACATTTATCAATAAACACTTATTTCCCTTCGAACCGTGATAAATTCCAAATAAAACTACTTCTAGAGTGTAACCACCTAACTATAATTGGGCCGTGAGTTCCTCCAACCGTGTAGGCAATAAAACATAAAAAATAAAAATCGTTTTTTTACTGACGTTATCTTATTTGCGATTCTTCGAATACTTTTGCAGTTTCAGTGGTCACGGATGACTAAACTTCTTTATTCGTCAATATTTGAATATTTTGCTGAATAATGAGACGCATCGCAAAGAAATGCATTGGAATAATTAAAGGTGATCCAATGGAACGAGCATGAAGTTTGTTTGTGACATCATTAACTCGGCGCCAGCGAGACACGCGGAAATGGAAAATAGGAATCTGTGAATGCCATCATTAATGATTGATCATCCCGCGCCGATCCGGACCGGGATTACTAGATTATCAACTGATTATATCTGGTTATAGTAATGTTTTGTAGTATTATTTATGTTTAACGGTACTACTTTTTTGAAGATAGTTAATTAGTTCAGTAATAAGTTATCTATTAGCTCAGACGTGAGTACCTGGCAGTTTTTAGCTAATGAAGAAAGGGAAATGGTGTAAAGGATATTGACATAAGGTAATGAATTAAAAAGTTCCAATAATTAGAGTAAGCAGTGATTCGGCTATGCCCCTGTCATTGTTGATGTCTATGGGCGACGGTGAAACTTGCCACCAGACTTGGTTGTATTCTATTATTTTTATTACTTTCATAGTCATAATTGCCTTTACGTCTGAACCAATTAGGTACATGAAGGTTAGAAGGATTTTTGCGACAATAGTATCCCCAGATATTAATCAAAATATATTACTGTCCCCAGTTTTATTTCACCATTTTATTATTACCAAATTGAATATTTGGAGTAGCATTGTCCTCATCTATTGTTCTTATTCGCTTCCTAGTTCCTATCCCAAGACCGTTACTACATATTAGGAATAGTAGGAAATACTGCAAGCCCGCACGGGTATGCTCAAGTTTGAAGGCTGTGACAGCCGTTTTACATTCGAGAATTGAATATTGCATCTCTATGGTCTCCGCTAACTTTTCCATACCTATTCGCTAGTGGCTTATGGGGCTATTCCAGTTGCGCCCGGACGAGTAGGTGAGCTCACGGGCTGAACCTATTTGCTATAACTAATCCTAGAATAGTGCTTCGAGATTCTGTCAGTGAATCGGAATCGCAACCCACCGAGAAGATTCGGCGAGAAACTCAATAGGCTGTGTCAATGGATTAGTTCTACGGTGACCGGTGCTTGAGGGGCCTAAAAACACCGAAAGTCGATCCTGGACTCCAGTAACCACTTCACTACTGGTACAGTACACTACTGGTAATAGTCTCACAGTTTACCTAGCTATGGGAACGAAAAATTTACAACTACTTTTACAGTTTAACGACGTTTCGAATACAGTTACAGTTTTCGTGGTCACGGACGACCGTAAGCTTAATAAATAAATTAAAACGTGAAAGTATTATATGTTTAATTATGTCTGCGAAAAATCCTAAAAAAATGATTAGAATGCTCTTACAATTTTGCGAAATCTTATCGTTATGAGCCCGAAAATGCGTACCTAAAAATAATTGGACTGTTCTTAAACTTTTGCGAAATCTTGTCATTATGAGCCCAAAAATGTATAGAGCTCTTTTGGCATCTCGTTTGAATGTATGCATTTTATCGTAGTATCTTCAACTTTTTTATTTTTATTTTTTATTGCTGAGATGTGTGGACGAGCTCACAGCCCACCTGATGTTAAGTGGTTACTGGAGCCCATAGACAATTACAACGTAAATGCGCCACCCACCTTGAGATATAAGTTCTAAAGTCTCAGTATAGTTACAACGGCTGCCCCACCCTTCAAATCTAAACGCATTACTGCTGCACGGCAGAAATAGGCAAGGCGGTGGTACCTACCCGTGCGGACTCACAAGAGATCCTACCACCAGTAATTTACGCAAATTATAATTTGCGGGTTTGATTTTTATTACACGATGTTACTCCTTGGAAGTTAATCGTGAACATTTGTTGAGTACGTATTTCATTAGAAAAATTGGTACCCGCGGGAATCGAGCACCATTGCATCGCTAGACACGAATGCACCGGACGTATTATCCTTTAGGCTACGACGACTTCAAAATCAGCGCTCAAAATAAGAAACACGAGGCTGTTTAGTTTATTCGAGAACCAGTAGCGAAGTTTCGTTGGGTGTTCCATAAACATACGACAGATCAATCTGCGAAATGTAATAACAGTTTCAGACCCCTAACATAATTTTAACAGATTATTACGATTTCTATGCGTTTTATAATCCGTCTTACAAAACACCTCGACGATCACACACAATAAATGTAATAAATTTAATGATACGAGCTATTAAACTGACACTTAATAGCACTTTCACAGACATCCAAAGTTACGTAATATTTGCGATTCTATTGTAGGGTTGTCGTACAAGTGTGAAAAGCACACGCTTTTTATTTAACACCTTTGTGAGCGGATTTAGTTGCGTGAAATTTTAATACTTAAAAAATTTATGACTTAATTACCTACCATCATCCAGTGAAATTTTAGCGGCAAAGTAAAGCTATTTTTCTTTATGAACAATAATAAATTGGTTGGTTAGTTTAAGCTTCAAACTCATGTATTAAATTTGAAAACGGAGCTTTATGCACTTTTCGTCAGAAACTCTATTTAAAAGCACCGCTATTTTGTTATTCTAGTGGTTAAGCAGTGTTAGCCACTGTTAATGTTCTTTGCTAATAGTACTCGAAATGTGATCTCACAGTCATCATTCGTGTCATCATAACAACTTGTGATAAATGATCTGGATTATAAAATTCCAAACGTTGGACTCTTGGGTCTAGGAGGGATAAGGTGAGGGAGTAGACGAGAAACATTAGGGCGATAGACAAAGAAACATTGGCTTTATTGAAGACCAACCTTCAGCAGTGGAGAGCAACCTCGTGAAAAGAAGATTATTAACAAACCCGTGCGTAAAACGCTATGATACATCCCGGACCGATCAGATAATGCTTTTCTTATTTACCTTCTTTTTATTTATTTACTAAGTTTCTTTTAAACTTTTATTATTATTTATTAAGTTTTGTAAAAATAAAAATTTAATTGCTACCATTTCCATAATGCGTCAACCCTATAAGCCTATCCCACGTCGCAGGGTTGACAGCAAACGCGGTAGTAATTGCAACGTTTAATTGTAATTACGAAATACTCAAGTATTTAGCATTCGCTTTGAATGATGTTGAAGATGTGTAATGAGATGAGGAGGTTTGTATTACCGATGTTTCGATAATTTATCAGTTTTCGTAGTCAAAAAACGTCCAAAGTGTTTTTCGGACACTTTTGAAGAATGTGCTATCTGATGACTTGTTTATATTATGTAATGTAAATACTTATATAATAAACGCGTGAATTAACTGTAAAAGTAGTTTGAATTGTATCATGTTTTAATTTCCACATTGGTGTTGTCAATCATTAAATATTTATTTTAAGAAACTGTCATAGTATTTGTTTGTATATTTAATTTAATTAATAAATATAACTGGTTTTTCGTGCTTACCTAAATCGAGGTATACGTAATCTACAGACATAATTCTCTAAATAAAACAAATTCAATTCTAATTCTTAGATATATTATAAGTATTTTCCATAAATAAGGTGTGAGCAAAACTTTGCAATGTCAATAATCATGTTTAAGAATGATGAATAATTTAGAGTCTACTCATGCATCTGAGAGGCAAAGTAAAAACGATGTTAAGTTTATAATAATAATAATAATAATATTGAAGAGATAAACAAATACACTTGGACCTAGATAATGCGTTTTTGGCTTTTCGGAATGATTAAAATGTTTATTCTAAATATCAGTTTACGGCAAATACCAAATTGCAATTTAATTCCACATTAAATGAGCCTGTTAAGTGTAATAATTTTTTTTCGTATGCCTCATCATGTCTTCTCGTTTTTTTTTATGCTTTGATGAGTGGACGAGCTCACAGCCCATCTGGTGTTAAGTGGTTATTGGAGCCCATAGACATCTAGAACGTAAATGCGCCACCCACCTTGAGATATAAGTTCTAAGGTCTCAAGTACAGTTACAACGGCTGCCGGCAGAAATAGGCAGGGCGGTGGTACCTATCCGCGCGGACTCACAAGTGGTCCTACCACCAGTAATCGTCTCTAGTATAATAGTGGAATTTCGTAGTCAGCTCCTTCTCTTCTTCCTCCTTCTATGACTGGATCCACATAAGAGGTGAATCAGCATTGATCCGTGAACAGTTGTGTCTACCGGAACATGAGACATCTTCGATGATCGGTCAGCCATTGAATGTCGTCAAATCGAATATGATCCTGGAAGCCACACCACAACTCAAATTTGGCGGTGAGCATCTCCACTTTGAGGCTCTTGGAATCTATCAACCCTTACCGCAAGCCGCATCAAAGACTTTCGTTCCAAATACTTTTTTCTGAACTTTTAAAATGATCAATATCTATCAACTATAATAATTTTCCGTTCTATGAGTACTGGATAATATTTTCAGTGTTTCACACGTGAAAGCTATTAAGTTTTACAGCGACATAGCTACTTTAGAATATTTTTGGTATTAAAAATTAAACTCTAAATTTTAATAAATTATTCAAGACCGTTTTGTTATCGACTGTACGTGACAACTGGAAGTGTGAAACCGCTACCGATCTCGTGCGAAAACAACTTGCAAACTTCTGACTTTCTAAGACATGATTTACTGAGAGCCCTTTTAAACGAATGATAAATTAATCTTAATTCTTCGACTCGAATGTTAGGAGTATTTTAAAGTCGGAAAATTATTTAAGAAAAACAAATTGACTGTACATTTAAATAGCATTATGAAATAGAAACTGCTTAGCAAGTACTCTACGATCTGCATAGTGTTGTGAGCAGACCGCGGGCCCAAGGATAGCAAGTGACCTAATCATTAGAATCACAATCGATGAAACATTTTTAATTATTTTTTTCCCTACCTATTCGTTTGTAGTCTAAGAGGCTATTCCAGATACGCCCGGACGGGTAGGTGAGCTCAAGGGCACAACCTGAGAGAATTACTGGTGGTAGGACCACTTGTGAGTCCGCGCGGGTAGATACCACCGCCCTGCCTATTTCTGCCGTGAAGCAGTAATGCGTTTCGGTTTGAAAGGTGGAGCAGCCGTTTTAACTGTACCTTAAAACTTTTATCTCAAGGTGAGTGGCGCGCTTACGTTGTAGATGTCTATGGGCTCCAGTAACTACTTGACACCAGGTGCGCTGTGAGGTCGTCCAACTACATAAGCAACAAAAAAAAATTTAGCTAACACTAGCCCTAGCAAGAGCAGTGCTTCGCAGAATCTGCCACCGGATCGGACATTTTTAGCACGCTCTCACGTGATGTAAGAGTTTTATGTAATGATTTCCAGAGCTCTGAACGTGAATGCTGCCGATCATTTTTTTTTGCTTTCGTAAGCAGACGAGCATACGACCCACCTGATGGTGAGTGTCGCCCATGGACGTGGAAAAGATGCAGATTTTAGGCGAGTATCCGAGCTACATTAGATTCATTTTTCGTTAAGATATTTATTTGTATTGGTATTTATTCTACATAAGAAACGTTGAGATCGCCCAAACGAATATGAAGAAAACACAATACGATTTCGTAATCCGATAAATCGTACGAAAATATCAGATATATCGTACAGATATCGCCCGCTTTGCCCTAGAAAACTCGTCCTATCGACCTATAGCGCGTACCCTCAGGCGCGTCTGCTCTCAAACATCTCAGAAGACGAATATGACGTTTTGGAGTGTAGCTCGAGGCAGCAACGGGAATGTAGGTTACGTTAATGGATTAAACAGGATGTGCCTAGGCGGTATACCGGTAATCGAATCTCAAATATCAGATACCTCTTAAAAGATATTAGTCTTCGAATTATTTAACATCAAGTAACGGTCTAGAGATATGGCCTATATTGCGAAGTACTCAAGAAAAGTGGAGCACGATCATCACCAAATGGTTAGTTACCCTAGAGACTGCAAAAGGAACATATGAAGGCAAGGAATGAGATGGGAGGATGAGATCAAGTTGACAGCCGGTACTTTTCTTTTAATTGCCCGTGTAGGCAGACGAACATACGGCCCGCCTGATAGTGAATGGTTACTGTCGCCCCTGGACTTCAGCAATGCCAGGGGCAGAGCCAAGCCGCTACCTACCGTTGTGTCTAACTGGAGGAGGGTTGCTAATGATAGACATTAATGGTATATGTTAGCGGAGGCTTGTGCCAATAGACACACTGAACTCAAAGACGTGCAGTAATATACAAAAAAAATCATGAAAAATCCTATAAAGTTCAGGACAAAGGGTTCTTTGATTGATTGTTTGATGCGTTTAGACTTCAACCTTCACCACTACACCCACATGGCATCAAAACATCGTATGATAATTAAGTCGTAATGTCTATGAGCTGTGGTAAACAGAAGCACCAGAGTTGGTCTGTCTATCAATGCAAAAAGTTTTTTTTTCCCTTTTAAATACTTATTACCTACCAACTACACTACTTTTACGGTCTCGAAGTCTAGTTCAATAAAACCGGGTATTGACATATAAAATTATCAACGGCACTTTTACTTTAGATAATCGGTAGGCAGCGGCTTGGCTCTGTCCCTGGCATTGCTGACGTCCATGGGCGATGGTAACCTCTCACCATCGGGTGGGCCGTATGCTCTTCTGCCTACAAGAGCAATAAAACAAGAAAATATTAAAACACAAATTGCTAATGTAAATTTCAGCAAGTAAAGCTGTTGAAGGAACGTCGCAAAATCGACGTCCATAATTAGAACAACTACGAGATTAAACATAATTGTAAATCATATTTGGGTCGTTAATGCTATTCTATTCTAGTTCTTAGATTATAACCAATGATTAATGTTACGCAAACTGCGGGACGCTTAATTGAAAAACCGTAAACCAATTGATTTACTCACACCGTACTGTAATCGAAACCCGAACGGCAATTTGTTCGATCGGGCCCCGGCTTAATTGATTTTTTTTATTATCATTATTATTGTTCGTTCATTATTATGTTTGCTCTGAAAGAGTTGTTGAGCTGTGGGAATATTTTTGGGGCAAATGTATAGTGTCAGTGTGTGACAATGATTGGAATGACCGAAAATCTAACTATAACTATACTGAGACCTTAGAACTGAAATCTCAAGTTGGGTGGCGCATTTACGTTGTAGATGTCTATGGGCTCCAGTAACGACTTAACACAAGGTGGATTGTGAGCTCGTCCACCCATCTAAGCAATAAAAAAAAACGAAGGAAGATAATGAGTGTAATAGGACGAATTCGAACCCGCAAACATAGCTACCACGATTCCTATCTATATCTACCACGAAACAACGATGCGTTCTAGGGGCAGAAGTTATACTAGGTACAGTTTGTAACTATGATATTTTTTCCAGGTAGGTGGCATTAACTGTTTAGTTACTGACAACGGTCTCCGATAGTGAACTAGATAGAGAGTGAAGTAGTCAGCGTATACCGGACTATTGTCCTATTGTATTCATTAATTGAAATAAAGCTATTTGAACTATAAGCTCGCCAAGCTCTTCTATACTAGAACTGTCATGGATTCAAAATAACAAGCCACAGCATAAACGCAAATAAACTAGTACCAGTTCGCTTACAGAACTTAAACACTCGTCTCACGTCCGCGTTATTTATTTAGACGCAAAAAAGGCGAAGCTTCACGTCATTAGTGACCGAAGCCAGTCACAGGAGGACGTCTTACTCAAACCGAACGAACATAAATAAGATGCTCCCGACTAGTGAAATATTAGATGCAAACGAACACGCAAAAATGTATGGGATTAACATAAAGATATGGCGAGGCTGATCTTGGGGCGGGCATAAACGAATATAAGGATCGTTTTCATTCAATTAAGCGCTGTAACAGCTTCTGAATAAGGTTGATAACCGTCTGAGGTTTCATGGGATCGTTCAGACAAAATGTAACAAAATTTGCGATGAGTATAATATTGTCATAAAATTAATGTAAACCATACACCAAGTTCATCAGCAAACTCGATGGAACCACATTATTGTACTGTCGTCTAATTTAATATATGCGACTCGGATACGGCAATTAGATAGTTGGTTAGTATATTTATTTTACATTTATTTCTATCGTAAAATTTCTAATTTGTTAAGATCAAGTAATTGGTAATGCCTGGAGCGTATTGAAATTATTATTATATTACTACCTGATCTGGCAGACTTCGTAGTGCCTTAATCGATAAATAAAAGACCTAAACTTTTGTATAAAATAAACATAAAACAATCAAAAGGAATCCGTCCGACGGGGGACACGTCAAGGGAAAAACTAAATTGTTATTTTTATTTAATTCCAAGCGTTTTCATATTTATCTACCTTTTGAACCTTCTCTGGACTTCCACAAATAATTCAAGAACAAAATTAGCCAAATCGGTCCTGCTGTTCTCGAGTTTTAGCGAGACAAACGAACAGCCATTAATTTTTATATAAGCTAAGTAGATAGATAAATGAAGCTTAACTGGAATTTTTATCAGCCTTATTTCTACAATGAGATAATCAAATATATTTTGTTACAGGATTATCCAATGCTACGGGAACTAAGGGAACTTGTTGGTCCAAATTCTACCGTCCAAAGTACACTAGTAACAACATTAACCTAAACGTGAATTCTATGTCTATGTTTCGTATAGACACCGAAAAGACTTGTCCGAATTCGATTATATTTTCAGGTAATATTGAGTTTGAACAAGCAAATGGGCAATCAGCGATTTTGGCAGCGATCAGATCAAAGATAGGCCAGAAGAGGGGACAGTATTACTGGTAACAGTGATTTCTGTAGTGCTTTACACATTTTCGCCTTTGCTATTTCCGTGTAGCAGCATTTTCGTTCTTAATAAAGAAAAAAACATGTGTGCAATTCACACGTGGTAGAAGTGAAACTTTCAAAAATTAAAATACAACTATCCTAAATGTCTAAGTATATGTAAAATTTTGTCATTAGTGAATAATTGTAAATAATTTTTTATAGTATGAGGTAGCGCCCTCTGTGAATTGATATTTTAACTTCACGTATAATGTGTTCCATCTCGTTCTCTCGCCGGGTGAATCCTATACATTTATGTGTTTGTGTCTCTGTGGACTTATTTTTCGTTTCATCGAGTTTGGAATCACAACGATTCTAAAGAAGTTTCACTTAAAAAAATATAAATAAAAATTTGTTCGTAGTCTTGTTTTGTGTTGCAAAAAACTTATATCACTATAATTTTTTTTTGATATGCAATATACATTTTATTTAAATAAAAATGGAGATGTGAGATTTGTTGGTTCCATCTGGCCCAGATAGCTGTATTAAAGTTCTAGCGAAATATCCGACGGTCGCAGCGTGCCGTGAAAATTTTAATCAGACACATATTTACTTATAGTACGACCTCATATAGGATGCTTTAATATAAATGACCGCTATTAAGTCGTTACAATTACGCCTGGAGAGTACAGGACAAAAGCCTTAGTAGATAATGTACCCCGTAACGCATGTGTAAAGTAACCAAATATTTTACAAATAATGTGGATAATTTTGGAAAAATTGATAGAATTGATTTAATTCTAGTCGAATACTTTCTAATTCAAAATTAAAATCAAACTTAAAATTAATTATTTCGAGATCTCTAATTTCGTTCTAGCGCTCTATATTACTACGAAAACCCGTATTATTCGAATTCGTCAAGCTACGTTTGATGGCTAATCCTTTTTTTTATTGCTTAGATGGATGGACGAGCTCACAGCCCGCCTGGTGTTAAGTGGTTTCTGGAGCCTTGAGATATAAGTTCTAAGGTCTCGTATAGTTACAACGGCTGCCCCACCCTTCAAACCGAAACGCATTACTGTCGTCTTATCCTTTAAGCTACGATGACTTTAAATCCTCTTCTATTAAATCCTCTTCTAGTGTAATAATAATAATAAAGCCTGTTTATTTCCAATCCATAATAATATCGTTATTGCATGTGATTGAAAATATACTAGGGTAATTTCTTTCATTTTCTTTCGCTCAATATCGTTACTTTCTTCTGTACCATTGATCGGAACCCCTTCTCGGGTAAAGGCCTCCTCCAGCTTCTTTCAAACTACTTTGTCCATGGTTTTCCTCTTCCAATCGCTTCCTGCTATCGCTTTTATATCTTCTATCCATCTTTTTCTAGCGGGCCCTCTTCTTTTTCTCTTGGTCCTTTCCACATAGTTGTGTGTAATGTTCATCTTTTGTCTGTGCGTCTTGCTATATGTCCTGCCCACTGCCATTTCTGTTTACTTTTTTGTTCACTTCTTCTGTTTCTCTAATTTTTTTGATTTTTACTATTTGTATTCTTCTTATTTTTAGTGCGCTTCTTTCCATAGAGATTCTAGAGTATCAACAACTTAATCAACGACCACGTTTCCCCTCTCGAGCTATTCGTGGATTGCAGTTCGGAGAGTAGTAAATTTAGTTTTCCACCACAATCGAGCCTTCGCTCTTATGGTAAGTGGAGTAGCGAGATCATTTTGGTCTTTTATTGACGTGTACTGTATAACGTTTAAATTGATTTTTATAAATGTTACTAATACCCTATATAACCCTATGGTTGAAAGAATGATAAGTAATTATGTACTGTTCAGTTCACGGGTTCAACTCTCAGTAACAAAGCCAGGAAATTGTTCGCTTGTAAATAAATATGTAATTTCTTAAGACTGACAATGACATAGCATGATAGCAATAGTAAATAATTAATAAAAAATTTATGCTCTGCATCTATGTTCAGATTTGAAACAATCCAAAGAGCTACATCGAGGCATCAACTCAGATTTATTCAGATTCATAATGAGGCTTTCTCTATAATAACGAATAAGCGTGAATATATCAAACGGCCTGCCCTTTATGTCCGAAGCAACTGATGTAGAACACGAACTGACAACTTTAAAGCAAATTATATTCAGAATTGCAAATGTATGCGCTCCAGATTACCGACCCCGGCATCTGGACTGTCTTAATGTAAACATTCTGTGCGTAACGTTTATTTACGTAACGAGTCGAACAGACAGCGGCAGCGGTTATTTAATGCTCGTTTTTTGAAACGTCCGTAACGTAAGATTTTTATTATTTATATGTAGTCTTAGTATGATGGCTAAACAGTGTCTAATGTATAGTCTACGTGATGACGGTTTTCTATGATAGAACATAATTGGGCTTAATTATTATTATTCATATAAATAGATGTTTCTTTGTATATTTTTTATAAATCATTGTGAATAAAATAAAGTTGATATCTTTGTAAAGTAGTTTTTTGTTATCAATATAAAAATCATAATAAAAAATGTATACCCGAATAATTATTCTCTTTATACCTCGAATAGAACTTAAAATTAATATTTTGATAATAAGGAACTTCGTTCCTATCCGGTGTCCCAGGACACCATACATCTTTTTTTAGATTTATGTCTCACACGAACGAGCTGTTCAAGAAATGTTTATTTTAACACTAAAACGTATAGTTTATCAATAAAAGAACAACTTCTAGGTGAGCTTTTGTTATTTGAAGCGATCATTGAAACTGAAATGCAGTGATACTGTAAAACCTAGGTTTTTTGATTAATAATTAAAAAAATAACGTTGTATATGTCGGAGAAGCCACAACTATTACTATTATCGTCAGACATCGTAGGGGCGAATATTGTGATCGAGCTAAGAGAAATATTGAGTACGCCAATCGCGTTTGTTGTCTAAGAACAATTAAAAAATCTTTTGACGTTAGCAAGCGAAAACGAAATGACAGTTCTTAGGACGGAGACACCGCTCTTCAAGAAGGCTGGTAAGTGTGATGGCATCTACACACCTCCATCGACTAGGCTCTGTCGTAGCAGAGTTCCGACGATACCCCAATCGTGCTGCCGTCTCTCGGAAATCGTACTGCGTTTTGTTTAGCTACCAAACTAATGAGCGTCTCCGACATATATATGTGTCTATCACGCCATGATCCGATGGTAGATTCCACGAATAACTGTTCTTGCTAGGACCAGTGCTAGCAACACTTCCGCTTTGAGCCCCGTGAGTTCACCTACACGTCAAGGCGAAGCTGAAATAGCCTCTCAAGGCTATCAGCATAGGTAGGAAAAAAAAGCAGCAAATGAAGTTAATAAGACAAGGTTTTGAGTAAAAATAAATAAATTTAATATAATTCTAATTTCGTTATTAGTCCGTGACGATTGTTAAAATATTAATTTAATATTTTTTTATTCTATTTTATTGCTTAGATGGGTGGACGAGCTCACAGCCCACCTTGTGTAAAGTGCTTACTGGAGCCCATAGACATCGACAACGTAAATGCGCCACCCACCCTGAGATATAAGTTCTAAGGTCTCAAGTATAGTTACAACGGCTGCCCCACCCTTCAAACCGAAACGCATTACTGCTTCACGGCAGAAATATGCGAAGCAGTAATTTAATAATTACGTATTATTTGTCCATCGTTTAATATCTAAAACATGGTTTCCCTACACGAAATGCGAGGGCGGGCGACTACCGTCGTGCGACCTGCTTTCTATGCACAAAATAATGGGTGCCAATTAATATCATTGTGCGTACAGTGTCGGTAGGAAACCAGTAAAACTTGAGCCGTGAAGCGACTGGGAACGCGTTGAATGAAGATTATATTATTATTATTATGACAATATGTCCTTCTTCAAACGAGGCTTGTGGAGAGTATTAAGCGGTAGGCAGCGGCTTGGCTCTACCCCTGGCATTGCTGAAGTCCATGGGCGACGGTATCCACTCACCATCAGGTGGGCCGTATGCTCGTCTGCCTACAAGGGCAATAAAAAAAATGTTAAATTAGATGATTTAATCCGCGTGGCAAAGTTATTGAAGACTATTCAAAAGTACGATTTTGATAGAAATGTTTCAAAATAAATATAAATTGAATCGTCAATAGCAAAGTCATCAAATGGTACGTTTTTTTAATACCCTTTTATTAGCTTCAGACGTATGTATTTTTTTAGCGGCATCTTTGAACATGATTTTGACCCCCTTCAAAACGTTGGATTAACTCGAAATTTGTTATACTTATTAAGGACCGATAACAAATTAAAATTGAAAAAAATTGAAATTCAACTAAGAAATGAAAAATAAATTCTATTTTTAGTTGGATTTTCTATAAAAGCGTATTTTGATAGTATTTTTAAACTATTATTTATTTAATTGATATAGTAGACACGAGCATACGGCCCACTTGATAGTATGTATTCACTGATGACGGGAAAGTCGACTTGAACCAAATGCTCATAGAAACAGTTTTTTAACAAACAAAAATAAAGGTAATTCACTTTAGCTGCGATTCAATGCATAAGCAACAAATTTGCGGCTTTTTTATTTATTGCTTAGATGGGAGGACGAACTCACAGTCCACCTGGTGTTAAGTGGTTACTGGAGCCCATACACATCTACAACGTAATGCGTATGCGCCACGCAAGTTGAGATATAAGTTCTAAGGTCTCTAGTCTAATTACAACTATTCCACCCTTCAAACCGACACGCATTACTGCTTCACGGCAGAAATAGGCAGGGCATCTGAAACCTGCCTGATCTGAACCTAGGTGGTACCCAGCTGTGCGGACTCACAAGATGTTCTACCACCAGTAAAAAAATATTTCAAACAAAGATATTTAAAATACGAACTCTCCACGAAATCTAGTCTCACGGTGCGTACAAGATCAAAAATAATTAAAACGCTTTAATTAGCGGCAACAATACAAAACAAGGGACCATTAAAATATTGAAACAATAGCTGGTGTTCGTATGATAAAAAATTACATTTTAAGAAGCCATAGTTGCGTCGGGAGAAAAGTTCTTTGGCACTACATCGACGCAACGCTTGTTCTAAGATATTACGTAAAGATTGAAATAGTTTTAGCAATATTTTTTTATCGTTCAATTCCTAGAAGATTGCAACTCAATCGTTGGAGTTGAGATTATATAATAAGAATAATAATAGCTGGGAACAAATCACGCATGGTCATTCCCGCCCAATTTAGGATTCCCTGTCTATATGTACCAGAGACTGACATACATACTTATATAAGTTTAAATATAAACAAATATTTAGGTAGTAGTAGGACCTCTTTTGAGTCCGCACGAATAGGTACCACCACCCTGCCTATTTCGGCAGTGAAGCAGTATGGGGCAGCCGTTGTAACTATACTGAGACCTTAGAACTCATATCTCAAGGTGGGTGGCGGCATTTACGTTGTAGATGTCTATGGGCCCCGGTAACCAATTAACACCAGGTAGGCTGTGAGCTGGTCCACTTAGGCTCGATAACTACTGCAGTTTATCAGTATATACAGGTTTTAAACTACGAAGCTTAGTAGTTTCATGCTAACGGATGACTGTAATAACGAAAAATGCATTTTGGAACGAAGTCCCTTATGGGACGATGCGGAGGGGTACCCTAACCGGGAAAAAACGTCCGTAATGTAAGATTTTTATTATTTATGTGTAGTCTTAGTATGAGGGCTATACAGTGTCTAATGTATATTCTACGTGATGAAGGTTATTATTATTATTCATATAAATAGCAGTTTCTTTGTATATTATTACTAGATATTTTTTATAAATCATTGTGAATAAAATAAAGTTGATAGCTTTGTAAAGTAGTTTTATATCAATAAAAAAATCATAATAAAAAATGTATACCCGAATAATAATTTTTCTTTATACCTCGAATAGAACTTAAAATTAACATTTTTATAATAAGGAACTTCGTTTCTATCCGGTGTCCGACGACACCACACATCTTTTTTGCTTACAGTCTGGTTGTAGGGCATATTTTCTGAACGAACAAGTAAAAATCACTGGTTGATAATGAATCAAAGTTAAAAATGAATCGCACAGGAATACATCAAACTACTGCTCGTGGTGCACCAGTCTGTAATGTTTGTTGTATTCTATGCGGCCTCTCTCTCATTATGGTTCGAGAATCTCACAAACAACACAAACCCACACTTTTATTGAACTTATAAATTTAAAAACACCACTATCCAGAATTAATATCGATTTTAACACGATTAATCACGAAGACCATTCATTAATATCAATAAAAATATCGATTTTACATCGATGTTTCCTCTTTTACAATAATAATCGTTACGAAAATCACATTGCATTAAAATTGTTAAACACTTAATGTGTGGTCTGTAGATGTATAGTCGATGTACGTTATAATGTCGAATATCGATCGTATTACGCAACATAATTATACATTAGTGTTGTTTATTGATTGTAATTTCAAAGAATAACAGTCTGGGGTTCATTACATGTTGTGTTAATCTTTAGGCTCCTCAAGCACCGGTCTTCGTCGAATTTGACGATTACGACGAAGTTTTTGACGTGTGAACTAGCCCAGAGACACAGCCCACTGAGCAGTGTTCCGGAATTCCGAACTGGTGGTAGATTTTGCGAAGCAAAAACTTTGTATTCCATTTTACGAAAATTGCGCGGACGGAGGAGTATGAAATTTTCCACACTTCTAGAGAATATAGAGAGGGGGTGCAGAATGCTAATATTTTTTTTAATTATGCATAAAACGTACATTAAATCCACATTAAATTAATAAAAAAAAAACATTACACACACTACCATGTATTAGACATACACACGCATGCATACTATTTGTTTATTGTCAAACTTTCCTTATTGCTTATAGTCTGTCAAATTGACAATAGATTAAATATTGTCTTTATTAATAATTGTCTAAAGTGTAGTCTTGGTGGAATCTGTGATTAAAGAAGTATATTAGTCTTTGAAAATAGAATCATAATAGTGTATAAACTCACAATTTCACTTAATTATAGTCGAATTTCGACTACTGGGGGACCACTAATTTTATATCTTATATGTAAAAATCTCGTGTCACAATGTTAGTTATCATACTCCTCTGAAACGGTTTAACCGATTTTCATGAAACTTTATATGCATATTCAGTAGGTCTGAGAATCGGCTACTATCTATTTTTCATACCCCTAAGTGATAAGGGTTGTCCACCCTTACAATTTTTTTTGACATTTTTTTGTTGTTATAATGCTTTTTTGCTAAAGGTTTTTTTATTTTTATATTCCCTCAGCGTTCACAGCGCTCACATGCCTCTTTCACTCATTTACCACATCCTTACATACTTATAATAAGTTAGTTTTTTTTTCTACACCAGAAATTCCCTAGATCTCTTAGATATGGCAAAACAACGTTTGCCGGGTCAGCTAGTTAAATTATAAAATATTTAAAATGTCGGCAGTAATAAAACAAAATTAATAATAGGGACCACAGAAGTAGTTTTAATTATGTCCACAAAAATTCATGGTACCGCGGAATATGTTTTCCCTCCAAAACAATTACGAATAAATAATTTTAAACCTCGTTATGTCTGTTATGCCGGTACAAGATTTAATTTCTGCAAGCTAATTATGGCGCATAACTAACATTGGTAATCATGATTTTAAAGATTTTTAAGAATTAATTGTTACTGTCGATTATTAAAAGTTAATTGTTATCGTCTTTTCATTGACCCTTTGAATTAATTAATTAATTTATTTATTTTCATATCCCAAACCAAAAAGGTAAAAAAAATATTTTTAATTATAATGGAAAATCCACTATATTTTAAATCGTGGCGCATCCATTATTTAAAATAACTGTATGTACAATATAATATACTACTATAGATTATCCACTATATAATTGCTTAATCATATTATGTAGAAAGTATTATACATATATGATATAATATATAGGTATTATCTAGAATATGTTTTGGGTCAAAATAATACTATAAAATATTGTTAATTTAAGAATTGCGTTTGTAAAATAAATTTATTTAATAAATTTTATTTCACAAAGCTGATCAACAGCTTTATTTTCTCCTTGTGGTTGAAAGCTTAGATTTCAAGTTAATTTAGTCCTTAGCGTTAGTTCAGAGCGAACACTGCTTTAGAAATAACTAATTAAAAATTCATATTGTACTTAACGTTTGTTGATATCTACCCACTGATCAGGATTAATAATTACATAATTAAGGTATAATTAGTGTTTATTGTATGGGTGGAGAACCTTCTTAATTACTTTGATGGGTGGACGAGCTCACGGCCCGATGATAAGTGAAGCTCACAGAAATCAATGATGTAAATACCGCCACCTACTTCGGAACCAGTCTCAATTTATAGTACAACAGATGCCCCACCCTTCAAACCGGAACGCATTACTGCTTCACGGCAGGAATAGGCAGGGTGGTGTTACCTACCCGTGCGGACTCACAAAACACCATACCACGAGTGTTTATGCAAATAAAAAAAAATTCGACTTCGATTTTTATCACACGATGTTATTCCTTCAGCTTAGAAGTCACTCATTCATGTTAGCTACGTATTTTATTATAAGTACACCTAGTTTTAGTACTCATACGAGCCCTTAGACTTGAGAATGTGAACCTTGAGATGTGGAATCTAACACTTAATTGTATAATATAATAATGATACAATCACCTTTCAAACCGCAACCCGTGGTTGTAGCTCGGCACAAATAGTCCAAATAATAACAATATAAAATAAATAAATAACTGGGAACAAATCACGCGCGGTCATCCTGCCCCGATTTAGGATTCCATGTACCTATTATGGGCACCAGAGGCTGACATATTATTATATACGTACCTATTTACGTTGTTTTAAGTAAACTAGAGATCCCGCAGTAGTCGAAATTCGACTTTATTTAATTGGAGTTGTAAGTTTGTACACTATTATGATTGTATTTTATACTTCTATAATCAGAAATTTCGCCAAGACTACACTATAAAAAATATTAACAAAGACAATCAATATTTAATCTATTCTCAATTTGACAACAGACGTCAAGAACAAAAGTTTGACAATAAATATAAATAGTATACATGCGTGTGTGCGTCAAATAGATGGTATGTAGTGTGTGTAATGTTTTCTTTATTGATTTAATGTATCTTTTATGCATTATTTTAAAAAAATATTAGCATTGTGCACTTCTTCTCTATATTCTCTATAAGTGTGGAAAATTTCATACTCCTCCGTCCGCGGAATTTTCGTAAAAATGGATACAAAGTTTTTGCTTCACGTATTAATATATAGATTTTAAGTAAATACGTATGTATAGTTAACGTCAAATAGGCCCGGACCTATTTGTGGGAGCTGACAGTGCTACCTATGAAAATAGTTTATATAAATTTGTTTTTACGCGTTTGATTTTTATGACACTTTACTATTTATTTTATTTTGAATATATTATGAGTATGTTCGGCACTTGTTTCCTTCGAAAAATAAGTATTTGCTCGCAGGTTTCCAAAACTGGCATAGCTGCGTCGCTGGATGCGAGTAAACCAGGTTTCTTTGAGTCTTGATTATATTGTATTTTGAGTGTCGCATCCTTCAAACTAGCGAGGATAACTTTGTGATTCGTTCCTGACTAAAGATTTCTTTAAAGTAATAATTTGTTTAGCGTTTTTCTTAGTTCGGTGTGCTCAGTGCGAGTTTTTTAACGTCGTCGATAGCGTAAAGTTAACTCAAATTTGTATGCAGTCGGAACAGCGCCCCTAGCGGCAAACCTAGTCAAACGTTCTGACTCCATACAAATTTGATCTAACTTTCTCGCTATCGAGAACGTTACAAAGCTCGCACTAAGCACACTGACCGTCTTGAACTGGATTCACTAGTATTTTCAATTTCTTGTCAATAAATATTAATCGAAAAATGTTTTGTAATATTAAGTGTTGAGTTACGATTATACAGTGTACTATTAAGATTAATCCAGTATGAACGTATAATTTAGCAATTAAGTATTCACATAAATTAACATTGTTTGATTTTATCACTGTCGGAGCAAGTTGTCAACGAATTGGAGTTCTGTGTACACGTTTAAGGATATATTTGATAGGAGCATTGTAAGCTTGTTGGAAAATATCAGCGCTCTCGGCTGTAATGTAAGCAAAATGAATGAAAGGCTTTGTGTTGTTAAATATGCCTTTTACGACCTGTATTAGCAAAGGAAATTAATAGTTTTGTATTTTTTTTCAGGTTTATTGTTCAGGTTTGTGGACAAGCTCACATCCAACCTGGTGTTAAGTGGCTACCGGAGCCCATAGACATCTACAACGTAAATGCCGCTACTCACCTTGAGATATGAGTTGAAAGGTCTCAGTATAGTTACAACGGCTGCCCCACCCTTCAAACCGAAACGCATTACTGATTCACGGCAGAAATAGGCAGGTATACTTTTATAGTAGCAAAGATTCAGTCAGAAATCAATCAGAGACTCCTTAAATATGACATAGAGTCGGGGCGTTTTATGAGCCCTCTTCACCAATCCGCTGGCCACGAAGCAGTCTCAAGGTAGGTAAGGGTAACCAAGGGTAGGTAAGTCTCTAACGGTAGGCAACGGCTTGGCTCTACTCCTGGCATTGCTGAAGTCCATGAGCGACGGTAACCACTCACCATCAGGTGGGCCGTACACTGGTCTGCCTACAAGTGCAATAAAAAAAGAAAGTTCCGGTATCAAATGCAAGGCACTACTACTGTTAAGACATGGACATCTCTTCACTGCGTTAGTGGTGGCATACGCATTGTGATCACTATTAGATTCTATGAGCCTATTCGTTGTAGAGCTCCCAATATCTCAGAGCAAAACAAAAAGTTCCGTTGTGCATAACTTCACGTTATTTTGTTTAAAAAAAAAGAAAAGGATATTTCAAAACGAAATCATCACCGGCAGGAGTTTCATCGGAAATCTTTATAATCCAGCTGAAGCGGTGAGCGTGCGAAAAAAATATATAATTTGGTTAAGATTTATTTTAAATCACTACATAGTATAAAACAAAGTCGCTTTCTCTGTCCCTATATCCCTATGTATGCTTAAATCTTTAAAATTACGCAACATATTTTGATGCGGTTTTTTTTATTAAATAGGATGATTGAAGAGGAAGGTTTATATGTATAATAACATCCATTAAATAGTAGTGAAATCAATAATAAATTACAGTTTCGGAAGCGAAGCGAGGGCCGGTCGCTAGTTTTACTTACAAAAGGGACAGATTGCAAAAAACGAGTAGGTACATTCCCGTCCGAAACTCGAAAGCATTCTCAGTTTTCTCCGATTAAGCAATTACCTGTAATCGTCGGCAGCGCTACCGCCAACGTTCGGGTATTCGCGCGACGGACCAAGCAACTTTTTGCCGGGAAACGCGCGCGCTCCCGAGTTAATTTTTAATTAAATTTTAACGCTTTATTATGAAAACTATGCGATGTTTAATGGTTGTGTGGGACGCACGGTTTTTCGATGCCGCTTTTTGCGAATGTAAATAAATCCCTTTTTGTTTGTCGCGTTGAATCGCGGTGCTGTTTGAAAAGAATTTTTAGTTTAGTGCGGTTTCGTTTCGTCTTTGTTCGTGTTAGCTTCAGTTATTGGAGCAACAGTGAAGTTTGCTTTGCTTATAAAATAATAAACTGATGAGAGATCAAAATGAGCTAGACAAAAGAAGGATGTGTGGTGTCCGTGGGACACTGGATAGAAACGAAATTCCTTATTATAAAAATATCAATGTTAAGTTCTATTCGAGGTATAAAGAAAATAAAACTGGAGGTTTCGCAACAACCCACGGTCATTCGGTAACGTGCGAACTTATTGTGGTACACTTCATTCACGGTTGTTTGCATAAGAGTTAGTGTATTGCGCAAACGAACGCTCTGAGATCGTGGACAATGAATGATAAAAAAATATGTTATTTTTTGTACGTTATTACAAAGCTAAGTCGTACACTGTGTGCATTACTAATAAAAATCTTACGTTACGGACGATTTTTCCCGGTTAGGGTACCCCTCCGCATCGTCCCTTATGGAACTTCGTTCCAAAAAGTATGGCTTACATCACACCTTTTTCCAGCGACATTTTAATTATGAAATATAATAAAGATTTCACAAGCTCTAATATGCGATTTTTTGTTGTGTTAGAGATTACGCCTAACAAGTGAAAATTGAAAAACAATTCTTTTTTCTTAAATCTCAGCTACCTTCTTTTCACGAACGACTTCCACGACGTAATGAGATGGTATAAGAAAAATCAAACCCGCAATCAGGCGGTAACAATGAGTTCGGGCTTAAACATCTGTTAGACAAACAAGATAGAATCAATATCTATACTTCTATACTAATACCTAGTTAGGTCATAAATTCTGTCACATGTTTAATGTAAAATAATTGAAACAAGTTTATTCATTATGTAACCATTTATATACCAAAATGAACTTAACAAAACATAGATTCTTATGACACTAAAGTTTATTCAAAATGACCTCCGTGATTTTGAATACAGGCCTTCAATCTGCGCGGCCAGTCGTCTATCGCAGCACGAACGAGGTCCATGTCAATATCGGCGGCTGCCTTAATCAAGGATGTCTTGAGTGACTCCAAATTGGGATGAGGCTTTGAGCACGCCTTTTCCTCCAAGTGTTGCCATATCTTGTAATCTAACGGATTCAAATCTGGACTGGAGGAGGGCCGGTCTTCGTGCCGGATGAAGTCGATTTCACGCGCTGCCAGCCAGTCTTGTGTGCTCTTCGCTCTATGAGCTGGCGCCGAATCTTGTTGGAATACCCAGTGCCTGTTATTGAACATGGTATGAGAAACAGGTTCCACAAGGTTCGTCAGGACTGTATTTTGATACACAACTGCATTCGTTTTTACACCTTTCTCACAAAAATGTACCTCTGTTAAGCCCCAATAAGAAACTCCCAACCATACCATGAGCGAGGATTGAAAATGACCTCGTTGGACACGCGGAATACGGTTGCTCGCTTCTTCACTACTGTGTGCGTACACCTTATCATTTTGTTTGTTGTAGCTCTCTTCTACGGTAAAAATTTTTTCATCCGAAAAAAGAATTTCCCGATATTTTTATCCCGCGTACCGCTTCAACAAAGCGCGGCATCTCTTCAGTTTCAGGTCCATTAGACGAGCATTCAAACGATGTCCTGTTTTTCTTCGATATGCCCGAAGCCCTAAGTCTTCATTTAACACCCTTTTCACCGTGGTTCTGCTTAACCCCATCTGAAGGGCCAACAGTTTCTGCTTACGTTTGGGATTTCTTTGAATTCGCGCCTTTACAGCTTTTATCACTGCTGGAGTCCTAACAGACCGAGGGCGACCACTTCTTGACCTGTCATCTACACTAGAGTCTTCATTGTATCGTTTGATGGTACGATAAACGAATCTTTTGGTTACATTCAAATTTTTCAGTATGTTAAAAATTTGAATTGGCGCGTAACCGCAACGATGCAACGCAATAACTGCAACACGGTCTTCTTTAAGCGCCCACTCCATATTTAAAAATGAGTAAAATTCTATAAAGTATACATTTTTATTTTCATGAACAATTCGAAATTCGAATTCTATAAACTTTTTTGTGGCCACCGTTCTAAAAGAAAAGTTTTTACTGTGTGACAATACTTATGACCTGACTAGGTATATAAATGTACAGTGGTTTTTACGGATGTTCCGTTATAACTACTGAACCATGCATCCGATTGACTTGAAACTTGGTATCGATGTAGAAAATACATGTACTTAATGGATGGATGGATATTTATTTGAGTGTTGGACTCCCTACACCAGTTGCGGGGGCGTTAATAATGAGAATATTTGTGGGGGTGAGAAATAATAATGTTAATTTTAAATGCCCAGCGAAGCGGACGGGCACAGCTAGTATCCTATATATTTAGCAAGTGGGTGGAATTCGATTGGAAATCTACTTTAGAATCGGGTTCGCTTAGTAGAAACTATAGCAAGGGTAGAAAAAGCTCGAAGTTCGAAACTGATTTTTTTTTGATAAAAAAAGCACCGAGCTTAACCTTCGAAGCTGTAACAAGGGAAGGCCTCCCGGTAAACTGTTATACTGTTCATTGTTTAATTTTAATTTTCGGACACATTGATGGATGAGCCGCGACGTCAGAGATAAAGGGACCAGACACCCTACACCTTTGATCGGATTTTAACCGTTCAATTCAGTTTATGATTTCTTTTTGTCTTGACGTATACAAATAAAATCATAATAGGAAAATATAAAAAAAATAAGACCTTGAATATTTTATTAAATTGTTTAAAGATGGCTCGGAATCTTAGTTGGGAATCAAGTGCATAGATTTGCTTTTCTTTGTGCCTTTTACCGTATGCTCAATGAGAGGGGGGAAAGGGATACTCCTTAAGGGGAATATGAGCGCGGGAGCAGAGTTCATTCTCACTTTCCATGTATTCATCGACTCCTATATCTCTTTTACGGTGGTGACAGTAGAGTTCTCATTCAGTTCTCATTGTTCCAAGAGTCCTTACCAGTAATGCAAATATATCGAGGGAAGAAAGCGGAATTGTCGTAACTTTAAAAAAACCAACTTGACACCAGAGTAAAAAGTGATTTAGCTCAAAATGCAAGTTACGACATTTTCGCTTTCTCCCAATACGTTGACCATACTTAAGTAAATACCTTAGAAAAAAATGTTCAATATCCTACCACTTCTAAAACTTCGTAAGTAGAAGAAACCTCGTAGGTGAAGGGTTATTTATTTTAAGCGACATTTCGCTTAGCACGCGACATTTATTTTTAAAATTAAAGATTCCTTTTATTTGTTGTTAGTATCAACAATTCGATGTTTTCAATTGACACTTCAATTAAGTTTTGAAGTCGTCGTGGCCTAAAGGATAAGACGTCCGGTGCATTCGTGTTGAGCGATGCACTGGTGTTCGAATCCCAGGCGGGTACAAATTTTTCTAATGAAATATGTACTCAACAAATGTTCACGATTGACTTCCACGGTGAAGGAATAACATCGTGTAATAAAAATCAAACCCGAAAAATTATAATTTGCGTAATTACTGGTGATAGGACCTCTTGAGAGTTCGCACGGGTGGGTACCACCGCCCTGCCTATTTCTGCCGTGAAGCAGTAATGCGTTTCGGTTTGAAGGGCGGGGCAGCCGTCGTTACTATACTTGAGACCTTAGAACTTGTATCTCAAGATGGGTGGCGCATTTACGTTGTAGATGTCTATGTGCTCCAGTAGCCACTTAACACCAGGTGGGCTGTGAGCTCGTCCACCCATCTAAGCAATAAATAATACGATGTTTTTTCCAGATTTTAAACTTTAAATGGCTCTCCTGTAAAGTTGCAAAAATGTTGCTTAAATCAAATAAGCCCTTTACCCCTCGATTTTTTTATAAATAAAAATTTTTTTTTAAATCTTTTTTAAAAAAATATGTTAAAAATTGTTAAGAATTTTTAAAATACCTTCTTACATCGAAATTATAACGAAATCTTCGCGGGCGGTAGAACGCCTATCAGAACTTCCAACAATAGCCAACCACAGACGGATACGAGCAAGCATTTCTAAGTCAGCTTTAAATACGTATTATGATGCCCTATCTAGACTAACGGAGCGACCTAGCGTTCGGCCTAGACTGAGATTTTGTGTCTAGATACATTTGAAATTGCCATTCAAGTATCATTTGTTTGTGGTCTGTATTTTCTATCTTGTTTTCTGAATATGAAAGGCAGGAAAGGCGTCGAAGTTTGCTACCGATTGTGTGTAATGTGATTTAGTTTTATTCAGCTCACAACAAAAAGCGTCACCATTCAAAACTAGTTTATGATCAATAGATTCTTTGACAGGACGGTAGTAAGAGAAACTGCTCTGAAATAGTAATTTCAATTTAGGCCCCATTTCAATTTAGTCCAGTTCTGATAATGGTATCCATAAGAAAACTATATAAGTCTTAAATTTGTATAAAGTACGTGCGCGACAAATAGATGGCAATAACTCAATAACTCAATATCACGCTAACCGATTTCGATGATTATTGTTTTTAGTGTATATTAATTTGTTTTGGAATATCTTTTTTTTTCTATTTGAAGTAGGTTTTCGTTAAACCATGACTATAATATTTAATTGCACCCACTCAAACTAGTAATTATTATTAATACAAAATATTGTTTTTTTTTTTTTTTTTTATTGCTTAGATGTGTGGACGAGCTCACAGCCCACCTGGTGTTAAGTGGTTTCTGGAGCCTTGAGATATAAGTTGTAAGGTCTCAGTATAGTTACAACGGCTGCCCCACCCTTCAAACCGAAACGCATTACTGCTTCACGGCAGAAATAGACAGGGCGGTGTTTTTACCTATGTGTTAAGAACATTTACATAACACTTTCAATTTCGAAGAGGATATTTGTCATAGACCTATTCATACTTCAGTGATATTTATGAATAAAAGGTGTGACGTGTAACATAAATCAAACAATCGAATATAAAAATATCACTTAGAACGAGATCGGGGTCTCGTCGAATACCCAAGTACAACATTACATACAAAACATAATCTATAATCTAGCAAAAACAAGCATTGAACATTTTAAGAGCCATAACTCATTCGCGTTCTTTGAATTAGCTCTTGCTGGAATAGAAACGATTAATTTTTAAACCATATAAGGATTTATGTCAAATCAACAAAACTGCACAAGTATTTATGGTACACAACTACACTTATGAAAAAGTAAAATATATGCATTAAAAAACAATGAAAAATTAAGTAAATCTACACGAAATAACGAAAAATAGCTTGAAAAGTAATTCCATTCTCTGTTATGAAATGTTAATGAATTGCTAACAGGCTGCCGAGTGTGAAAATTCGTGAGCATAGCTTATGATATTATTATGATTTTAAGAAGACTGAGGTCAGACACTGTTCAGCTTAACTTATCGTGACCTCTTATGTAAATAGAATTTATTGGTTAGAACTTCTTCTTAGGTATATAGAGTTACGCGCTGGGGTTCGGAATAAATAAAATTACACCGAAGTATACCGTATTAGCACTTAGAACACTTAAAACCTTCACAAACACTTTAAAATTCTCAATGCGCTTCTTCCGCTTCGCTTCAGGTGATCCGTTCGCTGTTTCGCTTCAAGTAGTTCCGATTACCAACTGACTGCGTGCCATCTCTGCAACGCTTTTATAGCTTATACATATAGAATTATCGAGAATATTACGCCTAAGTCGAGTATTGTGTATTTCCGCTATCTGACAACAGATGGTGTTGTACTTCTCGAGCGTTCTAGATGCTACTATATCCTTCGATAAGCGTTCGGCTATTCGGCGATAGATGGCGTTACTCTTACTGGTGTAACAATAGGTAGCATCTTCTTTATTAGGTATGCAATCCGATCTTATTTGTGCCACTGCTAGATTTTCCTCTCATCCAACTGTAATTCACATAAACTCTAATTGTTCTGTTCTTATTCCCTAATTACTATATTAATTCCAAGTTGGACAAAGTTGGACAGGTGGTAAGTCTGTGTATATGATCATCTGCTTACTTCACCCTATAAAAGTTTTGCAACTTCTGTGCGACACTCCTGTTAAGAAACAAACAAAAAAAATGCCCTGTTCATTGAAATCTTTAATATCCTTTCCATTGCATCTAACATCAGTGTTGTAAAAAAAAAAGGCTGCGTTCACAATTCTATATTTACGTTGTAAATGCACGTTTTATGGGCACTCATGCGACGCTACTGATTCTGTGTTGAGTACAGCAATGGGCGATTGCATTCTTATAATTAATGTTTTTGTATTGATGGTGTTTAATCTTTAACACAGATTTTGCTTGTACAATCAATCTTAATAATCGAAAAATAAATCAGATCACTATTGACGGTACTCCTTAAAAATACCATTATACCGTTCTTTTCACGAATGTTATTATAATGGTTTTCTTTCTGGTTCTTCGTCCTTATTTAGTTTTCTTTGAATTTGTAATCAAACGGGTATATAGTCTCCTTGCTTGGAAGCAACAATTCCGCTTTATTTCTGTATACTTTATCATGGTTTTAGTATTTAACTGCACCCAATTCCAATAAACGGCTACAAACCTTATTACTGTTTTACGTAAAAGCCAACCAATTATAGTATAGGTATACAAGAGCACTCTGATGTAATCTTAGATCCTAAATATAATATAATATATTTAGTTAGTGGCATTTGATTAGCAGATATGCTATGTGCAGATGCTGAAACGTCATTTATAACTATACTGAAACCTTAGAACTCGTGTCTCAAGGTGGGTGGCAGCATTTACGTTGTAGATGTCTATGGGCTCCGATAACCACTTAACACCAGCTCGTCCATCCATCTAAGCAATAAATAAATAAATAATACTGTTTTTTTTTTAAACTACGTCTTTGAGTTTAATATGCGTATAACAAAATTTATATGAGAACTGATAACAAGGATACAGATACACAAAAACGCAGTCGCTCCTCACTAAGCCAACACCGTTATTAAAAAGCCATTGGAATCGCAAAATAGACCTTTCAAAGCCCCACGCACACTAGTCAAGATAACTAAACCACCTACCTCATTCGACACTTAAACGCACAAAGAGTTTACTACCACATTTCTAAGTTGAACAAAATACAATAATTTCCATACCGCTTTTGTTTAACTAGTGTTTGCCTTGATGTTCCTAAGTTACTGTCGAACTGTATTTGCAAATAATTTTCAAAAGTTCACGTCTAGTTTGGTACATAATACAATTTGTGCAGTTTTGCAGTTTCGAGACTTTTTACCCAGTTATTTTAATTGAGCTTTATGCATGCGCTCTGGTTTTAAGTGTTCGGCATAGGTGTTTCAAGAATTGCATTTCATTGACTTATAAACTTTTTTTTTTATTTCTTATATGAGCTCATAGCCCACCTGGTTAAGCGGATACTGGAGCCCATAGACATCTACAACGTAAATGCGCCACCCACCTTGAGACATAAGTTCTAAGGTCTCAATGTAGTTACAACAGCTGCCCCACCCTTCAAACCGAAACGCATTGCTGCTTCACGGCACAAATAGGCAGGGCGGTGGTACCTACCCGTGCGGACTCACAAGAGGTCCTACCACCACTAATGTCCCCGCAGCTATGTACTTGTGTGAAATTACTCAAACATATCAAGGGTTTCTGTCATTAGACCACTGGCGCTTCAAGACAGTTTTCCATTGAATTTTAAATACGTTCATCGCCATATTTAAATAATCCTGCTGTTTAGCATTGCGGTTTGAAAGTTTGAGCCGTCCATTTAGACATTGAGTGGAATGCAAAAAGACATTTGCATAAGTTAACTTTGTGAGCGGTCCGCGGATTTCTCGGTGATCAGTTAGCGTCCCACTGTTAAATGTTTGTTTAAATTCGACGATACGATCTTAGGAACTGCAACGATAAATCGTGTAGTTTTAATAGATGGCAGCGAACGAAATCGAAGGATCTGAATTTAAATGTTATCTTTATCAGATGAGAACGTGTTCTTGGCACGTCCGGAAAAACAAGGATGTGGAGAGGCTTTTTGGTGATCCAAATATTCTGGGGGAAATAAGGCACGGAGGCTTGGATGGCTCAGGCATGTAATGCGTATGGAGCAGGATCGGGCTGTAAGACGGGTGTACGCGGGTGTACCGGAGGGACGCCGCCCCGTAGGGAGGCCCAAGTACCGCTGCTCTGACCCTGTGGATGGAAATTTACGTGAACTTCAAGTGTCAGACTGGCAAAGTGTGGCGCAGCGCCGGGATGAATGGTAAGGTTTATTGTCGAAGGCCAAGAGCCAATTCGGGGTCATAGCGCCACCGCAGTAGTCGTAGTTACAAAGGACTAAGTAAGTGGTGACTTTTCTTCACAAATCACTATTTTCAGAATTGTTATTCCCCGTTTAATTAATGAAAAATACTATCTAAGTGGTTTTTATTTAAATAGCATGAAATAAAATAGGCTTTTTAAAGATACATAGATTTTCACTTCGAAATATCTCAAACATAAAACCTTATAAAAATCGTGTGTAGTAAAAGTCATTACCAAAGATGTTTGTTCTGTTTTAAGTAGCCGTCTTTTTAGTTTCCTACCGTAACTATATGCTTTTTGCAGACGGTGTCTGTTAGGCAATTTGTGAGAATTTGTCTCGACACATCTTTTAAATAACACAAATGTGAGTTATTTTTGAAAGGTGCAAACACTATTTTCATATCAATATACTCAATATCGTCATTGTTGAAATTGTGGTGACTCGTCCCGTCAATAGACGTTCACGATATTGACAGTATTTTAATGAGATTTCATGACCTATTATTTTTTACTAAGCCATATTGGATTTCATTAAGTTCACTAATTTCATTGTAGGTCAAGTTCCTATTAACGCTGGTAATACTATTCTGCTTTCTACTGGGTATCAAACACCCGTTGCCGTCAGAAAGGCAGAATGGATGTTATTTTGATGAGTCAGAGTCATCAGCAAACATCAGTATCTATATGTCAGATCATTGATTCGAACTAAGACAATGTAGTACCCAGTGAGTTTCTCACCGTATTTTCTCAGTGGGTCGCAATTTCGACCGTGGTGGATTCAGTGAAGCCTGCTCTTTCTGGAGTAGATGCTAGTAAATTCTTTCAGGGTGAACCCCGTGAGTTCATTCATCAGTCAGGGTGAAACCAGAATATATGAATACTTGGGAAAGAAACCACCAAGATGGACAAATCATCTTAATAAAGTATAAGTTTTCTCTACAGAATAAAAATTCGGGGAAGCATCACACATGTTATTTTGGTTTCCAAAATAATAGTACTTCAATAGTGTTTTATAAACTCGTTATCATAAGCGTCTGTCTCGTTTTGTGCTAAATTATGTCCACGGATTTTTGATGAAAGAAACAAAAAAAAATACATATTATCTTTGGTTTAATTAATCGAGATGTTTTATGAATTAGTCCCCATCTGTCTCCGTAGTGCGACCGAGATAACTGCTTTGTACGGCGGTGTCAAAGACAGTGTTAATATCTCGGACAAGTATCGACTTTGAACCGGTTCTAGGGCAAACGAGTTACAAGTTAAAATTTGGAATATATTAACGAGGAATAAATATAATACTCACTCCTTAAACAAATAGTTTTAGGATAAATTATTTTGAGCTTTAATTGTATGGTGTTACGTGGTTTTTTGCTATAGATTCAGAAGCTGATCGACTATTCGCCTTAGTTCTCTGAGATGTTACGCTAATTCAACTCACTGTCTCTAGGCGATCAGTGACATTCACAATGTAACATGGATTCCAGTTATTGTTGGTTCGTGAAATCAGCTGTGACTTTAGCCTCTCTCTCTTTCTCTCTCTCTCTTTCTCTCGTATAGAGTATGGTCTGGACGAGTTAAATAGAAGACACAATTTTCTTACAGATCTTCTTTCTCTTTAACTCCTAAAACAGTTACCTGTAACAAACAAAGTCTTCGTTAATAAAACGTCACGAATTTGATGAAGATAAGAAAATAATGCAGATAATGCTGTATTAAATGACACCCAAAACTGGTCTGCTGAGTTCGATGCAATTTATAATCTCTCACGCTACATTGATTAATGATGATGTATCCTTGATAGTTATCCTTCAACAGTTAATTTTAGGTCCGGACATGAGAAATAAAACGAGGAAAGAAAATTTAAATTTGGAAGACATTTTCACTACAGTCGATGAAAGTGCTACATTTATAATATATTCTAGGAGTAGTAATGTCGGTACTGTCATTGATATTTTTCATTTTTTTATTGCAAAGACAAGTGAATGAGGTCACGACCCTAACCTAGTGTGGTAAGTGGTAACGGGAGTTCTAAATAACACAGCCTAATTGTAATAGTCACTATGCAAAAACAATATTAGAGTTTGATTTTTTTTAACTATGTTTTTCCTTCATCATCATCATTATGCCTATAACAGTCCATTGATGGACATAGACTTTCACAATACTATAACTCCGCGGTTTCTCTCATCCAGCTCTTGCCAGTCATTTCATCCTTATTCCTTAGTCATGAAAAATATTAAGTACGTATTTTGTTAGAAATTTTGGTAATAGCCTGCGACCTTTGGGCAGTTACATAGTCATTACTTGATACCAATACACCGGGCATTGTATATTTTTAATAGCGACATCATTGAGTACAATATTCAGAATGTGTTGCTGTCCATTCTCCTGTAAAACCCTTACACACCTTAGTTAGGGTTTAATTCATACTATTCGAAATTAATTATGTGCTACCGTTTATGCTTACCATATATTATATTTCTTATTACCATTAAAATAAGTTGCTCAGCAGATTTCTCATCGCAAACCTTTTCAATCTCAAAATCTGTTTTAACAAGACGTGTATTTACATTTAAATAAAACGCTACATCTATTCAAGTAATCTTAACGACAGATTATGAATTTGCGATAAGAAAAATATTCTCAAGAACTTACGAATGAAGTCATGCACGGCGAGTTTGTTTCATCACGACTGGCTACTTCGTTTTGGGTGAGGCAGAGCTTAATAATAGCTTTTGATTTGTTCTTATGCAACAAGAGTTGTTTGTGGGTTTCGTTGGCTACTGAACTATCTCGCAGTAGTAGAAGTAGAAGTGTGAAAAATTCTCTTGGTGATTAACAAATCAAAAGGGCCCTGAACTCCTAGGATTACATGCATGTTCAGCATAGTGACTGATTATTAATTAACCGCCTATTTTTTTGTAGATAACCACCTACCTGAGAGAATGTATTTTTGTTCTTAAGTCAACTAAAGATTAGAGAAATGCCTTTGGCATGTTCAAGATGACCTTGCCCAGATCGCTGGTTGAAAGGGGTGTGGTTGCCTGTTTACCTTCCTAGCGGATGATGATTATTTTATTGCCTTCAACGACAGACGAGCACAAAGTGGACTTGCTGCTGTGCGGTCAACATCGCCCATGGATATCACTAATGGCACAGCCAAGCTACTGACTACTGTTAATAGAAAAGCTTAAAGACTATCGCCAACTTCTCTATCCTCATCTTCCCTAAGTCTGTCTCAACTGATGAAATAGATACTTGAATAAAATACGTCATGTATCTCATTAGTTCCAGTTTTAGATCCGCGTACCGGGTAGTAAATAATTATAACATGTCTTGACATTTAAAAAAATGTCTTAATGACAGTATAGTTAAATAAATTATTCGAAAATGTTTAAGTCCCACACCGCCCCAAAGAGAAATTAGTCTGGAAATTTCTCGACACTTTTACAAAAGAATTTTTTTTTGCCCTTTTAGACACACTGGCATATGGCCCACTTGATGGTGAGTTGTTCCCGTCGCCCATAGACTTCAGCAATGCCAGGGGCAGAGCCAAGCCGCTGTCTACCGTTAAATAAAAAACTAAATAAATTTAAATCACCTTTTATTGTGCGGCGTTGGCAATAAAATAAATTCCTTGTAAATATAATGTGATTATAGAATCGTGTATTGAATATATGATATTCGCACGGTCAAATGTGGGGTTAACTGATATGCTCGTTTTCGCATTGTGTGAATCGACCGGTTTGTAACTAGATTTCACGCCAATATTCACTTAATGTAAACAATTGTGATTACCTGGGTGTAAAGAAAACGAAACAGTCTCTAGTGATGGAAGTTGGAGTTTAAAAAAAAGAATATACGCGTTCTATTCACACGCAACTGAAGTGAAATCTTTAGAAGTGCTCGTTCCCTCTTAAAATAAATGCTGTAGGTATATGTAATTCACTTTTTAGATTCGCTTTTGATTGTTTTCAGTTTTAGTGTCATTGACTCGCTCTTCTTTTTTTCTTCTTTTTCTCCACCTTATCCCACTAGGTGGGGTCGGCTCAGCTAATTTTTCTCTTCCATTCTCTTCTATCAGCCGTTATCTCAACACTCACTCCTCTCTCTCATATCGTCATTCACACACTCCATCCATATCTTCTTCGGTCGACCTCTTCCCCCTCTACCTAGCACTAGTCATTGACTCACTGGATCTTCATTAAATAAAATGGTTCAGTTGTAGATATTTTTTTCGTCTAGCTTTTTATGAATGCGAAAGTGTGTTAGTTGGTTTATTCTTCAATACAACGACGAATCGGAATGGTATTTTACTATAAGATAATTCTTACTATAAGATAATAAAATTTAATTAATAAATTTTACTATAAGATAATAATAAATAAAGAGTTGCGTTTTCTAAAAATTATCTATATACATAAAAATGAATTGCTGTTCGTTAGTCTCGCTAAAACTCGAGAACGGCTGGACCGGTTTGGCTAATTTTTGTCTTGAATTATTTGTGGAAGTCCACAGAAGGTTTAAAAGGTAGATAAATATGAAAATGCTCGGAATTAAATACAAATAACAATTTTGTTTTCCCTTTGATGTGTCCCCCGTCGGACGGATTTCTTTTGTTTGTTTTAAGTTTATTTCATACAAAAGTTTAGGTATTTTATTTATCGATTGAGGCACTACGAAGTCTGCCGGGTCAGTTAGTATTTCAATAAAAAACTACAAACATAACTTTTAGTTTTGTGTTGACTACAGCAACAAAACGTTTTATCTGAACAAAGCATCTAAATTAAATAATATATTTAAACTTAACAAGTAAAGTTCAATAAAAAATTCCTGTTTCATATAATATAATAAGCTCAGAATTCTAACAGCACATACAACATAAGTTCAACTAATACGATGATTGTAAGAACCAAGTGCTCAGTATTGCTTCGGTTTATAGTAATTCAATAAGGTATACTAGCCAGTTTGGTGCAAGTCACAAGAATATTGCTATATTATTTTTATTTTTTCTTACCTATGCTATTTGTAACTCTATAAATAAGTACTCTGATTTATAAAAGCGACTCGCCTGACCGTGTTTGTTGATATTACCGAAAGAGTCAGCTTTACATAAGAAAGCTTTTAAAATCAACTGTCATTGTTTTACAATTTTAATTATTCGGCACTGCAAACTGGTTATATCAATAGGAATCGTAAATTTACATTTAAGATATGCACTCAAAAACATTATTAGACTTTCCAGGTTTGAAAAATATAAGTGTTTTTATGTTAAGCGTATAATGTTTTATTAATTGGATAAAACAACTAAAATTAAGTTGACCACGTGAGCAAAGAAATTGAGGCTTGTTGAAATTGTTACAATATGTTAAGCTTCGAATACCAGCCTATTAGTATTTACATTTATATTCACATCCTGTAATAGTTATTTTAATTTGCTTCTTGCAACCTATTCAGACTGATATTAGCTTATAACAAACTTATAGGAATAGCTTTTGTTTGTTTGGTAGTATCGTTTAGGCATTATGAATAATATATACAAACGAAGCAGTCAATAATAAGGGAAATGTAGTAAAAATTGCAATCAACGTCATATCATGGTCATAAACGATGTCCAAATTTTCTTTGCTTTTCTAGAATCATACGAGTATAATTAATTTCATGATTTAATGTTTTTCATCATCATCATCATCATCAACAGCCCACAGTCATCCGCTGCTGGACATAGGCCTCTCCCAATCCACACCACTGAGCCCGGTCTGCGGCTCTCCTCATCCACTTCTTGCCGGCCACCGTGCGGAGGTCATCGCACCACCTAGCCAGGGGGCGTCCCACGTTACGTCTTCCGCTGCGCGGTCTCCACTCGAGAACCCGTCGGCTCCAGCGATCGTCAGTCCTACGGCATATATGGCCAGCCCACTGCCACTTCAGCTTGCTGACTCTAATGTTTTTAATGAAACGTAAAATTCAAATTTTATTTTATACGAGCCTTATAACAATATTCAAGTATCGACGAAAAATACCTTAGTCATCGTCTGTGACCACAAAAACTGTGAAGCATCCGAAAAGTCAGAAATAATAAATGACCAAATGCTCCCACTCAACGTCTCGTGACTTGGTCCAAACTTCGCGGTGTGTCGTGAAAACTGAATGCGTTTTAATATTTACGATTACGGTCAATTTAAATTATTCCCTTACGTTCGACCGAAGCTCTCGCGGACGTTTATATAGCAGAGCTTAAATAAATCTAAGGAAAGCTTGTAAAACAACGAATAACACCTTAGTGCTTTTTGAATGGAACGACCGAAGCGTGAATTGATTATGACACGATTATATTATATACGTGTTTTACGGTATGAAGGTACAGACAGAACAGACATAGCTCTGGCCTTCTCTTCGCTTCTCTGAAGTCGTGGCCTGTAAGATAAGACGCCCGACGTATTCGCCGTATCGAGCGATGCGACAGTGGCGGTGTTCGAATCCAGCTGGCAAGTATAATTTTTTCTAATTAAATACGTACTCAACAAACATTACGGGTAGGTACCACTACCTTGCCTATTTCTACCGTGAAGCAGTAATGCGTTTCGATTTGAAGAGCAAGACAGCCTTTGTACTCTAAAACTGAGACTTAGAACTCATGTCTTAAGACCGCATTTACATTATTGATGTATATGAGCTCTGGTTAACACACCACAGTCGTCTACTTGTCTAAGCGATAAAAAAACCCAGGCCCCAAACGACGGCTGAAATCAAGATTGCTAGCAATTTGAATGATTCTTTTATGTATGGAGGCATATAAATGTAGGTACCACTGGAAAGCCCTGGTAATAACCATAATGAAAACACTAGTGTTTGTCATGTCATATCTATAACCAGAAGCTTTAGTGGCGACAGTATCTTTATTTGTAAATAAATTAGGATCGTAAACCAATTAACATCGATCGAAGTACCGACTAAATAGAATTATGATCCTGAGCAACATCACTTGTTAATACTTGAAAGGCGACAAATACATTTTGACATACAGCATTTGCCACAACAGAATCCAATAAGCATTTTCGAAATCTTATCAGCAAAACAAACACGTACTGTTTCATAATTACATTAATATTATTAAAAGGTTGGGTCTTCGCATTTACAATATGTCTTCAAAATCATATTTTGGAATCGACAAAGCAATGCAGCTTTACCTCATATTTGCCCTATGTATGTTTGCACGCTAATGTAAAACCGCGAACAAAAGGGCAGCTCTCTTTCATTTGTAATCAAAGAGAAATAACTCGGTTAGAAGAGGTCGGACTGTGAGCGTTTAATATAAATTAAAACGTTTTTATTCTACTCTAAAATTCTCGATCCAGAACGACCTGAATTGTTCTTTGATTATTTTCGGGGTTTAAATTTTGAGAAACACGATGTATAATAGTACTAGCTTTTGGCATAACGAATAACAATTTGTAATGAATAACGTATTTATTTGGACTAGAGGTCCCGCAGTGGTCGAAATTCGACTATAATTAATTGGAATTGTAAGTTTGTACACTATTATGATTGTATTTTATACTTCTATAATCACAAATTTCACCAAGACTACACTATAAAAAATATTTACGAAGGCAAACAATATTTAATCTATTCTCAATTTGACCACAGACGTCAAGAACAAAAGTTTGACAATAAATAGTATGCATGCGTGTGTACATCAAATACATGGTATGTAGTGTGTGTAATGTTTTCTTTATTGATTTAATGTATCTTTTATGCATTATTTAAAAAAAAATTAGAATTGTGCACTTCTTCTCTATATTCTCTATAAGTGTGGAAAATTTCACATCCTCCGTCCGCGTAATTTTCGTAAAAAGGGATACAAAGTTTTTGCTTCATGTAATAATATAGTAGATAGGGATTAATATCATCTCTATAAAAACACCTACATGTGCGAAATTTATCTTTATATACTAACCTAAAAACTTTTAAATACAAAAATCGCCATAAAACATTAACGCTTATAAAGGCAATGCACATCATAACGAAAATACCGTGTTCGTGCCCTCTGTAAATGGCATGTACCGAGCTCTGGCGATCTCGATGTGTTAATATTATTTACTGCGGCGCAGTCTAGTTACAACATTAATGCACTGCGCTTATATTGGCACCGCATTCGACCTGTCATCTCGTACTTATTCTACGACTAGCAGCCCGCTCCGGCGCCGCTCGGGTCTTTAACAAAAATTTCAACGATATTTGATGTTATTTAATTTTTTTAAATAAAAGAACACTTATTGCGGCAAAACTATAATAGTTAGACATATGCTGTCCCGACACTTTTTGTAAATAATAATATGTTCTACAAAGTCGTGGAACATTATTTTATTCTATCATCAATAGTTTTCGCAGGGCACGCGATGTAAAGAATATTTTAGGTAATTTTTTTACACCTTGGGTTACATTATTGGAGTTTTAGTAAGAAGCACTAATTTTTTTCAAAAAAGATTATAGCCTATGTCACTCGGGAATAGTGTTCCTTCCAAACAGTGAAAGAATTTTCCAAATCGGCTCAGTAGTTTTGGAGCTTATTCAATACAAACAAACAAACAAATCTTTCCTCTTTATAATATTAGTATAGATTTTATTAACTCGTTCGCTTAATATATTATATTATTAAAAAAATGATAACGATTTTATAGCTTATCCATTTTGTTTATATCTTAAGCCGACGTCCGATGATTTAAGTCATTCCGACATTTTGACATGTAGGATCGTTTTTTCAATTGAATTCTTCGCGACAGATATAGTCAGGGCCGTGGTGCTAATGCGTGCACATAATATTCTAGCATCATCATTTAAAGTAATCCCTTTATTTCTCGTTCACATGAGTTCTACATACGATAATAAGTTTTTTTTTTATTAGATTAGATGGATGGACGAGCTTCACAGCCCACCTGGTGTTAAGTAGTTACTGGGGCCCATAGACATCTACAACGTGCGCTATCCACCTTGAGATATAAGTACTAAGGTCTCAGTATAGTTACAACGGCTGCCCCAACTTTAAAACCGAAACGCATTACTACTGCTTCACGGCAGATATAGGCGGGGCGGTGGCACCTACCCGTGCGGACTCAAGAGGTCTTACCACCAGTAATTACGCAAATTATAATTTTGCGAGTTTGATTTTTATTACACGATGTTATTATTCCTTCACCGTGGAAGTCAATCGTGAACATTTCTTAAGTACGTATTTCATTAGAAAAATTGGTACCCGCCTGTGGGATTCGAACACCGGTGCATCGCTAGATACGATTATTGCACCGGACGTCTTATCCTTTAGGCCACGACTACTTCATTAGATATACTTTAATGTTCTTGTGTGTGCAGCTCATTAACGAAATTCGTATAAAACAATGTTACACTCAGTCAGTATATACAGAGGGAAAGGGCTGCAATACGTTTTATCGATAATAATGAGGGTGGAGCTCCATAGTTTTATTACGTCGGTGATGGGAATTTTGACACAAAAATATTAAATCAATGCTTCTAGTTTAATCCGATTGTGACTCTAGTTATATGAACGAGTACATTTATTTATCATTCGTTTAGTATAAAATTAAATAATCTGTACTGTCAATGTCACTATCTTCACTTTACACCAAACATAACATTAACAATGTCAATACATATTTATTTTCAAATTAAAAGCAACAGAATTATCAGAAATAGAGGTCCCGCAGTAGTCGAAATTCGACTATAATTAATTGGAATTGTAAGTTTGTACACTATTATGATTGTATTTTATACTTCTATAATCATAAATTTCGCCAAGACTACACTATAGAAAATATTAACAAAGATAAACAATATTTAATCTATTCTCAATTTGATCACAGACGTCAAGAACAAAAGTTTGACAATAAATAGTATGCATGCCTGTGTGCGTCAAATACATGGTATGTAGTGTGTGTAATGTTTTCTTTATTAATTTAATGTATCTTTTATGCATTATTTTAAAAAAATATTAGCATTGTGCACTTCTTCTCTATACTCTCTATAAGTATGGAAAATTTCATATTCCTCCGTCGATATAGATTACATCGTGTTCTCACCGAAATTATAATAAATCAAAAATATTGATTCTCAAATGGAAATAAATGTTGCAATTAGTCATTTCATTGTCATTGACACTACACTTGTTCGACCTCACGACCTCAAGTACAACTATAAATCACAATAAATTAGTATTACAATAGTCGTAATCCCGTATAAGAACGTCACAAGCATCATAACAAGTGTGTCATTCGCGAATACACAGACATAATTCATCGGAGGCATTGTCTAAAGCCGGCCACAAATGTACGATTTAAGATTAAGAGAATAATACCTTTAACGGTATACGGGAAGTGAATACTGGGCCAGCGGTGGTCGTTGGGAGGTCGGCTTATGTTTTCTTTATGGTATTTATGTTTAAGAACTAAATCTTCAAGCTGTTGACCCGAATCAAGGTGGTATTGCTTTTAAATTGTATAGTAATAACAATTTTTTTTTTATTGCTTAGGTGAGTGGACGAGCTCACAGCCGACCTAGTGTTAAGTGGTTACTGAGCCCATCCACAGCCACATCCACAAAGCAAATGCGCCACCCACTTTACGTTACAACGGCTGCCCCACCCTTCAAACTGAAACGCATTACTGCTTCACGACAGAAATAGGCGGGGTGGCGGTACCTACCCGTGCGGACTCACAAGAGGTCCTACCACCAGTAAGAAGTAAGCTTCCGGGCCACCATCATAAAAAAAGTCGCTTACAAAAAATTACGGACACAAACGGACTGCGTTATTATTGAAAGCGAGGGTAGTTTAAATCTGCGCATTGTGGTTCACTGTGGGTTACTAGTTGCGCAGCACTTTACGAGTCATTTGCGAGTTATCATCGTTATGGTGACGCGATTGCATCGACATTTTCTACGTAAGTATCGCTAATTTGTGGGACGCCTTAATCGTAGGGATGTACTTCAGTAACCATCGATGTTCTAATCACAAATTATATTTAATATTACATAAAGATTTGTACATTCTTTTAAAGCTGTTAGGATCGTGAGAAATGTATTATAAAAATAATAAACGCGAGATTCAGCCGTCAAATAGGTAGGTTTTTATTCTTCCCTATCACATTTACGTTACGATAAGAAATCTATTTGTTCATGTACGAGATAATGACTATAATGTGGCTTAAATATCGACTGAATTCTTCCTTAATAACACTAATACTTTGAAATCAAAGCAACAACTTTCTTAGTAGATGGCCAGGCTACGTATAAAATATTATTAATTCAAATAGTTAAGGAAGTGGCGGTGTATATAATTAAGCTCTCCAGCCACTTTAAACGTAATGCGAGCGTCGGAACGTCACAAAGAATTAAATGATCTCATTCGAAGAAGGCAATATCCTCTGAGGATCGAGTTTTAACGAACACGAGAACGTAACCTGTCTTTATCTAAAAGAAATAGTGGGGCATCGTAAAAACTATGGATTGAAAACAAATCAAAGTTCAAACGTGGAGCGTCTAAGCCCGCTCGATACGTCAAACTATCTGACACCTCGGTACTCTGAGACAATTTTATGAAACAACATTAACATTTTAAATGCGTTTATTTTGAACCGTAATCCGTTGGATTATGGATAGGAATACTGTTAAATTAGTTTTGACACCGGTAAAAGTAATGTAGTTGATGTGAGATTGACGGTCCGTACCGTTAGACGAGGTCGGTCGGGGCACTGCACTCGCATCCGAAAGCGAGCGTTATCGATAATGCGCACATCACTACGCGCTACCCGGGATCGGAATACGTTGTTTTAAAAAAAATGGAATGCGGTTTTGAAATCGGAAAACGTGTTGGGTGAGAGTTTATAAAAAAAAAAAACATTACATAAATTGCAGAACTTTCGGTACAACACTGGCTAGTGCGATAGTTGTTTTTTTTTTATTTCATCGCGCGACGTTCGAAATTTCAAAATGACGTTTCATAAAACATGATTCCCCGCCATATTGCCGAGAAACTTCTTTTAGTTCTAGAATCATATGTCATCGATAAAGTCATAAGAAATATGAACAATTAATCAAAATCAAATTCGTTGATTTGATGATGCTCAACGTTCGTTAGCGAAACGATATTTCCTCGCATAAAAACCTATGGTTATCAATCGTGTTCCATTTAATACCACTTTAGACGCGTACAAAACAGTTCCGATAGATTTAAATCGCTATCATTACGCGTTCTATTTCTTCTTATAACGCGTTACACTGTTCTTTTCGATTCATTAGATTTTCTCACCGAGATTTTTTATATCATTCGCGCATACCAAACTTCTATCACCGCACGCTTGCTTTTAATAAACTCAAACTAATCGCTGTTCTATACGACCTTTACGCTGTACCTCCACGCAATATTTTGAGTCTAACGTTGAAGGGTTAAGGTTTGTTTTTGTGTTGAACGAGCGCAAAAGAAAGCTTGTATGGCGTTTTCGATATCAATCTGCGGTGAGCGAAGAGCTTATTGAATAGCTGTGAATTGTTGCCAACTCATACACAATTGGCTGGCTTATATTGACACGGCGGGGTGGCCGGCTTAGTGATGCGGAAGATTGTTTGAGTTTTTAATCGATATCGATGAAATAGTTTTCATAATTAATCTCGATGTTAGCAACTATTCATTGTTAATAAAACATATTAATAACATATTAGTTTTGAAATTGAACTCAACTAAAAACATAATTATTTGAGTACTTAAAACGAACACGCTGTATATAAATCTATAGTTTCGGGTAGTGTTTTGTTTAAATAACAATATTCAAATATATATGTATGTATAAATAGATACTAGAACATCACTAGTAAAGAGGTACCAACTCGATAAGGCTATCCTGTTGTAATGATCCCAATAAGCGCAGAGCCAACTTTCATCTTTGTTGTACCGATCCACATCTACACTAACCTTTACAGATGTACTGAAATCATTGTAATGTAGAGCGTGTTTGTTTCCTTATATTTTCTTGTTGAAGTCAATTGATTAAATGCTTTTTTTCCTACCTAAGCTGATGGTCTAGAGAGACCATATCAGCGTAACCTTAACTAGTAGGTGAGCTCACGGGGCTCAAACCTGACGATGTTGCTAACACGAACCCTAGCAAGAGTCGTGCTTCGCAGTATCTCCCACCGGATCGGAAACGCGACCCACTGAGAAGATCCGGCGAGAAACTCAGTGGGCTGTGTCTGAGGGTTAATTTGCTGGCCGAGCCCTTCGTCGCAAGCGACGGGTTCGGCGAGAACGATGACCGGTGCTTGGAGTACCTAAAAGCATCGTTATTGGATCGGGAGGATCCGAAATGGCGTACTTTGGGCGACTTCGACTGTTTACCATTTGGTCTGCAGGATCGGGTATGTAGTTTCCGGCGGCCACTATGAGAGGATTCTCATATCTCAGGAGGCTTAAAGGGTGGGGCTGTTGTACTGTAATACTGAAACTTAGAAATATATCTCAAGGTGGAATTTAGCATTTACGGCGTTGATGTCTAAGGGCCGCGAGCTCGTCCACCAATCTAAGCAATAAAACAACACATGATCTTTCAAGTACGTACCTAACCGTTTCATCTCAATATGGACAATTTTGATCCAGGATGTAACTAAACATAATATAAGACCATAAAAAACAATTTAAGAAAACGCAACAGATATTCCCCCCAAAAAAAAGACATAAAAGAAAATCTCTGACGTCATCGCCTCGGTCGATTAGTCTCTATTCATTACTATGTTGTGCTTAAATCAAATGACCTATAATCATATGGGTTAGCAAATTGTTTTCGATATAAAGGCGTGTACAAAAAAAAAAAAACAAAAAAAAAAAACATGGTCGCTTCCACTGTAATTCTACTTTGGAGCCAAGTCGTACTCTTTTCGACAGAAGGATTAGATAATAAACGTGAACCACTCTATACAATATTTTTTTACTTATTGATATATTCGAATAATATCACCTATTTATATTGTACTGGTGGTAGGACCTCTTGTGAGTCCGCACCGGTAGGTACCACCACCCTGCCTATTTCTGCCCGTGAAACGGTAATGCGTTTCAGTTTGAAGGGTAGGGCAGCCGTTGTAACTATACTGAGATCTTAGAACTCATATCTCAAGGTGCGTGGCGGCATTTACGTTGTGGATGTCTATGGGCTCCGGTAACTACTTAACACCAGGTGGGCCGTGAGATTGTCAACCTAATTAAGCAATAAAAAATAAACTTAGTACGTAAGTAGCTTACGAAGTTTTATGATTACAAACTACTTCTTTATCCACTGTTTCTCTCAACGTTTTTCAAAGTCTCTAGCTCATCAGAAGTTGTTCTGTAAACGATCACAGAATCTGTACCGAACGTATAAGTCAACAAAGAGATACATACGTAGATAAGAAAGCTGAGTTAATAAAAATAATATGTTATTTTTACGGAACATTCTTACAATAGTTCTATCCTCAATATATATACTATAGCTAATAGCTTATACTTAAAACCCTTTTAGTGCTTATTTTCACATATTTTGCAGAAACATGCTAAAGGATTTATGAAAAATAAAACGTTTCAAAAACTTTAACTTAAAAAAGTCAATGTTTAATTCACCTCAAAGTAAATTTAAATTTGTTATTTATAAATGCTATTAACGTATTCAACAAGACAAGATGGGTCGTCGTACCCCCTTTCGGGGGCACGGAACGGGCCTCGGGGCGTATTCAAAAGAACATATGTGTGCACTAAGACACGTCCGTACAGGTCGATATAAAAATGTATAATATCTATTACTACGCAATAGTCAATATTCCGACGCACCGCACCTTATACGAATTAATGAAGATTCGATAATTTTTTTATGATTGAAATAGTACTGGTGGCCTTTCCAGTTTCACCAGGACAGGTGGGCGAGCAAAGGCTCAGCCAGAAGGGGTGGGATTTGCTAACAGCTACCCGAGCGCCTCCGAAGGAGACCTAACAATTCAAGAGCAGCTACTTCGCGAATGAATCTACTACCGGATGGGAATCGCGACCCGCTGAGAAAATGCGGCGAGAAACTCAGCGAGCTGATGCATGGGCTAGGTTGCAAGTCGAGCTCTTTGCCGAGTTCGACGAGTACGGTTACCGGGATCCCTAAGTCTGCTCTTAGTGTTAAAGCTGAAGGCAAGAGTTATTGGATCTGATGGATCCGTAAGGACTTGTCTAGGGCGACGACAAGAGTCGATAATATCGACGGCTCGTGCTCAAAAGGGTTAAGAATACGAGCAGCATTTTCAAACTGTTTTATAACTGATACATCATATTTTTGTTTTGTTGATAAATACATACTTGGTATTATAAAAAAAGTATTTAATGTCACTATCACCATTTTCTTATTGTACCAAAACGTTGAAGTCTGTACCTGTACAGACAAAAAATACAAATAAGAACGTTAAGCCTCGGAATCAAAATCTCAAATTATAGCATACAATACGTAAAATATTTTATTAAGAGCCATAATATGTCGGGATTGTCTGTCTGCAAATTGATTAACCTGACAACCCTTGAAAAGGTTGAGTTCAGAATCTGGTAACACGGAGATTAATTGTTTTGATCCCAACCAAAATGTTGAAGGACAGCTAAGAAAGAGTACAGTTCTCAAATTTTTATCGATAAAAATTTAAAGTTTTTAATACATTTAAAATGTATTTTGGTAGATTATTTTTTCTGTTGCACTGTGTTATAGGAAGTATGAACTGTATAAAATAATTGTAGCATACATTTAAATTTGTCTTACTTATATCTTATTCTAGGGCTTGAATCATATATCTCTATTTTAAAGGTGATTGCGTTTAGAATTTATTTTGAAAATAAACACAAAGATCTGTTTCTAACTTCATTGAACAAATTCAATTAAAAAAAAAAGAATATTATGAATGCTTCCAACCATACTTTACTGGTGGTACAGCATCTTGTGCGTTCGCGCGATTAGGTACCACCGCCTTGCCTATTTCTGCCGTAAATCAGGAATGCGTTTCGGTTTGAAAGGTGGGGCAGCTGTTGTAACTATACTGATACCTTGGAACTCATATCTCAAGGTAGGTGGCGGCATTTACGTTGTAGATATGGCCTAATGGGCTATGGGTCGGTAACCATCTAACACTAGTTGGGCTGTGAGCTCGTCCACCCATCTACGTATTAAAATAAGTAAAAATGTTGATACTTGAAACCGAAGTATTATATTGGATTGCAGTGACCGTCAGATTATTTATACTTAAGTGCACGACTGTACCGCGGCAGAAGTAGGTACTATTTTATTATTCTAATTATTATTGCTGTATTTATGCTGTATTCAGCAGTACAATCTATTCAGTGATTTGTGGAAATTGTACATTTCTAAACCTATAGTTTTTATTTAATTCCAGGATAAAAACAGTATACAGGAATCACAGAACAAATGCGAATTCCGCAAAAGCACATCAGACGTTACGTCTTGGCTACAGCCATACTGTGTTTCTCGCCGGATCTTCTCAGTGAGTCGCGTTTCCGATCCAGTGGTAGATTCTGCGAAGCACTGCTCTTGCTAGGGCCAGTGTTAGCAACACTCCGGTTTGACCCCGTGAGCTCACCTACATATTAGGGCGAACCTGAAATATCCTCTCCAAGCTATCAGCATAGGTATAAAAATAGAAAAAAAAAAAGTGTGTGTGTCCGCTCCGACGCACGACTGGAGTTTACTGGATATAAAAAATTAAACGAAACAATACGAGAAATAGTTCTATATTACGACAACACGATACACTACAGATTATTAACAAATGAACGAGACACAAAACAAACGACTAACAAATATATGAAAATACAATAATGAGAGAAACGCGCGATCAGTACGAGGCTTTGTGGCGGACTGCCGGCGCAGCAGCCCGGCGTCACCTGCGATAACGCGGCCGCGCGTTGGCTCCTGATTGGCGCGCGCACGCATCACGCAATCAGGAGCCAATCAGGCGCATAACGCATTTCGTGTGACATGCTAGTACGATTTTGATTGGCGCGCGCACGCATCACGCAATCAGGAGCCAATCAGGCGCATAACGCATTTCGTGTGACATGCTAGTACGATTTTGATTGGCGCGCGCACGCATCACGCAATCAGGAGCCAATCAGGCGCATAACGCATTTCGTGTGACATGCTAGTACGATTTTGATTGGCGCGCGCACGCATCACGCAATCAGGAGCCAATCAGGCGCATAACGCATTTCGTGTGACATGCTAGTACGATTTTGGTCCCCATAATTTTCATACCCCGGGCCTATATATGTAAATCGATTCTAAAGGAGTAAACTCCAAAAAAAAAAGTGTGTGTGTCCGCTCCGACGCACGACTGGAGTTTACTGGATATAAAATTCTAAAGGAGTAAACTCCAAAAATTAAACGAAACAATACGAGAAATAGTTCTATATTACGACAACACGATACACTACAGATTATTAACAAATTAACGAGACACAAAACAAACGACTAACAAATATATGAAAATACAATAATGAGAGAAACGCGCGATCAGTACGAGGCTTTGTGGCGGACTGCCGGCGCAGCAGCCCGGCGTCACCTGCGATAACGCGGCCGCGCGTTGGCTCCTGATTGGCGCGCGCACGCATCACGCAATCAGGAGCCAATCAGGCGCATAACGCATTTCGTGTGACATGCTAGTACGATTTTGATTGGCGCGCGCACGCATCACGCAATCAGGAGCCAATCAGGCGCATAACGCATTTCGTGTGACATGCTAGTACGATTTTGATTGGCGCGCGCACGCATCACGCAATCAGGAGCCAATCAGGCGCATAACGCATTTCGTGTGACATGCTAGTACGATTTTGGTCCCCATAATTTTCATACCCCGGGCCTATATATGTAAATCGATTCTAAAGGAGTAAACTCCAAAAAGTGTGTGTGTCCGCTCCGACGCACGACTGGAGTTTACTGGATATAAAAAATTAAACGAAACAATACGAGAAATAGTTCTATATTACGACAACACGATACACAACAGATTATTAACAAATTAACGAGACACAAAACAAACGACTAACAAATATATGAAAATACAATAATGAGAGAAACGCGCGATCAGTACGAGGCTTTGTGGCGGACTGCCGGCGCAGCAGCCCGGCGTCACCTGCGATAACGCGGCCGCGCGTTGGCTCCTGATTGGCGCGCGCACGCATCACGCAATCAGGAGCCAATCAGGCGCATAACGCATTTCGTGTGACATGCTAGGCGCATAACGCATTTCGTGTGACATGCTAGTACGATTTTGGTCCCCATAATTTTCATACCCCGGGCCTATATATGTAAATCGATTCTAAAGGAGTAAACTCCAAAAAAAGTCTTGGCAACGAGATGATGTACAAAAGTTCGTTGCAACATGCGTTCGTATGTATATTAAACAGAATGTTCAAACATCTCATTGCGTCTTGATAAATGAATCTTCGAAAATTGCATGTCAGAATGTAACTGGCCGCCATGATGTTTTTTTTTTCTTTTAAAACGTCACTTCCAACGAACCGTGCTGAGGCATTTAGCCAATCACCGTGGGGCAAATTTTTTGAATGGAAAAGAACGTGTCGTTTATTCTTTTATTTACATTTGGATTTCAACACGTTTTTGGTGTAAGTCCAATCAGGTAGATACCACTGATCTGCCATTTTCTTCCAAGGAAGAGCAAGAGAAGGTTTGAAGAATAGGACAGACCACGTTGAAGACCCGTTCATAGATTGAGTCGAAAAAAGGCATTTAGAAGTCAATAAGCTAGGATAACAAATCTCGAACCGTATTACTGGTGGTAGGATCTCTTGTGAGTCCGCACGAGCAGTTACCACCACCATGCCTATTTCTGCCGTGAAGCAGTAATGTGTTTCCGTTTGAAGGGTGGGGCAGCCGTTGTAACTATACTGATACCTTAGAACTTATATCTCAAGGTGGGTGGCGCATTTACGTTGTAGATGTCTATGGGCTCCAGTAACCACTTAACACTACGTGGGCTGTGAGGTCGTCCACCTAGGCAATAAAAAATAAAAAATAAAAATTCTAGACCTTAGCCTCAAAATATGAAAAATTCATTTATAAACACGTGCTATAAGTTGAATTGAATAATAAGGTTACATTTCTTACAGAACTTCTTTATGGTACTGAACAGAAAAGCGTCGAAGCATTCCCGCAAAATTAATTTAATCTACCTGTAAATTACATTGTTTCAATTAATAAAACTTTCCTTTTATTTTTTCCTTGAAAACAATTAATCATCCCGACAGACCCTCGAAATTCCGTAAGGTTTTTAATTAATTTCGTGTTCAAGAAAATCAACTGCGCGGTTGATTTCTGGGAAACTGACGCATGTTGGAAAGGCAGCGTAATTGTCAAATTGAAACGTCAATTTGACACAAACATAATGCATTTACTCTTTTTTTTTAAGCGATTTTATGACCTGGTAACTAAGACCTTTAGGTCAAGTCTTATTTTAATTTTAATGATACGTAACTTTTTAAATGAAAATGATATTATGAAATGAAATGAAGTTGATTATTATGAAACATAGCATGAAATGAAATGAAAACGAAAAGAAATGAAATCAGATGAGATGTTATGCGATGAAGTATAATCTCAGTAAAATGGTGGTCATTTACTGAGACTTTTTCAATGGACTTTTTGGAAGATCTCGAGAAGTTACGTTCAGCGGCTTTGTTTCATTTTCCCACATTTGTGCACTTTCACAGATACAGTTTTACAGATGTTTACAGTTAATAAATCGCCGTTATTACACATTTAAACCTGAAGCAACACTAATTAGACAAAATAAAACAAAACACACATCTTCACTACTCGCGTTCCCGCCAATTTTTTTTTTATTTTTTTTTCCTCGTATTTCTACTAACATAGAGTACCTAAATCAAGGCAACAAATATATTTTGTTTATATTTTGTCCTCGTATACTGTTTGCACAAAACGAATTCACGTGTTTCATCAGTAACATATTATAAGTAAATCTAATTCTGAATTAGCTACCTTGTAACTACCTTGTAAAACCGGGCTTATGATTCTAATTGTTTCGAAGAGTATGGCAGGTTCGTCAAGCGTGAGATTTCATGATTACATTCCTAAGTCATTTGCATTGTTATGATAACAGTTCGTTTCTAATTTATAGATGATTTCTCATAAGGCTAAGCTTAGGGAGAGCCTCCCGGCATTGCCAAAAACACAAAACCTTTATATTTTCTGACTTATAATTTAAAAAGACACATTATTTGCAAGATAAAACGAGTATCAGTATAGGTTTTCGAGAGATTAATATTAGCTTAGGTGCATTTCATGAAATAAATTAAAGTATTTTATTTTAATGGTCGAATTGAAAAAAAATTAAAATAAAGGTTGCATTACGAACGCTCAAAAAACCACAGTCAATTTATCAATCCTACAAAGACAATTAAACTACATCGGTCATAGATATCACACATAAATTAGTTATAGATAACTACTTTGCAACTCAAGTACTCAAAAATGTTTACGGGCGTTGGCCACTAGATGGCTTCGCTTCGATTAGTTTCTCATTACTCCTGTAGATGGCAGTAACGTATTACCTATCCTTTAATTTATTTTTAATGAAGGATTTTGTAAATTTTCAAAAACCAAAAATTGATTAAATTTAATGAACTTGTCTATAGCAAATAAAGACTTGTATGATTATTTTTCTGTGCTTTGTTATACAATAACTAAATGCCTTAACTTTAACAGCATATATGTTTAAGGGCATCCGCTATAAGATGTCGATAGTATCCATACAAAAAAAATATTTGCCTTAAAGTATCGCATTTTCAGGGCCCTAACATCGCTAACATTAATCCAACCGTTAGTAGCGTGACAAAACTAAAAACGCAATATTCTAATAAAGTTTAAATTGTTAAATATCATTTTGGGACATCGTCACGACTCGTCGCATCTTCACAGTGCACTTGGGAACGAGATAGACGATCTTGAATACATTTGGCACTGAGCGCCGATCTAACGTGCTATACTCGGAAACGGTACGTTTTTTTTTTTTGTTACAAAGCTAGCACTGTTTTAATCTTATTCCGTCACGACGTAAAAGCTGTAGGCTAATAGTAGATTTGTTATTATTTAAAAGGCCCAATGAAAATTTCGATCCCGTTAAAATATTAAATGAACAATAAATCTAATATGAAGTATTGTCGGATTCATTGTCAAAAATAACAATAGCCCTGTAGCTAATTCGCGAATTTATTTAAGATTAGTAAATAAATGCAAAATTAATTTGATTTGCTTCAACTTAAACGAAAATCTCAATTAAAATGTGTGGCTATGTATAAATTTAATCTTTTTGAGGTGTAGGGTCTAAGCAAAAGAAATATTTTATTTCGATCTTTTATACAAAGCAACTACATCAACTTCAAGTATGCGCTGTTTTTATTTTTTTATTACCATCAAGAACATAATAAAGATTAAAATATGTTTAGATTTTGAGAGAAAAAAATTATTGCAACGGAATGAAACTAGGCAATCTCGCCTGAATACCATAAGCATTCGTAACTCAACAAGCCTGATGCAAAGTAGAAAGGAGCATACTTCAAAGCAGATCTCAGCACCGTGGATTTATCACACCACAACTAGTTTACCCAATCTATAAGTTAACAATCCGACTTAAAATCGATTCGAATCGAACAGACATCGATACTAGATAAAGAATTATCGATACATCCGCAGCACCTGCCGTACACGGTGCTTTATCGGGCGTTGATTTTATTCCAACTAGGAACCTCATGAATGATCTGAAAATCGTGGATATAATAAGGACGGTAGTAAACAAAAACAAAAAATTACATTTTGCCGACGTCTTCACCAAAGTACGAGCATGCGAAAGAATTATCGAAAAGCTATAAAATGTCACGTGGTACCCATCTTTAAAATATAACCTGAAGCCTGAAGCTACACCCAGAATATGCCTGAAAAGAACATGAGAGAGCGAAATATATAGATCGAAATCCGGAATATGTATAACCGAAAATGGAATCTAGACCTGCTGTATATATGTTCTAGACCTGCTGTATAATATTTGACATTTACTACGAGGTACAAAATATAGAATATCGAGAAAGCCTACAAATTTGGAGGAATAATTTTACCAGACTTTTTCCAAATTGTTTATATTTATGAATTCTGGAGTTAAAATCTATAACTACCATTAGTTGTGGGTTGTTTTTGAACCAAATTAGTTAATGTAAATGGTAAAATTTCTATGAGACACAACCATTGTTATCTATACCGCAAAAATGTGGTGAAAAATAGCATGTATTCATTACTTGATCAAATCACTTAGCTGTGACTAATATTTATTTTATTTCGGTTTTGAATTTAGAAATACTGTAAAGTTGCCAACACAAACAATTATTAGCATACATTGAAACTTACTATAATTTAAAATGGACACTAAGCAGTCGATCCAGTTCCTTAACAAATAAATCGAATTAGCCGTAATCTCGGCAACAATAATTTTATTACCGACTCCGTTCTTATAAGGAAGGTAGATAATGGTAATGTTGTATGCGGAGGTACTGGCAAACACTTTGGAAACAAAATTGTATTAACGATGGTCCATAAAGCTGGCATGATCTGAGCTAGCGGTCATAGAGTCGATCAGATTGAGCAATAAAATGATGCATTTGAATTTTGTTATGTATAATCAACGTTTTAATGCCTGAATATCTCGAAAGCAATGATTAATCGTACTTAAGAGATAATTAAATGAAGTTAAAGTTGTACGTGAAGATTGTCTGATGGGTAATTGGTGATTGGACCACGAAAAGAAAATTGTGTTTTGTGATGATTACGACATTGCATTGCAAGGCTGAATACTATAAATTTTTTGTTTTAAAGTGTAGATAAATGACCTCCGTCCCATCTAGACTAATATGAACGCCACTACTCACTATGAGGCATGAGGCCGAAGCCACATAAATTATTATAGTATATTGGCTATAGCGACTGCTAATTGAATTGGAACGCGTAATTAGTTCAGGGCAGAATTCTGGAGGATTAGACAGGGACATAACCGTGCGAGCTAACAATACGCTCGGTAAAAAACAGTGAATATTATTTTAGTTCTAAGGATTCATACTTTTTGTCTTTAAGTTTTTTTTTTACAATTCAATCAAATCTGATCTTCTGTTTACTTGTATCTGCAAATTAATTTCGCAGTCGTTAGGTATAGAACAGTTTAAAAAATATAAAAAATTCATGAGATTCAATTAAATCTAGAATTGGAAAGGTCCTCAGAAAGGTGCCTTAATAAGGTGATTTCGCTTCGAAACAAGCAATTTGCAATAGGCACAGAACTTGTAGTTGTGTTTGATCATAAATCTCAAGGGAACGTGGGCCAGTCTTGTCAGGTGACTGGAGGGACGAAACGCTAATTGTAAAGCAGCTTGTGACTTTTCCTGTACTATAAACGTTATTGGATTACTACGGATTTGTGATCTCAGGTTGGGTAATAATTATTAGGTACAAAGGAGCCTCTTAAATAAAGAAAATTAACATTTTGTGCCATATAGTCTAAGTGAGTCAATCGGCTAAAGCTTATTAGCTAAGGTTGTTGCAACGAAAAATGTGTGTTAACAATGATTCAATTTGAGTGATAGGGCGTCTTGTGAGCCCGTACGGGTAGGTACCACCACCCCGCCTATCTCTGCCGTGAAGTAGTAATGCGTTTCGGTTTCAAGGGTGGGGCAGCCGTTGTACCGTAAAAACTGAGACTTAGAACTTATGTTTCAGGGTGGATGGCGGAATTTGCGTTGTTAATGTCTATGGTCCGGTAATCCATCTATCAAACATAATTTTGTAGAATAATTGTCGTCCGGTAGTCTAAAATATACCTCAATTTTAAATCCTTAGTTCAATAGGAAGTAATTTTAAAATAAATTCCTAAATTGCACCCGACAATCATACAAGAAAGAGAGCTAATAGTGAAGACATTGCTCTAAAGCGTTCTTTAAATACATAATTCTATATCACAGTAATGGAAATAGACCCCTGCTATCAACACGAACATATCAAGTACCCGCAATATTAATGTTATTTAATGCCAGTTGTTAATTAATTTCCAAATGTCATCGGCCGTTGTATATAATTATCAGAGCAGTAATCAACTGCTAGTGGCCACTCCTCTTACCGATCCTACGTTTGAACTCGCATGTGTAGCTAGATACAAATCTAAACTACCTTGCTACTTCAAAACATGCTTGGTACACAAAACGACACTATTTCTGAAGTGCTTAAATGCTATTTTCCTGTGTAGAGGGACATTAAAATGTTTAACTCAGTTTTTCAGTTAATTAGTCTTTTTTTGACACAGTTTTTGTTGTATTTAAGTAAGGCTTAGCTGCAAACACTGGTGGTGGAACGTATTGTTATCCCAAATGGTAAGGCACTATTTCTCTGTCTATTTCAGTAGCGAAGCAGTAACTAATTTTGAGTGCTTGGAACGGCCCTCAAGCAAAATATCGCGTAAGTTAGGTCAGGCATTCTAAACACCGCTTAACACCAATTGGGCCATGAGCTCATTCGCATAACTATGCAAATCTATGTGGCCCCTGTCTACTGTTTCATGCAAGATCGAATTCTCGTCAGCAAAACTACGGTGCTAGCCTTAAAAGTGAAACACGATTTCTCGGGATTAATATAGGAATAGTTGAAATTAAGTTCTCCGCGTTATCTTGAAATACGACTTAGACGCTGTGTATTGAGAAGTTGCCTTGGACAGATCGAAGCGACAAAAACTTGCGGCAACACCGTACTGGTACAATCAACAAGAAAAATTTTCAACAAGCCAACCCGAAGCTAAATTAAAGACGGGTGTTGTTGATTAAATTTTGTTGATATTTTCTTTAATCAAATCTACTGGAATATTACTAATAATATACTAGAGATGGTGCGAGAAGCGTTACAACAAATACGTGTTTTAATACGTGTTTTTCGTATATTATTTTAACAATAATCCGTGGCATAGGCCAACAGTACTTAATTTTATTTAACTTTAAAGAAATATATAATTTAAAAGTTAACATTTCCGTATATTGCAGTACTGCGCCTCTCATTATTCGAAGGCATTTTAACGAGTGACGGAAAAACAAAAAACTGGATCACAGACATAACAGAATTTATGAATGGGGTTGCCATAGTTGGCGGGTGTAATTAAACACGAGCATGGCATTACTAGGTTTCTTTTTTTTTAAAAGTTATGACAGAAATGTTATGATTAGTGGCTGCCCGGTAAAATGTCCCGTTTATTTTAGGCAATTTTTTAACCAATCACAATCACACGTAACACGTTTTTTTTTTGTAAACCTTTATTGCTGATACTAAACAATGATATTTACACACAGTAGCAAATTGTTTTAACTTAAGCCTAATACATCGGGTTTCCCGGTTCAGTGATCAGCGTGTCCTGTGACACATAGGCCGCTCCCAGCTACTTCCATTCTTCTATATTGGTAGCTTTTCTGGATCAGATTGTCCCTCCAATAATCTTTATATCATCTATCCATCTTCTAGCTTGCCGACCTCTTTTTGTTTTGCCATCACGTGGCTGCCATTCTGTCATAATTTTAGTCCATTTCATTCTGCTTTCCCTTGCCATATGTCCTGTCCATCGCCATTTTAATTGTCTTATTTTCTTTAGTACATCTTCCATCTAATGTCTAACAAGTTTTAGTTACCTATAAATAATTGTGTAACAAATCTATTTCATTTCGAGACCTTTATGTTTGACCTGCATGTTTATTATAAGCACAATAATTCAACGAACCTAAGCCCTAAGTTATAACTTGTTAAACACTGAATAAATGTTTATTTAAGTTCGTATTGAGCACAATCCTACCATATTTAAACGTATATAAATTGCACTTAAATCTATGTGTGGTAATGTAAACATACATTGTTTCTTTGTACGCGAAATTAGATTATGCTTAGAAATAGAATGCGGTTTATGCAGTACGTGTAAAATCCATTTACACTGATAACTTCACATTTATTTATTTATTGCTTAGATGGGTGGACGAGCTCACAGCCCAGCTGGTGTTAAGTGGTTACTGGAGCCCATAGACTTCTACAACGTAATTGCAAATTGCGCCACCCACCTTGAGATATAAAGTCTAAGGTCTCAGTATAGTCACAAAGGCTGCCCCGCCCTTCAAGACGAAACGCATTACTGCTTCACGGCAGAAATAGGCGGGGCGGTGGTACCTACCCGTGCGGACTCATAAGAGGTCCTACCACCACGATAGTAGAGATAGACTTGACCGTTTTTCTCTCTCAAATATATTCCTATAGCATAATAACCCGCTCGGTTTCTGCCATGAAGCAGAAAAACGTTTCGATTTGAGGGGTAGGAAAGCCGTTGTATTATATAACTACTAGTCGTACTCGCCCGCTTTGCTGGGCATTTAAAATTAACATTATTATTTATTGTCATTATTATTAGGGAGTCCAACACTCATATAAATCTTAGCCTATCCATTAAGTAAATGTATTTTCTACATATATACCAAGTTTCAAGTTAGTCGGATGCATTGTTCAGTAGTTATAACGGAACATCCGTAAAAAACTACTGTGGATTTATATATTAGTATAGATGACTTAGAACTCATGTCTCAAGATGAGCAAGCATTTGCGTTGTCTGCCCCTCGATGTCTATGGGCTACGGTAACCACTTAACACCAGGTAAGCCGGTACAGCAATAAAAAATGTCTTACAAGCGTTATTTTATCTCCTACGGAGTGGTATCCTCTTATAGTATCATGGTTTTTTTTATCAAAACAACTGTAAAACTCCAATTCAGATTGCGTAGCTGCTTCGTGGCATAGCTAGGATAGTAGTACCGACCTGTATGGGCATACGATACGCTCTAGCATCCAGAAAACACACGATATCACTCTCGGATGCTTTCTAAGCACTAACGAACTTTCGCAATGTAACTGCGTGCCCAGTGAAAGCTGAGGTCAACAGAGGAGACTTCTAAACGCATTACAAATAATTTTACCGCAGCAGTGTTTAAAATTATTGGCGAAAGTGATATTCGTAATACAGGCAACGAGAAATGCCGCGACGTAAAATATTAATTTGCTATTATTATACGTAATTAAACAGAGGTTTTGGTATAATCTAATTTAGTTACGATAATACAGAATTTCAATTCAAAAGAAGACCGATTTCAACAAAATCAACAGAGAATATCATTAGTTTTTTCCCCCACCAATTCACTTGTAGTCTAGGAGGTTATTTTAGCTACGTCCGGACGGGTAAGTGAGCTTACGGGCTCAACCTGAGAGAATTTGGCAACATTAGCCCTAGCAAAACAAGTGCTTCGCTGAATCTACCACCGGATCGAAATGGCGACTCACGGAGAAGATCTGGCGAGAAATTCAGTGAGCGTACACCTTACCCTAAATTTGTAAGGATTACACGTTTTTAGCGTATTCGTAATCGACTTGAGAAAAGCAGGAATTCTCAATTCGACTATAATTTTGATATAATATATATTAGTTTAGAGTTGTACCCGTCAGGGCGTAGCTGAAATAGCTTAGCTCTTAGACTATTAGCGAATAGGTAGAAAAAAAAAGATAAGGTAAAGTATGCGACACATTAATTAACTGCTTACTTGGTATTAAGGACTCTTTGGGTATTATGCGAGGTTCGTTATACTGCCTATTTCTATTGCAGCATACACACAATTGAAGCTTCCATTTCGTGTCTCAACGATGCCAGTGACGTAGCCAGGTCATGATGCCTTCGGGCTGCGGTTATCACGGCCAACCTTCTGTCGCGCGGTTACCATAGTGTCAAATGGAATGCGGTATAACAAATCGACTTATGGCCAGACCGCTGATGCCTATGACAACGAAGTCTATAGTCGATATTCAAACAGATCCTGATTCAGATTCATATTCAGTTAACTGTCTTTCGTAGTTGCAAATGTGTATTCGGTATGTGGTAAATACGAATTGATAAATTTAGGGCAAGACCCCTAATGCCTATGACAACGAAGTAGTGTATTCAAACAGATTCTTTGATGAGATTTGAATAATATTTATCTTGACTGTCTTTACGTCGTATTCGAATTTGCTTAATCGTAAATTATTTTACAGCGAAACAAAGCATTCATCACGGCAAATACCACTAAATCATATGTCGAGAAAAAAGAAAAGAAAAAAACTTTTTCGTTGTGTCACATTCGTCACAATAACATATTCTTAAACGAACCGGAACACGTGGGTCGAGCTTATTAATCACGCCACACGTACCCCACCAGTCTTAATTCAACATATTATAATAAACAATTACGAAAACCAGTTTAGATTTTAACACCTGATAAAAAGTGTCGCTTAAATTCAATCAGGCCTTACTTTCGATGTCCATTACCATAAAGCTTACGAAAAAAAAAAATAGCTTCATTCTTTACGGCCAATAAGAATCGAGAATCCAAATTTGAAATTAAACTGTCATTTATGTCATATTCATTATTAGTTTTCGAATGTCTCAAGTGACCGCACATGAATTTACAAGTTTGACCTTTATGTCGATCGTATAAAGGAGCATTCGGTATGCGACCGTTTGAGTTTAAATAGTTTTCATAGATGCACTAGTGACGTCGGAATGCTAATATAACTACTTTCTATATTACACGATTTAATTTGAGAAGCGTGGGCGTAACTCGTGTACGTGCACTTTGATATTCAAATGGAAACAGATAAATAATATCTATGGATTGGCAAAGAGTGCTTTAAGAAAATAACGTTTTAAAGCAAAGTATATTAAAGTGGCATTTGATTTTTATATTACAGAGGGCGTTTTGGGTCAGTTGGAACTGTGATAACGATTTTTTTCTAGTTTTGGCAGCAATGACGTCATTGCGCGCGTCGTGCCGTCCTTGTCACTCCTATTGGCTTTGGTTTTTTTTCTACCTAAGCAGATAGCCTTAAAGGTTATGTAAGCGTAACCCTAACGTGTAGGTGAGCTCTCGGGGCTGGAGGCGTTGCTAACACTACCCCTAGCAAGAGCCGTGCTTCGCAGAATCTACCACTGGATCGGAAACGCGACCCATTGCGAAGATCCGGCGTGAAACTTAGTGGGCTATCTATGTCTATGCATCCGCTGAGTTTACTATAATAGTACTATTAGGTTATTAAATCGGTATGCGATCGACTTGTATACTATTTTTCGATACTTATAGTAAGCTGAGTGTAAGTTGATCCGAATGTTAATATACAGAGCAGTCATGATTCGCATCAGTGAAGAAACGTGCTTAGTTCAAAAGAACTTATTCCACTGTTTCCCTCCTGAATAATGTTATTGGAAGTTTTCCTTATAACGCGATCTGGAAAATTTACGAAGGAACGTTTTGTTTTATTCCTAAAAATTGAGGATTGAGGATTATAAAAATTTGAGAAACTTTTAAAATTACGAAAATTGCAATATATTTTATTCGCCGATTTCCCAGAAAACACGTTTCATGGGAAAAAGTTAAACAAACTTGCTTAAACAAGACTCTTATTAATAATTGGCTTTGGACAAACTATTCTAATCGATCTAAGAGAAAATAGTGATGTACGAATTATCAATATAATAATATGATCTTACGATTTGATAATATGAACGTTCTAATCAATTCCTCTTAGTCTAAATCCTGAAGAGATTAATTATTTGTGTAGCCAACTTTCAATGGAGCTTCAATTTCACAGATACTATTCTAAAGAATGCGTAAATTAATTATATTTGCTAACATATTGAGCAATACATGTTTTTCTAATTCATTCGTATGCATTTACGTTTGCCAAATCGAATGGATACGCTCGTGTCACTGTACTGTGAGGTATTCGGCGAACGAAAGGTCAATTTGATGTTTGTATTCGTAATGCGTTTTTCCATGCGTCCGCTTATTTTGATCGATTTGTACTGACCCTCAGCAAAGATTGATGACCGTTTATCAAAATAAAGACAGATGATATTGCATATTTTTAAAGTGAAATTTTTATAACATCGTCTCAAAGTTTTTCGTCTGTGTGTTGCATGTCGCGTGACGGTCGGCCGCGGAGCAGGGATAAAGCGAAAGGCGCTCGTCAGAGCAGCCAAGGTCAATATGGCGGCGCCTATAGTTCGCAGCAGCTGACCGTGTAGTGTATAGACTATTACTCATTTGTGCCAGTGCTCCACACTATTTTGTTTGTTTTTGTCAGTGTTTAATGTAAATATTGTTTGTCAGAGTTAAATGTCTATAATGTGAATAAAAGTTTCACTTTTACCGTGGTTTCATTTCAACCACACAATCCTTTTTTATTGCTAAGGTCACAATTTACTAAGAAATTAAAGTATGATGATTGACGTGATAATGATTTACAGAAACCATGCGATTTTATTACAAACTAGCTGAGCCCCGCGATGCTACCCGCGGCTATTGTCGTACCGCGGGTGACGCCGCGGGGCGAAGCTAGTCTAAAAAAAGTAGCCTAAGTTACTCCTTATACCATCAGCTATCTATCAGTAAAATTCTCGTCAAAATCGGTCCAGCCGTTCCAGAGATTAGCCAGAAGAAATAGACAGACAGACATACAGACAGACAAAAATAAAAAAATAAAAATTTGGTAAAATTTAGTAAAAAGGGATTTTTTATTATTACAAACACACACTCCAAAATTATTTATTTTTAAAGATGTAGCCGTAAGTAAATGAATATTGTCAATTATTTATCAGTCACCTCTTACTTGCGTAGATTAATTTAGGAAGTTATCTGAATTTTATAAACCGTTGCTCAATTAGGAAAATCACCTCAATATTGCAATCATGCAGTAAGAGAGATCCTATCCGAAATATTATCCTATAAATAATCGGTTTACGATTAAACAATCGGTTTAACGGCCGTCTGGTGTAGTGGTAAGTGACGTGGTCAGTACACAAGGGGGTCGCGGGTTCGAATCCCGCCAAGGGAAGATATTTGTATGATAAATATAAATGTCTTTTCCAGGGTTATGGATGTATATTAAATATATGTATGTGTATAATAAAAATCTTACATTTATTTCCGTTATCTGGTACTTGTAACACAAGTTCTTTACGAACTTATCACGGGACCAGTTAATGTGGCGTGATTGTTAGTAAATATTTATTATTTATTTATTATTATTACTTATTTACATACAATCGTAAACCTAGTTCAGCCTAGTATTTGAATTTTAACAGAATTTGAGTTTAATTAGTTGGTCTAATTATTTACTCATAGACTAGCTAGACACTCATATATTTGCTATTATCTACAAAATTAATCATTACTTACCAAGTCCTCTTTATTTTGTTGACTTAACTGATTCATTAAACCGGCTTACCTGTGAACAAAAGAGTAATAATAAGTATTAGTAGTAATAAAGTAACCTTTACGAATTCATCAAGACGTCAGATAAAATTAAATAGGGTAAGCTGCACAATTATTTGCATTAATTTTTAATTTACATTAGATATGTAACCGTGCTGACGATGCAGTTAGTGTTCAGTGGTTACCGAAGCCGGAATTTACAACGTAAATGTTACCACTCATCTTGTGGCTTGGGGTCGAAAACTGAATTGTTGGGTAAAGAGCGTTCTATCCTTGAAACGGAAATGAAATACTATGCGACATAAATCTGATATATCACATGCGGGCATTGAAAGCGAACAAGTCGGCGGTACTAGTAGTAGCTCACCAAGAGCTAAGCGGTATGCTTGTCTTCATTCGTAGACGGTACAAAACGGTTTTTTTTATTGCTTAGATGGGTGGACGAGCTCACAGCCCACCTGGTGTTAAGTGGTTACTGGAGCCCATAGACATCTACGACGTAAATGCGCCACCCACCTTGAGATATAAGTTCTAAGGTCTCAGTATAGTTACAACGGCTACCCTTCAAACCGGAACGCATTACTTCTACTGCTTCACGGCAGAAATAGGCAGGGCGGTGGTACCTACCCGCGCGGACTCACCTACCACCAGTAAAGCTAAGACCACTTTTCCAAGTGAAGCAACTATCCCGCTTTGGGGTTTGATTTGTTTTCATGATTCAAATGACATCAATGTGCAAATCTCTCTAAAAGTATATAACGTTTCGGTAGGCAGCGACCTGGCTCTGCCCCTGGCATTGCTGAAGTCCATGGGCGACGGTAACCACTCACCATCCGGTGGGCCGTATGTTCGTCTGCCTACAAGGGCAATAAATAAAAACAACGTTGTACATAACTATACAAAGTACAAACAGGACATACAATTCTGTAAATTTAAAAAACCAAATGATTTAGTACAGATAATATATATTATAGTTATTACTGAGGGCACGAAGTCGTCGTGGCCTAAAGGATAAGACGTCCGGTGCATTCGTGTTGAAGCGATGCACCGGTGTTCGAATCCCGCAGGCGGGTACCAATTTTTCTAATGAAATACGTACTTAACAAATGTTCACGATTGACTTCCACGGTGAAGGAATACCATCGTGTAATAAAAATCAAACCCGCAAAATTATAATTTGCGTAATTACTGGTGGTAGGACATCTTATGAGTCCGCATGGGTAGGTACCACCACCCCGCCTATTTCTGCCGTGAAGCAGTAATGCGTTTTGGCTTGAAGGGTGGGGCAGCTGTTTAAACTATACTGAGACCTTAGAACTTATATCTCAAGGTGGGTGGCGCATTTACGTTGTAGATGTCTATGGGCTCCAGTAACCACTTAACACCAGGTGGGCTGTGAGCTCGTCCACCCATCTAAGCAATAATAATTTAAAAAAAACAAGTACAAACAGGACATACAATTCTGCAAATTTAAAAAACCATACGATTTAGTACAAACAATGCATTATAATTATTACTAAGGGCATTTCCTTCGGCGGATGAGTGACAAACCGACAAGACATCTACAATTCAAATTAGGGAGCGAACAATTAATTAATCTTGGAGGCGTGCACCGCAAAATGTATTGTCTTTCAGCCTTGCCAAGTTTTAACTTAACACCGGTTTCGGTCTAAGTGAGAAGCGAGTGGCGGCTTAGTTTTGTTAAGTTAGTTAAACAATGTCAGTAATCTTACTTCAAGTTAGAAATCGAAATCTTATCAATCGAATCGAATCAATTAAATAGAAATATTTTTTGTTACTTTTAGCTTAAGCTTTGCTCTTCCATCGCAGTCAAGTATACATACGTATTTGCGAGCATTTATTAGGTACGCATTTCGTTAAAAATATTGGTACCTTATCGTATGACCTAAATTCTTGCGTAGCCCCATGGCTCAATATAATTGCACCGCATATCTTACGTTTATTGTAATTATATTGATAAACGCATGTATTCGACTCTTCAGATATTAAAAAAAGACGATATTAAAGATAAGACAGAAGATATTAAAAATGTGTCCTCTGGTGTATTAATTTGTATTATTATTAAGCAATTTGGCCCGGCAATCACAAGATGATTTTAACAAACATAGTCGTTATTTCAAACCTTTTATGCACCGTTAAAAGAGCTAAATTCCTATAAACGACCTAAGATTGTAGGCAGCAATCTGAACCTCAACCAATGGGTAGCAGCGTCCTGCCGGAAAGCAGTTATAAGTTCCGATTTGAAAGGTCGGAAAGCCGTGATGAAATTCATTAGAGACTTTAATCTCATTTTCGTAGCTCGGTGATGATAATCACGTTATATGTATGGTCTTAACACCATATTGACCCTAAGCCCGCTTACAATAGTTTAATCAAAAAACACATAAAGTATACGGAGAAAAATTTAATATAATATTTTAAAATTTTACTCTCCCCTACTAATTGAAAAGCCCTTATTATACTACACGAGTGATGATAGAATACGATTATGACTTGGGCCATGCGTTATGTTCGAGCCAAGTTCATCTGCAAATCAAATCTTCGACCACGCATGAATCGACTCGGCAAAGACTCGCCGGATGTCAGCTTTTGTATTATAATGTAATATACCGCGTTTATACGTCTTATTTTCATGTAAATTTAAGAAATTTTTCAATTATCTTATAAATAATGTAATTTCTTCCATGAAACTTTTAGAAGCTTTGGGCGATTCAAAATAAAAAGGAAACTAATCTGAAATTTAAGTTTATAAAATTTTCAGGGAGTACACCCTAATATTGACAATTCAAATATTTTATTAAAGTAACTTCAGCAGTAATATCCCATATCACTAATATTGTTTTTATGTAACAACAGTATGTAATTCGAGTATTTTTTTACTATCTCATAATTAAAAAGACATTAATAAAACACAATCGATGAACCTAAACAATCTTAAAATCTATACAGAAATTTTAAAATTTTTAAAAGAAGTGTTTTTAATAAATAATTGTTATTCACTAAGCTTTTAATAAACACGGAATCTCTGACTACAATTTTATTGTGAAGCCTTATTTAACTGATTGTGTCGTAATGGCCATGCATCTTTGCAGATGGGTTTAGTCTTTATTGTAATGTAGTTAAGATTTATAATTGATGTATGTAGGTAGATGAGGAATTCACATAATGTCTATGACCTTTGGTAACTGTTTGAGATTAGAGTACTCTGTGTTCTTATCACATATCCGAAACTGACAATATTAGTGATGGAAAGGAAAGTTAGAACTTAAGCCTCAGCTTATAGAAAAGCGAGCGTTTCAATCTTGTATCTCTTTCTTTCTCGTCGACTATTGTAGAAAGCGTTTCCGAAACATCCACAATGATTTGACGTTTCATGAACACGTTGTACACCTATGCATAAGCCCTCAGTCTCTCACCGGATCTCCTCAGCTGGTCGCGATTCCGATCCGATAGTAGATTCATTCGCGAAGCACCTGCTCTTGCTAGGGCCAGTGTTAGCAACGCGTCCAGGTTTGAGCCCCGAGAGCTCACCTACACGTTAGGGCTACGCTGACGTAGCCTCTCAAGGCTATCTGATTTAAGTAGAAAAAAAAAATAGCGATTGTCTTAGCTGATCAAACCAATAGGAGTGACAAGGACGGCACGACGCGCGCACATTATTGCTGACGTCATTGCTGCCAACACTAGAAATAGCTGCTAAGTCTTCTTCGGAGGCGCTCGAACCGGCTGTTAGCAAATCCCACACCTCCTGGCTGAGCCTTTGCTCGCCCACCTGTCCTGGTGAAACTGGAAAGGCCTCCGGGCCACCAGTAAACCCTCAATCATAAAAACACTCTTTGCATATTTGTGGACCGTATATCTGAATGTAATCTAAAATGCCATGTGAAACGGCGCCGAAATGCCATCACACATCCTATTTACAAAAATACCGGGCCTTACTATTCTAAGTCACAGACATGATCCCGTTTGATTCGAGTCCGTATAATTCAAGAGTGTTAGTGACCGCCTAATTAGGCGACTCGTATGCTACGTACGTAGCTACACGTAACTTGGCCACAGAAATTGTAAATCAAAACCGAAACAGCCAAAGGCAGTTTATGATTTTAACAGCGTATTTAGTAGAGAGAGAAAGAGAGAGAGAGAGAGAGATTATTCTTTATTTTACACCAAAAAATAAATGAACAATGCGATGCATAAATACAAAAAAAAGTACAATTGGCGGTCTTATCGCTAAGAGCGACCTCTTCCAGACAACCATCAAGTGAACAAGAATCATTTGGAAACGAATTAAACGCGGCTTACCAATCCAATTATATTATTACTAGCGACCCGCCCTCGCTTCGCTTCGGAAACATTAAAACACACATGAAACCAAAAAAAATATAAAAAAAGTAGCCTATGTTCATCAGGGACAATGTCGGCTTCTAACGGAAAAATAATTTTTCAAATCGGTCCAGTAGTTTCGGAGCCTATTCGAAACAAACAAACAAACAAATCTTTCCTCTTTATAATATTAGTATAGATTAGTATAGATAGCAAACGTTTTTGCCTATATAAATTATTTCTAGGAAAGAAAAATTATCTAGATACCGACTGCAGCGCTATCTGCCGGGCTGATTTGTGTATCAAAGCCATCCATAATGCCACCCAAACGCATACAAAAAAAATCATTCAAATCGGTTTAGCCGTTTAGGAGGAGTTCAGTGACAAACGCACAGAAGACATATATGTATATACTTATATAAAGGTTCACATATATATATACATACATATATATGCACATACACAGTAGGTTTAATTAATTTAGTTTCCTATTCGCTTTCTACCGTCTCATTCGTTGTGATCTCATAAAGTGTACCTTGTGTGTGTCATTAGGACTAAATTTATTATCTTAATACAGTTGATGGGGATTTCTCGTAGATAAATTTAATTTTAACAACTAAAGTAAATTTATTAGTCCTGTTGATTTTAAAGCAACAAGCTATACGACTGTGGTAATTTCTTTCATACTTTTTAGATGTATATACGATCTATACACTTGTGTATATAATGGTATTATTTGGGTTATTGTAATGTAGTTTATATAAACAAAAATTATAGTATTAAAATGTGTATGGAAGTATATTAGTACGTAAGTGTATTGCTATATAAAATATATAGTGATTTCATATTATATTATATAAACGGTAAATATCTATTTATTGTTTGAACGTATTTTCTTGAATAATGTTTTGTTAATGGTACACTTCAAAATATTTACCTACTGTAGCTTTATCTTTTTCAGATTTTCTATAAATAACACGGTTGTCTGAAAGAGATCGCTTTTAGTGACAAGACCGCCCATTGGATTAGATATAATATCTGCTTGTTTTTTGAAGTTAATTGTGTTTTTGTGTGTAATAAAGTATATTCTCTCACTCTCTTTCTCTCTCTCTCGCTCTCTCTATCTATGAAATGAAATAATATAAGGTGTCTAAGCAGATGTGACTTGCAGTATTATTAACCTAGCGATAATATTTCACATGTGATATTAATGTTATCGTGTTCCAATGACTAACACTTTCTCTTGTCTTTTTTCGGCAACAGTTAAACAGGTGGACGAGCTCACGGCTCATATGGTGCTAAGTGGTTACCGGGGCCCATGGATATCTACAACGTAAATGCGCCACCCACCTTGAGATATAAGTTCTAAAGTCTCAAGTATAGTTACAACTGTTGCCCCACCCTTCAAACTGTAACGCATCACTGATTCACGGCAGAAATAGGCAATACCTAGCAATGCGGACTCACAAGAGGTCCTACGACCAGTAAAAATTAAATAAATATTTGTTCATACACTTATTTGGATACATCGTAAATATTACAAGTGCTAGTTCTAACAAGTGTGCGAATCGATCCTCGTTAGAACAACGGAGAAACAACCGAATTATCGAAGTCACGAAGTTCTAATAACAATAATATCCATATTTTGCTTCGAGTCTCGGGGAATGGATGAGCTCGGGGATGCGATTTCGGATGGAGCCACGAAGATCACTGTGGATGTTTTCAAATTATAATTTCCTGTTCTGTTATTTTCTTTAAATCGTTTTTATAATCATCTTAAAGTAAAGATAATAAATATACTTGTTTCTTTTCAACTTGTGAACCAAAATGAAAGATGAACGCGTCTTTATTAAGCATGTCTTTGTTCAGGGCTAAAATAAGGGATGAATTCATGATAATATGATGTTAAAAATTCAGTCCACGACAGTATTAGACAGCTACTTTTTTCGTTGATTGGCGATTAATTTAATATGAGATGCGTATAATTTAATATAAAATACATAGTTATGATTAAATTGTGATAAAATTGTGTTTTTTTTAATTATGCTCCACTAGACATGCTCCAGTTGACTTTTTTTTTTTTTTTTTTCAGTGGGAAATCCTCATGTACTACCCCCGCCTGGGGAAAAGCGGAGGGGCGTGCCGGACTCCTACCGGCTAAAACCACCCCGGTGTCCACCTACACGTGCGCGCAGGGCCGCGGGAATCCAAATTCGTCCGCAGCCCCACACCAGTGCTGGCCCGGTCTGTCCAGGCCTCGTCTCCTGCACGGGGTAGTGAGGCGTTCAGCTACTCCGTGCATCGCCTCAGAGGCACGCGCCGACACCCGCACGCGCCTCCGTCTCAGGTCCATCGAATAGGGGGCGAGGGCTTTCCCAAGTCCCTCGCCCCTGGACCCATTCATGGGGGGCGGAAAAGGGCGTTGTCCGCCCTTGTCCTGCGCCCGGTGCGCCTTCTGCGGCCGGGGAAGGGAGTCGAGATCTCCCTCTCCCGTTCTGCAGTTTCCTTCTGCGACATCACGTCCTCGCAGAAGGACACCACCGCATCCCACGACTCTGCGCTGCCGACCATTCTCCGCACTACGGCCGGCAGCGACAGATCGCTTCCTAATGCTCCAGTTGACTTACGTCAACCTTGTAACTCAAAAAGAACGAAACTAATATTAGTTTCCCGGAATGAGGATTTGTTGATTATATTATGGTACATATAAAAAAAAAACATGAAACATTTCACACGGCTGCCCCACCCTTCAAGCCAAAAGGTATAACTGCATCAAAAAATAGGCAGGGCGGTGGTACCTACCCGTGCGGATTCACAAGACGTCCTACTACTACTACCACCAAAAAGTATCGTACGTTTGGGCTAATTCAGCTTACGAATAATTTTTGTGCCACATTTTATCTGAATCAGCATGAATAGGTAACGAAAATTCAAACATACAAATTTTTAGATTTATAATATTATTATTGAAAAGATTACGTTTTTCAATTACGATTAACATGTCATAAATAAGCGAAGTTTTTAGAAATATATAATCTCTTGAACGAACTCTACGACGAGAGTTATTAGCCCCTGTGAGAAGCGCGAAAAATCACTATGTCCTCAGCGTACGCGTTCGCACCATCACGATCCTTATCACAACAAGAAATTCTTTATACAGCCATCGAAACGCCAACAAAAGAAAATTCTTACAATAATTGCAATTAGTGGTTCACGGTAAATGCATGAAACTTGTAGTTGGTTTAGCGGCCACACGGATAAACTTTGTCGGTGCACGTTCGATTATCATACAATGCCCACTTGGGATGCGGCCGCGTTGACAGATACGCGTTTCCTGCAACCGAAATGGGTGTCGGCCATTTTGTTCTCGCGGCAACGCGAAATGGCGGACGCAAGGTGCTACCAATTTACAAGCAATAGATAGTGATTATTTTTGCTCGTTATTATTATAAATTGTTTTTTTTTTGCTTTACAATAAAGATGATTTTCACTGATGGGTTAATTTAAAAATAATTGAGATAATAAGGACTATTTTTTTATGTTTGTGTATGTGTTTTTATTGCAGTGGTAAATGATTGTACGCTCCACCCACTGATGAGTGGTGGTCAACAGAATTTATAAATCTGATAAAGTCTTCGATGTCAGTACCTGAAATAAGTATCTCAAGTATTTTGTATGACTTGGAACGCATGCCTGTTTCGCGACATAATTAAGATTAAAGCAAGATCAGCCTCAGATCTTTTCATAATTTGATGTGATTTTATAATATTGATCGACCGATTGAATCGGACCGCCTTACGGATACGTTCAAAGTATTTTATGTTCACTCCGCACGGCTGACCATCAAAGAAGTTCAAATGCCTATAACACGATCGTAACAATTTGGAAAAATAACGAATCCACCGCAAATGCGAACCACAAAATTACATTTGGTTCTCTCGGCCGAGACATCAAATTTAATGATCCTGTAGGTGAAGAATAATGGTGCACAATAACAAAAAAATATTTATATAAATTTTCCAATCTGTAACATTTCGTGTCCCAAGTTTATTTGGCAAATGAACCTTTAATAACAATAGTAATTATGTGCGCATTTTAATCTGAATTCAAAACGTATTCGCGATATTAAAATTTAAATCGCATTAACTTCGAATCCTCGGCGGATGAGAGTCTCAAACAGATACTCGGCGAAAAACAACATTAATACCGAATATTATGGTCGTTTTGTATCTACCGTAACGAATTTCGGGCTGATATTAAAGCACACACAAATGATGCAATGTAAAAAATATTATTGTTAAGTTTGTTTTTTCGCGTTTTGAAAAAGGGCGCATCGTTGCTTAGTTCATTTCGGTTGAAACTATTTGCAGTTGTTGTCGACTTTTCACAGAGTTCAGATCTAAAAATAGAATAACCATAAATCGCATAAAAGCTTATCTTTCTTTGATTTTAAGCCTGGTCTATGAACAACATGAGTGAAAACTAAAATTCACTAGGTCATATATTGCAACTTCTAAGACTGATAAGCCCCGCTTATATACGATATAATTAATTAATTGCACACGTTCGACTAAATTATAATCCCTGTGGGCCATCTGTGATACATTGAGTTGTTACTACGATCAAATCTTTTCTCTAGTACCAACAATACTTAAACTTATATCTAAATCGAGCAGCAGACGGTCAGGGCATACAATAAATAAATTCATAAACCGTATTGTATCTATGACACATTAGATATAGATGGTGACCGAAGTAAACGCAACCTTACTGCGTCAACTTAGCAATCTGTTTCAGTTGAATTTCGTATTGCTTGGTTAAGGAATCCCAAGATTAAAAATGAAGCGGATGCCTAACAAGAAACACCAGTCCATCAATGAACGTTTATCCGCCCCGCCTATTTCTGCCGTGAAGCAGTAATGCGTTTCGATCTGAAGGGTAGGGCAGCCGTTGTAACTATACTGAGATCTTAGAACTTATATCTCAAGTTGGGTGACGCATTTACGGTGTAGATGTCTATGGGCTCCAGTAACCACTTAACACCAGGTAGACTGTGAGCTCGTTCGCCCATCTAAGCAATAAAAATAATAATTAAAAAAAAACTTGACAGTCAAATACCAAATCGCAGACGCTTAACTGCATCTAGCTGTAAAACCAGACCGATATCCGTTATTTAAAACAATGTAGCGAAAATAAATAATTCCATACGTGCCCACATTACCCGGTTTTGTAAGCCGTCACGAGCTGCGATGGGAACTCATGGCGTTGGAATCGTGATCGATGGTCATTGTACACCGTCGCGCTCATAGGCCAGTGGTATCAGCACTGGGGCTTAAGAACGAAGGGATCGCAGGTTTAAGGCCGGACGCTTTACGGGGACTGTTTCAAGAGTATGGAAAAAAATATCAGCACTGAACGAATTGATTGATAGAAGCAAGATTGCTTCGCGAGAGGAATTATTGAATTTCATACATCATGCATGATCTATGTTTTTCTCCTCATTTCATTAGACTCAAATGACGTCACGCGTAACGAAGTTCTGTAAAGTATGATAACTTAAAAAAAAAATGACAGATTTGTATTACGTCTAGTAATACCTTAGATGGCAATCGACTAGTATTCCTGAAGTTTTGCCTATATCATAAAACTAATTAGTATTCTAAGCAGTTTTTTTCGGCGTATCTGCTAAACGATTATCTACCTTAAGTATTTTTACCTTAAATTCTCAATTTGCTTGTAAATCGCTAGGAATGGTGCTACCCACAAGAGTTTATTATATAACCAATCAACCAACAATACGAGAAATTTATTAATACATTCATGAATTAATCGTCACGACATTGACATATCGTATTAAAGCCATCTGCCAGCATAAGCTGAAAAAAAAAGTGTAATAAGTCTTCTATCCGTTTAGTAATGGTCTTTGCACAGAACTGCTAAAGAACCTCCTTCGTCCAGTTTAACTTTGAAACAAATTTGAAAATGCCGTGCCATCAATCACACACACCTTTTTGCTAAGAGTGAACGACTAAGGAGAAGATTGGAAAGTCCTTATTGCTAAACATCACAGACTTTAAGGAGCCATCCTTAAATGTAAAATCACTAAATGGTATAAATAAATTTGTAGCTTCCGCTCAGAGGGCGTATCAAATAAAGTTTTCTTTGGTTAAGGTTAAAAATTGTATAGTCGTTATCAATTGACGAACTTCACATTCAATCTCAGGTTATATTTTTATTTAAAAAGTTTTATTATTAATTTTACATCTTCTGAAATTTTAGTTATTATGAAAAACATTACATTGCTATATAGCGTTTACAATTGCAGCTTAACAGTTTTTTGATCTAATGACAAAAACATTCGATATTTAAGCCGCTCCCAATATTTCACAGATCCAGTCAGACTAAGCTCCGACCAAAATGCCCTCCATAAACATCGAAGCGACTACATTCCGATATTTATATAGCATGCACTTATAGTATGAAGTTATGAACACGAAGATACAAAACATTATATTTTCGATGCAAGCATTTCCTTTCCCATATATTGTGTAAGAAGACAGATCTCACGGTTTATGAAGCTCACGATCGCATTTTTGCCATCTATAAACAACATTACTGCTTTATAATATCTTTGTTTGTGAAATAAAGCTATTTCGTTCGAGACATACATACGGTTGAGTGAATTTCGGGTTAGTTTTTGTCAATTGTACTATATCGATTAGCAGCATCTATGAATACAATGAAGAGCCCTTGGTTGGACTCTAATGAGGAATGACAGGCACACAAAATGTTATCTACCCAATTATTGACCAAGATATTACGTTGAAAGTATGAACAACAAGGGTGTGCCAGCTAGCACGATTTACTATACCTAAATTCGTCGTACTATTAAAATCTTGCTAAGTCAACCAAATATAAAAACTAATTGGCTCGGTAATTATGAGGATTAGCGTGCAGTAATGACAAGATAAACGGACATAAGTTTTTTTAAGATTTCCATAGTAATGTTCTGTGAGTGTGTGTGTGTAGATGAAATCTACGTTTTAAATCGGCAAACAAAAAAGTTAATTCTATGTGGGTCTAACATGATAGATTATATGCGATGAAAGGTAAATTAACGAGTATTAATTGATATAATTAATGCTCTTTCTAACAATACTGACATGAGCCGTTGTTCGGGTTTCTTTATTTATTCTTATCGTGATATTCCTATTCTAAAAGACGTCTAGTACTCTAATATATTTCTTTTTTCAGGGAACTTTTCTTTATAGCACCATTCTATAAGATACATCAAATGGCTATCGTTAATGCATGCGATAGTTACCGTATGTTCACCCACTTTGTCGTATTTAAATAATAACTTGGATAGTGTAATAGAATTTATTAAACATTACTTTATTAGGTACAAACAATCTGTAGAAATTTTAAAACAGTGATGGGGGAAAATGCAATGACACAGATTATACCGATAAAATAGATTAAAAAACTCAACAGTAATTACCGTGTAAGCGTGTTTTTTTTTCCTGTCTAAGCTGGTAGCCTCCGAGGGCTATGCGAGCGTAACCGAACGAATATGTGAGCTCATGGGGCTCTAAGCTGAAGACATTGCTAACCCTACCCTGATCGAGAGAATCTACTACCGGATCGGAAACGCGACCTACTGAGAAGATCCGGCGAGAAACTCAATGGGCTAATTTACTCGCCTTCATCGCAAGCGACAGGTTCGGCGAAAACGGGACCGGTGCTTGAGGTAAAGCATCGTTAGTGGATCGGGAGGATCCGAAATGACATGTTTTGGCCGAGTAAACTGTTTACCATTTGGTCCGCAGGTTCGGGTATGTAGTTATCGGCGGCCACGATAAGCGTGTTTGGGTTTCATAGAAAATACAATTTAATGTATGCTGTACATATAGGATAAAATTTTGCATTATACTTCTGTAATTTTTAAGGGCAAAAAAACATAAAAGATAAGAAAGATTGAGACAGGCACTCAGTATTATAACTATACAGCTATCAAGAGATCACACGAAACCTGATACCTAAATAGTTGAGACAAAATTAATGCTAAATTTCTAGTTTCTTATAGATCATGCAAAATATTCAAATTATTGGATTGGATGAATGTAATTATAAACCAAACACAATTCTTAGTTCTATGCACATGACATCACATAATATAGACCGCACGTTCTTTGGCAATACTGCAACTAACGTTCAGATTATTATGACAACCAGCTCTAAGGATGAAATACCACTCGACAATTTTACCTAGACCACTAGGTAGTTTAATAAACTGATTTTATTCCTGAGCAACAAAGCTTATAATCCAAAAGCAAAATATATGAGAACTGTAAACGTAAATTGGTGTTGAATTGGCGGTACAAGTTGAGTCTACATGAATGATGTAAAGTAATAAGTTATAGTACGCAAAGTGACAGGTAAAGTTAGTGTATTGTGCTACTGAATACTAAGTATTTGGTAATCCAAATGGATGTAAGGCTTTTAATTAATGAGTATAGTTTAATATCTGTACGCTTATAATTTTTACGAATGATCTAATGGATTTTTTACTACTATTATACATAGGTGGTATAGCCTTATAATGTGTAGAACCAGAGAAGATAATTTTTATTTTTTTTACGCACTATGCGGCTGTGGTAATTTGATTCTCATTAGATTTCCTTCAATCTAATCTTCACTTTTAACATTGATAATAAGGCATAGCCTCACTCTATTGACAGTAAATAAAGAAAAGCACATCTTGGTACTGAATACAAAATAGCTTTGCTTTTAACTCAATCGGGACCCGTAAAACAAAAGTCAATCCTATCTTCACTAAGCACTGCATAAGAAGAACCATTTAAAGAGAGAGGTTTGAAGGTCGAGACAGCTGGTCTATTCTTGCTCGTGACGACGGCAGTACCGAGTTGAGCAGCACTGAGTCCAAAAGCGTACTGAAAGACATAGCGTGGGTTGGCCTCCCACAAGATTTACCAACGGCCTATTGAGGCTCGTGGGGTTCCACTGAATGCAGGTAGCGCAGGACTGATCTTTGTGGCGAGGCTTGGAGGAGACCTATGCACTGGACGTCTGTGGGCTGATAGAATAGAATAGAAAGCCCAATGTCATTCTGTAAAGAAAGCGTCTGGTACACACGTAAGGAAAAACATGATCAACTGGGGTGAGATTACGCAGCAGTACGCATGGAGTTTGGCTGTCGTAACGTAAATATTTCGTAAATTAAGTTTAATTTAAGAGTTCCTATATCCTCAAGTTTGGCTTGATACTGTTTAGCACAATGATTTTTTGGTGTTGCATACATGGATTCATCTAATTAGATTAGCACAACAATGCTGTGGTAGTATTATCGTGTTTGTCTAGAATAGTGATCTCGTAGCTATGTAACATTGTGTGATGGTGGCAACCACTACGCAACACGAGTGCGATCGAAACATTACGTATTCTGTAATTTTCAACAATCCCCCCTAAAGTTATTATATTGTTTCGCTCGAGCGATCTCAATTTACATCATTATGGGAATTTAATGGCCTCACACTTTGACAAAAGCGGTACCAATGACCAGCACCCCGTTAAATTGCCCATAATAACGGGCGACCGTGAGGCAATCGAGTCTGGCATCCCCCCCCAGAATTCATATAAAAAGAAATTCGTGCCCATACCTACGGTGCGACGAAAAAACGAAAATTCATTTCTTACGATTGTCGGCCGCAGTGATTACTGCAGCAACGTTCCATGGTTTCCGCCACTAAAGCTTCTCCGCTTCGACGACACGGCGTCAAACTTAACACAGAACCTGACACTGTGTCTCGAGATTCCAACATTGATAGAATAATGCGTACCCGGAGGTACACGGCAACGGCAGTTGGAATACGACGTAATGATAGTGTCGGTTGCGGTTAGGTCATTATTAAATCTATCTCGCTCGCGCTTCAGTGACCGCCTTAAATTAGAGCGAGAGGTGTAATCAGAGATCCGACTTTGGCTACGTGATCTCCATTACACTTGGCTGATGCGTTTTGGATTCTTTTGTTCTTTGTATTATTTTTTTTGGTTTTTGATTAGTTATACGCGGTTAAGACGCAATTCAGATTATAAAGGTTGAAATAATTTACAGTTGTGGCGATGGGAATGTCTCGAGGAAGCGGCTGTCATTGTACGATGGTCACATAGACGCACCAAGCGTTGTTCTGTCACAGTATTGACATAATGAATGCAGCCGGATTGAATCTAGTGGAAGTTATTTAAAGTGAGCAACTTAAATCTTCGTTTATCAACGGACATTCATTGTAAGCTGATTTTACTTAAAATCGCTTTTGTTAAGTTAATTTTTTATTATTATTTTTTGTTACACACAGAAAAATGCATATTTGAAAAGGAACACGAAAAAGGTATAATTTATATATGAGTTTTAGCAAACAAAAATCACTGTTGACTAAATTTATAAAAATGGATAAAAAACTGAAAAGATATTTAGAGCCATGGTTGTAATTTTTTTGAATATAAATACACAAAAAAAAATTGTTTTCAATGTTTAATGTCAGTTTGATTTATTATTATAGATAGGTACATGAACAAGCAACCCAATTAATAGATAGGTATAATTATAACTTCATTGTTCTGTGAAGATTTTTTTACTTTACTTTTGAGATAGGTTTAAACTTGTATGAATTGGGCTGCTCGACGTCCTACTCATCAGCAATTGGGCTACGAGCTTGTCTATTTGGCTATATCTATACCTATTTAGCATAAAAATGAATCTTCAGGAGACAAACGCAAAAAATTATAAGATTTAACTTTTTTTTTTTTTTTTAATTGCTTAGATGGGTGGACGAGCTCACAGCCCACCTGGTGTTAAGTGGTAAATGCGCAACCCACCTTGAGATACAAGTTCTAAGGTCTCAAGTATAGTTACAACGGCTGCCCCACCCTTCCAACCGAAACGTATTACCGCTTCACGGCAGAAACAGGCAGGGTGGTGGCTCACAAGAGGTCCTACCAGCAGTAGGACCTTTCATACGGCGAAAGTATAAGGATTCTTCTAATAAACGCGAAATTAAATAGTATTTTCTTTTAATAATATCCACGGCCCTAAATAATGTTTAAAGGTCCCTATATCATAAGAAAACATGATAAAAAAAAAAAAAAAATAAACCCGTCCTTGATGAAATCCACGGCTTCTTACCCATGACATACCATGCATCATAAATGATAATAAGTCGCTTGAGTTTCAAATACCAAACACGAACGCCCAGAGAATAACTAATACGGTTTTTTGGTATCAAAATTTATCTTTACTAGTTCGGATTTCCCGCTATTTTCTTATTCAAGGGCGACTAGAAATCTGAGATTTTGTGCGAAGGCCATTCGAATTCAAGGTTTGAGTCCAAACTTGACTTTAAAACCAAAATCATTATGTGTGCAAATTCCCAAAAAAAAGTGGTTGTTGGAAATTTTGAAAATGACAAGATGCAATAAAATTGCTGTCGGCTTAGAATGGTACCGTGGCATCTCATTCCGGGCGTGTCGTAAAAGTCTATTAAGCGACTGATGATAAGGCTTTTGATAGTAAAGGTTAGTTTATTACATAGTGCATCTAAGTATTTACTGGTGGTAGGACATCTTGTGAGTCCGCACGGGTCGGTACCACCACCTTACTTATGTTTGCCACAAAGCAATAGTCGATTACGGTTTGAAAGGCGGTTGCAGCTGTTGTAATTTAGAATTGAGACTTAGAATTTTAGTATCCGGTAGTCACATGACGGTCAACTCAACCGTCTAAGTAAAAAAATTCAATGTACAGAAAACCAAACCCTAATACACATTCAACAGAGGCTGATTTAGAGTGCGCCGCGGCTTACGCAACCCAACATTAAGTGAGGGTACGTAATATGAAAATTATTACAAAAAACATGTCATATCTCTGCGATCGCTATCGTAATTAAAAAGGAGGGGTGTGGTTATTACGTAATTACGTACCGCCCTTCGACCAATCGGCGACCAGTCGGCTGAATTCACCCAATTAGCTCCACACATTCAAACAGTCCCGGGAACAAAGTTTTTTTTTGCAAATCGAAGATGGCGCCCGTAATGGCGTCACGTGTGAAACTCTGAAAGCTCCAAACGAAATTGAATTGTGACGTTATAACGATTTCGATCTATCTCTTTTATTAGTCAAAATTTTAAAAATATAAAGTACACCGTCAAGCCTATTTCATGTTGTACCTACCCAAAATGATTGAATTGAACTTATACCAGGTACTAATGCAGCATATTTTCGTAATTAACTTAAAAAAAAAAAATATCGTATATCAATTTAAATAGCTATCCTTACGATTCCGATCTTTTATCGATAGTTGAACGATCGAATCGCTCAATCTTCGCTCATTGTCAATCTTGTAAGCATGTGACAAGATCGATAACGTAACCATTCTAATACAACCTGTATCACGTAGCGTATAGGGCATAATATTCTTTCAACTTCCTTATCAATAAAGTATCTCAGTTACAATGTTGTAATATTAACGTTTTAAAGAACTTTAAATCTTATGCTGTCGTGATAACGGTTAAGCAGGTTGCGTTCGAAAGTTTGTAAGCGAGAAAACCTCATGTGAACCGAACGCTTTCCTTAATTAGCGTCATGTAGATGTCAAATCAACGCCTTTGGCTTGATCTCGAGAAAAAAATTTATAAATTCATATTTAAAGTATTATTTTAAGTTCGACTCGGTACTACAAGTTCTTTGTACAACATTATGCATAATTATTTGTGGCCTTAAATTAAAATTATTTTTATATGTATTTTTTACATATATTTTATGTAAAATCACTTGATGTAAACTTGAAAAATAATTTGTTGCCGACAAGTAAAATGTTATACATTTAAAAAAAAATGTTAATACGCTGTAAAAGTTTAATATATTATAAAGATTTCATACATTAATTAAATAATTAAATTGCTTTTTGAATGTCTATATTTATTAATGAGCCAATAAAGAACGTCCATTAACATCAACAAGGACTTCAGTATTTTCATCAAGCTGTCGTCAAGATTTGTGTATTATATAATAATATAATACTGAAATTAAATTTAAAATATAAAGATGTACAAAAAGTCTCAATTGAAAACTAAAAATCTAAAAGGTCCGATTCATAGCTAAAGCTTGGCCATTTAAAACATAAATGAATAAGACGTAACACAACCTCCCTGTAATCTGTATCACTCGATTATGAAGACCGCATAGAATAGGGAGAACGGTAGATAAAGAAGCGAACCCAAATTTTTCCCCCTCTTATACGGGTGGAAAATCTTACAAAAATTGTTTATTGTTTCCTATGAATCCGAATCGTTAGCTTCTGTGGTCACGGACGATAAAGATGTTTTACGTGGCTATTTGAATATTGTGCTTGCTAACTATCGTACAATTTTCCACAAACAACGTTTGCTGACATTTATTTATTTATTTATTTAATGGATCACCAACAAATTAAACACTGGCTTAAATATAGGGTACAAAAATATCAAAACATGACATGTGCTCACTTAATTATAGGTAATCGCAACTAACAACATTTACCGTTCTACAAGTTAAATAATAAACTTTTGCATAGCGCTTTACTGTTCATTTGTTGGTTCGTGCGTCATTGAAAACAGCTTTTTTTATTGGGCAAGTGAACAAAATCACAGTTCACCTGATGCAAAGTGGTTACTGGAGCCAATAGACATCTACAACGTAAATACGCCACCCACCTTGAGATATAAGTTCTAAGGTCTCGAGTATAATTACAACGGCTGCCGCACCCTTCAAACCGAAACGCATTACTGCTTCACGGCAGAAATAGGCAGGGTGGTGGTACCTACCGGTGCGGACTCACAAAAGGTCCTACCACCAGTAATTACCGGATCTTATAGGCATCAACAAAGTAAACACCGCTACCCACTTTGAGTTCTATACATTATAACGGCAGAAATAGGCAGGGTGGTGGTGTCTACACGTGCAAGCCCACAAGTCGCGCTACGAGCCCACTTGAAGAACTTGCATGAATATTTTTGTAGTCAAAAGAACAAAATTGTTCTCATAATCATATCCGATCCAGATGACGGGGCAACGCAAAGTCGCCGTCACCCGAAACATGTCTTGTCTAATCCCCGGGATCCGCTCTCGGTTCGTGTAGTCTCTTTAAGCACCGGTCGTAGTCCTCGTCGAAGTTGTCGATTACAACGAAGAGTTCCACGAGCGAACTGCCCCATAGATGCAACCCACTGAGTTTCTCATCGGATCTTCTCAGTGGGTCGCAGTTCGGATCCAGTGGTTGGAAACATTGGAAAGATTGCTCTTAGCAGGACTAGTGTTAACAAATTTTCTCAGGTTAAGCTCGCGAGCTCACCGACCCGTCTGCAAGAAGCCTCATAAGCTACCAGCAAACAGGTAGGCAAAAAAAAGTTCACATACTGGGATCGAATTTTTTTTTGTTTACTACTACTAGCGTTCGTCTAATGGTCGTAATTTCGATACATTTTCTCAGACTTTTTTTTTTCGAGTTTGTCTCATTGCCTTTGTCTCATTGGGAGCATAAACTGACAATTATCAACGTTTTTGACATTGATAATACAAATGTATCGATAATACAATATGTACTAAATAAATTCGAGAAAATCGCTTCGCAGACAGAAGATGAACTCATTTAGCTCTTTTGTCTTTGTTTGTTACCTACATTTTATATCGATTTTATATCGCAACACTATCGGAACCGCATTCAGTTATAATAAAATAAAATAAATACCAGTTGACTTACATTGTATCGGATGTAATATATTTAATTTTACACCGGTCATACCCAATACCGTCTTTACCATAAGGGCACACGGGGCCCGTGCCCAGGGCCTCCATTCTCAGGGGGGCCCGAAAGACCGACAATTTCTCTCACACGTTTATTCTCAAAACATTTTTGTGGGGCACATTACACTTTTTTCACAAATCAGTAATCCGAAGGTATTTACAAGGCATATACTATGCCTGTAATAGAAGATTTTGCTCAACAGAAATCCCGAAAGAAACCGTTATCGAAATCGTAACCAAAAAACCAACAGCATTCTAATATCATTAATGAAATAATATATTATATCATACTGTATTTGATTACCTACAATAAATGGCCATACTCAGTAAAAAAAAAGTTATTATAATTCGCTTTTTTTACTTTCCAAAAGGGCCTCAAATTCTTGTGTGCCCAAGGGCCCCATCCTAGTTTAAGACGTCCCTGGTCATACCGTAGGACACCGAAAATATTAAATCGCTTGGCAAAATAACGCAGATTCAACTTTGTATGTGATCGCGGTTTTACTATCAAGCTTATATTTGATAATCTATTATATTTTATCAGCAATAAACCCTAGTCATTAAGTTGTCATTTTAGTTATTATCGGATAAATTATTTTAATTACATACACATTTTGTATTAAATATTTACATAGTAATATTAAAGAATTTTATTATCTATTAAATTATTAATCTATTATTATTATATTATCTATTAAAGAACATCTGTGCAATAAAGCTTACTATAAAGTCAATGATTATCTAGAAGATTGCACAAAGTGGGAATGAGTTGCTCGCTCCGGGCATTTCAATATTGTAAAATTGTTATGTTATAATTATTTATTGTAAAAATTAATATTTAAAAAAATCTAATATTTAAAAAAAAAAAGACATGCCCGCTGAGTTTCTTGCCAATTCTTCTCAGGACGGAGGCTAGTTTTTGTGAATTGGCGGTAGTTCTTTTGACGTTCAACAAGTATGTACTTTCATTTATGTTGAATAAAACTTTTTTGATTTGATTTGATTTGAATAATAAATACTTTATTAAAAAATGTATTTTGTTAATGGTGGTTAACCTTTGAATAGCGTGTTCTTATATTTTTTGTATGAACTGAAATTTTGAAATTACATTGTTATGCTAAGTATATTATATGGTATACAACACAATATCTACTATATGATTTTACATACAAAATTATCTGTATGTATATTATAGATAGTAATGGCAAAGGTTTTGTTTAATTATCTTTTTTATGCACAAAAATTTAAATAATTTTGACAACCGTCCATAAAAGTTGCTGTACCGATCTATCTGGCGGGGTTCTAATCGCAAATCTCGGCAGGTCCGCCGTCTCATAAGGCATTGGAATTCTAACGTGTTCTAATCAAGAAATTCATTCGAATCATTTAAATTCTCGTCCTTAACTAATGTAATTATCGATTTTACCTCCGTAATAGTTGATCTTGGATATTAGTCGATCGATTACGGAAGAATTGACACTATGCAGATAGCTACATGAGACTAAAAGCTTTAAAGTTGAGAGACCACAGTGTTAAAGATTTGGAATACCTACTTTGTTTATTAAATTTATTTTATTTTATTATTGCATAGATTTGTCCTTGGCCTGAGTAGCACTATAGAAAGCTGACTAGCTGCATTACGATAATCGCACTTCCTGGTGTTAAGTGGTTACCGGAGCCCATAGACATCTATAACGTAAACGCCGCCACCCACCATGAGATATGAGTTCTGAGGTCTCAGTATAGTTACAACGGCTGCACCCTTTGAAGCCGAAACGCATTTCTCGTGAAGAACAATAACAAATACTAGGTCACGTTTAGATTACGATATTCAGAATATCTGAAAAATACGCGAACGGAGTTGGTGTCTGGTTGCAACAGCGCGGAGTAGCATACAAAACTTGTCAAATGAAGCGTAAATATTTTCAGTAAATCCTCAATTCGCTTCAGACATAGCATCGAAATCTCGAATGCTAGATAGCGGATACAGTGTTCTTGAAACCGGAACCCACATTTGCATTGCCCCATAATGCCAAGTTAACCAACCGGCCAGTAAATCCCAGCATTATCGGAGGCCATTAAGTATCAATAATGAATGTAGGGGCAAGTGTAATATCGTACTAGTTTTAATCGAAGGAATAAAATGACTTTAGTCCGCGCAACACAGGAAAATGTTTCGCGGTCTCTGATTGGATTATGTTTGCTGTTTGTCTGGGTGCATTTTTCTATATATGTATACATATATCTAAACTTATGTATTTAAGTATCTATCCAAAAATTTGAGACGGAGCCGGTTTTTCTCGGAGCGTGTTGCAGCAGACACGATTAAAACTTGTGTCCTAAGTGAAAAACACTCTGGGGCGAGTCTTTGAGTGGGGTGAATTGAACTTAGTTCAATTGGCCAAAAGCTTGGGCCGTGTCTACAGAACCTTTTTTTTCCCGCAGAAGTCGAGCATCGCCTGCCAGGACTCGTCCCTGCCGAGCATCGTAGCCACGACGGTCGGAAGTGACAAGTGCGGTCCTATTTTGTGCGCCGTGTCCTCGTTGCAGCCACTGCAGTGGTGGCACTTCGGCGTCGGCTCCCTCCGGGCGACGAGGTGCAGGTAGCGACCGAAACTGCCGTGTCCCGTGAGCACCTGCGTTCGCTTGGAAGGTGAGACGTCCTCGGTCGCGATTCACCCAGTCCGAGAGGACCGGGCGGATCGCCTCGACAGTCCGTCGCTCGTAGTGTCTACAGAATCTAAGCTAACCCGCTTTATTATATATAGACAGCACTTGGAAGTTCCTCACCACGGGAATTGGGTACTGTAGTGGCGATGCGTTTAACAAGACATATCATCTCACAACCCCAACCCTTGAATGATTATTTATCGCAACCAAAATTAAAGGATTCTATGAGGTCATTTATCAAATTAGACTAGCGTTTTTTTATTGCTTTTAATGTACGTCGTCATGTACGAGCCCAACTGGTGTTAAGTGGTTATCGAAGCCCAAAGCTCGCCGTGAAACTCATGACTACTTCACAGCAGAAAATGACGGGGTAGTAGTTTCTACCTATACAGATTTTCAAGATGCCCTACCTTACCACCAGGAAGCACTTTAAATGGCAGGAAGCACTTTTACCAGCAAAATGTTGACAGCAGCATGGCTGTAAAGCTAAGTTCTAAGATAGTGTCTACTAGTCCAGACATGGAATGTTTTTTAAACTGAAATACTTCATAACGGGTCTAGCGGCAAGGTACTTACACTACTATTCTCCCCACGCTGTGCACTAGATACCCTATCGGCAGGATACGTGCCAACGCAATTATGATCTAATGTAGTCAAACAAGGAACGCGTTAAGGATAAATATATACATATACCTTACATGAAACGACGGTACCTCGCAATGCAATGTGAAGGTTTTTAGCCAAAACTATCAAATGGATGTTACATAATATTTAGCGACGTAGAAGAACTTGTGAGGCTATGAGGTTGATCGAAATCCTTAGTGAAAATTAACTGTCAGTTAATTCGTATTCTCGTCGGTTTTCGAAGGCAAAAAAATCGATATTTGAATAAATCGAGTCTATCGATATTTAAAAAAATCGATACTTAATATGAATCAGTGTAATGTAAGCATTATACATTTAAACCGACACTCTGTTAACCATTGTATATTTGCTTCAAATTAGCTCATCTTGTTTCACGCAGGTAGCGATTTAAGTTGCTTTGTTAAAAAAAACGTCGCTAATGGGATAATAATTAATTTAGAACATTCGTGAATTATAAAAATACGTATGTAATTGTGGGACACTGCGAAATATAAAGCTTCACTCATTAATAAAGTCGATCAACAATCAAAACATGTTTTTTTTTATAACCAATTAAATTGATATTAACGAAAAAGATCCTTTATGCGACACACGGATCATAAAAATAGCCATCAGAAATACCCGGATGGACAGATCGGCTATTGTTACAACGAAATCGAATGGTTGCCTAGGGCTTTACCATGCTTTAGCCTCTTAAACTATAGAGTAATGAGAACCACGAAGCCCTTATTAGCTGTTATTAGAATCCTGATGAAACGATGAGATTTATCCAAATAATTGATCTAAGATTATCAATTAACTGATCTAAGTCTACATGTCGTAGTCCAAACGCTTTTTGTGCTTTTTTTTGGAACGAAGTTCCTTATGGGACGATGCGGAGGGGTACCCTAACCGGGAAAAAAGGTCCGTAACGTAAGATTTTTATTAGTAATACACACAGTGTACGACTCAACTTTGTAATAACGTACAAAAAATAACATATTTTTTTATCATTCATTGACCACGATCTCAGAGCGTTCGTTTGCGCAATACACTAACTCTTATGCAAACAACCGTGAATGAAGTGTACCACAAGAACTTCGTTCCTGTCCGGTGTCCCACGACACCACACATCTTTTTTTTTCTCCAAATGATACAATCCTGGTGGTACTGATTGCAAATTCGCCTATTCCTCCCCGTATCTCAAGGTGGGATGGGATCGGATACTTTACGTTAAAGAAATCTCACTGCACCCATCGGCGCAATAAGTAAAATCAAAAAGTCCATAATAATATGTTTCTGATGTCGATATTTAGACTTTACATTCCGATCCACAAAGGAGCCAACTCGTGACAATAAAATGTCTATTACGAACCGGTTTTATGGCGAAGTGATTTATGGGGTCCACGTTTAACTAACGCGATATCGGTGAGGATGATAAATCTTAATTCACTAATGGTATACTTGTAAGTGCGTATTTTTGATGTAATGCCGTCTACTCCATACGTTGTGTACAAGAATGCGTATGTCATTGGGCACCTCGTGTCCATAGACCACCACCCGTTTTTTTTATTGCTTCGAAGGGTAGACGAACTAAGAACGCTCCTGGTGTTAGGTGATTACATAGACGAGTGGTCCCGCAGTAGTCGAAATTCGACTATAATTAGTTGAAATTTTAAGTATGAACATTATTGTGGTTCTATTGTCAACGACTATTATTACACTTTTATAATCACAGATTTCGCCAAGACTACACTATAGACAAATAGTATTAAATATAAACAATATAACCCTTTTCTCAATTTGACCACAGACTTTAAGCAATAACAAAAGTTTGACAATAAACAAGGAGTATAATATATATGTGTGTGTGTGTGTCAAATACATGGTAGTGTGTGTAATGTTTTTTTTTTATTGATTTAATGTATTTTTTATGTATAGCTTAAAAAAATATTAACATTCTGTGCTTCTTCGCTATATTCTCTATAAGTGTGGGTAATTTTATATTCCTCCGTCCGCGAAATTTTCGTAAAAAGGGGTAAAAAGTTTTTACTTCACGTACCTATTAATATAATGATAACACCGGCACCCACCTGTGTGCTTAGTGCCAGTTTTTAACAGCCAGCCAGTTTAACTTCTCGATCGCATATAAGTTAACTCAAATTTGTATGGAGTTCATCCACCTCATTCAGTAACCCAACTATTAGACGCCCTTTGCTCTAATACTAGGAGCAAGTATACGGATCCTGGTAACCATACTCACTGAAGAAGTCAACGTCAAACTTAACTCATTACATCAGTCACCGTGTCTCTCGCCGGATATTCTCAGCGACTTGCGATTCTGATCCAACAGTAGATGCATTCGAGAAGCAACTGCTCTTGAACTGACAAGCCTCCTTCGGAGACGCTCGGGCTGATTTTAGCCAATCTCACCCCCTCTGGTTGAGACCTCGCCCATCTGTCCCGACGAAGTTGTAAACGCCTCAGGGCCACCAGTAATTCTATTTCAAAATACCACAAGTACCTACACTGAGCGTATAATTACTTACTTAGGTCACATTATTGTTCGTGGCAATCATATACTTAAATACAACACATTACTACTGGTGGTAGGACTCTCTTGTGAGTCCTCACGGATAGGTACCGCTGCCCTGCCTATTTCTGCCGTGAAGCAGTAATGCGTTTCGTTTTGAAGAGTGGGGCAGCCGTTGTAACTAACTATACTTGAGGACTTAGAACTTATATCTCAAGGTGGGTAGCACATTTACGTTGTAGATGTCTATAGGCTTCAGTAACCACTTAAATAAGGTGGGCTGTGAGCTCGTCTACTCATCTAAGCAATATATATTTTTTTAAAGATGTTAGACCCTGCTTATTCATTTATGCCAATAGCAAAACGTGCATAGATACTAAAACTTGAACAACTTTGTTGAGATAAAGGCCTTACAAACTAGCAAGCGTGAACAATGTCATAAATACGAACACTTAAATTTACTTAAAGGAAATTATCTTAGAACTGTTTCAAAAACTTAGCATATGAACGATTTGTGCGACGAAGCGTCAGATATAAGCGAAAATAAGCCTTCTACGCATACCCGAAGTCCTATTTTCCTATCGCCTTATCCATACAAGGTAAAGAAATTGGCATGTGACGACTTTAGTTTCACACTTTTGTCGCACAGAGGGCGTTAGTTTCGTCGTAAAAACGCCATAAAATCGCTTATGGCTCTCCGTAAATAAAATCGTCTGTAATGTTTCTATTGATTACGTTTTGTTAAAACGGTTACCCAGCCAACGAATGATGTGTGAACAGCGGTGCCATATGGATATTGAATTCTAGCACCTTCGAATACATTTTTATTTGTTCCGAACTATAGTCGTTAAGTTATTTATGCTGTTCGGCCGATGATTGAAATTCGACGTAATCACTAACATCTAGAGACTAAGATTCTATTTATTACATACTAGCTGACCCGGCAGACTTCGTAGTGCCTCAATCGATAAATAAAAGACCTAAACTTTTATATAGAATAAACTTAAAACAAATAAAAGGAATCCGTCCGACGGGGGACACGTCAAAGGGAAAACAAAATTGTTATTTTTATTTAATTCCGAGAATTTTCATATTTTTTTTCCTTTTAAACCTTCTCTGGACTTCCACAAATAATTCAAGACCAAAATTAGCCAAATCGGTCAAGCCGTTTTCATGTCATGTCGTGACAACGGGAAACGGGTTTCATTTATATATATATAGATTGGCTTTTGTTACCTTATTGGCATATAAATAAAATAAAAATATTTTTCGGAAAGGAAAAAAAATCAGTTGACAAGCAAAGGAGAAAATGCTACTCAATTGTGTTTTTTCTTTGCCTATTTACTTATTAAAATACATATCATTTAAAAATTACTAACATCAATTACATTCAGGATCACAACAGAACTAAAATTTCCAAAACCTTTTTTTTTTTAAAGCAATTAATAGATGTGTGTTTTATAAAATCTTAAATTAAATGCACAACTATGAAGCGTGCTACAGGCCTCAGATAACTTCGTAGGCTTCGTATAGTATCAATATTACTATTATACATAGATACGAGCAGAAACTACTACAAATAGATATTTTAACAAAGTATATTAATGTGGGTATGTGTTAAAAACTAACGAACATTTCGCAAGAAGTAATGGAAATATTCCTCGGAATTGTAAACGTAAAATTTTTAATTATGATTATTATTTTTTTATTGCTTAGATTCGTGGACTAGCTCCCAGCCCACCTGGTGTTAAGTGGTTACTGAAGCCCATAGACATCCACAACGTGAATGCGCCACCCGCCTTGAGATATCATTTCTAAGGTCTCCAGTATAGTTACAACGGCTGCCCTTCAAACCAAAACGCATTACTGCTTCATGGAAAAAATAGGCAGGGTGGTGGTACCTACCCGCGCGGATTCACAAGAGATCCTACCACCAGTAAATTACCAGTAAGTGTTATCAGGTTAACTATACTTGAGACCTTAGAACTTATATCTCAAGGTGGGTGGCAACAACCAACGTCCAAACCTCACATGAGACAGAACTCATGAAAAGGCAAAGGGGGGAAAGTGAAGTGTTTAGTGCGGAGCACATCTCTCCCATCACCCTCCCCCTCGGGACGCCGGACTGGCGGTCGTCGGCGCCACGACCACCAGCCCTCTCGGTCGGCAGGCTAGTGGATGTCTATGGGCTTCAGTAACCACTTAACACCAGGTGGGCTGTGAGCTCGTCCACCTATGTAAGCAATAAAAAAAAAATCGGACAATACTATCTTAAACTCGAGCCCTGGGCAGTGCAAAGTATTCTTTTAAGTTAAACTTTAAGCACGTTTTCCTCTGTAATTAATATAATTACAAAAAGCCATACAGCAGATGTAAAGGCGTTTGTCACACGGCATAAGAACAGCTTACAAGCGACATTATTCAGCAGAGCGATGTCACAGGAAATGTGTATGTCGCATTAATCGTTTTAAAATTCATTCCGTTTTGTTCTAGCTTGTTCTCGCTTGGCCAGTATTAGTTCGTTTATAATGTAATTGTATACATTGAATTGGTTGTGTGTAGTTTGGACTTGTAGTAGCAGTTGACTAGTAAAGATTTTTAGTTTCACGTTAACGAGAAGAAATTCTTAAAAATTTACATTTTTTTGTTATAATGTAAAAAAAAATCATGGATATTGCATATAGTTTTTTACATTGCCACTTCGATAATTAGAAAAAAGACTCTGTAAGAGTTAAAAGGGGAGATCACAATATAATGCAACTTATTTAAGGAAGACCAAAACAAAGGTTAAGAACATTCTGGTTTAGGTCTTCAAAGAAACTTTCAAAAGGTCGTTCAATAGTTGATCTTGTTAAGGCAGATGTTGGTAAAGTCTCTCGCCAGTGAGGCCAGAATAGCTCCGCTAGACTACTGTTAGTAGAAAGGCAAAAAAAACCACTAAACTGACCATTATCATTCAATCCTTCGACTGTTTTCTTGCAAGTTGATATCACAAGCCAACTCACGGTCGACTTGAAGCTAACTTGTTGTCCATAGACGTAATAACATCAATGCTACTGTTTACTAGAGACAAGACTGAATTATCGAACGACTGCTTTGACCTTTTAAGTCTAAACGCATGATAATTAAGCGGCAGAAAAAGATGGTACTGGTACTGTTTTGCTACAAACCTTATTGCCAATATTAGTATTAACTAGCGACCCGCCCTCGCTTCGCTTCGGAAACTGTAATTTATTATTGATTTCTCCACAATTTAATAGATGCCGCATCAAAATCCGTTGCGTAGTTTCAAAGATTTAAGCATACATAGGGACAGACAGATATAGGGACAGAGAAAGCTACTTTGTTTTATACTATGTAGTGATTTATAAAAGTATCGTGTAAAAAATTATATTGGACTATAATAACATTACATTCATAGAATTACGACCCACAGAACTTAAAACATTGCGATATGACCTCGGTCTTTTTTCGCAACGAAAATTATGAAAAATGAAATATTGGTGGTGGTGGTCTTAAATTGAAAGTTTATCGTGTGCTGTAAGATCTCTTCGAGGCATTGTGGTCTTAACGTGTCGCGCACTCAACGGCCGAGAGTCGAGCAATAACATAAACATGATAGATGAATCGCCGCATCCCCCGTGTGTAGTTGCGACTTGTATGATGAGCCGGGCATGTCCTTCATAAACAGGACTAAGCGGGGGGCTCGATAAGGACCCGTGTTCTGTTATGATACTCGCGGGGTGTACTTAGGAATTCTCGTGTGGGCATTTTTCGAGTGATTGACTAAAAAGCGACCTCGAATGAGTCGCGGAATGAATTTTGTATTTAGCAATTGTATTTTGTGCCATATAGAGTTTTTCTTTTTCGTAATTTTAGTAACATCTGAAATTTGAATTGTAACTTTACCTAAATAATTATTATTTTTATTCATTTATTAGATTTAATTAGATATATATTTTAATGTTTTTTATTTGTAATTTATTTATTAATTTAAGTGAATTAAATATGACAAATACGATATAATAGAACGAAATAGTTCAATTCGTTTCAATAAATAATCATGAACCTTTAAAAAAGTAAAATAGAGTACGACTTACCGTCAAACGGACCAGGAGCCTATTAAGCGATATGTCCCATACATATGGATATGTGAAGTGCCAACATGAACAACTTTGTAAGAAGTAGAAGGGTAGGCAGCGGTTTGGCTCTGCCCCTGGCATTGTTGAAGTCCATGGGCAACGGTAACCACTCACAATCAGGTGGGCCGTATGCTCGTCTGCCTACAAGGGCAATAAAAAAAGGTATAAACAATAATTGTACTTTCTAATGACACATCACATGGTGGTAGGACCTCTTGTAAGTCCGCACGGGTAGGTACCACCGCCCTGCCTATTTCTGCCGCGAAGCAATAATGCGTTTAGGCTTGAAGGGTGGGGCAGCCGTTGTAACTATACTGAGACCTTAGAACTCATATCTCAAGGCGGGTGGCGCATTTACGTTGTAGATGTCTATGGGCTCCAGTGACCACTTAACACCAGGTGGGCTGTAAGTTCGTCCACTCACCTAAGCAATAAAAAAAAAAAAACATAATTTGAGCGTAAACGTCATTTAACATCAATTTGGTTTTTAATTTACTAGTATGGCTTCTTTTTTGGGCATCAATATAAATATAATCTCTTCCTCAAATACATCTCTGTATTGTAATTCAAAGATTAGTATTCGTTACAGCGCTGAGTGAGGAGCGGTCGACTGCACGATAGATAAAAGTGTTTATGCGTCAGACCGATCGTTTCTCATTTCGCGTTTCGCGTCCGCTAAAATAATACAACAGTATTGTCCGATGTCCCATGTGTGTTACTAGTTTAATATACGCTCGAATAGTACAAAGCCTATAAATATGTAGTAATACACAGAATTATACAAATGCACATTTGAGAATCGCAAATAAATTTTATTAGATGATGACCGAGCCTTACTCGGTTTTTTTTTTTTTTGATAACGTTATCTTGTTGTCTTTAAAGTGGTTAGTTGCCCTAAATTAAGGAAAATAGTATTATTATTCGCCAATAGATGTCGGGAAGAGTTGATTATTGAACACGAATAAAACAACATTTTCTGAAAATAAATCGTAGCTAGATCGATTTATCGCCCCCAAAATCCCCTGTATACAAAATTTTATGAAAATCGTTGGAGCCGTTTTCGAGATTCAGATTATATACATTTATATTAATATACAAGAATTGCTCGTTTAAAGCTATAAGATAAGATACAAATACAAAATAAGACAGATATTTGTATTTGTTCGCAAAGGATGTGACATGGCAACTTTTTCAATAACCATCATTTAAATTGATGGATCCCTTAGCATAGATAAATACCTCAAAAAAATATATAATTCTTGTACTAGAATTTTAAAAGTTAATAATTACGTTTTAATCTCGCTTTTATTATTATCATTATTTTATTTCTGTACTTTTGAAAACTTAAAAATTCACATGGTCAGGGATGACTCGAGTCGTAAAATTTAATTATATCTACGACTCGTGAAATCTGAAGCAAAAACACTCTGCTAATATATTTACTAACGGCATTGTGAACCCTCTAGGGTAAGGTATCACAATTCTGCTTATTTCTGATGCGAAGTAGTCACGTGTTCTAGTTTTGTGAGTTGGGGGATTTAGCGAATTAATGGATTTCGACCCCTATCGCTGTTTTCTGGCGACCATGGGCCCTACTTACCCTCGATTATCAGGCTGTACCATAACAATAACGTACAAAAAAAGAACATATCGATAAAACTAGGAAGTTGAGGAAAAACATAAACAAAGATTTTTAACAATATATGTTGAATTTTCAACTTACTGCACAACGCAATCCTATTCTTAGGTATTGCAGATTGCGTACTAGGGTTGTCCCTGTTTAGTACTAGAATTAATTTTATTATTGTATTTTTATTGCCGTTGTAGGCAGACGATCATGCAGTTCAATTGATGGTGAACGGTCATTAATGGACGTCAGAAATAGCAGGAGGATAACCAAGCCGCTGCCAAAATATTAACTTTGAACTTTCTGATACCGTAGAGCTTCCCCTTAATTATTTATATACAAGACGTCTAGTATTTTAACACTGGAAGGAAAAGTAAACCTAAGGCTCATAGACACCACAACGTATATTCTCCGACACATCCTGAGACCGATCTTGGGATCTAAGTAGCATTACGATTTCCTAAAGATAGGAAATTTTCAGACACTGTACAACCCTAAGTTAAAGTGATAGACGAGGTATTATTTATGACGACTAAACGTCAGTCTTGTAATAGATAAAGGCAATAAAATAGAACGCAGACTCAGCGCATGCGTGTGTTGTAGATCCTAGTATTACCAAACAAATAACAAGACTACGAGATATCAATATTACCTCTGTTCAATTTATAAAAACATTCAATCAAAATTGCTTGCGTAGTTTTACGAATTTTAAGTATGCCCAATAGACACAGCTCACTGAGTTTCTCACCGGATCTTCTCAGAGGGTCGCAATTACGATTCAGTGGTAGATTTAGCAAAGCACTGTCCCTGATAGGGCTAGTATTAGGATATTCCCAAGGCTGAGCCCCGTGAGCTCGCCTACACTTTTGGTGACCCTAGTATAATGCCTTGAGGCTACTAGGACTGTTGACATTCAACCTGTAGTGTCACGACGGCTAGTCTATACTGTGAACAAAATAAATCACATAATCATGTTTTACGGAAAATTGATAACTTTAATCAAATATAAAAATACTACAAAAGGAGTAGCCTCCACAGAGCGCTTATTCATTGGTAGAGCGGGATCATTGCTAGTGCCATAGTTATTGCTTAGCGAGATTCGAATCTCCCTAGACAGCCTCTATTTTAGAAATCGGTACGCATGAATACACCCCAGTAAAAATAGACAGCCTCATGGAATTTACCCACACGAAGAAGTATACTCACTAAATATTTTCATGTGGTAAATTAACATTGTTAATGGCGTATGACCGTGTAAGAAACAAATCTGTTCACCGTGCTGACGAATGTTTATTTTTGAACAAAACGAAACATCCGTGAGAATGTTCTATAGCTTTAAGTAATGTTACAAGCAGGAGTAATTAAGGACTCATTTAATGATTGTATTTTCGAACGTAATCAGTATACTTGTTTGCATCCTAAACAGTTATAAGCAGGGTAATTATGCGAATAACTCGCTTAAGCTTAATTTGTTTTCATTAATTGAAACGACACGATATTGTTGGAACGAAGTTCCTTATCGCGCGTTGTGAAAGGGGGCTAGACGGAAAAAATTGTTACGAAAAGTTGTCACGACACTTTTTAGATCCGTCATTCTGACCAATCAACGTGTAGGCGCTTATCGCGTGACATTGCTCGTATCCGATTGGTCCGCGTAATGAGTACAGTTTCTCGAGATAGCGTTTCAACAATAGTAATTTAGTTCATAGTATTGTTTTTTTCTTCTTCATAATGCCGTAATTTATTATTATAACTTAAAAAAAAAATTACAATTCCTTCACTAATTAATCGAAAGGAACTTCGTTCCATCCAGGTGTCCCTTGACATCTCTGAAGTTTTTTTTTGCGAAACTTCTTACCATCTCGCAACGTGATCATGGAATATTTTCATTAACGATTATTTAAATCATTATTGACTTTAAAAGCAAGATAAAAACAGCGATATTCAACTCCCGTTCAACCCACTAATGTTTTGACGTTGCCAAATTATATAACAATGAATAAAACAACCTTGAACGATCTGTAACTAAAGAGTATTTATGAATTGCTTTGAGTACAATAACGAATAAAAGGAACAATGATATTATATTAATGATAAGATAAAGAGACAAATGCTAATGAGAATCGTATGAGTTTTTGCAACAAGGACAATGGAAATCATTATTATTTTCAGTACGTAGTTGCTGTTAAGAGACTAATCCAGCTACGTTCTGGCGGGGAAATCTTATAGTACTAGAAGGCCCAAAATTGAAGGTCCTTTCCCAAAATAAACGTTGTCGTATAGTCAAGAGATACAACAACAAAGAACTAAGTATAAGAAGAATTGTTTTCTAAAAATAATATTTAAATAATTATGACAACACAGTTGAGAATTTCCCTAGAAATACAAAATTGCCATTCACTTTGTTTTGTGTATGAGCATGGTAATAATCGTTCACGATAATTTATCGTAGACGTATTGATAATGAAAAAAGTCTCTAAGCCATTTCTACAAGACGGATGGCAGCGTCAGCGCGCGGAAATACAGCCTAACAAAATGACATAGAATTACGCCATAACATTAGCAAAATAAGCAGACTCCTCGTCATTCAAACGTCATATCCACTGGCGAATGATACTGCATCATAACGTAAGTACGGTCGCTCTAAAAGTAATTATGCAGTGCGCTAGGAGACCGTTCTTGACGCCAAAACGGCAATGAACTGCTAGCCTAATATGAGCGGAAAACAATATTTAATAACGGGCTATTTACTGTGTTGCTTGCGTAAATACTGTTAGTTCAAGGAAATCTATGTCTCATGAACCCGTAATGTCATGCCAAGGCAATATTAACATAGGGACGACGAAAAAAAAAAGTACTGAAGTACTACTACTATTACTTACTACTACTTACTATTTTACTATTTTGATATAGAATCACATTTCACTAGACGAATGTTCACGATTGACTTCCACGGTGAAGGAATAACATCGTGCAATAAAAATCAAACCCGCAAAATTATAATTTACGTAATTACTGGTGGTACGGCCTCTTGTGAGTCCGCACGAGTTGATACCACCACCCTGCCTATTTCAGCTGTGAAGCAGTAATGCGTTTCGGTTTGAAGAGTGGGGCAGCCGTTGTAACTATACTTGAGACATTAGAACTTATATCTCGAGGTGGGTGGCGCATTTACGTTGTAGATGTCTATGGGCTTCAGTAACCACTTAATACCAAGTGGGCTGTGAGCTCATGCACCCTTCTAAACAATAAAAAAAAAACCGGCTTTGTTAGCTAATCTTTCATTTGACTTTGACCCAATTGCTAACCAGACAGGCTTAATCTAAAGATTCCCTGAAGGATTCATCAGTTCAGCTGTTTTGGAGATGGACATCGTCCTTTGTACTATATATGTAGATGTTGTTATGGATCGTCCATTGGTGCGTCTCGGGAATAGAACTGTTTCTTATGTAGAGTTGGCAAACGATCTGAGACTTAAATTATTATTTTTTGAGGCTGATAGCCTTGAGAGGCTGTTTCAGCTTCTCCTTGACGTGTAGGTGAGCTCACGGGGCTCAAACCGGGAGTGTTGCTAACACTGGCCCTAGTAAGAACAATAATAGTTACCGGAGCAAATATGACAAAGTCAATACCGCTACCCATCTTGAATTAAGAGTTGGGAAATCCCAATTGTGTTTTCTAAGTTGCGCTGTAAATCAGAGCCCATAATGCTGCGTGGCAGAAATACATAAGATGCTGGTACCTACCCTATCTAGCTCATATAGCAAACTCTCTCTCTAGCTCACAAACTCTAGCACTATTAAAACGCATACTGAAATATTAAATATTATCTATCATACCCAGATTACTCATTCCATTAAATAAAACCTAAAAACATAACAAAATACTATTTTAAGGCTACTTATAAATAGAAAATCTGTGTTAGCTCACCAGAGCAGCGTCCCCAGAAGGCTGGCAGAATTTCCACGCTGGATAGCAATGCTAATTCTTTGTGCAAAATACGTAACAGCCTTCTGGTCTCCCGAGGCCTCAAATAGTTTTTTTTAAGGTCCTTAAAAAAGCTTTTAGTAGATGGACTCCAGGGGCCCAAAGTTTCTACCCCAAAAGGAACAAAAATGAAATCTTTGAATCACACCCAGAAAATTCTAATAATTTTTTAGGCTGAAAATGATTCTTCTTCTTATCAAATAATTTGCCTCTTCCCTCTGTACAAGCTCTTATAACATTCTTTTTTGTGTTGAATAACAACAAAAACATCTTTACAAAGACGGCTATAGTCATGCGTGCGCCGTTGATGTTGATCGATGACTACATTAGGGCTTGGTTTAAGTCATGAGAAAATCTATTTTAGTTGTCTATTAGTGTGGATTAGAAAATAAATAAAGGTTGGATGGTTAATTTAGTCATATTACTTTTTAGAAATCGTGGCTATGTTTCAATATTGATTATGTGGTATAACGAATATTGAGATGTGATGCTGCCGAAAGATGCAGGAAATCCTGAAAGAGCTCAAGGTACAGACAAGCCTTTCTACTATCTGCCTGCGTAGAGTTCAGGAATATTTTGGCCACATTACCAGAAAGGATAACGGAAACTTGGAATAGTTATCGGTCACTGGTAAAACGCATGGAAAAAGACCACGAGTTAGAAACCCGACACGTTGGCCTGACCAGATCCGCACTACTCTCGACATCACAGTCCACGATGCTCTAAACTTGGTGTGAGGTAGGAAGAAATGGCGCCGAGTGATCCATAACAAACTCTTGTTCTGAGGAGATGGTCACGATCCTCAGCATCGAGGAAATCGAAGCGCGGAGAAGGAGGAGGTATAATGAATATTGTATAATAATTTACACAAACTATAGACTTAATGTAGATGAGTGGTGGTTTTGTTGAGAATGAAAACATTTTAGACGTTTTTTTTTATTGCTTATATAGGTGGACGAGCTCAAAGCTGTTATGCTCAAAGCTGTGGTGTTAAGTGGTTACTAGAGCCCATAGACATCTACAACATAAATGCGCCACCCACCTTGAGATATAGGTTCTAAGGCCTCAGTATAGTTACAACGGCACACCCGCGCGGACTCACAAGAGGTCATACCACCAGTAAGTTTTTTTATTAAATAATAAAAAGTACTTATTTAAGTAAATACGATAAATATACATTTAAACTTTATTGAACATTAAATATTGGATTAAATACAAAACAATACTTTTAGCAACGGCTTAATAATTTAAATAAATAAAAAAATACAAAAGTGGGTAGGAACGATCGACACAGAATATTAAATCTAAGACAAGTGAACGCTGCGCGCGCTTCCAGCAAAAGTGCTCCGAGGTGGCGTGATGTCCCCGCTGGTCGGTCGGTTGCCCCTCCAGATGACGAGTTGCCCCTCCAGATGACGTCACGAGTCCACGTGAGTGCTCGTCGTCAATGGCTCCGCCCATCGACTTTGACTTAAGAGGGAGTCGCCTCTAATACGGCCTCTCCTGACTGGTGGACGTCCACGTTCACCTCGATGTCATGACCGTCTTCAATCTCCGACGATGCAGGACTCACTGTGTGCACAGCGTTGCTATCGGGGTGTTCTATGATATCGTCATAGAAATAGATTGTTTGCATTACAATCATGATTTTGGTACCATGAACCATTAGTAAAAGTTAGTAGTTTTTGTGAGCATTTTACATCACATTTCAGTGCGTTCATGTATAGTAGGCTCTTGTTGAGTTACGTTAGATGTACTGACGACACGGCACTGTTACCATATCGGGTGTATAATATACTGTGAGAGTAAAGTCTGGTTGACATGGCCAAGTTAACATGTCAAGCTAATACACTCGTAACGTGAACTGCGTTACCACGTCACACCTTTACGTGAACTTTGTTACCACGTCATAACATATACGTGAACTATGTTACCACGGTACAACATCTACGTGAACTATGTTACCACGTAAATCTCTGCGTGAACTATGTTACCACGTTACAACATCTACGTGAACTATGTTACCACGTAAATCTCTGCGTGAACTATGTTACCACGTAAATCTCTGCGTGAACTATGTTACCACGTTACAACATCTACGTGAACTATGTTACCACGTAAATCTCTGCGTGAACTATGTTACCACGTTACAACATCTACGTGAACTATGTTACCACGTAAATCTCTGCGTGAACTATGTTACCACGTTACAACATCTACGTGAACTATGTTACCACGTAAATCTCTGCGTGAACTATGTTACCACGTTACAACATCTACGTGAACTATGTTACCACGTAAATCTCTGCGTGAACTATGTTACCACGTTACAACATCTACGTGAACTATGTTACCACGTAAATCTCTGCGTGAACTATGTTACCACGTTACAACATCTACATGAACTATGTTACCACGTAAATCTCTGGAAGCATGCAGTCAACCCCAAGAATGTTTGACATTACGCGTCACTGGTGACTCAACTAGTGCCTGAACCCTACGAGGACTCGGCCTAACCTGACCTCCACCAAAAATTAAATCAAATCGTGAATCTGTAGACTAGCGTTCGCGAGTCAACCAGAGGGCCCATTATGCCCCGTATCATTATTAAAGTTCCGAGTTTGTCAGTCAGAACTCTGACCATCTTAAGACAGAGCAACGATCTCCTGGCGCACTCGACGTATGAGGCAAAGCAATCTGATGCTAATTGCATAGCATTATAAAGAATATTGGCATACTCTAACTTTCGCGGACACAACGGCTTAAAGTCTTTTACGAAGTTACCCCACGTCCGGTCACTAGACAATCACACGTGTAACCAAGTACGCTCATCACTCTTAAGACAGCCCAAAACTCGTGACAAATACTCAGTGCCTTCCCAGTTAAGGATCTAGCCCATTCTACTTCCTTACACATTGTGTCTATGTATTGCACGGCAGGGTAAAACTTAGAAATAAGGTAACCATGAGCTCGATCTGAATTTACGAATCTAATGGATTCGGTTAACTTCCGTGCTGATGTGGTAGTTGCCTTTTTATTGTCACAACGCGTGGTGGAACTATTTTACATCTATTCTCAAACGCGGGTACAATCGACACGGCGATGGAACAACACGGCGTCCCGTTTGCATGATCACCGACCTGGACAGTCGGACTGTTGTCTAATTGACGTATTGATGGAGTTTGCCGACTAGTAACATTTTGAACCCTTCGAATGCTATTTCCACCCACCGAAACTGAGCATTCAGTCTCGAGCATGTTCTATCGCGTCAATAAAAATAGACCGTAAGGTCGGTTGTGATAAAGTCGTTGAGCTAGTTACTTGGTGATTTATTACATTTCATAAGAGGGTATCCGACAAAAAAAATCTACTTCGCACCAAGAATCGATATCATTAACGCTGGGGTCAAAATTAGAAATATAAAAATGGTTCGACCTTACTTTGGACAGTGCACTTAATGCTCCGATGATCCTGTCTGTAGCGTCGTACGCGCGGGACTCTGACGGCGGCGGTGATGTGATTCCCAACGCCACCACGGGTCCGGCGCCACCACCGTCCGCGGTCGAGGGACGTGCGTCTTCTATCTGCGACCCTAGCGGGCTCGACTCACGCGCAACGTTCACATTTGAGTTTTAAGCAATTAAACGCGCCAATATTATTCTCCAATATTGGTCTCGAACATTCGGCGAATGCGAGCGTCCTCCTACCCTGCTTCCAGTTACACGTATATCGGTCATTACTTTGTTAATTTAATGCAAATTTTAAAAATAAACTGTACGCCAGGATAACCCAAAAGCGGATAGGGCACAAGCCCTATCCCACTTCTGATTTTAGCAACGGCTTAATAATTTAAATAAATAAAAAAATACAAAAGTGGGTAGGAACGATCGACACAGAATATTAAATCTAAGACAAGTGAACGCTGCGCGCGCTTCCAGCAAAAGTGCTCCGAGGTGGCGTGATGTCCCCGCTGGTCGGTCGGTTGCCCCTCCAGATGACGAGTTGCCCCTCCAGATGACGTCACGAGTCCACGTGAGTGCTCGTCGTCAATGGCTCCGCCCATCGACTTTGACTTAAGAGGGAGCCGCCTCTAATAATACATAAATTTAACAAAAGCCGTTTAAAATTTGTGTCTACAATTAAACCTCTAAGTTTACCTAGACTCAAACAAACTCAAGTCTATCTAAGTAAGCATATTTTTGCACGTTGCACACTAAGGTGCGTAAATTATTTTTGACATAAGAAAACTGAAGTCAAGGAGCATAAATTGAGTTCCTTATAGGGTTAATTTTAATTAAAATAAATATATCGAGGAACGGCCCGTGGCGTGCGTGCAATTATTAAAGAACACCGAATCTTATAGTGTTGTAATACCTGCTTATCACTTTTTGAGTCATGCGATCGTTTACACCGGAATTTCGAGTCCAAATGACAAGCGAATGCGGACGTATTTTTTTTCAAATTATCTTCAATTATGATTTTGGTTATAAAACGGATATAAATTAATAGTTATTAGCTCGTAGATACAGTTCTACTACATAAGTTTCTATTTATAAAATATTAATTAATAAATATTAATTTAAAAATAAACAAGTACCTACTAATACATGTGCAAAAAAATTTTAGAATTTTTCAGATATTTAAAAAAAAGTTATTGAAGATATAAATTAACTAATTAAAACTAACTTAAAAATTAACTAACAGAATAAACAAAATACATTTGTGCAGCATCTATATATACTATAGGAATAATAGTGATTTAAACATTTAAGCTTTTCGTGCAAGATTTCAAAATCGCGTATTTTTGTAATTTGTACCAAATCTCAGATTCGCCAACATAAAGCAATAAGTAACCGAATACCCGCATCCTTTTAATCTTCAATCAGCACACTCTTGAACTTTGTTTTAATACTTTTAATTATATCGTATGCAAACCGAAATGTGTCTTATGCTTCGACTAAGAGTCAGAGGATTTGGATCAGAAATCTATGTCCATGTCATGCAAAAAGTTTTTAATTTTTACAAACAAACAAACATTATAACAGTTTACATTTTTAGTGATGATATGTTGTATCATTAAGGCCCAGCCTATTCCACTATGTTTGTGAATAAAAATAATCAAATTATTTCATATATTTACCAGTAAACTATCTCGTTTCTTGGTGTTTACTTGTGTCTTCTAGTTGGAGTCGAGTCGTGAATTATGACACTTAAGTTTTATTTTAAACATTTTAGTCACTAATTTTGTATGGCATACGATTTTCTTTATTTTAATTCTCTCAACTCTCATAAGTTTTCCACGAGCATGTGTCGTCTAATTTAAAATACAAATACCCACGTATTGCTGTTTGTTTTTGTTCTATACGCAGTTTCAGAGTATTTGATTATTTCTGTTCGTTTGTATTTCAATTATATAATACTATATATTATAACGTATGGGGTGAGATTGTGAATGGGGGACGTCAAAATTCTGTGCAGCAATTTAAAAAAAAGCTATTTCGAGGGTTAAATGCAGAAACAGAAGCTTACAACCGATAAGCAACAATATCGGCGTCAATTGCCTTAAGCTTGGAATTGGTAACCACATTTTTGGTTGTTATTGTAGTCCTAGGGTACCCCGCTGATACGTAGGGCCCTCACAAGCTGTCTTCACGTGGCCTTGTCTTGCGCTTGATCCTTGACTCACTCCAAGTCATGTCCCTATCTCGCCCTCCACTTATTTAGTAAAACTTTTATAAATAAATATCGGATTGAAGATAGCCTAATTCTATCTCAACCGAATGATCATTGTTCTATACTCTTCGTATATACTGTGTTACTTATAATATTTTGTATTCAAGTTTAACAATATTTGCTATATGTATATGTGCATTACTATAATTCTCATGTTGTATTTGTTATTTTAGCTGTTCTACACACACTCATCACTTTTAATTATTATTCTCATAATCCTCTCGCAGGTCTGCTGGAAGAGATTTCTTAAAGAAATAAGCAGTGCCTTTGTACATAATTTTCCTATTACTCTGTACTAAGTCTTCTTTTCTGTGTGTACATAAATAAATAAAAATAAATAAATAGCATTGAAGTTTTTTTTTAGATCAATGAGACATGAAGCAGCCAAAACGTCATCGTACTAGAGTCAAATCGTTTACCATACAATAAAAGTTATTTCGATGAGCACATACATAAAAGCATTCGTATTCAAGAAATGAACTTCCAATGCTGAATTTGCATAAACCATCAGAGCATACGAATAGTAGATTTATAAATGTACTTTGAATCATATGCTTGGCATTCAGACCTTTTTTTTTTTCAAGTTTCTAGAAAAGACGTTGGAGATAACTACCGTAGTTCCAAATCAAATAAAGCTGAGCTTAATGTTTTGAAAGCGATACGGAAGTCACTTTTGTGTTGTGCTGCGATCGTTTAGCTTTAAAACCAAAATGAAGCCTTAAAATTATCTAAATATAGACATAGAAATAATTACTATTAAAATACCTCTGCGATTATTAAAAGTCAAACTATGCATTACTAGTTTTAATTTTCCTGTTCACCAAAATCCGAAATTGTTTTTCGTGTGTCCGTACCACCACCCTGCTTATTTCTGCCGTGAAGCAGTAATGCGTTTCAGTTTGAAGGGTGGGGCAGCCGTTGTAACTATGTATACTGAGACCTTAGAACTTATATCTCAAGGTATGTGGCGCATTTACGTTGTAGATGTCTATGGGTTCCAGTAACCACTTAACACAAGGTGGGCTGTGAGCTCGTCCACATATCGAGGCAATAAAAAAAAAAATAAAAAAAAGTAAAACTAAATCGATAGATTCCTCCTTTAATGCCTTCCTGAATACTTCAAGTGAGGGGCTTCCACAAATAATTCAAGGTCAAAATTAGCCAAATCGGTCCAGTCGTTCTCGACTTTTAGCGAAACTAACGAACATCAATTCATTTTTATATATATAGGTAAATAGATTAGGCGACCATTCTGCTCTGCTCATCAATTTAGAAATAATCACCTATTTCGTCAGTTAAAACACAATCGTGTGCATGTTATGTACGGATTGCGACGCACACATGCTTCAACGTTTATAAATCACCATTATCTGTTACATCTATATTTTGATGTCTTAATTTAAAACTAGTCGTGATTCAAAACCGATACTATAGATGAATAGCGAGTATTTACATATTAACATATTATTATCAGTTTAAATGACGTTAATATTCTATAATTAAGACAAGGTTATCGGACCTTGGAAGAAAGTCCCTAGTTTGATACCCGAAGCACGTGCATTACGCGTTTTTTTATTCAACTTTTAGGCAAAGTTATCTTTAAACATTCTTACGGTTGCTTAATTTTATTAAACCAAAATCAGTTTAGAGAGAGAGAGAAAGAGAGAGAGAGAGAGAGAGAGAGAGAGAGAGAGAGAATACACTTCATTGCACACCAAAACACAATTTACATTTTTACTGGTGGTAGGACCTCTTGAGAGTCCGCACGGTTAGGTACCACCACCCTGCTTATTTCTGTCGTGAAGCAGTAATGCGTTTCAGTTTGAAGGGTGGGGCAACCGTTGTAATTATACCTGATACCTTAGAACTTGTCTCAAGGTGGGTGGCGCATTTACGTTGCAGATGTCTATGGGCTCCAGTAACCACTTAACACCAGGTGGGCTGTGAGCTCGTCCACCCATCTAAGCAATAAATAAATAAAAGAAACATTCAAAAAACAGTCAAAAAGCAGATACATTTGTACAATAGGCGGTCTTATCGCTAAAAGCGATCTCGTCCAGACAACCGTTTAATTTACAGAAATTCTAGAAAATATAAAAATATAGCAGGTATGTTGCGGTATGTTGTAATTTAATACCATTTTAGGAATATCAGGGATAAAAACTCTTCTCGAAATTGAACTGAGAAACTTTTTTTTAAGGTTGGGATCATACAAAAATAAAGTATAGGGTAGGTGAAAAAAAAAATTTGGAGGTAAAGAAAAATGTTATTAAAGCCTATCTGCCCAAAACTCAAAATACAGTAACAGCAGTAACATTTTTTGGGAAATCAAAATAAATGAGCATAATAATAATTTAATTCGTGAATTAATTTATTCGATTGCCATACAACTTGCTAAAGATTTTTTAACACACTTTTGTTAGCGCGGTATGTACTCGTGTGTATGTAAAGGAATTTTTGAACATTATTTTCGTTTACTTTAAGACGTCTGATTAACTTGAAAATTTCCACACGCATCAAGGATTGATGTAAATACAATAATTTTGTAGCTTCGCTTTAATATTCTGGCTAGTATCAACATAGGTAGTATCAACATAAATAGAAAAAAAGGATAAAGATGATTAAAAAGAAGACGTGTGGCACTCGGGGACTGCCGCGGTAAAGCTATTGCAAAGCATTTTTTATCAACTTATGCAATTACAATTAGACAATAATAATTTCATATTAAAACATTAATAAAAATAAGACCACGCTATATTTATAAACATTAACAAAAGTAAAAAAATTACTGTCCCCTTCACACTCATAAGCTAGACCGGGTGAGAGAGAGATGGGCAGACTTTTTTTCATGATGCTCATACAGTGCGACGTCACGCCGCGCGCTTAATCACAAACACTACACCAGCGCAACGTGTGAATGTGTTGAACGCGAGCTACATAGTAGGCGTAGTGGGGCTGTCAAGTTATTTTCGTTACGGAATTTCTTGATTCAGTTTCAATCAATAGCTTAAAAATATTGTATGCTGTTTAATCATGTCTTTTAGTCTTTAAATTTCGTATTTTTATTATTAATGGAGTCGTATACATCCGGTTAATCAATTAAGAGTCGGTTTAAAAATGTAACTGTATTTGAAATTATCTTATCACAATATTAAATATTTTTCTCGGTGAACAATAACAAATGTGACTGTAGGTTCGGAACAGTCTGTATTTTTTTTACCTTCCAAATTTAAATATTTCAAATAACTGACGTTAATCGCTTTCAATGTCACGTTTTTTTTTCTATGACACCGAAGCGAAGGAATCACGAAGTTTTTGCGCATCTGTCATTCAGAGTGACAGCTAAAGCAAAAAAAAAAAACTAAAAATTTTAATCTTATTAAAGTTTAAGCGTGCCTGTCATTGTGGTGTTTGTTTTCTGTGAGAGAACGTGTGGGCGTTGTAAGAAATTAATCATACTTTAATTTTATTAATGTGATTTTTTACTTGTTTTTTCTTCGGTTCGATTATGTATTAGCTTTTATTACTGTGTAATAAGCAGACGGAGTCCCGATCCTGGTCATTTTAATCCACCACTTTATGAAGACACCTTTCACGATGAGAAATAATTACGGATTTTCAATTCTATCACCCTCTCTCGCAGACAAGCTTTCAATCCGAAAAGTACGTCTTTGCGGTAGAATTGAGCAGCATAATAGTAGCGTACGTCTGGTATTCCAGTAAATTAATTACAAAAAAAACATTGAATAAAATTGTCAATTTTATACGTGATTTACTAAAATCTTTAGAACTGCTACAGAATTCAAACATGGGTCGCATCGATCGGCTACCTGCGCCATAGCCACTAGGCCAATCGACTTCAGTGATACGAATCAAGGGTGCTTCCCTAACATTAAGAGGATAATAAGCAAGCATAATTACATCCACCGGTCACCGTTCTCGTCGAACCCGTCGCTTGCGACGAAGGGCTCGACGAGTAAATTAACACATAGACACAGCCCACTGAGTTTCTCGCCGGATCTTCTCAGTGGGTCGCGTTTCCGATCAGGTGGTAGATTCTGCGAAGCACTGCTCTTATTAGGGCCAGTATTAGCAACGCTCCCAGTTTTGAGCCTCGTGAGCTCATCTACTCGCCCGGTTACGCTGACAGAGCCTCTCAAGGCTATCGACTTAGGTGGAAAAAAAAGATGTGGGACACCGGATAGGAACGAAGTTCCTTATTATAAAAATATTAATTTCAAGTTATTTTCAAGGTATAAAGAAAATAAAACTGGAGGTTTCGCAACAACCCACGGCCATTCGGTAACGTGCGAACTTATTGTGGTACGCTTCATTCACGGTTGCTTGCATAAGACTTAGTGTATTGCGCATACAAACGCTCTGAGATCGTGGTCAATGAATGATAAAAATATGTTATTTTTTTTACGTTATTACAAAGTTAAGCCGTACACTGTGTGCATTACTAATATAAATCTTACGTTACGGACGTTTTTTCCCAGTTAGGGTACCCGTCCGCATCGTCCCATATGGAACTTCGTTCCAAAAAAATTGCATCCAGTCGTTTCAAAACGGAACCCTAAAAGAATTTACATTGAAAACGTTCAGTGATTGTCTCTAAAATAGAATGGCTTGGTAGATAACACGTTTGCGCCGCGTTCCGTGATACTATATATCATCTGCCGTGATACTTAGAGCTACGAACACTTTGTAGGTGCTGTTATTTAGGGAGACTTTAATATCCGTAATTCTTTGAAATGCTGACTGCTTTAAATTAATGTGATTCGGAATATATCACAATGGTAATTTAATGATAATTTAACTAGTTTCATTATGAGCTAAAACACGTGGAATTTTTTTGTTACATAAATTTGCAAAAATAGCATTCCTATGCAACGTTAGTAATAAAGTAATAAGTTCATCATGATATGTAGCTCTACAGCACATTCTGTTTTAAATATGCCACATCTATCTCAAATAATAGTTCTATATAAAAGTTCAATGCACTGACGGAATGCCACACCTCCCCCTGCGCGCTACGTAGAAACATAATTAGTGTTCCCATCGCATCCCCAATGTATTGACGCCGTTGTATTGTACTACATCCATTGGCGGCCCGAGACGGAATATTCAGAACGATACGACGGGTAGAGTCGGCGGTGTATCATCATTATCGTTTTAATAACGCAACGCATGTGGCTCTTGGTATGTTGTTTTGTAACAGATGTCTATAAAATTCATAAATAATACGTTTTTAATGGTTCCGAGAAATAGTGTATCACGTTATTATTATTTTTAAATCGATTTTACTGCTAACAGAATTTCTGACCTGATTTTGATATTCATAGTCTTCCCATCGACTCCACACTATTGAGTAACATGCGTATATAAGCGTACAGACATCTCATATTATTTTTCAAACTAGCGATTTTTTTAATGTAGGTATATTAAGTATAATATCAGGTTTTTTATATAATCGACGTATTTAAATTTAAAAAAATCGACAGAATATGTAGTTTTATTTTAAAATTATTTCATCATCAGCCAGTTTTCAATGGGAAAATACAAATAAAATTAATTCGCCTTAATTACGAGACGTCAAACATTTTGTATCGCTCGTAATTAAAGTGTTGCCAGTTAGTAATTATGTAAATAAGTGATTTATCAGATTTCTTTCGAGATAATATCTGCCTTGACATTCCCCGAGTTATGGATAGTCATTTTATTTTTGGAGTTTACTCCTTTAGAATCGATTTACATATATAGGCCCGGGGTATGAAAATTATGGGGACCAAAATCGTACTAGCATGTCACACGAAATGCGTTATGCGCATTTCGTGTGACATGCTAGTACATGCGCCGGCAGTCCGCCACAAAGCCTCGTACTGATCGCGCGTTTCTCTCATTATTGTATTTTCATATATTTGTTAGTCGTTTGTTTTGTGTCTCGTTAATTTGTTAATAATCTGTAGTGTATCGTGTTGTCGTAATATAGAACTATTTCTCGTATTGTTTCGTTTAATTTTTTATATCCAGTAAACTCCAGTCGTGCGTCGGAGCGGACACACACACTTTTTTTTTTTTAAAATTTAATCGTCCTAAAATATTTTAAATCTGTACGAACCTGTTTTCGTTTGACATATTTTTAAACGTTGGTATTGGAATTAAAATTTATTTTTAAGTAAATATTTAAATCATTTTTTTTATATTTTATTTAAAACCCACAATCTTGTTGATACATCCTAATCCTAAAAATAAAATGTGCAGTATATATTATTATGTTGTAGAAGTGAAACCATCGGAAGAATCCTATCTCTTGCGGACTAAATTCAATAGATTTGTCTCTTTTAGTGTCGTTTTTTCTTTCATACAAGTTCAAAGACAACGGAGCCAAATAAGTTCTCATTACAAATTCTTTTTGCTCTATGATTGGCGTGACCTATAGACATCTTAACTTGAATTCTGCTGCCCGCCATTGGACATACTATTGAGATATCATGCATGCCCTTAACATTGACAGATTTGTTGTTTCCTAAAGGCATGATTGCTTCCAGTAGTCATTTGATCGGGCTTCAATCAATACACATCCTACCTAGTGTTTTAGGAACTATTAATTCAGTTTAGATTAGGTAGCTGGTGAAACTACTGTTACTATTGACAGATGACAGTGTCAGTGGTGTACTCTGAGACCTCTCAGTTATTTATTCACGTTAATGACTAAACAGATTAAGATCTGAAGGCGACATGGTTTGAGACGCGTCCGGCCCGGTTAGGCTAATAAAAAGATACTACCCGCAAAAGGATCAAATAAAAAAACCCACGTATAATTCAGTTATGAAACAAAAAGATGGCTACGCAACATTTTGGCGCGCCGCAAATCAAATACCCGTGTAATGTACAACTCTGTTCGCAGCCATTTGTCGTTAGTGTGAATAATCGCGTGTCGTATGATAAATAATTTTGGATGCATATTTTTTATTTATTTATTGTCCATCTGACAGGGATTTGGCCGAATTATGAGAACCACCCAATGTGGATTAAATTTAGGGTACGGTCGATTAGCTTAAGTATCTTTACTCAAATTCTACAACTGTTTTTTTTTTATTGCCGTAGGCAGACGAGCATACGACCCATCAAATGATTACCGTCGCCCATGGACGTTAGCAATACGACCCATCAGTTGGTGAGTGGTTAGCGTCGCCCATTTAGGTCAGCAGTACCAGGGACAGAGCTTAGCCGCTGCCTACCGTTAAATTTATGTTTATATTCCCTATCTACTCGTGTGCTTTTGTTGAACCTTGATGTTGAAAATCTTGTACATTTTTGCTGAACCTGCCTTTAAAATACTAACGTGGATTCACTGCTTATTTTGTAAGTAAATAAGTATGTAGCCATCCAAACTTGAATTCAGTCATCGACCCTGAGAGAAAACGAAAAACTTTCGCACTCTGCTTATGCGGTACAATATTGTCGTTAAGCTGTTTTTTTTTTACACTAAGAAAAGTTCATAATGCATGCTATGATTTTTATTAATGCGAAACACACACATTTCTACATACCCAATCCTCGAAAATCGTAAATAACCGCGAAAATAAAAGTAATAAATAAAACGGGACCCGGTACGTCTGTAAGCCGTCTTTATTTATTAAATGTTACCAGCTAAGTACGGTCATTTGATACTGGCAACATTGTCCGATGACGTGTCGACTGACGATTTATCGTGATATCTTTTAACTGAACTTTATGACGTACGATGTAAAGTCGCATTTGTAATGGCCAATCAAAAATTATTGTAAAATTGTATTATAGAAAAATATAATGTACATTTGTGGTCGTTTTTTTAAACGCTTTTATTAGCTAGGTACGTATATTCGTTGTTAAATATAACAGAATATTTGAATGTCATTTTCGCCGACTTTAAACGTCCGATATGTATGTTAAAAATTTGCACACGTGTTAAGGTCCGATGACAATACAAAAATATTTTTTAATTCACTCTAAAATCCTAACCAGGGGGAACAGGTTTAAAAAAAAATTATTTTATTGTTTGTTTTGTTAACGACTTTTTGCATTATCGCGCGTGTTTTTTATTTATTTTTATTTTTAGCACGTTGCCTGTCATGTAGGTCACCGGTGCCCTAGGCGGCGCACTGAATTTGTTATTATGTCGATTTCTGTTACTAAGCGTCCAGATTGCCTGACTTTGCCTTCTTTTATTTGTTAATGTACGTTTTAGTCTTTTTAATCTCTTACAAATAAATTCATTCTAGTATCTAGTATATTCGAATACGCCTTTCCCAAAGTCTACTATGTAAATATTCCGGCGCCTTAGTAAGAAGATCGAAAAAGGAAATCGACATAATTCTCATTGCTCGATTTCATATCTCAAAGTGAGTGGCGTTCAAGTACTAATCTCTATTGATAAACATTAGAACAGGTTATCCGTGAGCCCACATTCATACGTTTTTTTAAAAGTTGATTCTTGGCGTAACTCACTGAGTTTTTCGCCGAATCTTCTCAGTGGGTCGCGAATCCGATTCATTGGTAGATCCTGCGAAGCACTGCCCTTGCTAAGGCTAGTGTTGGCAAATTCTCTCAGGTGCAACCCGTGAGCTCACCCACCCGTCCGGGTGTAGCTGGAAAAGCTTTTTAGGCTACCAGCAAATAGGTACGGAAAAAATCTTGGCATATTGTTCTATTTTTATCAATATAAGTATATAGAATCATTATAGAGAGTAAAGGATGGTACATCATATTACAACACTATTAGGTTTTTATTGTAACAAAAACATAGACATAATCTTGTACGGAATATTGACTAGTACTAATTTCGTCATCGATAATGACTATTAGCCACCTCAGCTCTTAACTTTACTGGTGCTAGGGCGTCTTTTTAGCCCACGCACCATCACCCAGCCTTTTAATACCGCGAAGCAGTAGCGTTTTGGTTTGAAGGGTGGGGCGTCGCACTATAGAACCGAGACTTAGAACTCATGCAAGTCTCAAGGTGGGTGGCGGCATTTTCGTTGTTTGATGTCTATGGGCTCCGGTAACCACTTAACACCATATGGGCCGTGAGCTCTTACACTCGTCTAATCAACAATAATAAAACCTCTGAACGCAATTTATCTATTGAGTTAATTTACTTCTCGCTTGCTCGCTTTTACGAGGTCCTTTCTGTTCGAAAGATGCTCGCGGGAGATGTTCGCCTTCAGAATGTAGATACGTGCCCGTGCATCGGACGTGTGCTTACAATCGACTAGTCGATCATCTAACACGATGACCGGACACGTATCCGACACACGACCATTGTAACTCTTAATGAATCACGTTCGCATTAAAAGGGATGCAACATTTTCGATAATCCTGTTTTTGGAACAAAGCTCCGTGTCGGACGCTGCGGAGGGGTACCGTAACCGACGAAAAACGTCCATAACGTAAGATTTTTATTATTTATGGTATAATCTTAGTATGATGGCTATACAGTGTCTAATGTATAGTGTACGCGATGACGGCTATTATTATTATTCATATAAATAGCTGTTTCTTTGTATATTATTATTATTTTATATTTTTTATAAATTATTGTGAATAAAATAAAGTTGATAACTTTGTAGTTTCTTTTTTTTATCAATAATATAATCATAATAAAAAATGTATACCCGAATAATTATTTTCTTTATACCTCGAATAGAACTTAAAATTAATATTTTATAATAAGGAACTTCGTTCCTATCCGGTGTCCCACGACACCACACATCTTTTTTCCCCTCTGGGGGTCAGTCGACTAGAGGTAAGACAGTTCGCGGGGCGCTGCTCTAAAGTGCCGATTATTTAGATACTCCTCAAAGGGGTAGGACATAATATCACAATAGTAATCTCATCGAACCCCCTTTATTTAGCAATCGTTTTTTCATTTTCAGAATAAAAGCTTGTCATAAAAACCAATTGAGTAACTATAGTTGGCGTTGCTGCTTAATCATTATTCTACAAACAGACACATCGAAAAATAAGGCAATTTGAATGACCATATTCAATACAAAGTTATTGGACATTAGCAAAACGCTCACGGCCCCTTTGTGTATAAAATATGATGTAAAAATTGTTTCTGTAATCGCATCCGTAAAATAACAAGCTTTGTGTCTTGATTGGCAAAAATTTCCCGACTACGCATGAGTTAATGGAGTTAGCTGGTGACAGGGTAGATTTCACCGCCCAGTCTATTTCTCTAGCTGTAAAGTGTTCAGCCGCCATTACACAATTCTTCTGATTTCTATGTGTCTTAAGGTCACGTTAGGTTTTTGGTAGTAAATCAGAAGATTGCGCGTGCTTAAATCACGCGAAGTCGTCGCTATACAAGTGGTGACAAAGCTTATTTACAAGTGGTGACAAAGCTGGAAGAGATCGCTTTTAGCGATAAGACCGCCTATTGTACAAATGTTTCTGCTTTTTTTGATTGTTTTTGAATGTAAATTGTGTTTTGGTGTGCAATAAAGTGTATTCTCTCTCTCTCTCTCTTCTAGTGAGCGGATGATATTGCTCGGTAGACGGACTTTTTTTATGATTGAAGGATTACTAGTGGCCCTTCCAGTTTCAGTTTCACCAGGACAGGTGGAGTTAGGAAAATTGTTGTTTGAAACACCTTCTTGCTCAGCTTGCTCTTGCTTGTCAGCTTATCTTGAAATTGTCGTTGGCGAGATTCAGGCCTCTGGTCAAATGCATTATTTTCTATGATGGCTACTACCAAATGTGGTTCTTACGTGCCAACGAATTTGGACATTAATTAAGCCAATAAAGCTCCGATTACTTTATCAAAATAGTTCTGGACATTAACGATTGGCGGTGTTGGAGGTTAGAACTTGGAGTAGGAGAGAGCTACGATCGAGGACGGATAGAGGAGTTCACGTTGTAGCTATGGGCTTCCGTACTTGAGATCACATAGGTGGTCTGCTCTTTCACCCAACCAGCGCAATAAAAATCGAAAATGATCACGATTATCATTCGATTCTCAATAAAACAAAACAGGACAAACCACAAACAGAACTACTGCGAATTGATAATTACCTAATCTAAAGCCATTATAGCTACTCATTTAGCTATATCGCGGAATTCGTAATGAGAAACCCGCCATGTGGCTTTATTAGCATTTAGCAGTAACACGCCTACACGTATAATCACTAATTTTTAATTTGATTTTTATATCGATACAACATATACATCTATATTAATGTACAAAGATATCGTCGAACGTGCTTAAAACGATAATAAAAAGTTCAACAAGTCCATTGATAAAAAGATTAATACGAACAAATACATAGTTTTATTTGAGAACCAATGCTAAGTGAAAGTTATGCGTAACCATTATTAAGTACTGTTATATGGGACTTTGAAAAGCTCTTTTTAAAAAAGATTTTGTTGACTTAGAAGATACAAAGAATTCGACTTAGAAAGAGTGTGGCTCATAATAACGCCACAGAGTGAGTGCGAGCCAAATGGGCTCCAGTATATTATGTTAGGCCCGAAAGTGCTGATAGTAAATTAATTAATATACCAGATAATATAATTATTATAATAGTACGTATTACAGTTGAAAATTCGGTACCCGCGTGTGGGATTTGATCACCAACCCGCTCTCATCTTTCGACCAAAGTTTACTTGGCGTCTTATCCTTGCGTCCACGACTCTATTGGATAAAAATGACCTGATATATCTCACGTCCATAAACATCGATTACCACTCACTATCACGCCGTATACTTTGCTTTTGACGGCAATAAAGAGTACTATTAGTAGCCATAAGAAACTTGCGTGTCTTTAATTTCTGGTTAAGATTGAGCTTTCTCATCTAAGATCATCTAATTTACTAAAAACACTTGCATAGCAGCTTATTCTCCGAAATATCATATCGTAAATCACCTGTGGATTTAAAATTAAAATGGTATTGGAGGAATAACGATTAGTTCAGTGGTGTGGATTGAGAAAGGCCTATGGCCAGCAATGGACGACTGTAGGCTGATGATAATGATGATAACGGTGGAGGAATAAGTCATGCAAAGTAGAAAACATTGTGTTAATAGTTTTAGCAGTAGTCGTGCTCGATATAGTAGATAAAGAGAACTTCAATGTGAAATTGTTGAAAAACATGAGTGTAGTTGTGGTAAGAATTACGCCATACCATCTTACTTACTATACGGTGCGTAACTAAACATATTTTAGTCTCGGCTTTCTATAGCTTATAGAATCAAAGTTCGAGACCATAAGACTGTGTGTGATTTATCTTCGATTATTTATTTATTACGTTCTACGTCTAAATAAATAATAGTTAAAAAAACAAAAAACATACGCTTTTATATAAAATCCAACTAAAAAATAGAAAATAAATTTTGATAAATTTGAATTAAAAATAGTGTAAGAAAAAATGATTTTATTGTAAAAAAAACGTGGGGTGCATGGTATCAATAGTTATAAATTTTTTATGAACAGATAATTATGAGTTGAAGGGTTATTTTGATAATAACCTGAAAAAAATCAATAAAATAAAGCTAATAAAAGCGTATTAAAAAGAAAATGATATCCGATAATTCATAAACGATTGAACTATTATCTTATAAACTAGTTCCGAAATATCAATGGGTATTCTGAAAAGAGCATTTCTGTTTTATTTAATTTTTTTCACACACGCTAAAGCAGCATTTATTACGATTTAAGTCGAAAACATCCAAAATGAAGTTCATCAACACCGCACTCGGATCGAATATAGACAATTTTATACCAATTAAATAATAGTAAGCGATGTATCGGGCACAGGTATATTGAGGCACAAACTTATAGAACGGGTGACGAATCGGTAATAGTTGATACCAGTTTTGAAACTGCCGCCTCTGTTAAGGCGAAGAGTTCACTAATCATTGATTTATTAGAGTTAGACAGTAGCTTGGGCTGCACCTCCGATACTGCTGATATCAATGAGCGACAGAAACCACTTCCATCCGGTAAACCGTGGAGTTGTTTATCCGCCTTAACGAAAGTTTGACATAATTAATGAACGGTTGTGATGAGTGGATATAATATCGATAAATAGTTATTTTTTATTTATTAAGCTAGATTCTTATTAAAGATTGCGGCTTATCTAATGCTAAATGATTTTAAAAGCCCTTAGATAGTGTGAAGGTGACTTGTCGAGGCTAAAACTGTAAAGCATAGGTACGCACGGGTAGGTACCACCGCCCTGCCTATTTCTGCCGTGAAGCAGTAATGCGTTTCGGTTTGAAGGGTGGGACAGCCGTTGTAACTATACTTGAGACGTTAAAACTTATATCTCAAGGTGGGTGGCGCATTTACGTTGTAGATGTCTATTGGCTCATTGGCTCCAGGAACCACTTAACACCAGGTGGGCTGTGAGCTCGTCCACTCATCAAAGCAATAAAAAAAGCATGCCTCTTAGCAGAAATAAGCAGGGCAGCAATGCTTACCTGTACAGCCTGAAATCACCCTACCACCAGTGACGCAGTGACAGAACTAATCTAATATTCTACGATGGTTGCTTTTGAAACCACCCTGCGCGATCTTAGATTTTCTATATCTGTATTCCAAAAACAGTATTGGAATTCCAAAGTCATCGCCGAAAGAGAATTGAAATACCTATGTCTAGAAAATCGTTTCGAAAGAAGTACGAATCTCCTAAGGTTAAAAAATAAACAATTATTATTGTTAATTCGTTCGGAACAGATTAAATGGCATATATACCAAGGCACTAGCGGATACCGCCTTAAATTCGAAGAAAAAAAATAATGATAAAGAGTTAACTAAAACAATTTGATTGTAAAGAAATAAATCGCTTCGTTACCGTTATAAGTCTGATTGGTTAGCAATTCAACATCTCACAATGTTCCCATGAAAACATTTTTTATACACACATCAAAATATTTTCGTAAAAGCCGTGACTAAAATGAAAATCTCTGTTTGTAATACAACGTTACTAACACAATGAGGTATTATTATAAAATGTTGTTTACCATGAAATGTTAAATAATGGGAATTTTCTAAAATATTTATGTAAATAAAACGGGTTTTACGGTTTAATCTCTGTTTTTTTTTACTTTTCATTATATAAGATACTAGCTGTACCCGTCGAATTCGTTGGGCATTTAAAATTAATATTATTATTTCTCCCCCCCACAAAAATTTTCATCATTTACGCCCCCGCAACTGGTGCAGGGAGTCCAACACTCATAAATATTAGCCTATCCATTAAGTACATGTATTTTCTACATGGATAGTTTCAAGTCAATCGGATGCATTGTTCAGTAGTTATAACGGAACATCCGTAAAAAACATTGTAGATTTATATATTAGTATAGATGCACTACTCTCAACTCCTCGGTCCACGGTAACATCCGCGAGGATAGGCAGGCCTGGTGCCGGATAGTCCAGGAGAAAGTTATTAAGTGAGGTCACAACCCTCAGCATTGAGGATTATCGACGCAAGCAAGACGATCTATGATTACCTTCGATCATGGCCACTATAAAAATATTACGTGATTGTAATTAAATTTAATTACTTTTACATAAATTGTAATTAAAATTACTTTGACGGTTTAATCTCGCGTTTTGTCATTATAATAAATAATAGGGGTTAAAGTATGACATTGCCGTTCTATTGTAATAGGTACTTCGAATTGACATATAACTTTCATGGTTTGAGTTTTTTGAGTGAAACTTTTTTAAAATGGTACCTATAAGGTTCTTCTTTTAAAAAATGTGCAACATTTGATTATAAACTTTTAGTTGTTTTTTTATTCAGCTTAGACAAGAATACTTCGAAAATTCGAGTGATTTTTGAATACGAGTTCCGACGCGGCACTAACTCTGCAGAAACAGCTCGCAATATCAATGTTGCGTTTGGAGAAGGGATTGCTAATGAACGCACGGTGCGATTTTGGCTTAAACGCTTTCGTGATAGAAATTTTGATTTGAAGATCGAACCACGTGACACGCACGTGAATAACAATGAATTGAAAGAGTTGGTGGAAGTCGATCCGATCCAAACTACCCAGGAATTAACGGTATGTTTTAACGTTACCTTACCAACAATATTGACTCATTTGCTTCAAATCAATAAAATAAAAAATATGAAAAATTGGTGCCTCATGATTTCACTGATCTGCAGAAAGAGACGCGTGTTGAAACTTGTGTTGCCTTGTTGAATCAATACCGAAATGAAGGAATATTGAATCGAATTGCGATATGTGATGAAAAGTGAATTCTATACGCGAATACGAGTAAGCGAAAAATGCAATGGTTGACCCCAGGTCAAACGCCGCAACAGTGTCCAAAAGCAAAGCTAATTAATAAAAAGGTAATGGTAACTGTTTGGTGGCCTCAGCATGGTGTTATTCACTATAGCTTTCTCCGATCTGGTCAAGCAATAACGGCAGATATCTACTGTACCAAACTCCGAACAATGATAGCAAAATTTTGCAGTGAAACAGCCCCGACTCATAGATCGATCTTCACCATTATTGCTCCATGATAACGCGAGACCTCATACAGCACGAGAAACCGTTTTGACTCTACAGGAACTGTAATTAAGAACTATTCGTCACCCTCAGTATTCGCCAGACCTTGCTCCAACGGACTAGCATTTTTACGTGGTACAAAGTTTGATTTCCAGGAGGTAGTACAAAATGCTTCCACACAGTTTGTAGAATCTAGATCACCAGAGTTCTATCGCAAAAGCATAAATTACCTTTTTATTAAACGGCAGCAATGTATAGATAATAATGGTAGATATTTTGATTATATATATTAGTTAAATGAAAAAAAAAACAATTTCAATTTTTCAATACAAATCGGCAATTTCATACTTTAACCCCTAATATTATTCCCGTCATTAATCACCACGAAAACCGTCAACTATTCGAAACGCTGGTATTGACGATATAACATCAGGTGATTCTGAATTACAACGAAGAAATCTATGTATTTATAACATGAAGACAGTAACATCAAGAGAAAACGATGCTTTATATAAAAATAATATAAAAAAAGTGAAATTCCTCAAATCAGACGCGGCCTTTAATCATTAAACTCGAATAAAAAGGACAGCAGACAGACACAATCTAAATGACGTAATTTACAACGCAATGAACTATAAAACGTACCGCTTCATTTGAACTATTAAAAAAAAAAACAGTTGAAATTTTTTTAACGGTCGATCCGTCAAGTTCCGTTAATATTGAGTTTTCGTTTGTTCGCGAATTTGATTGAATATATGAGGAATGTGGTGATAAATCATAATAATAAATCACGCTTGGTCATCTAGCCTCAAAATAAGATTCTATGTACCATTCTTTATTATAGGAAGAAGGCCCAGATGCAGAAGTCCAATGCGCTGGGCGGACTAGATACGCTCTACTTTCAAAAATTTAGTCCACGATGACATCCGCAGAGCTGAGGATAGGCAGAGCTGACGCAGGATAATCCAGAAGCAGGTTATTAAAGGAGGCCACGACCCTCTGCATTGAGCATTATTAAGGCAAGGAGGAGGTACTATGAGAATCGAGAGACTGCATACTTATTATACATGTTGCGATATCTATACTAATATATAAACCTACAGTGGTTTTTACGGATGTTCCGTTATAGCTACCGAACCATGCATCCGATTGACTTGAAACTTGGTATCCGTGTAGAAAACACATGTACTTAATGTATAGACTAATATTTATATGAGTGTTGGACTCCCTACACTAGTTGCGGGGGCGTTAATGATGAGAATCTTTGTGGGGGGGTGTGAATTAATAATGTTAATTTTAAATGCCCAGCGAAGCAGACGGGTACAGCTAGTATACTCATATGGACATAAACCTCCAGAGAAAAATTACCAGCCAATTAACTGTCTGCCCGATGCGGGAATTGGACAACGCTCAGCCCAGAAGTCAGCGGCGCTGTGAACTGTACCATAGAATTCTTCCAATGGTAGGGACCGTTGCTCTTGGTTATCAGCATAGTCAGAGCAGCTATTGAGGACTTTCCTCAATCTCCTTTGAAGAAGGATATGTCTTAGCCTTTGACATGTATAGAATATGCGCTGGAGTCTCTAAGCGAGGCAAATCAGAGTGGAACTAACCAAAACCCCGTCGCTCCATGTCCTAGCTTCGAATATCTATACTAATAATATAAAGCTGAAGAGTTTGTTTGTTTGAACGCGCTAATCTCAGGGTGCGATTTGAAATATTCTTTTAGTGTTAGATAACCCCTTTATTGAGGAAGGATATAGATATAACATCACGGTAAGGCCAATACAAGTGGAGCACCAATAAAGAATGTTTCAAAATAGGGGCTTAAATAGCTTCCTTAACATTTTATAATTCAGAAATATTTTCACTTTCTACGTAAATGAAGAGGCGGGTAAAATTTAGCGTTATGCCTAACTATTCCACGCGGACGGAGTTGCGGTCAAAAGTTAGTCCTCGAATAAGACTAAAACTCAACCGAGGCAACCCTACAAATGGCGCAGAGCCTTTTAATTACTCACCAACTCACAAAGTGGTAAACGAAACCTCAATAAACACGACGACATACCTGTAACAAAAAAAATAAGACGAAAACATTAAAATCCTTGTAATAAATATTTGCATACGAATAACAGCACGTCAGATTCCTTTGAACCCCGCCGCTCGTTTTATGAATATTCAATTTGGATACTTTGGATACGTTATCAGTTATAAAAGCAGTAGTTGCGAAAGAATTAAACGTCTCTAAAGTACCGAGGGTCGTATTCGAACTGCATTTGATCTTTAGGTTATTGATTCGAATGATCCAAACGTCGACAAGATGTTTTCGTATTTTGTATTAACAAAAAAAGATCTTGTATATTATCTGTTTTTTTTAAAACGTCCAATTCGAGGAAATGTGAGTGAATATTTACCTGGTTCTCATTTTGATAATAAATATGCAGGATGGGTAAGAGTGGAATGTATGAAAAGAATGTGGAAAGGAGCGTTAAGATGGGAGTGAAAGAAAACGGTAAGAAAGGGAAGAGAGAATGACAGACAGAATTACACAAGAAAAAAGAAAGATGGCGGAGACATTTGAATGAGCAAGGCGTAAAAAGGTGTCAGTTGATTTTTAAGTAATATAATAAAGAAGATTTTGGAAAAGAAGAATAAAGGTGCAACTGTGGAATAGTATTTTTCTCCTACCGACGCCGAAAGTTCGGTTTTCGTCCCACTGTACGGGGAAGAAAGTCTAACATTTTCTACCTGGGTACTGACAAGTGCGCATGCGCGTTAGTGTCTACGTCTGCTCTCACGCACCTAAAATTCTCCGTCATTGTTGTGCTCGGGTAATTTGCAATATTGTGTGCAAAATGTCCAACGTTTCTCCCTTGATGCACAATATATTACATTTTTAGGCCACAATCCCAATTCTACATATTATACATATACATAGCCATGTGGTAACGTAGGGAAAAATCTAGAGGATTTTAACACTAATATCCTTATTTCCAAAAGCCACTCGTGGCAGCGTGCAATTGATGACAAACACTAACATTCATCTTCTTTTAAATTAAATCTGTGTACTGACTAAAAATACTGATCTTCCCAGGTAAATATTCTTATATTTCATTGCGAGTGGATAGCTCATGGCTAGCACCTGTCAATAAATGGTGATCGGAATCCATTGTCTTTAGAATGTGAATACCACCACCATATTAAGAGACGAAGCTCATCCAAACATTCGGACCGGTCCACGTGAACTTCGCGGCAGATAGCCCCAACAGTGGTTCCTATCCATGTGGGGGTCACGAATGCTTACAACTTCAACGACAAATTCATAACGAAAAAATAACTGTTAACTGTCATAAAAAATATATCATATAAACGTAAAACATCAATAAAGTTTGAAAACAAACACCCATTAATCGAAAAAATAATTAAATCAATTAAATAAAAATAAAAAATAAAAAAATTGAGTATCCATAACAAAATGGCCGCGGGACAGACTATTTGCGTCCCAATTAATCGTAATATCGATTCTTCATTCGACGGACTTCGTTAATGTTTCGTTTTAACAGATATCTCGGGTTCAATTTATTGACGGGTCAATTGTTGGCCGGAGGGGGTTTAATGAATTTAGTGAGGTGAAAGTGGGTTACTAGAACATTAGGAAGGAGGGTTCGATTTGCGTGATTTTCTTTTTGGATTTATACCAGAGGCTACAAATATGACGATCAAAGGCCATCAGTCTAAGTCTCAATCGTATAATATAACAGCTACCCCACCCTTAAAACCGCCATGACTTCACGGTAAAAGTAAGCAGAAGTATGATCCATACCTGTGCAGCTCAAAATACACCCTAACACAAATAAATGTCGATTGAAAATCACATAGCATTCATTTATAAACTTAGAACACAGTACATATTTTTCAAAAAAAAAATTTATTACCCTTGTAGGCAGATGAGCTTACGGCCCACCTGATGTAGAGTGGTTACCGTTGCCCATGAACTTCAGTAACGCCAGAGGCAGAGCTAAGCCGATACCTACTGTTAAGTTTTTTTTTGTATTGCTTAGATGGGTGGACGAACTCACAGCCCACCTAGTGTTAAGTGGTTACTGGAGCCCATAGACATCTACAACGCAAATGCGCCAGCCACCTTGAGGTATAACTTGTAAGGTCTCAAGTATAGTTACATTATAGTTATAGTTACATAGTATTCTCCACAAGCTTCGTTTGAAGAAGGACATGTTATAGCGCTCGACAAACACCGTGGAGGGGAGCTCATTCCAAAGCCGCCAAACCCCAAATAGGGAGGTGAATAACTTTCATTCTAATTCTACTGGTAGGACGCCTGGACTTGGCTCGTACATTTGTCGAAACATAGCGAAATAAAACCTACGTTATTATTTTAATAATAATTTCTAAAACTCGATTACGTAGAACAACAACTGCTTCTCAAACGAGGAGGCTGCTTATAGTCGCCATAACACGAAACATTGCGATTGTAGTTTAACATAAAACAGTATTGTAATTACTTGGGGTCGAATGTCTTACACTTGCTACTGTAACTGATCATTTAATATATCCTTATGGATTTCTTTATTGGTCATTTGGTGTGAAACGGTTACCGGAGCCCACACCGGGACGTGAAGTCCAAGTTTCGATTGTGTTGTCCAAATAGAGACAGGAAAATAATAGCTACATATTCCGATTAGTATATTTCCGATGAAGTCGTTGAGAATAGAACCAAGTATAGGAGAACAGTACCTAATTACTAACAACATAGTTTAGAGCGAGTGAGAGAGAGAGAGAGAGAGAGAGAGAGAGAGAGAGACAGCGAGAGAGTGTAAAAGAAAGAGAGAAGAAGGGAGTACTCTTTATTGCGCGCCAAATCATAATTTACATTGAAAAATACGTCAACAGGTAAGTATCCCCACCGAACGTGGTCTCGCCTTGTCGCGGCGGTGGGGCTTAAGCGTGCACCCCGATACCGTGGAGCAGCGTTGTCTGCACAGGGGTGCCGTGAACAAAGAAGACTGCACACCGTGTTCCCGTTTCCCACCTTTGCTGGACAAAGGGTGCGTGAAGCGGGAGAGGGCTCCCTTCTGGAGCCTTCTTGGATGCTAGGCCATGTCCCCGGCAGCTCTCTGGTTGCTAAAGGGGAAGGCCTTCCAGAGGGGGCTACCGGTACGCCGGCGTGGCCACATCATGGTCAGACGTGTGGGTCTGTCAGTAATGGCAGACCCCAAGAGGATGAGAAGTGAACCGGAGGGCACTCCCTTCCGGTCGCTGGTTGCCATGTCCCCGGTTGCCTCTTGGCAGCTACAGGGGAAGGCCCTCCAGAGGGGGGTACCGGTTTACCGGCGTGGCTTCGTAGAAGCATACCGTAATCCCTACCGAGTAGGGGACGGGGGCCGCTGATTAGCAGGGGCCGCGAGGATGCGAACCTCTATAAAAAATGCCCTAATCCTAAGCTTGTGACGTGCCCGGTGATGGGATGAGTGGCTGGAGGGAGTCCAGTCGTGAGGGCCGTCCCAGGGGACCGACCCCTGGTTAAACATCAAAGGAAAAAACAAATGATGGCAAAGTTTTTAAAAAAATTACCCCAGGAGGGTACCACCTTAGGTGGAGAATCCCTCCGTGCTTCCATCTCGGTGGGAGCACGCTGCCCCGCGTATTCTGGGGGGGCAAAGCTTGCCATGACGAAGGGGGCTGTGTGACGGGCAGCGGAAAACCCGTCGAACAGAGACACGCCAGCGCTGACTTGACGCACTCTGGGCACGTCAGTGACAGCGAGGCGGCTGGCTCGAAAGAGACAACCGCCAAAAAGATAAGGCGGAAAAGGAAGACCCAGCGAGTTTCCTCACGCGAGGGGGGAGGGGAGCCAACGTCATCCTCTGGCGCAGATGCCCCGCCGGAGAAGGTTCTGGTAGTCTCCGATGCGGCCTCTGCTGCGGAGGAGATGCCGCCCCCAAAAGGAAGACCCGCCCGGAGGAGGGGCGCGCCGTCACCGGCGCAGTCATCGGCGTCGATGTCTGTCGCCTCACTGGACGGGCGAACGACAGAGGAGGAAGAAGGCGGCCTTCAAGACCCTGCCTTGGTCATAGACAGGGCCATGAGGACCGTCAAGTCATATGCGGCCAACGGCACTAAGACCAAAGCCGCTGGCCGTAAGCTGCGAGAGGTAGTCTCGCAGGTCTCGAAGGTTCTGCCTTCGGTTGCTTCCGCCAATGACCAGGTGGTACAGCTGATGGCGGAGAATTCGAGGCTTCGAGCACTGCTTCAAGCCCAACAGCAGCCTGATGATGAGGCTTCTGCTTCGAGTAAGGCAGCGGCATCGACGCCGTCGCCCGCGTTGCCCCGGGCCACTGGGTTCCGAACTCCACCGGCCCATGTACCGGCAGCGACGTCATGTATCGCCGGGGCGCCTCAGAAGCGCCGTACCCCGGCGCTGACTGGCGATGGGTGGCCTGTGCTGCCGCCACCGCGCGCGGCTGAGCAGCGGCCACGTCTCCCGTCGCCACGCACTAGGGAGATGACCGCTACCAAGCGGCAGCAAGCACTCGTAGGGCCACGGGAGCTGACTGGAAAATTCAGCCTGGACGAGGTCATCAGTCGCACCGTCCAGGTTGTATTAGAAAGGCTGGACGGCAGGCTGGCGGCCCTCGAGGCGCAGCTCATTGCTCCGGCTGACGCTCGGCGACCGGCATATGCCGCGGTGTCGGGTACTCCAGCCGCTCGCCCCGCCCCCGTACGGGCTCCAGCCACTAGGTTGGGCCCGGGACGGGATAGAACCAAGCGGGGGGGGGGCACCAACGCGAAGTGCCCATCGCAAGCACCCCCGCCTCGTCCGCTGCCTCCGCCCCCGTCTAACATGGACGAAGGGTGGAACGTGGTGGCCCGGCGGGGTGCCAAGAAGGCTCCACCAGCAGTTGCACAAGTTGGTAGAGCGCCAGCGGCTACAGCGGCTCAGGTTGCTCCCCATCAGGGTCGGGCGCCTGTAGCCGCTAAAAACAAAAACAAAAAAAAAACGACGAAGAAGCAACCGCGCGCGCCGCGGTCGGCGGCAGTGGTCCTAACGCTGCTGCCGGCTGCCAAAGCTAAGGGCATGACATACGGAGATGTCATTGCTCGGGCGCGCGCGGCAGTTGACCTGGATGAGATCGGGGCGGGGGAGGGCCTCCGCTGTAGGCAGACAGCCAATGGGGCCAAACTGCTAGAATGTCCCGTTGCCGATAGTCCCGGCATCGCGGAGCGTCTGGCGGCAAGGCTCCGTATGGTCCTGCCTGAAGAGGAGGTGCGGGTGCATAGGCCGGTCAAGATGGCCGAATTGAAAGTGACCGGCCTGGACGACTGCACCACCAGGGAGGAGGTGGCGGCGGCCGTCGCTGCCCAGGGCAACTGTGCCCTGCAGAACATAACAGTAGGCGAGCTGCGCTCCGGTTATACCGGGGCTGGTTCCGTGTGGGTACGTTGCCCGGTGGAGGCGGCCGTTGCCCTGGCTGCTCCTCCGCCCGGGAGACCGTCGGGGGATCCGGGCAGGTTGCGCGTGGGCTGGATAGCAGCCCACGTGCGCCTGCTAGAACCACGTGCCTGGCGGTGCCTAAGGTGCTTCAGCACTGGGCACTGCCTCGCCAGGTGCGTGAGTGCGGTTGACCGCAGCGGACTGTGCTTCCGCTGTGGTCAGCCTGGACACAAGGCGGCCGTGTGCTTGGCTGCGCCGCATTGTTCGTTATGTGCGGCGGCCGGACGCAAGGCTGACCACCGGACCGGGGGCAAGGCATGCCCCCCGGCCGGCAAAAATGCAATTAGAAATTGGCGCCGCCAAGCTAAGCGTCGCCAAAAGAAGCGGTCGGCCGGGGGAGCACCGGCTGGCACTTTGGCCCCCGCTGAGGCGTTCGAGCCCGATAGCGGGGACAATAGAGTAGGGGAGGGGGCGATGGATGTGGTCCAGGTTTAATGGATCACACCTATCGCTTCCTCCAAGGAAATTTGAACCACTCCGCCGGAGCTCAGGACATGCTGCTCCAGACTATGGCGGAGTGGTCAATTGACGTGGCTGTGGTCGCCGAGCCGTACTTCGTTCCCCCAGCGGACGACTGCTGGTTTGGGGACGTTGATGGCTTGGCGGCCATACATATAAGAAGATCCGCGATGATTCCTCCCCTGGCGATGGTGACCAGGGGCCCCGGGATCGTCGCGGTACAATTAGAAAATACCGTCGTGATCGGGGTGTACTTCTCTCCAAATCGGCCTACCGTCGAGTTCGAGCGGTTTCTGGACGGGCTAGAGGTGATCGCTCGTCACCTCTCTCCCCGTTCGGTAATACTGGCGGGGGACTTCAATGCGAAGTCTGTCGCTTGGGGTTCCCCATCCACGGACGCTCGTGGTAGGCTGTTGGAGGAGTGGGCGGTCGCGGCCGATCTCTGCATCGTTAACAGGGGCTCGGTCGCGACATGCGTGCGGTGGACGGGAGAGTCTATCGTGGACTTGACGTTCGCGAGCTCGTCCATCGCACAGCGCATCCTCGGCTGGGGCGTGGTGGTGGGGGCGGAATCGTTGTCGGATCATCGGTATATCCGGTTCGATCTTTCCGCTCCCGCGCCAACACCGGCCGCAGGCGCTCGCGGGGTTAACCCCCCGCGGAGTGCATCCCGGTCATTCCCTAGGTGGGCATTGAAGCTCCTGAAGAAGGAGCTCCTGGTGGAGGCCTCTATGGTGGCGGCGTGGACGCCCATGCGCCCACACCCTTTCGATGTGGAGGCTGAGGCCGAATGGTTCCGCGGCGCGATGCACCGCATATGCGATGCCTCGATGCCCCGGGTCGGCCCTCGGCATTGCGGACGGCGGCAGTCGCCCTGGTGGTCGCCTGAAATTGCGAGATTGCGTGCAGTCTCCATTCGGGCGAGCCGCCAGTGTGCTAGACACCGCCGTCGCCGTCACCTGCGGCGCGACGACCCCGTCGCGTTCGCAGAGGAGGAGACCCGGCTGCACGGCGAATATCGCGCTGCGAAGGACGCCCTGCGGCTGGCCATCAGGCGGGCCAAGGAGCAGAACATGGAGAGACTCTTGGAGGCGCTCGAAGCGGATCCATGGGGGAGCCCGTACAGGCTGGTGCGCGGTAAACTGCGCCCGTGGGCCCCCCCTTTGACTGAGCGACTTCAGCCTCAACAGCTGCGGGACATCGTTTCGGCGTTGTTCCCGCAGGAGCGGGAGGGTTTTGTTCCCCCCGCTATGGGTGAGCCGTCGGACGCCATCGACGGCGAAGCCCCTGCTGAGGTGCCCCATATTACTGGGGCAGAGCTCCGTGTGGCCGTTGTCAGGATGACTGCAAAGGACACGGCCCCCGGCCCGGACGGAGTCCATGGTCGGGTGCTGGCCTTGGCCCTCGATGCCCTAGGGGACCGGCTCCTGGAGCTATTTAATGGTTGCCTGGAGTCGGGACGGTTTCCGTTGCTCTGGCGGACGGGCAGACTTGTGCTGTTGAAAAAGGAGGGGCGCCCGGTGGATACAGCCGCCGGGTATCGTCCTATCGTACTGCTGGACGAGGCGGGAAAATTGCTGGAGCGTATTCTGGCTGCCCGCATCGTTCAGCACCTGGTCGGGGTTGGACCTGACCTGTCGGCGGAGCAGTTCGGCTTCCGGGAGGGCCGTTCGACCGTGGATGCAACTCTTCGCGTGCGGGCCCTCTCGGACGAGGCTGTCTCACGGGGTGGGGTGGCACTGGCGGTGTCTCTTGACATCGCCAACGCATTTAACACCCTGCCCTGGTCTGTGATAGGGGGGGCACTGGAGAGGCATGGGGTGCCCCTCTACCTCCGCCGGCTGGTTGGCTCCTATTTGGAGGCCAGGTCGGTCGAATGTACCGGGTACGGTGGGACCCTTCACCGCTTTCCGGTCGTGCGTGGTGTTCCGCAGGGGTCGGTTCTCGGACCCCTCTTGTGGAACATCGGGTACGACTGGGTGCTGAGGGGTGCCCTCCTCCCGGGTCTCCGCGTTATTTGTTACGCGGACGACACGTTGGTCGTGGCCCGGGGGGATGATTATAGAGAGTCTGCCCGTCTCGCCACAGCGGGAGTGGCCCTCGTCGTCGGGAGGATCAAGAGACTGGGCCTCGACGTGGCGCTCAGTAAATCCGAGGCCTTGTGGTTTCACGGGCCGCGGAGAGCGCCACCTGTCGACGCCCACATCGTGGTTGGGGGCGTCCGGATAGGTGTCGGGGTGCAGTTAAGGTACCTCGGCCTCGTGTTGGACGGCCGGTGGGCTTTTCGTGCTCACTTTGCGGAGCTGGTCCCTCGATTAATGAGGACAGCCGGTTCTTTGAACCGACTGCTCCCGAATATCGGGGGGCCGGATCAGGTTGTACGCCGCCTCTACGCTGGGGTGGTGCGATCGATGGCCCTGTACGGTGCGCCTGTATGGGCTGAGCCGCGCAATCGGGCTACTATGGCTCGGTTCCTGCGCCGGCCGCAGCGCACCGTTGCTATCAGGGTCATCCGTGGATATCGCACCGTCTCATTCGAGGCGGCGTGTGTGTTGGCGGGGACGCCGCCATGGGAGCTGGAGGCGGAGTCGCTCGCTGCCGACTATCGGTGGCGCAGTGAGCTTCGTGCTCTGGGCGTGGCGCGTCCCTCCAAAAGTGAGCTGCGGGCGCGGAAGGCCCATTCTCGGCGGTCCGTGCTCGAATCGTGGTCGAGGCGGTTGGCCAACCCCACGTGGGGTCTACGAACCGTCGAGGCGGTTTACCCGGTCTTTTATGACTGGGTGAATCGTGGCCGAGGACGCCTCACCTTCCGTCTGGTGCAGGTGCTGACTGGGCACGGATGCTTTGGAAAGTACCTGCACCGGATAGGAGCTGAGCCGACGACGAGGTGCCACCATTGTGGACACGACCTGGACACGGCGGAGCATACGCTCGCTGTCTGCCCCGCTTGGGAGGTGCAGCGCCGTGTCCTTGTCGCAAAGATAGGACCAGACTTGTCGCTGCCTGGCGTCGTGGCGTCGATGCTTGGCGGCGACGAGTCTTGGAAGGCTATGCTCGACTTCTGCGAGTGCACCATCTCGCAGAAGGAGGCGGCGGGGCGAGTGAGGCAAAGCTCTCCTCACTACGCAGAAACCCGCCGCCGCCGAGCAGGGGGTCGGGACCGGGGTCCCGTCCGTAACCCGGCCCCCTAAGAGCTTCGGGCTCCACCCGCTTTGTGCGGGGAGGAGCTTAGGCGTGGGGCAGCGTGGTAGGTCGCGTTCCCCCGACCGCTCCGGGGGAAGGTGTAGCGCGGCGCTATCAATCGGGCTCTTGGCCCGTCGACCGAGGGAACCGGCGGTCATGTTGCTGGCGGCCGCCGGTCCGGCGTCTGGGGGACGGCGGGATGGATGTAATGTGCTTTGCGTAAACCCTGTCCCGCCGTCTCAATAACTCCGACTGGGTTCCCACCCGGTCCGGGGTAGGGCGCCGGCTGTGAGCGGCAGGAGTTTTTAGTGAGGTTCGACTCCCACATACCCCACCTGCCGTGCGGGTGGGGATCCGGCGATTTTCTCCTGTGGAAAAAAAAAAAAAAAAAAAAAAAAAAACAGGTAAGTATAATCTGTATAACATTATCCATAAATCCTTTTTCATTTAGGGAGGAAATTCTTAAAAAGCTAAATTGCAATGGGAATTTTTTTACTTACGTATGCCAAATTATGGTTAGTTTACATTAATAAGGTACCACCAATATTTAGTGTATTTATTATCTCCGATTTTGACACACGAACAAGAGGATGGTTAAAATATCTCTAACTTCTTACTACCATATTTAGAAAGTATATTCAATAATTAAAGTTAAATATTAACATTACAATTAATTGCCTTGATAAGATTTCGTCTTAAATTACCAAAAGTCGTTTTGAACTTTACAACGCTGTGTATAAGGATTGAACTAGCTTAATTCTTGAATAATATTAGATTCTATAAAGTGTGATTAAAGCAATAAAATCTCTTAACATTACGTTATCTGATAAAACAACTTTATGTTTCGGCTTTTTGAATTTGCATTTTAGCTTAAGCAAATTACAGCTTACCATGTATGGTACATTTGACCACCTCATCGGTCAAGAGGAAATTTGACAATAAATAAATAGTATGCATGCGTGTGTGCGTCAAATACATGGTAGTGTATGTAATGTTTTTTTTTATTGATTTAATGTATTTTTTAGGCATAATTTAAAAAAATATTTACCTTCTGCACTCCTTATCTATATTTTCTATAAGTGTGGGAAATTTCATAGTCCTCCGTCCGCGCGCTTTTCGTAAAAAGGGATACAAAGTTTTTCCTTCACGTATTAATATATAGATAGATAATAAACACCCAGACAAAGAGCAAACAAACCTGTTCATCACACAATGTTTGCCTGATGTGGAAATCGAATCCTCGCAAAAGTCGGGGTCACTAACTACTGCACCACCGAGTCAGTCATGAATACAGGAGAAAACCCACACTTGGGTCTGATAATAAATGTGAAGAGTTTACATATAATTTTTAAACTAAATAGTTTTCACCCGACTTTCAGAATTTGCTCACTGGCTGGGCTGACTGACACCTGACTGAATATTTCAAAAAAAACCTAGGCAACAAGCTACTGTACAGAAAAAGAAAATTAGTTGAAATACAGACGAGAGAAAAAGGCACTTAACCACCTATAAATAAGAACTAGTCGCCGCGATCACATTCAGCTAAGCAATTCTAAACATTCATCTCGGTTTTGGTCTGCTTTTACACCCTCTCTCTACGTTTTGACCGATATTTTAGATCTCGCAGTTCGAAACCATTCGCTTTTGTGTAGAGTTCAACTCACACAACAACACATTTGTTTGATGATGCAATCACAGCTGACTAAATCCCGAGAAAAATACTAATAACATAATATTTAAAATCCACATAATATGTTATCGAGGAAGGCTTGAAAGAAAAATTAGATCCAAATATTGCCACACATCTTTGGATCGTATCGTTTGAGAGCTTCGGATATTTTCTTTGATTTACGTAAATAGTCTGAAGAAGTTTTTGGACACGGGAAATCGGAATGTATTGACTGATTTACAAAACGATGATACAGTAGTTAGGTATTGAAATTTGAATTGGACAACGTCTGTTGGTCCAACTAGAATTACGGAAGACAAGAACGAGAGAGAGAAAGCGAGAGAGAGAGAGAGAGAGAACGCGAGAGAGAGAGAGAGAGAGAGAGAGAGACAACGAGAGAGAGAGAGAGAGAGAGAGTCATTGATAAGAGAATTACCTACGTCGTCTCATAACGAAGCAGTTCAATGTGACATTGTCATCAAATTTCGAATTCGAGTATCCCAAAATTGACTTACAAATAACAGCCCCACCTGTGTCATTACATAGAAATTAGTGGGATTATTATTGTCGAATTAAAGTTTCCACGTAATGACCAACAAGACCCGTGCTTTTTTGTTCGAAGCTCGGAGGAAAAAAAAAAAAACGGTCAAGCGAAGTCTTTGAATGTATTATTGTGGTCTGTACATACTTCTATTTCTACATTATAAAATATTACTGTAGTTAAATTTGTTTGAGTGAGTACTTTACGTTCATGCCATATTTATGTCACTGAATTAATATTTTGAACTTATTTTTATGACTGAAAGTTTACTAGTGGCCCGGAGGCCTTTCCAGTTTCACCAAGACAGGTGGACGAGCAAAGGCTCAGTCAGGAGGGGTGCGATTAGCTAACAGCTGCCCGAGCGCCTCCGAAGGAGACCTAACAACTCGAGAGCAGCTGCTTCGCGAATGAATCTGCTACCGGATCGGAATCGCGACCCGCTGAGAAGATGTGACTAGTAACTCAGTGGGCTGATGCCTGGGTTAGGTATTTTGAACTATTATCGCTAGTTCTTCAGAGAATGTATCTGACCTAACTTCATGTCTGATACTTATCTCACAAGTCGGCTTTACCAAGTAAGTGCTTTATGTATTTAGCGTAGATCAAAATTATTAGCGGCAGACCTTTCACCAGTTTTGAATTTTGGAAAAGTTCTGATTGTAGCAGTCTGTATATGAAAATTACAAATATCCTCTCAATTGAGGAGCCTTTGAGTAAAGAAAATAAATTTAAGGCGAAATTGTTTCAATGACACACTGCTAATGTGTATGCAATTTTTATGTTGAATAATTTACAATTTATTAGTAGAGAGCGGGAATCATTAATCTGAGAGTAACACCACTAGAACTCAGCCGTCATATTTAAATTAACATTGTAAGATATTAAACGAATAGATTTAAAAAAGTGACAAATATTATAATTTATATCATCTTCGTACAGCAGTAATTATGATTTATATATTTTTTATTCATTGCTTATGTGGGTGGATGAGCTCACAGCCCACCTGGTGTTAAGTGGTTACTGGAGCCCATAGACATCTACGACGTAAATGCGCCACCCACCTTGAGATATAAGTTCTATGGTCTCAAGTATAGTTACAACAGCTGCCCCGCCCTTCAAACCAAAACGCATTACTGCTTCGCGGCAAAAATAGGCAGGGCGGTGGTACCTACCCGCGCGGACTCACAAGAAGTCCTTCCAACAGTAATTACGGAAATTAAATTTTTTTGCGGGTTTGATTTTTATTACTCGATGTTATTCCTTCACCGTGGAAGTCAATCGTGAACAATTGTTGAGTACGTATTTCATTAGGAAAATTGGTACCCGCCTGGGATTGGAACACCGGTCCAACGCTCAACACGAATACACCGGACGTCTAATCCTTTCGGTCACGACGACTTCAACTTGACTTTCATGCGACTTACATATGTAGATTCATTCACCTAATATCTTACGCTTTTCTGATTGCTGTATATACTATTATTATAAATATCGGCGAATAAATGCGTATTTCTGATGGCAATATGACCCCGTCGATCTAGTTTGGTGATGAATGCAGAGGTGATTAACAAGACCCTTGTGCGGATACTAGTAAACTCATAGCTTTGGCTCATACGATATACCTTCACGATTCATAAAGAATATTTCTTTTTTGTTTCAACAATAATTGTTTCACTAGCTCACCTTCGTAGGAAGATCAATACACAGCATGATCAAAAGAAATAAATTAAAAACATAGTAATATATATATTTGCATAGCATAACTTGAATTAAATAGAGCGTATTTATCAGGCAGCGTCACTATGACTTGGTGTCTATATGTAACAACAGTAGTTGCTTGTATGCGTTCACACAAAAAGTAATATTAAAAATTACCGAATGAATCGTTTCCTTAATACCTTAACGGTACCCTAAAAGCAAGTCGATCTATCGGTCGATAAGGACGGTTGTGGGTGGTGATCAGATGTGTGAGAGATCGCGTTTTGCTTTTGTTTTCATTCACGAGCCGAGCCGGTTCCGACGTAATAAAAATTCATAAGACAATGCTCAGTTTTGGACGGTTTTATGATTTCACACATATTGTTTTGCGTTGGATTACGATGCTTCGTGTAATCGAAGTGAGCTGTATATGGCATTGCTAAGTTTTCATGCATCTATTTCCTATTCAAATCAACAAATACAATGTTTACGGAATAGAAAACTAGGCATAAAACTCAACAGCATGTAAAAGAATCTATTGAAAAGCTTAGTTCCTTATTTAGGTATCAAAGGTACTAATTATTTTAAGAGTGAAACAATAGTAGTTTAGTTCTAAAAACTATTATTTTCTAATGCATTATTATTTAAATCATCCAAAAAAATAGTTAATGTTCCAGGATCACGATAAAGGTACATTTGAATTACACAAAAATGTACATCGCACCCACCCAAACTTAGCGCATCATGCCTACGGTGTTCCAGCCATAGACAAAAATGGAGGCATTTTTTTCTGTCCGGACCGTCATTATTTCTGGGCTTTTTTGTACGGTCATTACCCGAACGAACCTCATGTATTTCGGCCGGTAATGATATGAACCAAATTACAAGGTCTCGGAGTTCTGGGCGCCTATTAACGTTCCTAGCCGTGTATCATTTCGGTTTTCTGGTAATGAGCGTGATCCACCTTTGTTCTGGGAATGATGTTATGATTTTTCTATATTGCTCTTTGATATTGGACTCAAAATTCGTGATGTTTGATCGTTATTCATTCAAAATATTTTAAAGCTTGTTATCTATAGAAGAAAAAGAAATTTTATATGTAACAAGATGTAAATAATTACAGATCGCCACATTTTCAATGTAATGTGTAAATCAGATTATAAATTTAATACTAGAAATATACCATTATTATTACTTGAATACTTCGAAGACTACGCTTGTGAAAGTTTCACAAAAGAATATCCAGAACAAATTCCAGAACTGACTAATGTGATTCATTGATTAGAGAAAATGAAAAACAGTTTCCCATCGTTTCAAAAAGCATTCCGTAATCAGCAATAGTAAAATCTAAAATTAATAATACATCGTTATTCATGATTAGAACACGAGAATTAGGAACGATTAAATGTAGATGAGTCAGTTCGAATCTCAACGTTGCTCTCTGAAGAGTTTTTCTACTGACAGATATTTTAGTTATGACAAATAACATAATGCTTTGTTGCTTCTGAATGATGAGTGCTTAGAATTCGAATAGGATTTTTATTTTCATTCCTTCTCAACGTTAAACACAACACACAGGTCAATGTTAATATACTAGATAGTGCAAGCAAAGATATTTATTGATATATAGTCGCAATGCCAGAGTGACGTTATATTATTGGACCACTATCGAAAATGGGAAATCTAGAAGAAGAGAAACCAGTGTTTTTGTTGCCTTTAAAGGAAAAGCAACTTGCGCTTGGTATTAAGACGTTATCAGGGCCTAAATACATCACAACATAGCTGTCACTACTCGAAGTATGAGATCGACGTCTCATTAGTATGTAGGTTGCACCCCGTTCACGACAACCCTTAAGAGAGAAATAGGCGACATTTTAGGACTTACCAGACTGGGTTACTGTCACAAATGGCTTATCAACAGGATGAAACTGCACATAGTATTATTACAAACGTAAATAACGAACAATACGGTGTAATTAGGTACTGGGTAAGAAAATTAGTGACTAATCCTAACTACTAATACTAACGACCCCATACTAGAAAGAAGTATACTAGAATGCGGAAAAGAAACAAAACTTATTTCCAAATCAAAGGCTAGGGATTGTTACATTAATATATTCCGGTTTGGGCAGTTACTACCTTCTCGATTTCTAGTCATCTCCTTTGATCGACAGCAGCTCTGCTAGCTTGGTGGTAACTTTATGATTCAACAGCCTCCAATCAACTAAGGTCACTATTTTAAGACTATTTTATTTTACTGCTGTACTAAAGCTTGGGCAAACATGAAGAAATTCTCCTGCAAAGTGCTTATGTATTGTCGACAGAGCAAAAGCACTTATTATATCGATAAGATGGTATAAACCAGTTTCCAGTAGGAACAAATCAAATAGGTTTATATCTTTCTATCCCTTACCATTTTTTTCATTCCCAAGCCTTACACAATGGATCTCACGTTTGTTTCCCGAAAACCGCACACACAAATTTTAAACTTAATACATCGCTTCCAAGCCCTTCAATCGTTTTTTTTTTTTCAACATTAAAAATCTAACCCATGAAGCATTGGCAATGACACAGGCGCAGTATGTAATTACCGCGACTCCCTCTCGTGCCCCGAAATTACCTCACCCCCTCTAAAGTTATAAAAAGGCCCGCTCATCAAAAAACCTCATATCTTTACTACCAATGATGGATGGTTGATGAGGTCAAACGAATTTGAGAAGTGATGAAATAGAAATAAAGTTGAGAACTGTTTGCGTTTATCTTGATAGCGTTTCCTCTGAGAAAGCTTGAAATCGATTTGGGATTGTAGTACTTTCCCATAGGTAGATAAGTCCTATATTTAATTTGTATTCTTTTCACATTAGAACTTTTTTTTGTTGAAGTAAATTCCTCGCTCGATTATGTACATACGAAATGTCTGGTGCAAGCCAAGTTCGTGAACAAATCAGCCGTTACAAGACCCAAAGGATACTGCGACGTGATATTAAGTATAGATCGCCATTTCCTTAAATACCCCAGGAACATACAGCTGCTTCACGACTGAAATATTAGCTAGATCGGTAAATGCTTACTTTCAAATAGTTTAAGACGTCTTGTGAGCCCACAGGGGTAGTTGACCCTGCTTATTTCTACCGTGAAAGTACACAGTATACAAAAGTATAAAGTATACCGCTGAGAATTAGATCTTATGTCTTAATGTGGGTTGCATATACGCTATAACGTCTGTGAGTTGCGGTAACCACTCAACACAAGATGGATCGTGTTCTCCTATATCCGTATTCAAGAAAAAATATATAAATCTTTTTATTTTCAGATGGCATCATAGACGTTTTATTTGGTAGAAGTGTCATTCATCAATATCTCAGTACCTTGGGCTAACATTTACCCGGACGCGATAGAAATAAGAACGGGAGAGGAGCAGAGGTAGTAAATTAGGAGAAAACGCGCCTTCTTTGAACGAGTGATGGAGAGATAATTGATCTAAGGTCGCCATTGCATACCCGCCTTACCATGCCTTTTGAATCATTGGCCACAAATAATCTAAGAGCATTTGCCCTGAAAATACTATTAAAAAAAACGCTTAGCAATAAAATAGTACTCAATTTCGAAAATTGATGTTTGAGATTATTGTATAAAACTCATTACAGAATTTTAATAAAGGTTATAGCACTAAAAAACACATGAAATCCAGTGATCATTTCAGATTAACGACATTCGTATGAAAAGAGTTATTTCCTCGACTGATGAAATGGTAACTTTAAAAAGATTTTATTGCCTATAATTCTTGGTTTGGAACTCTGTAATGCTTCAGAGATGATACGGTGCCATTTCTAAATGTACAAGATGCTAAATAATATTTTTCTCTAAAATCAATCCATTAAGAAGCTACTTTTGCAGTTAGTTTATTTTTAAATATTGACGTTCATATCTGCTTTCCGGTAAATGAAAACTACCTTCGTAGTTTATTGGTACTCTAAGTATAGTCAAAAAGTCGTGTAGTCAAAACTGGGCAGATCTTGTGTCAATTTAGCTGTACGATAATTACGAACAACAATAGCATGCTAGTGTGTTCTTGCGTTAGTTGAGTCTCCTGAGTTTATGTGCTCTTTTTTTTTATTTGGGCACTGTTGGCCATGAGGTGATTAACTGGTGAATCTGTTTAAATGAATACTTACGCTATAGTTCTTTGTTCGTAGGCGTTGTTTTTTTGGATTGAACTAAAGCTTGGTACAGTTTTAGTAGCAATTTCATGATTTTATCGTGAATTTTGGCGTCCACCCAACTTTGGATCCAATTTTGGATCCATAGTCACAGCGAGGACGGTAATACCTAATACAGTGGTAGAAAAACAAACTTATTCAATATTCTCCAAGGCTGTTTAGATTTTTTTTAATGAACACGTTGTTTTAATGACTACTGAACGATAAATGTCAGCCATTTTGTTTTAGCTATCTCTAAAATTGAATTATATGTAATAAAGTTATATTTATGCTAATTAAAGTCGATTTTAAAACGCAAATATCAAGCAACCAGTTCAAAATTGATCAGCGAATGTATATTTAAATTTTATGGTAAAGTTGTGCTATTTTTTCTTATAAATTGTATCGAAACTTTTTTTCTTCAGGTAAATCACGATTAAAACTATTCTACCCTAATAAAGATGTATTTTTTCTAAAATTAAACAAACAAGACGAGTAAAAGCTCTACGGTAATTTTGTAAAAGTTGGCGGAACGATCACGGAAACGTTTTCGCGCTGCATAGGAAAACCATTTGATTCTAACAATTACTTCCACGAATTTCATCTCATTCACAACATACACGTCTAAAAGCTATTGTATAGAGACCATACCCTAAAATCTATAACAAATACTTCAACTTTAAATTTTATTACTCATTTATGTAAAGACATAAATCATATCAAGTCGCCGAATTGCTATGACGCGTACCATTATTAGCAGCACAAGTTCAAAACCTTGATTCTAATTGGCTAATTTTCAGACGCACACATAAAAAGAATGCTAATCGTATTCGTGACGGTACAGAAACGAGACGCTAAATAGGTACTAAAGGTGGCCAAATACGGTGGTTTTTACGGTGGGAGTCACGCCCTGGCGATGGAAAACATTCGAAGGACCGCCTTCGTACCAAATTACGCCGAAATGCCGTAGACAGGTTCAGGAAACTCTCAAGAAACATTTTGTATTGTGATATTGTAAGGTTTATTGTACAATAACAATAACAATAATATAAAATTTATCATGCTAAAATTGGATAATTTTCGGTTTGCCATATGGCAACTATATTGTTGGGAGCAATGGCAGCAGTGGGGGCGAGACAAAATAAACATGGTGGTAGTATGAAAAACGCCAGAAAAAGCTGTGTCCTACAGAGGTGAGAACATATCTAAGTACAAGTGGAGTTACAAATAAAGAAATACAGAATCAAGTGAACTATTGCAATCTGTGTATTTATTTCCTGGCTGTTGGAAGCGATGTCTACAATACAAGCAACTTCATCGATGAAGTAAAAACATATAAATTTTTTATTAAAAAATTGTATAGGGACTAAATGGGCGATCAGTTCCGACAATTCCCTCACATTAATATATCCAGCGATGGTCACAACAAAGCGGTCAGCGTTTACTATTCAACTATATATTTAGGAACTTTACATAAAATATCAGTAAAATCCAAGTGCAGTTTAAATCTCTCACACTATTTAGCATATTAGACGTACAGATGCATGTTTAGCTTAATAGCAAGCCAATGGCTACAATAGCCGGGACCCAATAAGGCCGTAATTGGGGATCCCAGGGAATGTTCCCCGTCGCAGCGCGTGTACATGAGTCTACTTATACTATGCCCTATTTAAGCCACGTTACGCCCTATTTAGAATATTCGAAATATTTCATCTGGGACGGAAATTACTGCACTACTGGCTTTCTCAGTGGTAGAAAGCAACCGTGAATGCTGTTGCTTATTTTGAGACAAATTAAAGTTTCCAAACTGTATGCCCAAGCCAGACCTTGCTGCTGATCCGTCTATTTTGAAGGTTGGAAATAATAATGTGTGAATAATACATGATCATGTATGTATGTATGAATTCATGATCGTGAAACATAATCGTAGATGTTGAGAATAAAAAGTTACTCACTCTTTAGGGAGCACATTCTCTACCCTGACATTATGTAGAAAATCCGCGCGGGTGGGTACCACCACCCTGCCTATTTCTGCCGTGAAGCGGTAATGCGTTTCGGTTTGAAGGGTGGGGCAGCCGTTGTAACTATACTTGTGGCCTTAGAACTTGTATCTCAAGGTGGGTGGCGCATTTACGTTGTGGATGTCTATGGGCTCCAGTAACCACTTAACACCAGGTGGGCTGTGAGCTCGTCCACCAATCAATGCAATAAAAAAAAAATCCTATGAAAGTGGTCTAGTTTCACATGACTTGGGCCCGGACAATTACATTTAAAGCTTTCAGACGGTCATAAGAATTTCATGCGTGTTTCATCGACTGACGGTTTTAAATTTCCACAACCCATTCAAATAACAAATAGTAAAAGCAAGCAGCCGTGGCAACCCTAAGACTAGAATGTATAATTGCTTATTGGCAGCAATAAGCTGAATTGTGGTACACACCTGTACACGCTGACTGCTCCTACTATTGATACCTAGGATAGGAACATGATTTAAAAAAATAGCGCACTAAAAACAAAGTAAGTGAGAATGCAAACCGCTACTTTAAGAGGAATGTAAAAGCAAGAACTAGTGAATTTACTACACCTTGACACAAACTATACATTAGAATTTTCTACACATTATCGATGTGGTGATTTCTAATTATAATCATTCAGCTAAAATAAACTCACGTTCAATGAAAGCTTTGAGCCGTGAAACTTAGTCAAAAATAAATAATATGCATGGTATTATAAATATTTTATGAACAGTTATGAGAAGAAGAATTATTTTTATAATATTCTGAAGAGCTTTTTTACAATAAAATCATTTTTCTTACACTATTTTAATTCACATTTATTAAAATTGATTTTCTATTTTTCAGTTGGATTTTCTATAAAAGTGTATTTTATTAGTTTTTTTAAACTATTATTTATTTTTAATTTTTTAGTTGAATTTCAATTTTTTCAATATTTTTTTAAATATTGAATTGTCATCGGTTCTTAATAAGTATGCTAAATTTCGAGTTAATCCGACGTTTTGAAGGGAGTCAAAATTATGTTCAAAGATTCCGTTACATATATTACATACTAACATAATTATATTACATACGCATGAAGCTAATAAAAGCGTATTAATAAAATTTGATAGCCAAAATCCTCGTACACTCTGGTTAGAATTTCGATTTCATAACACTATTAACACAGATTAGTCAATAATAAAAAAACCGACAGCGCCGGACCAGCATACTGCATACCTGGACTAGATCAGAGCAGCAGACCTGGAGTAGAGTAGACTTGGAGAGCGGTCCTTGGGAGCATGGGCGACCTAACCGGTGCATATACATCGGCAGCGCAACCACGATCACTCTGCCAAGGGTGTCCGACTAAGAAGAAGTCAATAAATAAAAAAGTTAGTTATGACTGATCCAATTTCAGACGATGTAGTAAAAACGTATTTACTTTCTTGAGTAATTCATCAGTTCTTTTTTTTTCCTTTAATTATTACTGTATATGAAAGAAAACCAGGATCTTTATACGTTTCCGTTAGCCGGGCGTGGATAAGCTCAGGTAAATTAGGTTAGTTCATTATTTGGTGATTTTTCTCTTGTTATAACACTTGCTTTATAGGGAATAATTACAAGGAATTTAATTACATCTTTTAAATTTAGGAATTAGTCGTGCTTACCTAAATATAAGACCCATTTTATGTCGAAGATTGCCACCCGGTTTCTTTTTACATACTAACAACAGATACGTTACAAAGTCTCCAGTGAACATGCTGAATTGTTTACCTTCTTCTTATTATTTGAATTGAATTTTTTATAACTCAATAAAATTGCATTAATTTTATCACGGCAATAAAAGATCAGGGCCGCTTTAGAGAAACCGATTTTGATTGGATTAATTAAATGTTTTCGCTAATTGCGATTTCGGATAATGCATGAACAAACCCTGCTCCGGTGGGAAATGGTAGAATCGTAAAAATTTGATGACAACATCTGAAATAATTCCTCAGATCACTCTGTATTAAATAAATGATACTAAGTGGACGAAATCAAAGTCTGAGTCAGCGGCATCGGCATCGAGAATTCAGTTTTAATCCTCAATGCTTTGCTGAGGTGTCAGATGACCCACCTTCTCATTGAACGCATCGTAAAGTGTGTGCATGAATGCTCATGAATGCCATTTAGTACGAATGCTTTAAGATCAAAGATCACATGTCGGCCACCGTAATAAAAAAGCAGTTGGAGATGCGATTTTCTTAGGACTAGCCCCAGGTGGTCTAGACTCAGATAAATAATACAGTAAAGTTTTTATCATCGACCCCGGATTCCTCTGTACTCCATAGTAAACCTACACCTCGATTTGAATATTTAAAAGTAAGCCAATTTAATTTTACATAAAATGGATCGATAGCTTTTCTTCACATTTTGGTCCATTCGAATTTCCATTAAAAAAATATATATATTATCGTTTTCATTGATCTTGTGAAAGTATTTACCGTTTTTTTTTAGATTGTAAGATTCATCTAAAGATTCACAACATTATTTTTTCAATTAATAAACATACGTTGTAAAATTTTCTATTATTGCATGTTTTGCAAAATAAATGACCCGCAAAATAATAACTTTGCATGATATTTATCGTTTTAAAAACTGAACAGTAACGACAAGCAAATAAACATGAGCGCGCCAAAGGGGTTTTACGATTCTTAATAACAGCCTACATTATTTTGTTGTTTATAAAAAAAACAGTTTTATGCCGTTCTAATAAACATTGTAAAGCTATTAACAGCGGATTCGGACCACACATGATAATAACGACTTTATCTACAAGAGCTTAAGAGACAGTTCTCTGTGACCAAAAAGGAATAAACTTTAGTAGTGAGAAAGCACGTTTGTTTCCCATATTTTCTTAAACTTGAGAACTTGGAACCATCCTTTTTTTAACTGGGTATTAAGTGCCACCCACCTTGAGACATGAGGTCGAACTCTTAATTGTATTGTACAGGGCTGGTATAAGTAAATGGTAGTTACCTACCCTACCTACGTGAGGTGTCTAATACGTGTGATTTATATTATTTATATTTATATATTTATTTATATGTTTAATATTAGTGTACACATAATACAACAAGAAAACCGTCATTTGTTTTCCAATCTTCTCGTGTGTAATGCAAACACATTGAAACGTAACATTTTTATATGATTATTTTTTTCACATACTCTTCCTTGATTGGTTCCACTACACCCTATTAGATTTGTTATGTTCGAAAATTTTGGTTACGGTTAGAATTTACTTCGTAGAAGTAAGATTCAAAATTTCCGTTTTGGCATTAATGACTTTTTAGTATAGCTATACTTAAGGGCCATCTCACGACAAATAATTGCTGCCACTCACCATATATGTCAGTTCATATTGAATTTGAACAAACCACAAATAGGCTTCAAACTAAGAACGATAGAACGTAAATAAGCATATAACTTTAATCGATATCTATGAATCCTTATAGATTTAAAGGTATGTAACTTGTTAATCAAAACTTTTTGTTTAAGATCTAGGTTTGTCTGTCTGTTGCTTGGTCCGAGCTAATTTCTAAAACCATTGAAAGTTCTGTCAAGACTTTCCGCAGAGCAAGTAGATTTTTGACAAAAATAAAATTTATATTTCCCTTATACAATACTGTAATTAGCAGCCAGATGCTTAACGTATCATATTGTGGAAACGAAAAAAAAAAGCTCAGCATTAATTTTATTTCCTGTACCCAAATGCATTCAACACAACCAATAATTTATACCAAAACCTTTTCGGGGCGCACTACAGCAATTTAACCATCAAATAAACCAATATATCAGGAGCTGCTACCGTCGATACACTGTGTATGTTCTGACATTTGGCTCGCAATCTTTCAGTCCATCGCTTGAATACATTAGACTTAATAAACTGAACAAGGTGCCTCTCATTAGCAAGCTCCAAGTATATCTTGATACCCGCACAGCGATGCAGTGGCTTGCTAGACCAGTTCAGACTTCACTGCTGTTCAACGTTTAATAATTATGAAGGCTCTAGATTGATGGTATAACTGGGTTTTATGGAACCCTCGATAAAAATAACTTTTGATAAGTTTATGAAAATATTTTTTAACTCAAAATCGTTTTAATCGTTAGCTTACTATTTTTTAGCTTGTGTTGTGATATACATACTATTAAAGTCTGAATATTGAACTGAATTAATGAGATGACGTAGTCATTCAAACCGGAAAAGTTAATTGATTTACGCAGTAATAGACAGGATGATGAAATCAGTTCGTACCCAGCCTTCAACGCTAACAAATGATCTTTAGTTAGGCCAATATAGAACAGAGAGCCAAGAACAGATGGTGGTGCAATAGTATGCTCTAATAATGATAACTCGTAAATACTGCATTGAGTTTACAAAATTTTGCAAACTTTTTAAACTTTGTAAACGCATAATTTTGCATTATTAAGATTCACTGGCTTCAACTGTATTTGGTTGAAACCTTTTAATTACCATTGGACTTATATAAGTCTAAAATACTTATGCATAACAATTTGTGATTTTTGTCCAAACAGTATCTTACACTCCTTTCCGCTATCATTTTTACTACTGAAGTTAATTTCTCTGTCAGCTGTTAAATTTCCTAATTTATCTAACATGTAATAAGAAGAGGAGTAGGTTCTGTAGTTAATACAAACAATCAAATTCACAGTTGTTGCATTTCATTTTAATACCATATCTCCTACAATCGATATGTCTTCACCGAAGAATGCGAAAGTCTTTTCAACATACCAAACATACAAAGTAAAATCTCAGTTTGTTCCATCGTTTGATCTATCATCGTTTTCCACATTAATTAGTCTAATGAGCTGTAAAAAATATTTAAAAGTTCTACTTTTTTTCGTTTGACATCACTAATTGGCGTTAGCTGTGCCAAGTGCTTTGTTCCAGGACTGGCATTTCTTATCAACGCTTCTGTATAGGATACGCGTTTAAAATGTGCTTCAGTGAAATGCTGGGGGAATTTGTTGGATTGCGCTGTGTTACTAATTAATCACGGAAGGAAAGTTGTATGGGATGTTGGGCAAAAGGAAAACTCTCTTTTCTTTATTTATCTTGTTTCAAGCTGAATAGAATAGCGTCTCATCTATTGGCTAATGATAAATTACCTTTTTTATCAGCTGCGACAATTCTTGATGCCCGTACAGGCATTCACCGACACGTAAAAACCTCTAAAGATATTCCAAGAAAACGAAGTTATTTTTAGAAATATTCTTAAAATAAAAATTGTAGAGACTGAAAACTGCATCTGTAAGATATTTTATGTAAGACTTTAGTAAATTTTTACTAGTCAAGTATTTATCAACGGTTGGAGGGTGAAAGAATAGGATCTAATAATAAAGTCAAGTCTAACATGAATAGCTCAGTGCATTTGCATATTTTGCAATACTGGGGCCTGATGTCAGGTTATGGCACCGTTTTTATGCAGCTAATTATTCATACATTCCGGTTCTGAAGTGTAGCATTCTATTGTGTCTGTGGGTTTCAGTAACCATTTCGCACTAGATGGATAGCGAGCTGATATACTTATCAACAATGTTATTAGAGACAATTACTTTCGAAACAATATCAGTAGTAGGTCGCGTAGGTAGGTAGGTATGACGCAAACGCGTCTTACTTATTTTTAATTGTTAAAACCAACCGGGATGCACATTATAGACGATTTCGAAGTAACCTTTATCAGAAAAAACAACCCTTGTTGCACACGTTGAAGGACTGGATATCTAATAAAACCTGCGCTTGTAACTAATGAAACTCGATTAAACAATACAATATTTTCAAATCGAGTCAAAGCACTGCAGCTGTGAATTGTTATTACTTCACTAGCTTTTTAATAATTTTTATACTAACAACATCTAGTGGAGAGCATCTTTCGAGTTTTATAAAAGATAATGTGGTCATTCTCATTTCCTTGCGCAAAGAGAAAATATTTTACAGCACTTTTTTTTTTTTATTGCCTTTGTAGGCAGACGAGCGTACGGCCCACCTGATAGTAAGTGGTTACCGTCGCCCATGGACTTCAACAATGCCAGGAGCAGAGCCAAGCCGCTGCCTACTGCTTAATACTCTCCACAAGCCTCGTTTGAAGAAGGACATGTCATAGCGCTCGGGAAACGCCGTGGAGGGGAGGTCATTCCATAGCCGGACGGTACGTGGCAAAAAAGACCTCTGGAAACGCACTGTGGATGATCGCAGTGGCTCCAGGTAGTATGGATGAACTCTACTCCGGTGGCGGGCGGTGCGATGGTAAAAACGAGACGGGTATCATCTCGAACAATTCCTCAGAGCACTCCCCATGGAACATGCGGTACAAAATACAGAGGGAACCGAAGTTCCTCCGCAGACCCAGAGGCTCCAACGTGTAGATTATTTAGAAAATCGAATCTTAAATCGAATGTTTAGTCCATAATGTTTTTTTCATAAAGTAAATACTGCTTATTTGTTATCATTATACAACATCTTTGTAAAATTATATTACCAAATTATTTAATTACTATTTTTTTAAGTAAAGTTTAGATTCTCTCACTTTTTTCTTCAGCTGCTCTACCTCAATTATCTAGGTAAATTTCGATTCGTCCAAAGATATTTTCAATTATAGAACGATGCTAATGTGACCCTTAAAATATATTTGCGATACTAAAACGGGTGCCAAATTATTAATAGGGCTTATAGTTTGTTCAGACTTTCACGAAACGAAAACTTATTTTATATTTAAAACTTATTTTACAGTTTTTATTTACAGCTACAAAAGATTGATGTAATAAATGTCGACTAGTAACACCTTACTCCTCCGTAAATCAAGAAAAGTGACAATAAAGTGTCAGATGAAAAATATTCATTAAGGTTTCTTTTATTTGCAAATAAGGAAGTCTATTAAAAAAAATCAGGTTCCATATTATTATACAACGTTTGTTCTTCGTCGCCAAAGTTGTTAGTGAAAACGTACACTCCTACAGTATGCTGGTTAGGTACCCTCTCAATCTTTAGTAGCTACTCTTAATCCTACACTTGTGACGTACTTCAACTCCACAAGTATATTTTCAAGAACCCGGATAATTACAGGCTGATTACAATGCACCCACAATTAAAGCATCGAACTAATAAAAAGCACGATTTATTGAGATAATCTAGTTACGTCACAACAAAAGGACAAAAATTCCTAACACACACGGATTGACATTCTAAAAGAGAGCTTGCCTGTTAAATATATTCAATTAACCCGGACGAGACGAAACTTCGCCGACGATAAATCACGAACATTTCGAACGGTAGCGGGAGTCGAACGGGGTAACCGATAGCCCTGGGTCAGCAGATACAATCGCATCGGGACATTCCGTTCGAGTTAATTGTGGTCGCACGTTTACGATTCGAGTTTTCATGATAGGGTGTTTCAGAGATTTTTTTTTTTCTGTTTTTATATTTTGTTATTGGGTTAGGTTAGTGCGCGATTTGTCGAAAAGAATACGGTTGATAAATTAGCAGTCGGACAAAATGAATATTTTTTTGTTTAATAACCTCATCCTCCTTGCGTCCTGCTCCTCAGTGCTGAAGGTCGTGACCTTTACAAAGCATTTTTGCTTGCACTATGTTTCTCCATTCCTTTCTGTTCTCTGCACAGTCGATTGAATCTATCATGAGCCAATTTTATCCGAAATCATGGATAGCGGGGAACTTGTAGCCTTCCTTAAAGATTTTAATTTCATTAAAATAGCTTTCCAATATTTCAATTAGAAAACAGCTTGTTTACGATCACACATGTCCTACAGTCAATAAAGAGTATTAATATATAGTGTTATAACGCCTTTGGAACAATAGTGACCTATCAAAACCATTTCATAACAAATCCACGTTCGCGCTTTTGAATGTCGAATGAAAACACCGAGCACTCTGTGTTACAGGTCAAACTAGTTTCATGATTTTAAACGGAGCGTCTGTTTTGACACATTTATTGACCTAAACTTGTCATCTGCGTCTGATTAGTGTACCACGGTGAATTGATCGGTGAATTGTAAATCTTTTGACGGTCATAAATCTTATCGAGTTCGATTGCTCAGTGCGCTTTCGGAATAGTAAAAAAATGTTTTATTGGATTTTCCTAGTGGCGATGTCTAGCTTTCGTGTAATATTCTCACCTTTGTTCTCGTCTTAAGGTTCAAATTGCACTATCAATATATACACCGATATACGTCATCATCTTGTTTCTAAAATTTTGAATACTTCTCTTTACTCAAAGAACGACTGTTAAATAAATAAATAAACATGAAGATACATTGGACCTTTTTAAACGTCATTGATTCAGCAACATTACAGCGACTTAATGAAGAAAACTAAGTTCTGTAGAAAACATTGCCTTTAAAATCTTGCACAGCCAATCGATGTCCATTACTAGCCAAATTAGATAGTTACATTGGAAAATATGTAACAGCATTACAATAACTACAGCCGGATAAGTTTTTATTAGCAGTTGTTGTAGACAGATGGAACCGTATGTTTTTTTCCCTTGTTGGTAGCCTAAGGGGTCATTCCAACTACGGACTGATTGGTAGGAGTGCTCATAGGCTCACTGGCCCTAGCAAGAGCAGTGCTTCGCTGAATCTATCACCGGATCAGAATCGTGCCGTAAATTCTGATTAATAACAGACTAATTTCAAGAAAATTCTTCTTCAAGAAGAACATATAATCTATATCACGCGAATGGTAAGGGATTCCAAACATTCTATAAAAAAACGAGTTTGAACCAGAAACCTGTTTGGACGAAAATAAACTATTCCAAAAAAGGTTTTATCAAACTGTTCAAATTTTTCTAAATTTTTCAATTTTTTTTTTTTTTTCAGTGCCTATTACAAGCTCAGAGTTCTTATTAAGATCTTAAAGAAACAAAGTGCTCTGTTATAATATGTAATAACTATAAAAATAATACTCACTACTAAACTACTTGGCGAAAGGCGACCGTATCACGTACAGGCCTTTAATGTTAGACGTAGATTCTATAATCGAACTTATTTTGAGTACATTAGAGAATGATTTAGCTTGCGTTTTTATTTTCATAGAGTTGAAAATTTATGCTAAGCGATTTTGGTGTTAGTTTAAATGAGTCAAAGAGGTGATTATTGTTTGTAGTTGCTATTGAGTGAGTATCAAGTTTCGTTCTCACTTCGTCAGGTGTCGCTGGCGGCGTCGCTTTGTTTTGCTCACTTTTGTTCTATGGAGTGTGAACTCGGTATAAACTCGCAGGGAGCTGTCGGCGGGAATGCTGCTGAGTTTTTTTTATCCAAACGATTTCAAAAAAGGAATCAAAGGACTTTTTTGTTTGGGATTCGGGTTTTTCTTGTTTTTTTTTTTTTTTTGTTTTTATATTCTCTACACTTTTTTAATTTCGGAAGGTAAAATTTGTCGTTCAATATCGGATTGTTTTTTGAATCAGATTGGTGTTTAAAATTCTACGTTTAAATGTATAGATTTAGATATTCAATTAAGCAATCACATTCACAATAGACTCGGTGAAAATATCTAGTATATATCAAGTAAGTAAAAAATAAATACTAGGTATAAAGAAATATCGATTGGCGTACGATTATTTTGTTATTGTATAAATAAATAAAAATAAAAAGCTTTTATATTTATAAACAATTCTTATAGTACATATGTGTATGTACACATATATATATACTTTTTTCTTTTACTAATTTTTAAGAACCTCTCCTCCAGTGAAATCCTCCTTCAACGAAAACCAATGTTCCCTATTCTGGGCTAGCAGCATCCAGTTTTGACCCGCTGTCCTTGTGATGTAATCCTACCATCCTAAGTATGCTCTACCTCTGTATCTCTTTCTCACTGGAGCACCCCATGAAGTAACTCTTTTGGTCCATCTTCTATCTTATAACCTCGAGACGTGATATTGCAAATATGTGTATCTAAGTCTACAACTTTGCTCTAAATAAAACATGTGTAAAATTGAATTCTAAATTCATCAATCATCACAGGCCTAATATAGATCTTATCTCATCAATGTGTTGATTGCATAGTTGAATAAAATTCATTGTGACAGTTTAAGTTTGGGCATAAGTCCTGATGTACTGATTGCAGATTTGATAAATTAATTAAAGTTAAAACAAATCGTCAAATGCTGTACGTACTAGCAAACCTAAGTTAAAACAAATCCTCAAATGTTGTACGTACTAGCTAATGAGATATTTTAATAACGAGCATAGGTAGCCACTTAATGCCAGTAGGATTGTCCGTCTGTCTATGGAAATCAATACAAAACAATGGTTTTCAAGCAATTAGAAAAAAAAACATATCTTTAATGAAAATAATGTAATATTGCTTTTCATGTGGGAAACGTGGATAATATGTAACGAAATTACAAATGTGAAGTAGAAAATATTTTATAGTAAAGTTAATAATACAATTAAAAATAGGTACTAAGTATAAGTTATAAGTAGTAAGCGGTAGGCGGCGGCTTGGCTCTGCCCCTGGCATTGCTGAAGTCCATGGGTGACGGTAACCACTCACTATCAGTTGGGCCGCGTGCTCGTCGGCCTATAAGGGGAATAAAAAAAATTTACAAAAACCACAAATAATGTTAATTTGCTGTCTGTACATGCTAGTTTTAATCCAAGCTTAACTCTACAGAGCCTGTTCTAATTACGTTTGTCTTCTACTATCTTACAGCGAACGATAGAGATGGTATACTTCTCTCTTTCTATCTTATAGTGTAAGATGGAGATGAGAAATGATCGTGTGGGATCACAAAGAAGTCTTTGTGAAGAGGTGCCCCGGGATCTCACCCATGTTTAGTAGGTATATAATTCAGCTAGAATTAAACGCCCAGCGTTTCCTCGGGATAAGGTCACTACCTCTCTTGCTTATATACCACCAAACGATTTGTTGATCCTCAAGTAAAATAACGGATCAATGAAAACAGTGTCATTTAGCATATATATCCGGCGTCCCCAGATCTAGTCGCCAATCATGATAAAAAGTATATATTAATCCAGGCTATTAGGTTTCTTTGTCTGATATTTCGTTATTATTGGCTCAGCAATTTTTGATTGAGTAACAAGCAACCAAGCACATTAACTTTATAATTGTTTGTCCCCTACCTATTCACTGGTAACCTAAGGGGTTATTCCGGCTACGCGCAGATGGATAGGTAAGCTCACGGGCTAAACATGAGAGAATTTGCTAACACTAGCCCAAGTAAGAGTAGTGCTTCGCAGAATCTACCGCCGGATCGGAACCGCGACCCACGGAGACGACCCGGCCAGAAACTCATGTTATTTATAAAAGTATACAGTACAGATGTAGATAAAGTTATTTATGACTATATTTTATTAGTGGATATACCCAATCTTTTAGACAAGACAAGACCGAGAGCTGCATAAGTGGTCCACAAAGATGACAATCTAACGCCACACGAAAGAGATCTAGATATGTCAAGCAGTTATTGATCCAACGGTGAAGTGTCGCTTGTATTGTATAGTGGTTATTCCGTCCTTAAAGCTACAACGAGTGATCTGTGCTAGAAATAGGCATGGCGGTACCTACCTTTAAGGACTTATCTAGAATTTATTTGGACGCGTGCGTGTGAAAACGATTTAGTCCCGAAAACTATTATTGAAGTTAATAAATCGCTCGTGCCTAAAATTATTGCTCGTAACATATGTTCGCCGCCAAAATACAAACTTAAATAGTATTTAAAAATCATAACTCACCTGTACCGCCCCCTAAACTTCCATAGAAATTCAGTACAGTTGACTTAGAAATCTTACCTGAAACAAAATTATATGATTAATTATAGGAGCGTGATTCACTCAATGACATAGATCACCGACAAAATAAATATTCATTTGTAAATATAAAACGGAAGCTTATCACAAATATCTAAGCTGCAGACGACATAGATAACTTAACCTTGCAACTCTCTCTTTCCAATCCAAGATTCAATAGAAGATCTAAGAGGTCTAAAGTCTAGTGCTATACGGCAAAAAAGTAATTCTAAAGCTAGCTCGACTACTATGGGAGTCCTTGGAATCATCTCTAATTATTCATTCTAATGTCCCAGTCGTAAACCCAAAAAGTATTCGAAATATTGAAATACTGTAATTTAATAAATATTCATTTATAATTAATAAATAAATATTATTTATCCGTAGACTATTATATAATAAATTACGTTTTCTGTGACGCAAAAGAAAGTATGCTGTTCTATGAGTATGAGAAACATATCCGATGGATTCGCGTTTAGTTATAGTCTATAGTAGTAGTAACAGTTGGTTAATAAAATAATCCAGGTTTATGGTATATTATTTAGAGATACCAAAAACTTCACCAAGGATACTTCAGATAATGTTTTACACACATCTCACCCTAATGAATTCCTTTTTCGAAAAAATGACAAGTATGATTACTCGCACAAAAAGGCAATTCCAATTCTACCGGCAATATTAAAAATTATGACTGCATTAGCACACGAGCAAGGCACATTTAATACACGTGGCATTGTTAACGGCACCAGTAACGTCATTAAAAAAGCAATTAAAAAATAATGATTACGATACCGAAGCTTTTACCACACAATAAAACTCGAAGGATAATTTCGAATTAGTCGACGTTGTAAAATCTCTACGGATCTTTGTATTGATATTAAAATTAGTTAATTTTTCTACCATCTTCGTTTCACAGCCTGCTCCATAAGTCCGAGGTTTGAGACTGGTGATTTTATTTTCGGTTTTTTTTTTTTTCGTATTGTGAACAATTTTTATGTCAATTTGCATTTGGTAGGGATTGTTGAACCTGAAAATCCTAATCTTCCCAATTTTCTGTAGTTACCAAAACTGATTTGTTGCACAGCAACGCTATTAAGAAATGAGTTTAGGAAGATATTATTATAAATAAGCAGAGAATGTAGTTATAGATTAAATTATGTATAGTATAGAAATAACTGTCCTAACTGGCTGCAGCAGGAATAAAAAAGTTAAACCTGTGGAATTATTGTTTTAAATTAGTTTGGCATTAATGATAAAATGGTAAAATTACGTCTTCAATATTGCCAAAAAATATTATAATAAATATTTTTATATAATATCATCCGATCAGTCCTTTATCAAAATTTGAAATTTATAAATCGCCCCAAACAAATTCAAATAGAAAATATAGGTATTTTGATTATTTACATTTCATTACACACAATATTAGTAATAGTAACTTAAATTCTGGCATTTTGACTCTTCCATTTTAGAAGATTCTAGAGATGAAGCAATATTATTCATCCTGTTAGTATCTATAATGTGCTCATTAAGTCTAATCAAACTAAGCATCTCAATCTATCATACGTACAAGAACTTCCAATTAAGCTATCAAGGTTCCAAACTATTTGTCATTAACTGTTTTTCTTCTTTCTTTTTTGGTAGAAAAATTAATTTCATAGATTTCTTTTTATTTCCCGTGTAGGCAGACGAGCATACGGCCCACCTGATAGTGAGTGGTTACAGTCGCCCATGGACTTCAGCAATGCCAGGAGCAGAGCCAAGCCGCTGCCTACCGTTAAATACTCTCCACAGGCATCGCTTGAAGAAGAATATGGCATAGCACTTGAGAAGCACCGTGGAGGGGAGCTCATTCCAAAGCCAGATGGTACGTGGCAAAAAAGATCTCTGGAAGCGCACTGTGGATGAATGCAGTGGCTCCAGGTAGTATGGATGAACTCTATGCGCCTTTGAATAATCCACTAATATTGCGTGTAGCTTCCTTAAAATGCAGCAGGAAAAAATCATAATGTGTTATGATGTACATAACACATTTTCACTTCATCGTTCGTGAGCACGTACATACATAATATATTATGTACCTACGTAACTTTCGCTGCCCGTATAACATTCGAACTTCGTCATTCGCCACAACGGATTGTCGATCAAAAAGATAAAAGAAAAATCAATAGAAATATAAGCCGTCAATAAAACGATAAGTTCACGATAAATGTGTAATAACGCATACATTTGAATATTATACATATAAAACTGAATAGTGAAGTGGCAAATAAGGTAGCCGTTTTGTTGCTTAGGTTCGTTTCTTATCTTATAACTAATAAATGAACACGATTTGTGATTCTGAATTGAACGTGATATTTAAATTTTGCGCGTATAAAATGAATTTAGAATTAGATTTAGAATTTAAGGTAGAGGGGGAAGAGGTCGACTGAAGAAGACATGGATGGAGTGTGTGAATGACGATATAAGAGAGAGAGAGGAGTGAGTGTTGAGATTAAGTTTGGTAGAAGAGAATGGAAGAGAAAAAATAGCTGTGCCGACCTCACCTAGTGGGATAAGGTGACGAAAAAGAAGAAGAAGAAAATTAATTTAGAATTAAGTATTCTAATGTAGTTTTTGTTGAGTGACGATAGAGCATTTTTTTATTGCTTATATGGGTAGACGAGCTCACAGCCCACCTGGTGTTAAGTGGTTACTGGAACCCATAGACATCTGGAACGTAAATTCGCCACCCACCTTGAGATATCAGTTCTAAGGTCTCAAGTATAGTTACAACGGCTGCCCCACCCTTCAAACCGAAACGCATTACTTCTTCACGGCAGAAATAGGCAGGGCGGTGGTACCTATCCGCGCGGACTCACAAGACGTCCTACCACCATAGTATGCAGGCTGGTTCTGGTATCGGCAACCAATTAGTCTATTTCTGCCGCGAATCTGCCTTTGACGAATGAAAGAACCGTTAGAAAAAAAAATTTGACCTCATATTTTACGGTGAATAGTGACATTCACGTTGTGATTACTATTTAACAGATAGACAACGAGCTCGCCTGAAGAAAAGAAAGTCTACTTCTTTTGCCTTCGTTTGCCGCTAAGGACGCTGTACCAACTCCATACAATTTTTTTATATTCTCGATCGCGTAAAAGTTATCTCAAATTTGTATGGTGTTGGAAGCACAGAGATCGGTAATAGCCGGGGACGGTACTAGCTATTTCACTGAGTGTTTTGTGAGGCCGTGCGTTGAGACGTCAGGAACGCAAGACGACCTCATATGGTGTAAGCAACAAAAACAAAACAAAAAATTCTAAATCAGTTTAGTCCAAATAGGAAATAGCATTGGATAGTAAGCATTGGAATCTGCAAAAGTAAGCGTTTTCGCTCGATCGATAAACTGTCCCGTGCGCACTTTTAAAATCTAATTTCTATCCCAAAGGGTCCCAGCCATTACTACGACTATTAACAATAGACCGATCTCCAACCTCACTGTGTGTGGCATTCACATTATGATTTCTCAACTGCACCTATCAAAAACAAGGCTGTGAGTTCGTGTATCCAACTTAATATAACAACTGTTAAGCATGTATATAAATACTTCGGACAACCTACTTGCTCGACGACCAATTAAACTACAAATAAAACTCGATCCAAGATTCGTTTCCTATGCTTTCCTTTACCATACATAATCAGTAATTAGTAACAGTTCTTTATCTGTGTAGGAACTGGTAGTGATTGACCAATAAAATGTTAAGTCAAAACGCTTGGAACCTCTTAATGTACGGTTAGTATTGATTAACGTGAACGATCGCAGCGACGAGTGATCTAGCCGACTGGCCACTCAGCACTCCGGTAATTGTGTAAATGTATCTTCAAGTTTTGTGCTTTTTTTATGGGGGGCGGACAGAGACGCTTCCGTAAAACTCGGATAACGAATCCGCATTCAACGAACAAATCAGCATAGAAATATAATATACTTGTTATTCTCCTATGGCGACTCGACTGTGCCAGCACTTCTGTTCTCCATGAGCGATGGTAATCACATATTATCAGTTGAGCCGTATGCTTGTCTCCCTGAAAAGACTGTAACAAAAAAAAAAGCTATTTATAAGAAAACACTGGTCGCCCTCTCTTTTTCAATTCCTATCAATAATCATCCTGCAAAAAAATCTAATACAGACGAATTGAGAACCTCCTCCTTTTTTGAAGTCGGTTTTTCATCTAAATTGGAATTGTGTTTCGAATAATTCGTATTTGTAAAAAGTAAAAACTTTTCTAAGCTTTTGTAAAAGAATTCTCTAATAGAACAACCACTCCAAGTTACAACGCCATGTAACGCGCTATATACACGGTCGCGCTTATACAAAATATATTATCACACACTTGTATGCATCAGTGCCTATAAAATCAAAGAGGTCATAATGTGAATATTCTAATCTACATATCGAGGGCTATTTGGATTAAGCGACATTTTCTGCAGGTATTGTAGAATGTTTGTTTTAAAGTGATTAGAATAGTCTCTTTAACTTTTGCGAGATAAATAAATATGTATGACTAAAATTCTGGAGACAATAAACCAATGTTTCATTTAATAGACGCATGCACTTCAAATAGTCTGACGAACTAATTTCACGTACAATAGCTACATTACAAAAAAAATCAAAATAATTTTAGTTGTAAAACCATTGAGCCTGTCTAAGCGTTCGTAGCTCTATGCATACGGTGCTGGTAAACTATGACCGTGGGCGTCCAAATAACAAGGTTTTGTCCTTTAAACGACAACTATTGTAACTATATCGAGGTGCGCGATGGGATCTGTGTGTTTCTAGATCTTTAGATTATCTGTGGTTCCATGTGTGATACACATTATTAGAAGAAATAGTCGACATTATCGGCTTATTCGTTTTCATATAATAACTAGCTGACCCGGCAGACTTCGTAGTGCCTTAACCGATAAATAAAAGACCTAAACTTTTGTATAAAATAAACTTAAAACAAACAAAAGGAATCCGTCCGACGGGGGACACATCAAAGGAAAAACAAATTTGTTATTTTTATTTAATTCCGAGCATTTTCATATTTATTCAAACCTTCTCTGGACTTCCACGAATAATTCAAGACCAAAATTAGACAAATCGGTCCAGCCGTTCTCGAGTTTTAGCGAGACTAACGAACAGCAATTCATTTTTATATATATAGATAGGGGTTAAAGTATTAAATTTCCGTTCTATTGTAATAGGTACTTCGAATTGACATATTATAATAGAACCTTCATGGTTTAAGCTTTTTGAGTGAAACTTTTTTCAAATGGTACCAACGAGGTACTTCTTTTAAAAATATGTGCAACATTCGATTATCGACAATCGGTTGTTTTTTTTTCTTTGTTCACAAAAAATATGACGACATATAGGCAAATCACGAAAATAATCTTTAAAAATATTCAATATGGCTGTAGAGAAAGATTTTGACTTTATAAAATACTCATGTTCAATTTAAAAAAAGAAGCTATTTTACAAAAAAAAACAGCTACAAAAATGCACTATCAGAAAATTGTTGATAATAATTTGTTGGACAAACTACAGGTCCGTGTGTGTTGCCTTCCAGGGATGTAATGTATCGACGATACATTCGTATTTCAATCTTTATTTATTGTATCATATATATTAAAGGGATTGCAAAAGTTCACCTTACCAATCGGAATGCGGCTTTCAGAAGATTTTATAGTATCGTGCTGATTTTTTAACGAGACTAGTCAATATTGATCTCTATTTTGATATAAACAACATACAAACATGATAGCAATCAACATTATTCGGTTGGAATGTTTAAAAACGATTTTTTTTTGTTTAGTTGGTCAGGTGAGCTCACGCCCCACCTGATTTTAAGTGGTTACCAGAGCCCATAGACATCGTAAATCTACCTGGAAAGATGAGTCCAAAGGTCTTTTAAGAGCACAACAACGGCTGCCCCATCCTTCAAACCGAACCCATTACTGCGGCTGATTCCTGTGACCCTTAATAAGTCGTGGAACCGAGTTATGGAAGGAAATAATTTAATGACATTAAAAAATGCGAGACCAAGCAATAAAAGTACTTTTAATTATCTCGGTTGATAGTTAATTTGAAATTAACGAGGTAATCAAGTCTTATTTTTTTTATAGACTGCAATGGCCATTCCAATTGTAGCCGTCTAGGTAATGACAAAATATTATGTTGCAATTTTGGTGGGATAAGGACTGCCACTCTACCTGTTTTCATTGGAAAATACTTAATAATTTTTAAGTTAAAATATGCTCGATGCAAAACAGAATTTTGGGTTGTTGTTTTTATTTTTTTTATTGCTCAGATGGGTGAACGAGCTCACAGCCCATCTGGTTGTTAAATGGTTACTGGAGCCCATATACATCTACAACGTCAATGCACCACTCATCTTGAGATATAATTTCTAAGATCTCAGAATAGTTACAACGGCTGCCCCACCCTTCAAACCGAAACGCATTACTGGTTCACGGCAGAAATAGGTAGAGCGGTGGTACCTACCCGCGCGGACTCACAAGAGGTCCTACCACGCAAATTATATTTTTTGCGGGTTTGATTTTTATTACACGACTAGCAACCCGCCCTCGCTTCGCTTCGGAAACAAAATACACGTCATGAAACAAAAAAAAAAAATTTTAAAAAAAATTCAAAAAGTAGCCTATGTTCATCAGGGACAATGAAATAGGCGGGGTGGTGGTATCTACCCGTGCGGGCTCACAAGAGGTCCTACCACCAGTTAAATTTAGTATTTTATTACCAGTATGCTAGTACTAATCCACACAAGTTCGATTATTATGTCCAATCATCTAGTTGACTTATACGAGAACCTGCAAGGAATTATATTTAAAAGATTTTAAATTGCATCAACAAACAAAGACGCCATTACATTTGATCGTCTCGCTGCTCACTGAAAAAACGTTCCCAGCCAACGCACGAGATTGATTTGCTAACAAAAATATAGCTTAATCAATTCGCGGGGCACGTTGGAACAGTACTTCAATGTGTCTCGCGTCAAAGCAACTGATCCGGAATAAATCTGTCAGGACCGCAGACGATTTAACGAAGGTCGCAGAAATACGTAAGATAGAAACCGCCGCCGGTCTCTCAGGAAACGCTATCTTCAAAAGGCGTCTCGCAGATATGATGTTAAAAATATTTAACTTTTGAATTACGCTTCGATCGTGACCTAACAAGTTGTTACGGCCTTATACAGTTTGATACTTTTATATTTTTATTTGGGAACGAAACCTTGTAGCCTAATCAGCATCAAGCTATGCTCCGCCGTGCAGTGCCAAGCTACGCTAACTTATTCGAGCTATGTTTTATACAGCATACAGATTTTGAGGTATGCACAATTTTTTGTTTTCCTCCCTAAGCCAATGGCCTTGAGAAGCCAATTTAGCCTAACCCTAACAAGTAATGAAATTGCTAACACTAACCCTAGCAAGAGCCGTACTTCGCAGAATCTACCACCGGATCGGAAACGCGACCCACTGAGAAGATCCGGCGAGAAACTCAGTGGGATGTGTCTATGGATTAATTTACTCGTCACAAGCGACGGGTTTGACTAGGATGGTGACCGGTGCTTGTGGTACCTAAAAGCACCGTTAATGGATCGGGAAGATCCGTAATGACAGAAATTAATATTAACTATATCATTACAGCTATTTAATAATTAAAGCTACAAAAAATACATCGTAGTATTTATTTGCTTTGAAAAAATATAGGTATTTAAGATAATAATATATCCTATATAATTTATATAGTATAGTATAGCGTAGCGTAGCTCAAGTGTTGCTTCGTCATCAAACTAAGCTTAAAACATTGATGACAAAGAACAAAATAATTCAAAATACGCCTTAAACAAGTAGTCTTATGAACATAAACATAATGTATTAAAACTTTCAATCCAACTGTCATCCACATTACCTAATGGCCGCTTCAGACAAGCTACTCAAATAAATAACATTTCAAAATGGATCTTAACTCAGAGTAATTGAGTTTTACTTTTAAAAAAAACACTCATAAAATTTTATAAATTATTTAACGACCTACAGCGCGGTAAAATATTTCAGTTGTTAGTTTTTAAGTGTGGCTTGCCTGAAGACCCGGACAATGGCTGTCTTAAGTTGGACACATTCAAAACTTATGTGAAATGTTTTAGTGGGACGCAACAAGAAATGACTTAGTATTCATTGTTTTTAAATGCGAACCTTAAACTTTGTGGTTCGAAGTGGTACGACTTTACGCCATTTCACACTGCAGTGACCTCTCTTGAATCCGCACGGGTAGGTACCACCGCCCTGCCTATTTCTGCCGTGAAGCAGTAATGCGTTTCGGCTTGAAGGGTGGGGCAGCCGTGGTAACTATATTGAGACCTTAGAACTTATATCTCAAGGTCGGTGGCGCATTTACGTTGTAAATGTCTATGGGCTTCAGTAACCACTTAACACCAAGTGGGCTGTGACCTCGTGTCCACCCATCTAAGCATTAAAAATGAAATAAGAACTCGGTGGTGTAGTCGTTAGCGCCGCTGACTGTAGCACCAAGGGTCGTAGGTTCGATTTCCACATCGGACCAAAATTTTGTGTGATGAACAGATTTGTTTGCTCTTTGTCTCGGTGTTTATTATCTATATATTTAAACGTGTTTAACTATGTTTATCAGTCTCTGGTACCCATAACACAGGGAGTCCTAATTTGGCTTCGAATGACCGTGCGTGATTAGTTCCCAATTATGTTTTAGTTACGTTATAATTTACAGAAAAAGTCAATTGACTCGAGATATGAATTTCCTTAATATTCTTGATAGGATTGAGTACTGCATACATTTACGAGACTCGGGTAGCTGTTAGCAAATCCCACCCCTCCTGGCTGAGCCTTTGCTCGCCCACCTGTCCTAGTGAAACTGGAAAGGCCTCCGGGCCACCAGTAAATATTCAATCATAAAAAAAAAACATTTACGAGACGTTAAAATCGTCTCTACATCCCTAGCGATAATATTAATTTAATTTCAGAATATCAAAAGAGCATATTTATCGTTCACTTAACTCACACACACTTAAATACTAATAGTGGGCTTCTTTTGAATAGGTATAGGCCGACGTTCTAAAGTTCATTACGTGGACATCGTAAAATGAATACGAGCACAGATCTCGAAATTCAAAATTAGCTCGATTGCATTGTTAGAATGGTTATTGATTTCCGTTAAAATCGGACAGTGTTTAGTGCGAGCTTATTAACTTCTCGATCGCGTAAAAATTAACTCAAATTTTTATGGAGTTCGAACAGATTCCCTTCGTTTGCCGCTAGAACCGCTGTACCAGCTCCATGCAATTTTTTTAACTTCTCGATCGCGTAAAACTTATTTCAAATTTGTATGGAGTTCGAACAGCGTCCCTTCGTTTGCCACTAAGGGCGCTGTACCAACTCCATATAAAAAAATGTACTTCTCGATCGCGTAAAAGTTAACTCAAATTTGAATGGAGTTTGAACAGCGTCCCTTCATTTGCCGCTAAGGGCGCTGTACCAACTCCATACAAAAAAAAATACTTCTCGATCGCGTAAAAGTTAACTCAAATTTGTATGGAGTTCGAACAGCGTCCCTTTGTTTGCCGCTAGGGGCGCTGTACCAACTCCATACATTTTTTTTAACTTCTCGATAGCGTTAAATTTAATTCAAATTTGTATGGAGTTGGAAGCACAGAGATCGGTAACAGCCTGGGACGGTACTAGCTATTTTACTGAATGTTTTGTGAGGCCGTGCGGCTAAGCTTCAAGAACGCAAGATGACCTTATATGGTGTTAAATGAACACGACTCACGTCACGTCACGTTAGGACTGTCCTTCCTTCAAATCGGAAAGGATGGGTGCTTCGTGGCAGACCTAACTATGCAAGTCAATAATGCTTTAAAGCAAAAATAATTACATTACAGGCCTTAACTTACCTTACCTTATGAGACGATGTTGGTTTCATTATTATGAAAGTTATTCGTGATTATACGTTGACTAAAAGATACATTTGCTTACAAAAATTGGTAATCGTCTTTGAGATTTGAAGTTTGGAAGGGTCGCATCACTCGGTATGAGTACACCAAAGTTTCTTATTGTCAAGGCCACAACGACTGATTTCGCGTGTACTGCTCAAATTCGCCAGCATATTAATTTTAGTTTTTAAATAAACGTTCTAGTAAACCAACCAACATTTGCGAAACTTTTTTTTTTGTTTTTAGTTTCATTATGGGTTCAGTTACTTAAATGCCTCTAGCACTGGAAAATAGTGCGATCATAAAGTATTGTAACACGGGAGGTCCTTTGTAGTGTATTTTTATACGGGCGTTTATCATGTTGAGCTTGAAATTTTAGTAATTTTCGTTCAACTTGGATTTCAATAATGCAAGTAATCCACAGAAAATCGATGTAATTCTTGTTTAAAAAACTTTACCACACCATGGCTCATTACCATAAAATTGACATTATAATAATAATAGATATATATGTATGTATATTTCTTCTGTGCGTGTGTTTGTCATTGAACTAACTCCTCCTAAGCAGCTGGACCGATTTGAACGACATTTTTTGTATGCGTTTGGGCGACACCCTGGATGGTTTAGATTTACGAATCAGCCCGACAGATGGCGCTGCAGTCGGTAATTAGATTATTTATCTTTCCTAGAAATAAATTATATGGCAAAACGACGTTTGCCGGGCCAGCTAGTAATAATAATAAGTATGTAAATGCATTTTCTTGTAGAAATTTCATTAATTTAACACGTGATTTTTACGAATAAGCTCGTCAGAATACCATTCCGTGTATTCCTAATAAAATTAAAACATGAAATATTTATTTGGGAATCGTGACTCTGAATTTATTGTAATGCGTATTTATTGAAACAAAAAATACGTAGAAATGATCATTGCATTTTTTACATTAATTTTGCGCAGTCACGATCGTATTATATAAATTTGCTCAACTATTATAATTTTTTTGTTAAAATGGATTTATTACTTAGCTTCTGATTTGTTTTAGAAGTTTTTTTTCCGTATACTTTAGAAAATGTTCACTCGCGTTAGCTTATCTGTGTAAAACAATTAACTTAACTTCTAATAACTTAACTTCTGTGTGAAACGATAAATTACATAGAATTTTTTAACTAAAATCAAATGCGATCTTATGTTGATAAAAAAGCGATTGCTGACGTCCATACATAAATGTATTGGAACATTTAAATTAAAATTTAAATATTAAGATTTTTTTATTTAAATATTTGAATTAAATACATTTTTATTATTATATTTTATTAGTGTTAAATATATTATTAAAAATTAAATAAAAAAATATTAAAATTAAATATTTAAACTTATAATTATATCGCTGTAATTTATTTTGTGCATCAATAAAAAAAAAAACAGTCTAAGTCGTTATTAAAATAAAACAATACAAAAAAAAAACGCATATTTTTTTATATTTCTGCAAGGATGCCCTGAACGTGTATAGGTTGACGTGATACATACTGGCCTTTTTTATTCGTTTTCTCTCGAACACAATTGATTTCCCGAAACGATGCACGAGAAGTAAGATCGTAATTCATTAACCGAAGCGTTTCTCAAAGTTTACGCTCATAAATTTTTTTTAAGTAACAAGCACACTCATAACCCTGTCTATTGTACTAATGATTTATAGGCCATTCGTTTTTATTATTATTTATATTTCATTACATTGACATGTTATTAGAAGTTGTTTCTGTTAAAAATACACGTGTTTGAGAAACAAGGCTTGACTGTGCTGTTACACAAAAAAAAACCGTTACGTTTGGGGGTCATCGTAGCCCCTTATGGGGACACGGAACGGCCCTCAGGGCGAACCCCACGGCCCCGGGATGAACTCCCTGCCACTCAGGGCAGGGATGAGAATAAAAAGATCGTCTGTTTTTTAAATTATTTTAAACTATAATATTAAAGTGGTTTTTAAAAAAAAAAAATTTTTTTACCCTACCTATGCTGATAGCCTTGAGAGGCTATATCAGCTTCTCCTTGACGTTTAGGTGAGCTCACGGGGCTCAAACCGGAGTGTTGCTAACACTGGCCCTAGCAAGAGCAGTGCTTCGCAGAATCTACCACCGGATCGGAAACGAGACCCACTGAGAAGATCCGGCGAGAAACTCAGTGGGCTGTGTCTATGGGTGCGTTTTAAGGTCTTTCGCGTATTGCACGTTTTTGCTTTCTAATTATCACGATCAAGAACAAAATCGAATGTCGCGTTTGCGTTCAAAAAAATAAAGTAAATGAAAAGGGCCCGGATCGTCATGTCGATAAAGGACCTACAGTAAGTGGCATTTTGGATGACAATCGTACATTTTATTGTTCGCACCGAGAACAGTTGCCTCACAACGCGACTAACACAGGGCTGTCGCTTCGAAATTGACGTGATAATTCATCGTTATGCAGGTCGATCGCGCTATTAGAAAATCAATGTGCTGCCAAGACGAAATAGACCTTATTTATGTCACGGTATGGTATTTTTTTCGGTTTTCACTTGTCATAAAACTGATTTTGCTGTTTAATCACGCATTTTTTATCGTCATTATAGGTCCATAACCATCCGTGACCACGAGACCATGGTAGGCAGCGGTTTGGCTCTGCCCCAGGCATTGCTGACGTCCATGAGCGACGGTAACCACTTACCATCAAGTGGGCTGTATGCTCGTCTGCCTAAAAATAATATGGCAATAAAAAAAAACGAGTGCTGTAAAGTATTTGAAACATCAGTAATAATAAACATTCTGAGCTTAAACCGTAAAAATAGCCTTAATAATATTCCAGGAGCCACGATGGACGAGCTCACAGCCTACCTGGTGTTAAGTGGTTACTGGAGCTCATAAACATCGACAGCGTAAACGCCGTGACCCACTTTGAGACTTGAGCTCTAAAGTCTCAATGTCACAGCACAGCGACTGCTCCACCCTTCAACCGAAACGCATTACTGCTTCACGGCAGAAATAGGCAGGGCGGTGGTACCACCAGTAATATATCTAAAACCTTTGAGAGTTCTTTAATAGTGAATCCAGCATCCCTATTCCAGGGTAAACCAGTAAGCAACAATGTAACAGTTCGCGAAACAAGTATCACTTTGTAGTTTTCGAAGCTTTTGTCTTGAAAGTTTCCGATAAATCTGCTCGAGCTTTTTCCGTTGACAGCACTTTCGAAGCTCCACGGAACGCAAGATAAATTGCTTTTATACCTCACATAGAACAAACGCTCCCGAAAAAGAATATAATATTAATAAATTATAATGATTTCTGACAATATAAATATTATATAAATATTACATAAATATTTTTTATACAACTAGTGATACATTGCCACGTTCTTATGTGACTAGCGCTAAATATATTGTCTTTCCGTATTAAAAGTGTATAATTTCCTAAAATATTTGAAATTGAGTTAATATGCAGAATCATTTGGTATCACCAGTATTTTTCTCATAAGTACTGTCAAAAGAGCATAGTTTTTTAGTGTTTTTTTAGGTTACTTATGTTTTGACTAATATTAACAAAATTAATACATAATTTTATTTTACTTTAATAGACAGATAATGTTATTGGTAAAAAATAAAAAATTAATATTGCAAAGATGATTAATATTAAAAATATCACATGTTAAACCTTTAAAACACTCTCCTGTAAAATTAGTAAGTATTGAGATTATACTAATTTAATGCAAGAAGACGATATGCTTACTGCTAAATATACAACATATTTTTAGGAACTACACACGTGTCATATTCTATCCATTATCTTTTAGTATAGGAGTATGGAAGAATCGACAATAGCTTTATTTTAAGTATCCTGAAAATGTCGTTAGCGCGATTCAGACATTTGTCAAATATCTGTTCTGGGGTAGCTACTGCGATAACATCTAATGTGACTTGGAACGTAGGCTACAATGAAGGTTCAACCATAAACACGTCTATACAAAGCTCAAAATCCCTTTGATATAAAATTATTTAATATAGATATAGGAACGTGTAATATAGCTTACAGACCCATTTAAATCTACCCTGAAATGATAAAAACTATACCAAGTTTCGTCATAATCAAATGCACAATTAAGAAACGCCGAGACAAAAAAACGCAAGGAATCATTGATTTGATTGACATAAATAAGGTTAGAATTCTTTATAACAGAAACACAAGAATACTTCTGTTGTTTTCTTATCTTTTTCAAATTGCATCGGTTCTAAAGTACAAAGTGTAAAATTTAGATAAATTTTATTGAAATAACTACTTTCCTGAAATATGATCGTATAATTGAATAATTACAATGTCTAGAATGTCTAAGATTATAATGCTAAGCGATGAACTTCAAATATATATGGATTTTCGTGTAACAGCTATGAAAAACGCTAAAATTCCGGTCATCGTTCTCGTTGAGCCCTTCGTCGCAAGCGATGAGTAAATTGACCCTCAGATACAGCCCACTGAGTTTCCCGCCGGATCTTCTCAGCGGGTCACGTTTCCGATTCGGTGGTAGATTCTGCGAAGCACGGCTCTTGCTAGGGTTCGTGTAAGCAATGTCATCAGGTTTGAGCCCCGTGAGCTCACCTACTAGTTAAGGTTACGCTGAAGGCTCTCAGCTTAGTTAGGACAAAAAAAAAACGCTAAAATTTCAGCATACCCATAAAATTACCGACATATTTATACGTTATGCCATTTGATTTTCGTGTGGCTATCGTGGCTTAAACACGAATTTACAATTCCGAAATATATCTCCGCCGGCCAGATCTTCAGCAGAGATTTCCGCAGCGGCAGGGGTCCGGCCGGGGCTGGGCCATTAAACATGCTACTACACCATTATTCGCCGACAAGGACATCTTTGAAACATAGCATATATATTAAAAAAATAATATAGTCTCATTAATAGCGGCGTTAGGTCTTGACTGATCCCTCGTCAAAGTAATTGTGATATATATCTATTATAGTATTTGGTGTCTGACTGAATTTACTTGACCTTGGTAATGTAAGCACAAGATATGATGCTAGGAGCCATTAAATTTAGTTTATTATATCTTCTTAATTCTTCTTCTTTTTCTTCACCTTATCTCACTGGTGGGTATGGCAAAGCTAATTTTTCTCTATCATTCTCTTCTATCAGCCGTCAGCTCAACACTCACTAATCTCCCTCTCTCATATCGTCATTCACATACTCCATCTATGTCCTTTTCGGTCGACTTCTTCCCCTCTACCTTGTACTACCATTTCCATACATCTCCTAGTCACATGCATCTTTCCACTCAACATTCCGATAGATGCACCCGTCACGTGCGGACGTGCTCATCGTCCACTCGATCGCCCGGTCTTTGTTCGCCCGGCTTTTGTTAGCCCGGCCATTGTTCGCGCGGCCTGTGTTCGTGATACATCTGCCGACCAAGTGTGTTTCCTGGAAGCTTTTATTTGTTTTGTTTTAGTTATTTTTGTGTTCGTGGAACATTTGCCGACAAAGTGTTTTCCTGCAAGTATTTATTTGTTTTGCTTCTTTTTGTAATTTCTGTATTGTTGTGCTTTTTCTTTGTCCTGTAGTAATCGCGTCGCATTGCCACCGGTGTTCAATAGAACCGCTCAGGTCCGAGAAGTTGGGGCCTCGCCGCAAGGCGAGTGTTTTCAAGACCCGGGGCCGCCCCACCTGGGTACTCAGCGATCATGGACGCTGTATTCGTGGAATTCCTCCGACTTCGTCACCCACAGCTCGCCTCAGAGTTTCTGGCTTTCAAGGCCAATCACACTGCGAGCTCTCTCGAAGACTCCGCCGTGCTCGCTGCTCCTGCGTCGCCTGTACCTGCGTGCAAAGCGTCTACATCGAGCACCGCAGCCTCCGTCGTGCCTGCCGTTCCCGCGTCGCCTATACTGGCGAGTAAAACTGCTGTGTCGTCCGCCGTGGCCACCGTTCCAGCAGCGCGATCATCCGCGGCCTCCGTCGCGCCCTCCAAAACTCCTGCTTGTAGGTCACCTGCGCCCGCCTCCTCGTCCTCCGACTCTGACTCGGAGATGGAGGTCGACCTCGCCCCCGCCTCATCGACGGATGGATTCACCCTGGTACAAAAGGGTAAGAAGCGTGCCGCGGAGTCTCGAGCTCTCGCGGCCGCTAAAATCAGCAAAGCCGCGAACGCGTCGCGCCCCCGCCCTCAGACTCCCGTTGCGCCTCCAGCCCGTGCCACTCCGTCGCCGCGACCGGTGGCGCAATCTAAAACTCAGACCCCTCCCCCGGTTATCCTTCAAGAGAAGGCAGCTTGGGACCGAGTTTCCCTGGCCCTTAAGGCCAAAAATATTAATTTTGCCAGCGCCCGTAATCTCGCCAACGGGATTCAAATAAAAGTAACGACACCCGACGACCATAGGGCCCTCTCAAGTTACCTCCGAAAGGAGCGTATAAGTTTCCACACTTATACGCTCCAGGAGGAGCGCGAACTCCGCGTTGTCATACGTGGAATCCCGAAGGAGCTAGATGCCGATCTCGTCAAGGCAGATCTGATAGAACAAGGCCTACCAGTAAATTCCGTGCACCGCATGCACACCGGCCGCGGTAGGAAGCCATACAATATGGTTTTAGTCGCCCTCCAGCCTACCCCCGAGGGTAAGCAAATTTTTAACATTCGGACCGTCTGTAGGCTCTCCGGTATTGCCGTCGAAGTCCCCCATAAAAAAGGCACTCCTAGTCAGTGCCATAACTGCCAACTGTACGGGCACTCTTCCCGTAACTGTCACGCGCGCCCCCGATGTGTTAAGTGTTTGGGCGATCACGCCACGGCCCTCTGCGCTCGCGACCAAAAAACCGCGACGGAACCGCCTAGCTGTGTCCTGTGCCGAACACAAGGTCACCCCGCGAACTACCGTGGATGCCCCCGAGCTCCAAAAATAAATCGCCGCGTCGCCCGTCAAAACCGCCTCCGAGCTTCCGGCCCAGACATCAAAGCCACGGTACCCTCTGTGCCGAAGGCTAAGCCTGCTTTCGTGCCGGCGTCGGTGCCCAGCGTCTCGGCTTGGGCTAAACCGTTGCCGTACACGAACACGGCTACAACTCTCTCCCCCGCGACTCGTCCCACCCCCGCGATACGTCCCTCCCCCGCGACCTGCCCTCCGACCGCGTCCGAAAATCTCGCTCTAGCGATCGACTTTTTTCAGTCGATCAACTTTGAGCGTGTTAACGCTTTGGGTGACGCCATTCGCGCCGCCTCCACTGCACAACATTTCATCGCCGTTGTGCAAGAATACGCTGACGTATACGCGTCGTTAAATACGTACGTCCTCCCCTCACTCCGCCGGTAATCAATGGCGTACATTAGTAGAATAAAACCCTTATCCGTAACAATAGGATTTTTTAACGCTTACGGTCTCGCAAATCAACGTGATCAGGTTTGTGATTTTTTGCGTGACCATCAAATTGACATTTTCTTAGTGCAGGAGACCCTACTTAAGCCCGCGCGCCGTGACCCTAAAATCGCGAACTATAACATGGTCAGGAACGACAGGCTCTCTGCCCGTGGTGGTGGTACCGTTATTTACTATAGAAGAGCCCTGCATTGCGTCCCGCTCGATCCTCCCGCGCTCGCTAATATCGAAGCAGCAGTGTGCCGAATCTCACTGACGGGACACGCGCCGATCGTTATCGCGTCCGTTTATCTTCCACCGGATAAGATCGTTCTAAGCAGTGATATTGAGGCGCTGCTCGGTATGGGGAGCTCTGTCATTCTGGCGGGCGACCTAAATTGTAAACACATCAGGTGGAACTCACACACCACAACCCCGAATGGCAGGCGGCTTGACGCGTTAGTCGATGATCTCGCCTTCGATATCGTCGCTCCGTTAACCCCGACTCACTACCCGCTAAATATCGCGCATCGCCCGGATATACTCGACATAGCGTTATTAAAAAACGTAACTCTGCGCTTACACTCGATCGAAGTAGTTTCAGAGTTAGATTCAGACCACCGTCCCGTCGTCATGAAGCTCGGTCGCGCTCCCGATTCCGTTCCCGTCACGAGGACTGTGGTGGATTGGCACACGCTGGGCATCAGCCTGGCTGAATCTGATCCACCATCGCTCCCGTTTAACCCGGACTCTACCCCGTCTCCTCAGGATACCGCTGAAGCCATAGACATCTTAACATCACACATCACCTCGACATTAGATAGGTCATCGAAACAAGTTGTAGCGGAGGACTTCCTTCACCGCTTCAAATTGTCCGACGATATTAGGGAACTCCTTAGAGCTAAGAACGCCTCGATACGCGCCTACGACAGGTATCCTACCGCGGAAAATCGTATTCGAATGCGTGCCCTACAACGCGACGTAAAGTCTCGCATCGCCGAAGTCCGAGATGCCAGATGGTCTGATTTCTTAGAAGAACTCGCGCCCTCCCAAAGGTCTTACTACCGCTTAGCTCGTACTCTCAAATCGGATACGGTAGTAACTATGCCCCCCTCGTAGGCCCCTCAGGCCGACTCGCGGCCTTTGATGATGACGAAAAAACAGAGCTGCTGGCCGATACATTGCAAACCCAGTGCACGCCCAGCACTCAATCCGTGGACCCTGTTCATGTAGAATTAGTAGACAGTGAGGTAGAACGCAGAGCCTCCTTGCCACCCTCGGATGCGTTACCACCCGTCACCCCGATGGAAGTTAAAGACTTGATCAAAGACCTACGTCCTCGCAAGGCTCCCGGTTCCGACGGTATATCTAACCGCGTTATTAAACTTCTACCCGTCCAACTCATCGTGATGTTGGCATCTATTTTCAATGCCGCTATGGCGAACTGTATCTTTCCCGCGGTGTGGAAAGAAGCGGACGTTATCGGCATACATAAACCCGGTAAACCAAAAAATCATCCGACGAGCTACCGCCCGATTAGCCTCCTCATGTCTCTAGGCAAACTGTATGAGCGTCTGCTCTACAAGCGCCTCAGAGATTTCGTCTCATCCAAGGGCATTCTCATCGATGAACAATTCGGATTCCGTACAAATCACTCATGCGTTCAACAGGTGCACCGCCTCACGGAGCACATTCTTGTGGGGCTTAATCGACCAAAACCGTTATACACGGGAGCTCTCTTCTTCGACGTCGCAAAAGCGTTCGACAAAGTCTGGCACAATGGTTTGATTTTCAAACTATTCAACATGGGCGTGCCGGATAGTCTCGTGCTCATCATACGGGACTTCTTGTCGAACCGCTCTTTTCGATATCGAGTCGAGGGAACCCGCTCCTCCCCACGACCTCTCACAGCTGGAGTCCTGCAAGGCTCTGTCCTCTCACCCCTCCTATTTAGCTTATTCGTTAACGATATTCCCCGGTCGCCGCCGACCCATTTAGCTTTATTCGCCGACGACACGACTGTCTAGTAGAAATAAGTCCCTAATCGCGAAGAAGCTTCAGAGCGCAGCCCTAGCCCTAGGACAGTGGTTCCGAAAATGGCGCATAGACATCAACCCAGCGAAAAGTACTGCGGTGCTATTTCAGAGGGGAAGCTCCACACGGATTTCCTCCCGGATTAGGAGGAGGAATCTCACACCCCCGATTACTCTCTTTAGACAACCCATACCCTGGGCCAGGAAGGTCAAGTACCTGGGCGTTACCCTGGATGCATCGATGACATTCCGCCCGCATATAAAATCAGTCCGTGACCGTGCCGCGTTTATTCTCGGTAGACTCTACCCCATGATCTGTAAGCGGAGTAAAATGTCCCTTCGGAACAAGGTGACACTTTACAAAACTTGCATAAGGCCCGTCATGACTTACGCGAGTGTGGTGTTCGCTCACGCGGCCCGCACACACATAGACACCCTCCAATCCCTACAATCCCGCTTTTGCAGGTTAGCTGTCGGCGCTCCGTGGTTCGTGAGGAACGTTGACCTACACGACGACCTGGGCCTCGAATCAATTCGGAAATACATGAAGTCAGCGTCGGAACGATACTTCGATAAGGCTATGCGTCATGATAATCGCCTTATCGTTGCCGCCGCTGACTACTCTCCGAATCCTGATCATGCAGGAGCCAGTCACCGTCGACGCCCTAGACACGTCCTTACGGATCCATCAGATCTAATAACCTTTGCATTAGATGCCTTCAGCTCTAATACTAGGGGCAGGCTTAGGGACCCCGGTAACCGTACTCGTCGAACTCGACAAAGAGGTCGACGTGCAACCTAACCCATGCATCAGCCCGCTGAGTTTCTCGCCGGATCTTCTCAGCGGGTCGCGATTCCGATCCGGTAGTAGATTCATTCGCGAAACAATTGCTCTTGAGTTGTTAGGTCTCCTTCGGAGGCGCTCGGGCAGTTGTTAGCAAATCCCACCCCTCTTGGCTGAGCCTTTGCTCGCCCACCTGTCCTGGTGAAACTGGAAAGGCCTTCGGGCCACCAGTAAGCTTTCAATCATAAAAAAAAAAAAAAAAGCATCTTTCCACTATGTCAATACCACGCAAACCGTCCGCTCTTTTGTTTTATTTTATTTTTATTTTATTTACAATTTGTTAATTCCCGGCACTACTTTCACACTTCCTCTGATATACTGATTTCTTATCTTGTCCATTCTTGTCACTCCACACATCCACCTCAAAATTCGCATCTCTGCCGCATGAACTCCTCTTTCGTGCTTTGCTTTACTTTACTTTATTATTTATATAGTTTATTATATATACTTTACTTTGTTATATATTCTTAATTCTTAAAAAAAAAAGTTTATTTGGTTCATTTGTGTGTTTGTTTTCAGTCTATTTCTAAACTATCTGATTATGGTGTAGCTTGGTATAGTTGTTAAAGGGTATTTCAATGAATATTTAAGTCAAAATACCATGAGCGTTTGATAGATGGCGCTTTTCAAGAATTTTTCATACAATAGCGAAAGTTAGAGGTGTCACCGTTTTCCACTAAAAATTATATTTATCGACTGAACCCAGTGAAACTACACATGTTTAATAATAAAAAATGTAAAATATGTAACATTCACATACAGTAATAAATCTAAATATGTAATCATTAAATTTAGATCGTTGCATTACTGTACACAATCATTCACTTCTGATATTATAATAATTATGTCAAATTATGGCAATACCATAATATATTCAATCTATGATGGGTTTGCGAAAATCTATATCACACTGTACATAAAATATCACTCGGTTATGAAAATATTATTTTTATAAGGACATGACGAAGTTGCACAATCATGATTGTATAAACGTAATCTGCAATACAAGAATACAGACAATGTAAAATTCAAGCAAACTGACTTGGCGACGTACGTAAGTTGCTTATTTGTACTTATTTTGTATAATTTTAAAAGATAAGCCGGTTATATCTTAGTCACGAATACCACTAATGCTGTCGGTATTATCGTTTCGTGAAATCTAACGGTAATACAGTTTTAACTAGAAACGAAGTCACTTAATGTCGTCTGCAAATTTCTAGACGCTTGTTCGTGGATACCTTAGGTTAATTACTAATGTTTATTTGGTAAAACCATGAAAATAATATAGAAGCTTTTTCATGTTTTTAAAATTCTTTTCAAGTCTAAAATTAGATTTTTTGTAGACAGCACGTAAATGAAATTTAAATTTAATAATTCGTGCAGTTTTGAGCAGTTGCTTAAACGAACCCATTAATTTATTTTAAATTTTACTAAATAATTCAAGTAGATATCTCTTTAGTTATTCGTTATCAGCCTGAATTACAGAAGGCCTCGTGGTCAACCTGTCAATCATCACCGGTAAGCTTCGTAATAGGCTATTGCCGATTTTCTGAAAAAATCGCCGCCGCTAATGCTACCCCGCTAATTTCAGAGCCCGCCTTAACGGTCCGTTCGATTTATGACGACGTCCGCGCCGGCGACGAACGCGCTAATTGGTGCGTGCTCGCCGATCGTCGCTCTGCGCACACACGTTCCGCAGGGCTGCTTGACGTACCGCTTGTATTGTATTACAAATCTAAACATATAATTGCTTGATTGTGTAATGTTAAGGGACGAGTGTTTCTACAAACTAAACTACATGTTTTTGGAACGAAGTTCCTTGTGGGACGATGCGGAGGGTTACCCTAACCGGGAAAAAACGTCCGCAACGTAAGATTTTTATTAGTAATGCACACAGTGTACGACTTAACTTTGTAATAACGTAGAAATTAGTAATGCACACAGTGTACGACTTAGCTTTGTAATAACGTACAAAAAATAACATATTTTTTTATCATTTATTGACCACGATCTCAGAGCGTTCGTTTGCGCAATACTATAAGTCTTATGCAAACAACCGTGAATGAAGTGTACCACAATAAGTTAGCACGTTACCGAATGACCGTGGGTTGTTGCGAAACCTCCAGTTTTATTTTCTGTATACCTCGAATAGAACTTAAAATTAATATTTTTATTACAAAGAGCTTCGTTCCTATCCGGTGTCCCACGACACCACATACCTTTTTTGACCCACTGAGAAGATCCGGCGAGAAACTCAGTGGGCTGTGTCTATGGGTTGTGTAATGTTAAGGACGAAAGATCGAACTGTTGATGCTTATACCAGATAAAACGAACCTTTAATTACAGATAAATGTCGCGTATTAAGCGAAATGTCGTTTAAACCAAATATGTTTTCAACCGTCGATATGTAGTTTGTTGGTTCCTTTTTGTTGCACGCATTAAGGATGCAACGGATTGATATAGTTATTGGAAAGTATTTTTTTTTTATGATTGAAGGATTACTGGTGGCCCGGAGGTCTTTCCAGTTTCACCAGGACAGGTGGGCGAGCAAAGGCTCAGCCAGGAGGGGTGGGATTTGCTAATAGCTACCCGAGCGCCTCCGAAGGAGATCTAACCGCTCAAGAGCAACTGCTTCGCGAATGAATCTACTACCGGATCGGAATCGCGACCCGCTGAGAAGATCCGGCGAGAAACTCAGCGAGCTGATTCATGGGTTAGGTTGCACGGCGAACTCTTTGTCGAGTTCGACGAGTACGGTTACCGGGGTCCCTAAGCCTGCTCCTAGTGTTAGAGCTGAAGGCGTCTAATGCAAAGGTTATTGGATCTGATGGATCCGTAAGGACGTGTCTAAGGCGTCGACGGTGAACCTTGGAAAGTCATATTCATTCGTAGTTATTGCAGTTTGAAAGCATACCTTGAGAGATGGAATATAACCATTAATTAGTTTGTCTGTTCTCATTTTCAAAATTATGACAGCTTCGTCCCAATACAACACAAGATATCGCGTTGCCTAATCGCAGTTCGAAGTTTAAGAAAATACCAAACTTGTATAGTTTAAGCAACCCTAGCGCTCATAGAATACGTGCAGATAGCGCGTACTTCGGCACAATTTGTAAATGTGTTTTTTTTTGTTGGCACTGCATTAAGACATCACATCGCTAATGGGTCTACTTGGAACGTGTTGGCGTTTAATATTTCCCGAGCATTTCGCAAGTCGCGGACTTGATTAAGAACCGCTTTAGTGTTTAAGCTTGCTTCGTTTGAGTGTTTCAGATGTTCTCGGTCACAGAATTGCTCGAACAAAATAAGGTGACTAAGATTAACTCACTACTCTTCCCCCTAAATATTTCGCGACCATGGGATTGGAAATCAATATCTCAATTATATTGGAAAACGACTGCCCTATTAAACGTCATTACGGATCCTCCCGATCCATTAACGGTGTTTTTAGGTACCACAAGCACCGGTTACCGTTTTCGTCGAATCCATCGCTTGCTTGAATTAACCCATAGAGACAGCCCACTGAGTTTCCGAATCTTCTCAGTGGGTCGCGTGTCTGACCCGGTAGTAGATTCTGCGAAGGACGTCTCTTCCTAGGGCCAGCAACACCCCTGGTTAGAGCCCCGTAAGCTCACCTACACGTCAAGAAGAAACTGAAATAGCCTCTCAAAGTTCTGTTATCAGCACGGGTAGGACAAAAAAAGTGCCCTACCTTTAGAATAGTGACGGTTTGTTGCAGTAAATAGCCAAACTACCTTTCTCCGGAACAAAATAAATAATTAAACTAAACTCAATCCAGACAAAATCATTCTCGAAATAGACATATCTTAATTCGTTAAACGAAAATAATAAACATTACCTATAATACAATTACGAAAAGTCGAATCCGTTTATACATTCTCTTATTTCCACAAAATACGTTTGGATTTATTCAAATACTAAATCAAGCAAAACCCAGCTAACGTTTATAACATCCAGCTCCTCAATCCTTATTCCCATAGTCTAAGGTTTGGTTTCGCTTGGCGTTTGTTGTGGAGCCTTCGATTCAAGGCTCGAGATAAGTTCGTCGGACTATTTCGTCTTATATCTCATTCTACACCTTTATTAGGATTACTGTTGCGTTCGCGAAAACCGTTACAACATTAGTTAGTACCTGATAAGTCTCACATTCCTTTACTATTGTTAAAAGAGAAAATCATTGGTGATCCTAAAACAAATGCCGATTATTATGATTGCACTTACTAAGAATAACGAAATAGATGTCACAATCAAATAGTTTGTTTTTTATTTGTTTTTAGATGTAGTCCATTTCATACTATGAAATAGGACGGATATAAGCAAAGTCTCTCAGGCTGAGTCCCATGAGCCCTACACACTCAGCGAAGCTAGCACACCCCTTTGAGGTTTCTTTAGCCCACTGAGTTTCTCGCCGGATCTTCTCAGTGGATCGCGTTTCCGATCCGATGGTAGATTCTGCGAAGCACTGCTCTTGCTAGGGTTAATGCTTGCAACGTCCTCAGGTTAGAGCCTCGTGAGCTCACCTACTTGCTCGGTGACGCTGGCATAGCCCTCAAGGGCTACCACCAGCTTAGGTAGGGAAAAAAGAGGTTACTAGGCAATAAAATAAAACTCTTTTAAATCAGGACTTTTCCATCGATTCGGAATTAAGATAAATAAAGTTCTCCCTACTTAGAGCTGTATTTTTTTTTTGTTTGGATTGATATTTCTTTGCCCACAGAAATAACTTATAGTACTTCAATCCTGAGAGATAAGTAGGAAATCGTTTTTAAGGAAGTCTTGTGATTGCCTAAGGGGCCTTAAGCGAGTGCCTATTGTTGGTTAATAATATAATTTTGGTTAGTAAAAATAGGTTTTTTATTTAGGTTTTTTATGTATTGCGTATACTAATGGGGTAACAAATGCAAATAAAGAACCACTATTATTCGTAGCAATACTAAAGTATAATGAACATCCAAAAAAGTTTTGCAGTTCCAAAAAAGCTCTGCATTTGAAGGAGGTTCACGGCATTCGGCCTGATTCTATGTCAGACCTATATCCAAATTCACACCGAAACATAAAAATCCGCGTAACATATTATTAGCAACAAATTTGCATTCCCCACATTCGTAATTAAGTTCGGAGCGTTGTGTATGGTAAACCTCAAATTAGCTTTTCTAATATAAAGCGCTCTCCGAAGTCTTTGTTTCGTAAGTTCTGAGAACGCCGCAGAAAATTATTTGTGGCTTTTGTTGTGTGCTCGATATTTTGAAAACGCTTTATTTTTTCAATGGCAAAAGCCTTGAAGGTTCTATTCTTTGAGTTATTCGAATAAAATTACTATATTAAGAATAACTTAATAAAACAAAAGCCCAAAACTGGTGGTATGACCTCTTGTGAGTCCGCACGGGTAGGTACCACCACAACGCTTATTACTGCCGTGAAGTAGTAATGCCTTTCGGTTCGAAGGGTGGGGCAACTATACTGAGACCTCAGAACTTAATATTACAACGGTACCAACCACCAGTAAGCTGCTTTCAGACTACGCTATACTATAGGTATAGTGTCATATAGTATAGCAGCCTATACTTAGCCAATAATATATAGTACAGTGTGAACATGTCCATAACAATGTATAGTGTACGATTGGTGTGCAATATTGTTGTGCTATGAGCTATATACTATATGCTATTATTATATTATAGGGTAGTCTGAAAGCGGCTTGAGCTATGAGTCATTTTTCTTTAAATCAGCAGGTGACAATTTATCGCACCGCAAAAAATACCGATCAATTAATACATAAGCAACTCAAAAACGTATGCCTCCCAGAATAAAATGAAGTTTGATAGTCGCTAAAAGGTCCTTGTAATTAGCAATCTTCACGAATAATTGAATCCAGTGCCGCGCTTCGAGCAACCGCAATAATAATTTCACTTTTATGATATTCTCAGTAAAGTTCAATCGATGCGGCTTCGTTTTAGTCCTATCGACGACGCTTTCATAGTGTAATCTATACTTAAAAGCATTTGCATGTTAATAAATATAATATAAATGTGTCCTTAGTATTCTGTTTTCGATTGTAATTCGGTTCGGTTAACAGTTTTATTTCTATTCGATGAAAGAATTAATTGGCAGGCAATTTTTATAGTGCCACTGCATATGTACTTGACTTTGTTAGATTCGTTGGCAAATATACTAAATGGTGAATAAAACACATCAATTAGTTTCATTTCATTCACCACCCTGCCTATTTCTGCCGTGAAGCAGTAATGCGTTTCGGTTGTAACTATACTTGAGACCTTAGAACTTATATCCCAAAGGTGGGTGGCGCATTTACGTTGTGGATGTCTATGGGCTCCGGTAACCACTTAACACCAGGTGGGCTGTGAGCTCGTCCACCCATCTAAGCAATAAAAAAAAAAACACTCGAACTCAAATGAATAAGACAGAAACTAAATAACCAGAACATGAGATCATGTATGCATTCCATGTTAATTATGTATATTTTTTTTTTAAATTAGACAAGATTTCATACCGGAGATTTATAAAAATCATTTTACATAATTTTGTTGATTTTCAATTTACATATTGATCTTAACTTATGTGTCATAACGTATATTCGCACGTTCGTTATAATATTGGTATTCGTAACGATTGATAATAAATAATTTTTAAGCATTTTTAATTTTCTTCGATGCATAAATTTGTTTGCTTTAATTCAATGATTCGCATTCACGATTCCTTATAAAATAATTTAATGTATAGTTCGGTATTAGTTTCAAGCTTTACGAAAAAGTTTTTTTCCTAAAAGTAACCTAGACTTCAAGATAAAGAAAAAAAGTACACGTGCGCAAAACTATTTTTTTTAAATCTTTGTCTATGGGTTTCTCCTTCGATCCTCCGAGCGTGCATCCATCAACTGATTTGTTCCAGAAAATATTCGTATTCTACTGTCCCTAAAGCCTTGTTCGGACTAGGCGAGTATTTTAGTCGAGTACCGAGTAATTTAGTAGCTAAATGTGTCTGAGCACCAAAAATTTAGTCGAGTAGGTTAGTAAATAATTTAGTCAAGTAATTTTTTCGAGCGAGTAGCGAGTAGTTTAGCCACTAAATTACTCGGTACTCGACTAAAATACTCGCCTAGTCCGAACAAGGCTTTATACTTGATTTAGATTCTGCGAGATACTCTTGCGAAAAACTGAAGAAAACGAAAAACAGTCGATTTGTTAACAAATTGATTATGAAATAGATTTATGGAAGAACCACGCTCCTTCACGTTACTAAACATATCATAGACATCATTATATTATTATATCATTGTTTAGAGCATGGACTGTATTTTTGTGAGCTAGCTACAATAAAGACTTCATTCAGAGAGAAGGATTTTTATTCCTCGTGATGTACAATACTTGCACGTTCAACCAGAACTTTTGTGCAACTAACTGTGTTGCCATACTTATTAGCGTGTTGCCAGACTTAAAACAATTATATAAAATTTCATGTTTAGGATTGCCCTAAACAATCATAAGTAAATAAAAAACAACTAAATTTGCAAAATAAAACAATCCAGTTGACGTCACCGCTCGCGTACACCCACCAAAAAGTCAAACGTTACATAAAAAGTCGCTAAGGCGTCTACAGATCTGTCACGCGTCACGCCGACTCTGACGCTACAAATACAGCGGGCGTGGCTTCATCTGTCACGTTGTAAGTAGATCTACGTTACACAACCTTACGGCCTCAATATGATAACCGTATTTATACAGGCTGTATAGAGATCGTACCTAAGCTGAAAGAGAAAACGATATTTTTACAGACAATACCGTGTTTTGTGATGTAGGCTAATCACCAAACCTGTCTATTTCTGACGCCAAGCAATTACACGTTCCAGTTTGAAGCAATTATAAAATGTAGACTTACAGCATATGTTTCAAAAAAGGGGGACCTGATGCTAAGCCTACACGTTGCAGTTTGAAGCAATAATAAAATATAGACAGACAATTTATGTTTCATTATGGCTTCTGCCCAATGTCTTTGGGATTCGTTAACCGTTAATTATAGGTGGCTTTTCTCCTGCCTGTGATCCGATCTTGTTCCGTAGCTATTGGTATAATCTAAATTTTAAATAACCATGGTCCAAAATCACTAGTTCATATATATTTAGCTTTTGGAAATTTTAAATGCTTTAGTTTGGGTTCCATACTAAATATGTAATCATTATCTTTTCGGAACTAAATCTTGGCATTTATTATCTGTTTGAAATAATCTCAAAATACTTTGTATATTTAAATCAATAAAATTCGCAAAAGCCTGCCACTAAAAGCATTTCAAATTACATTACATTACATTGTTTCCCCCTTTTTTTATATTTGAGTTTGTTCGGAATGGGCATCGATTTGGTTCTCCCTCTAGCACTGGTCACCGTCCTCGTCGAACTCTTCGATTACGACGAAGGGCTCGACGAGTGAATTAAACCACATCCCACTGAGTTTCTCGCCGGATCTTCTCAGTGGGTCGCGATTCCAATGGTAGGAGATTCTACGAAGCACTGCTCTTGCTAGAGCTAGTATTAGCAAGTTCTCTCAGGTTGAGCCTGTTAGCTCACCTACCCTTCCAGGCATAGCTAGAATAGTTCCCCCTTCCGCTAACTACCAAGGAATAGGTACGAAAAAAATATTTATTTCTGTAGTATTCATATTCAACTATATTATTGAGAAGTGCATCAAATACAGAGACGCAATTAAATTCTATTACGAAAAAACAACATAGCTCTAAACGAACCTCTAAATAATTTCAAATCAGTATAATAGCCGGCAAACTTCTTGAGCATTTGTTGACGTAGTGGGGGTAAGTTTGCGCATGGTACACTCACGTGCAAAAACATTATTTACTCTGCGTCATAATGCAATTAAATTATTAAAATCAACATATGTATTTATTTATATATTTATTAGAACATCAACAAAAAATATAGGTTAATAATTATAATAATTTAATCTTGGGGTAAAATAGATATTCCTTCTATTAAGTCAAAACTAGAGCTGTTGCCAGGTCTTCGTTCAGTTGAAGCGAAGCTGGTATTTGTAATTTTTTTTCGTTATCATAATCTTGACCATTATCATCATCACTGTTTTCATCACCCGAGTCGCCATCATCGTGATAAGTCGACATAGGGCTCATCGGTGTAGTTTACGACTCGGTCGGTTCGATCTTCTTTTTTGTCTATAATTAATTATTTTTTGAAGATATTCGATTCGTAGTAATCGAATGTTACTTTTTTCAATTACCAGCTTCCGATTATTTTCTGTTTTTTTTTCCATCTGAAGCCTAGCTCTTTCATAATTCGTCGTAAACTTCATTCCGAGCCATTAAAATGTATATCTTCTTTAAAATTTTCGGAGCCTTTCTACGGTACGGAGTTTCGCTGCTTGTTATGTAGTTATTATGATTACATCTTTTTATAACAGATTGAACGAAACTATCCATTCCGGTAACTTTCTTCTTCCCTGATCTTTTCTTACCCGAAGTCTGAAATACGGCGAGCAAGCCAGAGCCTTTAGCTTCCTTAATAATGCACCTAACAGTACTCACTGATGTTTTTGTTGCTTCCGAAGTCTGTTTTACTTTTTCAATAATATCATTCTTCCCCTGTTTTATAATGAAGCAATATACGTCGTACATAATTTTTCTACCCTTTCTTTTGAATCCTACACCAGTTTGTCGCGGCATAGTGTATTTTTTATAAAAAATCAACAAACACTCAACAAATAGCAATGGCAACAAAGTCAACAAGCAATTATAACAAAATATAACTTAACGATTAATAACGATAGACTTTTCACTGTACGCAAGCGTACTTTTGGGAGCAAGCGGAATGCGGAATGCGGTGCGGGACGCAAGGTTCGACTGATCTACCAATAACGCGCTCGATACGATTTCCCCTGCCGTCGCGCCTCACCCTCACCACCAAAGTGATCTAAAATTCGGTTCTGCGCAGTCAAGGTCATTTGCTCACGATGTTTGCCGGTTACTATAACAACTATAAACGAGGATACTATACCAAAAGCATTTGTTATAGAACGTACAAAAACTCAAATTGTACCAGACGCAATACAGATAAAATCTAATAACTTAAATAAATATTCATTGACCATTTCGGAATTGGATTCTAAAACTAGTTTTGAGTGGTAGAAGAACGCTTCTGTAATGTCTTCAATTGCTTGGAATATATTATTGCTGAATTCGAAGTACATATACATACATGAAAAATATTAATCTTGGATATTTTGAGTTTTTTTTCTTCAAAGACGTCAAAAAACATAAAAATACAAATTTTGAAATTACTATGTAAAACGAATAAAATGAGATAATTATGGTTTTGGTATTCAATAATTTAAATATTATTATAATATTTTTATTCATAAGGTAATGGAAATTGTAGAATCAAAAATGAATGAAGTAAAAGAAACACCAAAAGAACAAATCCCTCACTTTGGCATGTTGCAATGGATATAAGAATAAATAAACCAAAGAGGGTTTACGTTGGGCAGGCGATCGATTCTAAAGCTCATGTCAAATCTCTCTGCATCATTATGAGAGGACCTTATATGAAATGGGATAAGGGCAAGAAGAAGAAGAAGTCTTTGAGTTTTTCCGAGTCCAATGTTTCTATGAATTTATGTAATACATATTGCATCACATATAATCTACTATAAAAACTGAGACCTTAGAACTCATGTCTCAAGGTAAGCGGCGGCATTTACTTTATAGATGTCTATGGGCTCCGGTAACCATTTAATATCAGGTGGGCGGTGGCTCGTTCATCCAACTAAGGAAATAACAAAAAAATAAAAATGAAATAAAATACACGACGTTAAATAATAAACAAAATGGTTCGCTTTTATTAGTCTTGTTGCACTTCTTGCTAAAATGCTCTTTCAATAGTTGCAATTTGTAGTTTTTTTTATTGAGTGGTGCATACATAACGGTTATTGGAGCCCATAGTCATCATAGCGCTTCCCGTTCGGAAACATGACCTCAAACTCTCAATGGTACTCTACTACAGCCGTTCCACCCTTTCAACCGAAACACATAATTACTTCGCGTTAGAGATGGGCAGTATGGTGATAGCTATGTGGTTGACTATCGCATTAGGCTAGTATAATACTCCAAGCACGCCTCTATCCATTCACTGATAAGTAAGTCCCATAATCGCATTACAAGATACCAACGTAAATTGGTAGTATTATTCTAAGCCCGCCAAAGTATTTTGATTTCGAATTAAAATTATAGATAGTACTTTTTCGAAGCTCCACTGACCGGTCACCTTATGTTATCTGTCGCGGTACATATTACATTCCAAACATTACAATATGAATAGAGTGTACTTTGTACGAGTGTTTGAACAAGCACGGCGATTATTTTTGTTGTGAACAGAGAACCACTTGAGCAAATAGAATCTAACTGGCCACTGTGTAAAATCTCTTTTGTGTCGAAACCATCTTAAATGGATCTCCGAGTGTGGTGTTCTTTCTTAAGTTCGAGAGCCCCGTGTGACTGCAACTGTATTGTGTTAGATAAAATGCTTTGTGTAAAATATGACTTCAAACAGTACAGTGTATACAAGAAAAATAGGACAAAACGCTGCCACCGATATCTTTTTTCGAAAATGGCTTGCAGTGTTTTAGTGACTCCGTCTTCTCTTTCACCATTGTCCACCAGCAGCAGCCAGTTTTGCTATATACTGTACAGCTCTGAAATTCTCTCACCCGCTATGTCTACGACGCCATTCTTAAAAATAGTCTGCATGAAGTTTGACCTGTCCCTAGCATCAACATCAACCGCTTTTTTTTCTACTTATCTCGTAATCGCGAGGGGCTATTTTAGATTCACCGAGCTAGTAGGTGAGCTCACGGGGCTCAAACTGGGGGTGTTGCTAATACTGGCCCTAGCAAGGGCAGTGCTTCGCAGAATCTATCATCGAAGCGGAAACGCGATCCACTGAGAAGATCCGGCGAGAAACTCAGTGGGCTGTGTCTATGGGTTAATTTACTCGTCGAGCCCTTCGTCCCAAGCGACGGGTTCGACGAGGAAGGTGACCGGCAAATATGTTAGAAGTAACGCCACATAAGGATTGCTATTAATCGAACCGTACTGATTAGAATATCGGAGCTCTAGATCAAAAACTTAAGTCCTCAATTAATCAAGTGGCTATTACCTAAGCTATTTCGAAGACAGAATCCAACTGAAATCTCCAGAGGAGAATGCCCCAAATTATCAATACAGTCGCTTTAGCGCCATTTTCAATACCCTATCTATCGTTTCGTTTCGATCGCAACCAATCGTGAATGAATTATAAACAGAAAATATGAACAACAAGTTATTAAAACCGAACACGCTTTGAACCACAAGACCGCTAATTCATAATATTGTCCTTTAAACGATCTAAAAAGATATCTTTAATCGCCACAGCCGAATCTGGTCCGTAGAATCGTAATATGCGTTCGTCTGTGCGTGTTCAGATATATGACAGAGTTAATATTATTCTTAACACGTTATCGACATGAATTATTGAACGAACGCTTGTACTAAACAATGACAAGGAATGTTTTATGATTTTCTTTTTGAGTTTTTTCGGTGTTTAGGTACGTGTTACCGATGTGTGAGTTTTCGTTTTGACCTCACCTTCGGAATTTAATTGTTCCAATTATTCGTCCTAAGTTTGAATTTTATCATTACATATTATTATGGTACTGAACATAGACATAAGAGACAAAAATAAGCAATCGGACCCTGAAGCTAAACCAAAAGTCGGTGGCGGTAGGTCTGTGCTATATTTTTTTTATGATTGAAGCATTATTGTTGGCCCATAGGCCTTTCCAGTTTCACCAGGGCAGGTGGGCGAGCAAAGGCTCAGCCAGGAGGGGTGGGATTCGCTAACAGCTGCGCGAGCGCCTCCGAAGGAGACCTAACAGTCACGAAGGACTAAAGTAATTTTCGTTGACATTTGATAATTGTGGTAAAACAACCTTTGCTAATAGACACCGTGAGCATTTGTGAGTAGTCGTGAGCACTCGTGAACACAATCTTATATTGCAGATGAGCACACCGCCAACCTGATGCGGTTCACAGTCGCTGACGTAGGTACAACAACTCATCGAAGTGCGTGTCAAGTATGATCAGCAGAACGACGCTAGATCTAAAATCTCTACAAAGTCGATACATTGATTTCTATTTTTAATAATATTCAATAAAAGTCAAATGATCTCCACAATTGAATCACAATGATTCAACAATATCGAGTAAAAACTCGAGTTGTTTACTTTATTGGCGGAATCGATTTTAATCGTATCGAATTACATTGTGCCGATAATATAATCGATAGAAGCGTGCGTGACTGCAATATCGATAGTCGAGCTTAGTGCTGAGCACGGTAATGGTTGCATTTAATGTTTACTTAATAAATATTTGTGTTTTTCCCCGTGGTTCGTAATCGATACATGTCACTTATGATTGTATGGACGGTAAATTAGATTAACTTTGTGGATAAAATAGTTCGCGAATATCAATTTACATTTAATTATTTAGGGTTTCGTGTTGGCTAAGAGCTAAGGCAACTTAAAATCTTAGGCGGGTTTTTTTGGTACGAAGCCTAAGGGTCAAGTAAGCGGTATAGTAAATAATTGAGCCTGACCTTGTGCCCGAAGAAGGCTGTCTATAGACTCCGATAATCACTTAAAATCAGGCGGACGTTAGCTCGTCTTTAAAACAAACAAGCATTTATATGTCAGATAAATACATATTTCCATTTAAACTATTGCAGTTTTCAATTGCCTTGCATTAAATTTAATCAAATTTTTATTTCATTTAATACTTTATTTTATTTATTACATTTTTTTTTATACTTTTTAAAACTATTAATTACTTAGGAATTAATTAACTAATTACTTTCAAAAATCCACTATGTGTTTAATTAGAAGCTTAGGAATTAATTAACTAATTACTTTAAAAAATCGACTATGTGTTTAATTAGCAGAAAAAAAAACATCTGGAATGTTCTTTAAACAGGATTTTATTGACTTAATTTGAATCCATATACGTAACGGTATCTTTAAACATTACTTTCAATAACTTTAAAACGTCCTATCAACTTAAGCCGCACGTATCAAGAACCGATGTCAATTCAATAATTTTATTATTTTGGCTTAATATCATCAGAATACTGGTGGTAGGACCTATTCGGAGTCCGCACGGGGAAGGTACCACCACCCCGCCTATTTCCGCCGTGAAGCAGTAATGCGTTTCGGTTCGAAGGGTGGGGCAGCCGTTGTATACTGAGACCTTAGAACTTATATCTCAAGGTGGGTGGCGCATTTACGTTGTAGATGTCTATGGGCTCCAGTAACCACTTAACACGAGGTGGGCTGTGAGCTCGTCCACCCATCTAAGCAATAAAAACGATTTCTACGAAAATGTGTTTTTAATTCTTAAACTACGTGTATGTTTAAAATTTTAATTCTAAATCTCATGAGCTTAGAATTGTAGCCTTTTCCGTTAATATAGTGATTAGAGATTCTAATTATTGTAGCAAAAAGTCTGATTCCAGGAACCGCAATACTTTTTAAAGAAAATATGTTAGGTATACTTAAGTGTGAATGTAGTTTTTTGCATGGATGGGTTTAAACGGGGCCCCTTGTGTTTAGTGGCTACTGGAGTCCATAGACATCACTAGTTAACGCCGCCATCCACCTTGAGATATGATTGTATTGTATAAAGATTGGAATATTCAGGATAACTGTGCCTACGCTTGCGAGCTTACAATATGCTTGTTTACCCTTTCAAATCTAATAATGTACCTTACATGTAATATTTGCTTAATAGTAAATTTATTATTCATCTTTTTTTGTTACCCTTGTAGGCTAACGAGCATACGGCTCATCTGTTAATGAGTGGTTACTGTCGCCCACGGACGTCAGCAATAACAAAGGTAGAGCTAAGCCGCTGCCTACCGAAAGCCAATCTCTCGTCTCTTTCCTTAAATACTACCAGTATGTTCACAGATGCTCACCTTTGGCTGTCCGCCGTTTGACAGCTGACGTTCATAAAAACAGTCAATAAAAAATTAAACAAATTTCAAATAACTAAAGCCGGTAGCAAAAATGCAATGGTTTTCTCTCTGGTGAACGCATTAAAATACCGGTTGGGGTTTTTAATGTATAAATTTAAAAGAAAACCTGCTTTTATTGCCATATATACAGAATTTAATGTGACCCGTTTGATAATAAGCCGTTGTTTTATGGGTATTGATGGGAAGAGCTTAATGCTTTGCTAAAAGCCCGATGCGGTTCGGCGGTTCGGCAATGCGACCCATCGCGTTTGCGGTTTCGCCTCATTTTTATGTTACGTCTCGAGCAATATGGAGCGCTTACGTCGTGATTTTACCAGAACAGAAACATCACTGTATAAGCTGAAATACAGTGGGAACGCATTCATATCTGGTGGTAGGACCTCTTGTGAGTCCGCGCGGGTAGGCACCACCGCCCGGCCTACTTCTGCCGTGAAGCAGTAACGCGTTTCGGTTTGAAGGGTGGGGCAGCCGTTGTAACTATACTGAGATCTTAGAACTTATATCTCAAGGTGGGTGGCGCATTTACATTGTAGATGTCCATGGGCTCCAGTGAGCTCGTCCACCCATCTAAGCAATAAAAAAAAAATATCTCTAATTTCGATATAAAGAGCCATGATTATTTTACAACGTGCAAAGTTGAGTTTCCTCGAAGCTCAACCTCAATCATTGGTTCTTCAATGTGCGCTGTTCAAGCTAATGAAAGGTCATCAAATTTTTACTACTTCAATTGAACATTCTGTTATTAAGTGCGACTATCGTAATGCAGCTAGCTAGTCAGCTTTCTATATATTCAGGCCGAGGATAAAATCATGTATGAGTTAGTCTGACTTATATATTCTGTAATGGTACAGGATGCGGCCGGACATGCGTGCTGTAGAACCATGGATTGTTAGAGCGAAGGATTATTTAATTGCCATCTTAAACTGGTAAATCTATACTTTAATATTATAAAGCTGAAGAGTTTGTTTGTTTGAACGCGCTAATCTCGGGAACTACTGGTCCGGTTTGAATTATTTCAGTGTCAGATAGCTCATTTATTGAGGAAGGCTATAGGCTATATAACATCACACTAAGATCAATGCAAGCGGAGCACCAATAAAGAATGTTTCAAAATCGGGGTATTTTTCCCTTTTGAGAGGTTCCGCTGCGTGCGCTGCGGAAACAGTTAAAGTTACGCTAAAATAATGTAGAACAAAATTGTTCCCCTTTAAAAGTTTAAAAAAAAAGTCCGCGACAGCATATGTCTATATTTAAAGGTTAGCTCACTATAACGTTCTTTATGCCAACCAAATTTGTATATTATTATTTAACATAGATAAAAAATTATGGTCGAATTGATAACTTCGTCTTTTGAAGTCGGTTAAAAAGGTGTGATTTTGGTACTATATAGCTCCTTAACATTCGTTATTATTCAAAAATATTTTCACTTTCTACGTATATGAAGAGGCGAATAAAATTGATATTTGAAATAGTGATTGACACTGTGATATATTCGATAATTAGGTGTCCTGTGAGTCCGCCCGGGTGGACACAATCTATGCCTATTTCCGCCGTGAAGCAGTAATGCGTTTCATTTTGAAGGGTTTGCCAGTCGTTGTATTACAAATCTGAGATTTGGAGCTCATGCCTCAAAATGGGTTACGGCATTTACATTGTTAATGTCTATGGACTCCGATACCCACTTGACAACAAGCGAGCCGTGACAACGTACACGCATCTAAGCAAAAAAAATACCTAAAATTGTATAATATTTTTCAATTTACAAATGCTTGTTTTTGATGATAAATCCGAAAGCTGATGCCAGTTCTACGTCGCCACGAAAACTAAACTATTTAAGATAAAAGCACAAAGAATTCAAACCGTAAAAACCTAAAGCTGACACACAAAAAAACCGAAGTTTTGACTCGTAACACGCGCGTTGAATATTAATAGAAATCTATGTTTGTACATACAAATACTTGTCATTCTTCCATCATAGCTCATTGTTGTAGCGTCTAATGAAATCCGTCGATTCTCCTGATGATATCACCTATTATTACCTGTAACAGAATTGAATGATATTACGAAAAATTCAAAGGTTCACGCTTCAAAGTTGTTCCTGATTTGATGTTTTTGTCTCATTCTAACTCAATATTTTCATTCAAAAACAAAAGAGACAAATGTTTATAAATTCAAGATCGGTATTCTTGTTTTAAATTTAGCTTCAAAACATAAATGGTGTGGTTTTGTATTTACCATCAGCTATTAGCTGTTATTATAAGATTTGATATCGGGAAGCGTGAAACGGAAGTCAATCTATTAATAAGTAGATTAAGTAAACAATTTCTGTGACTATTGCTGTTTTTAATCCTACCTAACCTAAATACTTTTTTAAGTAGAATTAAAGTTTTTTTATGAAGGTAATCAAATTCAAATAAACTGACTCACATTAAATATTTAAACATTAAACAAAAAACAATTAATTTAAATCAAATACAATACAATTTAAAACCGCTACATTTATAAACTACCTTTATTACTGGAAGTGGTATAATAGGTATTATGAAAGATACCGGTAAATTACTAAAGTAATTGCGCCACGAAGCAGTTAAACGTTCCTATTTGAACCCACCCCAAGGTGCATGGTCAAAGGTGCTCATGGAACTTAGCAATGCGATCAGTATAGCTTAATACCTATTCTTACCCTTGGAACTATTATTAAACTTTCTTTCGAGAAGGACATCGTGATAATCATCATCACGTGGAGATCATAGCAATCAGGAAACACACGAAGGCTTATTCTAGACCTTTAACACAGTTACATTATAATATAGATTATAAAAGCAAAACTGTATCATGGATGGTCTGTACTTGTTAATCTATACTAACATATATATATCTATATATTATATCATACTATCTATTATACTATCATACTATCTATATATCTATTATATCATATCATATATACGTGAAGCAAAAACTTTGTATCCCTTTTTACGAAAATTGGGCGGACGGAGGAGTACGAAATTTTCCGCATTTATAGAGAATATAAAGAAGAAGTGCACAATGCTAATATTTTTAAAATAATGCATAAAAGATACATTAAATCAATAAAGAAAACATTACACACACTACATACCATGTATTTGACGCACACACGCATGCATACTATTTATTGACAAACTTTTGTTCTTGACGTCTGTGGTCAAATTGAGAATAGATTAAATTTTAATATTGTTTGTTTTTTTTTTTTTTTTTTTATAGTGTAGCCTTGGCGAAATTTGTGATTATAGAAGTGTAAAATACAATCATAATAGTGTACAAACTTACAATTCCAATTGATTATAGTCAAATTTCGACTACTGCGGGACCTCTAGTATATATAAATCTACAGCGGTTTTTACGGATGTTCCGCTATAACTACTGCACCATGCATCCGCTTGATTTGAAACTTGGTATCCATGTAGAAAATAAATGTACTTAATGGATAGGCTAATATTTATATGAGTGAGTAGGGCTAGTGATATTATACTAGTAAAGCGAAATTTATTTGTTCAAAGTTGGTGCTTAAATTGCTTAGAAATAGTAACAAGCGCGTCAGTTTAACTACCAAATCGTGTTTCAGTACTAACTATATCGCAACGATAAACAAGAATTAATATTCACTAACATATATGTATGTACGTTACGGTATCAAAAATTCACAAGGATATTCTAGAAGAGACAACACTGCGAACGTACCAGACACGAAGTCAGATGAACGTGGATGATAAATTCAACAGATATGCCTTACTCAGAAATCAGAGGTCGATGGTGCAATTCACAAACTGAAGCGTTATCAAATTACGGTAGCGTTCGGTCGATTTTCTTACCATTAAATAAGGTACGTAATTAGCTTAGTTTTCATCTTTGATCGTAGATTAAAAGAAATACAGAAATGAAAATCTATATTTCAGAATCTAGAAATTACTCCTCCTGAAAACGATTTGAAACCCGTTAAAAAGATTTATTATTTTTGTTCTGATTCAGTCATATAATTGTAATTTGAGTGTATTGTAATCTATTAATGTAATTAATATGATGTGTAATCGATTAAATTTAGATTTTTTTTTATCGATTTTCTGTAAAGTCGGTTTACGGACGATAGTTTTACGTGATAACGACAGTAGCAGAACTATTGCTAGCTCGGATTTCATACGAAAAGAATTATTTTTTTGCTCTATGAGTGTCACAAGCCAATACTTGGGCTCTCGCAGCCCACTGAGTTCATCATCATCAACATCCTCAAGTTTGAGCCCCGTGAACTCACCTACTAATTCGGCGAATCTAGAATAACCCCTCGAGGCTACTAGAATAGGTAGGGAAAAAAATTAGGGCTCTCACTTGCACGCTCAGGAAGAACGTGACACTTTTTTCCCCTACCTATTCTAGTAACCTCGTGAGGTTATACTTTCTTTTTTTTATTGCCCTTGTAGGCAGACGAGCATACGGCCCACCTGATGGTGAGTGGTTACCGTCGCCCATAGACTTCAGCAATGCCAGGGGTAGACCCAAGCCGCTTCCTACCGCTTAATACTCTCCACAAGCCTCTTTTGAAGAAGGACATGTCATAGCGCTCGGGAACCACCCTGGAGGAGAGCTAATTCCATAGCCGGATGGTGCGTGGCAAAAAAAATCTCTGGAAACGCACTGTCGATGAACGCAGCGCTTCCAGATAACATGGATATGAACTCTGCTCTGATGGCGGGAGGTGCGATAATAAAAAGGAGATGAAGGGATCATCTCAAATAATTCCTCAGAGCATGCGTGCAGGCGGTGTTCATCGATTTATATGTAAAATTATAATGTATATTTTTTATTCCTGATTTCAACGTCCATGGATCTTTTATTGGTTTAAGTTGACTTAAAATTCAAACAGCTATTGTTCTCACATTAAGCTTGTTTTTTTTAATACAGTACCATCAATACACAATAGATGGCGTGCGATTAATTTAAACTAATTATTCTATTACGAGTATATTTTGGTAATTTATGTCCATTTTAGTTAAATTATTTTAACGGACGATGTGTGGGATAAAAATCTTATAAAATTGATTCCCCTATGCCTCGTTCTGCACGCTACCGCTTATGATATGAGCTTCTAAGCTCTTTTATTTCAACACAATGATTTTAGAGGTAGTACCCCAACATCCCCGGGCGTCCTTTGTGCTTGTAGCTCGACGGTTACTGCACGTATCATCAGCGTACGTGGGGTAATTCTTTTTTTTTTTATTTCTTAAAATTAGATTTTGATACCCACGTGTGCTGAAGATTTTTTGGAAATTGACCAGAAAATAGGAGGACATGTTATGTTATGAATTTTTCTGTTTCTCTCTATTTATCGCTTAGATGGGTGAACGAGCTCACAGCCCACCTGGTTGCTAAGTGGTTACCGGAGCCCATAGACATCTACAACGTAAATGCGCCACCCAGCTTGATATATAAGCTCTAAGGTCTCAGTATAGTTACAACGGCTGCTCCGCCCTTCAAACCGAAACGCATTACTGCTTCACGGCAGAAATAGGCGGGGGTTGGTGGTACCTACCCGTGCGGACTTACAAGAGGTCCTACTTAGAGGAAATTTCTGAAGATATCTTCAGAAACTTTAGGACCACTTTTCCATGAAATGTTGGTTTCAAAACGCAGCGATGCTAAATTTAAGTATGCTCAATAAACGTTCAATATATTTAAACGTGCTTAACGTGCCCAAGTAACTATATTTTATTTGCATCATCTGTTTTTTGTTTGACTTCAAGTATGAGATGCATTTAGCCTACCAGGTAAGAATGGGAGTAACCAGTCCTGAAGTAACAGATATAAAATATCTTTTACAATGACAAATACTGAGACAACCATTACCTATACTTGAGACCTTAGAACTTATATCTCAAGGTGGGTGGGGTATTTACGTTGTAGATATCTATGGGTTCCAGTAACCACTTAACACCAGGTCGGTTGTGAGCTCGTGCATCCACCTAAGCAATTAAAAAAAAGCATTAAATATTATTATATCATGAGATGATTAAACGCTTGACCAAAAAAATTTACAAATAAAAATGTATATATGTATTACATTTATTAAATATAGTTCGAACGTATATTTTCGAGAAAATTAAATAAAGTAAACTTAGGAGTAAACTTATTATAGTTTAATGTGAAAATTCTACCATGTACACATTAAATTTATGAATCAAGTGAACACGCTATAACTCAGCAAAGGAAATCAATTTGCCGCGGAACAAGTCGTTTAAAACCATAGTTCAAATTAGTCGGTAACTTTAATTAGTGTTACATTCCTGTGCAGTGTCTACTTTAAACTGTAATACACACAGTGTAAATTGAGCTACGGCTAAAACAATACTCCTCCGTTCCTATTTTTAAAACGTTAAAACGCGTTTTTATTGCATTACAGGGTTGCCGCTCGCCCGTTTTTAAAATCATTAATTCAATGAATTTTTATTTGTTTAGTACACATCTAAATAGATTTATTATTATTATTATTTTATTGCTTAGATGGGTGGACGAGCTCACAGCCCACCTGGTGTTAAGTGGTTACCGGAGCCCATAGACATCTACAGCGTAGACGCGCCACCCACCTTGAGATACAAGTTCTAAAGTCTCAGTATAGTTACAACGGCTACCCCACCCTTCAAACCGAAACGCATTACTGCTTCACGGCAGAAATAGGCAGGGCGGTGGTACCTATCCGCGCGGACTCACAAGTGGTCCTACCACCAGTAATTACGCAAATTATAATTTTGCGGGTTTGATTTTTATTACATGATGTTATTCCTTCACCGTGCAAGTTAGTCGTGAACATTTGTTGAGTACGTATTTCATTAGGAAATTTGGTACCCTCCTGCGGGATTCGAACACCCTTGCATCGCTTCTACACGAATGCACCGGACGTCTTATCGTTTAGGCCACGATGACTTCAGACTTCATTTATTATTTGATAATAAAATATAGTTTCACAACAATAACGTAACATAACAATTCGAACTCAAAATCAAGCATTTTTCTTGGTGATCCTTATCAAGATCAAACGGGCCGAAACAATAAAATTATTTTAATGTCATCGGTTTTTGATGAATGTACAAAATTACAAGTTAATCGAACGTTTGATGAATATTACGTTCGAAGATTCCGTTACGTAGATACAGGTCAAGATAGGGAAGGCTTTTTTAATTGAAAGCACTTTAAGTGCCTATGATAGACAGATAGCCTTACTTAAACATCAAAATGTGAACTCCAATACAGTTTTGTCTCTAACGATTTTCATACTAACAACTTCTAACAAACAAAAGAACCCAATTGCTCGGCGCTTTCAAACCCTTCGAGTTGTAATTTCATTTATATAGTTGATTTACATGCACAACACAATATGATGTGACCGTTGAATTATTCTTGCCTACCCAAGCACTATCATTAAGCTTGTTGACTTGCTCACTGGATTAACCTCGTTAGGAGGTTTACTCAATCCTCCATTGCTCAAAAATCTCATATGTCACAAAACGTTTCAAACGGACCGTGGTATAAGAAGCTAAAGGTCAAGGAAAGAGTCAAGGTCAAGGTCAAGAAGCAATAGGAAGCTAAAAAGAACCCACCGTTTACGGTAGATCCACCAATGAAACTATGACCACTGTGCCAAGAGTAATCTACTTATAAGAGACCAATAATCCTAACTTAATCCTCTAAGATCGAATTGCGAGAATGAATTAATTTAAAAGCATTTATGACAACCCTATAGCAACCCCAGGGTTCCACAGCTTGAACAATCAGTTAGATCGTCGAGGTGCTAATGGCTCAGCAAACACAGCACGCTACTGGGTTTGTGACGATACCTCTCTTACGCCATGGGACGGGATCCGAAACAATTTATGGTTAGACGTTTTTTTTTATTATTATTAAGATCGACAAAAAAGTTTCACTTTAAAAAATTAAATACACTGTACTGTAAAAACGAATAGCTGTATGTGAATGTATCGAGCGTATGCATTTGTGCCGGTACTTTAATATCGAAAGCATGTACCAATTTTTCTAATGAAATATCTACTTGACAAATGTATGGTCACGGACGACTTTCGCGGTGAAATAATAATATATTTAAAAATATAGCGTTTGCGCAAAAAATCTAAATTGTGTAATTATTATTTGGTAGGGCGTATTGTATCAGAAGTAAGTAAGTGGGTATTGGTTATTCGTATCCTGTTTATATCAACCGCGAATCAGCCTTGTGTTTTGATAATGTTTGCATAATGGTAACGTTATTGATATTGTAGTTTTTTACTGGTAGTAGGACCTCTTGTGAGTTCGCGCGGGTAGGTACCACCACCCTGCCTATTTCTGACGTGAAGCAGTAATACGTTTCGGTTTGAAGGGCGGTGCAGCCGTTGTGACTATACTGAGATCTTAGAACTTATATCTCAAGGTGGGTGGCGCATTTACGTTGTATATGTCCATGGGCTCCAGTAACCACTTAACACTAGGTGGGCTGTGAGCTCGTCCACCCATCTATGCAATAAAAAAGTTTCTTTTTTCTCTTTTAGATTTGTATTCGTTGAAATATTTAATTTCCTGCAATTTTCGTTTTGAAAATCGATTCGATCGATCGATTTAATTTGTAGCTAATGTGGTTCCAACCACTCTTCTACTATTTTACTTTATCGAAAATTCGGTTGAAATTAAATATCGACGATGAAGTTTTCGATAAATCTCTGAATAAAAATTAAGTACTGAAATTATGTTCAGTTTTTAATTTTATTATCCCATATAATTGGTGCAAAGAAACTATTCGAAATGTTATAAATTTCGTTCGATTCCCAATAAAATACAATTTATGGATGACCTGATGTGGAGATTCTGGAAAATGTTTTCTAGAACAAGTTTTCAGAGTCCATTCTACCTAGTATGAGACCTGTTATTTAGCTATAAAATTTAATATAATCACTATCACTATCAGTCTAAGGTTTAATTTAATTAAAGCATTAAAAGTAAAATTTTAACAATTATAGCACAGGGTGTGAGTCAAATTGTTTGTATTACTACCCTTTAGAAGTGGACTCGCTCCTATACTAAAAGGCATTGTGCTAAATGAAGATTGTTGATCGTTAAAGACAAGCACAGTGCTTGTTCATCGACTACACTTATTACGAATTGGTAAGCTACAGATCCTCAAGTTGACTAGTAATTTTTTTTTTTTTTTAGAAAGTAATTCATCGAAATTGATGAAGAAATTACCAGATATATAAAAGTAGTTAGTTTAGCTTAAATTATATAATTTGGACAATCTATAATGATTATTTATTTATTTGAAAAAAATTGCTAAAACAAAAACCAGACAAGTTTTCACCATCTAAATCATATATAAGTAGAAAATGATAAAAAAAGGAAATTTATACAAATAAATAAATAAAAAAGAAAAGCAACACAATACGCACATATTATTATATACACCCACCTCTGTTAACTTACTATTGAAATTGCACCTGTCCTGCTGAATCTGGAAAGGCCTCCGGGCCATTAGTAATCGTCCAAGTATAAAAAAAAATTACTTAAATTTTATGTTATTATTATCTGAATCTTTTATAACCTTAATTAAGAGGTCGCAATCAAGACACACAACCAAAACTTCGTTCCAAATCAGTGTTTTCATTGGAGCAAATAATTCTGCATCAATCGGCTTTATGACTGAAACTTTCTCTAATTTTTAAAAAGAAAGACTCACCCCACCCCCGCCTCATTACTGATTACCGCCCGTACGCACGTTTAATGGTGTGAATTACAACCGCAAATCCGCCTCCGGGCTCACCGGAATCCCATACACGTAAAAATTAACACCAGGAATTTTGGCTTTGATAGGATTTTGTAATCTAGTAAGTGGGCGTGACGCATTATTTTATGGAATAAGGTGTGGGATGTTTATTAAGTTTACTTATTATTTTTTTAATAAAAATAAGTAAAAACATCGCTTTATTCGACTAACCACGGGTGCCCTCTGTAAACGGATATGATTTAGATGAAGCTTAAGAATAGAAAATTGCGGTAAAGTAATTTTGTCGCATGAATGTAATTTAAGAACACTTTAACTTTTCCTTAAGTTTCAGCTTGACTGAATTTTTATTGCATGAAAATGTTTCTTGTAACCTCCAAAGTATTGAGACCTCATGAACACTTCAAATAACATTACAGTAATTGTCATATTTATTACCAAAATTAATATTATCTTAAGTTCAATTAAGCATTCAACTAAGCCAGTGAAGTAAGTTCAAGTGATAATAATCTTACTACAAAAAAAATATGGCGGATCTGACAAAATCAGAAAAAGTCGATTTCAAAGTAAGCAATCATACCTAATAGATTAAAATAGACAAATTTGCGAATGATAGGCGAAATTAAAAAAAAAAACTCAAGAGCATTGGGCTAAAAGCCGTAACACGCGCGCATGCGTCACGCGAGGCGAAGGCGACGCAGCGGCAGGAATTCCGAGCGGCCCGAATCCAAGTAGATGTCGACGCCATCTGTAATATAACTAGTGCAGGGATCATGTCGATAATTTAATACACTATCGATAATTTCTGAAGTACTAAGAAAACCGGTCTATAGCCGACTAAAGCCATGACTATAAGTACGAAAAAAAACATCCATTTGTTAAAACGATGTGCCACCTATTGTTCGTTGATTGTACCATTATATTTTAAGAACGTTCCTTAAATAGCAACAACGACTGTGCATATACTTTTACCTTAAGCGGATAAAATATACAACGTATACAAATATTATTTTTAAACATCATATATTGTATTATCGATTTATCTATTGGAATTTTCGTTTAGACACCAAGATAGAAGATAGAAACTAAGATGGTTAAAATAGAATCAAACAGTAGAATTAGAGATGTCAAAATCATTGTGTGAAAAAAGTTAAATTAGTGTTCACGGTGTTGATGTGTATCACTATGCGATGCGGTGGCCAATTAACATTACGGAAAACCGAGACCTCGTATGTCCTAAATCAATAAAACATAACAATGGAGATATATTACTAACAAACGTAACAAAATTCGTCATGACACAAAAATAATTAACGTTGCCCATAACTAATTATTATATTCAAAATTTCTACAGGAACGAACAATCATGTGAGAATAATGATCGACAAAAAATTGTTATGTTTTAAGAAAAACGGTTTGTCTTGATTAATTTTAGTGCAATAGCTTAATTGGTGAATATAATCCTAAATTTATCGATTATGTGTCGCAGCACTAATGAAAAACCACTGCAACACCGCCGTTTTCCCTCTCATTCTGCCTCCCATCACTGTCGTCACCTGTCTCTTTCCCCGCTACTACCTAATTTAAATAGGACTGGGTCCGACTGTTTTTGATCTACTGATTTCACTCTTATTTTTAGTGGAATAAGGTTGATAGAAAGTTCGTAGAGTTAAAAATAAAAAGTGGCGTAGGCAGGTTATACCGAGCACCCTTTGGTGGAAGACACTCGGCTAGTGTTTAGGCCGGAAACAAAATCTGTTTTTAAAACGTGTTTAAAACTTAGTGTGTGGCTCAGTTGTAGGATATAAATATATTCTAGAATATTTTACATCTATCTATACTCTATCTAAAATCTAGAATCTAGAGTGAGTTAAACGGAAGGGTTCGCAGTCAAGTATGTGCTTACAAAGGGTAACTTTAGGGTACTTTAGGCTACTATTATTAGGGTACTTATGGTACTTAAGATAAACACGTCAGAGCGGTTGCTCTTACGGCTCATTCCTGAATTTAAATTAATTTTAATTTTAATTTTCAGTGGTTAGTAGTAAGTTGTTGCAATTATTATGTTTCAAAATAATGATCCAACATAGTATATAGTGCTATTTGATATTCGAGGCAATAATTAAATTTTCGATTATTTATTAATTTTTTATTTATCACTACAAAGTATAAAACAAAATCGCTTTCTCTGTTCCTATATGTCTGTCCCTATGTATGCTTAAATCTTTAAAACTACGCAACGGATTTTGATGCGGTTTTTTTTTAATAGACAGAGTGATTGAAGAGGAAGGTTTATATGTATAGTAACATCCGTTAAATAGTGAAGAAGTCAATAATAAGTTACAGCTTCCGAAGCGAAGCGAGGGCGGGTCGCTAGTTTAATATATTTTGTACACACAGCTGTTAGCCAGCGACCCAGTAGACCGAATGGTAAATCGTCGACGTCGCCCAAAGCACGTCATTACGGATCCTCCTGATCCATTAACGGTGCTTTTAGGCACCACAAGCACCGGTCACCGTCCTCGTCGAACCCGTCGCTTGCGACGAAGGGCTCGACGAGCGAACTAACCCATAGACACAGCCCACTGAGTTTCTCGCCGGATCTTCTCAGTGGGTCGCGTTTCCGATTCGGTGGTAGATTCTGCGAAGCACTGCTCTTGCTAGGGTCAGTGTTAGCAACTCTCCGGTTGAGCCCCGCGAGCTCACCTACTAACGTTAGGGCGAAGCTGAAATAGCCTCTCAAGGCTATCAGCATAGGTAGGAAAAAAAAAAAAAATTGAAGAAACACGACCATAAGGATACAGAGTACAAGGGCACTACTTATTTCATGTTGAAATCTCTTCCAGTAGGCCCGCAAAAGGAAAGAAGAATTAGGAACACAAACCTAGTGCACACAGTAAACATTACTAGATCGATAAGTAAATTAAAAAAAAAAACTGTTAATATTCGTTATATTTGTAGCAAAACAATATTCAATCTCTACGAAAAGTTAACATTTAAGACCAACAATACTAACAGTTTACAGTTAATTATTTTCGGTAATAAAACATGATATCTTTCACATTCTAAAAACTTTTCAGCACATTTCATTTTAGTAGCCGCTGCACTACACTAATTATTTCTATTATTGTTTTTTAATGGAACTTCGAGACTGCGATTGTAATTTTCATAAAATTCTCGTCCACAAAATTAATAGGCCATATAATTTTCATAAAACTATTTATTGTTTTCTATGCTTATTTCAAGGAGCTAGCGGCCAGTAACATAACACTGCGATCGTTTCTAAACGGCTTAACACCCTATCGGTAACTGAACCTATCTGGGCCAACATTCTACCAAGATCTGTGTATGTAATTTCACTCTGGGCCAATAAATGCTTAATAAAACTGAGATATCTCTTCGACACGTATCGATCTCTTGAATTGGCTATTCATGCTTTACAATCAAAAACGCGAGAAATGAGAAGCATGTGGAATTGAACAAGAAAATGGCATAACAATTCTAACGGAAAATTACACTATAAAATGTCAAAAACGATTCATTATCTATATATTAATACGTGAAGGAAAAACTTTGTGTCCCTTTTTACGAAAATTGCGCGGACGGAGGAGTATGAAATTACCCACACTTACAGAGAATATAGAGAAGGAGTGCACAATGCTATTTTTTTTTTTTTAAATAATTCATAAATGATACATTAAATCAATAAAGAAAACGTTACACACACTACATACCATGTATTTGACGCACACACGCATGCATACTATTTATTTATTGTCAAACTTTTGTTCTTGACGTCTGTTGTCAAATTGAGAATAGATTAAATATTGTTTGTCTTTGTTAATATTTTTTATAATGTAGTCTTGGCGAAATTTGATCACAAATCGAAAACGAAAATCATTTAGAAGTATAAAATACAATCATAATAGTGTATAAACTTACAATTCCAATTAATTATAGTCGAATTTCGACTACTGTGGGACCACTAGTTATTGCAAATACGTTAAATAACTTTACTGGGGTAATTAGTGGACAAGCTGACTAATCATTGTTGTTGTCAATGCATATATGACAAAGCGACCTCAATTTGTTGCAAACATGATAGCGATTATAAAAAAATATTTTAATAGAAACCCTTGTCCAGTTTCAAACTCATCACTTCCTTGTGACAAGTCACAATAAACACCTCTTAGACTCGCCAACTGGTATTGAACCACAATAGATTTACAGATATAAAATGTTTCGTTAAATAACTAGTATAGTTCGGTTACAAGCTGACCGGAGTTATAAACGATTGCCAATAAAAACGGGACAGTTATCTTTGAGCATAGAAAGCGTCATCAATCTGAGATGTACCGCAGTGTGAGAATTTCTGAGATGTTTAACTTTACATTCAATACATTTTCAGTTTCTAACAAGAATATATTTTAAATTAACTGTAAAGTAAAAAAGAACACGGTATTTAAATTTAGAAAATGAAACAGAAATTAATTAATTAAATTAGGATTTAGTTTTATCGATATTTTATCCAAAATACACTTTCCAATGTTTCAAAGACACAGCTATTCCAGAGCGGACTATGGATGAGCGCTATGTTTTCTGGTGGTAAAAAGAAGCTATCTCCCATTGGCGGATTCTGTGATGGTAAGCTGGAAAGAATTACAGCTCTCAGTCAAAACGATTAATTGTAATGAAAACAACTAAGAAAAACCAATATCATCAGATATCGCTATCAACACACCTATTTTACTGAACTACGTAATATCTCTGCAATATATTTGGACTGTGACACATAAAATACACTTAGAACGAAGTGGCAACTTAGAAAGCCTAGAAGTTATCTCACATTAGTCAATCCTGAACCGTTGGCAAGCTATTTATGCTGTACAAACGTAAGCCACATTAATGTTTATCGCTATCATAATAAACAATCCACGTCTTATTTCAATATAGCTTAGTTATACTAAAGGAAAGAAATTTATTTAAAAAAGGAGTATGTGATATTATTTCTTGTTTCCTATATCTATACTAATATTATAAAGAGGAAAGATTTGTTTGTTTGTTTGTTTCGAATAGGCTCCGAAACTACTGGACCGATTTGAAAAAAACTTTTTCCATTAGAAGCCGACATTGTCCCTGATGAACATAGGCTACTTTTTTTTTTTTTTGGTTTCATGTGTGTTTTAATGTTTCCGAAGCGAAGCGAGGGCGGATCGCTAGTTGAATAATAAAAGTGCATGGTAAGTACACAAACATTTTTCTTATTAGCATAATTATTAGCGTCTCAAACTAGAGTTGCAAGATAAATAAATGTTAGAGATTCGTTGATCAAAACCTTTTTATATTTCGTTACTATGTAACCACGGTCATAACAAAGGCTTAAATTTAAGTTATAATCTCATTTATTGTCAACTGAAGGGAAAACGGAGGCATGTTTATGCTTAGCAAATCGGTTTTGTATATATTTTATGCGAACAAACTCCACTCCGCACTGCTTATAAATAAGTCGTGTTGCATTAAAGTCGAATTTAAAGTAAATAAGCGATGCAAACGTTTTAATAAAATTATAAAATTATCTTTTTGATTTATTATCTGTGTTTTATATCAATGTTTATTGTTGGCGGATTTTTTGGCGGGAACGCGAGGAGTGAAGTTGTGTGATTTGTTTTTGTCTATTTAATGTTTCTTCAGGTTTGAATGTGTAATAGCGGTGGTTTATTAACTGTTTAATATCTGTGAAAGTGCACAAAATGGAACAAAGCCGCTGGACGTAGCTTCTCGGGATCCTCCAAAAAGTCTACTGAAACAATCTCAGTAAATGACCACCATTTTACTGAGATTATATGTCATCCCATATCATCTCATTTAATTTCATCCCAGTTGATTAATGTCTCAAATTAATCATCTTCATTTCACTTCATTTCACTCCATAATATCATTTTTCATAAAAATAAGAATATAAATTAAAATAAGACATGACCTAAAGGTCTTAGTTTCGAGTTCATAAATTCTCCCCAAAAAAAAAAAAAATTGTTGGCGCGGATTTGCAACGCAAAGTAGGTAGCCCCGATTTTGAGTGATCAGTTTTAGTTTTTTGAACCACCTACTGTTTTGGGTTTACCTGTTTTTAATATTACGTTTGAACTTTATTTATTCGTCGTTATTATTATTAAACCAACCTCTAAAAGATGTCTCAGTTAACGTATTCTGTTTTAATTTTATGTAATTTATCATTCGAGCGAATGGCAACACTGAACTTTGACAGCTGTCAAATATTATTAATATTTTCGTTAAAAACGGAGCGCTAGAGAATTAATAATGCCGTTATCATTGCGAAAATTCATTACAAAAATAAGAAAAAATATGTTAATAAATATTAAAAGGCACCTCCGCGGAATTTTACATGGAGAAAGTGCATCTAATGTGTCAAGAATTCGAAGATTGGCCAAATTTTTTCTAAAGACCTCTGATAAGTAAAATAAAGAGCTCTATAGTTCAGTCTCATTACTCGGAGTGGACACACACGGTCCATGGACTCCAATAACGACCTAACATTAAATAGGTTGAGCTTCACTACTCAGAAAACACAGATACAGCACTGAGACCTACATTTGAAAACTAACACACACATAAATAAATAGCTAAAAACGTGCCCTACAAATCTCAGCAAATAACATGAAAAAAAATTGCCCAGACGCTAGCACAAAACTATGCGGGAATTATTTCCACTGGTAGCCACAATTTTGTATGCTATCATCGAGATGCTATATAAGATAGCATCTCGATACACACAGATAAGTTACTACTAATGTTGTGTTCGTTCTTAAGTAAATAAAAACATTTGATGAAATGCCTAAAAGTGAGCAACTCTCTGAATATATATGACTGTACTTTTTTTTTGTCTCAAAACACCACAAAAGCATGGAGCTACCATTTAACATGTCATTTTAAGTCAAACGTTAAACAAGTACAGTAAAGTTTAGTACACAGTGTATGAATAGAGCGGAAATGTTGACATCAGAATCACGCTCTAGCCTCAAACAATGTTCCGCTTATGTTTAGTGTTCCATTCAGAACGCCTTCTTAATTATTAACCTGAAGTTATAAAGGATTGAGATAAAGCTTTATCGGTTTTAGATAAACGAACAATAGAGAAAAGCACAAGTAGTGTGTTTTTCTATTGCTTAAATAAGTGGACGAGCTCACGGCCCATCTAGTTTTAGGTGGTTACCGGAGCCCATAGGCATCAACAACGTAAATGCTGCCACCTTTAAGTCGTCGTGGCCTAAAAGATAAGACGTCCGGTGCATTCGTTGTTGCGATGCACCGGTGTTCGAATCCCGCCGGCGGGTACCAATTTTTCGAATGAAATACGTACTTAACAAATGTTCACGATTGACTTCCACGGTGAAGGAACAACATCGTGTAATAAAAATCAAACCCGCAAAATTATAATTTGCGTAATCACTGGTGGTAGGACCTATTGTGAGTCTGCACGGGTAGGTACCACCGCCCTGCCTATTTCTGCCGTGAAGCAGTAATGCGTTTCGGTTTGAAGGGTGGGGTAGCCGTTGTAACTATACTGAGACCTTAGAACTTATATCTCAAGGTGGGTGGCGCATTTATGTTGTAGATGTCTATGGGCTCCAGTAACCACTTAACACCAGGTGGGCGGTGAGCTCGTCCACCCATCTAAGCGCAATAAAAAAAAAAAAAAAAAAAAAAACCTTGAAACGTGAGTGCTGAGTCTTAGTTTTACAGTACAACGGCTGCCCAACCTTTCGAACCGAAACGCATTACTGCTTCACGGCAAAAATAGACAGGATGGTGGTACCTACCCGTGCGGACTTACAAGATGTCTTACTAAGTATTTTTTTAATAAAATGACGATGTAAAATTTACATTCACACAAATTTCATTCATTTATTAAGCAACTAAGTATCTTATCTTACATCTGAGATCCTATTATCGTGCAGATGATAAACCCAATTCAAACAAGCTCCCAGACTTCTAAGATACAGTTAGGTCCGTCTGCGTGAAACAAAACGACTATAGGTACACTAATAAAGTCGACTCGAAGATAATATGTCGTTTGGACGATGAGAATTAAATAAAAAAACATGTGACTATACCTTAAAAGTAGTTTTTATTAATTGAGCAACTTAATGGCATTTTTGGTATCTGTGAACTGGACATTCACAGCAGTACAGCGAAAGACATATCATACAGTTAGAATTGAAAGTGAAATATACCGAGACGCGCGTTCAAGTGTTTAGCGGTAACCCGCAGTCCTGGGATGGGCCCTCGCATACCGCTCGATAAAGATCGGGATCATACACAGTTACTTTGGCCATTAGCTAATAACCACATGTACAGCGTATCTACAATGCTCACAAGTACATCTAGATTAAATGGTTTTTTTAATGAATTTATTTTGTAATTTAGCTATTAAGTTTTTTAAGCTATTGCATAGCTTTTTGCGCGGGCTTTGAGCACGGCGACCTAATCAAGAAATTCCGTAACGAAAATAAAACCTAACACCCCCGAGTGCCACACGTGTTTTTTTTTTGTTATTACTTACATGAGTAGACGAGCTCACAGCCCACCTGTGCTTCACGGCTGAAATAAACAGGGTGGTGGTACCGACCCGTGCGGTCTCACAAGAGGTCCTACCACCAGTAATTATGCAAATTATAATTTTGCGGTTTTGATTTTTATTACACGATGTTATTCCTTCACCGTGAAAGTCAATCGTGAACATTTGTTAAGTACGTGTTTCATTAGAAAAATTGGTACCTACCCGCCTGCGGAATTCGAATACTATGCATAGCTAGATACGAATGCACCGAACGCCTTATCCTTTAGGCCACGACGGCTTAGCACAAAATAATTAGTTTTAGAAACTTATGTATGATAATTTCAACCCACGTTAATTGTCTACTGCTGCACATATAGCTTACGTAGCGGCACTGAGCCTAGTTTTTGGATGTACTCATCCTTTTTCTGCCCTTCAGCTTACACTTTAGGCCACGACGACTTCAAATCGATATTGGTATACAGTTTAGATATCCATAAACATTTTTGTATAAGCCAATCGGTTCTATAGCTGTAATTAAGCGATTTAATTCAAAATTGAAGACCGAAATTTCGTATGTTTTAACGCGTATCTGTTCTATTTATATGTCGTTTATTTCTAATGTAATTAAATTAGAAATACAAATGAGAAGAATATTAAAAAAAATATTCGGATATCAACGAATTGTTAAGTTGCTCTATGAAATTAAGATAGGAACACACACACGCCGGATTGTGTAACTGTAAAAGCGTGGAAAGCGTTGTATCGCAACGATCGGCGCGCAATACGCCCGGCACGCGGCCGTCGCGCACTCGCGTACTGACACGCTACTATGCGATGCAGATCGAATAAAGTAACCGATATTATACGCTTAAAACTAAGAACATTGGTAAGATCCGTAGGTTTGCGTCTTCATATCACATCGGGGTAGAGAATAGATGCTTTCGAGATGTGGTGCTGGAGAAGAATGCTGCAAATATCGTGGACGGAGTTCAGAACGAATCAGTCAATTCTACAGGAACTCGGCTTAAAGCAGCGACTATCCTCCATCGTTCAGGGTCGCATTCTCACTTTCTTCGGGCATGTGTTGCGGCGGGGTGACGACGCAGTTGAGCGCCTTGCGGGGCAGGGCATGATAGAGGGTACAAGACCGCGCGGCAGATCACCGTTACGATGGACCGACCAAATAAAGGCAGCTCTAAACGGTCCCGTTAACGAGTGCGCAAGAAGGGCCACGGTAAGCGAGGAATGGCGACGTCTGGTGAAGCGCACCACCACCCGAAGTGATGACCACGACCACTCTGCCAAGAGTGCATGCGACTGAGAAGAAGAAGAAGAAATCACGTCGGGGTTACCAATTTGGGAATAACGACGAAGGGAAGATCTTCCATCGAACGGATGTGATTGCTCGGTAAACCGAATATCCAAATATTGTTGTTCGGGACTTTTATATTTGCAGGCTGATCTTGAAAGTGTCTTAAGCGAAATTAAGACATCTGTCAAATACCTTAATTTTTTTTATATTTTTTTTACTGCTTAGATGGGTGTACGAGCTCACATCCCACCTGGCGTTAAGTGGTTACTGAAGCCCATAGACACCTACAACGTACATGCGCCACCCACCTTGAGATATAAGTTCTAAGTTCTCAGTATAGTTACAACGGCTGCTCCGCCCTTCAAACCAAAACGCACCACTGCTTCACGGCAGAAATAGGCGGGGTGGTGGTACCGACCCGTGCGGACTCACAAGAGGTCCTAGCACCAGTAATTACGCAAATTATAATTTTGCGGGTTTTGACACGAAAGATCGTCCGCCTGACATCTTCGCTTTAGATTGCGAGTTCAAGATGAACTTATTAGAGTGATCATTTATGTCTACCTTCATGAAGAAATATCGTTTTCTTACGTTAAGGTAGTTGATTTATTACAGCCTCGCCTACAGAAGCCGCCATCGTGCTCTGTCTTTCATGATATTCATATAAAAACCAATGGCCTTTAAACCGAACCATCACGTATTTTTCTCAGTGTTTGTCTCTTTGTTTTTCCGTCACCTCAATCACCGATATGGCTGAACCAATTCAGACGGATTTTTCGTTGACATTTAACAAAAATCTCAAACGTTAATTGAGGCTGTTTTATTCCTCAAAAGCTATTAAATATAAATAGGAAAATTGATTGTATTAAAAATATTTTGAGTTTTGCACCAGTTTTAATCTTAAGTTAATGACAAAAAGCACTGCTCATAGCGACTGAAATTACTACAAGAAAAAATCATTAACTATCAACGTAACAACAAAACCTAGGTCTCGAGAAAAAAAACCTTTTCCGACGTCAGATAATGATGGAGGAATCGTTTTAAAAACGAGAATACATACAACAACCACATTCTATGCCGAATGGGCTTCAAAAGGCTTCGAAAAAAATTTCCCGTAATAAACGTATTTAAGTGTACTAATAACCTTATTTATGAAACGTTAAACGGGTCGGTAATATTTTTGACGCGGGCGGTTGTTAGTGTCAGTATTTAGTGTCAGTCAAATCTGGAGTCGCGGCTCGGCAAGTCGACTCGTCCCTTAATGAGTACTCCCCTTAACTTCAGCCGTCGGCTGTGTTCGGCGTTGTGCGCTGTTGCGATTTATTAATTCGCTCAGATTTAATTTCATAAAATTGATTTTTTTTTTTTTTAGTAACCTGCTCATTAACTTTTCCTTCGATTGAATGTTGTGGGCAAGGAGGAATCGCTCAAAGCGTTTTGCAAATAAATAAATTACATATTTATCAAAAGGTGAAAACAATAAAGGCCTGTTGAAAATGAATTATAGTTTACTTTTGAGAAGCTTGGTGATAGGATCGAATGCTTATATTTTTGTAGTGCTTTGATAGGGGGACGAAGTGGCGGTAGGACCTCTTGTGAGTCCGCACGGGTAGGTACCACCACCCTGCCTATTTCTACCGCGTAACCACGATACCAACCGCGATACCAGTAATGCGTTTCGGTTTGAAGGGTAGGGCAGTCGTTGTAACTATGTATACTGTAAGGTCTCAAACCTTAGAACTCATATCTCAAAGTGGGTGGCGGCATTTACGTTGTAGATGTAGATCGTAGATGATTTATGCAATAAAACATAAAAAATAAGGTTTTTCTTTACATATATTTCTATTTTTTAGCACGACTATAACCAGACACTCTCACCAAACGAGATAGATACGGGATAAAAACCAGGCCAAGTTGAAATAGCGTCCTGAGGGTTTCACGTGCAGGACAAGACTCTTCTAATACAAAAGTCACGCATCTCTCCTCAATGAATTTTGATCATATATGCTGAATTATACTGAAAATACACGAAATCTTCGGAAGAGAAGTAGACAAATCGTGTTCTAAAATGTTTTCTGTAAGATTTTCAAACATTTGTGCACTTTCGGTAGGCATCGCCTTGGCTCTGCCCCTAGTATCGCTGAAGTCTAAGGGCGACGGTAACAACTGACCATCAGGTGGGCCGTATGCTCGTCAGTCTACAAGGCCAATAAAAATAATAATCACACATTTGTGCACTTTCACAGACACTAAATAGTTAACCCATCGTGATAAGACATAAAATTAAAAAGAATTAATTAACATAACATGTCGCGTCACTCTCTCATGCTTTCGCCATTATTTTCCTACATAATTCTAACCACCGACGCCATTAACATGAACTGACACTTATCTGCCCAGTGATGTTACAAATCAAATGAGCATAGCGCTGGTGGTAACAAAATTTGAGTATATTTTTTGATTAAGTTGACGTTAACGACTTCCTTCCGTCGTAGAACCTAAAACGAATTTCACTTGATACCCGTCTCTGAGAAAAACCTTCTTCAGTTAGTTGGACACAAACCTCTCCTATAGAGGTACTTTTTTTCCTTCCCAGGCCTAGAAACCTGAAATACATATCCTACAAAATAATGAAGTAAAAGTAAGCCTATACAAATAATTTTTTGAGAATTACATTAGGTGCCTACAATCGAAAGAAAGTTCTTTTAAGAAAAGCTCATCAGGTCTAGCGATTAGCACGGACAGATATCAAAGATCAAACAAACAATTTGGAGCATGGATGTAGTACATACAAATTAGAAATTGTGTAGTGTAGTATAAATTGTGACCTATACAACAGCCGTTACTCGTGCACCCAATACATCATATCACCGATATATTCTAAACAACTAAATTCATATTTTTTACACTAAAATTAAAACTAAAATTAATATAAATAATTTTTTATTTTTACATTTTTAAATAGTTCCAAGAGTCGATTACAATAATTTCCCGTAAAATTTCGCATATCGAAACAACTTGTCACTAAGATATCCGACTTTCTTCATCCATTACGGGGAGATAAAAGATGAAAATAAAATACGTATTAAAATGCTTTAGCGATCGGAGCCTGATGTTTTCTGGATTAAAACGGAATGCCTATTGAAATGATACCAGTTTGTTTATAGAAAGTCGACTGTCCGATGTAAATGGTCAATATTTATTTGGCTCATTGTGTGTAATGCCTACATTGCTTTAACAAAATCTTTGCTTTTGTCGATAACAATATAAGACCAATGTATATGTGCATAATACATACAACTACAGAGCATTTGTTAACTAAGATACATTAAAAACGTAATAGAGTCGTAGACGGGTGGCATTGTCTTATTTCTGTCGTTTGTATTTTTTATTTTATTTTATTGCTTAGATGGGTGACGAGCTCACGGTCCACCTGGTGTTAAGTGTTTACTGGAGCCCATGGACATCTACAACGTAAACGCGCCACTAACCTTGAGATATAAGTTCTAAGATCTCAGTATAGTTACAACGGCTGCCCCACCCTTCAAACCGAAAGGCATTACTGCTTCACGGCAGAAATAGGCAGGGCGGTGGTACCTACCCGCGCGGACTCACAAGCGGTCCTACCACCAGTAAAGTATGTATATAAATATGTATAATACTTGTATTTATCTCGTATTTGTCCAGCTCGGAGCCAGTAAGTGAAAGACAATATCTTCTATAAAGAAGAATTAAATTTAGAAGAAAAAAAACCTCTTTTTATAACACGTTTATTCATAACAAAACCAGAGAAATTGTTTTTTTTTATTTTTCAGGAGAAGGTGGATGAACCAGCTCTCCGCCAAGCTGGGGGTAAAGTGAATCCCAAAATCTGCGTTACAATCAGAGGTCTCCATTGTATTATGGAACTGCTATCATAACCTTCACTTACACTTCACACTTTAAGTGACTGTGACGGGCAAAGTAGAAGGAAAGAGACCCCGCGGCCGAATACCTAGCCGTTGGTGTGATCAAATAACCGCCCTAACTGGGTTGCCAGTCGCAACCGCCATTGGAGAAGCTGAGGATCGGATCGAAACAGCTCACGAGACAGGCCACGGTCAAGTTTCAGGGCCACGACCTTCAGCAATGAAGAAAGCGACGAAGAAGAATCATAACCTTCAAATCGGTACAAGACAGTATCGCAACTAAAATAGGCAGGATTTTATCAACCCTATCACCGCCAGTACAAAATTAAGCTTCACGGCTCTGAAGTTTTATAATTTATAACATACCACTGACTAACAATTACAACGCCTAGTAATTACTACTGCAGTAACATAAACCGATTCTTATTGTTTAATCACCGCCATCAAACAACACCGAAAGGCTAATTTTCATTTAGATAGTTTTTTTTTTTTAATAAAGTCATAGGCTAGCATTTCCCACGCATTCATATGAAAATGTTAATTTTCTATTGTTTTAAGGCCGTTATAAGCCATGGGAATAAATTATAGGGCAAGTTTTCGTCAATTTAATGTTTTTGTATCATAATTTTTTAATAAAATTTTTATAATTTTATAATTTAAAATAATGTTTATAATTTTTTAATAAAAAAATTATGATACAAAATAATAAAGTGGTAATTTTTTCGGCACTTTTTTCTATGTGACGTCACGTCACTTAGATTTTAATGGACTAGCTCATGTTTTTCGTTTTTTTTTATGGGAAATATAACCAATATAGCCATTAAAATATTTTATTTTGCTATATCATAAACTCTATTATTTAACCGGTATCTGCATGATTTTTTCACTGAATTAGTAAACGAATTCAATATAAAAAATACGTGTTAAGAACCCATTAAATAACAGTATTTATAATGTAGCTATCTGCAAAACTTTAAAACGATTAGTTTGCTAGTTAATAAGGAAATTATTTCTATTTCAGCCGGTGGAAAACGCAAATTTTTTGTCGCGGTAAAAACCAGTGCTTAGATTATCTGGATAGAAATATCGCTAATTTGAACCGTAAATTTAGGGTATTAACTTAAGTAAACAAGATTGCATTTACGACGTCAATTGGCGCCTGTTTATCGTTCTAGAAATTACAAGAATAAAATATCAAAGATTTCTAATTGTTGTGACACTATTATAAATTATGGCCTTCATTTTCAAAGAATTTGTTTTAGGTTGTTTTATGTTAGGTATTAATTTTAATTGACCTAAATGCCCTAATTAGACAAACCAAGCCCGGAATATACGAATCCGTATAAATCTATCTGTTCTGATCAGCTGATGTCAAATATTATTTTAGAAACTTTGTACTCGCCTCCAACTATAATATATATAATAAATATATATAATATATAATATAACCTCCAACACCTCCTTCTTCTGTGACCTAAATAATACATTCTACTTTTTTAATTAATATTAAATAAATATTTATAACTTCTTCACTAATATTTTTTTTTATCTATTTACAATATACACTTAGAAAATGATCTACACACGCTTACTTAATACTTAAAGATCAATATATATCTAAGCCGCAACGTAAACACAGCGCCTAGACCTTCAACAAGTACTAACAATAGCCCATTCATCATTACCGCGTCGTAGCATTTCCATGTTGTCCCAACGCTATACAACAAGCATTGTACCACCGAAAATAACTCAGCCCTGTTACTGCTCACTAAACTTGTTTACATAGAACTTAGGATATACTTTAGACTTAGGACTTTGAGAACTTATGTTTACTTGGGTTTTTTTAATGTCATTAGCGACATATTATGATGATTAGGGTAGATGACGTATTTTTTTACTTCAATTTTCGCCCCTTATCGGAAACTGGTATTCGTTGGAGCTATAGCCAATTTTCACTCTGCAAGGAAGTAGCATTTCCATGTTGTCCCAACGCTATACAACAAGCATTGTACCACCGAAAATAACTCAACCCTGTTACTGCTCACTAAACTTGTTTACATAGAACTTAGGATATACTTTAGACTTAGGACTTTGCGAACTTATTTTTCCTTGGGTTTTTTATTTGCGACATATTATGATGATTAGGGTAGATGACGTATTTTTTTACTTCAATTTTCGCCCCTTATCGGAAACTGGTATTCGTCGGAGCTATAGCCAATTTTCACTCTGCAAGGAATTAGCATTTCCATGTTGTCCCAACGCTATACAATAAGCATTGTACCACCGAAAATAACTCAGTACTGTAACTGCTCACTAAACTTGCTTACATAGAACTTAGGATATACATACTTTGGGCTTAGGACTTTGAGAACTTATTTTTCCTTAGGTTTTAGTTTTTTTTTTTATTATTAGTGACATATTATTATGGTAGATGTCGTATTCTTTTACTTATTGGATATTGGAGCTATTTCTAATTTTCACTCTGCAAGGAAATTAAATTAGTTTTTTTGTTGTAAGTTTGTTGTGTATTTTCAGGCAAATTATGCGATGTTCGTTGTATTTCTCTTATAGTGGATATTTCCTTGCATGCTGTGTGAAGTGACTATATTGTTGATGTTTCGAATAATCTTAAAGATTCATGTATCTCCCGAACGATGATTCGCCGCCAGGCTTGTAACATTGTCCGCACGGGTTGGTACCACCACCCCGCCTATTTCCGCCGTGAAGCAGTACTGCGTTTCGGTTCGAAGGTTGGGGTAGACGTTGTAACTATACTGAGACCTTAGAACTTATATCTCGAGGTAGGTGGCGCATTTACGTTGTAGATGTCTATGGGCTCCAGTAACCACTTAACATCAGGTGGGCTGTGAGCTCGTCCATCCCTCTAAGCAATAAATAAAAATAAACATGAAAAGTCGCAATCTGTCGAAAAACCTAGTTTAAGAATCAAGCTCTATTCGCAATCACGATACCCGCATTTATAAATTCAATACTTACTTCCCGACAGCTTGACTTGAATATTCGGAATATCACGTAAATTTTACATTTGAAATTCAGTTAATTATTGGAATATTATTGAGACATAAACCGCAAAAGCAGATCAAGGGACATAACTCAATATTTTCCCTATAAAAACTGTACCGCGGTTGACATATCGACACCCGCCGTGATTTACGATCCACATCATTTATGGTAAAAGTATGTGAGTTTATAGAAGTTAATTTTTATTTATTGCTGTAATATTATAATATTTGAATTAATAAGCGCGTAAGTAACATGCCGTCCCATTGAAGATAAAGTTAATTCAGAGCGACGAGAGATCCGGTGCTTAGAAAGATTACAATTGTCTCTTTATAAACGTGACTGACCTACGGAATTAGTTGGCTTTAAAGAAGACCTACACTCATTCAAAAAAGATATAACCAGCAATACTATTAAGTATGTATAAAGCATTTGCACATTATCCGTACAATGGTAAAAGAAACTAAATACTAACTAATAAAATAATAATAAAGTATAAATTATAATATAACTGGTGGTAGGACCTCCTGTGAGTCCGCACGGGTAGGTATCATCACCACCCCGTCTATTTCTGCCGGGAAGCAGTAATGTGTTTCGGTTTGAAGGGTGGGGTAGCCGTTGTAACTATGCTGAGACCTTAGAACTTATATCTCAGGGTAGGTGGCGCATTTACGTTTTAGATGCCTCTGGGCTCCAGTAACCACTTAATACTAGGTGGGCTGTGAGCTCGTCCACCCATCTAAGCAATAAAAATAAAAAGACGTTTCCCAAAAACTGCCAGGAAACTGACAGCTTCCCTTACCCATGTTAGCTCGCATCTGCCCTACCATAATTAAATAATTAGGCACGATACCTCTGCTTTCTTTATTTATAACAAATCTAGAAAACAAAACAAGATCGTTGGCTATAAATGTGTAGCAGTAAGCCAATAGAGCTTGAACTCTAAGGGGTTTAAACGATAAACACACGATTTAGTTAGTCGATGTCGCCATTAACTTGCTGTGGTATGTGTGATGCGCCACCGATCTTACAATTATGGATGTACTGTTTTATGAGACGACAAACGTAGAATATAGTTACGTTAGAAACTATAGCATAGTATTTATATATATATTTCTTCCGTGCGTATGTTTGTCACTGACCTCCTCCTAAGCGGCTGGACCGATTTGAATGATTTTTTTTGTATGCGTTTGGGGGGCACCCTGGATGGTTTGGATTGACAAATCAGCCCGGCAGATGGCGCTGCAGTCGATATCTGCGTTAATTTATTTTTCCTAGAAATAATTTATAAGGCAAAACAACATTTATTTATTTACTAAAATGTTCAATACCACAAATCAGGTATTACATCTTTCCTTTGAAATTTCAATAAAACTGCATCACTCCAGAAGTTATCACTGCTTCAGCTTTCTTTGCTCCTTCAGTTTAAGAACTATGTATTGGCGTGAGCGAGCCGGTGATATCAATATTTGGCACATAAACATAGAATCTCCGTCACTTATAAAAACCAACGTCATGGGTTATTTACATAGCTTAATGAAGATTAATATTTAAAACTGTTAATAATAAAAAAAATGAAAAATTAATACAAGCCACGTCTGATTTTTCTAGGCGCCACGTACAGATGCTACCAGCCATTTGCGAAGCCGACCGATGCTATTAAAGTTTTCACCACAATTAAATTTTGCATTCCGTGAGCGCTTTACTTAGAAAGCAACGGAAAAGGTCCGAGGTAATTGTCAATTTCTCTAATTTAACCTGGTAGGTAATTTAAATCGTAATGGGGTATTTAAAAAAATGCCTTTTTGAAATCTTTTTTATTTATTTATTGCTTAGATGGGTGGACCAGCTCACAGCCCACCTAGTGTTAAGTGGTTACTGGAGCCCATAGACATCCACAACGTAAATGCGCCACCCACCTTGAGATATAAGCTCTAAGGTCTCAAGTATAGTTACAGCGGCTGCCCCACCCTTCAAACCGAAACGCATTACTGCTTCACAGCAGAAATAGGCAGGGTGGTGGTACCAACCCGCGTGGACTCACAAGAGGTCTTACCACCAGTAAACTCACAAGAGGTCCTACCACCGGTAATCTTACAGCAGATCTTGCGGTAAGGCTTTACGGAATATTTAAACAACGGCTTCGGATTTCAAATTATCATAGCGGAACACATGTCTGATTAGTGGCCTAAATAAATTGGGCTGTGGTAAAAGCCCGTGCGGTCTTATTACAAGCTCAATAATGAGAGCACGGGGTTTTCTTGCAATAATAATAATATAACATTTTTCGCATATTTTGTTGTTGTTGGAGTATGACGTTTTAAGATCTGACGTCATTTGGGGCCAAAACTTTCATTGACCATACATCATCATCATCATCATCATTTCAGCCTATCGCCGTCCACTGCTGAACATAGGCCTCTCCAATAGATTTCCAGTGCGACCGGTCCATTGCCACCTGCATCCAACGAGACCCAGCGCTTTTTACTAGGTCGTCGGTCCATCTAGTAGGTGGCCGTCCCACACTGCGTTTGCCATTACGTGGTCGCAACTCCAGGATCTTTCTGCCCCATCGACCGTCCTCTCTTCGTGCTATGTGGCCGGCCCATTGCCACTTCAGTTCACTAATTCTACGGGCCATACACCAAACAGTAATACACAACGATTAGCAGTATATCATTACGGCATCATGCATTATTACTGTTGTATCAATAATTATATAATTATATATATATTCTTGAAAAAAAAATTCATTAATACCTACCAGTTAATTATTAAAAAATATCAACAATATCGATTGAATGATAGTTGTAATTAAGACTCCCGATGACTGTTTTATTTATGCACACACAGAAAAGAAGACATAGTACAGAGTAATAGGAAAGTTATGTACAAAGGCACTGCTTATTTCTTTAAGAAATCTCTTCTCTTTTAGATGTTTGTTCCTAAGTCCGGTCTAAAGACTGCCTAAAACTACTTCGGATAGTTTTTCCCAGACCCGGCTGCCAATCGAAAGAAAACCAAAGCAAATTAGAAACAGTTGAAATCATAAATCAAACTGCTATTAATCGATTAAAACAGAACCGGGATAAGAATTCAACTAAAAACATACACGACATTTCTGCTTCGCTATCAAGTAACATATACTCCGATTTGAAGCCGCAACTCTATAAATCATTCTAGAAATTTTCACGTCGCTTTTCAACCTTTTTTCTATGATTAAGTTAACCTGTCTGATTCCAGCGACGATGGCGTACCTATATGTCCCTACAAGCACTCGATTCAGTCAAATCATTTCATTTCTATCACATGACAATGAATTATTGTGAGATATTAACAAAGAACTAGAGGTCCCGCAGTAGTCAAAATTCGACTATAAATAATTGGAATTGTAAGTTTGTACACTATTATAATCGTATTTTATACTTCTATAATCACAAATTTCGTTAAGACTACACTATAAAAAATATTAACAAAGACAAACAATATTTAATCTATTCTCAATTTGACAACAGACGTCAAGAACAAAAGTTTGACAATAAATAGTATGCATGCGTGTGTGCGTCAAATACATGGTATGTAGTATCTGTAATGTTTTCTTTATTGGTTTAACGTATCTTTTATGCATTATTTTAAAAAAATATTAGCATTGTGCACTTCTTCTCTATATTCTCTATAAGTGTGGAAAATTTCATACTCCACCGTCCGCGCAATTTTCGTAAAAAGGGATACAAAGTTTTTGCTTCACGTATTAATATAAAGATAATACAAGTTTCTATTCTATTTTAGAATTGGTAATTTAAATATAAATTTGATGTTGGACTATTTTTAGCTGTGACCGATTTAATAATAGTCCCACAGGATTTATTGCTTTGTAACCTGAGAAATCCTATTAATTTTCATTAAAATTCAATTTTCTAGACGTAATAATATCGATTAAATTTCACGACTCAAAATTAGAATTTTCTACTTTGCTGTAATCCAAATATCTTTCACAAAAACATTTTTTTTGCATTCTACATTTGCATGCTGTAATCTAAGCGAATCAATTAGCAACTACCAGAACAGTGAATGTAACTTGATTATTTTTTTATTGCTTAGATGGGTGGACGAGCTCACAGCCCACCTGGTGTTAAGTGGTTACTGGAGCCCATGGACATCTGCAACGTAAGTGCGCCACCCACCTTGAGATATAAGTTTTAAGATCCCAGTACAGTTACAACGGCTGCCCCACCCTTCAAACCAAAACGCATTACTGCTTCACGGCAGAAATAGGCAGGGCGGTGGTACCTACCCGCGCGGACTCACAAGAGGTCCTACCACCAGTAATTACGCAAATTATAATTTTGCGGGTTTCACTTTTATTACACGATGTTATTCCTTCACCGTGGAAGTCAATCGTGAACATTTGTTGAGTACGTATTTCATTAGAAAAATTGGTACCCGCCTGCGGGAATCGAACACCGGTGCATCGCTCAACACGAATGCACTGGACGTCTTATCCTTTAGGCCACGACGACTCAAACAACGACATTGGCTCAAGTGTGCCAACAAAAAATGTACCCTAACCAGATTAAACCAGATATTTTTTTAGTCCAATAAAAAGAGAATATTTAATATCCATTGAGAGCTACTGAAATCCACCTGCTATAGTAATGACAATAATACCCATTATTTCCGTTTTAAAGCTCAACACAATAAATGCACAAACAGTTAATGTTTTGTAAAAAAAAACGAACAATCGGCTGAGCTAACACGTTATGGATAGACCCTGTGAGGGTTGTGTCAGACGCTAGACGTGTGCCATAAAAACATAGTCAAAGTATATTTTTGTTTAACAATAGCTTGTGGGTATGTTCACATCCTTGATATTACCGATGTGGTCAAAGAAGCCAAACGGAACACAGAACTAAATGGTGGCAGTAATAAGCAGGGCTGTGATAGGGTTTATTGAGCTAAATAGGATTTATCTCAACAACATAAATACATATTTCTTCTGAGATTCAATACTCAGGATGTCTCCGGAACTAGACCAGCTGGTATATGTTTTTAAACATTTTAAAATAAAATAAAAAACTCAATTCTAATAGAAAAAGGCGGAAAACGTATCTTGCACCCCAACAAAGGCGTTTCAATCATGAGTACGGGGATTAAATGAAAAAAACAAAGCACAAAGGATTTTATTGTGGTGGTACAAAAAATAACCCTCCTATATCCTCCGGCCACGCATTAACACGTCCTAAACGCACCCTGCAAGTATCACCGTAGACACAAGTGGAATCAATTTTTAAAACGTATAGTCAATACTCAAAAAAAAATCTAGCTGTTTTTATCTTCTTCATATTGACCCAAAGGTTTCCGTTAGCATATTTTAACAAGATATTATACAAATCATTTGCGAGTGGTTTCAAAAAATTAATTTATGGATATACATATTTCACGACTGAAATTATTCAAAAATAATATTTTAAGTCTACACTTTTGCTAATACACATTTTGAAAGACTGTTGTGAGTTTTTGGATATTGAAGCGGTTTTTTTTTTTCTCAATATCTTTTAGTTTTATTATTTTAGATAACTTTCTCCTTGCCTTAGTTCGCTCACAACAAATTTCGAATATATGTGTTTTTTAATGCCCGCAGCAATATAGACATTTTCATTTAAGCTAAATAAACCTAAGCCGGAAAAAGGAATACAAAATACTTAATTAATAAAAAAAATTATAACGAAAAATTTCTAAGGCAGTTTAAAATTCGAGTTTCGTGCCGAAATATACATTCCTAGGCGTAGTGATGTGAGCCAAAACGGATCTCTATTCGGAACATCACAAAAAACTCGTGCACAGGTATAAAAGGATTTGAATACTCTGTGACGAATGTATCCAAGTACATTACGAAAGCGAGGGACGAGAACATTTCGCATTACATAAGTGAAGCAAATTACGTATTATTAAAAACAAGACGTGACGTCGTATTTCCATGGAGTGATTTTAGTTGATAGCGATTGGCATTAAAACATCTATCAACAGGGATATGAGACAAAATTCTATTTCTTTCACTAATTTAATGAAACTATTTTAAGAGAATTATTGTGATATTTTTTTTATTGCTTAGATGTGTGGACGAGCTCACGGCCCACATGGTGTTAAGTGATTACTGGAGCCCATAGATATCTTCAAGGTAAATGCCGCCACCCACCTTGAGATATGAGCTCTAAGGTCTCAGTACAGTACAACGCCGCCCCACCCTTCAAACCGAAATGTATTATTACTTCACGGTAGAAATAGATAGGGTGGTGGTACCTACCCGTGCGGACTCACAAAACGTCCTAACACCAGTAAAATTTGATTGAATTGAAACAGCTGACAGAGATTGAAACAACTGAAACTTTGTTCTTGAGAACAAAAATTTGAATTAATTGAATGATTTGTCAATGTGTTCGTGAAAATAAAAAAATACGTCATCATATCACGCACGAACGCGTTATTCAAACCCGCAAAATTATAATTTGCGTAATCACTGGTGGTTAGGACCTCTTGGGAGTCCACACGGGTAGGTACCACCACCCCGCCTATTTCCGCCGTGAAGCAGTAATGCGTTTAGGTTGGAAGGGTGGGGGTAGCCGTTGTAACTTACTGAGACCTTAGAACTTATATCTCGAGGTGGGTGGCGCATTTACGTTGTAGATGTCTATGGGCTCCAGTAACCACTTAACATCAGGTGGGCTGTGAGCTCGTCCATTCATCTAAGCAATAAAAAAAAATAAAAAAAATAATGTTAAAACCAAATCATGGAATACACTATAAAAGACGAATCAACATCCTCTATCATGACACACATTCTTGTTCTATACGCTACATCGCGTTTCTTGTGCTCCGTACGATTGCTCGACAAAAAACGCACACACATTTCTCGAACGCCATTTTTTAAATGTGCGCGAAATTATGAAACGATGATGCTGTGGTTTCCGTAAAGTGATTTTTTGTCTCCGTTTTTTTTTTTCAAATTGAATTTGAATGTATATTGTTCTTTTTGTGAATAAATTTTATCCGTTTCTAGAATGTTCAGAATTAATAGGCGCAGCTCTTTCAAATCAATGATTCGTTCTAGACTACATATAAACGATTGTCTTTTTTTTTTATTTACGTACCTAATCAATCAAGATTAATATTCCATATTTTTTGACATTTGACTGTGTTTTTTTTAAAGGGATTTTATGACCTGGTAACTAAGACCTTTAGGTCAAGTCTTGTTTTAATTTTAATGATACGTAACTTTTTTTATATGAAAATGATATTATGTAATGAAATGAAGTTGATTATTATGAAACATCGCATGAAGTGAAATGAAAACGAAACGAAATGAAATGAGATGGGATGAGATGATATGGGATGAAGTATAATCTCAGTAAAATAATGGTCATTTACTGAGACTTTTTCAGTGGACTTTTTGGAAGATCCTGAGAAGTCACGTTCAGTGGCTTTGTTTCATTTTCCCACGTTTATGCACTTTCACAGATACTAAACAGTTAATAAACCACCGTTATTACACATTTAAACCTGAAGAAACACTAATTAGACAAAATAAAACAAATCACACAACTTCACTGCTCGCGTTCCCGCCAAAAAGTATTTGACTGTGTTTTAAAGAATAGGTTGCATGGCGTACAAATCGTTTGCCAAGAATTTCCGAATTCTAATTCAAATATTAATTCGAAATTTAAATTATTAATACTCTTTTAATCAAAGTTACAAGTTAGCAGAAATTTGTTTTAAGAATTTGTTTGTGTGTTTTTACAACCAGCAATAAATGAGTTGTTTTGAAGAATAAAAAAAATAACTCATTAAAAGAAAAACTTCAGAGGTGTCGAGGGACACCCGGATGGAACGAAGTTCCTTTCGATTAATTAGTGAAGGAATTTTAATTTTTTTTTAAGTTATAATAATAAATTACGGCATTATGAAGAAGAAAAAAACAATACTATGAACTAAATTACTATTGTTGAAACGCTATCTCGAGAAACTGTACTCATTACGCGGACCAATCGGATACGAGCAATGTCACGCGATAAGCGCCTACACGTTGATTGGTCAGAATGACGGATCTAAAAAGTGTCGTGACAACTTTTCGTAAGAATTTTTTCCGTCTAGCCCCCTTTCACAACGCGCGATAAGGAACTTCTTTCCAAAACATTAACATTCAAAACGTTTTCCAAATTACAAAATGTTTTTCTCCACGTTTTCTAAGAAACGAGGTTTTCGGTAGCTATCGAATCTACGTCATTTTGCGAGCCGAAATTATGGAAACACAAATTATTTTTAAATTTTCCCAACAAATTCCGAATCTCTATTACATTACGCCTTCGGGGACCAAATCCCATTCGTCAGATATAGAACAAAAACGAAACTTGACGATATTTTAATAACACGAAAATAAAAATGTATCCTCACTATTAATAAAAAAAAAACTACTATCCGCCGAGCCCTACGCCCATCTCCGTGCTTTATAATGTCATATTATGAACCGTCATTCGAAAACTAACCTTACGAACAATGCTTTAAAAACCATTTTTGTATATCAACAAACCTAGAATACTTAGGTAGTAATACCACATTACGTAGAATTCAATGAAATTTCAACTCTATGCTATAACGATTTAAAGGTGGTTTTGGTAAATCGATTTACCTAGAATACACTGAGGTAGTAATCTTTGAGCTTCATCAATTATCTTCAGTCGAAGTTAATTACTTTTATGGAGCGATTCGATACTTTTTTAATAGTACAGGGTACGTCGTTCGATACGAGTTTTAGAATCTCTGATTGTTTCTCGGAAATTCTTGCTCATGTGCGTTCGTTTTTTTTTTTTTAATTATTATTATTCTTATTATTATTATTATTATTGTTTTTAAGGTTTTAAACGAAACAGAACTTTTTTATAACAACTCTCGGAGCCGAGTGAAAGCTTGAACGACTTTCTCGTTAGGAGCTTGATATTAATGACGTGTAATTGGTATAATCAAGGCCAGGTTAAATCTTAACTAGTGAGATTACCGGCTGTTGTGATGGAAGGCCCAGCCCATCTTTTTATTTATTTTTATTTATAGCATCGGTTCATAAAAAATATGAAAAAAAATTATAATTAAATATTTAGAATTCAGTTGGGTAATTACATTTAAAACTCTGGTGAAATTTCATGTCACATGAAAATACAGAAATGTCCATAAATAGTAAGAAATGCAACTTTCTCTTTTATCTGAAAAAATGTGGTCTACATTTAATAAGCCTCTGATGTTACAGTCTAATTTGGAGAAAATTTATTTCATTATAGAACTATATAATAAATAACTGGTTTAAAATATCTATTAGCCAACCAAAGGTAATCCAGAAAAAGTAATGCTACAATAATGGTTGGTACATATTTTATAAATTGAATCCGTAAACACATACATACATTTACACAAATAAATGAAAATAGGAATAAATATTTCGAAGTTTAAGTCACAAATGTATTTTAATTGTAATTTGATATTTTTATAATAATGTATTTATAATTTGTAATTTTTATGTAACGAAAGAAATATGAATAAAAAATATAAATCAGTGGTGTGGATTGGGAGAGGCCTATGTCCAGCAGTGGACGACTGTGGGCTGTTGATGATGATGATGATGATGATGAAAGAAATTAAAGTTCAAAATTAACTTGCAAAGCAAATCGCGCTTGTCAGCTTAGGTTTGGTACAACGTGCATATTTTTTATTACTGAGTCGGTTGGATAAGCTTACGGCCCACCTGGTGTTAAGTGGTCACCGGCGCCCATAGACATCTATAACGTATGTGCCGCCGCCTACCTTGAGATATGAGTTCTAAGGTCTTAGTTTTAACAGTACAACGGCTGTTCCGCTCTTCAAACCGAAACGGATTACTGCTTCACGGCTGAAATAAGCATGGTGGTGATTGATACCTACCCGTGTGAACTCACAAGACGTCCTAGCACCATTAAATATTTTGAATAATGTTATAATTTTAATATTGTTAGTTTTTTTATTTATTGCTTAGATGGGTGGACGAGCTCACAGCCCACCTGGTGCTAAGTGGTTACTGGAGTGTCACCGTCATCTACAACGTAAATGCGCCACCCACCTTGAGATTAGTTCTAAGGTCTCAGTATAGTTACAACGGCTGTCCCGCCCTTCAAACCGAAACGCATTACTGCTTCACGGCAGAAATAGGCAGGGTGGTGGTGGTACCTGTCCGCGCGGACTCACAAGAGGTCCTACCACCAGTCAAATGATCTGCGTTAAGCACACCAAAACGCGCGTTGGAGGTTGAGTCGAGTCGAGTTAAGCTCGTATAAACGACTAAAGATACGGGGGTTAGAACTCATGTCTTAAGGTTGGTGGCGGCATTTACTTTGTTAATATCTACGGTAACTGCTTAACACCAGGAGGGCCCTGAACTCGTCCACACATCTAAAAAAATATTAGTAGAGAAGTCGAAAGTCCGCAAGTGGTACCAGCTATTTCGAATTACGTTGCAAAATACGCACTTAACAGATGCTTACGAATTTCTACCACGGAAGAAAAGAATCTAGGAATAAAATCATATAAACGACGAACCTGCTATTAAACAAGTTTTCGTAGTCACATCAGATAGTCTGTACTGTGGGTAGCACACTCAAACTTACTGGTGGCAGGACCTCTTGTGAGTCCGCACGGGTAGGTACCACCGCCCCTCCTGTTTCTGCCGTGAAGCAGTAATGTGTTTCGGTTTGAAGAGTGGGGCAGCCGTTGTAACTATACTGAGACCTTAGAACTTATATCTCAAGGTGTGTGGCGCATTTACGTTGTAGATGTCTATGAGCTCCAGTAACCACTTAACACCAGATGGGCTGTGAACTCGTCTAAGCAATAAATTAAAAAAACACTCAAAGCACACATTAGTTCAGCGATGAAAAGTGACACAGTCGCCAGACCAATTGATGTTTCAACCTCTTATGTCAATGCAATTGGGGACCTCGATTTTGCGATACCTATTGATTGGGGGACTTTGATTTTGAGATGCCTATTGATTGGGGGACTTTGATTTTGCGATGCCTATTGATTGGGGGACTTTGATTTTACGATGCCTATTGATTGGGGGACTTTGATTTTGCGATGCCTATGGCTTCCGGGACCATTCAATACCAGGTCGGCGGGCAGAACGGCAATCGAAAAAAAAAACCACCGCCCAAACCATTAAAACATTAATCACCCATTCGTTTACTAATATAAAATTTTAGAAACGTTTTCATATAACATTATTACGAGTAATCCCTTTTAAATGCACGTTTTACAACTTAACAGTGCGTAATAATGCTTTCATGTTCCCGCATAGACGATTAACGCAAATAAAACATCATTTTACAATGTAATGCAAATTATTTTGCTTTAGCAAATTTTACGATGCGCAATCCGAGTTCGTATAAATAGTTTTAATTTGTTTGCCTTTTCATATTATAAAACGCGTTAGTGAATCTTAGTTGTTGTGTGCAGCGTTTTATCGCTGAATTAATTGATCAGTGGCGGTTGAAGTTTGATGTTTAGTGACTTTTGAGTTGGAGCACCGATTATTTTACTATAATGGAAGTCGCTCGCTCAATGTCGACGAATTAAAGAAGATTTTCTCATACTTTGACGATTTAGTGTCATTTTTGGCGGTCACTTGCAAGTTCTTCAGTTAATACTTGTAATACATTGTACAACGAATTCGGATAAAATGTCGCATTATTTTTTTTTTTTATTTTTTTTTTTTATTGCCTTTGTAGGCAGACGGGCATACGGCCCACCTGATGGTGAGTGGTTACCGTCGCCCATGGACTTCAGCAATGTCAGGGGCAGAGCCAAGCCGCTGCCTACAAACTACAAACTACAAACTCCCGAACTACAAATATCAGTAACATATAATGCGCAATCTAATAATAGTTATAATGGTAACAATAAAATATCGACCTGGTATATATTACGGGTAACAATGACAAAATTACAATTACCGTTTCCCGAAATTTCATAATAGTCCGGGCAAAGGCAATTGACAATAGCAGCGAAAAAAAGTATCTGTCTGGCGCCAGTGCTCTGTATACCTGCTAGAGAATCAGTGGCTCTCAAACTTCAGTTTTATTTTATTAATATTTAAATGCATAATTAGTTGATAGTGTTTACGAAAAGACCGAAATTTCAGTTTAAGATTGTTAGTTACAATCGGTTACAAATTTAATATGTATTATTTGAAATGAGAATTAAGGCGAAACGTTTTATTGCTACTGTCCCAATTATCGGCAATTAAAAAAAAACAACATCCATAACAGTGTTGACCATATTAAAATAAAAAGACAAGTAGGACAATGGATAAGACTTTCCACTAAGATTAAGAAATAAAAATGATGCCATACAAATTTGGTTTCAAAGTAATCGATTTTCCGTATATCATGTATATCATCCGTATATCATCATATACGTATATCGTGTTATCCCTGATAAATATCCCTTAATCGACTATTAAGTGATCGTTAAAAATTGTGATTATCACATTATTTTGTAGATCAAGAGATCCGCATCATATCATAAATCTTCATCACTTCCCCGAATGAAATTCAAACCCTATTTCTACTTAGAGATTACATTAAAACCGTGTCGCGTTACCACATAACACGATAGATTATTACATCAGATTTATGAAATCATATTAATATTTTTACGATCACATCAAAACTATCATAAAATTCATTAAAACGCCATCAAGGCCCGACAAAGACGTGAACTCTTAATTTTTCGGGTAGAAAAATCTATAAAAAAAGTAAGCGATACATTTGCACTTAACACTCGGCTAAGCAAATAGCTATTAAAAATGTGTATATCTATTTCAAACGTTAATTAATTCAACGTATAAGTCCACGACTTATATTTTACATGGCAATAAAACATAAAAAAAAATCTTATTAGACTGGCCTCACAAATGATAGGAGCTGATAAAAGTAAATGAGGCTTTTTCGGTTTTATCTATTCATCACCTGCAAATTAAGTGGACCCGGCGAGATCTTATACGGGACTGAGTTTTTTTTCTCGTTTAATGTTTTCCACTGAGATTAATGAGTGCGCTATACAAACTGTGTAATTAAGTGGCCGTATGTACGTACGTCATTTTTCAGGTTTTTTATATAGCCAATAAATGGTATTGTATAACCGTGCTTTTGATTGGCGGTTGAGTCTTAAATTATATCGTTAGGAAATTTATATTCAATTTTTCAAACGAAAGCTTTTAAGTTGATTAATTTAAGATTTTTAATAATCGTTGAAGCTTAATACTAACGAGTCGCAATGATTCGTTTATATAGAACGTAATGCTACTAGAACTGCTCTGCCATATTTAAGCGGTTGACCATGAAAAATATCACCAACAACTCTGCCTATGCCAAGACAGCTCACATTTACCAGCATCAAGGAAACTGTCAAATCTACTGACTAAGGCAATGGATGGCGTTCACCATACAAAGCCTTTATTATTTTATAACCAAAGTCATTTGATGAACGCAATATTTTGTACATTCAAAATCATTCCGTAACCGAACTTGCAAGTTCCCAATAATTTAATTTTATTAAGAACCGGCCTTCGTGTCGTCACTATCATCAGACACCGACGTTTTGACTGGTAATTTAAAACCGGTTTTAGGATATAATTTATAAAATATAAAAATAATTTTCATGTATTAGTATATTCGTGTTAATTAAATGTCTCCCAATACTTTGAGAGCAGTTAATAGTTTTTGCGAGCAAGTGCATAAAGTTTGAGAGTAGCTGATCCGTCAACCTACCTGCGCGAGGCAGTGTTACCTAAATCGTAGTGAGGTAATTGCCATTATTACGAAGCTCAGGTAGGCAAACCCGCGGCTAAAATGAGGGTAAACTTTAGTTGCTTAAATCCCATTTTATGACTCTCCGTATGGACACAATCGCCTCTTCAGAATACCGAAAATTCGTGTTTTAGCTTTTAATGCGTACTTGATGCTTCTACAGTTTCGGAACTTAGGTTTCTATATTCAAAAAATGTACGTTTTTATGGATTACTTTGGAACTTTAGGTTGAATTTTATTTTATAGCTATTATTAAAGAATATTGTAGTTTTGACTCGATTAATAACTGCGGTGGTATTTTTAGGCCTTCTAAACATTGAGAACCGTTTAACAGAATTTTAAGACTTAATGCTATTGGCGTAAGGCATAAAACTGCAAATTTCACTTAGAAAAAGATAAATCTTATTTAATGCACCAGTCACCGTTCTCGTCGAAGAGTTCGACGTACAACCTAGCCCGTAGACAAAAGACACAGAGTTTCTCGTCGGATCTTCTCAGTGGGACCCGATTTAGATCCAATGGTAGGTAGATTCAGCGAATCACTGATTTTGCTAGGCCTAGTGTTAGCCACTTCTCTCAGATTGAGTCCCGCGAGCTCACCTAGTAGTCTGCGCGTATTTGGAATAGCCCTTAGACTACCAATGATTAGGCGAGTTAATAATAATCAAATAATGACTTTATCTTGGATCTCATGCTTATATAATTCCATCCATCCACCATCTGCCTCAATCCAGTGAAAGCCGATTCTAAATACAAAAATAAAAATCGTCATATTTTTGCCATGGAACTTCAAAACATACCTGTCATCTCGTATTCAAGCTTAACGGCAAAACACATACCTGTAGACAATAGACAATAAAGTTTAATACATACACATAAATAGACAATGTCTTAAATATACTTGTCCGCTTTCAATACTGACCCCGATTGTCTGTCAATCGGGTTTGACGTCTTTATACAGATAACCAATTCATGCAGACCTGTGTGCTATTCGACTTAGACCTGATTAGGGGAGCTGGCCAATTTGGATATGTATCATTTAGTTAGCAATATGTAATTACACGCAAATCAGTGAGCAGTGTGATGAATGTAGAAGTTTTTGTGTGATGATGACTCGTTTAGGAACAAACTAACAAATACGCAAAGTATAAAAATAAAGTTTCTGGTATATCTTTTTTAGGAAAAAAGGCTTATTGATAGCCCGTGCACCTTTCAACGAATCTACTACCGGATCGAAATCGCGACCCGCTGAGAAGATCCAGCGATAAACTCAGCGGGCTGATGCATGGGATAGGTTTGCACGTCGAACTCTTTGCCGAGTTCCTATGCGCTGGGGGGCGGATATATCGTAACTGAACTAACCAGACCCCCCTCTCTCAACGACCCGCGTCTCAACCGATGAGGCAAGACGTCATGGCACATGCGGAAATATCTTTGAAGTAATTCTTTCCCCGATCCCACAGTCTGCGATATCAACGACTCGGCAATCTGCTATGGATAGATAAATAGATAATAATCGTTCGGACTTAAAAATACGTGTATGCTGACTTAACTTAGACACTAAATCAGCTATTCCCTTCATAAGTCGACTATCACTTCCTGTTTCCTAATTGAACGGCGAATTGAATCCTCGGAGAACATTACGAGGGGCAATTCTAAATCAAGACTCTATATAGGGCAACGCTTGTTTGGCCTTATCTTAATCCGCCTTAGTTGATATGACGCCCACGGCTAACATCTGAGAATTGTATTGTGACCATAATTTTGACATGTTATCTGTTTTATTCGCACAAAAAGTTTGAGAACAAGCAAAAAGATTATGTAAATATACATACTTATCTTTATGCAGAGAAAATTAAGAAATATACTTGGATTCTAGCAGAGAGCGAGATGAGGACTGCCGGTATGACCTAGAATGATGTCAAGAAGCAAGCGCAAGACAAGATCAAGTGGAGACAGCTTGTGAAGGCCCTTTGTCTCAGCGGGGTACCCTAGGACTACAACAACAACAGCAATAATTGGATTCTATTTACTTTAGATATGGTCAGCCTAGGCGTAAGTAGTCACCTAAGATGTAACTAGTCGGCTTAGAAATAGATGATTAGATTAGACGGAGATTATCAGCTTAGAGCTTAATAGTTTAGACTTAGTTAGCTTACATGTGGGTAATCAATTTAAACGTAAATACATAGTTTATAACTTTTAGATACATGAACGATATAAAGGAAAATATCTATATAAATGGTCATGGTTACCGTAACCGCCCAAACGTTTGCACCTAAAGCTTAGAATCTGCCGATTTACCAAAGAATTTCAAGGATACAAGGCCTTATGTTTTGAGTGTTAAGGCTTACAATATAACGATTAATTCCTTGAAACCTTATCGAAATTATGATGTCAGTACTCATTGTAGTTTATTGAGTGATCTAACCAAATAAGACGAGCTCTGGCACGAAACGATAGTCTTATTAAGCAAGGTTCTTTGAATTTTAGTTATCTAAAGGAAATAGGTTAAGTATTGAGATTAGCATAGTTAATGTAAAATTATTTGCGACAGTTTAATTGTAACAAAATAATACGTATTAAACAAAATAGCGTTCGAGAAATAGAGCATAATTAAGTATAAGTTGTATTTGGAGCTGCTTATATTAAAACGTGTTTAGACAGGCAGGTCTCAATACAATTAGATCTAACGAGAGATAATAATATTATAGGTTATTAGCAAATAATTATAATAATGAATGTCAAAAATGTTTGTAATTGACTAATTCTAATTAATGTATTAATAATAAATTCTTATTCTAATTCTAATAATTCATGGTGATAATTAACAGTGGAAATATTTTTACTAATTTCACGCAAAACAAAGGGTTTAATTGTTTATTGTACTTGCTACCAGGACCCATGTATGTCACAACTAAAATGCCGCAACTTTGAGAATCGATGTCTATCTTATTTTTATTTTATTTTTTTGATTAGATCGATGGTCGAGCTCACTGCCCACCTGGTGTTTACTGGAGCCCATAGGCATCTACAACGTAAATGCGCCACTCACCTTGAGATATAAATTCTAAGGTCTCAGTATAGTTACAACGGTTGCCCCACCCTTCGAACCGAAATGCATTACTGCTTCACGGCAGAAATAGGTAGAGCGGTGGTACCTACCCGCGCGGACTCACAAGAGGTCCTACCACGCAAATTATATTTTTTGCGGGTTTGATTTTTATTACACGACTAGCAACCCGCCCTCGCTTCGCTTCGGAAACATTAAAATACACATGAAACAAAAAAAAAAAATTTAAAAAAAAATTGAAAAAGTAGCCTATGTTCATCAGGGACAATGTCGGCTTCTAATGGAAAAAGAATTTTTCAAATCGGTCCAGTAGTTTCGGAGCCTATTCGAAACAAACAAACAAACAAATCTTTCCTCTTTATAATATTAGTATAGATATAGATGTTATTCCTTCACCATGGAAGTCAAAGTCGTGGAAGTTAATTGTGCAGTAATAGCGAAAAAAAAAATTTTTTTTCAAGGAATGCATTATTTCTTCATCGTGGAAGTCATTCGTGAACATAAGCTTGGTACGTAATTCCTTACAAAAATTTTGTACCCTCCTGCGAGATTCGAACAGCGGCATAATCGCATCCTCGATACTAATACACCGGACGTCTTATCCTTTAGGCCAAGACGACTTTATCGCATATTGGAACAAAAAAAATATTAATATCATTAAACTCAATTAAACAATAACTATATGAATGAAATTTGAAACGATTTCAATATTAAGCGAATATGTATTTGGTACCATTTGATACCGATCAAAAAATAAATAAATGTCTATCTTCAAAAGATCCCTAACTAGATCTTGTTTCTAATGTGACTCGCAACCCATTAAACCTTAAGGCTCTGTTACCAATCACAGCGTCTGCGTCAGCCATCGATCGCCGGGAATCAGCGGGGTAATTTATTTTAATTAAGTACCTCGCGACCTGCACACGTGGGCATTGTTGATTGAGGACCGAGGTGGTGGCGAAAATAATTAAAAAAAAACCTCGTCTGAATGCACGTAACTGAGCCTGAAGTGATACACTCACATCGATATTGGCCATTTAAGCTCTTAGCGTACACTTGTGTATATAAATTGAATTTATTTGTGTTTGTGTGTGTACGTATGTGTAGTGAAGAGTACGAACTTTAACTGTCCAACGATTAGCAAATTCAATCCACTAATTTAGGTCTTTTATTTAGGTTTGGGAATCCGCCAACAATCATCATAGCGAGGGGTGAAAAGCTATATAAGCGACTTTTCACTTAATACGCGACATTTATCTTTGCAATTAAATGTGCGTTTTATTTGGTATTAACATCAAAAATTCGATTTTTTTGGTTGAACCTTCAATTAAGTTTGCTTCAATTAAAATAATAGCCGAAGAAGTTTTTTTGTTATGATATTTTTTCCAAATTTTAAACTTCAACTTGCTCACATGTAGAGTTGCAAGATTGGCGCTTAAAGCAAATAGCCTAGTGATAGCTAGCTACAGTGAGTCTAGGTGAGTACCTTTTGTCATTCTGCATACTATGGCTTAGCTAACAATAGCGCGTTAACGTAATACGCATTTTATGAACAGCAGACACAGATGTGAATGTCTGCTGAAATATCCAAATATATATTAAAACAAGCTGACCCGGCAAATGTTGGTTTGCCATGTAAATTATTTCTAGGAAAGCTAAATTAACTATATATAGACTTCAGCGCCATCTGCCAGGCTAATTTGTGAATCTGACCCTCTAGGGCGCCACCAAATGCATACAAAAAAAATCATTCAAATCGGTCCGCTTAGAAGGAGTTCAGTGACAAACACACGCACAGAAGAAATATATTATTATATATAAAGATTCGAGGCGTTTTTAAATATCGAATACGTAAGTATGATGTATCTATTTAAGGAGGTATCATCACCTGAAAGATTGTCTTCTGTTTTTTTGTCACTGTTAAGTATTAAATAAATTAGCGCGGTATTGTTAATTAGGTGGACTATATGTCTGTTGCGTAAGTCGTTCAAAGAGTTTACATCAAGGAATTCGACCTGAAGCCGTGGCCCGACTAACCAATCATCGCAGATAAAGCTCTAAATTGTTCGTAAGCTCATGGTTTATCGTTTTACGCGTCTCGACTCTCTGCACCATTCAATTGAAATGACATTTTGCAAATTAAATTATGTTATATTCAATGGACGCTGTTATACAACAATCAGCAATCCACGTACTCTTAAATATTTACGTTTCTCTCTTGAACTCGAAGGTCAGATGAAGGTAGTGAGTAAAGTCAAAATAAGAGACATTCAGACCATTTTAGGTAGCGGTAAATGTGAATGTGATGACTTCTTCTTCTTCTTATCAGCCCATGGACGTCCACTGCTGGACATAGGCCTCCCCCAAGCCTCGCCACAAAGACGGATCCTGCGCTGCCTGCATCCAGCGGGTCCCCGCGAACCTCAAGGACTATTATAAAAAATAGTACAACTGAATAAAAACCCGAGCGGTTCGTGGTCGTTACATGAATTTGACTGAGGACTCTTGAAACCTTATTCAAAGTAGGATAATTCAGAAAAAAAAAATTTATTGCTTAGATTGATGGACGAGCTCACAGCCCACCTGGGGTTTTATTGGTTATTAGAGCCCATAGACATCTACGACATAAATGCGCCACCCATTTTGAGATATAAGTTCTAAGGTCTCAAGTATAGTTACAGCGGCTGCCCCACCCTTCAAACCGAAACGCATTACTGCTTCACGGCAGAAATAGGCAGGGTGGTGGTACCTACCCGCGCGGACTCACAAAAGGTCCTACCACCACTAAAGAGAAGTTAAAGAGAAGTTCATTGCAATGTCGGTTGGTACGTGTGAATATTAATTTCATGACATTTCGTTTCATAGATTGACTACTTCTGCAATGTCCATCCACGTACGTAATGTTGATGGCACAGCTTCGTAGCAAATGGTTTTGTTTTAGTCAAGAATGTACTAGTAGATTAATAAAAGTTTAGAAAGATTTAATCTTTGAATGAAGCCAAGAACACAGGCAAAAGGAAGTAACTCATACAGCCAAATATATATTGCTGTGTTTAGTTTGAAGAACAAACTTTTTATTATTATTATCTTCTATAGGAACATTTCAGTTTATCTTTGTTCTCATCTGTCCATCCTTGAAGTGAGTTCTCTTCAATCAACATCGAAATGAGTAAATAATCGGGAACTATTCTCTGACCCCAAGCTAAGATTCCTGTACTATGGAAACACACGAAACAGTACTTTTACTCAAAGCGCTTAATTTTGTTAGATCTACATATTATTTAAATTCCAGTCCACAGCGAATTACTCTTTAAAAGAGGCAATCATCACAAACAGTGCCGCCACTGCTCACTCGATTTTGCAGTTCCCATTTATCGGTGCAAAATTTCACAGAAATGACGAAACTCTATGTGAGTACGATAAATCATAAGTTTATTAGCATAACTTAGCATTTCACGTTTCGTACGCTGTCCCTTCTGTTTTGTTTTAGGGTCTGTGATCGCATTAACATAGCCGGCGTAGGCACGAGCTTGCATGTGTTATATACTTCTGTACATTGATACCCGAATATTTATTAAAAACTTTAAAATAATATTGAAATTTCGAAAACTGGGCTATGTGATTCTTTAGTGGTAGTTTCAAAGTTATTGTAATACGCATTTTGGATTGTACAGTCTGTGTTGATATGACGCTTTTGAAAACCGAAGGTGATCGATAGCTTTTACCTGTCTCTTTCTAGTACTTGATGTTGGTCTCTTTCTAATACCCGATTAGTGAATTTTAACGCCGCAAACCATACTTAGATACATACGCCTTATTATCCAAATAACAATATACTGTTTACAGGTTTTCACTGGAAGGCTTTTGTGACATTTAACATATCATATTAACTTTTAATGTCCGTGGTATTCGGAGTCAATGGTGCAGTACTTAGCGCCTCTGACTCTTGCCCCGAGTGCCGTGAGTTCGATTCCCACATCGGACAAACATTCTTGTGATGAACAGGTTTGTTTACTCTTTATCTGGATGTCTATTATCTATATATGTATATTATCTATATATGTATATATTTAAACGTATATAAGTCTCTGGCACCCCTAACACAGGGCATATAAGTTGGGACAGGATGAATGTCTGTGATTTTTTCCATAGCTATTTATTAATAATATTCTAAGGAAAAAGCCATATGACATTTGTTCACGCTTGACTCCCACGATAAAGAAAATAACATAGTGCTTTCTTATTTTTATAAAACCACATAATTTGTAAACCTTAGTGATTATCCATGGTGCCTCTGTGACTTGCACGGCCAAATACTATCATACCGTCTATTTCTCGTACTTCTGCTTCAATTATTCGCATTAAAAGCATTTTAAGGCGAGAAATAAAGCTCTCCACAAACCATTTGTTCTTAATTACACAGACATTCGCTCTGTCTGAGATCAACGTATTGTGTCTTCTAAATTGAATTCAATGCCGTAACGAATAAAATAATTGGTATCTTAAAAAAACGTTAGTTCGCCAAAAAAAAAAACATAAATAGCGCTTAAGCTATTAATTAGTAAACAAAATAAAATTTGTACCAATTTCGAACCAAAGCGATCCCACTGTGGTAATCTACTGATACTTTTTACTGGTGGTGGGACCTCTTGTGAGTCCGCACGGGTAGGTACCACCACCCTGCCTATTTCTGCTGTGAAGCAGTCATGCGTTTCAGTTTGAAAGATGGGGCAGCCGTTGTTACTATACTGAGACCTTACAACTTATATCTCAAGGTGGGTGGCGCATTTAGGTTGTAGATGTCTGTGGGTCCAGTAACCACTTAATACCAGATGCGCTGTGAGTTCTTCCACCCATCTAAGCAAATAAAAAAATACAATATCTGTTTAATGGATACTAGGAAATCGAAGACAGATGACTTGTAACAATTGCTCAATCTTTTTTACGTGACAGAATCCAAATAGGACCTGGACAGTGAAATGACGCAACGACTTCTAATCTTGAGGATTTTTTGTGAACCATTTTTTTTTCGCTCACGAGGAAATCGCCTCATTTTCGCTTACACGTTAAGAACGGTAGGCGGGATGATATGTCCTGTAGATCGAATCAACTGAAATCATATTTCACTCAACAACCCTTGAAGGAAATCCTACTCATCTAAGACAGGTAGAGCAAGATGAAATACCACGCGGTGTGCATCCCTGAATTACTGAAACCCCACTTAACGAGTGTGTGCTCTGTTCCTCGGTACGCAAACTATGGAAAACATCTGTCAAGACTTTAATAAGCAAAAATTCCACATGACCACAACTGCTCTGCCAAGAGCAACCGATTATGATGATGGTGATGATGAAGTGCGTCCCTTTTCGTTACCCCGTCCCCGAGTCAGACTGAATGAGCAGTCGTCGACGCTACAACAAGCGGACTCTCTGTCGGCGGGTTATCCCGGGATATCCCACTAGATCGAGATCAGCGTGAGCCTGGGAGTGAGCCAGTTACTCCTTTGCTTGTTGAGTCTCTCTCATCGGTCCCGAAACCATCATGCGGAAGGGACCCAAAACACCCTCTATGGACAACGATTTGGGGATTCCATGACCTGATTACAATTTAATTTTCACCTACTGTTTACTAACATTATATTAGAACCAAACCCTGAAGAGCCAAACCCTGATTCTATCGCCCATCAAATATCCTTTTTAATTCATCAGTAATGATCGATACAGATAAATAATCGTTAAATACTAGCCGATACGAGATGAAAAGATAGTGATAGCTATTCCGTTTCTATCGCGCAGATGTTATTAATATAAATTACATTACAATCGGCAGTATTTAATGAAGATAGCGATAAATTTAGTAAATCAGGGCTGACCTCGAGTCGGTACTGAATGGCGCGAGTTCAGATAAATACTCTATTCAGTTTGAACTGTAATTTGCTTAGGGTTTTATTAACACGAGATGCGAAGAAACTATCATAAAGAAGTCGTTATGAATATAATAATAATAACACTAAAAATATCAACTTTATAGTACAATTGTCTTTGAAAAAAAAATTCAATTTTAAATGACATTACAAGGAACTTCTCTTTAACTTCTCTTTACTGGTGGTAGGACCTTTCGTGAGTCCGCGTCCACCGCCCTGCCTATTTCTGCAGTGAAGCAGTAATGCGTTTCGGTTTGAAGGGTGGGGAAGCCCTTGTATATATACTGAGACCTTAGAACTTATATCTCAAGGTGGGTGGCGCATGGATGCTTATGGGCTCCAGTAACCACTTAACTTCAAGTGAGCATTGAGCTCATCCACCCATCAACGCAATAAAAAAAAAGCTTGCATATATACAAGTTCCGAACAACATGTGGACCGTCAGTCTATCGAGCAATATCACCCACTCGGTGGAAGATCTTCCCTTTGTCGTGTACCTACAAGCTAATAGAAGTAGTACTTTTGTATATTTTCTGATTTCGAACCACCCGTTACCGAAGCAGAGTTTACCAGTTTTACCTGAAACCGGTTACCTCTGGTATATCTGCTATCTGTAATCTTTCCTCCACATACGTTATAATTCTAGAAATAGCTTCCTTGGGGTATATTCGCTAAGACATGTCTTCTTTGAAATCAGCCTTAAGAAGTATTCCATCGTTAGTAGCGACGCGGCAGTGCTCCTAGCATTCCGGATGCCCATAAGCCACAGTACCCATTTCCCATCAGACGCGCTGCTTATTAAGCAAATAACTAATAGTTTATAAAAACTAACAAAATACGCTTTTATAGAAAATCCAACTAAAAAATTTAAAATAAATTTTAATAAATTTGAATTAAAAATAGTGTAAGAAAAATGATTTTATTGTAAAAAAAAGCGTATTTTTAATTTTTTAGTTGAATTTCAATTTTTTCAATATTTTTTTTAAATATTGAATTGTCATCGGTCCTTAATAAGTATACCAGATTTCGAGTTAATCCGACGTTTTAAAGGGGGTCAAAATCATTATCAAAGATTCCGTTACAAACATACATACGTCTGAAGCTAATAAAAGCGTATTAATAAAAAGGCTCAGCATGAATCTCAAAGCTCAAACTGAGACATAAAAGCGAAATTACAATAAAATTCATCAGTATAAAACGCCTAACGCCTTTCAAAATGCGATTGACGTCTGCTTCGTGGTAGAAATATTCACGACACTGTTACAAAATCGTTTATGCTCACTACATACCCTACAAACACATATGAGTCGTCTATTATCAAAGGTGGCAATCTGTGCATTTGGACAAAAAAATGTTATTGATATGTCAATACAGATTGATATGAATATAATCGTCTCCTTCAAAGAATACGGTTCAAAACCTGCATTAAATAAAGGTTAATACTTACCCTGTTATTTATCTAAGATGTCGTTCAGAAGAGTTTTGCGACTGCCAATGGAATACAAAGTTAATAATTAGTTTTTCTGATTTACCAATAATTGTCCAAAAGTCACATTGCCGGCTTTGATAATAGTCGACTCATATTAAGGTTCAGTATCAGCATATAAGTCATACAATTTGTAAACGTAAAGTCAGAATCGGCAAATAAATCACATTTATTTACTGTTTTCGCCGGCGGCCCCACTCGTATATTGTTATTTGTAACACAATACAATATTTTATGTTCCTATCAACACAACGTTCGTTATAAAATTTTAATGAATTTATAATAATGAAAACGTATTTCGTGTTTTCTTGTCCACAATTAGGGATTAGATTTGTTTGTAATCACCTCCGGTAATGGATTGTTTTTAAGTTGAAAGTGTCAAAACTATGTCCAATCTTGTGAATAAAATGAAGGTTTGTTGATTTGTATGTTCGTCGCATCCTTTGCATAAGTTTTATCTAATTAAGTTAAATTTTGTAGTTATTCTTAAAAATACAGAGAAAGCTTTTTTTTGCTTATATGGATGGACGAGCTCACGGCCCATTTGCTGTATATTGGTTACCGGAGCCCATAGACAACTACAACGTAAATGCCACCACTCACCTTGAGACAAGAGGTCTCAGTTATAACTAAACATCTACCCCACCCTTCAAACCAAAAGGCATCACTGCTTCGCGGCAGAAATAAGCAGGGTAGTGGTATCTACCCGTGCGAGCTCACAACACGTCCTTTTTTTATTGCTTAAATGGGTGGATGAGCTCACAGCCCACCTGGTATTAAGTGGTTAGTACTGGAGCCCATAGACATCTACAACGTAAATGCCACCACTCACCTTGAGATATAAGTTCTAAGATCTCAGTATAGTTACAACGGCTGCCCCACCCTTCAAACCGAAAGGCAATACTGCTTCACGGCAGAAATAGGCAGGGCGGTGGTACCTACGAACTCACAGCACGTCCTTCCACAAGATTCTTTGTCATACAGCAAGCGTATCTAAAACGAAGTCACATTTTTTAAGTATGTACTGCAAATTTTTTATTTTTTATTTCTTAGATGGATGGACGAGCTCACAGCCCATTCGATGTTAAGTGGTTACTGGAGCCCATAGACAACTACAACGTAAATGCCATCACTCACATTGAGATATAAGTTCTAAGATCTCAGTATAGTTACAACGGCTGCCCCACCCTTCAAACCGAAAGGCAATACTGCTTCACGGCAGAAATAGGCGGTGGTACCCACCCGCGCGGACTCACAAGAGGTCCTACCACCAGTAATTACGCAAATTATAATTTTGCGGGTTTGATTTTTATTACACGATGTTATTCCTTCACCGTGGAAGTCAATCGTGAACAGTTGTTGAGTACGTATTTCATTAGAAAAATTGGTACCCGCCTGAGATTCGAACACCGGTGCATCGCTCAACACGAATACATCGGACGTCTTATCCGTTAGGCCACGACGACTTCAAAATTATAAATACGTATATTATTTACCAACAAAAACAAGTGAATGTCGTTCAGTAGGTGGTCACCACTCGCGCAACTTGCGAGAAATAAAATAGAAGAATTCTTAAAGGCGCTTCATTTATTGTATAAAAGAAACAAGGTGAATAGCAGTATCAGTTAGAGACTAAAACAAGAGTCGAATGAAACAAAACCCAACCACGCGATAAACTCGCATTTTTATCGAAACAAAAATGTATGATTCTAATTGAGAACTTCATTTTGAAGTCGGTTAAGGATGAAAGAATTCGGGTTACATTAAGAATGACAACATTCGCGTAATATATCTACCAGCTAGCTCTTCTCTTGAAGATTTTATGGGACAGATGAAGAATCATGTACTGTCACTATAATGTAATTTTATGTTAATTAATTTGTACTTATGCATTTTGTGTTCTGCATCAATCATTATTACGCTAATTTCATCAAACTGTACGATTTTATACATAAAAGTATTTATATACATGTATATATAGCTTAATGCATTTCTTGTATTTACATATATTAATGATGACTAAGTTTTTTTGGCTCTTTAATACCAGCTAAATGTGTTCAGCTATTATTTTAATCGATTTTTATGTTGTACGCTTTCACCCACGCATCTTCCCATTTATTTACGGTTTCCTGGAAGAAAGCTCAAGGATGACTTAAAATTGCCTTTGTACATGTTAGTTTTTTTTTTTGAAATAAAGCAGACAACAAAATTATATAGACAATGAGGTATTTAAGGAGGAGAACAACACAAGCGAAAGCGAAAGTATTGAGGTCAGCGAAATCTAAACAGAAAGTACTCGATTTAAAACAATATTTGCGTCGTTGTAATTCTTTCTAGTCATCTATTATGCTCTTTTTTTTTTATTTATTGCTTAGATGGATGGACGAGCTCACAGCCCACCTGGTGTTAAGTAGTTACTGGAGCCCATAGACATCTGCAATGTAAATGCGCCACCCACCTCGAGATATAAATTCTAAGATCTCAGTATAGTTACAACGGCTACCCCACCCTTCGAACCGAAACGCATTACTGCTTCACGGCGGAAATACGCGGGGTGGTGGTACCTACCCGTGCGGACTCCCAAGAGGTCCTACCACCAGTTAGTATGCTCGGTTACGTGGTACATTTTCTTTGTAAATTTACAGATGAAAAACTTCATTTATGTTCGCCGAATTTATTTGTCGTTATTCAATCTTCACAACAGTGTTCAACATGGAACATTGTTCTCAAATATCGTTCGAAGAAAGACATGCTATGCTCATTCTCTCTCGCGACTTTAATCTGTAGTGACGTAAAAAAAAAAAGAATTAATAAATTAAGTAATGTTCATGTATCGTGTTTACCTTATTTCTAAAATAAAAAATAATAATTAACGAATTTATCAATTTTGTTGATTTGTATTAATTTATGATGACTAAGGCAACTGTGCAGTGTAAGATAGTGATTGTTGGAATGCATATTATGGTAAATATGTTGATAAATAAATAAATAAAAAAAAAAAAAAAAAAAAAATGTTGACAATTCTTATTTTTATATTGTTGGTTATTAATATAATGTGTAATTTTCAGATTCTAATAAAAGATCGAAACGTTGCAAAAATAATAATGCAATTTGTTATTATGATCCTATCTTGTCCGCATTCCTGAGATACAAAATATTTTATTAAGAAATTAAGTACCAATAAAAAACAAAATAACACCAGCGAATTGAATGAATACACAATCCAAACATATGTACGTAACACACATAGAACCGCTAACACCTGCTGTAGAACACAATCTATGTCCTTCACTTGTCATTTTCCATCGACCCACGGTACCGATGATAGATTGCATGGTAACTAACGCCTGCTGTTTCGCGTGCGTCTTAGCTGTATTTATTAAATATTTCTAAATATTACTTGCATCAGTTTGCTTCATCAAACAAGACCTCCGCCGATATTAAGTGGTCAACCAGCGCAAATGTACCGGAAGAGATCTATAATAAAATTGTATGTACATTCCACACAATTCAATTGTATATATTTTCCCATAACCTATCGATCATAATATAGTATAAGTTGGTAAAGTTTGTTCGTAAATAAACCGTCGAAAAATTTAAAAAAAAATATATAATAAAAAACGAGAAATCTACGTACTTGTTACCCAAAACATTAAATATCTATCTATCTTTAACGAAAATTTATTACAAAAATGATTTTAATTATTAAATAACTGTATATCGTGAATTAAAAAAAAATCTGTCTATCTTTAACTTACGACAATTTATTACAAAAGTTATTTTAATTATTAACAAACTAAAAAATTCAAATAAATGGACTGAACAGTTTGTGGTTTTAGAGGTTTTGTGTAGCGTCAAAAGTTTTCAAAGAAGGCACACGGACAAACATACTTTTTACTACAGTGATTAAAAACTATGCATATTTTATACGAATATATTTAAATGTTTATATAATTGCTTTGCGTTTTGAATATGCGTGACCTAAATTCATTGAGGAATGATTGTTCGTAATGTGATTTCCGCCACGAAGTAGGGAGGGGCCATTTGTTTTGAACAAAACGTAACTTTAACCTTTGAAAATGATTGGGTCCCATCAACATGCGGACTGACTCAGTGGTGCGGTAGTTAGTGGCATTGACTGTTGCGCTGAGGGTCAGGGGTTCGATTCCCACATCAGGTCAATATTGTGCAGTGAACAGGTTTGTTTGTTCTTTGTCTAGATGTTTATTATCTATGTATGTATGTATATATTTAGACATATTTAAGTATGATTATCAATCTTTGGTATCCAGGGAATTTTAAATTAGGACCGTTTGACCATTTGTGGTTTGTTCCCAATTGTTTAGTATTTATTATTATTATTAAAATGCGCTCTAAATAATTGATTTGTAGTAACGAAATATTGTTGGCAAAACTTTTACTAGGTAATCTTTTTGTAATTATATCAAAATATACATACGTTGTAATGTAAATTATCGATAGAGCAATTCGTAATTCAGATTCTTGACATAGAATATACAGATTCAACTAATAAATAAACAGGCAAAATGTGTAACACAATTCATATCTTACATGTATTCATGGATGACTGTAAATTTAAGTGAAAACTTTTCGTATCTATCAGTAAGTTTCCATACTTCCCCTAAGTAATTAAAGTTTATGCCTCTCGCATACCTAAGCGCTTAAAAACGAAATTTTCGTTAAATATTTCTGAATTATCGTCGTGAACGTGGGAACTCGACTGACCAGAGGCGAACGCGGCAATTCACAATAATTGAACCCGGGGTCACGGTGATAGTGATCGAATGCTGACGCTTAACTACTGATACGCGATTAATTGTAATCTAAAATAAGGCCTCTCGATACGCCCCTGTGTATTTTTTTAATTTACATTGCATAATAATTTTATTAAGATTTTTACAGTTTAATCTCGCATTTTTGCTGTCAATAAATTTATTTATTTATTTATGTACACACAAAAAAGATGACATAGTACAGAGTAATAGGAAAATTATGTACAAAGGTACTGCTTATTTCTTTAAGAAATCTCTTCCAGCAGACCTGCGAGAGGATTATGAGAATAATAATTAAAAGTGATGAGTGTGTGTGGAACAGCTAAAATAACAAATACAACATGAGAATTATAGTAATGCACATACACATAGCAAATATTGTTAGACTTGAATACAAAATGTTATAAGTAACACAGTATATACGAAGAGTATAGAACAATCATTTCATCATTAATCATTTATCATTTGCGACGATTCGAATTTATTTTACAGTTTACGCTGTCACAGACTAATGTCGAGATTAAACCGTAAAAGTAGATTTAATTAAGTCTATGACTCGCGAAAATTATTTCCATTTTTCGTTCCTTATCAGAATTTTGGCCAAGATTAGCTCGGTCGACGATACAATGCTCTCTGAGACCTTTTATTGTCCAGGGGCTGAGCCTACCGGGGGTCTCCGCCTAAGAGACACACGGAGTATGTGGGACTTGCCGGCCTGCAGATGTTGGGAGCAGAACCAAGGATATTTTTAGGGCTCTACCACACCAAGCATCTAACTTTTCACTCTCTCACCTGACAGCCGATCTCCGGCCGCGGTCAGAACCCGATCAGAGTAGGGGGGTTCAATGCCCTCTGAAACCTGAGGCTAAATTTAGGATTACCTAAAATATTTCTAAGAAGTGAGCTATTGTGACCTAACTCCGGTAATATTCATAACGAAATCTTCTACTTAATAACAGTGGGTCGCGTTTCCGATTCGGTGGTAGATTTTACAGAGCACTGCTCTTGCTAGGGCCAGTGTTAGCACCACTCCGGTTTGAGCCCCGTGAGCTCACCTACACGTTAGGGTGAAGCTGAAATAGTATCTCAAGGCTATCAGTACAGGTAGGAAAAATAATAATAACAGATTCGATTCACGTCAAATACAAATTAAAATATTTCATAAAAAAATAACAAATAAAATCTTTCAATAAGTACTTTTAAATTATCCGAAAAATTCGAAGTCTTCTAACATCACAAGAAGATTCACTATTCAACGTAAAAAACAATATACGAACCGAAAGTGGTAGGCACGAACCTTAATTATCAAACGCTATCCGACGCAGATGAAAACCTGCCTTACACAATAAAAGATAACGTCTTTATTTCTCTGTGTGTGGATGATGATCGTAATAAGCTTTCTAAAAAAAAGTATCCGGGCGCGTAAGATGGAATGTGGAGCTTTTCGGACGGACCATTCTATATCGACTTGACTTAGATGACTTGATGTTATAAGTTTGGATCGTGAAATAAGTTCGCGGTTATCCAAATTATTTTTTAAACGAAACCTCAATTTTACTAAAAGCTTCTTGTTTAAGCTTAAGCCACCCAACACCGAGTGTAAGCTCTATCTTTTACGAACTTGGGCTATATGCTCTCAGTTTTTTCATCAGTATCCATCATCATCAAATCATCAGTCCATCTCATCTGCTTCATATTATTATCAGTCAACCTTCCTATGACGCTTTCTCTCACTTATGTGTACCTTCAGTATGAAACATTAAAGACATGGATTCACATGTGCTATGGGTATGTAACATCACTACTTTAGCAAGCATCTATCTTCTATCTATCTATATAAATGAATTGCTGTTCGTTAGTCTCGCTAAAACTCGAGAACGGCTGGACCGATTTGGCTAATTTTGAACTTGAATTATTTGTGGAAGTCCAGAGAAGGTTTAAAAGGTAGATAAATATGAAAATAATCGAAATTAAATAAAAATAACAATTTTGTTTTTCCTTTAATATGTCCCCCGTCGGACGGAATCGTTTTGTTTGTTTTAAGTTTATTTTATACAAAAGTTAGGTATTTTATTTATCGATTGAGGCACTACAAAGTCTGCCGGGTCAGCTAGTCTTCAATATATTCGTTGAGTCGGTTTTGAGTCTGTTACGCATAACACGATCGAAAATTTTAGCTCGAGACGGTATGATTTTTATTTAACTTAAACTAAGAAAATCTAATATTATCTATTAAAAACAAACCTGAAGCTACTTAAAAAGTCCTCAAGTAGATACTCCGATTAAAATATTAATTTGGAGATGTAATGAAGCCAATATCGAAAATGTTCATAATTTAATAATAAATCATAAATTTATGAGATTTACAGAAAGTTACACAAAATCGATTAAAACTCGATACATTCGTTTTCAAAATAATCGTTAAATACAACTATACTACACAAAACTGGTTTACTGGTGGTAGGACCTCTTGTCAGTCCGCACGGGTAGGTACCACTACCTTGCCTATTTCTGCCGTGAAGCAGAAGCGTTTCGGTTTGAAGGGTGCGGCCGCCGTTGTAACTATACTGAGACCTTAGAACTCATATCTCAAGGTGGGAAGCGGAATTTACTTTATAGATGTCTATAGGCTCCGGTAACCACTTAGCTTAACCAGGTGGGCTGTAATCTCGTCCACCCTACGCCAAATAAAAAAAAATACAAAAACAAAATCTAGACGAAAAAAAAAATCGATATTACGAATTCCATTCAACTTTTCACTTGTATAACGCACCAAAATGATGTACCAACCACTATTTATCGATCATTTAACATTAAACTGTTGTCGGCCCTAACCCACATGCACCTACAACAGTTTGCATTTAAATTGACTTATTTGTCGATCGTATTTGTTGTTTAGCTCTTAGGATAAGCGTAGTAAAGGCTAAAATTGTTCGGCAATTATTTTAGTTTTCGATACAATATCGATTGTATGCGGAGATAATGTAGTTTCGATGTTCGAAATCAGTTGAAAACGCTCTACGCACATATTTAAGACTGTGGAATAGAACTTACGTTGTGAATATATCTCTTATGTTCTGTTTTATTTATCACACTTGCATTAGTGCATGTGTAGTACAAAAATGAGAGAAAGCTTAATTTTTTTTTTACTCTGAAGAACTTTTCTCCTCGTTCTTACCCTTGTCCCGCATTATAAAGTTGTTTTATTACTGGTGGTAGGTAGCACGTCTTATGAGTCCGCACGGGTAGGTACCACCACTCTGCCCATTTCTGCCGTGAAGCAGTCTGAAGGGGCAGCCGTTGTACTGTAAAAACGGAGACTTTAAAACTCATTTCTCAAGGTACGTGGCGGCACTTACGTTGTAGATGTCTACGGGCTCCGGTAACCAAAATCAGGTGGGCCGTGAGCTCGTCTACCCATTTAAGTAATAAAAAAAGTCTGCTCAGCATCATCATATCCTATTATAATATTGCATCAGGATTTGGCATGAGTTTTACGACCGGCTGCTCGCCTGACGTCAACCCTCCTTGGATTACATCTCCAGTAGTCCATTCCAATGTGCCACAATCTGTTGGATTAATTAACAATCAACAGACAAACTTCTTAGCATGTATAAGATTGTAAGAATTATTAAAATTTTAATCATTTTCAATCAACATTTAAAAAAAAAAAACCAGCGACTGTTCACATTAAAAACTAATTCGAGCGAAGATTTCTCCGACAGCAAATTGATACTAAAAAGAAACCGTATCTAATAAATACATAAGGAATTCCAGCGGAAAATTTCAACCGAACTTCTGAATCAGGTATACGTCGAATGCCAATTAAAATTTTACGTTTAGACAAATTATCACGATGTTTATCTGTCTATCCACGTTTACGGTTGATAATGGCCGCTATCGACCCGAAACACATAGGAAATAATTAATAACGATTGATTGGGGGGTTATCAAAACATCCGCGCTTATTACAGAGATATATTTGAAGTTTCATATACAAGGTTTTTTTTTGTATGGACAGATTAGCTGAATTTAGTGAAAGCAGAAACCTAAAAAGCGTTTCACTTAATAAAATAAAATACAAATTATTTTCTCTAGATTTGGTTTATTTTATTACTAGCTGAGTCCCGCGATGTAACCCGCGGTTATTGTCGTACTGCGGGTGACGCCGCGAGGCGAAGCTAGTCTAAAAAAAGTAGCCTAAGTTACTCCATATATCACCAGATACCTATCAGTGAAAGTCCCGTCAAAATCGCTCCAGGCGTTCCAGAGAATAGCCGGAACAAACAAACAGACAGACAAAATTGTAAAAAATGTTATTTTGGTGTATGTACCGTATATAATATTCCTATGCATGTAGTAAAAAGAGGCTATTTCAATATTACAAACAGACACACCAATTTAATTTATATGTATAGATGAGAAAAATCTCAATAGAATAAAGAAAGTTACGTAGAGGACGGTAAGTCTATTTATAGGCAATAATATAAGCTAAATCTGATGATACTCACCCTGGGACAGATTAAAAGTCTCAATTGCATTTTTAGTACCTGTTCTCCCTTCAAACCGGACCTCGTGACTAGTTCGCGGCAGTAATAGACAGAGCGGCAGTACCTACCCTTGGGGACCTACAACACTGCCCATTACCGTGAGTAAAACAGAATGTTTCAAACAAGTAAACCAAACTGCCTCTATCATTTAAAGCTATACCTAGATGCGCTATGGTTTCGGAATGATTAAGAGTTGACTTGACATTCCCGCATCGCCGCATGCGTGATAACCTATTGCATATTATTTACTTTAATTTACTGTAATGAATGACTGAAACATAGTCGAAATAGACTATTCAATGCAAGCTTTGATGTAATAGGCAACAGAGAAAAGAAAATGAGAATAATTTAAGTTTTTTTTTTTTTGTTATTGCTTAGATGGGTGGACGAGCTCACAGCCCACCTGGTGTTAAGTGGTTACTGGAGCCCATAGACATCTACAATGTAAATGCGCCACCCACCTTGAGATATAAGTTCTAAGGTCTCAGTATAGTTACAACGGCTGCCCCACTTTTCAAACCGAAACGCATTACTGCTTCACGGCAGAAATAGGCGGGGCGGTGGTACCTACCCGTGCGGACTCACAAGAAGTGAAGTAAAGAAAAATTATGAATACAATACTTTTCACTGAAATTAAATGAATATTAATACCACTACTTAAAACATATTAAATAATGTTATTAATAAAATTAAATAATACTTGTACATGTAAAAAAAAATGTTTGTCTGAATAAAGGCTTTATTATTAATAATATATTATTATTATTTGATGTGTGCATATATAAAACAAGCCTGCTATTTCGTTTTTATTGTATTGTCATACGACTTTATTGTTTTAAATTAATATATTTCTAATTTTACGAATCCGTTTGTTTGTAAGACACCTCAAGCTGTGATAATAGTAATAATATTGAACCAGAATGAAATACCACCCCAAATACTCCATTATTGATATGTTATGGTAATGTTGCTTTTTATTGCTATTGTAGGCAGAATGGCGTACTATTTGATGTGACAAAACATTTGTTTATTCTTGGGTACATATTATTATGAGGCTTTTATTAACTTGGCATCATTCTTAATTCGTGTATAATTAGCTTCTTTGGACGTAATTAATTCCGGCTTTGGAATGAGCTCCCCTCCACGGTGTTTCCCGAGCGCTATCACATATTCTTCTTCAAACGGGGCTTGTGGAGAGTACTTAATGGCAGGCAGCGGCTTGACTCTGCCCCTGGCATTTCTGAAGTCCATGGGCAACGGTAGCCACTCATCATCAGGTGGGCTGTATGCTCGTCTACTTACAGGGGCAATAAAAAAAAACGTAATTTTCACTGACTTCAAAATGTCTAAATAAAATGATTCCAATGCCGAACAAAAAAACATAATGAAAATGAGTTGACAAACAAAATAGTAACACAGTTGACAAAGAAAATAGTACATGTTTCTTTTTTTGTCTTAGACTTTACATGCATTTATATATAAGACGTTTATTATTATACGTCGATCAAGTTTTTTTTTTCGCTTAGATGAGTGGACGAGCTCACAGCCCACCTGGTGTTAAGTGGTTACTGGAGCCCATAGACATCTACAACATAAGTGCACCACCTTGAGACAAAGTTCTAAGGTCTCAAGTATAGATACAACGGCTGCCCCACCCTTCAAACCGAAACGCATTACTGCTTCACGGCAGAAATAGACAGGGTGGTGGTACCTACCCGCGCGGAATCACAAGAGCTCCTACCACCAGTAATTACGCAAGTTTAATTTTGCGGGTTTGATTTTTATTACACGACGTTATTCCTTCACTGTGGAAGTCAATCGTGAACATTTGTTGACTACGTATTTCATTAAAAAAATTGGTACCCGCCTGAAATTCGAACACTGGTACAACGCTCAATACGAATGCACCGGACGTCTTATCCTTTAGGCCACGACGACTTAGTAAGTAAATAGCTACCCCCTTAACTAAGCGACCCATTCTCACGCGCAGTTTCTCATGCGTTCTAGCATTCCTTGCTACAATAAAATCAGCATACAAACTCGAATACGATCCAACAGTTCCGTCAATGGCCACGTGTTGGTCACGTACTGACTGGCGCCACTCACACGATAATTACATAGGCGTACGTACGTATAGTTACGCGACTACTTGCATTAGACATTATTTAATAGTTACATATTTAAGTCCATTGATAACGCCTATCAATAGTCGTACAGTTTACCCGGTTTTAAGATTTAAAAACAAAGTTGTATATTTGATGATCTTAAAGTGGCATTATATATATTAGTAGATACCATGCGGTTCATGCCATCAATTATCGAAAACTGTGGAAGAAAGTCACCTGTAGTCGCGATTCTCAGCAATGAGGGAACGAAGGAGAAGAACAGCGGCAGTAAGGCGTTCGTCAGTGTACTAAGCTACAAGAATCGATCGCGCGAAATTATATCATAGCAATATTATATCAGAGATTATTTTTGCACCCAAAGCATGAGGCTTTATCACATAATGAGTTAAGCGCTTACGAGAGTCAATCGAAAATTTGTAATAAAAAGATGTGATGTCGTGGGACACCAGGTAGGAACGAAGTTCCTTCGGCTAATGTAGAGTCGACACAATTTGCAAAAAATGAACGTGGCTACTCACGAGTAAAATGTATCTATAATGTGAGTATTCACCACATACTTGTCCATGAATTCATGAGTATATACTATGCATTGGTGGGGTGGAGTAGTAATAGAGAAAGAAGGGACGAGAGAACGAAAAGAAAGAAGGAGAAAGAGAAAGGTATTATACACTACTCGCTTGTGTATACGACTGTCGCGCCTGCGCACGTCTCATTTAACGGTTTTATTCCACGGACTTTTTCTTACGGTTTTACTATCACATTTTTTTCGGTTCGGTCGCGCAGCAAAATCCCTATCTTCTCCAAGCCTGCCGTAAGGAACTTCGTTCCAATAAAATGACATCTGCCCGCAATCGATTTTATTGCTTGCACCCAGAAGAACTACATGCAAGATCGTTTGAATTCTAAACAACACGTAACGACACGTCACTCGATTAACCAAATCCGAATTCAAATGCAGCATCGAACTCATTTGTCAAAGTCAATTAAACGAGTTTGAATCGAAAGAAAAGCGCAACAAAAAGCCGTATCGATCGGCCAACAAAAACACTGTCAATATACATCGGCCATTAACGTTGTCGTTAATAGACGATGAGCTTTCGCACTCATAAATAAACATGGCGGCGACATCTGTAAATGGCCGCGTGGAGGTTACAAAAAATCTTGGCGGATGATAAAGCAACAGACTCATGTTGATGATTGACCAGTTTTTCTTTGAAGTTTTTTTTTTTTTCGGTACACAAACTTACAGTAAAATAGCCTTTGTGGTCATATTAAAATTCAAATTAAGTAACATGTAAACAAAACCCAAGATATATACAAAATAAATGTAAGAACAACCCCATTACCGGAGCTTAGGCAGAAACATACCACTGAGCAAGTAATCACTACTTAAACATACTACTGACTATAGGTATGTACGTAGAGTACCAAGGTACTGATAATACTAAGTATTATACTAGGTTGCGATAGCTAACGAGTATTTTAAATCCTTTAACTTTTATTTCATTTTTCCTTCTTCTGGTTCTACCTAGCGTTTTCCCGGTCTAGTATCAGGATCCACTTTGCTATTTAAACTTCCATAATTATAAAATAACTTTTTCGTGTATCGTCGTATCACATGTTTTTCTATTCATTTCGTTATATTATTATTTCCGACATTTTAAATACTTCGACGTTTTCACGGTCTAAGGCAATTAAGGCGTTATATCTACATCTTTATATCTATGTGTATTTTTTTAAATTATTAGGAATATAATGACAACAAATAAGAGACTAAATTAAAGCGTAACAGTAGTTCTAACTATATCTATAACCAATTAAAATATGTATTTTTCGATATAGACATTGGGCCTCTTCCAAATAGAAGAACAGTAAAAATTATTACTGGTATTTTTACTGATGGTAGGACCTATTGTGAGTCCCTGCGGGTTGGTACCACCGCCCCGCCTATTTCTGTCGTGAAGCAGTAATGCGTTTCGGTTTGAAGTGTGGGGCAGCCGTTGTAACTATACTTGAGACCTTAGAACTTATATCTCAAGGCGCGTGGCGCATTTATGTTGTAGATGTCTATGGGCTCCAGTAACCACTTAACATCAGGTGGGCCGTGAGCTCGTCCACCCATTTAAGCAATAAATATATATAAATAAATCGCGCGGGTTTCTTAATAAATAAAATTATTTTTTCTGTTCCGTTAAGGGACTCCATTTTCAACAGCGGGCGATCTGAACTACCTTTCCCCTAAAGTCTTAGGGCAGGTGCATAATTAATTTGATGTGGATATCGCATAGAGAAAAACCTATTAAAAAAAAAACATTTTATTGAACATCTGTGGTTAAGACAGACAAAACGAATCCCAGTTCATTTACCGCGTAAATAAATACCAACATTTATTAACAATAATAACGCTATTTCTTCTAGATTTTTTAATATATCAACTTATCTATACTAAACGAATCGATGTAGTGAATGGATTAAAAAAGTGTTGCAAGATTTAGTAACAAAAAAAAACAATAAATAATTCTGTCACATCAAACACCTTCGCAAATTAAACATTTTAAAATTCAATTATTTAAAAGTTAAGGATTAAGTTTTAGCATTTTCAATTCATTGATTTATTAGATCTGAAGTAATTAGCACCTTTTTTGTAGTCCGAATTTTAAACATTCCTACTCTTTGAGTTAATTAACGAACTCATACATAGGTATGTATGTACTGCAAGCCCGTCGGAGTGTATTTTGTGGATAATTAAAATAACAAATATATTTTTATTAAGCTTAATTTTTATTTTTAAAGAAATATTGTAATTAAACTGGTAATAAACTTAAAACAATAATTATTACTAATGAACTTGATTAAACAAGTATCACTAATTACTGATGTAAATCTAAATATTATATATAAAAAACCAACAAAAAATCAAAGTATCGACAGTTTTCCTCAAAAGTTGGGCTAAATACATTTTTGGTGCTAGCAACATTATTCCTAATTCTCGTTGACAGCTGCGCCTCGATACGCGTCTTTAGAAATTATCTTATTTGGGTCACTTAAGGAGCCAACGATCCTTTTATCCTTTTATTATAAAATCGCCGCGTACGTTATTTGCATATTATCAATATTGAAATCAAAGAGGGCAAGCCAACAATTCAGTAAAACATTCCCCGGACAGATTCTGATGCTAAGTATATCGATTTTAAGTATATCGATATTAAGTATATCGATTTTAAGTAGACATTATCTTCATCGAAATCACCTGAACTATGTCAATTATTCAATCGTTAAAAAAATAACACAATTGTCTGTTCGTTCGTTGAAATTCACATTTTCGTTACGAATTTAAAAAATTCTAGTGCTTAAAAGAAATTGCGTGGCGGCTATCGAGTCCTCAGATTCATCGATTTTATATCAATTTGAGTTAGGAACGCACTTTCGCAACGCAATTTTCTTATTAATCATTAACGGAGCCTTTGATTGCGATACGCGGAACATAATCCAGCGGTTACCGCATCGGCAGAGTCGTAAATCGATTTTACTTTATTTTTATTTGTTACACAAACGCCTCCCGTTACATCGATATGTATTCAATCGATAAACGGAATGATCAAAAACAATCTAAGCGTTCGCTAATTTCCTACCGATTATGTTACGTTACGATTGAGAATCGAGTTACGTACGTCGAATTCTTTTATAATTTTATTTTATTTTATTTTTAATCGATTCGTTTTGTTTCTTTATCTGCTGTGTGATTGTTGGTTGCGTCGGACCGATGCGAAATTTATGGTTTAATTGTCGGTTGGAAGTTTAACGGGTTCAATGAACTGGTAACTTTATTTTTATTTTTTCTTCTGTTGAGTGTGAAATCGAACTCTGCCGTCTTTAGTGAAGCGTGTAAGCAATTGATATCGATTTCTGTTTCACAGTAAGTAAATGAACGATGATCGTAATTATCGATTTTATTGTTTGGAATCGATTAAACACTTATGTATCTGAGGAATGCTTGGCAAACTTGTTCGGAAAATGCTATTCGAGTTTGTATTGTGACTCGCTAATACAAAAAAAAACCTGTTTCATAGAAAAAATAGTTTTGATCCCCGATAGCATTCGAATTTTGATTAATGAATTAATAAATAGATTAAAATTTAATGTTGTAAAATTACGTATTTTATAATGAGTTTAAATGTTCGGATCAACAAATCACCGCTTTGATATTACAGAACAACCGATTTTATGTAAATGTCAAAAATATTTTTTTATAAATCGACTTACGCGATTTAAAATGCTAGTTAATTGCCTATTCGGATCATCAATCAAATAGGTAGCAACGAATTTAACGTGGATCGTCAATATCAGCACTTCGAATGTGGCGATAACTTATCATAAAATAGATGAAATTGGGAAAAAGTTTGAATCGCTTATAATATTTAAGATGGACTACCGAGCTAAGTATGTCTCCGCTCAGTGGAAGATCTACCATTCGTATATGTCATTATCACTGTCACTATAAACGTGATCCATAATTAAACAAGTGCCTTCACATTTATACGATAAGTGTGTCATTAACTAAGTCAGTTCTCATAGCTCAACACAAACTACAAGAGCCACCTCACAGCTGGCTTTCGTGGTAACCTTGACCGTTCCAGCCAATTTACTTCACCTCTCTTCAGCCCAGTTCTGCTGCACGTACTCTCTTGGCCTCTTCACGCCATTACAGCCCACCAGCGAATGTTAACCTAATCGTTAACATTCGGAATCACACGTCACGTCGATGTGACATCTCAATGGCTACTTTCGACAACCTTTTTCCTGTGGCAATACGCAATGCCTGAAACCATTAAAAAAAAAGCACGACCTCTGGTTTCGGAAAGTAATTATGTAAAAGTAAATATAGAATAGAAGAACTTCGATAATTATAAGGTTTGCATAAGCTGCAAACAACGACATTCAGAATCGTCACCATCAAACAGTGTAACAATCATAATTTTTAACATATTTTATCAGCTTCGTATTTAATTTTGTATAATATAATGTAACGGAATGTTTGAACGTCATTATTACAGATAAGACTTCAAGGCGTATGATTAACTTGAAAGTTTGTTCTAATATCCCAAACAACAATATAAAAATGATGAAATGAATTAGTCCAGTTTGCTATGTGAGTATATTTATGTTGTGAATAAAACATAAATGGCTCTTTTAAAACATTGTAACCCTAGAACAAGTTTGATGCAAAAGTTCGGAACTTAAAACTGACAATGCACATTAGATAAATCTGGTTTACAAATCGTGCCCATCCAATAAACACGTGTAAGTCCAAATCTGCTTCCCGGGCTATCTACGCACTGGCAACCCCGACCTAGACATTATCTGTGCAGATAACTCGCTAACATAACTTACAGGGTCTGTGTACCTGGTGATAAAGCTTAGCGAAACAATATCGACTCGATACTGGATATCCGCTGAGTTAGTGCTGCGCTCGGTCTATCGATAAATTAGAGGTGCGATACGCTGGTTTATTTGTTGAATTCTTTTAAAGCAAAAAGGAATTTGCGATTTAGTTTTATTTATTTGATTTCGTTTGGAATGGTAACACAACTAGACTTCTATCTCTCGGTCAGTTGTTAAAAGCGATACGTAACTATTATAGGTTTCGTTTTGTTTTAATTGTTTTTCACCGTCACCCTGTGTGTTGCTGCAGCAAATAGAACACGCATTGCACGGGTAGGTCTAGTTCTGTTCAGTACGATTTTCAGCTTTGACTCCACTTCTCGAGGTGGTATTTACATTTTGGCCATAGAATTAAGGTGAGATTAGAATAAAAATAAGTGACATGAACAGTGAACATGAACGCTTATTCTCTGTGAGCACAACCAATGTAAAGCTTGAAGGTGTTCAAATTCGCTTGAACAAGCGACAATGTAGTATGAAAATTAGAATTTATTCCTATACATTTGTTCGTTGTGTGCGGAATGGTATCGAAATAGGTTATTGGTGACTTAGCTTTCGTCTAGAGCTTTCCGTGAATCTATAACTTTTATTGCCCATAAATGTTACATGAATAATATAGTGAAACTGTAAAACCGAACGTAATACGATAAGTAATTGAGGAAACAATTCGTTGTTCACTTGTAGAACACATTTATAGATCTACATCCAAAATTCTATATGATTGAATATTAAAATGTATCTATAATGTGTTTAAATATGTTTTTGTTTTCTGTCTATGTTATAATCTATGATTTTTTATCTATAATCTATGTTTTTTTTCACAAATGACAGTTGACGTTATGGGCATTGACAGATTACCACTCAGGTTACGAATTTCTTTAATCATGTCAAATTTACGATTGACAATTACATCACAGAATAGGGCTTGAGATGATACAGCGATATCGTAAAATGGAACTGCTGTAGAGATCGTATAGTATACAGAAAACCTATTAACTCACCAATATCCATCAAATTTCATTCTAAAGTAATAACGTTGAACGTATTCAAGCAATTTCTAAACAAGACAGACGCGCGAAGACGCGCTTTCTCAGAAGGAAGACATAAAAAGTTAAAGTGCTTTAATGGTTGGAATAAAATGAAATACGTCCTAGGGTACTGAACAACGTAACCAAATGTAGAATTAGAGCCAGAAGTCGGCTAACTGCGTAGTCAACTTTAACAATAGACATTGATTAATTGGTTCTAATGTTTGTATTGTACCCGTAATGTTTTTCCTGCAGTGTGGACCCTGTAACTCTGTCTTGTCTCACACTGTAAGATAATAAAATTTTCGACTGATTCATTTATATGGAAATTTAAATTAAAGATAAGCTGCTTAATGTCCTAAAAAAAAATTGAAACTTATGCAGTATCTTAGTATCTTTAAAAATTCTAAAAGCTGAGTAAAAATATTTTCCTATGTTCTCTTGGGGCTGAAATAAACTATAATTATCATAGAAAACTGATTATAAAAATTATTTACTCAACCCGTAACACCGTTTTTAATTAAAAATTTAACATCACTTTTTAACTACATTGTAAATAATTCCAGCGACGTAGATGAAACAAAAAAAAATAATGTAATAGATAATTCAAAATGGCTACTCAGGGTTGCCACAATCTCATTAAAGGCGCGGTCAGTCCGTCGCACGGCATCCATCATTACGAGCCGGTGAACACGGTAACCCTGTAATTTCCTACCCTCTTCCACCAGCAAGCCAACCGGCTTTATTAAAAGAAGACGTCGGCACATAATGAGTTTCTTCGAAATACGTAAACGCATTATATAGCAACACTGATAATGACTTTGACGGTTTGATGGTCTTGTTTACGTGTTTAGAAATACAATTCTAAATTTAATTCTTAAAAAATGAGGTGCAATAATTAGAAACAATTTTTTTTTGAGTAGTGAAACTAAGTAATAAAGAAGGTTGACTTGGTGGTGAGTAGTGAGCACTCCTGATTATTGCGCCGAGGGTCGCAGGTTCAATTCCCACATCAGGCAAACATTCTTGTGATGAACAGGTTCATTTACTGGATGTCTATTATGTATATATGTATCTATATATTTAAAGGTAGTATCTACGTCAGTCTTAGGTACCCATCATACCATCATCTGTGGACTGAATGGTAAAGAGTCGACGTCACCTTAAGCAAGCCATTACGGATCCTGCCGATCCATTTACGGGGCTTTTCGGTACCTCAAGTACCGGTCACCGTCCTCACGAACCCGTCGCTTGCGACAAGGGGCTTGACGAGCTCATCTACACGTTAGGGTGAAGCTGTAGCCTGAAGAATAGCCTCTCAAGGCTATCAGCAGGGAAAAAAGGTACCCATAACACAGTGAATCCTAATTTAGGGCCGGATGACCGTGCGTGACGTACAAACTTTCAGTAAACATTTCTGCAGCACTCTCACCGCTCATTATCGTAAACTACGGCCCTTCGGTTCGACGTAAACGGCAAAATAATTCAGATTTAATATTCGGTACACTTAAAGGTCAATACAGTATAAATTACACACACGTAACGAACGGTAATCGTCGCTTCTGTAAAGAAATTTAAAATCGTGAGTCAGTTACGACCTCTGTCTTTTGTATCTACAATTTATCTCTGCGTAGATGGATGAACACTTAGTAGATGACTTAACCAAGTCTGTCCACCTTGTGGATGATCGGCCGCGAGAGCGTTGACCGTCTACTCTTCCTTGAACCACTAAACGTTCCAATGAGCTTTCATTACGAATGATATGTCCAAACATATTAAGGCTTCGCAATTGCACAATCGACGAAAGCCTTTGTTTGATTTGGAGCTCTTTGAGGATGGATACATTGGTGCGGTGAGCAGTCCATTTTCTCAAAAGCCGCAACCAAGCAATAAGGCGTATATAACCACGACCACTCCTGAGAATAAGAAGAAGATAGATGAACGAAATCATCACCTGGGGTCAAGTGAAAACCGGACCCTATTGACATTATCGCCACTTACCTTAAGAAATTAGGTCAATAAACCAAACATCGATATAATAGCAGGGCTCCGCATATATCGGGCTACTGACAACGCAGCTACAAATTCGTCAATAGAAACCTTCGTATTTAGCAAAAAATCCCCTTAATTTTTTATATCTATATAATCTATATATCTTTAATTACTTTATATATCTTCGAATATTCCCAGTGGCACGCATAATAAAAAGGGGTATGCGGCTATTAATGATAATAGTATTCACTACCCAACATCCTCGCGTCCACTGAAGAAAAAAGCAATTAACGCATTTTTTCTAATGAAATACGTACTCCACAAATGTTCACGATTGACTTCCACGGTGAAGGAATAACATCGTGTAATAAAAATGAAACCCCCAAAATTATAATTTGCGTAATTACTGGTGGTAGGGCCTCTTGTGAGTCCGCACGGGTAGGTACCACCGCCCCGCCTATTTCTGCCGTGAAGCAGTAATGCGTTTCGGTTTGAAGGGTGGGGCAGCCGTTGTGACTATACTGAGACCTTAGAACTATATCTCAAGGTGTGTGGCGCATTTACGTTGTAGATGTCTATGGGCTCCAGTAACCACTCAACATCAGGTGGGCTGTGAGCTCGTCCACACAGCTAAGCAATAAAAAAAAATAAAAAAAAATTGTAGCTTAATCCTTCGATAGTTCTTATTCTCGATTATCAATCGAAGGACTAGTCTTTCTACGGCAGATTGACTGATTACTTTTTTCCCTATCTAATCATTGGGAATCTAAAGGATTATTTCAACTACACGCGAATCGGCAGGTGAGCTCACGGGCTCAACCTGAGAGAATTTCTGACACTAGACCTAGCTAGAGCAGTGCTTCGCTGAATCTATTACCGGATCGGAATTGCGACCCACTGAGAAAATCCGGCGAGAAACTATAGGCTTTGTCTAAAAGAGACGTGCCATTATAAAATTAGAAGGTAATCTAAGTTACAAGACTTCATCTCCATTTATCCTGGGAACACAGGAAAGCCCTTAGGATCATTAGTAATCCTTCCCAAACAAAATATAAAACTCTTTCATGTCTTTCGTCTGAACGACTATTCAATTATTTTTCTTCTGTACCTAGAACGTGTCCAGAAAAGACAGGTCGTAAGCAACAATACATTTTTAGCATTGTAATTAACTTGCATGGTATTTAAGGACGTTAATTTAACCTCGCAGCGGCGTGCCTGCCTGCGGAAACTTTATTATTATTTTTAATATATTATAACAAAATTTATAGTTAATTAATAGTTTTCTTCTTTTCTTTTTCTTCGTAAGTTATTAATTTTTACATGCTAGCTTGATTTTATTGTGCTCATCGGAATGATTATAATTATGTTTGTTTATTCGACATAAGAGCTATTATAATGGTAAATAATAAATATAATAAAAAGCAGCATAATTAAAATTAATATTTCAATTGAAAATATCTGATATTTAATATTGATAATATGTAAAGAAATTTAACCTCTTTTTCTTGGATATACAATGTTTATTCATAAAACTAGCTGAAAAAACAATCCAGTCGGCAACAAGAACCTTTGCCATTTTACGAAAATTTTACATTCTATAAAAGTAATTGCACACACTTCATATTCAATATCCAATTAAAATACATTAACAGTAACTACTCCGATCAAGCGCAGACATTATAGGGTAATTACGTATAACAAAAACCGATAAAATATGCAAATCGAGGCAAAATATCGATTCCAACGCAACTCTCTGTTAATCTTTTTTTTGTCAGATCACACAGGCAAACGGATTCCTTTAAAAGGCCAACAGCCACACTTCAATAAACGACTACCACTTGTAAAAAAATGTATGGGCAACCATCGCCCAAAGCTAAGCTACTAAGCATGAGCACTCGTGAACATATCACAAATTACGCACATAGCTTATAATCACAAATAACTGAGCGCTGCCAACGACCTAACAGCGTTGCATCTCATCTTGTATAAAATCTAGCCAACTTGCAATAAAAATTGACTTTTAATAACGAAACTATTTATTTTACACCTTACGGCCATGATATTGCGATACAGAATAGCTTGTATTATTAAACTAAAAGAATCGCATTAAGTCGATCGGCGCGTAACACCCCGTCATACACAGAGATAAACTCTTAAAAGTTTAATTTCAGTTGCATTGAGTTTTCGTTCTGCAATAAATTTTTTAAATGTTTCATTATCTGTGACGAATTCGTAAATTTAGTTTTAATTAGCATGTAGGCAGTTTTGATAGCGGATGAATAGTATGTCAATATGATAGACTTAATTTTAAATTCAGATAAACATTTTACTGTCATTTTTAATTTACAAAAAAAAAGGAATTTTCAAGTGAACCTAATCACTGTTTAAAAACAAAATTAAAAAATTAACAACTAAACTAAAACAAAATTAGTATGCCGAAAATTTCGAAAAAAAGAACAATCTAGAATAAAATGTTTTACAACAGAACCTAAGACTAGTTACCAGTAGAACAACTTTTTTTTCATGATGGCGGTCGACTTTCCCGCCATCGCCGCGGACCGCTGACAGCGAGTCGAGGCGCGCCACGTGCGTACCCACGTAAATGATGCGTTCCGACTTTAGATTTATAGGGCTGCTACTATAGTACCAACGCACTTGCATTAATAATTCCCATCTCTAAACGTAGATTACGGTAGCCGGTTATTCGATAATGTTGTTTATGGACAACGACTAATTAATCTGTATCGGTTCAGTGTCATTATTATTAATTGGAACTTTTTGGCGGGAACGCGAGGAGTAAAGTTGTGGGATTTGTTTTATTTTGTCTATTTAGTGTTTCTTCAGGTTTAAATGTGTAATAACGGTGGTTTATTAACTGCTTAGTATCTGTGAAAGTGCACAAATGTGGGAAAATGAAACAAAGCCGCTGGACGTAACTCGGGATCCTCCAAAAAGTCCACTGAAAAAATCTTAGTAAATGACCACCATTTTACTGAGATTATATTTCGTCCCATATCATCTCATTTCATTTCATTTCACTCTATAATATAATTTTTCATAAAAATATGAATTTAAATTAAAATAAGACATGATTTAAAGGTCTCAGTTACCAGGTCATAAAATCCCTTAAAAAATTATTATTAATTGGACATTTTTGCGGGAACGCGAGGAGTGAAGTTGTGGGATTTATTTTCTTTTGTCTATCTAGTATTTCTTCAGATTTAAATGTGTAATAACGGTGGTTTATTAACTGTTTTATATCTGTGAAAGTGCACAAATGTGGGAAAATGGAACAAAGTCGCTGAATGTAGCTTCTCGGTATTCTCCAAAAAGTCTACTGAAAAAGTCTTAGTAAATGGCTACCATTTTACTAAGATTATATTTCATCCCATATCATCTCATCTCCTTTCAATTCATTTCATTTCGTTTTCATTTCATAATATGTATCATTTTTCATATAAAAAAGTTATCATTCAAATTAAAATAAGACGAATTAAAAGGCTTAGTTACCAGGTCATAAAATCCCTTTCAAAAAAATTTATTATTAATTAATTTGTTTGTTTTGTTAATTATAATATTTTAAGCTTTACATATTATGGTTACTTTTAAGCAATCCATGAATATCAATTTGATTTTTGTCTAGTAATTATGTATGTATTTTTGTGTATCTGAAGTAAAGCAGTTGTATTCTTTGTACTAGGAGCACTGCTGCTTGAGATACAGGTATTATATCACCTAGTTCAAGCACTGATGCAAATGATGATTGTGTTTCTACTTCTTTGTTAACAATAATAAAAATAAAAATAAATATATGTTACACCGAGAACGAAATTAATTCGACAATTTCATACAAAAAAAAAATGGTGCGTGTACTTATGTACGCGCGTAAGAAGTTATACTTTATTTTTATTAAATTTATTTAATTTTTTTGTAAATATTAAATAATAAATAATAAATATTTAACGTTAATAATTTAATAATATTTAGTATGAATTATATTAAATAATAATTTTGTCATTTATATTACTAAAAAATGAATGCTAATAACACTTTTTTTACGAGTGTACATGCGCGAAAGTTCACCTGCGGCTATATTCAGACTCGCCAGCGATTTAGTGGGCAACTTCATTTCTGTTAATTTTGTGTCACGGTGCGCGCGCATCGTAAAATTTCACTCTCATTAATTTTTCATAACGCGCCTAAAGAAGTATAACTTCAAAAATAGTTAAAATGGAAACGCATGATCGAGTTATTTCTAAAATAGCTTTTCCCATATCTTTTTCTCACTTCACTTATAAATCGTGTGATTAAGCTTTAATTGTGATTTACTATCACAATACTAGTAAATCAAAGCTGTACATTAAGTAAAGTGACTTTTGAACACAGGAAATGAATGGACAGTAAAATATATATTAAACTTGTCCGTAATTAAAGCTTAAAAACCATAATTTGCATACCAAAAAATACCAATTACGTTTATACTTATATAGTCAGACGGTCACAACGAAAAAGGTGTTAAATTCCAATGTTAAACATTAATTAAACTTTATAAATGTATAAAAAGGTTTCCTTCGTAAACGCAATTTTATTGTCTTAGATGATGGCTTTCGTACTCTGACAGTTTTCAAGGTTCGTAATGTATTTAATGGTCCATATTTGTGTATTTTTCTTTTATTTGCCCAATCTAAAATGGTATTTTTTTTTTTAGGGGATTTTATGACCTGCTAACAAGACCTTTAAGTCATGTCTTATTTTGATTTATACTATTCTTATTTTTATGAAAAATGATGAAATGAAATTAAATGAAGATTATTAATTTGAGACATTAATCAACTGGGATGAAATCAAATGAAATGATTTGGGATGAAATATAATCTCAGTAAAACGGTGGTCATTTACTGAGACTTTTACATTGGACTTTTTGGAGGATCTCGAGAAGTGACGTTCAGCGGCTTTGTTTCATTTTCCCAACTTTTGTGCGCTTTACAGATAGTAAACAGTTAATAAACCACCGTTCTTACACATTTAAACCTGAAGAAACACTAAATAGACAAAATAAAACAAATCACACAACTTCACTCCTCGCGTTCCCGCCAAAAAGTCCCTCTAAAATGGTCTTTTATTACTTTTAACATAGATTATACTTGTATTATAATTGTTTATTCGATATAATTATCTATATCTATAATTACTAGAATAGTCAACCCGTGACGCTTGCCGTTCCGAAATATTGCTAAGGGATTAAATTTAAATATCGTCATTAGCACACGCTCAATAAATACGTTTATAAAAGGTACAGAAGATTACAAGGAAACGGCTTCATAAAAATGTACAGATAACTACTAAAACTGCAATTACTCTATTAAGTTCATACAGTCGATTCTAGCATCCCTAGGCCTCCACAAAAAAAACAAATATATGTGAAGCAACTGTGGGAATGCATCTGGTAATGCAATCTTTTTGCTCCGTATCAACCGACCGAGTTTAAAATGTACTTGAACAGAAATAGCTAGGAACGAACGCTCTATAAAGTGGGTGCAAATGAGCATACAACTCGTCGAGATAAATTATTAGTATCAATACTTTAAGATTTTCATAGAACAAAATAATACGTTCAACGCAGATTGAAACAGGACTTTTAATGCGTAACATAACCAAGAAGAAAACAAATTATTTTGACAAAAATACAACAGGTTGTCCCAACTTTGTATGAACCGTCAACTTGCTCTGCACATTGTCATCATCAATGAACAATTAATTGTAGATGTATATTATGTAATAGTGATCGAATGTAAATCAAAATTATTACATACCGAAAATCTCTCATAGAGCCCGATGTATTTGCAAAATGAACCGAAGAATAAATATAATTTGTATAATTATTACTGATAGAGCGTATAGTAAGGCGGCACAGGTCGTCGTACAATACGGCTTGAAGGGTTGCATCATCTGTTGTACTATCCAATTGAGAATTAGTGTATGTGGTGGCATTCACATGGCGATGTCTATGGGTCCTCGTCTAACCACGCAGTCATTTAACCAGATACTCAGCGAACTTGTTCAGACACTAATAAAAAAAAAAAAATCAAAACCTATCGTTGTAAGATGTGCCGTCAAGTCGTGATCGCTGGTATGGCAAAATTTTGTTTCTTTTTAACGAAGGCCAAAGAACTTACACGATCTTTATGAAGTTACAAACCTTTAATGAATTTAAAAGCGATAAATCTGTTTCATCAATGTGTTTTTGATGAAGGTATTTTGATGAATTCCGGTATCGGACTATTTAAATAACGAATTTCATTGGGTCCTTGCTTACAGAGCTTTATTGAACCGCAAGTACTCCCAAATAAACCGAATAGTATCTAGAAGGCTTTAATTAGAAAATGATTCAGATGCGATTTCCAAGTCAGTGCCTGATGTGACACCTAGATATTTTACCTCGTTAGAAACAGTAATTTCAGGCCCATTCAGTACCATCGCATATTTTTGTTGTATTTTCTAGCATATCTTTATTAGCCATAAGAATATCACGGCAACTGTGATATTCTTATGCCTAACAAAGAGTTGGTAGGCATTGCACCATCCCTTTGCCTGATCTAGAGTAATTTAGATCAGACTGGATATGGTCCAAGAGAATTAACCAGACTCAATACTAAACGATCATCGTTCTCAAGAATGTAATATAATCCGATATTTAATTACAGAACGAATCAAAAACAAAACAGCAACAATAAAGCAAAAAAATATTCCGCCTTATGGAGGGCGATTTCGGAATATAGGGTAGTTTTAATTGAATAATTACTCAAATTTACTAGTGGTAGGACCTCTTGTGAGTCCGCGCGGGTATGTACCACCACCCTGCCTATTTCTACCGTAAAGCAGTAATGCGTTTCTGTTTGAAGGGTGGGGCAGCCGTTGTAACTATACGTGAGATCTTAGAACTTACATCTCAAGATGGGTGGCGCATTTACGTTGTAGACGTCTATGGGCTCCAGTAACCACTTAACACCAGGTGGGTTGTGAGCTCGTCCACTCATCTAAGCAAAAAAAAATTGACGATTATTAAAATCACTCGATACGTCCGTCCATCTGATATTTTCAACGAACAATAAAAATATTACGTAAAGAAACAACCAGCAGATAAATAGAACAAACAGCAGATATAAATTAAATAGCCTTATGGCTGCTATATTACATGCAACGTTTAAGTTAACATTATTTATTTACAATAAGCTTATTAAGACAATCAACGTTAGATAACGCGTTACGCTGTGATTACATTCGTTCGCGTGTTAATCACGTGCAAATCTATGCGTTCGAGTACTTTCATTGCAACGAAAGAGAAAATAAGTGAAATGCGATCATGGACATATTAATTGATGGGTGTGTTGTTTGTTTAACCTTAGACAACAGTACCTATATGAACGTTGAGAGGAAGATCAAAACGTGCACAGTTTGGCACTAAACAAAGACTTTAAGCTATCGTTGTATCAGAATAAGCACGCCCAGACCTTGAATACCAAATACGTATATATTAAACAAATATACCAATTCTGACCAGTGAATAGGTCCCGATCTCTGATTACAGTTAGTAAGAGCCCGATTTAAAGATGGTATGTACTTATCTTTTTTTTTATTGCTTAGACGGATGGACGAGCTCACAGCCCACCTGGTGTTATGTGGTTACTGGAGCTCATAGACATCTACAACGTAAATGCGCCGCCCACCTTGAGAAATAAGTTCTAAGGTCTCAGTATAGTTACAACAGCTGCTCCACCCTTCAAACCGAAACGCATTACTGCTTCACGGCAGAAACAGGCAAGGCGATGGTACCTACCCGTACGAACTCAAGGGCTCTTATCACCATTAAGTAACCTTACCTAATCTAGAACTTCAATGCATCACTAGCAAATAAAAATAAAAAAAACGGTGGTATTAACCACTGTAGGCTCAGTACCAATCCCGTCACCACTTATAACGTTTTAATTATAAGAAAAACAAATCATAAAAACTAGATGCTAAAACAGATTAACAAAAAAAAGAGGCGACGATTAATTGCTTTCTTATAACGAAAAAGCAAATGGATACATATGATACGACGAAGTCAATATATTTTTTCAACTAAAGACAATCAATGCTTTTTTTTTGAATCTTTAAGCGAATAGCATACGCCGGTCCGGTCTCGTAAATTAGATCCGTTACATAATTAGCGAGTTCGCGTGACCGCAGACCATAAGCGGACTTGTCCCCGGGCTGTTTAGTACCTATTTAGGTGTATATCCATCCGATTTATTGAACCCCGTTTCCAATATAGAATCAATACGGACATGATTTGTGAAATTATCGATGTGATTTTAATATTTCATTTAGCGTGTCCGACATGATGTAGGTAACACACAACGCTTGCATTAATTGTCTTTATGTTTAATATTCAAATGAATTTACGTTCGTGTTAGTCAGAGTTGATATCGCATTACGTGTGCTAACCTGGACGATTGAAGTTATTTTTCGTTTTAATGAATTATCTAACGCGGCTGCTAAAATTTGACACCCTAACTGATTTATTTGACAGTTCGTTTATAATTTAAAACAGCAGTTCGTTATAGCAGCTATTTAAAAAAATGTATTATTTATAGCGTTAACAGTGTCGCCTGTTGACATTTAAATATGGCACTCACGCTATTTCACTTGCGAGCATGCTCAACACATTTCGTCTTTATTAGGAACTAGAGGTCCCGCAGTAGTCGAAATTCGACTATAACTAATTGGAATTGTAAGTTTGTACACTATTATGATTGTATTTTATACTTCTATAATCACAAATTTCGCCAAGACTACACTATAAAAAATATTAACAAAGACAAACAATATTTAATCTATTCTCAATTTGACAACAGACTTCAAGAACAAAAGTTTGACAATAAATAGTATGCATGCGTGTGTGTGTCAAATACATGGTATGTAGTGTGTGTAATGTTTTCTTTATTGATTTAATGTTTATGCATTATTTAAAAAAAATATTAGCATTGTGCACTTCTTCTCTATATTCTCTATAAGTGTGGAAAATTTCATACTCCTCCGTCCGCGCAATTTTCGTAAAAAGGGATACAAAGTTTTTGCTTCACGTATTAATATATTAGGAATAACAGTATGTATCGAAGCAGGTTTTGACCTCAATTTATAGTTTCGAAAAACTCTACTAGCTCTTTGACAGTTTCAATAATCGCACGTACTCGAAAAGTACTATATTATTAATTTCAATATTCATTTATATACTAATCAAAAATAAAAGAAAAAATAACAATTTAAATTATTATATACGAAATCTTAGTTTGTCTCATTCACGTAATAAAAAACTTCTAAAAATCAAAACGTTGTCAGTGTAAATATAACGTATAGTTATTTTTTTAACACGCTTTCAACATGAAGCTTCATAAAAAAAAATTAATAAAATTGCATGATAATACAATGAAAACAATGATACCAAGGAGTTGATAGCCAAGAAGATAGAAGGCGATTAGCCGGAACCTCCAATAACTAAACGCATCAAGCTTTAGCTCATCAAAAGCGTCCTCCCGATCAAGCATTTATTTTATATTTATATGCTAAATTAAGTTCTTCAAAGCTTTATTTATATTACCACTCTCAAGCTTGCCACCTCTAGGATAAATATCCCTGTTGCCTGTCTAACATTATATACACCTGGAATTTATTATTTTGTATTTATATATGTATATTGTTTCTATTCACGATCGGCAATAAAGTATATGCCGCCGTAGTCTCTGCTCTGTGTTGTTTCAAAACTGGCTTTTTGTGAACGTTTAATAGCGGTACTTAACCTCTGTTAAAAGCCTCTGCACATGGGACCATGCGAACATAGCCAAATTACGAATGTACGGTGGACGCATTCAGAATACTTAATCGGGGTGCGAATGACAAATTTTAAAATTTAAATATTCAGTGTGGCGGATCATTAGCTTCTAATGTTACGTATTTGACATTAAACTGATGCGAAATAATCGACGTAAGCGGACATGTATAAAAGATGGGTTAGTTTGAATTTTAAGACGCAAAACGTTCTATTTATTTCGATGATTATAATGCATTAGAAAACAATAACACAATGATATCCACGAGTCGTAAAGTTAGAAGCCAAGTATTTAGAGTTTAAAACGTGTCTCTATCTGATAGAAATTTATCAACATTTTCAATAATATGAATCATGTTTGCATTTAATTAAACGATTAACCTGGCAGGGTAGCTCGATCGACAAAACCCGTCCTTAAGTTAGAGACCTGTGAGCTTACCTACTTGCCCGGTTACGCTGGCATAATCTCTAGGTTAGCTGCTTAGGTAGGAATAAAAAAAGTCATAACTTTTTTTTATTGCTTAGATGGATGGATGACATCACAGCCCACCTGGTGTTAAGTGGTTACTGGAGCCCATAGACACCTACAAAGTAAATGCGCCACCAAAACTCGAGATATAAGTTCTAAGGTCAAACCGAAACGCATTGCTACCTATGTGGTACCTACCCGTGCGGACTCACAAGAGGTCCTACCACCAGTAACTAGATACATAACTAGATAGATACATACTCATAAGACATGAGATACATAACATAATTAAATCTTTTCTCTTTTATATATTATTCGAATGTGAGCTCTTAAAAGTTAGTCATGAAAGTCGGGGCCCCGTGAGTTGTAAGTCCGGCCCTGCTTTAGTCGTGAGATCGTGACACAGCGCCGGCAGCAGGTGACGAAAAATCAGAACAATTGAATTGTTTCTATTGCCGCTATTATGGATTTGTGTACGTCGTCTAACCGATTGAAACATTCTGTAAATGTCGAGCTTAAAGTTTAAGTACAGCCCCGTATATGTTAAGTTGAATATGTTTGACTTATTATTGAAATGTTCTTAGCTTAGAATTTGCGGTGATGTCTTTATTTGTTAGTTGCATGGAATACGTAAATTTGCATTACTATTTTAATCATTTAATTTTAATAATCCTTTTTTTTTACTAAGGTATTATTAAAAGATTAAGAAATGTTTATAAAATCTACAAAATACGAATATTTATATAATAACTGAATATTGAGTCGATATTTTTCTTCTTGTCCTCATCCTGCTGAGTGAGATTGGCGCAACATGTCCTTTTATCCCATTGAGGATTATCATACGTCTTCGCTGCACTCGCACCCTCCTCTCAAATATCCTCTTAACACTATCCCTCCAAGTATTTTAGAACGCCCACTTCCCACATTACCGTCCACTTATAGCCAACCCTGGATCTCTTTGGCCACAATACTGAATCGTTATAAATCGTTTATATCGTTATATATACGATATATATATAAATATTATAACAATTATTATTAAAAGTCTGGTTGCGTACATGAGTACGTTTATGTCATTGTATTGACAAATCGATTTAGGTGTAATATTAATTTAGATGATCTAAATATCGTATTAAACCACATTATATTAGTTATACAGAACATTATAGAGAACACAACAATTTTATTGAAGCACATTAATAGTACTAGCGCTAGGTAATTAGAAGTTTTAGCCGACTTCAAAAAAGGAGGAGGTTCTCAATTAGACTGTATGTTTTTTTATTTTATTGTTTGTTACCTCATAGCTTTTGCCTGGGTAAATCGATTTTGATGATTCTTTTTTTATTAGAAAGCTAACGCTTCCCGTGTGGTCCCATTTAGTCCAGATCTGATAATGGTATTCATGAGAAAACCATATAAGTCTTAAAATTGCATTAAGTACGTACGCGACAAATAGATGAATAACAGAATAACTCAATATCACGCCAACCGATTTTGATGATTATTGTTTTTAGTGTATATTTATTTGTTTTGGAATATCTTTTTGTTTCTATTTAAATTCGGTTTTTTTTAAAGCATGTCTATTTACAATTACTAGTGGCCCTTCAGTACTCGAAATTCGACTATAATTAATTGAAACTATAAGTTTGTGCTCTATTATGATTCTATTATCAAAAACTCTTAAACTTCTATAATCACAGATTCGTCAAGACTAAACTTTAGACAAATATTAATAAAGGCAAAAAATAATTAATCCTCTCTCAATTTGACCACAGATTATAAGTAATAAGATTAGTTTGACAAAAAACAAATAGTATGCATGCGTGTGTGTGTCAAATACATGGTAGTGTGTTTTTTTATTCATTTTATAGTATTTTTTATGCATAAAATAAAAAAATTATTAAGATTCTGCATTTCTTTTCTATATTCTCTATAAGTGTGAGAAATTTCATACTCTTCCGTCCGCGCAATTTTCGTAAAAAGGGATACAAAGTTTTTGCTTCACGTATTAATATACAGATTCAATATAATCTTGAGGACGTGTGCAAGGCAAACTTCGATTACATTACATTTTTTTAATTAAACTTCATTCCCCGGCTCGTTTTATTTTTAAATACCGACCCATAGTTCGCACATAGCGTAGCCGTAACACTCGAGGCCTGGGGCCGGAGCGGCGCTGGGGACGCACTGTTTAATTTTCAATTTAGATCGCAATTTGCGATGCGGCTCGCCCCACGCCCAAACTTGCATCAACCAAATAGATTTATGTACTTCACTTACGAGAGAATATAATATATTAAAAATTAAGCTGCCAAGTTGAAAAGAAACGTGCTCCTCGGGAGAATGACCGAGTCGAAGGTTTCAACAATTTAACGAAGGTTGTAACAATTTCGTCAGACGGTGAGATAAGCGAAATTGATCTGTCCTTTGACTAATTGGTGTTTTCACGAAGGCACATCTTTATGAATGCAGTTTAAATTTTAATTAAAGTTTTTTTTTTTTTGTACATGTGTAATTTGAAGAGTGCCGTGTCGTGTGATTCAATTAGACCCGTAATCATAATGGCGTTTATAAATTTTGTAAAACCATGATCTATAACGTGCATCCATAGAAAAAGCTTTTTTTCTCAGCCCACCGACGTCCACTGCTGGATATAGGCCACTCCCAAGCCTCGCCACAAAGACCGGTCCGCCTGCATCCAGCATAAAAAAATAGGTTGTCTGTAAAGTCGGCTTACTGACGATAGTTAAACGTGACAACGTCATAAGAAAATACTGATGGAATGGTTTCATTTTTTTTTTTAAATTAGTTTTTTTCGCGGAGACAAGGTTTAACGCGGAGGCCGATTGTTCCTCTTTGTAGCTCGTTGCGCGCTCTCGCTTACACTTCAAGCCTTAAATGGAGAAAAAAACGCCTCAGAGCGAGGTAACGCCGCAAGAGTCAAGTTTTTTCGTGCGTGCAGCCGGTTCCATCGAATTATAAGACGTTGTCACGTCAAAAAAAGCATAAGAACATAAAAATAGTACCTTTAATATGCAGCTGCCCACAGCTTCGCTCTCTGGCACGGTGACGTTGTAGAATGACTGGTCGAAGATCGGCTCGTTGTCGTTCACATCCAGGACGGTGATGAGCAGCGTTGCGGTCGAAGACAGCGGAGGGTTGCCGCGGTCCCTCGCCACCACCGTCAAACGAGGCATCGGGTTCGTCTCGCAATCGACTCGTGACCGAGTCGTGACCAACCCTGAGCGCTCGTCAATCGAAAACCAATCCGATTGGGGTGTCGCCAACAAACTGTACCTAATCTCCGAGTTTTCGCCTTCGTCGGCATCAGAAGCGGACACTTGAACCACCGGCGTACCCGGAGCGGCGGCTTCCGGGACGCTCGCTTTGTATTCGGATTCAACAAAAGCGGGCGCATTATCGTTCACATCCGTCACTCGAAGCGAGATTATCCGAGACGCGTGCAGCGGAGGCGAACCTTTGTCCGTCGCGACAACGTTCAGTGTGTAGGAGGATCGAGATTCGCGATCCAATGGTAGCGCGACCACGACCAAATAGATTATGTTATCGTGCGTACGCAAATCAAAGTGACCGTCACCTCCACTCAAAGTCACATTCACGTTCGAATATTCTGTCTTAGAGTCGGGATCGTGGACGGATATCCTCGCGACGAACTCATCTAATTGGGCGGACTCTGATATTTTCGGAGTGGCGTCGTCACTTAAGAATATCACGTCTATAGTAGGCTGATTATCGTTCACGTCCGTCACTCTTATGGAAACAAACGCGGTGGTCTCTAATGGCTGGAGGCCTTTGTCTCTGGCGACCACCACCAATTCGTGCAGATCTTTGGTCTCAAAATCCAGTGCCTTGTTTACAGTGATCTCGCCTGTTTCCGGATCGATTTTAAAATTGTTCTCTTTATCACTCTGTCGCCTGTTTATTGAGTACTCGATGAGACCGTTATCGCCTGCGTCAGAATCGGTGGCGGACACTTTAAGCACCGCGGTCCCGACTGTCGCGTTTTCCGGTATGGTAGCCGAGTAAACACTCTCAGCGAACACCGGGGGATTATCGTTCACGTCCAATATCGTAATGTTCACTGTCATTGTGCCCCGCAGCGGTGGGGTGCCACCGTCCAACGCCTCTATAACTAACTGATAATGATCGGTCGTTTCCCTATCGAGAAATCCGTTGATTTGCAAATCTAAATACAGCACGCCGTCTCGTTCCCTGTGCGAAGACAGCCTAAACGCGTTATCTGTATTTCCAGACACTATATTGTACCGTTGCGTGTTGAAAGTCCCTAAATCTTGATCCCTGGCCGGATTAAGTTTCCTTTTCACGTCCCTGGGAGTGTTCTCTGAGAACTCAACGTTCATTACGGCTGCAGGGAAGACGGGAGCGTTGTCGTTCTCGTCGAGGACGCGGACGACAACTCTGATGTTGTCTCCAGAGGCGGGGATGGCGACGAGCGCGTAATGGTCCCGGTGCTCGCGGTCAAGGGGGGCTCGGGTGCGAATTTCGCCCGTATGGGGATCTACGCGTAAGTCGTCATTGACGGCGCTGCCGGGTACGGGGACGATGGTGTAGGGCGGCGCCGCGTCGGGCAGCTCGTCGCCGAGGTGGCCCACGAGGGTGTCGGCACGTGCGTTCTCTCGCACGGCGAACTCGCGCACGTGCTCGCTTGCCACCGCCGCGACCATCGCCAGCAACACGACGCGCCACATCGCGCCCTGCTCCCACTCACCGCACACACATTGTCACACACACCTGGAAACAAGAGAACCAAGATTACACCAACCGCGCACAGAAGCAATCAGGAGACTCGTTCTATAAAACAATGAAATTTATCGATCCAGCTACATTATTAAAGAACACAGATTTCAACATAAGATTGTTAACAATTTGCCTAAAAATACCATTAACAGATTTCAAACTTGCTTCTACGAGTATCTACACGATCCATATAAATAAATAAAATTTTAATGTGTCTCTTTGATTTTAAAATAAAGGTTGTTTTAAAAAATCAGTCCAAGTCTGTGTATTTATGCATTTTGACGACCAAACTAATTTTCATGGTTCTCTTTGACATTTTATTAAAATTATTCTGTATATTAATTCGAGAAATATTTAGGGTTCCTCGGGGAACACGTTCGACATACTATCATTGACCGGGTTCTTACTAGGACTTTCATATTTCATAAGTTCCCTAATCTACTTTGTGCTTAGTGCGAGCTTTTTAACTAGCGGTAAACGAAGTGAATCTGTTCCAACTCCATACAAATTTGGCCCTCAAGACTTCGTACCACCATAGTTGTCCCAGCAGACTTTAGCTAAATTTTAATTAAAAATCTTTATTAAGAGGCCAATTTTTTCTATGGCACAAGACGGGTGCATGACTCACGATCCATCCACTGTTACTACAAGAGCCCATTGACCTCACACAGTGATATATGAGGCTAAAGTCTCAACCGTATCGTATAGTAAATGCCCCACCCTTTAAACCGACTTCTAAAGCTCATGTAGATTAAATAATTATGTAAAAAGACACAAAGAAATTAATCTTGACAAGCTGGATAAAGAAAGTCACGAATAAATTGGCCCTCAGAGATTTTCTGTACTAGACTAAAGCCAAGCCGCGCCTTTAAAGGGCGTCACACACGGGGAAGATACTATAATAATATATTTTATCTTAACATACAATATCTCTCGCTATACATTTTGTATGAGCTATCCTCCTCCGTGCGTCGTATTCCTCAGTTCTGAGGGTCGTGACCTTTACTGAGCACTTTTGTTAGGATGTTCCTCCATTCACTCCTGTCCTCCGCGCAGTGGATAGCGACATTGATGCTGGATTCCAAAGTCGTCTTAGTCTGATCGGACCAGCGCATGGGACTACGCCCCCTAGGCATCTTTCCTTCACTTTGCCGGTGACGAGAAGTCTTTCGAGCTGAGCTATCATGAGCTATCATACATCGTTAATAATAATAATATATATTTGATAGTTCCTGGTGGTAGGACCTCTTGTGAGTCCGCACAGGTAGGTACCACCACCCTGCCTATTTATGCCGTGAAGCAGTAATACATTTCGGTTTGAAGGGTGGGGCAGCCGTTGTAACTATACTAAGACCTTAGAACTTATATCCCAAGGTGGGTGGCACATTTGCGTTCTAGATGTCTATGGGCTGCAGTAACAACTTAACACCAGGTGGGCTGGGAGCTCGCCCACCCATCTAAGCAATATAAATTTAAAAAAAATACGAAATGTAAAGCGATATTGTATGTTCAGATAAAATATTACAGTAGATATCTTCGCCGTGTGTGACGCCCTTAATGCCTCCGGTGAGATATACACTTTATTAATAAGAATTTTTAGACAGCCCTGCCTTTGTGCTCTTATCAAAAACAGCTACATCCGCAGGTAAAAACTGTAGGCGGATATCCCAAACCTCTATCTTCATGATATATTCTTAACATAATATTATCATCAGTCTGTACTATTAAAGAACTGTAGCAGAGTTATGTTTGAATATTTTTTTCGAATTTATTTATTTATTTCATCTACTCCAGATTTGGCATCCATATTACATTCATTAACAATAACATCTCACATAAAATACCAAAATTAAATAAAAAACAATAACTGCAATTTCAGAATAAAATAATAACAATTTATAATTTAATAAAACAAAAAATAAAAATGAATGTCAAAACTTAACCTAAAAGTTGGTTTAGATTCAGAGTGCTCTACATACACATATGTCCAGTGTTGCATTTTTTATCTATTTTTGTCATTACCAGGGCTATGGTTACCAAGATAATGTAAGTATCTTACTGGTGGTGGGACCTCTTGTGAGTCCGCACGGGTAGATACCACCACCCCGCCTATTTCTGCCGTGAAGCAATAATGCGTTTCGGTTTGAATGGTGGGGCAGCCGTTGAAACTATACTGAGACCTCAGAATTCATATCTCAAGGTGGGGGGCTGCATTTGCGTTGTAGATGTCCATGAGCTCCAATAACCACTTAACACCAGGTGGGCTGTGAGCTCTTCCACCCATATAAGCAATAAAAAAAAAAAAAAAAAAAGACCACGCACCATAAACATTAACAAAAGCAAAAATTAAGTGACCCCTTCACACTCATAAGCTAGACCTCGTGAGAGAGAGATGGGCAGTCTTTTCATGGTGCTCATGCAGTGCGACGTCACGCCGCGCGCTTATTCACAAACACTACACCAGCGTAACGTGTGAATGTGTTGAACGCGAACTACATAGTAGGCGTAGTGGGGGTGTCCGGTTATTTTCGTTACGGAATTTCTTGATTCAGTCGCCGCGCTCAAGGCCCGCGATAGAAGCTAAATAGCTTAAAAAAGTATCTAATCCATAATTCCTATCCCACCGCGTCGCATTAGAAATAAGTAGGGAGGTACAACCCGCACTGCCTGTGCGATTGCCAATCAGCACTCTCATCAGGAACTACAAACGCAAATTGAATTTATAGAAAAAGTAATTAAAACCCCGATACGCGCTATGATTTTTTAAATACATCTTCCTTTTTCCGAAGCGACATACATTATCTCAACAACATTTCCTGTGCGGCATAACTGTAATTTTAAATTTATATTTCTCGCCTTCAATGAAATGTATACGCTATTAATCACAAATAATTGATTGAGATGTAGTTTTATTACTAAATTTCAATTCTAAATGTATATTTAAACTGTGATACGGTTTGCTTTTAAAACAAACGCAACATTGAAACCTAAACTAAAATAATTAAATTAATAAATTTGGAATTTGTACACATTTTTAATATTGTTGTTTTTAATTTCATGTGCCATATAAGTGACCTGGAATACTTTATTAATGTTATTACCCACTAGCAGATACTTTTCCTAACAAATCAAAAATGTAAATTTATTCAACGCGATAAATTCAAATAACAATAACAAAACAAACAAACGCAACATTCAAACCTAAACTAAAATAATTAAATAAACAAATTTAGAATTTATACACGTTTTTAATATTGTTTTTTTTTTTAATTTCACGTACCATATAATTGACTTGAAACGCTTTAAGGATCTTATTGCCCACTAGCAGATACTTTTCCTAAGAAATCAAAAATGTAAATTTATTCAACGCGACAAATTCAAATAACAATTGCTTATTATCATCTGATCTTTGGTTATTGCCTACAGAAAGATAGTTACAAAGTTTGAAATCATTAATATTGAATTGTACTAGAATACAAAAGTTATTTTTAAATTCATTGTTCCAATATATTATTTAACACATTGTTAATGATAATAACCTAAAATGACTTAAATTTTTTAGGTAATTATTGATGAGCTCTTAATATTTTAGTATTAGGTACCTGACACTAAAACATAAACCTTCTCTAAAGCGCTAATACACCTGTGCCAAAGTTCATTAAAGTCGGACGAATGCTTTACGAAAATATAGCCAATATAATAAGGATCATACATTTTTAGTTATAAAAAAAAAACAAAACAAAATGAACAAAGGACATGCAAAAAAAACTATTATCTTCGGAAAGGCATATTTAAAAAAAAGGGGACCGTTATAATCCCACAGTCAACAGTTATCTCATTTTAATAAATATTGAAGAATTTAAACTTCAGTTAAATGTAGACAATTAAATTGGTGGATAATTAAAAACGATAATATAATATCACGCGCATACCACTAACAATGAAGAGCCAAAGACATTATTTCTAAATCGTCTCTAATCATAAATAAAAAAACAATCTTCAAACGATTCAATATTTTAAAATACTCTTTCATTTCTCTCGACACACATATACTACTTATTACGACGAGAATCTTTAGGAAAGGCAGCAGCAGTATTCTAAACTAAGTAGTGTCAAAAACTCCGCGCATGCGTGCTTCGGTCGCATCAAAAATTCTAAAATACGTCCCCAACACTCGCTATGTGAGATCTTGCGATGAGTTATAAGCAAGTCTTCGCACTGAGCCGGTCACCGGTGGAATTCTTAAATTTCGGTTATGGTGTTTTTACGTGTGTGGCTCTGTGTCTTTGAGCGAAACCTGACCGTCTGGGCGACCGGCCGTCCTCGGATTTAATCATTTAACTTGCCGTATTTTAACGTAGTAGCATCGATTGTGTTATTTCGGCTAATTCTGTATCGTTGTGCTTTTGATTAAATTATGATTTAAAAAAAAAACTTTTTTAACGTCATCCTGATTACAGAGAGAGAGAGAGTGTGTTCTTTATTGTACACCAAAAAAAAAATAAACAATGCGATACATTAAATACAAAAAAGTACAATTGGCGGTCTTATCGCCAAGAGCAACCTCTTCCAGACAATCATCAGGTCGACAAGAATCTTTCGGAAACAAATTACGGGCGGTGTACATATACGCACATACACATATACATTCAAATACACAATGTAATAACTACAATTTAAACACGGTTTTTTTTGAGCATTTGCAATATTTATCGGAACCTATAACCTTATCGAAAATATTATAAAACTGATACAAAATTGAAGTCTCATATGCTTTGGTAGAACAACTGCATGAATAACTTGTAAATTAAGGGTGGTAATAGTATATTCAGTACTAGGGAAGGCGATTTCGTTCATTGAACTATTGAAAATCCTATAAAGAATGTAATATGACTTGTAATGAAGTAATTTTTGTTGAAATTTATTTCATTTTACTTTTTTTTTAAAGCCAACCGTCAGTTACTGCAAAAGCAAGTAGGTACTTCACCTTACTATCAGGTAGGTCCTCATTGGCCATAAAAATCCCTTTGCCTTCTGTGAAATGATACAATTAAAACTAACGACAGTAAATTAATTTGGCGGCAACATTTTTAAAACGTCTTTTTATCTCTTTATTCACTTTCATAATTACATTGAGTAAGTCATTTTAGAGAATTTCATTTGAATGAAAATTAAATTGTTATTTGAAATGAGCTTCGTATTGTGTGATTATCGAAAACTATCAAAATATTGCACGGGCTCAACCTAAAACTCTGAGCCTGTTTAAAATTAAAAAAAACTTACATCTATGCATACTTGAATTATTTTTTATGTTTGAGAGATTACTGGTGACCTGGAGGCCTTGCCAGTTTTACCAGGGCAGGTGGGCGAGCAAGGGCTCAGCCAGGAGGGATGGGATTTGCTAAAAACTACCCGAGCGCCTCCAAAGGAGACCTAACAACTCAAGAGCAATTGCTTCGCGAATGAATCTACTACCGGATCGGAATCGCGACCCGCTGAGAAGATCCGGCGAGAAACTCAGCGAGCTGATATTTAGGTTAGGTTTGTTTGAATTCTAAATTGAGTCGACTATTATCAAAGCCGGCAATGTGACTTTTGGACAATTATTGGTAAATCAGAAAAACGAATTATTGACTTTGTATTCCATTGGCAGTCACAAAACTCTTCTGAGCGACATCTTAGATAAATAACAGGTTAAGTATTAACCTTTATTTAATGCAGGTTTGAATCGTATTCTTTGAAGGAGACGATTATATTCAAATCAATCTGTATCGCCATATCAATAACATTTTTTTGTCCAAATACACAGATTGCCACCTTTGATAATAGACGACTCAATTATCGGCGCTCATTTACAAAAAAAAAACTTCATTACCGAGAACTGATCATCACCTACTTTCACACGTGAAACAAAACTGCAGCTATCTGATTAAAATTCTGATACAACAACTCTCTAGTCCTTTGAATTGAAAGCTTCGAGAATGCGGCAGAATGGTGGTAACCGTCCAGCCTCACAGCATGCCTTAACACCGGCATGAGAATGCTAAAGCTTAGCTACTTATTTCAGCTAACGCCGTCACGCCAACAAGAATGGAACAATGCGTGCTTTAGTTAAATAGCGCTATATATTTATAAGGCCAAGGGCAACACGGTTGCCGGACACTGGATACCTTGATAATCGTATTAGTCGGGAATATTTTGCTGGCTACGAAAACCAATACGATTGTGAGTGATCAACATTAACAACTTAATATCTTCAAAGATAATGTAACGAAGGATATCTGATTGGATGCGCTCAGATTTGATTGAAAAACTCCTAAATAATTATGATTTTATTTCATTTATCGAAGTTGTCGTGGCTTAAAGGATAATATAATAAATAGGAATAGGAATGAATAGAATAATATAATAAATAGGATAATAAAAGATGCCTTGTGTAAATGTACCGAGCGATGCAATTATATCAGTATTCAAATCTTACAGGCAGGTATAATTTTTTTCTAATATTATAAATACGTATCTACTTAACAGATGTTGCGAAATTAATACCATGGTAAAGAAATAAAATCGTGTATTAAAAATCAAACCCGCAAAAGCGACATGCGTAATGACATACGTCACTAAACAATTGAGATAGACCTGGAGTCTCAAAGTGGCTGGCGGAATTCACGTTAATGTCTATGGGCTCCGAGAATCCCTTAAAACCAGATGAGCCGCGAGTTCATAAAAAATCGTTTTTCATAATATTGTTAACAATTGATTGTGTTACATATTTCGGTAATATATAAATAAATATAATGTTAAATATATTAATGTTATTATATTCAATATAATATCAATATAATATTCAATCAATCAGAAGTAGTTAAACTTTAATAACCCTATACGAACATAGTACATTGTCTAGTTTGTTTCAAAATCGCGTTCAAAAAAGCATTGCAATTCGATAAATTTTAGAATTATATACCTAAATACTAGAGCATTAATTCAACACCCATATTATTAAAATACCAATTGAAATTAGTTCTTGCTTACAAGAAAATAAATATGTGTATTTTTAATTTTTTTATTGAATTGTAAAGAATATTTTTCCGAATCATTTGCGCGGTTTTAAATAAAAATAAAACCTTTAAATTGACATAAGCTTTACTTCTAATGAATTTTTCGTTTGATACAGCTGATCACATTTTACGTTACATAATTTTGTATTTATTCTAAAAGACTTATTAAAATTCTTTGCTATAAATGCCTAACCAATTTGCCTTAGATATTAATCGAATATTGTTATAGTAATGTTACAGTGAAACTAAAATATGAATGTGTGTTAATTTAAAGTTATGAAAGTTGTAAAAACCCAAAATATGGTTAACTATAAGCAATATCTGTATATTGGTATACGTATTAATGGCTCAGCGTATTTCCAACGGTTCAGACAGAGGGGGCTAACATCCAACTGTAGATCCCTGTAGATCCCCCTAATATATTACCGAATGTTAACGGTTTTCAAGCGATTTGGTATTTACAAATAAAGAAAAAATTGCTAATCCAAAAATTTTCAGTGATGTAAATTATGAGAAACTTAATAATAAAGTTTAAGAAGTAATAGAAATGTTTAAATATAAGTACTTAGAATCTCATTTCCTTGTCAAGTAATACATAGTACGTATTTTAAAAGATCCTACACTATGTATATACAATATTTTTATTTATTTATTTATTTAAAAGCCTCAGTTTTGGCTTTATGCGTCAAATAGACGGCTGCATTCCGCCTAAGACCTAGACCTATGTGCCAATCTACGCTAAGTTACAAAGTAACTGCCGCTATAATTAATAAATTTATTAAAATTGCTAAACATCGAAAACCTTTCAATATGCCGTTAGCGAAACCCTAATAGTACTATAAATTATACAAAAAATATATGTATCCGAACTGAACCGGGAGAGGCGAGCGTCGCTTTGCATTGAATGCGCTTTAATCGAAAGCTTAAAGCTCCCGACGGTTAACATACGAATACTTCTTTTTACATGTCGGTTACATTTCGAGAAAATTATTCATCAAACATACTAATACCGTACTATGAATGGACTAATCAAATATACGTTGGGCGGATACTTTCAAATAAGTACTAAATATAAATTATTTGAAAACAATTTTTAAGTAGCTTAGTACTTAGAAAGGAATTTAATTTAAATGGGTTTTGACGATTTTTTTTACGATTCAATACTTTTATTTATTAACCCACTGAAAAAGATAGAACACCGTTGGAATAGTTACCAGATCTAAATCTATGAATACAGGCACACCTGGTGATATGTTTAGGCGATCAGAGGAATGGGGAAGTAATAGACGCACCTAAAAACGGTATTAGGAGGTGTCAATACATACATATGACCTGGAGTTGAAAAAGATTACTTTTAACATACCATCACACTTTTTTATGCCGTATATGACTTAAATAATGCTATCTCTATATCTATATTATTTGATACGTTATTTTGTATACAAAAATAAAATTCTATTAATAAGATAACGCGCACAGGATAACGCAGAAAACGTTTCTTTCCAAATTCAAAAGCAAAGTTGATTGACATTTTCGAGCATTATCATACTAATTGAAATTCCAAGAAGACTTCTGAATTAAACATAACACGGGACTACCGCATAAACACTAACAGCATGCCTACATTCTAACCGATGATAAGCGAATAAACCGGGTCGAATACGAACCTCCGAAAATCAATGGACACAGAACACACACAAACATAAACTGATATTAGTATTTATTATATTTAAACACAATTTTAGCACAGCACTGCAATCCCGCAAATACTTTTCAGAATTTTATGGGTGTCTTTTTTTTTGGATAGCCCGTCGTAGACGCGTGCAGCCTTGATCGGAGGCTGCGTGGGGACTGAAGTTGTGTCTAACGGGGAGGCTCCCCGCGGAACAGGTTGTGAACTGGCATACCTTTTGAGCGCCAATTTCTTTGGTTAGAACGCAACGCGGAGCCCGACGATTGATACGCGAGTTGTATTTTAACGCCTATCGAAAACTTTTATAGACAATCATAGCTTTTGCCCGCGACTTCGTCCGCGTGGAATAGTTACTTTTTGCATAACACTAAATTTTACCTGCGTAGAAAGGAAAAACAGAAAAACGATTTTGAAACATTATTTATTAGTATTCCGTTTGTATTGATATTAGCGTGATGTTACATAGCTTATAGCTTTCCTCAATAAAAGGGCTATCTAACACTGAAAGAATTTTTCAAATCGGACCAGTAGTTCCTGAGATTAGCGCGTTCAAACAAACAAACTCTTCAGCCTTATAATATTAGTATAGATTTAAAACTACACGAAGCGTCCGTGTTTTAATGTGTGCGTAATATTCTTTTGATTTCAGACATTAATCATCTTCTTCTGATTTTATATTAGTCCCAATTTTTAAGGGGGGGTTGACGTATAGTAAATAATTGAACGCAGAACTGTAAGCCAAATCCAATCACAACGCGAAACCATTGCTACTAATGGTATTGGTATCTAAAGGTGTCAGGTATTATTGCCGCGAAGCAGTCATCCATTGAAGAAAAACAGCCATTCATCATATCATTCTCCTGTCTTTCTTCCAGTCACCTGGGATCGGCGCAACATATGTTCTCCTTCCATACTCCTCTATCATACATCATTTCTTTACTCACTCCCCTCTTAGGCATGTCGTCTTTCATGATAAGCAACCATTGTACAGTACAATAGAGATTCTGAGCTCACGTGTCAAGGTGAGACGTTAGTGAATTGTTGATTATGGACTGTGAGAAGGATTTGATATCACGCGGACCGAGAACTTGCCCGCCTGTCTATAGAAATGTAATGGCAGTATTTAGGGCAATACTGACGTAATAGGTACAAGGGACTATTTTACAACAGACGGATGGCCCACACCTTCGTCTGTTGAATATGATCTAACACGCTGCAAGGTCTCCGATTGATTTGAATTTAAATATATCGCAACACATGCAAGCGCCGTGACAAGTATTAACATTGAGGCAACGGGACCCGGTTTATTTTTATAAACGTTTTTTTTTCTTTTCCTTTTTCATCTGCTATCTTTTTTCCTAGAAAAATCAAAAGGTATCCTTATTAATTTCAAACGTATAATAACGCATTAAAAAAACGTGTAATAACGGAAACTCGAACGCGTTGAAGTCTTTTGTTTGAAAATTCTTAGTAATATCACAAAAGTACTTTCATTTAGAATAAACATAGCGATTTTTGGTGGGTAAACTTTGTGTAGAGTTAATGGGAGGTCAAACAACGTGCAATATTTTTTCTAGAATCATCTTTACAAGATTATTTGCGGTGGGAAGCCTTTACGTGTAACTGCTACTATCCTGCTTATACCTGAAGGATTCCACAGCACTTATATGTATAGTGCGATTTAAGCGGCTTGAAGTCGGTGGGCAGCCGCTTGGCTCTGTCCCTGGCATTACTGAAGTCCATGAGCGACGGTAACCACTCAGCATCAAGTGGGCCGTATACTCGTCTGCCTACAATGGGCAAAAAAATAAAAAATCTTTGACCGTATTTTTTATTGCTTAGATGGGTGGACGAGTTCACAGCCCACCTGGTGTTAAGTGGTTACTGGAGCCCATAGACATGTACAACGTAAATCCAACACCTTGCGATATAAGTTCTAAGGTCTCAGTATAGTTACAACAGCTGCTCCACCCTTCAAACCGAAACGCATTACTGCTTCACGGCAATGTCTTTAATCTCACACATTCGATTTCGATCAGAATATAATTAAAATAAGTCAAATTATACATTCGATCGATGCCGAAGCCACAGAACGTGCTTAACCGTGCGATTCTATGTTAGAGCGCCATCTCTTGGCATAATTAAAACGTATGCATAATATACACAAAATAGCCTCGTTTCGGTTTTTCAATACGCTTTTATTAGCTTCAGACGTATGTAGTACGTGTATGTATGTAACGGAATCTTTGAACATGATTTTGACCCCCTTCAAAACTTTGGATTAACTCGAAATTTGGTATACTTATTAAGGACCGATGACAATACAAAATAAAAAAATATAGAAAAAAATATTGGAAATTTTTTTATTCAATTAAAAAATCTATATCTATACTAATATTATAAAGAGGAAAGATTTGTTTGTTTGTTTGTTTCGAATAGGCTCCGAAACTACTGGACCGATTTGAAAAATTATTTTTCCATTAGAAGCCGACATTGTCCCTGATGAACATAGGCTACTTTTTTTAATTTTTTTTTTTTTTTTTTGTTTCATGTGTGTTTTAATGTTTCCGAAGCGAAGCGAGGGCGGGTCGCTAGTGAAAAATAAATAGGTGCGGTGCGGTGCGAATGAGTATTCTTAGAATAACGCTGTATATTGATTGTATTATACTGTATTATACCAGATCGCTGTATTTTACTGGTGGTAGGACCTCTTGTGAGTCCGCACGGGTAGGTGCCACCACTCGTCCTATTTCTGCCGTGAAGCACTAATGCGTTTCGGTTTGAAGGGTGGGGCAGCCGTTGTAACTATACTGAGACCTTAGAACTTATATAACTCAAGGTGGGTGGCCTATTTACGTTGTAGATGTCTATGGCCTCCAGTAACCACTTAACACCAGGTTGGCTGTGAGCTCGTCCATCCATCTAAGCAATAAAAAAAATTCAAATGGAAGCGCTTTGCCTTAGAAAAACGAAGAAAGGTTTTACCAACCGATACCGGCTTTCGAAATGGTACATTATAGGACGTAGTGGAGAAATTTCGGTACGAAATGAGGTGAGAATATTGTTAACGATGGAATATAGAGAAATGTAGTAGCAATATTGAAGACTGGGTATTGCACAGTCGCCTTTACGGCCAAATATAATTACCATTAAGAACCACAACTTCTCTGCAAAAATAGGGAATAAAAGAATGCGCAACCAAAATTCGAGTGCAATATACTCCCAACATAATTGAAACATTTCAAACTAATCTATCCATTTTCTTGAATGATAAATCCCACATCAACGTCTGTCCCTTTTCAGTTTCGCTTTTTCATTTCATCGAAACTTAAAACTTAATTCTTGCGCAATTTAGGCGCGATAGAATTGAAACATTTGAACGTATTCTATGTGCTGAAACTGAAATATAGAACCACTGAAAACGAAGTCAAGCAACATCGGGCGTGGTCAGTACTTGGATGGGTGACGGCCTGGAAACCACGTAATGTTGCCTTTTTCCTTTGTTTTTTTTTTATAACTCGTGAAGACATGTGCTGGTCGTGTAATACGAAAAACTTATCGCCAACGTCCATACCATGTTGAATACACCGGTTCTCGTCCGATCACCGAAGTCAAGCAACATCGGGCGTGGTCAGTACTTGGATGGGTGACCGCCTGGGAACACCACGTGATGTTGGCTTTTGTCCTTTGTTTTTTTGTTATTCGTCACGATACGCTATCTTTCTCGTACAATACAAACTTTTCATCGTTCACGTCCACACCATGTTGAATACACCGGTTCTCGTCCGATCACCGAAGTCAAGCAACATCGGGCGTAGTAGTAAGATCCATGATGTGTGTATTATGGGCTAAGTTCTCGACTGTCCCTACGTACAGTATCGAAACTGAAAATTTGCGATTTTTTTTTATGACACTAAGATATTTCTTTTTATGTATGTTTTCACACAAAAAAGAGAAAAAGCTATAAAATACATATTAAACCATGTTTTTAATGAGTATAATATCGATACTTAACAAATCAATCAGCGTAAAAAATCGAATGTTTAATTTCGGTACTATACGCGGATACAAGAAGCGTGCGTGCAGGACGAAACTACCGCTTTCGTTGCTATACGCGGGGCCCCGCGCGCCCGTGCGTTCCGACGCAATTCTGAAGTAATGTGGTTCTAACGGAAAACTGATAAGTATATTAACAGATTTATTAATTCCGAGTGCATGATGTTTATTTTTTCCTTGTTTTTTAATCTGATTTCCTTAACAATATTCTGTGATTAATTAAGTTTACCTCAAAAACAATGTATTTTAAAGTAAATGTCACTCACCCGAAGTATACTATCGAAAGTCCCAAATTCGATTTTGTACGTCGATTAACATTTTTTTGGAGTATCGAAAGTGACAGTTTCGATATTATTCGCTGATGTTTAATTTCCTTGTGTAATCGAATCTGGTACATTCATTATTATACGCGGGTACATTAGTCAATGAGCCAATCGAAAATACCACTTTCGATGATTTCATTCGGAATTATATTTTTTTTATTTTTATATTCGATATATCTACTATAGAATATTACTTTTCTTAAAATCAATTTGTATGTTTTATTAATTTATGTTATAACATATCAACAGAACTATATTTTTTACAAATCAACTTTTGTTTTATTAACTTATTTGATACATGGACAGTATTATAGTTTCTCCTAATGTGGCCATACCTAGGCATCACTTATAACTGAATCGAACTGAACTGAAGGTGACTCGTCATCTACAATTAAAAAAAGAAAATCTACTTTTAAAGTTAACCTAAGCAAAAAAATAAAAGGAGGAAAGGAAAAGGTGCAAAGACAACTGGATAGATGTTAAAAGAAAAATTGTAGTGAATACTGGTCAACAATATATTTACAGGAATGAAAAGGTACATAACAAAAAAGGAATGGGACCGATTTGTAAAGCAACTTGTAAATTAAACTGCTGCGAACATTTTAATGAAACAACTCGTCAGAAAATTCATACAAGTTTTTGGCAATTGGCTGACCATGCTAAAAAATTGAATTTTATTAACAAATTTACCAAAAAGTTAAACAAGCACCGTTTTACCACTGAAAGTATATCTAGAAGACAGTTTACCACTCAGTATTTCTTACCAGATCCAGTCGAAAATCAAAACTATCCCTGCGAATATAGACGTGTTTGTATTAAAACTTTTTTGAACACCTTGTCGATTACGGATCAATTCGTCCGTACTGCTCATCAAAAACTAAATCAGGAAGGTATCACTTTACCAGATAACAGATGAAAGCAACCATATAGTTAAGATAGATTCTAATATTATTCAAAGTGTATCTGATCATGTAGCCCCTTTAAACCAATTGAATCCCATTACGCCCGAAAACATAGTAGCAAGCTTTATTTAGATAAGAACTTATCAATGAGAAAAATAAAACTTAAATAATGGGTGGGACAATCTTCATCTTTATAATAACAAAGCGCAAACTTTACGCCAGTATACAGACATAATTAATGAAAATATGAATAGGATTTATGTGACCAATGCCACAGTTTTTCAAACGAAAACTCTCCAACTGAAGAGCAAATTAGCGCCTATGACAAACATAATTATTGAGACTAAAACTATTGCTAGAGAATTTAAAAATAATGATAAAGTTATTGCTCAAAAGTGGTCTGAATCAGTTGTGCCACATTGGATTTCCGGTAAATTTTGAATTGTCCTCATGGTGACGTGGAATTATTTTATTATAAAGATACTGGAAAGAAGGAAGAGACGTGCTATATGTAGACAAAGTGCACAGGCAAAAGGGGAGCAACTGAAGTAAGCAGTTGCTTACTTCATTTTTTTAACAGAAAAGTACAGTAAGGTGCCTAGGAATTTCTCTTTTGGTCCGATAATTGCGCGGGCCAAAACCGTAACCGAATAATACTCTTTATATATGTATCTGGCAAAAGAATATAAAATCAATATTACTCATCGCTTTTTAGAGCAAGGGCACACGCAGAACGAAGGAGATAGTGTACACGCTCATAAAGAGCAAGAGTCTAAATGAACTGATACACATACACCCCAGATCAATGGTTTGCGTTAGTGCGTTGGTCTAAAACTAATAAAACCCCATATAATGTAGTGGAAATCACTCAAGATGACCTTTTTAATTTTAAAGCTGTATTGGATGATCGCAAGTGGAAAAAAGATATTAGAAACGCAAATATGAAGTGGAATTTATTTTTATTAAAGAAATTAGTGTGCGTAAAGATGATCCAAATTATTTGTATTTTAAATACAACCTTAAAGATAATCCTTCATGCTTAAACACCAAAATAGAAACAAGAAGTCATGGAAGAAGGCAAGTAATTGATATCGAATTAAATAAATTGTATAGTCAAACATTACCATTACCTGAAGCCAAATACATATAAGGATTTAATTCATTTAAGTAACACTGGAGTCATACCCAAAGAATACCATAGTTATTATAAGAATTTGAAATATAGCAGGAACATATTTGAAGAAGACTGACGATTCAGACTAAATACAATATTATAGTACAGTTATCCTACAGTCTGTACTTACCTGAATCTGTTATGTTACCCGCTTTAGTTTAATTTTTAAGACGTCCCTTTTTAAAACTTCCCTTTGATCAGTATTTAAAATTTTTATGATTATTTATAGAAGAAATTATAAGAAATGTTTTTTTAATAAGAATACTAAATCATTATTAGAATTACTCTAAGAAATGCGAATGTTATTGGATTTTAAGTTAATTTAAAGCTTTTATTTTGTTTAGTTTTTACTTTGTAGAATTAAATATGTTCATATTTTATTCAAAGAACTTTGTTATTTCTATATTTTATTTTTAACTAACTGAAGAATAAAAGTGTGTTTCATTTGATATCATTATATTAAACGTAAATCTGTGATTGCAATAATAGTTATGAATTTTATTGATTTCATTTTAATTCATAACATGAAATCAATTAAAACTTAGTAAACTAAACTTGTCTTTGTTTTAATTAAAATCGTTCTACAGGCCAAGTATCGAAACGTGTAAAATACGTTGACGTACTGTATCGAAAGTGACACTTCCGATAATTTTTTAATTTAAATGTACAACGTAAAATATCGAAAGAGTCACATTCGATAATTTTGATAAAATAGTTCCCAAGTAAATAATCGAAATCGGCCGTTTCGATTGTTCACACTGATTGATTAACGTAGTAAAGTATCGAAACTAACATTTCTCAAAAACTATGAAGAATTTGGGATAAAATGACATCTACATTTAATTGCCAGTAAAAGTTTCCCATATATCTGAAATTATTTGCAGATAGGCCAATAAATGACAATTTGGTACACAAAATTAACTTCAAAGTGCTCTCCTGTAAAGTACCGTTTTTCAATTTCGATATTATACGTAGGGACAGTCGTTCTATGTCGAACTCTTGCACGTATCATGATGACCGGTGCTTAGAATGCTTACAAGAACAGATCAGGAGGATCCGATAAGTGATGCTTAGAACGACGGTGGCTTCGCATTGCCCCATCTATTATATCGGATATGTAATTAGAAAGAAGTGCTTATACAAGCAATGAGCGTGTTGAATAAACAAAAAATGTATACGGACACAACTTGTACAGAGAAGCAAGCTAGTTGTTGCGTTATGATAATAATTGATCGTGGACTGTATTTTTTGTATGATTTAGTAAATCTACTGAACCTACTTAATATTACAAATTAACGACTTAATATAAGAAAACTATAAAATTTTTGCTTTGCTTTTGGCGGTTGGAATGGGGTTGGCAACTGTCAAAGTGGCGCTGATGTGCATTGTTCCCATAACATTCAATATTTGTATTGGAATTTTTGATTAAAAATTATTTTAAGCACAATGACGCGTTGTTTTGTGCCAATATGCTCAGAAATTGGAGTACATCAATTCCCGAAGGACAAGAAAATTGGAAGACTGTGGTTAAAGGAAAGGGGCTTGGTGTCATGGCAGACGTCGTTCGCTGACATTTTTACGTTCAAAAACTGAACTCTAGTATACGTATGTACGCAAGAGTCTGCGGCGCAGAGGGGGCAAGGCGGCATGAGAGAGCATCAAGCCGTTTGCCGTTATGGCAAATGGTTCGATTTTTCTGCCGAAGTACCACCATAGATGTTTCACATCAAAACCTTCAATGCTGACAGAACTTTCAAATGTATTGTTTTATTGCTATATTTTGGTAACGCATACTGACCTACCGGCAACTGTAGGTTATATTGACCCCAAAGACTCATCTCCACGCTCGTTGGCATTAGCATAAAAAAACGTACCACAGAAAATATTAATGCTTAAAATAGCTTCCGATGGTCCAGATAAACGTTCAATATCAGATAGTTCACCAGTCAATCTTGTCAGATAAGCCAGTTCGACAGTTTCCATGTTATCTTTCGCCACAGATACCCTATTAATTATTTTATAGATTATCGTAATTTTGTTGATAGAGATGAGCCGGCTATCTCACGGTCGAAATGATCTCAATCGATTACGAAAGCACATAGATACAAAAAGACACCAGCATTGAAAGCCACCCACATTGAAACATGACATCGAAGACTTTTTTGCCAACCTCCAAAAAGAACTGCACGAGTAATGAATGAAAGAGTGTTGACTATAGCTCTTCTGGGCACCTAAAATGCGACCAGTAAACTGAGTCATAATCATCATTAACAGCCTATTATACCTAATCCACTGTTGGACACAGGCCTCTCCCAAGACACGACTCGATCTTGGGCCTCTCGTCTCCATTCCTGCCCGCTACTCAACGTATATCGGCATTCCACCTTATTACTGGGTGTCCTACACTACGTTTATCAGTGGCTTCTACTCCAGAAGTCATTTTACATTGACCTACCTACCTACTGACCACGCCCGATGTTGCTTGACTTCGGTGATCGGACGAGAACCGGTGTATTTAACACGGTATGGTCGTTGCGGATGAGTGAGACGTTCGTTTTGCACTAGAAACATGAGTGTCGTGACGAGTTACCAAAAAAACAAAGGACAAAAGCCAACACCACGTGGTGTTCCCAGGCGGTCACCCATCCAAGTACTGACCACGCCCGATGTTGCTTGACTCCGGTGATCGGACGGAGAACCGGTGTATTCAACATGGTATGGACGTTAACAATGTTATATTTGTATTACACAATCAGCTCATGTTTTCACGAGTTATAAAAAAAAACAAAGGAAAAAGGCAACATTACGTCGTGGTTTCCAGGCCGTCACCCATCCAAGTACTGACCACGCCCGATGTTGCTTGACTTCGTTTTCTTGTCCAAGAAGAGGGGGAGAGTGATCGAGACCGATTGAAAGAGAGTGAGATAGAACGAACGTCGATGATGCTACCAAGAATTCGAAGTGCAACTTAACCCACAGAAACAGCCTTCTGATATTCTCGCCGGATCTTCTCAGTTTGGCCGCGATTTGGATCCGATGATAGAATTAGTGGGGCATTGCTCTTGCTAGAGTAGATGTTCGCAAGTGTCCAAGGCCAAGCTCCGTGAGCTCGCCTACACGTTCGATGAAGCAAGCTGATATAATTTAAAATTCTTGGTGGCAGAGCGTGGTTTAAATCGCAGAGTGAAAGGCAGTTATGAAATAATATACTAACGCACTTTTATAAATTAGTATTAGTTACGTCGATGTTTTAGAATTTTATATCGAAATCACAGTTTTGTTATTTTATTTTATATTCACGAAGTGACAGACATTTCTTCACTTATTCTTATGACACCTCTTGCAACTGCTTTCTATGTATATGTTTTCTTTTGATAAGGAGTTCCTATACTATCAACTATAATACAAGCACGATACCTTAGTGTTACTAGCAATATGTAGGCAAAAAAATATATAAAAATGAATTCGACCTCATATATTAAAATAAACCTAAGGCCAAATCTAACCATCTGGCTGGTGTTTTGCCCACGGTGCGTAGAGATGGTTCATCCAAATTTTCATGTTTGGAACTTGTTATAGGTAATACATATTATCATGTGGAATTATTCTTGTTCTTGATACGGTTTGAATATTTCTTTGGATTATTTTTTTCGGAATTAATAACACCCTGCTTCTCTACATCCCGTGTCCACCATTTCTTCTTCTTTGCCTCCACCTTATCCCACTAGGTGGGGTTCTCAATTTTTCTATTCCATTCTCTTCTATCATCTTAACAATCACTCCTCTCGCTCTCATATAGTCACTCACACACTCGATCCATGTCTTCTTCGGTCGACCTCTTCCCCCTCTAGTTTGCACTACCGTTTCCATACATCTCCTGGTCACGTGCATTTCTTCTTTACGCATCACATGTCCATACCACGCTAACCGTCCGCTCTTTAATGTGTCAATCACCGTGTCCAACACTGTCGGCAGGATATCCTTGTACTATAACACGTAATCCCGGGATTCCTGGGACAGAACGAGCATGGATCGAGGAGTATGGTTAAAAGGTTGCACGTTTGTAAGATACGTATTGATCAGCTAACACATTATCTTGGGTCTTCTTCGCCGGTCCCAAAACCGACATACAGAAGCGAACCGAAACATTTAGGCCTAAAGCTCAAGCGAGATTTCTATAGCGGTCCCTGGTTGGTGCGGAAAGAGAATAGGGCTCTTTCTTATGCCCTACTGCCTAATTAGTCATCGTCTACGTCGAGTATAGTTGTCATAACTAGTGTTGGCACCCGTACTTCATAATAAAGTATTGTACGTTATTTCAGGTAATTGTCCTCTATACTTTGTGTAAACAATAAAGTAGGTACACGAAAATACTTTATTTGGCATGATTTGGTTTCTTTGGGATTTTGAAAAGTTTATTTATATGTATTTTTTCGATAAGCGAAATAGGTACATCGATTGCTCAATCGATGTCGAAAATATGTATTTAAACATAATAATAATAAAATTTAAATTTTACTTTATTTTAATACTATGTACCTACTTTTTTCTTTTTTTTATGATTGAAGGATTACTGGTGGCCCGGAGGCCTTTCCAGTTTCACTAGGACAGCTGGGCGAGCAAAGGCTCAGGAGTGCTGGGATTTGCTAACAGCTACCCGAGCTCCTCTGAAGGAGACCTATCAACTCAAGAGCAGCTGCTTCGCGAATGAATCTACTACAGGATCGGAATCGCGACCCGCTGAGAAGATCCGGCGAGAAACTCAGCGAGCTGATTCATGGGTTAGGTTGCACGGCGAACTCTTTGTCGAGTTCGACGAGTACGGTTACCGGGGTCCCTAAGCCTGCTCCTAGTGTTAGAGCTGAAGGCGTCTAATGCAAAGGTTATTGGATCTGATGGATCCGTAAGGACGTGGGCGTCGACGGTGACTGGCTCCTGCATGATCAGGATTCGGGGAGTAGTCAGCGGCGGCAACTATAAGGCGATTATCATGACGCATAGCCTTATCGAAGTACCGTTTCGACGCTGACTTCATGTATTTCTGGATAGATTCGAGGCCCAGGTCTTCGTGTAGGTCGACTTTCCTCACGAACCACGGAGCTCCGACGGCTAACCTGCAAAAGCGGGATTGTAGAGATTGGAGGGTGTCTATGTGTGTGCGGGCCACGTGAGTGAACACCACACTCTAAGTCATGACGGGCCTTATGCAAGTTTTGTAAAGTGTCACCTTATTCCGAAGGGACATTTATTCCGCTTACAGATCATGGGGTAGAGTCTACCGAGAATAAACGCGGCACTATCACGGACTGATTTTATATGCGGGCGGAATGTCATCGATGCGTCCAGGGTAACGCCCAAGTACTTGACCTTCCTGGCCCAGGGTATGGGTTGTCTAAAGAGAGTAATCAGGGGTGTACTTTTTTTCCTATAATAACCTATGTATCTGCAAAAAAAAGGTGGCAACTCTAGTCATAACTGCTGCTCAAATAAATGTACTTACCTTTGTGATTTTTTTCCAAGGTATTTGTAAAAATCTGTTGTAGAATATCTTGTTCTTTCGCACACCCGTAGGACAGTAAAATCACGAACCAAGGTTCAATAAAAATGATCAGTATAATAACTTTTTTTGAAGTTTTATTCGCAGAAAAATCTTATGTATAATATAAATAAACTTTTCAAAACATTTTAAGTTTAAATTCGATTTTGAATCTTAGCCAATCTCATTGAAGTTAAATGATAATAAGTTGCATTTAATGAACCCAAGCAAAGATTTTCTCCCATTTTAAACACAATTGACACATTGACAACAGTAGTATTTAAAAACAGAGAAGTGTTTTGATCGCCCCAGTTCACCAGAAACACTCCTTTATTAACTATAGTTAAAACAACATTGTCACCTCAACTGTAAATTAAAACCAGATCCACAGTACAGGTGCCAAGGTCAATACCCAGAGAATAACTAAACAATTAAGTTACATAATTAATATTTAACTAACCTCAAAAGATTCAAAACATGACTGCCAAAGCAATTCGTAACCAATGCACTCAAGATGTTGTAAGCATTTTATCAATACCCTACAATCATCACAACATCAAAGTTCAGGTGTTTAAGTATTATAGATGAGCTCTGAAAAGTCAGTCCTTTTATGGGCAGTTGTGTTATGAAATAATTTTTGACATTTTATTCTATTTTATTTTATTAATCTAATTAATTACTATCTTATACAAAAAGTTCAATTTGAATAATATAAACCCAGTTAATCTAAAAACAAACAATCTCCCTACATTCGTAACATTTTACATGTCATGTTAGAAGTCTACACATTGTCCGAGACTGAACATTCGAGATTAATATAAAAAAAGACAAAATACCTAAAGAAATAACATTGTAGTTTTATGAGGTACAAACTTCAAACAGTTTAAATCTATTTAATTCTCTATTTAAAAATTTTCTTAGCTATGGGACACATTGTAATAAGCGTAAATTTGTAGTTATTGCATTATTAAAAAATAAACATAAGAAAATATTTCTTACACTGAGTCTATATGAACCACATCCATTATTTTACATAAACATAAAATTGTACTTTATGATTAGTATATAAAATCAACTAAAATTGAAATTGAATGGTATGTTGGGCCAATGCATTGGTTTATCTCTTTCACAGGAATCTAAAAAATCACATTCTAGTGACATCTCTAAAGCACACATCCTCTGCCAATCCTTTCCATACAAGGCCTTTAATTTTTCCTCAGACCTCTCTGCTTTGTTAGAAGGCTCAGACACGTTTGCATCCTGGGGATTTACTGAATCTAACTTGGTTTTTAACTTTTCGCGTTCCAGTCTAGCGTCTTCTTTGAACTTCGCATTATCTTTCAAAAACTGTATAAACTCCTCGCTCACTTCAATGTCATTATTTTCTTCGCAAATTTCTTCGTCGTCGATATTAAACTCGTGTTTCAAGCTTTGTTCTTTCTTGACATTTTGTTTCTGTATAGGAAGGTCACTTGTGTAATTTTTCTTAATAATATCATGTAGTAGTTTGTTTTCATATTCCAATGCCTTCGCTTTTGACTTCCAATAAGCGATTTGGTGTTTCAATTGCCAAGTCGCTGCAGTTGTGAAATTCTCTGCCCAAGATGACATTGTAAGACCGAAATGTATCCGTTTGAGATTTTGGAAATCTCTTTTGTTACCTAATTGTTTGTTTTTTTGTGCTGTTTTCCTTTTACGCCTCCGACGACGGTTATTTATGACTGTTTTACTGATTTGTAAATTTTCTTCAGGCAGATCACGCTGTGAAAACATTTTGTCTGTCACCACACCAACTGTCACGCATCAATTGTCAACTGTCACCATGTTATTATCTATGAATTGTTCTAGTATGTATGTAATTATTGTAGTAATTCAATGTTTCTTCAGGTTTAAATTTGAAATAAGAGTTCGAATCAAAATAACTCGATTTCAATTTATTCAGTTATATTTAATTTGCTGCCACTTCAATTTTTTAACAATAAACATGACTACAGTCTTATAGTCTTTTGTGATGAAATATTTGCCTGTATAGACTGTATTATCTTTGCCTGTCCCGTCAAACAAATGAAGTAAAAGAAAGTGTAATGGTAAAGTAAATAAACAATTTATTCAAATTGCAATGAAAAGAAATGAATCTATTTAAAGTATAAAATCTAGTAAAGTATAAAATTTATTTATGAAACATTTGGATAAACAATGAATTATAAAGACAAATGCCGTACTTGTTTGGGTAGTTCTACAGACATGAGATCCATTAGTTCTTCAATTTCCATAGGAGGACGAGACGTTCAGTTTGCGGAAATATTGCTGAATTTCTATAGCTATCAGGTATTACTCATAATATAATTAAGTTACCATAGTTTCAAAATTATTAGTTGGAAAATATTCATTGAATTCATTGAATCGTTCTGATCGTAAATACTACATTTAATTAAAAAAAGAACGGAATTTTACAAGGAATACAGATACCGATGAAGGTGATGTTAAATTTTAGGATTGTGACTCTATTCTTTTGTTAATAAATTTTGTGACATAATAATGCTTTGTAATGTTCTCGATTTTTGCTGGCAATAAACGATTATTATTCTTCTTGTAGGTAACAGAAGATCCCCTACTTTCTGAAAACCTTTGCATCAGCTGTGCTCACCAACTAACCATCACATATTCTTTCAAAGTCCTAATAGAATCAAGCTATAGAAAATTAATAGAAAACTATAACGATTTAAACCATACAAACGATAATTACGAAGCTGTAAGTGAATCTTATGATGAAAATAAAAAAAATTATAACAGAAAAAAGAAAAAATTCAAGACAAAAGTGAAAGTTAAAGAGGAACTTGTAACAATATACTGCGCTGTGTGTAAACAGGAATTTAATTGTATTAAAACATTAAATGAACATTGTACTAATAGTCATCCCACAAAAGGAGCTGGCAGGAGTTGCGATTATTGCAGTGACAAATTTGAAGACTTCAGATCTCTGGTGCTACACAGAAAACTTCACTTGACACCGTTTTTGTGTGAAAACTGTTGGGATGGCTTTCTCAATGAGGAAGAACTAAGTATGCATACCTGCCAGCCAAACAGAGATAAAAGTAAAACTAAAACGGAGAGAGTGCTACGTCAGTGTGACCAATGCGGTAGGTCTTACCCCCCAAATTACATTAGAATCCACATGTTAACCCATGGTGACGAAAGATCGTACAGCTGCAAATACTGCCCCAAGAAGTTCAAAGTTCCGGGAAGTCTCAATTCACACGTATTATGGAATCACAAAAGAACACGAAACTACAAATGTGAAGTTTGCAATGCAACATTTATTTCCTCGAGCTCTAAAAGTTCGCACATACGTAAGAATCATTTAAAAGAAAAGAAATACCGATGTGATACATGCGGGAAAAGGTTTTTCTCCAAATCTGAACTGCAGAGGCACTCTTTGACTCATACTGGGGTTAAGAACTTTCATTGTCACTTGTGCGATAAATCATACCAAACTAGATATGGACTGAATGTACATTTGAAATCACACACACAAGTAAATATGAGTATTATGACTTTATAAGTATTATTGATCAATAATAGTAGTATTTATTACATATATTGTGTAAAGTACCCAATTAAATCGTATTTTTATTGTATACTACGGATTGCTAAGATCAATTCATGTACCACTATTTTTATGAAATTGTAAATTGGTTTTATAACCGGCTATCTATTAATATTTAGGAGTCTACTTGTCTGTCTTGGCCTAGTAAAACACCACGCTATCTCTTCCCATGTACATCGTAAACAGCACTGAATTCATCTCGAATGAGATGAGGTGCATGAGGGCATTATTGTGGTGTTTATGGGCTCCGGTATCCACTTAACACTTGGTGGCCCGTATTGTAATTGAATATCATGATATGTGACAAAACGAAAACCAAATCATACCCTCAAAATCATCTCATAAAAATATCACACACAAAATGACTTTTATTTTATTTTACACTAAAACATTGACTGAGATCACTACAAATACATCGACTGCAAATTTTGACCTATTCCATGATCTAGGCCAGAATCTGCAAACAAAACGATTGAGACACGAGGTCTGACTCTTATCTAGGTTGGTTTTCGCACCTTTTAGCTTAAGGGCCTTTGGTATTCCCGTCGTGTCAACTGGGGATGATTATGACTTGACATTGCAAGGAGCTCTGGAAAAATGCTCGGGGAGCATCGCGTTCCTGCCAAAAAGTGCAGATCCTATGATTGTACACTCAACACTGGCAACAATGGCATCGCAAGAAGCAGATTTATCATCATCATCATCTCAGCCTGCCCATTGTCCACTGCTGAACATAGGCCTCTCCAAGTGATCTCCAGCGCGGCCGGTCCGTTGCCACCTGCATCCAACGTGACCCAGCGGTTCTTACTAGGTAGTCGGTCCATCTCGTAGGTGGCCGTTCCACACTGCGCTTGCCAGTCCGTGGTCTCCACTCGAGGATCTTTCCGCCCCATCGGCCGTCCGATCTTCGCGCTATGTGGCCTGCCCACTGCCACTTCAGCGTGCTAATCCTACGGGCTATGTCAGCAACTTTGGTTCTTCTACGGATCTCCTCATTTCTGATTCGGTCACGTAGAGAAATACCAAGCATAGCCCTCTCCATAGCTCGCTGCGTGACACTGAGCTTCCTAAAAAGATCCCTTGTGAAGCACCGCGTCTCGGAACCGTAAGTCATCACTGGTAGCACACATTGGTTGTATAACTTTGTCTTAAGGCACTGAGGGATTTTACACGAGAACACATTTTTTAATTTACCGAACGCTGCCCAGCCGAGTTGGATCCGCCTACTGACCTCTCTCTCGAAGTTGGACTTACCTAATCAGACTGCCTGTCCCAGGTATATATATATTCGTCTACAACTTCAAGAGTAGAGTTCTCAACAGTTATTGGGGTGGGCTTAACATGGACATTGAACATGATTTTCGTTTTATCCATATTCATTTTAAGGCCCACTCGTTGGGAAACTCTATTGAGGTCACCGAGCATCTGCCCCAAATCTTCCAGCGACTCAGCCCTGACCACTATATCGTCAGCAAATCGAAGGTGTGTGATCTATTCGCCGTTTATATTGATGCAAAGTCCTTGCCATTCCAGGAGCTTGAAGGAATCCTCTAAGACAGCGGTAAACAGTTTCAGAGATATAACATCTCCCTGTCTTACTCCTCTCTTTAACGTGATTTCCTTCGTGCAATGCTCCTGTACTCGGACTGACATGGTGGCGTTATTAAACAAGTACTTGAACACCTCGACATACCTATAGTCAATACGGCACCGCTGGAGAGATCTAAAGACCGACCAAGTTTCGATGGAATCAAAGGCCTTTTCATAGTCCACAAACGCCAGGCATAGTGGCCGATTATACTCTTCGGTCTTTTGTATAATCTGTCGCAGCGTATGTATGTGGTCTATGGTGCTAAAGCCTTTTCGGAAACCGGCTAGTTCGGTAGGCTGAAAGTCATCAAGCCTGCGTTCGAGACGGTTCGTGATGATTCTCGAGAACAGCTTATAGACATGGCTCAGCAGTGTTATGGGCCTGTAGTTCTTCAATAAGGTTTTGTCGCCTTTTTTTAAAAACAAAACCCCTGTTCCATGCCTCTGGCATTTTTCCTTTGAGCAAGGAGGAATTAAATGGAAAAAAGGAAAAAGAAGCAGACTGCCATATTGAAAGAAAAAAAAGAATAACCTAAAAAGGGCCCTATCGTTGTTGTTAATGTTACTGTTACTTACATTACGTTACTGTTAATGTTACTGTGCTTTAGTGCGCCCTATGAAACATTTGCACAGCCAGCCTTAGGACGAGTGTAAAATGAGTTAAAGTTACCATTTTTGTTTTAGGGTCATAAGAATTTTGGCTTTTCTACTTCAAGCCGAAACACATGACTGAGGAAACTGACAGCCATAAATTTCTTATTTTGTTCAAGGATAGTCACAAAATTTGGAACCAAATAGTCTGTTGATAAAAAACATTTATTTAAATAAAAATACGGTGTGCACTAAAATTATTATTCGCCATTAAAATTACAAGTACTAAAATAACAAAGAGATACTTTAATTTAAAAAAATAGACAACACATTGTAATATGTGTAAAAGGTAATAAAAAAGTAACAAGTGCTGGATATTTAAAATGATTTACAATAATAAATTTTAGGTTTTCTTTTTTTGTATTAATTTATTAACAATTCCTCACCTATAAATGATTAGCACTAAACATGATGTATTGAAACATAAATCTTTTCAAATTCAAAAGCGCATTAAGAAAATAATATATGTTTTTTCTAATCTAAAGATAATTTTTACATTTTCATTGTTTAGTTGGAATCGAGCACCACTGGAACTATCAAATTTATAAAATATCCATCCTGTACCAATTTATTAAAAATAAAAAATTTGTACATTCAACCAACGAATAGATTATCTACGTATGACATATTTTTATTTCTTAGAAAAATATAAAATATCATTCTTATTATAATGCAGTCATGTTTTAGCGTATGGTTTAATGCAAGAAATAACCAACAAATGGTCAATTAAAGAACAGGAATCTAATAGGCATACCTACTCAGAAATCGACTAAAAATCCATCTGCATCATCCGTTCTTGCAAATTTCTTGATTAATTCTTGCATTACACCATCTGTTAGTATTCTTTGATACAGTGTATCTCAGGCGAGTAGAGCCCATACAGTTTTCGTAACTATTGTTATTCGTAATCCATTATATACGACTACATCCTGAAATAGAAAAATAAAACAATGTTTTTTAACAAAGAAACATCATTATGAATCTATTAATATGCTAGAACTATATATTTAACTATCATTTCTAATTTCTCAACGTTATTTACAAAACAGTTAAGCATGTAGAAAACTGAAAAAACAACACTACCGTTTATTATTTACCTCTGAACTAGGTAAATGCATACACACATTAGCTAGCTATAAATGAGTTATAGTGCATTTTGTGGTTAGCTTTGAAGCTTCATTAAAATTAAAAGATTATATAGCTAAGCAATAACATAAAGGTCAGAAACTCTTCATCACATTCGTTAAAAAGCAATTTTGAAGTTACTAAGTGTTATTAATGATTATCAAGCAGTTAATTTGCATGTTTGGTGCATATTATACGTTTGTCTGTATTAAGAGTGCATTCCAAAAACAATAAACTATGCTAGCTAAAGTAATCATTAGTAAAATTACTTTCATATCACAGCAATACACAACCCACTACATGTATATTTTGTCGTATGTTATTTGTACGAATGTTTGCCACATTCAATACAATTCAAAATTATTGAAATAATAATCCGTAATGTAGTATTAATTGTTTTGTGACTAATTTGTCACTCACTATGTCTTAGTTCTGATTACTTACTAATAATTAACATCATAATTCAAGTTTTTCTTGAATATGGCAAACCTAAAAAGCGTCTTCGATCTACTATAGCCAACTGTATGTACATGTACATAATATAATCACCACTCAAAAATTCATATCTAATCCTATTTGATACATAACTTCGTCCATTTCTTGGCCAAAAATGGTATTACCGTTGCCCTCCTTTAGCTCAACTTGACTTGGTTTGGTAGAGGGTAGAGTAGAGGTAGAGGGCTCGGGGTCGGAACTTTTTGACATTGACAGATTCAATGGCTCGATTCCTAAGACTATCCTGATTTGATCTGTCAAATGCGGGGCTGAAACTATCTGGTGATATATGCCTTCGGCTGAACTTAGTACCCTGTCAACGTCCAAAGTCATCGATAGATCGTTCACATGCTGAAAGGAAATGTCAAAATATTAATGTTGATTCAGTTTTTTTATTGTTTTTTTTTTATTGTAAAAACGAAGACAGAACTGTCTCCATTTTTTTTAAAATAATCTTCAGCCCGACTAATTATTACCATAAATAGGTTTGCGACTCCAGCACTCTTGGGCTACACCACAGATCAGTGTTCAATATTTATTATTCTGATAAAATTTTCCTATCTAACTTCCCAACTTCCCCTCTAGAGTTCATATTTTGAGTGTAAATTCATATAAGACCTATACATATGTGTACTTTGAGTACCGGTAGTTGGGCGTGTAATGTGGTTGCACGGATTGGAACCGATCTTGCCTCTTTGGGTTGTGAAAAAATTACACAATTCAATAGCTTTTTTCAATTATGGGCAGTTTTTTTCAATTATGTCCTGACACTCTCTTTAATAAATTTGATTGATATCAAATTAAGTTTTAAATCATCATTGTCGAGGTGAAAATGGGATTCACTTAATTTTGTCTACATGTTCCGGATCAACTGGAGCACCAAAAGTTAAGTAATAGTCAAATTGTTGAATACCTTTAATATTTCAGTGAAACCGTAATCTCGACTAATTATAACTTCTTTTTCTGCATCTAATATGGCAACGCATATCAACAAATGAAAATTTGCACATGGCAACCCCGTCCACAACACTTCCCATAGCCTGAAATAATTATCAAATGATACAGATTATTACAGATTGTCCAACTGTATGTGTAAAACACGTAAGACGTGTTTATATTGATTACGTAGTATGAATTTATTTTAAACACTTTTTTTTATCGAATAAAAAAGGTTATAACCTATGTTTGTTTCTTATCTTTACGGTAACGATTTTTCTATTTTTGTAAATAGAAAGAACTGATCCGGGCACACTCAAGACCACATTGGTCATAAAAATCACCATAAAAAAATTAACGAAACAAACCTCATGATATCGATATGTGAGAATTCCCTTTTGAACCACACAAGCAGCCAGCGGAAGCAAAAGTACATGTTCCCGGAGTCCTTCTGCGAGAGGTGCTGGGCCAGCTCCGGGCTAGCGAACATCAGCAGCTGCTGGAGCTGCAGGAGCTGGTGCTTCATTCCGGCCTGGTCCATGTCGAAATTCGAAGCCTAAAATCAGTACAACAGATCTATCTCAATAATGAACAAATCAAAATATGTCACCAGTATAGATAGGATTATATTTTTTATTACTTAGACGAGTGTACGAGTTCACGGCTCACTGGGTGTTAAGTAGTTGCCGGGGCTTATAGATATTATAAGATGAATGCCACCACATCCTTGAAACTCGAGGTTTATGTGATGCGACTATCAGACACCAGATTTTTAAAGGAAGTATTTACTTAGCACATGCTCATTATCAACTTGCAGAATTGCACGGATAAGCACCACCGAGCAATGATTCGATCCGGTTTAAGCCTGAGACTTCGACATGTACGTGGACGTATATGACTGCATTCAGACCCACACGCTCTGCCGGCGCATCGATAAAACCCGAATTCATAAAAAAAATCACTTACAATTTTCTCCATGAAGCCGACGAAGCACCAGAAACTGTCCACTTCGTTTCCTAACAGCAGCAGCAGAGGCGCCAATATATCGCTCATTCCCTGCACGTACCCGAGATCGAAGTTGTACATGACGTAGGTCATCAGGATGTCCTGGAGCACGGCTAAGTGGGGGTTGTTGTCCCCCGCGAAGAACGGATGAGTCCTGTCCGTTCTGTTCACGTCCTTCTCGACCAAACTTTTTCTGTCTCTATACTCAGAGAACCTATTCTCCTGCCCCTCGGTCACTGACCTCCATTGGAGTTTCATAGAGAAGTATTCCTCGGTTTTTCTCTTCTGTAACGTTTTTAATTCTGCATGCGTCATCTTCCAGGGGAAATAGTCCAAGAGATACTTCCATACGGTGCTGCGTATAGAATGTGCCACGCCCTGAAATGTTTACTGTGAATTTGGTAAGGTATTCGTGATGGGCATCTGTAAGTTTGTTTGTTGTATTGTATATATTTGCGATTGCGCGACGTCTAAGTGAATTTTTTAAGCTTTTGGCAAACCAGGTACCACTGTGGTAGGTTAATACCGGACCTATCACCAACGTGCTGTTATAGGAAATTCGGTGTTTTTTTTCTTATTTTCCTCAAAATGATTAAAAGAATACAGTATATTAAACTAGTCGCTCTGTGGATTAACACCGATTGACCGTCCACGTAAAGGCGAAGCTTAGGCAAGGCTTTAAATACGATTTTGATATTAAGACCCACCATTACAATTTGGTTCTAATTACCTCATTCTGTCCAAGCTAGGGATGTAACAGTACGACAAGTGGCCAGCAATATCAGTTGTTTCAACTTAAAAAAACCACGAGTCACGCCCAGTCTCCAGAATTAAAGTCAAGAGAAATCTTACTCACTCCCCTGAATATGAGTTGCTTGACTCCCTCCACCTCCACGATCCTACCGTCCGCGTCTTGCAAGGCGTCCCATTTTTCAGTGGACAGTGGCGAACCTCTAAAATAAATTGTCTTTTTTATGTTGTAGTAACTCTGACCGGTGGTGACCACTTCGCCTTAATCGACAACCCTAATCAGCATATCAAAAGAATATTTTTCGGTTTGAATTTTGTCCGTGACAGTATTTAGCACGTTGACTGCCATGTGCCCTACGACACGCACTAAGGTAATTATGTCGATTTCTTTATTCGATCTTCTTACTAGGCGCGGAATATCTATTAGACTCTGGGAAAGTCGAATTCGAAGATACCGAGAATGAATCTATTTCTAAGAGACCTAAAAGACTAAAACATACATTAAATAATTGATTTAATCTCATCGATTTACTGGTAGTAGGACCTCTTGTGAGTCCACACGGATAGGTACCACCACCCCGCCTATTTCTGCCGTGAAGCAGTAATGCGTTTCGATTTGAAAGGTGGGTGGCAGCCGCTGTAACTATACTGAGACCTTAGAACTTATATCTCAAGGTGGGTGGCTCATTTACGTGGGAGATGTCTATGGGCTCCAGTAGCCACTAATCACCGCACACCAGGTAGCCTGTGAGCTCGTCCGCCCATCTGAGCAATAAATAAAAATTACTACACTGCGCCGCGTAGGGCACCCGTGACATTTTTTTATGATTGAAAAATTACTGGTGGCCCGGAGGCCTTTCTGGTTTCACCAGGACAGGTGGGCGAGCAAAGGCTCAGCCAGGAGGGGCGGGATTTGCTAACAGCTGCCCGAGCGCCTCCGAAGGAGACCTAACAACTCAAGAGCAATTGCTTCGCGAATGAATCTACTACCGGATCGGAATCGCGACCCGCTGAGAAGATCGGGCGAGAAACTCAGCGGGCTAAGCCGGTGACCTACATGGCAGTCAGCGTTTTAAGAACCAGAAGCACGTAGTCGGATCCAGTTACCTGGGTATACACGGTCTGGGAGGCAACGTTGGCTTCACGCTGATGACCTCGTACTCGTCGCTCCTGGTGACCGAGGTCGTGTCCTCGAGAGCGCTCATGCTTTTAGTCAATAAGTCAGCAACCTCCTCTGAAACGTCTCGTTTCCCGTTTACATCCTCATTGCCGTAGTAGACTGGACACACAAAAATTTTCGACTTATACATCTACCATCATTTTACTGCCGGTAATGAAATGAGATGTTTGTGGAGTTGATTGAAATGTGGCGAAATACGTGCGAGATCCCACACGCGACTACCAGTAGACGCTCACAGGAATTTAATTCAGACTTCGCTAGTTAAATAAGTCAACTGTACACTCTGTTCTTTTTCTATTATCCGTATTCGTTGCAAGTGATCGAGCCGCTTATCATAGACCTTAGACATCACGAGAACCTCAAAGCATTAGGTCGAAGTTGTTGTATCGGTTCGAAGGGTGGGGTAGCCGTTGTAACCATAGTGAGACCTTAGAACTTATATCTTTTTTTTTTTTTTTTTTTTTTATTGCTTATATGGGTGGACGAGCTCACAGCCCACCTGGTGTTAAGTGGTTACTGGAGCCCATAGACATCCACAACGTAAATGCACCACCCACCTTGAGATACAAGTTCTAAAGTTTCCCGTATAGTTACAACGGCTGCCCCACCCTTCAAACCGAAACGCATTACTGCTTCACGGCAGAAATAGGCAGGGTGGTGGTACCCACCCGCGCGGACTCACAAGAGGTCCTACCACCAGTAATTACGCAAATTATAATTTTGCGGGTTTCATTTTTATTACACGATGTTATTCCTTCACCGTGGAAGTCAATCGTGAACATTTGTTGAGTACGTATTTTATTAGAAAAATTGGTACCCGCCTGCGGGATTCGAACGCCGGTGCATCGCTCAACACGAATACACCGGACGTCTTATCCGTTAGGCCACGACGACTTCAATATCTCTAATATCTCGAGGTGGGTGGCGCATTTACGTTGTAGATGTCTATGGGCTCCAGTAACCACTTAACATCAGGTGGGCTGTGAGCTCGTCCATCCATTAAGCAATAATAAAAAATAAAAAAACGCATAACTAGTAAATCCATATGTTCGTGATAGCCCTCCCACTAGTTTATTATTCTCGTTTGCCAATCCATGACCTTGCATCCTGTAAGACTGACATCCTTATGGCAATGTAACAGCAAAAACGACTAACGAAAACTAAAAACGACTAACGGCCGTCTGGTGTAGTGGTAAGTGATATGGTCACTACACAAGGGGTCGCGGGTTCGAATCCCGCCAAGGGAAGATATTTGTATGATAAATATAAATGTCTTTTCCAGGGTTATGGATGTATATTAAATATATGTATGTGTATAATAAAAATCTTACATTTATATCCGTTATCTAGTACCTGTAACACAAGTTCTTTACGAACTTATCACGGGACCAGTTAACGTGGCGTGATTGTTAGTAAATATTTAAAAAAATTACATCCATACTACCCGAAATACCTACGCAGTGGGCGTTCGTTGAAAGTGCGTTTCCAGAGATATTTTTTGCCACGTACCATCCGGCTATGGAATGAGCTCCCCTCCACGGTGTTTCCCGAGCGCTATGACATGCCCTTCTTCAAACGAGGCTTGTGGAGAGTACTTAACGGTAGGCAGCGGCTTGGCTCTGCCTGACAATCTTTAGTGATATAACGGCTTCGATAATATATATTGAACGTGCGTATATTTGGCGCAATACTGTAGTCAATTGTATATCCAACCAACCAAATATCCAACGACACGTTTACCAATAAAATTAAATCTCGATTCATGCAAAGGTTGCTTATAATTTGTAGTTTTCTGGATAAATAAAAGTAATCATAGTACAGTACAGGATAGATTCATTCCCCCGCCACCAGAAAGCTAGAACGAGAACTTCGCAACCACTTACCGATATCCGTTAGTTTTGAAAACGCTTCCAAGGTAGTTTCGTAGGGCCTCTGTTTGAAATTAGAAACCAAATTCCACACGACATCAGTCGTATTCTCCGTAAATATATCTAATTCGGCGAACGATTTATTCAAGACCTGGGACTCGTCGTTAGGTTCAACCACCATGTATGTGTTCCTGTCGTGTCTTGTTTTAGCGGTCTTAAGATGATTCTTTAGATAGGCCACGAATATCTCGGCGTTTCCGTGTTGGAAATAGAACGTATTCTGCCAGACTCCCGGTTTCGTCGAGAACTGCATTTGTTGGTTGTTACGGGTGATGCGAAACGTTTTTAAATCGTCTAGGGGTATTTTTATGATGCGCGCCCGAAGATTCGCGTAATCCGATGTTATGTTACCGCTTAGGGTCCGTTGTCTGCGACCTATCCATCGATCACAATTAAATCATTAATTATCAAGCTTTAAGAAAGAGTTGCACCCAAAAATGGGTGGGGTAATGATGCGAGACAGTTTGGGACACGGTTTGGGTTTGTATTTTTTACTTAATCGAAGCTCACCGCCCAATTAAGCAATTGCCAGAGTCGATGGAAACACGTGAATACGATCGACCTGAATCGGCCGTTATGAGGATTATATCAGCATTTTAATGAATTTCTTCAAACAAGAACAGCTAAACAGAAATATACAGCACGACAGACCAGCAACAGAAAAGTTCCGGACTGAAAGACGTGATAGTCATTTCATAGTATTGATACTCCGATCAAGGTCGGTCTCTACGTCTCTATGTGGACTGCTACATTTGATGTATGGGCTCCAGTAGCCGCTCGAGAGATCTCAAGATCTGCGTTTGGTCTACTTGGATAACGACACTAAAGTAGTATATTTCTATCCCATACCCTCGAATCGCTGCCATGTTTATTTCCTTTTAACTATTATTCCGTCATCAAGGAAATCGTTTCAATTCAATCATCATTTCAATCATCAGATGTCAACTTAAAACTATAGTTAAGCTAGTTATGTTTTCAGGTGTCGAATAACAACGGACATACCAACGGTATTAACAACAGCCCATTCTTGATCTTGAGTGTCGGAATCGATGGTGATCAAGTCGTTTGGTCTCCATTCTATGCATTTAGTTCCGTCGGCGTTCTGTACAATGCAGAGCATCCCGATTGAGTTGAAATCGGAGACCGGCCGACCGACACTGGTCTTTAGAAGTACTCCGTCTTGCGTGAACAAGTCCTGGATAAAAATAAAAAAGAAAAAAAAATCAAATATTTATGTCGATTCTTTGCTGCCACGTTCGGGGATGAGGATTTCGCATATTAATTCAAAGATAGTGCTTACAAATAAATAACAGTCAGCTCAAGACTCAAGACTAATACTACTCCCGCCTCATTCTCAAAACTTATTTGTCTCGGTCGATAAATCTGTTAGGAATACAACTTGGAAAACAAATACCAATAAGAATGTCGAACCGTTTTTTAAAATGGATTATCTTTTTTTTGCCTACCTATTCTAGTAACTTCGAGGGGTTATTCTAGATTTTCCGAACTAGTAGGTGAGCTCGCGGGGCTCAAACCTGACGTTGTTTGCTAACACGAACCCTAGCAAGAGCCGTGCTTCACAGAATCTACCACGGGATCGGAAACGCGACCAACTGAGAAGATCCGGCGAGAAACTCAGTAGGCTGTGTCTGTGGGTTAATTTACTCGTCGACCCCTTCGTCGCAAGCGACGCGTTCGACGAGAACGATGACCGGTGCTTAGGGTACCTAAAAGCACCTTTAGTGGATTGGGAGGATCCGAAATTACGTGTGTGGATCATCCTAATTTAATGATTGCACTAAATGTCTGCACAATATCACGGTTCCCTCGGTGTTTATCGTGGTGGATGCTGAAATTTACGGTAGGCAGGGACTTGGCTCTGCCCCTGGCATTGCTAAAGTCGCGACGCTAACCACTCATCATCAAGCGGGCCATATGCTCGTCTGCCTACAAGGACAATAAAAAAGTCTACAGACTTCACGATACTAGCACAGCCCACTATTAGATATGAAGTCGAAGCTTAGGTACCTACTTTATAACGGCCCACTTCAATTGTAACCCAAAACAGTTTCATCAACAGCTGGGAACAATAATAATTTATAAACACCTGTTGGCGCCGTTGCGATGAGATGTTGGGTGCAAGGCTTATACGAATAAAAGTGGACTGTATTTAAAGCTGGTTTATTAATCGGATCAAAGTTAATACAGTTTTACGGGACCGACAATGATTGCGCTTTTTCGTCGATGCACGTAGTTTTATTCTGTCACATCACGCCTCTCCCCCGCTGCCGCCGCGGTGAGGAAAATAGGGTTGCTATGTTTCGAACATGCTCCCCGGGTTGAAGAACTTCAAATATTGACTGGTAGCGGGCATATGTTATTGTAAGCGCGTCGTATAACACCTTTCTTGGTTAAGATATCTGCCACACGTGTAATTCCATCTCGTCCAGGACAAAGGCGAATAATGCGTCCGAGCAGCCACATAAGAGGTGGTAGTCCCTTCTCCTTGATGACAACCATCATACCTTCTTTTAAGTCTCCCTTTTGAGTCGGCCATTTCATTTTTTGTTGTAGCCACACGACGTACTCATTGGAGAATCGCTGCCAAAAATGCTGCTTAAGGTACTCGATACGCTGGAATCTCTTAAGAGAGGTTAAAGTTGAATGATTTGTTAAATCAGGCTGAGGTACAAAGATTAAAGATCGTCCTATTAGGAAATGAGCTGGAGTGAGAGGATAATAGTCCGAAGGATCATCTGACAGAGGAATGAGAGGCCTTGAATTTAAAATGGCTTCAATTTGAGTTAACAAAGTCGTCATTTCTTCAAATGTGAGATGTGTTAGCCCTAAAATTCTACGCAAGTGATATTTCGTAGACCTAACGGCTGACTCCCAAAGTCCGCCAAAATGTGGTGTGTATGCCGGTATAAAAGAAAATTTAATCTCTTGCTCTGCCAAATCGGAAGGAAGGGTACGACTAAGAAGTTTGGATAATTCATTGAACGTTCCAACAAAGGTGGTACCATTATCAGACAGAATTGATTGTGGCTTCCCGCGTCGCGCAGTAAATCTATTCAAAGCAGCAATGAATGCATCCTTGGACAGGTCTGAGACAAGCTCCAAATGTACGGCCTTTGTTGCCAAACATACGAACACGCAGATGTATGATTTTATTAGTTTAGAACCTCTACCTTTCCGGTTTGCTACCAACACTGGGCCAGCGTAATCAACGCCAGTTTGAAGAAAGGGATATTCCAGGTGCACACGTTGAGTAATTGGTAAATCCCCCATGGGTGGCTGAACAGTAGTAGCCTTAAATCTGCAACACGTCACACAGTTTCGCACAACCTTTTTAGCTAAATTATTGCCACCAATGGGCCAATAGTTGTGCCTAGTGATTGCTAATAAGAGTTTAGGACCACAATGTAAATGTTTAAGATGTAACATTTCAAATATTAGATTAGTTAAACGATGGTTAGCGTGGAGAAGAATTGGGTGCTTAATATTAAATTCGTAATCTGAATTGTTGAGTCTACCGCCAACTCTCATCAACCCATCGCTATCGAGGAAAGGTGACAAAGAAATAAGTTTATTTTTAATCGGTAAAGGCCTACCAGCGATTAAAAGAGAACGCTCTGCAGAAAACGATTCTTCCTGAGCTACAAATAATAAATGGTTTGTTGCATTTCTTAATTCTAAGTCAGTTAGCCTCCCTTTTTGTAAATGTTTATGATTACAATTAGATATAAAACGATAGATATAAGATGTCACGCGAATTAACCTAGAAAATCTAGATGTGTTCTGAATTAGATTTGACAATATACAATTTTTTGAAGAGCCTTGATTTATGTGTAAAGCATGAACAGTTTCTAGAAGATGATCAGTATAATTTGGGTTAGTTGGCCAGTGTGATGGGTCCTGAGCTAAAAATGAAGGTCCCGACCACCATAAAGCGGAATTACGTAAAAGACTAGCGTTCAATCCTCTAGATACCAAGTCTGCTGGATTTTCCTTTGAAGGGACATACCGCCATTCGTGTCCAGCGCAGATTTTCTGTATCTCAGACACACGATGAGCTACGAATTTTTTCAAATGAATTGCAGAAGAGGCAATCCAACCGAGAACTATGGTTGAGTCCGACCAAAATGAACACCTTTCTACTTTTAATGTTAAAGTCATGGTGATCTTTTCACATAATTTGGAACCAAGCATGGCGGCACAAAGTTCCAGTCTTGGAATCGTAGTAGTTTTTATAGGAGCTACTTTGCTTTTTGATGCTAAAAGAATGGTTTTTATGGATCCGTCTGACGTCTCACTTCGAACATAAACACATGCGCCGTAGGCTCTCTCCGATGCGTCCGTGAAAACATGAAGCTGTATTCCAATCGGCTGAGAAATGACGCAGCGCGGAATTAGAATATCATTGAGATGAGGTAAGGTTTTAACAAAGTTAAGCCATGTCTTCTTTAAAGGTTCCATGATCTCGTCGTCCCATGAGCATTTATGTTTCCAGAGATCTTGCAGCAAAAGCTTAGCTTCTACAATGCAAGGCGAAACTAAGCCAAGCGGGTCAAATATTTGGGCTACGGTAGCCAAGATATACCGCTTTGTTATAATGAGTGAAGGTGACAAATTTATCGAAAAGTATAAATTGTCAGCGCGACATTTCCAATTAAGACCTAAAGTCTTCGAGTGTTCGTTGGAACTCAGATCTACACAATCTGCGTTATCATTCGAAGTATCACTAAGAGCTCTGAGAATTTCAGAACTATTGGAATGCCATTTACGAAGATTAAATTGTCCAGACTGGAGGGCAACCTTAATCTTTCTGCACAATTCTATGGTGCTGTGAATGGTGTGACTTCCACCTAAGTAGTCATCAACATAAAAGTCATGACATATAGCGCGCTTAACATCGTCATCGTGAGCTTCATTGCCTAGCTGTATAAGACATCGGGTTGCTATAAAAGAAGCTGAGGCCATGCCATAAGTTAATGTGTTTAGTGTGTACGTCTTTATGGGTTGTGAAGGATTAAATCTCCATAAAATTTGTTGTAAAGGGCGTTGAGAATTGTCTAATGAAATTTGTCGATACATTTTTTCTATATCGGCCGTGACCACATACAGATGTTGTCGAATCGTATTAAAATTGAAAATAAATCATCTTGTATCGTGGGGCCTACTACCTGAATATCATTTAGTGATTTACCTATCGATGTACGAGCAGATGCATCGAAGACTGCTCGCAATTTTGTAGTTGTACTCGATTCCTTTAAAATACCATGATGAGGAAGGAAATACTGAACCACGTTATTGTTAGTATTGTGGATATTTTCACTCATGTGACCAAGATCGAGATACTCGCGCATAAAGCTACCGCATAGCATTCTAAATGTCTTGTTTGATTTTAGTCTCCTTTCGAGTGAAAGGAACCGGTGCTTGGCCATATAGTACGAGTCTCCTAAACATTTTGGTGATTCATGAAAAGGTAAAGTCACGTTAAAGCGTCCGTCTCGCGTTGTAGTTTCAGTGAACACCTTTTCACACGGATGACTATTTAAATCGTGGATTGTTGAAGATGGTATAGAGTCTAGCTCCCAAAATTTAGTAAGATCTGTGGCGATCTTTGAAGAATCGCAACTTAATAAGCAATGTAAATCTTTAGAGTTAGTCTTATTTAAGAGGGAACCAGAAATTACCCAGCCAAGTTTGGTTTCAAAAAGAACAGGTTTATTTTTGCCTAGTTGAATACGGTTTGTACCTAAGACATTCCAGAAAACATCTGCTCCGACCAATATGTCAATGGAGGATGGAATATGGTAAGTTGGATCCGCTAAAGATACTCCCGATGGTATATTTATGTTTTTATTTTCTAAATATGCTAAGGGTAAAGAGTTCGTAATTTTATTCAAGAGATAGCAATTGATGTTAAAGTTGTGGTTGCCATCTAATGAACGTATGCTTATCAAACACGATTCATTACACGCGGAGGTTTTATTGCTGATACCACATGCTATGTAATCCACACGCTTCGTTCTCAAATTAAGCCTATGACAGAGATCCTCCGTAATAAAGTTAGCAGTACTCCCGTTGTCTAAAAGAAGACGTGCAGTATGCGTTTGCCCATTAGAGTCTAAAACCTGAACTAACGCCGTAGAGAGTAAAACGTGTGATGAAGTATCAGTTGCCGTGGCTGACACGACAACGGTTTCAACTGCGGCTGTTTGCTTCTTATAATGAAGAAGCGTGTTGTGTTTTAACTTGCAGTACTTGCAATGGCTAAGCTTACATTGAGAATCAGTGTGTCCAGGCCTCAGACAGTTAAGGCACACTCTAAGCTCTTTTGCTTTCCTAATACGTGTTTCAATCGATAAACTTCTAAAAGACTCGCACGCGTACAGGAAGTGTTCCTGATTACATAACGGACACGCAACTGTTTTATTTTTGTTAATGGTAGTTAGTGCTTTAAGCTTAAAATGTTCATTTTTAGATTTGATTCGACGCGCGTCCTCTAACGTTTCCAATAAATCGGCTTTATTTGAAATGAATTTAGTAAATATTTTTAGAGTTGGAGGGTCGCTGAGAGTATTACGATGCTCTTCCCAGCCCCTACTAGTGATGCTGTCCAATTTAGAGGCCATCATATGAATCACCAAAGTGTCCCAATGTTCGACAGGTTGATCCAATGTGGCTAAGGCTCTAAGATTTTTGTTGGTTACATCTACAATGTGTCGTAAACTCCTACTGCATTCTTTTTGTATGACGTCAACATTAAAAAGAGTTTGGACGTGATTGTTGACAAGTAAGCGCTTATTGTCATAACGCTCACAGAGAAGAGTCCACGCAGAAGAGTAGTTATCTGCTTTAAAATCTAAGCTTTTGATTACTAAAGCAGCGCTTCCATGAAGAGAAGCTCTTAAATAGTGATACTTATTAATACTATCAAGGGTATCGTTTTCATGAACCAAAGAAATATAAGTGTCTCGAAATTCAAGCCAGTGCTGGTAACAACCGTCAAATCGAAATCCGGCTCGAAGGACCATATGTTGGCGCCGTTGCGATGAGATGTTGGGTGCAAGGCTTATACGAATAAAAGTGGACTGTATTTAAAGCTGGTTTATTAATCGGATCAAAGTTAATACAGTTTTACGGGACCGACAATGATTGCGCTTTTTCGTCGATGCACGTAGTTTTATTCTGTCACATCACGCCTCTCCCCCGCTGCCGCCGCGGTGAGGAAAATAGGGTTGCTATGTTTCGAACACACCATTCACAAATTACAGAAAAATAATATGATAAAACGTGGTGATTGTACTCAGATAACAACCAAGTTCATAATTTTCAATGACCTCATTACTGGTATGGCCTGTGCGTGAGAGAAAAAGCGAGATATTGCCGCTATATGAGCGCACGCAACTCACAATATATTTTGGGATCACTAGTAGCCCCTAGGACAGCTTCATCGCGACAAGTGAACGAGTACGTTCTCAGTCAGGAGGGTAATTTTTTGCTTATATTTGTAGACGAGCTCATGGTCCACCTGGTGTTAAGTGGTCACGGGAGCCCATACATATCAACAACATAAATGCCGCCACCCACTTTGAGGAAATAAGAGTTCTAAGACTCAGTTTTACAGTACAACGGTTGCCCCGCCCTTCAAACTGAAACGCATTACTGTTTCAAGACAGAAATAGAGGACAGTGGTACCTACCTACCCTGGCGGGTACACAAGACGCCCCTGCCACCAGTAGTTACGTAAATTACTATTTTTGCGAGTTTCTAACAAGATGTTATTCCTTTACCGTGGAAGTTATTTGTAAATATTTAATTTTGTTAAGTACGTATTATATTTCATTAGAAAAATTGTATCTGCCTGCGGGATTCGCAGTCAGTCTTATTTTTCTGAAATTTAGTAAATAATTTATTTATTAAACATACACTATTGTGTAAACAAATATGTACATCTGTGTTTATTAATTAATTTCTTACTTTCATTAAATAAATAAACTTGTTTTGCATTCGTCAACATTAATTTAGTGTGGCGAATTTTGAAATATTTTTTTTTCTTGAATAAAAACAGAAAATATTGAAAGTGTTATTTTAACTTTTGTTTCACGGGCCTCGGCGAGCGCAGCCGTCACGTGCCTACCTCGTGACGGAGGCATCCGAGCCAAGATCTTGGTTATTAGCTTGAGGTACCTGTCTTGACTTGTACAGTCGGAACAGCTTCCGCGCTCATTTCAAAAAGTTGAGCCCTCGGCTGATGGCGACGGCCGGCTCTTCTGGCAAACGTCAGAAAGGGTCTCGACTTGGCGAGAGAATCAGTCGTAGCTACGATGCTCGGCAGCAACTCGTCCTGGAAGATGACGCTCGACTTCTGCGAGTTCACCATCTCGCAGGAGGCGGCGGAACGATAGAAGGAGGGCTCTACTCTCTTCGCACCAAATGCGTTGCCGTCGAGCCGGAAGGCGCAAGAGACAGTACGAGCGTACGTCCCGGCCCCTGTAGGCGGCGGGCCTAAGTCGGAACTGATGAAGGTCACGGAGCGACCTAAGAGTACAGAGGCCGCGCGGCGCGCCACCAGCACTCTAGCGCGCCGTCCAGGAGTAAAATCATTATAAGAGTAGCCGGTTGGCGATATATCGCGTCCTGACCTGATAGGCTGGTTTTGACCCAGCGGGCATCCCGGGACACTAGCGGCATCACCTGGACGGCCTGGCCGGCTGCCGTGCCGAGACGGCCGACGTCCAGATCATTCGATTCACCTCGAAAGTTCCATCGGCCAGGCGTCCTTACCTTGACCGGGCTTTGACCTCGGGGAGATTTCCGAACCGCTAGGGCGAGAGCGCAGGGGAGTAATTTAGTTGATAGAGCCCTAAAATAAACCGCGCGCCCCCTAGGCGCGAGGATCTTGTAGACTAGGTCATCAGACCAAAAAAATATAATAACAAATTAGACAAATCCTGAGAACTTGGAAAAATTCATAGTTGTAGGTCACGTGGAAGGAAAGAGAAGTCGAGGAAGATTGCCAACCAGGTGGACGGACATTATCAGGGAGGCCACAAACACCAGCGTCCCGGGCGCCATTAAGCAGGCCGAATGCAGGCAGCATTGGAGGAAGCTGGTGCAAAAACTGGACCAAGGTGGTCACGACCCTCAGTAATGAGGAAACGACAGAGAAGAAGAAGAAGAAGAAGAAGAAGACAATGACTGCAAAGTTTTATTATACCAGAACCATGCAGTTTTATTAACACGTTAACTGTGATGTGGGTCATTTTTGCCCTATGTGGCGCACTGAAGTAATGATGTCAATTTCTATAATTGAGTGCCTAGACTACCTAACTTTGCCTTCTTTGGTTTTTAATGTATTTTTTAGACATTTAGGTCTCTTAAATTTATCTCTAAATTGATCTCTTAGAAATTTATCTCTATAGGTCTCTTAGGTTCTATTGAGAATGAATCTATTTCTAATCTTCAGATTCGTCTTTCCTAGAGTCTACTAGACGTTCTGGCACCTTAGTAAGAAGATTGAAGACAGAAATCAACATAATTACTTCAGTACACCTTGTAAGGTACAGTTGACCTACAAGGTAATCAATGTGTTAAATAAAAATAAAACTATTCTAAATTGCCTAGAAAACAAATCCAGTATAGGATATTCCTCAGTTTTCGCAAGTCATAAACTTAATTTAATTTTTAAATAACTATATTTATACTAATATATAACTATATATATTGTGGTACCATACACATTGGTAATAATCAATGCGAGATTTAACTGTACAAGTAAATCCAATTATGGATTTAAAATACTGCCACACCACAGCAATAAGAGTTTTTAAGAAAAATAACATGGATACGGAGTACTAACTTTGACTGAGTTTGTTCTGACAGTTCTTGGGCTCTCAATGGGAGATTGTACACTGATGTGCCTTTGCAACATTATATTACCCAAAGAACAGATACATTTATAGAAGAAATGAAAACTATGCATCTAATTAACTTTAACTATTCGGACTGCATAAGCAATAGTTGTCCAAGTCAAAGTGTTTATAAAAGAAATATTTATTATTTTTTTCATACTGCCCATTTTATTTTTTAGACCATGTTATTATCACAATATAATATTACATTTCATGATTAAAGTTGATGATGTAATTTTTTTTCTTAAATTAATGCATGTTACTCAAAACTCCCTACAAAACTCAATATTAGTTTAATTATCTTGTCAAGAATTACCAGCACTACCAATTATCTTAACAAAATAATTCCATTACAGCCAGTAAAGTTTTTTATTTACTACATCTATACTATCCTGACATATAGGATACAAAACTATCCTGATTTATTATTATATTTTTCTTTGTTTGTAAATTATATAGAATATATATTAAAGTTATATATATTGGTGGTTGTTCTAAATTCCTGGTGTTTGCAATGCTTTATACAGTAAAATATTTGATTGATATTTCCAGCAAATCGGAAATGAAAATTATGTTTGCACGAAAAAAGTGTTTAGTGTAATCGAGTTAAAATAAAATGTTAGTGTCTTTTGAATCCCTGATTACGAATGCGTGAAAACAATAACAATGTGACGCAATTTGTTAAGCCTTTATTTTGATTTATTGTTACGATTCTCTTCTTACAGTTTTCAGCAATTTGAGAAACAAGGGCACTGGATGAGTGAGAAATAGAAATGTGGGTAGAAATAATGATTAATTGTGAATTTGACAAAAAAAAAACAGCAATGCACTCACTTTGTACTGGTCGTGTAATTCATCTCCCGAACTCGTAGACATGATGATGATGATGACGATACAATCACCCGCTAAAATACACACAATCACAACATAGGTACGTTCTAATGATATTAAATTTTACGCCATAATTTCATGGTATCTAAACAAACAAAGTAAAACCAACTTGATCAGTCGACAGTCGCAAAACTAAAATTGTGTGTAATCTATGGCATTATTGTGAATGTGAAATGAAACTACGTGATAGTCTATGATGAATGTATTTGCTTAGAGTAAAAATCACTAATAGAGAACAATAAAGCTGTGAACAACTATAGTTCTATGACTTTTACCCTTGAACGCGAGGATAGAAGCTACCTATATTTTATATTGATGTATTATTTTTTCAAGTTTAAACGTGTAATATTGGTAGTTTATTAAATTTTTATCATTTGTGAAAATGAACATTTATGGGAAAATGCAATAATTATTTGACATTTGGCATTTCAATTTCTTTTAAAGAGCTCACCACAATTTTACGACATTAACCACCATTCACCACCAATTTAAGACATTAATTCAGATTAAATATTTGATTTAATCTCATCGATTTACTGGTGGTAGGACCTCTTGTGAGTCCGCACGGGTAGGTACCATTACCCCACCTATTTCGGCCGTGAAGCAGTAATGCGTTTCGGTTTGAAGGGTGGGGTAGCCGTTGTAACTATACTGAGACCTTAGAACTTATATCTCAAGGTGGGTGGCGCATTTACGTTGTAGATGTCTATGGGCTCCAGTAACCACTTAACACCAGGTGGACTGTGAGCTCGTCCACCCAATAAGCAATAAAAAAAAAACTGCGTGCTTAGTGCGAGTTTTTTAACGTTCTCGATAGCGTAAAAGTTAACCCAATTTGGTATGCAGTTGGAACAGCGCCCCTAACGGCAAAGGAAGGCAAACGATCCCATTCCATACAAATTATATGAGCTAACTTTTACGCTAACGAGAACGTTCAAAACTCGCACTAAGCACACTGGTCTCATTCAATGTTAACTCCATTGATTACAGCTAGGTACAGATTTTTTTTTTCTTTCGTCTTTGTTTCATATAATTTCACTTAAATAAGGTATTCTAAGGAAAGAAGACCTAGGAAGTGGGCGTGGCCTGCTGACGTAATACAGCAGCGACTTCAGACTGGTCGGAGTTGAAGAGGGGAGTGGAGGACACCACTAACATATTGCCTCATTCACGGCCTCTTTCTGATCTCGGCACCAGGGATAGACGGACGTTGTACATTCGCGTGTCAACTTAGTTACCCACATTTTGTCATTAGTATTTAAAATCAATAATTGTTGAAAGTTGTATTTTGTATTGTTCTAATTATATTTTTTTAATATTTTGAGTCGTGATTTCTAATTTCAGAAGTGGGATTCCTATTCCATTATCTGCCTTGGCTTTCCTGACCGTTCTATTTTAGTTTTGTCGATTTTTGTGTTTGACAAAAGAATTGTGAAATTTTATTTTTGTAAATATGTCTGATCGAAGTAAGCGTAGGAAGCGCGAGCGTGATCGTACACCTATCCCTGGTATGGAGAAGCGACTTCAAAAGATTTTGGATCGTTTAGACACTTTAGAAAGTTACAGGTTTCGCAATGATACTGAAGGTATAATAGCCGGCAAACTTCTTGAGCATTTGTTGACGTAGTGGGGGTAAGTTTGCGCATGGTACACTCACGTGCAAAAACATTATTTACTTTGCGTCATAATGCAATTAAATTATTAAAATCAACATATTATGTATTTATTTATATATTTATTATAACATCAACAAAAAATATAGGTTAATAATTGTAATAATTTAATCTTGGGGTAAAATAGATATTCCTTCTATTAAGTCAAAACTAGAGCTGTTGCCAGGTCTTCGTTCAGTTGAAGCGAAGCTGGTATTTGTAATTTTTTTTCGTTAACATAATCTTGACCATCATCATCATCACTGTTTTCATCACCCGAGTCGCCATCATCGTGATGAGTCGACATAGGGCTTATCGGTGTAGTTTACAACTCGGTCGGTTCGATCTTCTTTTTTGTCTATAATTAATTATTTTTTGAAGATATTCGATTCGTAGTAATCGAATGTAACTTTTTTCAATTACCCTGATCTTTTCTTACCTGGAGTCCCAAACATGGCGAGCAAGCCAGAACCTTTAGCTTCGTTAATAATGCACCTCACAGTACTCACTGATGTTTTTGTTGCTTCCGAAGTCTGTTTTACTTTTTCCATATCATTCTTCCCCTGTTTTATAATGAAGCAATATACGTTGTACACAATTTTTTTACCCTTTCTTTTGAATACTACACCAGTTTGTCGCGGCATAGTGTATTTTTTATAAAAAATCAACAGACACTCAACAGATAGCAATGGCAACAAAGTCAACAAGCAATTATAACAAATAACTTAACGATTAATAACGATAGACTTTTTACTGTACGCAAGCGTACTTTTGGGAGCAAGCGGAACGAGGGCGAGGTGCGGGGCGCAAGGTTCGACTGATCTACCAATAACGCGCTCGATACGATTTCCCCTGCCGTCGCGCCTCGCCCTCACCACCAAAGTGATCTAAAATTCGGTTCTGCGCAGTCAAGGTCATTTGCTCAAGATGTTTGCCGGTTACTATACTATAGTACGACAACGCCGAGTGCGCGGTTGGCGCATGACGGCGCCATCGCGGCGGCAGCTGTCGCGTCGGGTGAGCCGCCTGCACCAATTGCTGTTTCAACAAACGTCGAGTCGTCCGATGCAAGTTTGAATTTATCCGTGCCGTGCTCGAGTGCAACGATCAACGGTTCGGGTACGGGGGTATTGAATGAGGTGGCTGAGAAAATTGCTAATGCGATTGGTGCAATTCCGGTAAGATCGAATCATATTTTTGTGTCGAGTTTCGATCCCTCTTTGCACGATTTTAATTTATGGTGTCATGAAGTAGACCATCTAAAACAAACTAATAGATGGGACGATCTTGAGTGCTTAGCGAGGGTAGGCAATTGTTTAAAAGGTGACGCTAAGTTATGGTTGAATGAGTGGGTAAGTAATGACCGTAGTTGGTCAAATTTCAAGCGCGAGCTTAAGACTTTGTGTCCCAAGCGGTTAGACATCGCCAATATTTTGTTCGACATTATGAAATCGGACTCTGATAACTACCCTACATATGCCGAATATGCAAGGCGTTCGCTTCTGCGGCTACGTATTGTGAACGGATTGACTGACGAGTTAATTGCGGCAATAGTGATACGTGGCATAACAGACACTCAAATTCGAGCCGCTGCCACTAACGCCAAGTTACTGCCTGATGATTTGGTTAATTTTCTATCTATTTATACAAAGCCCACTAGAATCACATCCGTTTGTTCAACCGATTTAATTTATAAGACTGCTACGAGAAAACGAGAACATGTCGTCACGAAAATTAAATGTTTTTCATGTGGAGCTTTTGGTCATAAACAGATGACGTGTCCCAAGAGTGTAAAGCTAGATAGAACTAACGCTAATAATTCACCTTTAGTAGCAACAAATTCGGATAAACTCTCACAGAGAGCCGATACGTGTTCTTTTTGCAAGAAGGTTGGTCACAAGGTTGATGATTGTTTTTCAAAACAACGTGCCGAGTTTCGCGGCAACTCTAACTAATAATTATAAACAGGATGACATTGCTACCGCGGTTACTCAAGGTGTTTCCGTAGATATCCTCATAGATAGTGGGTGGACTATTTCATGGATTTCTGAGTCTGTGAATTTGAATTTGACGTGTCATTGTCGTCAAAAACAATTACCGAGGGCTTGTAAACGCTCAGCGAGGTCCTTGCAACTCTGGCGGGTTTTTCCATCAACCTGAAAGTGTAAATTTCTCACGACTGAGGTGGAGTATTTGAGTAGGACAATCAGTAATGGTCAGGTGAAGCCGAGCGAACACAAGGTTCAAGCTCTAGTCAATGCACGAGTACCGAGCAATGTAAAAGAGGTAAGACAGTTTTAGGTCTCTCGGGACATTTTAGGCGTCATATCTCCGGCTAATCAGTTCAAGCGGCATGTATTGCAAATCTAACTCGCAAAAAGTGTACATTTCATTTGGGGTGAAGATAAAGAAAGAGTTCGAAAGGTCATTGAGCGATTAACCAGTGAGCCGGTTGTTTCTTCAAGACTATGACTTTGAGCTTGAATATCGTAAGGGGACCGCGCTATCCCATGCAGACTACTTTAGCCGAAATGCAGTCAATGTTTATGAGATACCTAAACCTTTAAATTGGGCTCAGATAGCGCAGGCCGCTGATGATGAAACATAAAATTTGCTACAAAAGTTGTGACAGATTCGAATGAGTTCAAATATATAGTTCTAATAGACGTGTTACAAAGTATTGTCTCATGTATCCCATTCACAGAAAAGATGCGACGGAGTTAAAGAGAACTTTTGAAATGGCAATGTCTCTTTGTAGTCCTTCAAAATTAGGGGTCGGATGTATGAAAGTAACACCTTTGTTAATTAGATTAAAGAATTAAGTTGTAAATATACATCTCATTACACCTGAAATGCACCAAAGTAGTGGTCAAGCTGAGCACTACTGCTGAACTGTAATGAATATGATTCGGGTCGAGTCTAACTTTAGACGAGAACATTGTTCTGACATTATAATATGAAAAATACAGCTCACTTTGAACATTACTGTGCAGAAATCAACCAAATATTCACCTTTGTATTTGTTAGTTGGCAGTGAGAGTGCAACGCCTGTCATACGATCTCTGGTGCGCGATGTGGCTCTGGTGGCATCGAGTCCTAATCGTGAATTTCTACGTGAACTCGCCCGACAACATGCTTCAAACTCGCTGGATCAGAACCGTACTCGTCAGGATGCTTATGTCAACAAGCGCCGCAATACAGTGCGCTCCTTTCAAAATGGAGATCTGGTGTTCGTGCGTAAGACGAGCCAAGCTACGGGCAAGTTGGACTCAGGAATGCGAGGGCCAAGTCACTGGCTCCTATGGCAATACAACGCAGGCGGCCGCAGAGTATATAATTCTATGGCGCGGCGAGTGGACACCAGATGTGTGCACTGCATTCTCTGAAAGTGAGTATAGGTTTGTAGTGTTGTAATGTATTTGTGTAACCTGAGGGCTCTACACTCATACAGCGAGCATCCTGAGGGCTCTGCTCTACAGACACTGCAAGCTCCATGTTCTTATGGTATTTGTTCGTAGTGTTGTAATGTATTTGTGCATCCTGAGGGCTCTGCACTCTTACAGCGAGCATCCTGAGGACCCTGCTCTACAGACACTGTGTGATGTGTTGTAATGTATTTGTGTAACCTGAGGGCTCTGCACTCTTACAGCGAGCATCCTGAGGGCTCTGCTCTACAGACACTGTGATGCGTACTCGTGTACTCCTGAGGGCTCTGCACTGTACGAGGACATTGAACAATCCGGCTCTGTTCGATGTTGTGTATGTGAAGGCCATCCTGAATGGTAAGCCTCCACGGTAGTATGGTGCAAGGTGAGCGCTCTGCACCAGTACTAGAGGACTACTTGATCAGTACTCCTCTGTTGTGTATCCTGAGGGCAATGCACAACGGGCATCCTGAGGGCTCTGCCACGCTCACAAAAAGGTGACTGTGGTCATCTTGGTTATTCTCGAGAGCTCTGACCGAAGATGCCAGAAGTATACGTGTCACCTCTTACTTTCGATATCCTAGTTCTCGGTTGCTAAACGAATCGAAACATGTCTTACAGGTGACGAGCATCCAGTTAGTGAGGCAATTGATCATGCTGAAGCTGTTGAAGATCCATTCTCCGACTCTGATCGAATAACGGGCGAGGACGCACCGCCGTCAGGAGAGGCCGTCTAAGGAAAGAAGACCTAGGAAGTGGGCGTGGCCTGCTGACGTAATACAGCAGCGACTTCAGACTGGTCGGAGTTGAAGAGGGGAGTGGAGGACACCACTAACATATTGCCTCGTTCACGGCCTCTTTCTGATCTCGGCACCAGGGATAGACGGACGTTGTACATTCGCGTGTCAACTTAGTTACCCACATTTTGTCATTAGTATTTAAAATCAATAATTGTTGAAAGTTGTATTTTGTATTGTTCTAATTATATTTTTTTAATATTTTGAGTCGTGATTTCTAATTGTATAATATTACGTACTATGTATTTATTATTAACTAGCGACCCGCCCTCGCTTCGCTTCGGAAACATTAAAACACACATGAAACCAAAAAAATATTTTTTTTTTTTTTTATGTTCATCAGGGACAATGTCGGCTTCTAATGGAAAAGGAATTTTTCAAATCGGTCCAGTAGTTTCGGAGCCTATTCGAAACAAACAAACAAACAAATCTTTCCTCTTTATAATATTAGTATAGATTAAAAACTACAAAAAATAAGACAAGACTGTAGGTAGTCTAATACAATTGTAACTTCGACCTCACATTTCATGGTGGATGGCGACTTTTTTTTCCCTACCTAAACTGATGGTCTTGAGAGACCATATCAGCATCACCGGGCGAGTAGGTGAGCTCACGGGAATTAAACCTTACGTTGTTGCTAACACGAACCCTAGCAAGAGTCGTGCTTCGCAGAATCTATCACAGGATCGGAAACGCGACCCACTGAGAAGATCCGGTGAGAAACTCAGTGGGCTGTGTCTGTGGGTTAATTTACTCGTCGAGCCCATCGTCGGAAGCGACGGGTTCGATGAGAACGATGACCGTTGCTTGGAGTACTCAAAAGCACCGTTAGTGGATCGGGAGGATCCGAGATTACGAGTTTTGGGTGACGTTGACTGTTTACCATTCTGTCCGCAGGATCGAGAATGTAGTTACCGGCGGCCACGATGAGAGGGCTCTCGTGTCGTGCCGCTTTGTCGAAATGACGCATTTATGCCGACTGTAAATACTTACTGATGGACTCTAGGTTCAGGTCGTCGTTGAAGTCAATGTTCCTGACGAACCACGGGGCTCCAACGGCTATCCTGTAAAAACGGAATTTAATGATTTGAAGGGGTTTCAAGTTAGTGCGGGCCGCGTGAGCGAACACTACACTTGCTTATGACATGACTGGGCGTATGCAAGTTTTGTAGAGTCACCTTATTTATATGAGACAATTTACTTCGCTTGAAAATCATCTGAAAGATGGATGGTGGCATTCACGTTGCTATATGCGAATTATAATAACATATTTTGTCATTAGACAAGTGTGTTTGTTAAGTTGAAATAAATGTTTTTATGTTGATACAAATTTATCTTTTATTAGCTCTATCAACCTTGTTTACAGCCGATGTTACATTCTTTTTGAATATTATATTTTGAACTAGCTGTCCGCCCGTGACCTGACCCGCCTCAATAATATCTAGTATTCGGAGACCCGTTACCTGTAGTGGGATGAGAAATGGTAATATGGGTGTATTCTTTCGATTATATACGAATATTAAAGTTGCTTTTTCTGTGTTATATTTGCTCAAACCTCAGAACCTAATTTGAGGAAGATCTTTCAAAGGTTCGAAAGAATTCAAGGTAAAAGGTAGCCCTAGGCTTTTTTTTTCAGGCCGGGGGCCGAACCCTCTACGAGGTTCCCGCGCCTAGAGGGCGCGCAGGGTATCTGAGACTCAACGATCTGCAGGTGTTGAGAGCAGACCGCGGGCCCAAGGAATTTTAGGGCCCACCCACTAAACGACTCCCCTGCACTCTTACACCCGACGTCCGATCTCCGTCCGGGGTCAAAACCTGGTCAGAGTAGGGGGGTTCCCGCGGTCAACACTACAACCAGAAACGCTGCGCCACCCCGAGGACGCCCGATCGACGGGTCGTCGAGGCGATAGTCGGCGACCAACGACGTCGGTCTCCGTGGTGGTACGGCGGCCCTACCAGGCCGCCCGGGTGATGCCGCTGGTGTTCCGGGATACCCCGCTGGGCCAGAACCAGCCTGCCGGGTCGGAACGCGATACGCCGCCGACCGGGTTGCTCTTCCACAGTATGTTCGGCGAAGACAGCGATGACGAAAATGCGGACTGCATCGCAGTCCGCAGCCGCCGACGCGCCGTCCCGTCCTCCTGGTGCCAGCGCGCTAGAGTGATCCTCAACCCCCTTAAGTCGCCCCGTGACCATCACCGGGAGGAGACTGCCTCCTCATAAGGGCCGGAGCTGGACAAACGCCCTCCTCCGACCCCCGGCTCGGCGGCGGCAACACGGCGCCGAGAGGGAAGAAGAGCTCTCCCTCTCCCGTTCCGCCGCCTCCTTCTGCGAGATGGTGGACTCGCAGAAGTCGAGCATCGGCTGCCAGGACTCGTCGCTGCCGAGCGTCGTAGCCACGACGGTCGGAAGCGACAAGTCCGGTCCTATTTTTGCAACGAGGACGCGGCGCTGCTACGCGAAAGCGGGGCAGTACGCGAGCGTGTGCTCCGCCGTGTCCTCGTTGCAGCCACTGCAGTGGTGGCACTTCGACGTCGGCTCCCCAGGTGCAGGTAGCGGCCGAAACAGCCGTGTCCCGTGACGTCCTCGGTCGTCTTATTTTTACGGTCCGTCGCCCGTAGGCGGGGTCCGCCAGGCGGCGAGACCACGCCTCGAGCACGGCACGCCGAGATTGAAGCTTCCGCGCTCGAACTTCCGTAGCCCTAGGCTACTTTAGGTAGGCTAACTTAAATGAAAAAAAAAGCTAAAATAATGATAAAAAAGAAAGAGAAAATTAATGATAACTTTTTAACTTGCAATTTTAAAGAAAAATAACACAATAACTGCTGTCTACGTGTGAAAAATAAAAACTACATGAAAACAAAGCCGTTTTGTAGTTACGGAAATATGCGCGAATAAATGGGCAGAAAATAATTCTAAATAGCTTTAGTTACCTCTTTCCTGTTTTTATTCCTCTTTTTCAATGTACAGACACTGCGAATCCTAATTTTATTATATGTACCTATTTTTACCATTATTTTTAAATTAACTTGTTGTTTGTTTGATTAACATGAAGAATAATAATATAAACAAGTAACTAACATTACAAATTACAGTCCACTCCGTGTTCGTATCACAAATAGACGGTACCAAATACAGTAGGTGAGCATAAAATTTCAATAACAATAAAGGTAATAAATAAATAAAAAATATAAAATATATATACAAAAGATATGATAGAATGCCAGGATATAAAGACGATTTTTGAATTTAATTTCAAATTTATTTGCTAAACTAAGCTTATAGGTTACTTACTATTTTGTTTTTTTTCTTCTTTTTCAATTGCTCCTGTTGGGCATGTGAATTCAGTGCCAACCGGAGTAGACGAGTAAGTTCGCCGCACAGGCGAAGCCCCTGCTCGCCAGACCCATTAGGAACCAGATTGCCTTCGATAAACTAAAGTCCATTGGGCTTGACACTATCACTGCCGAACATTAGGGACCACACTATTTAGACTGCGATTTGCACAATGTGAATACTAGGAACAAACATAGGCTTGCGTTGCAGGCGGCTCGAATTAAGAAAATAAGCAACTCTTTTAGGGGGCTGGGTGTACAGCTTTTCAACAAGATCCCACTAAACGTTCAATTACTACCTGTTCATAGATTTAAGAAAACTGTTAAGGAACGTTTGTGCAACAAGGCATATTATAAAGTTAAGGATTATTTACTAGATGGCACTACGTGGGAATGAGGCGCTCGCTCCTGGCCTTTTCATTTTTCATTATTATTATTATTTTTTTAATTGTATTTTTTGACTTGTTTTTTCTTTTATTGTGAATAATTCTATTTATTTAATAAAAAGAAAATATTTGAGAAAAAACAAAAAAAAAAAGCCCGCTGAGTTTGTTTCGCCGGTTCTTCTCAGGACTGTGGCTTTTTTTGGAACCGGTGGTAGAGTTAACATTGTTATTTGTATTTTGACATTCAACAAGTGTGTCATACTGACATCTAAGTTGAAATAAATGATTTTGAATTTGAATTTGAATTAAACTCGCAGCGCGGCTCCAAGAGATCCGGTCGGACCCAGAGGTGGTGCGCATCGAGCACCGCGTCAAAATGGCGAAAGACAAATTAATAGGCCTCGATGAATGAAACACCAACGAGTAAATGGCCACCGCCATCACGCTCCCGGGGAATTGTGCCCTTGCCCCAGTTTAGGTGGGGGCGCCTCTGGGCCTCTAAATGGCTTCGCCCGGCTCCGACCTCTGTAGGAGGCGAGCTACCCCCGGTGAAGCTTATGGGACGACTTGAAGGGGCAATACCTACAATCTAGCGCGCTGCATGACTTCAGTTCTACGGTTCTACAGAACTGCTGTGGAAGATAAACGGGTTGGCGGTCTATTGCGTCCCGAATCGAAGTCGTCGTGGCTTAAAGGATAAGACGTCCGCGGCATTCGTATTTAACGATGCAACGGTGTTCGAATCCCGATGGCGGGTACCAATTTTTCTAATGAAATTTAACAACAGTCCACGATTGACTTCCACGAGGTCACACATAACATAAATATTGTTGAACACATAAATATTGTGAAACACATAAATATTTCATGGCAGAAATAAGCAGGACGGTAGTGGACGGACGGACGGACGCGAGCTTATAATATATCATACCACCAACTTACCGGTTAGTTAAATTACTAAGTAAACTTAGTTTTATAGTCATCGTGGTCCATACGACAATGCCGGTTGGTCGCTGTACTATATTAATTCACAATGTTGTAATTAAACTTATTTTTTATTTATTTTACAGCTATCAAAATGGACTTTTTCAGCAATTTCATTGCGTCGGCTGAGGTTATGTCGTTAAAACCATTCACGGAGCTATTGCAAGCCGTTTTCGCTGTACTGGCAACATTGAACTTAAAGGTAGGAGGGTATCCGGAGCAAAACGTCTTACAAAGTAAGTACCTTTTTTCCTACTTATTCGCTGGTAGCTTATAGAGATTCGACTACGCTGTGACTGGTAGGTTAGCTCACGGAGCTCAACCTGAGAGAATGTGCTAATACTGGCCCCAGCAATGCAACGCAGAATTTTCACCGGATCAGAATCGCGCGACCCATTGAGGAGATCCGGCGAGAAACACAGTGCGTTGTGTCCATGGGTTCCGTAGTTCGCTTATCGAACCATTCGTCGTAATCGTCGAGTTTGAGGCGCGCTACCAGCATTCTAGCACCTCTAGTGTCTGAGGAATCTGAGGAGTGAAGTCATCATAAGAACGACCGGTTGGGGTGTACCGCGTCCTGACCCGACAAACTGGTTATGACCCAGCGCGGTATCCCGGGATACCAGCGGCACAGCCTAGGCGGCCTGACAGGCTGCCGACCTGAGGCAGCCAACGTCCAGAGCCTTCGATTCGCCTCGAAGGCTCCGTCGGCCGAGCGTTATTGGGGGAGCCGCGCGTCGGATTGCAGTGTTGACCGCGATACCCCGCACTCCGCCCGAGTTCTGACCTTTGGGGGGATCGGACGCTCGGGAGAGAGTCTAAGAGAGTCGTTTAGTGGGTAGGGTCCTAAAGACTATCCTTAGATCCGCGTTTCGCTCCCATCATATACGGATCGTTCAATCCCACATACCCCGCGCACCCTGTAGACGCGGAGACCTCCTAGGTTTGGCATCCGGCCCAGAAAAAAAAGGATGACACTAAAAATCCTATGGGCTAAAGTATCGCATAGTTGTTGACCAGACCAGGTATTTAATACGTTTGCAATACAATTTGATCGAATGTCTTAAAGTTGGTGAAAGTAACGTCTATTCGATATAAGTTGTATGTTACATGTCAGATGTTTAATATCACGTGTTTTACGCGATACAAAAATGAAAAAAAAAACGCGACGTTAGATCGTAAAAGTAGCCTTACCTAATTGTTTTTATGAATTTGAAAACAGGAGAAAATAATATACAAATAGAAATCACGACTCAAAATATTAAAAAATATAATATAATTAAAACAATACAAAATACAATTTTCAACAATTATTGATTTTAAATACTAATGACATGAATGACTAATGAATGTGGGTAACTAAGTTGGCACGCGAATGTACCACGTCCGTCTGTGGTATCCCTGGTGCCGAGATCAGAAAGAGGCCGTGAACGAGGCAATATGTTAGTGGTCCCCTCAACTCCCCTCTTCAACTCCGACCAGTCTGAAGTCGCAGCTGTATTACGTCAGCAGGCCACGCCCACTTCCTAGATTTTCTTTCCTTACAATACCTATTAAACAAAAGTTTTCTTTTTGTCAACAGATCATACATCTTACGATATAATAATTGTCGGCGCGGGTTCAGCTGGCTGCGTCCTGGCCAACCGACTCTCTGAGATCTCAAACTGGACAGTGCTGCTACTGGAGGCTGGAGAGGATCCTTCCATTGAATCCACGGTTAGCTAAAAAATAACAGACGCAGTTACGAATTACGATTACTGGACATGATATTAGCAGTTTCAAGCTAAGTAGGTGAACCATATCGACGGAAGAAAGCGGAATTGTTGTAGGTATATTGAAAAACCCAACTTTAAACGAGAGCCATAAAACTATTTAAAAAATTTATAACTTATATTAACTATATTTATAGAAACAGAAACTTAAAAACTGTTATTTTGTATTAGTAATGTAATATGGTAAAAAGTGATTTAGCCCAAAATGCTAGTTACAACATTTCCGTTTTCTCCCGTCAATATGATGGTGCCACGGAATAGATAAATAAGGTTATCTATTCCGTGGATGGTGCCATGCCGTCTTGTGCTGGGAACCCCACTTTTATGTCATCGATGATAGTCGAGTCGTTCATTGCAGTGTACGACAAATTCAGTGAAACTCCTAAAAGATGAATACTTTAAATTATTGATTTACTGTTACTAAATTAAAAAACTCAACAAGTAGTGTAGTTAGTTTCTTCTTCTCAGCCGTTTGGACTTTTTTTTTTTTTTTTTATTGCTTAGTTGAGTGGACGAGCTCACCAGTAATTACGCAAATTATAATTTTGCGGGTTTGATTTTTATTACACGATGTTATTCCTTCATCGTGGAAGTCAATCGTGAACATTTGTTGAGTACGTACTTCATTAGAAAAATTGGTACCCGCCTGAGATTCGAACACCGGTGCATCGCTCAACACGAATGCATCGGACGTCTTATCGGTTAGGCCACGACGACTTTGGCACTCTTGGCAGAGTGGTCCTGGTCATCATTAGTAGAATGCGTGACCACTTAAAGCTTGTTCGTGAGCTCATGTCGTGCGAAGCAACTGAAAAATATAAATATAATAATGTAAAAAACAACTAAAAAACACGTTTTTCTAGAAAATTTAACTACAAAATAGAAAATAAATTTTATTGTACAAAAAGCGTGAGATGCATGGTGTCAATAGTTGACATATATAAGTAGAAGGATTATCATTTTGTTAATATCTTAAACAGTACCCCACGCTTTTTTACAATGAATTTATTTTCTATGTTTAATTTTTTAGTTTAAGTAGCATCAGGTATCATAAATTATTCATTAATGTACATTCACACAAATACAACACTTTTCAATTTGCTAATTGAAAAAAATAAGGCGCTAAAATAAATTTGTTGTTTTAACTGCCGAAAGTGAATAACGGGTCTAACTGCTTAAAATATTGAATTGTCGACGGTCCACAATAAGCATGCTAAATTTCGCGTTAATTCGACGTTTTAAAAGGGGTCAAAATCATGTTCAAAGATTCCGCTACATACATAATAACATACGTATTAAGCTAATAAAAGTTTATTAACAAATACTAAAGCTTCCATTTTGTAACAAGAATTACAAATTATATTAAGCATTATAAATATGATTCCACAGATACCCGGATTATTTCCATTTGTTGATTACTCGTACGAAGATTGGAACTACAGAACCGTTAATGACGATTATTCAAGTCAAGCACATACAGAAAAAAATATTCATTTGACGAGAGGCAAAATGGTTGGTGGCTGTAGTGGATCAAACTATATGTATTACGTTCGAGGGAACAGACATGACTATGACTCTTGGGAAGAAATGGGAAACAAAGGGTGGGGCTACGACTTTGTATTGCCATATTTTATTAATAGTGAACGACTTGAAGATACCGCAATATTGACGGGCACTACTGGATCTTTCCACGGGACAAAAGGCTACCTCGGTGTTACGAAACCAGACTGGGGGGATAGGGTAGATGATTATTTTACAGCCTTCAAACAAAATGAACGTAAAGTTCTATTGGACCAGAACGGACCCGAGCAGATGGGTTACGCACTACCGACATTTACCGTTGCTGATAATGTTCGCCAGAGCACAGGCTACGCTTTTTTGAGACCCATAAAAAATCGTAAAAATTTGTTTCTTTCAAGAAAGTCTTTCGTCAGGAAAGTTTTATTTAATGATGCAAAAGAAGCAAAAGCTGTAGAAGTCATGCAAAATGGTAAAATACTGATAATTAAAGCAAGACAAGAAATAATACTATCCGCTGGTGCAATAAACAGCCCGCAGTTATTGATGCTGTCAGGAATCGGCCCAAAAGAGCATCTAACTGAGATGGCCATTCCAGTTATCAGTGAATCACCAAACGTCGGAAAAAACTTACAAGACCATGCCACTGTTCCACTGATTATCACTGAAAATAAAAGCAAGGTCACTGTTGTTCAAAATGTTGAAACATTTACCAATTTAAATGAGATGCCCGCACCGTGTCTTATGGGATTCGCTGCGGTCAATAAAACGCAAACTATACCAGACTACCAAGTCAAATTTTTCGTATTTCCCGTTGGTACTATAATTCCTGTTTGGATTTGTAACTTCGTGTTCGGTTTGGCTGACAGCATTTGCGTGTCTATGGCGAAGGCAGCGCAGAAAAAAGGTGTTATTTTAGCTCTTGTAGTCCATTTGTATCCAAAATCAACTGGTAAAGTTGTTCTTAAAAGCAAAAACCCTAACGAGCCTCCCTTAATTTACACAGGCTATTACTCTCAAGATGAAGATTTAGAAAATCATGCAAAATACATAGAAGACTTCTTGACCGTGCTCGATACAAAACATATGAGAAAAACTCACGCGCAACCTCTGAATCTAAATGTAAAACAATGCAAACATCACAAGTTTAATACCAGAAAATATTGGAAGTGTTTTGCTTTGAATGTAGTTACAACTCTCTGGCATCCTGTCGCTACTTGCGCTATGGGTCCTAAAGGAGTTGGGGTAATTGATGACAACCTGAGAGTACATGGTGTGAAGAAACTGAGAGTCATTGATGCCAGTTCGATGCCGAAGATAGTCGGTGGGAATACAAATGCTCCTACTATCATGATTGCTGATAAAGGAGCTGATATCATCAAAGCTGATTACGGCTTAATGTGATTCATACGTGAACAATATTAATGTAAGTTAGAATGTTTACAAATAAATGATTTTCCTAATTCTCGTGTCCAGTTTTTTCTGACGTTAAAACAGTGGCACCGACCATTTCCAAACATGTCTCAGAAATATTCGTCGAATATCACACGGTAGGCGTAGATACAAAAACTTTTTTCCTTAAAAAAGTTTGTGTATGTGAGACGTTGGTTCCCGGCTCGGTAGTAAGTTTTAGCCGGTTATCGTCGCGACATACACACTGGGTCTGGACAAACCAATCGATCCCTGGTCGGGGATGGCTACGGAACTTGCCCAGCAAGGTATCCTAGGTCCCCGATGTACGTCTAGGATTCAACAAATAGTGTAAATGCACATACGCACCTGGGACTGCCACACGGAGCTCCTGGACGCGTGCACTGTTCTATAATCACTAGGCCTTTGTTAATGTATTATAATTCAACTTCACCCGCGGTCGTCGATTTCGGTTAAGTTTAAATGTTCTAGATTTGGTTGCGTGTTGCTCGGCTCCCGTTCGTAATCGATGTGTGTGTGCATGCGATGTAGCTTCGCTGTCATTTGATGGATCCGAACGTGGAGATCGATTGGCGTTGTAAAATGTCAGATTTAAAATTTGCCGCGAAGATGGCACATACCGCCCACCAAAATACAAGTTATTGGATTTTCCACTAAGTTAAATGATAAAATGAAAACTAAAGAAATTACTAAAGAAACCTACATCTAAATTAAATTAAAGACAATACAATTTTAATAATTTTAGAATTTTAGTTAATCAGAATAAATAGGTAGGGGAGCTAACTTCGTTAATGGCCTAGTGTAGAATTTGCCATTGGCTGTACGGACAGTGGCAATACGAACCACGCCATCAGGGCTGGCGTGAAGCTTGGAGACACGAGCTAAAGGCCAGTGCAACGGCATTGTACTTTCACTCTTAATCAGTACAACAGAACCATCATTCAAAGTTTCGCCCCCCTCGTTCCACTTTGCTCTCTGAGTTAGGGAATGCAGATACTCGGACTTCCAGCGTTGCCAGAAATGCCGCTGGAAACGTTGAATCAATTGCCAGCGATTCAATCTAGACATCTGATCATCCAACAAGTTAGAATCTGGAACGGCGGTAAGTGGTTCCAGAACCAAGAAATGTCCCGGCGTTAAAACGTTCAAATCGTTAGGATCTGAACTCAAAGAGCAAAGCGGCCGAGAATTTAGCAAAGCTTCGATTTGAACGAAAAGTGTTGTTAACTCTTCGAACGTTAAAGTTTGATTACCTATAATACGATGTAAGTGAGTTTTAGCTGCTTTAATTTGTATTTCCCATACACCTCCAAAATGTGGAGCAGAAGGGGGATTGAATTTAAATTCAATGTTTTGAGACTCAGAAGCAGAATGCATATAAAGATTAAGGATCTTCTGAGCTCCAATAAAATTCGTACCACAATCGGAGTGTATAACATTCACCCTACCGCGTCTCCCAACAAAACGGCGCAGGGCAGCAATAAAGGCTTCGGACGAGAGCTCACTAACCACTTCCAAATGAACTGCTTTGGTACTAAAACATACGAATAGGCACAAATAGGCCTTACCGATTTTGGCACCGCGATGCTTACCGAGTTTGATTTGGAATGGACCCGCGTAGTCCACGCCAACAATAGAGAATGGTTTGACTTGATTCACACGAGAAGCCGGCAAGTCACTCATGAATGGTTCCAATAATTTCGGATTAGTTTTATAACATGAAACACATTTTGACAAGCAATGACGAATAGCACGTTTAGAAGAGAATACCCAAAACAGCTGCATCAAAAGATATTGTGTCGTTCCCAACCCAGGATGACAATTCTCTTTGTGAATTGCTTCGATGATCATGTATGTGAACCTAGAATGACGCGGCAACAGAGCAGGATGCTTATGACTAAACTCAAGACCAGAACGAGACAAAGGGCCGCCCACCCTGACAACTCCTTGGTCGTCCAGGAATGGATTGAGTTTTCTCCACGGTTTGGGTAATGGTATACCATTCTCGAGCTTACGAATTTCATCCTGAAAGTTGAGAAATTGAATTCGCTTGGTAATCGTCATCAGGGCCCCATGAAGTTCTGCACGACCAAAAAAGGTACCCTGAACACGTGTCTGTTTTTTGTTAGCATTTCTGATAAAACGAAGACAATAACCAATAATACGTTGAACCTTACGAATTGATGAAAACCTTTCGAGCAAAGAATCGATAAAGTTAGGTTCATCATTCACGATCAACGAAAAACAGCGTTCCTCGGCAAGCATATCAGTCTCGTTCACCTCGAGACCGGAATTTGAAGGCCATGAAGATGAAGGTTGCTGAAGCCAGCTCGGTCCCGCCCACCATAACTCACTCTGGAGTAGGTCGCTCGGACACATACCGCGGGAAGCTATGTCCGCAGGATTTTCATTAGAGCGCACGTGATTCCAGTGAGTTTCGGGGACAGTTTCTTGGATATGACTAACCCTATTAGCAACAAATGTTTTCCAACGCGAGGAATGACCACGAATCCATGACAGAGTTACCGTTGAATCTGACCAAGCAAATGTATCAGAAAGTGGAAGTAACGGTACATACACTTCTTTTACGAATTTGAGCAGGTCAGCGAGCAGAACCGCAGCGCAGAGCTCTAGTCTCGGCAATGAAACTCTCTTAATTGGGGCCACGCGTGACTTAGCACATAACAAGGATACTCCTATATGACCATCGGAATTAAGAGTTCGAAGATAAACCACAGCTCCATAGCCAGCCTCCGAACTGTCAGCAAAACCATGTAATTGGTACGATTCCATGCTTCCAGTGGTCGATATACATCTAGGAATACGAATACGTTCAATAAGCGGAAGCTCGGCTACGTACAGGTTCCAATGACGCACTATGTCGTCAGGAGGGACATCATCCCACCCAACACTCAAGACCCACAAACGCTGAACCAATAACTTGGGAATGAACGTCAAAGGACAGAGAAAGCCCAAAGGGTCATAAATACGAGCCACCTCACTTAGAATGGTACGCTTGGTACATTCTCTGTGAAGAACAATAACTTGGAAAGAAAAGATGTCCGGATGAGGTTCCCACTTCAAACCCAATATTTTGTGAGAAGGGGTAATTTCTATATCTAATGATACAAAATCGGTTACGCAATGTTCAGGAGGTATGTCTGCAAGTAACTCTTTCTTGTTACTTGCCCATTTCCGTAATTCAAAACCTCCTTTCTTCAACAAATGAATGACGTCAGATTTAATCAACTCGGCTTCACCCAAACTTGAGGCTCCATGGGCCACATCGTCAACGTAAATGGAAGAAGTAAGCGGAGAAACAGCACATGGAAAACAAGAGCCTTCATCGTGGACGAGTTGCTTAATTGTTCTGCACGCCAGGAACGGAGAAGACGCTACTCCATAGGTAACGGTATTCAACTCATACTCCTGAACCGGTTCAAATTGATTAAAACGCCAAAATATCCTCTGAAAACCACGATCCTGTTCCTGTTGAATAATATTCCTGAACATTTGCTTTATATCCGCTGTAAAAACAACGGGGTAGCCGCGAAATCTCAAAAGGATTTCTGTAGTATTAGTCTGTAATTTGGGGCCTATTAATAAGGAATCGTTAAGTGAAATCCCTCGGGCGTCCTTAGCAGAAGCATCGAAAACCACCCTCAATTGAGTAGTTGAACTGCCAGGACGAAAAACACAATGATGAGGAATGTAATATTTTCCCTTATGCAGGTCGGTGGCTGAGACACGGCTCATGTGACCATTATTTAAGTAGTCCAGCATGAAGTCCGAATACTGCTCATGAAGGTTTGGGCTTGAAAGAAGTCTTCGTTCCAATGAATGAAATCTTCGCAATGCATTTTCACGCGAACCCGGAAACTGTAACTCCCCATCCCTCTGCCTAAATGGCAAAGAAACGATGTACCTTCCAGATGTACCTCGAGCGTGGGTTTCAGTGAAAAGTTTCTCACATTGCTGCTCGTCCGGCGTTAGAACTGATGATTTAGGTATGACCTCCAACTCCCACAGTCTCCTCAATTCCTCATGGAGAGGAGTATCGTGTTCTCTTAGAAAAAAAGAATTTGAGTGTTTTGTCTCATCCCTGCATTTGACACTTCCCATCAGGATCCATCCGAAGATGGTGTTCAAGGCTGAGGGTTCATGAGGACTACCTGAAATATTTCCGGGCAGTAACAGCGTTGAAAACATTTCAGCACCGATAAGCAGATCTATTGGTCCAGGCTTATTATAATTCGGATCAGCGAGTCGCAAATTACGTAGGTGTTCGCATGAAGAAAGATCAAGACGAGCAGTGGGCATTTGTGCACAAATAGATGGTAAGATGAGAGCCGTTAAATTAAATAAATTCTTTTGATGAACTCCGAGTTGAAGCTCGACCATTCCAGTCACTGACGTCGATGATTGCCCCAAGCCACAAACATTTCGCGAAGTTTGCTTAGACTTTAAGCCCAATCGTTCCATAGCTTGATTAGAAATGAAATGTGACTGACTACCAGGGTCGATGAGTGCGCGAAGAGTATGAAAGTGACCAAATGAGTCACGCACTTCAACATTAGCAGTAGCCAGCAGAACTACAGAGCTACCATTCATGTTTGTAAAAGCCTGCGTTTGTGGCTCTTGACTAGAAGACGGTGGCAGTCGATTAATCGATGAATGACTCTTGGTCACGTCCTCGTGGACAGTGTCACAGAAATCTCTGTGGAGAAGCGTGTGATGGTTCTGTCTACAAATTTTACATCTGAAGATAGATTTACAATGTTTTAATTGATGCGAGGCGCGTAAGCAATTGAAACACCATCGATGAAGCTTCGCATGATTGTATCTATCATCTACCGATTTTTGTGAAAATGATTCGCAAGAGACTATAGTGTGCTCACCGTCACAGTACGAACACTTGAGTATCGGTGGAGTAGAATTTACTACGGTAGTTGGTGTCAGCATATCCTTAGAATCGTTCTTCTTCGGTGGGGTGTTTGATAAAAAAGTAGAAAGCGGTTTTTTATTGAATGAAACGACGTTATGAATCGCAGCAGAACGTGGCTTATCCGGAGCAGGACGATCATGAACAAAGAAGTGGCCATCGCGTATAAGGGCTTCGCATTTGTTTTGTAAAAATCGTTTGAGGTCGTTGAAGGCTGGCAACTCAGAATCTGAAAATTGTATTTCAAAAGCACGACGAGTGTTTGAGTCCAGCTTTGAAAGAACTAAGTAGCTAAGTATAAAATCCCAACTGTCAGTTGGCAGGCTTAACCCTTTCAATATCGATAAATTTTCGTTAAACAAATCAAGACTACGTCGAAAGTCAGATGGAGAATTTAATTTTAAATTTACATTAAGTATTTCTTTCCAACAGGTGAAAGCGAAATCACGCTTATTTTGATAACGATCAATCAATGTTTGATAAGCCTCCTGATAGAATTTCCCTTCATAAGGGAAGGAGCGTATGAGTGCCACGGCATCTCCAGACAAACTTGATATTAGATAATGCATACGCTCTGAATCCGTAAGTGTTGCGTTGTTATGAATGAGGGAGTGGAATACGTCATGGAATTTAGGCCAACCTTTTATTTCACCTGAAAACTGCGGTACAGAAATTTTAGGAAGTTTTATGTTGTGACTTGTTACTTTGGAAGATTCTAGCGAAGTGTTCAATTCACTACCCGTTTTGATAGTCAACTGCCGATATATAGAAAGAATCTCCATATGAATATCATCAAATTCCATGCGAAGCAGGTCCTCAGCCTCCTCATCGCAACTGTCTATTAGTGATATAATGTCACCGTATGCAGCCTCAAAGGCACTAACAACCTTTTTTACTTCCGAAAAACAAGCAAGGAATGTATTACATTGTTCCGGATCATATTTAGCCGCTCGGGCAATAACTAAGGTTTTCTTTAATCGATTTAACGATAAAGTACGCTTCCGTCGCAATACTGGTAGGTCCTGAACCGAAATTTCATCTGTGTCCATCGACCTCGATTTACTTTTCTTAAGTACAGCACACGATACCTTCCGCTTCACGGAATGTGACATTCTTAATCGGAGCTACGATTTTATTTCAATTAAATTCAAAAAATAAAACAAAAAAATAAAAATTAGAAAATAAGTACTATGAATATTTGAAGGAAAATGAACGATTAATGTAAAATGTTTTTTGTAATGTAAAATGTTTTGTAATTACGCAACCAATACAAAAGGATAAAACTACAAGGTCAATAACCCATTTGCAATTGGATAACTCAGGTAAAAGATGACGTATGTGTTAGTTCGTATACCTGAGTTGTAAGTATTAGAATAATATCGCAAACACAAAGAACCGTAATCACCAAACGACATTTATAGGTAGGTAGGTAGCACGGAAACGAAAAATGAATAAAATAAAAATTCACAAAGTAACTCATTAATTTGTCAATACGTGGACGGTATTTGATCGTGACAAAACAAGATTGGTATAGGTTTAGATTTAAATTTAAATGTTTTAAAATTAAACCAAACGTGATATTATTTAAAATCGGTATTAGCACAACAATTATATTTATGAGAATATAACTTTGTACCAAGATACATAATCAACTGATGGGCGAACAATGCAGCGTTATACGTTCAACAAACGAAGACGGAGGGTATCCTCGTAAAGTTGACGACAATTAATCTAGAATTATTTATTAGATTCTCTTTTACGTTTAATATAATGAATTTTACAAATTAATGCACTGAAGAGAATGAAGTACATACACCGTTATGTTATTTGATTGTATGCACAGCGTTACGGATTGCAATTAATTTGCACAGTGGATTGATGACGTGATTCGTATGTCTTAGGCCTAATGAAATTGATCGTAATATAATTAAGAAAGCGGTTAAAAAGTAGTTACGTTAAATACTAGTTAAATTTAAGAACTTGTATTTTGCTGTGACGGTAGATTTCCCGGGTTTCGGCACCATAAAATGTATGTGAGACGTTGGTTCCCGGCTCGGTAGTAAGTTTTAGCCGGTTATCGTCGCGACACACACACTGGGTCTGGACAAACCAATCGATCCCTGGTCGGGGATGGCTACGGAACTTGCCCAGCAAGGTATCCTAGGTCCCTGATGTACGTCTAGGATTCAACAAATTGTGTAAATGCACATACGCACCTGGGACTGCCACTGGAGCTCCTGGACGCGTGCACTGTTCTAGAATCACTAGGCCTTTGTTAATGTATTATAATTCAACTTCACCCGCGGTCGTCGATTTCGGTTAAGTTTAAATGTTCTAGATTTGGTTGCGTGTTGCTCGGCTCCCGTTCGTAATCGATGTGTGTGTGCATGCGATGTAGCTTCGCTGTCATTTGATGGATCCGAACGTGGAGATCGATTGGCGTTGTAAAATGTCAGATTTAAAATTTGCCGCGAAGACGGCACAGTTTGTCATCTTACTGGATCCATTTCAATTTTACTTGCCACAGAACCATCGTTTGGAGCCTCTGGGTCTGCGGAGGGACTTCGGTTCCCTCTGCATTTTGTACCGTATGTTCCATGGGGAGTGCTCTGAGGAATTGTTCGAGATGATACCGGCATCTCGTTTTTACCATCGCACCGCCCGCCACCGGAGTAGAGTTCATCCATACTACCTGGAGCCACTGCGGTCATCCACAGTGCGTTTCCAGAGGTCTTTTTTGCCACGTACCATCCGGCTATGGAATGAGCTCCCCTCCACGGTGTTTCCCGAGCGCTATGACATGTCGTTCTTCAAACGAGGCTTGTGGAGAGTATTAAACGGTAGGCAGCGGCTTGGCTCTGCCCCTGGCATTGCTGAAGTCCATGGGCGACGGTAACCACTCACCATCAGGTGGGCCGTATGCTCGTCTGCCTACAAGGGCAATAAAAAAAAAAAAAAAAAACCTGCTAATGCCCTGTTAGTTCATAATTTGTCCCGAAATTCAGAAACGAATATTTCATAGAACAACGTCAAGCAACACAAAGAACAATTCTAAGTTGAGGCGCCGCGCGGCCTCTACCCTCTCAGGTCACCCCTTGACCTTCACCGGGGGGAGGCCGCTACCTATAGGGGCCGGGACGTACGTGCGTATTCCAACCTCCAGCCCCCAGCTCGACGGCGAGGGATCGGTGCGGAAAGGGAAGAGCTCTCCCTCTCTCGCTCCGCCGCCTCCTTCTGCGAGCTGGTGGACTCGCAAAAGTCGAGCATCGCCTTCCAGGACGCGTCGCTGCCGAGCATCGTAGCCACGACGCGTGGCAGCGAGAGGTCCTCTCCTATGACCGCGACGAGGGCGGCGCGTTGCTCGCCGAATCCAGAGCAACGTGCAAATATATGTTCGGCTGTGTCTTCCTCGTCGCGGTCCGCGCAGTTGTGGCACTGCGCCGTCGGTTCCCTTCCGGCTATCTTGAAGAGGTACCGGCCAAAAAACCCATGGCCGGTCAACATCTGCGTCAGCCGGAAGGTGAGGCATCCGCGGTCGCGGCCCATCCAGTCCGCGAGAACCGGGCGGACCGCCTCGACGGTACGGAGGCCGGCCGACGGGTCCGCCAAGCGGCGAGACCATGCCTCCAGCACGGACCGCCGAGAATGGAGCCTCCGTGCTCGAACTACACCTTCGCCGGGGCGCCCTTCCCCCCTAGAGCGGAGGTCACTACTCCACCTGTAATCGGCAGCGAACGCCTCCGCCTCCAGGTCCCAGGGTGGCGCCCCGGCGAGCAAGCACGCCGCCTCGAAGGAGACGGTATCCTCGGATGACCCTGACCGCGATTGCGCGCTGCGGACGTCACAGCGCGGCAACGTTCTGTCGGGTCAGGGCCTGGCACCAAACGGGCGCGCCGTAAAGTGCCATCGACCACACCACCCTCATGTAGAGGCGGCGCGCCACCTGATCGGGACCCCTGACGTTTGGAAGATGCTTTGGGGGTTGATTGCTTCCCGCTTCCGTAGGTTTAACCCGCGGTTCCCTACAAGTGACCCCTGGGTGGTGCAAAACGGGAGCCGAATACATAATCGATGGTAGGACTTGTCCGACTGGCTGGCGACCACCCTCCAATTAGAGTCCGCCGCCAAATAGCCTAGCTGTGTTCCGGCGTGTGGGTTGGAGAGCCAGTTTTATTCCTTCCCTTTCCTCTTCCTTGTTGGGGGTGAATCTTGGCGATACCTGGAACATGCGGAGCAGACGTGCGTGTGAGCTCGCGGGACGTGATTGTTTGACGGGGGTATAGGGAGACCCAGTGAAACGATGTTCGCCGCCGCCCGCCGGTCACCTGAACACAGGAACCCGGGTGTCACTACTAAACTCCGCCCCGGGAAGCTGTCCCGCCAACCGGTGTAAAATCCTGTCGTGCGGTCGTCGTGCCGGAGTCGGAGACCGGAGTGGATCCCGGCGATCGCACGCAGGGTGGACTGGGGGCCCTTCTATGCCCTGCGTCAGTCGCTCACGCAACCCGTGGTCGAGCACGTACTGTGCTCCGCGCTTTATTCTGGTATTGTCACGATTTCGCCTCGAACATCCAACCCCATCCAATCCCACTCTCTAAATAAAATTAATTTTTTTTATGAAAGTTCGAAAAAGGAAAAGGGTTTTGTTAGCGATTCCCCATTCCACATTAAATGTGGATTTCAGCAATGTAAGGGGTCTACATAGCAACCTCGACGCCGTACACCACCATCTTGAGACGGCGCAGCCTGCCCTCCTTTTTCTGACGGAGACGCAGATATCTGCTCCGGATGATACTTCGTACCTTGAATACCCCGGCTACGTATTGGAGCACAACTTCCTGCGTAAAGCCGGGGTGTGTGTATTCGTCCGGGCTGATGTCTGTTGTCGCCGTCTACGAAGCCTCGAACAACGGGACCTGTCCCTGTTGTGGCTGCGCGTAGATCACGGGGGTTGTACCCGAGTCTACGCGTGCCTGTACAGGTCCCACAGCAGTGATGCAGGTTCAGCTCTGATAGAGCATGTGCAAGAGGGGACTAACCGCGTGCTTGAGCAGTACCCATCTGCGGAGGTGGTGGTTCTTGGAGACTTTAACGCTCACCACCAAGAGTGGTTGGGGTCCAGAACCACTGACGAGCACGAATCTTCTCTGTTGGACCTTCTGCTGACCACCGATCCAGCCGGATACAGTGTGGTGGTCGACGCTCCACTTGGATCGTCTGATCACTGCCTTATCCGTGCTGCCACACCACTCTCTCGTCCTAGTCGTCGAACGACGACCAGGTATTGAAGAGTTTGGCAGTATTTGTCAGCAGATTGGGATGGATTGCCTGAGTTTTACGCATCCTACCCATGGGGGCGGTTCTGCTTTTCCTCTGCTGATCCTGACGTCTGTGCGGACCGTCTTAAAGACGTGGTGCTCCAGGGGATGGAATTGTTTATCCCCTCCTCTGAAGTGCCCGTTGGGGGTCGCAGCAGACCCTGGTATAACAATGCCAGCAGGGATGCTGCACACCTCAAGCGGTCCGCATACGTTGCATGGGATGATGCTAGGAGACGTCGGGATCCTAACATCTCAGAGGAAAGGCGGAAATATAACACCGCTTCCAGGTCCTACAAGAAGGTTATCGCCAGGGCGAAATCGGAGCACGTTGCTAGAATTGGCAAGCGACTGAAGAGCTATCCCTCTGGGAGCCGTGCTTTTTGGTCGCTCGCCAAAGCTGCAGAAGGAAACTTTTGCAGGTCTAGTCTCCCACCACTACGCAAGTCCGATGACAGTCTGGCCCATAGTGTGAAAGAGAAGGCTGAAATTTTGGTCAAACTCTTCGCCTCGAACTCGACTGTGGACGACGGGGGTGCCACACCACCGAACATCCCCCGGTGTGATAGTTCCCTGCCGGAGATCTGCTTTACACAGTGTGCAGTCAGGCGGGAACTCCGACTCCTGAACGTCCATAAGTCGAGTGGGCCAGACGGCATCCCTGCAGTGGTTCTAAAAACGTATGCCCCTGAGCTGACGCCTGCGCTAACGCGTTTGTATTGCCTCTCTTATTGCGCTAACAGGGTTCCGTCTTCATGGAAGACCGCCCACGTCCACCCTATCCCCAAGAAGGGTGACCGGTCGGACCCATCGAGCTATAGGCCTATCGCGATAACTTCCTTGCTTTCCAAGGTGATGGAGCGAATAATTATAAACTCCTTAAGTATCTGGAGGATCGCCAGCTGATCAGTGACCGACAGTACGGTTTCCGTCACAGTCGCTCAGCTGGCGATCTTCTTGTATACCTTACTCACAGGTGGGCTGAAGCCTTGGAGAGCAAGGGCGAGGCTCTTGCTGTGAGCCTAGATATCGCGAAGGCCTTCGACAGGGTCTGACATAGGGCACTTCTGTCGAAGCTACCATCTTACGGAATCCCCGAGGGTCTCTGCAAGTGGATCGCTAGCTTTTTGTATGGACGGAGCATCACGGTCGTTGTAGACGGTGACTGTTCTGATACCATGACCATTAACGCTGGCGTTCCACAAGGTTCGGTGCTCTCCCCCACGCTTTTCATCCTGTATATCAATGACATGCTGTCTATTGATGGCATGCATTGCTATGCGGATGACAGCACGGGGGATGCGCGATATATCGGCCATCAGAGTTTCTCTCGGAGCGTGGTGCAAGAGAGACGATCAAAACTTATGTCTGAAGTGGAGAACTCTCTGGGGCGAGTCTCCAAATGGGATGAATTGAACTTGGTTCAATTCAACCCGTTAAAGACACAAGTTTGCGCGTTCACTGCGAAGAAGGACCCTTTTGTCATGGCGCCGCAATTCCAAGGAGTATCCCTGCAACCTTCCGAGAGTATTGCGATACTTGGGGTCGACATTTCGAGCGATGTCCAGTTTCGGAGTCATTTGGAAGGCAAAGCCAAGTTGGCATCCAAAATGCTGGGAGTCCTCAACAGAGCGAAGCGGTACTTCACGCCTGGACAAAGGCTTTTGCTTTATCAAGCACAAGTCCGGCCTCGCGTGGAGTACTGCTCCCATCTCTAGGCCGGGGCTCCCAAATACCAGCTTCTTCCATTTGACTGCATACAGAGGAGGGCCGTTCGGACTGTCGATAATCAAATTCTCACGGATCGTTTGGAACCTCTGGGTCTGCGGAGGGACTTCGGTTCCCTCTGTATTTTGTACCGTATGTTCCATGGGGAGTGCTCTGAGGAATTGTTCGAGATGATACCAGCATCTCGTTTTTACCATCGCACCGCCCGCCACCGGAGTAGAGTTCATCCATACTACCTGGAGCCACTGCGGTCATCCACAGTGCGTTTCCAGAGGTCTTTTTTGCCACGTACCATCCGGCTATGGAATGAGCTCCCCTCCACGGTGTTTCCCGAGCGCTATGACATGTCGTTCTTCAAACAAGGCTTGTGGAGAGTATTAAGCGGTAGGCAGCGGCTTGGCTCTGCCCCTGGCATTGCTGAAGTCCATGGGCGACGGTAACCACTCACCATCACATCACCATCGGGTAGGCCGTATGCTCGTCTGCCTACAAAGGCAATAAAAAAAAAAAGATAGAAAATTTGTACCTACCTGCGGGATTCAGTCAGTCTTATTTTTCTGAAATTTAGTTAATAATTTCTTTATTAAACATACACTGTTGTGTAAAAAAATACGTCTGTGTTTATTAATTAATTTCTTATTTTCATTAAATAAATACACTTCTTTGCATTCGTCAATATTAATTTAGTGTGGCGAATTTTGAGCTTTTTTTTTTTTTTTTTTTTTTCGATTAAGTTTTCAGTAAATTTTAAAAGTGCTATTTTAACTGTTGTTTCACGGACCTCGGCGAGCGCGGCCGTCACGTGCATACTTCGTGACGGAGGCGTTCGAGCCGAGATTTTGGTTATTAGCTTGAGGTACCTGTCTTGAATTGTACCGTCGGTACAACTTCCACGCTCATTTCAAAATTATTCAAAAAGTTGAGCCCTCGGCTGATGGCGACGGCCGGCTCGTTGAGTCAGCTTCTGACGAACGTCAGTGAGGGTCCCGACTTGGCGAGAAAATGTGTCGTAGTTACGATGACCGGCAGCAGCTCGTCCTGAAAGATGACGCTCGACTTCTGCGAGTTCACCATCACGCAGGAGGCGGCGGAACGAGAGAAGGAGGGTTCTACTCTCTTCGCACTAATGTGTTGCCGTCCATCCGGATGGCGGAACAGACAGTACGAGTGTATGTCCCGGCCCTTGTAGGCAGGCCTAAGGCGGAACTGACGAAGGTCACGGAGCGACCTCAGAGGGTAGAGGCCGCGCCACCAGCACTCTAGCGCGCCGTCCAGGAGTAAAATCATTATAAGAGTTGCCGGTTGGCGATATATCGCGTCCCGACCTGGTAGGCTGGTTCTGACCCAGCGGGGTATCCTGGGACACTAGCAGCATCGCCTGGACGGCCTGGCGGGCTGCCGTACCGAGACGGCCGACGTTTCAGAGCCTTCGATTCGCCTCGAAGGCTCCATCAGCTGGGCGTCCTTACCTTGCCCGGGCTTTGACCTCGCGGAGATTACCGATCCGCTAGGGCGAGAGCGCAGGTGAATGATTTAGTTGATATAGCCCTATATTCCATCCCTTGGCCCCCCCGTTCCAGTCGCAAATAAGCCGGCGACCCCTAGGCGCGAGGATCTTGTAGGTTAGGTCCACAGACCAAAAAAAACAAGTTATACAACATATTACGCAATCACTGCAAAGTTTTATTTTACCAGAACCATGCAGTTTTACTAACACGTTGACTGTGATGTGGGTGGGTCATTGGTGCCCTAAGTGACGCACTGAAGTAATGATGTCGATTTCTGTTATTGAGTGCCTAGATTACCTAACTTGGTCTTCTTTTGTTTTTAATGTATTTTTTAGACATTTATTAGGTCTCTTAGAAATAGATTAATTCTCAAAATCTTCAGATTCGTCTATCCTAGAGTCTACTATATATTCTGGCGCCTTATTAAGAAGATTTAAGACAGAAATTGACATAATTACTTCAGTGCGCCTTGTAGGGTACAGTAATTGACCTACAAGGTAATCAATATGTTAATGGATTTATAGCTGTTGCTAAAAATTATTTAAGCTAATATTATTAATACCTTACAAATGTTTTGGTTATACTGTTAATTTGTAAGAAAACTAAATAAATAAATAAAATAAAACTCTAATATAAATTGCCTAGAATAACTAATTTGTCTGTATTATCTATGGCCTAGAATGTACCGAGGATCGAAAGAAAATCCAGTATAGGATATTCTTCAGTTTTCGCAAGTTATAAGCATAATTTAATAATAAATAATAAAAATAACTATATTTATAATAATAATAATAATAATAAAGATCATTTATTGCCTTTCACATCATAAAATGAAATACAAAAAAAAAGAAAAGCAAAAAAAAGAGAAAAAGGCAAAAGGAGGTGGCTCAGCTATTGCTGTTCAAGATTGATAAATTGAACAGCGCTGATTTTCAGTCACCCCCGTTTCCCTTTGGTTCCCTGCGGGAATGAAGACTCCGTAGGTACGTGTGTTCATACTCAGAATATGATATAAATTAGTAAAATTAGTAAATTATAAAAATTTAAGAAAAAACAAAATAAAAATCAAATTAAATGGTGAACCCGAAAACAAAACCAAAAATTTAAGAAAAAAACAAAACAAAAATCAAATTAAATGGTGAACCCGAATACAAAACATAATAAGCACACAGTAATAACAACCTGTGGGCAGCTTAAAAAAAATAAAAAATAAAAAAAAATTAATAAAAGGAAGTTTTCACAAGCTAGGATTAAATTAGTTACTATAAATACTATAAATTAGATTAGTTTTTGTGAGTCAAAAAGAAATGATTTTAAACGATTAATAAAGCCATGCTTTGTTACAATGTGACGAATAGGTGGTGGGAGATCATTCCAGCAATGCGTAGCTGCGTATTTAAACGCTCCCCGAAAAGCAGCTGTTCTGTATTTGGGCGTCAACAATGGCTTAACAGTAGCTCGTGAGCCATACCTGTACTGAGTACTTCTCCAATCCAACTTCTCATACAAGTACCTAGGTTCATGTGTCGAAATCACTCCAAATAGTAAGACTGCTAAGTGCAACCTTCTTCTAGCTGCCATTTTCAATATATTGTGATCATTTAAATAGGGCGTTATGTGTCCTCTCACGGGAATGTCAAAGCAATACCTGGCACATGCATTTTGAATGCGTTGTATTAATTTTTCAGTTCTCGAGAGTAAACAGGGACCATAAACAGTATCACAGTAATTTAATTTCGACAAAACTAGACTATCGATAAGCAACTTCCTAATGGGTACACTGACGTACTGTCTAAACGAGTACAGAATCTTCAGTCTGTAAAAACAAGCTCTTAAGTTCTTTGTAATATGGGCCTCGAATCGCAATTCGGGATCAATTGTCAAACCCAAACTGCATGCTAACTCCACCCGATCAATTTCCTTACCAGAAACAGTCACCTTAGGATCGAGTGATAAAATCTTTGCTATCTGAGATTTACTGCCTAGTATCATGTATTTAGACTTAGAGGGGTTCAGTACTAAGGAATTCTGTTCAGACCAAGAGACAATCCTCTGCAGATCCTCATTGATAAAACTGACAGCAGAAGGGGTATCTCCAACATCAAAAGAGTGGTATAATTGTACATCGTCAGCATAAACATGATATTTACAATTCTTGAAACACTGAATGATATCTGCACTGTACAAAATAAACAACAATGGTCCCAGGACAGAACCTTGGGGAACGCCTCTAGTAATCGGCTTAGAAGTAGACGTTAGTTTAGTTCCATCTTCTTTCCGTATCTGTACAAATTGCGTTCTACTCGACATATAACTGCTAAACCATTGCACAGCATTATCAGAGAACCCGTAATGAGTTAATTTTGCTAAGAGTAAGGCAGTGTTAATTGTATCAAAAGCCCGTGAGAAATCCAGCAGCGTCAGTATCGTACCCTGGCTCCTGTCCCGAGCCTCGAGAATATTACCCACAATGTCAGTAAGAGCAGCGGCCGTTCCTCGGCTTTTTCTGAAACCCGATTGAAACTCTGGAAGAATGTTATTTGATTCGATATATGCCGCTACCTGTGAGTAAACTACCTTCTCCAAGATCTTGGACAGAAAAGGCAACACACTAATAGGCCTAAGATCTTTAAAAGCTTGAGGGTGCGTGACTTTCGGAATAGGGCTAACCACAGAACATCGCCACTGAGCAGGAAATGTATTTGTATCAATGGACTTATTGATAATGCTAGTAATCGCCTCTAATGTTGAAGGCAGTGAGAGCGATATCATCTCACCGCTTATCCCGTCAGTGCCTTGAGCGTTGGATTTAATGCTGTTAATAATCTTAAGAACCGTATCCTGGTTGACAGTTTTAAGCGTAAACTTTGGAGATGTGTTAGAATACTCAAAGAATGAGTATCCTGAAACGTCAGAACTACAGACCCCGGGTACATCCAGAAAAGCTTCATTGATAGCATTAGCGTCATTAAGGTGTTCAGGCAATGCTTTCTCCTGATGTGACGGAATCACATCAGATTTCAGATTTTTCCATAACTTTTTAGGGTTTCCGAAGTTGCTATTAATATAATTGTTGTAGTAGGTCTTTTTTTCCGATGCTAAGACGCTAGCTGCCTGCTTCTTAAGGTCTAAATAATACTGCTTATGACTATGAACCTGAGTTACATGTGATCTATAGCGTGCAGCATCTCGCAATTTGAACAATAATCGGACATTATCAGTAATCCAAGGAGTGGAACGTGTTTTGAATTTCAGGGTTTTGAGCGGAGCATGGAGATCGTACAGGTACAGAATAAACATAGAAAAGGTGTAAACCATCGTGTCAACGTCATCCAGGAGGGCGATGTTCGACCAGGGTATTATATTTAGATCCTGAGTAAAGAACTCCTCCAAGATATTTTTAAATTGACGGGAAGTTATCATTCTAGACATTGGTCTTTCCTTTCGGATCAAAGTCTCACATGTGACAAAAGCATGGTGGCCAAGCTCGGGAATATAATCAACCCCGACATCATTAACGCCAATGTCAGTACAAATAACATCCAACAAAGTACTACTACCACTCATAAAGTGTGTTGCAGTCCTTACTATTTGCGAGAGACTGAAGTGGCTTAGAAATTCATTTTTTTTTTTGTTCTAGAACAATTACAGTCCAATAGGTTTACATTAAAATCTCCGAGAAGCACTATATTGTCATAAGGAGCCATAGCACCAATACTTTCGGTCAATCCCTCTAGGAAATTTTCCAGATCAGACCAAGGGGGGCGATATGCAGTGCCTATTAATAGCTTTTTCCCGCAAAAATTCACTGTTATCCACAACTGTTCAACATCCAAATGTCCGGGGTGCTTACACACTCAAGCACTTATATCAGCTCTGAGATAAAAGGCCACCCCGCCACCACGACCACCCCTTATACTAACTGGTCGAGGAATATGCTTGAGCCTGTAGCCTGGCACACAAGGTGCACGGCCCTCCTCTCCAAACCTAAGCCAAGTCTCGTTTATAGCCATAACGTCAACAGAATGGCGAGCCATGGCCAAAAGAAATTCGTCCCGATTTGTAGACAAAGAGCCTGCATTCAATAGACCAAACACTACTTTCCGGTTACGTACCATTTATAAAAGTAAGGCAATCAGAACGAGACATGCACAATGTGCGCAGAATGTGTGGGTGTATCTGGAAAAAATCCTTTAATTTATCAGTTTTAATGCTATTACTGTTTAAAAAGTTTTCATTCAAAACGCTTAGCAAGACCAAACTATCAAAATCTGATAAAGAAGAAATGGTATCAGTATTCAAATTCAATCCAGACACCCACCCAGACCAGAGAACACCACAATAACTCCGCACAGTAGAAGTATAATCATTAACGTATATAAACTCAAAAGATAAGCCACAAATCATTGCGTTGTAATGATTTGAAAAACAATTAAAATATTGATTAATAATGATAATAATAAGTAATAGCAAATACAACCCATAACAATAAACAAATCGGAACATTGACACGTTTATAAATAGTAGAAAAAATGCAAAGCACATAGTATCAGTTTCTGAAATAAAGTTATACTTAAACATAGGAAAAATATTGTATTCATTTAAATATACAGTACGGACGGGGCCAGGTACATCTAAATCAGTAGTGGAGAGGTTACGGCGCACGCGGGCTCCCTTCAATAGTGCATCGCGAACCGAGCGACGGGCCAGTCGTACTGATAGTATACGAGGACGATTGTCGTTGCCCTCAATGAAATTGCGTCTTACTGCACCAATCCGCTCCGCGTGAACTATGTCGCGCATGTCAAGTTTCACTCCCAGTTTTACCGCCACAACCTGGACTAAATGACAAGTGCTTTCTTCACGAACTTCCGGCAAACCAATGATGTCAATATCATTCCTGAGCAAGTCCTGATCGCGTTCACGCAGCTGAGTGCGAAGTTCAGCCACCGTGGAATCCAAGTCAGAACCTGCTGCTGTTGAGACGTTCTCTGCTAGACGAGCCTCAAGGCCAAGCACTCGGGCTTCCACCGCGTCGATGCGTCCATGACAAGACTTGAGGAGCTCCTTAAACTCAGCGATATCATTTCGGCACTCTCTCAAGTCAGTTTTTAGGCCCACCAGCTCATCCTTAAAAGATCGGATTTCTAAGCCAAGGTCGACACGAGACTCCAGCGACCGATTCATCGTATCTGCATCAACATCTCCCTCGCTCGAAGTGTGATGCACCCCGACAGCTGTCAACCCTCGTACAGGAGTTGCCGCATTATCCCCACGAGGTACTTTCGCTGAGCAACTAGGGCAGATCCAGCCCCGAGGCGCAGCGCCCGTAGATGGGATTGACACGCATCCTTTATGGAAGATGTCACTGCATTTATTACAACGCGCACAGTCCGCGGTTGACAAAAATTTTCCACATGCTCCACACTTTGCCATTGTCTTGTGGTTTACAGATGGACAGCAGGGATAAAATTGTATTGTAATTAATAACTTGTGTGATTTAATATTTTGAACTGAATATATAAGAAATATAAGTATGCTTTTGTTTTTTTTCTTGGCGTGGGTACCAAAACTTTGTAGTATTGAAACTAAACAGAACTTTAAGTTCGTATGTAAGTTTCACGATGAATATCCTTGTTGTAAACAATCACAAACACTATATTAGTAACGTTTCACACTATTAACGCAACTTAGCCACAATAAACACCAGTTTTACCATTTATTTAACAAAAGAATTACAGAGCTAATCAGTACACTTAACGTATATTTCAACGAACTATTTATACTATTATCTATATATATATATGATGGTACCATAAACATTGGTAATAATCAATGAGAGATTTAACTGTACAAGTAAATTATGGATTTAAAATACTGCCACACCACAGCAACAAGTTTTTAAGAAAAATAAGGCTTTTTGCTTTTTTTTTATTGCCCTTGTAGGCAGACGAGCATACGGCCCACCTGATGGTGAGTGGTTACCGTCGCCCATGGACTTCAGCAATGCCAGGGGCAGAGCCAAGCCGCTGCCTGCCGGGTGACGTCGAGTGTGAACACAAGTGTCTTCGAAGTTTTCCGGGTTTTTCTTGTTAATATTCGTCTATTTCCTGTTGACTTGCGCTACTGATTCGTGTTAGTGTTGGTTGTGCCGTGTATGCCACATATATCTGTTGTGCCGTGAGTGTAAATTTTAATATATTGTATTTGTTCTATTATTAATAGGTAAGAATCATGGATGACCCGCACGATCCCGGGGAGGTTATAAAGGACCACGTGCGCCCCACTCGCAAAACTTTTCTTTTGAGATGGATATTGATCGACCCAATTCCAGAAAACGACCACCACAGTCTGAGGAAAACATTCCCCCTAAAAAACTATTACCAATCTTTCACAAACTTCGCCGTCGATTCAGTCTACTTACACACATCCCGATTTTGTAGAACGTAAGACCCGTTACTCTGATGACATTGCCCCTTTTCTAGTCCACGTTAGTAAGACGGTAACAGATGTGTCTGCTGGCCCCACCTTAAAACCCATCAAATTTGGACACTTTCTATTTAGAAACAACATAAAGAATGTAATCCAGGATGGTGTGAAATGCATTGGCCGCAACAGGGTTTCAGTGGAGTTTAAATCCGCTGCTGCGGCTAACGCTTTTTTAGAACACCCAGCACTTCAGCCGGCTAAATTTGAAGCGAACATCTCACCTTATAATGTTACACGAATGGGAATCGTGCGTGATGTTCCAGTAGAATGGACTTTAAAGGAGCTGGTCCAATCGCTAGAAGTTCCTGCTGGCTGCAGTGCAGTCATTAAAGCACGCCGCTTGAATAGGAAGAAGATACAAAACAATATCCCTACCTGGATACCTACCCAATCTGTAATCTGCTTTTAACCTTCTCTGGTCAAAAGCTTCCAAATCGTATTTCCTGCTTTTTTACTTTCTGTTGAGGTATATGTCCTCCCCATTATTCAGTGCAACAAGTGCTGCCGATTGGGCCATATTTCAACGCAGTGCCGATCCGCCCCTCGCAGCTTTATTTGCTCCCAAGCCCACGAAGGAATTACCTGCTCGAAGTCATCCCCACTATGCCTGTTCTGTTCCGGCCCCCACTGACACATCCTGCCCAGAGCACAGTCGACAAAAATCAATCAAATTAGTTACGTCATAGGAAATCATCTCATATTTAGAAGCATCGGCTAGATTCTCACAGGCGAGAAGATTATTTGCAGAAACTGCCCGAATTACTCTATCATTTCCGTCCACGTATCCTCCAACAATTAACACAGACCCCTCTCAGCCACTCCATTCCAATTCTCAACCCTCTTCTTAAAAGAAGACTGTTACTATAGCCCGACACCCTTATTCTGCTGTCCTAAGCCCAGGCTATGGTAGAGAAGCCCACCGTCGTATTGTAGATACTCCAGCCTCTACCACCCCCAATGGATGCGCTCTGTTATCCCCCAACCCCTTAACAAGAAAATCTAATAGAACTTCTCTTGTCCACCCTCATCAACATCATTTCGAAAATGAATGAAGTGGCCCTACCGAACAACGTCTATCAAAAACTGATTCAGCTGATTTCGATTTTCAACAATGTTCCTAACAATCCTACAGTGGAATTGTCGCAGCAATAGATAAAAAAAGCTGAACTGATTTTTCTCATAAATAAGCAGACCCAGTCTCTCCCAGTTCCCGCCCTTCGTTGGTCTGGAAGAATGTCAGGAGATTTCGCGGATCCGTACCTGTAGACCACAATTCTTCTTCCAACGACCCATCGGTTTGGGTCGATTTATTCTCAAGTCGACTAACTCCCCCTTACGTCCCCACCTTAGCTGAGTCTTCTTCCCTTCCCCCTCCCCTCTCACCTACTCCTGATACTCTTGAGGCCCCTTTTTCTGTGGACGGACTCACTTCAGTTTTGGAGTCTCTTAAGGACTCGTCCCCTGGAGTTGATGGAATACCTTATTCATTCATTGTTAAATGTAGCTCTACGTCCAAATTAATATTGTTAAACGTATTAAATAATATTTATTCTTTAGGAATCCCTCCAGATGAATGCAAAACTCAAATAATCGTCCCTATTCTCAAACCAGCAAAACCTAGTAACGAGTCAAGTAGCTACCGTCCCATCGCCCTATCACGTATCATGAGCAAAATATTAGATCACCTTGTTAAAAATAGATTTGAGTGGCTTGTGGAGAGTAGAGGCATCCTCCCTGCAAGTCAATTTGGCTTTAGGAAGGAATTGAGCACCATGGATAGCGTAGGTTGCCTTGCAACGGATATATGCATTGCTCTCTCTAAAGGAAAGTCCTTGGTTGGGGTGTTTCTTGACATTGTATCCGCATTGTCCTTCTTCCTGAACTCAGGCAAAAAACGCTTCAGCTGAGTATTCCAGAGAAGAGAAGATCGTTAACTTCATATCTAATCTATTTTCTTCTAGAGCCATTTTAATTTCTTCCCGAAATTCTTTACTTCCTTCTAGACTTCTATGGAAGGGCCTCCCTCAGAGATCAGTTTTAAGCCCACTACTATACAACTAGTATACCTACGTCCTAGAACTTTTGGTAAATTCATTCTGCAACGTACTACAATATGTGGATGATTTGGCTCTATATGTCTCAGCCAAGGACTTAGGGGATGCCTCTACTCGCTTCAACTTTCTCCATGACAGGTTAGATAATCATGGTCTATCCCTTTCAGTTGAGAAGAGCAGTGTAGTGGCATTCTCTCGCATGCGATCTATTCCCGACGTCATTGTCTCATTTGTTGGCAAAATATTCCCAGTGCGAGACTCAGTAAAATTTCTCGGGGTCGTTCTTGACTCGCGTATGTCTGGTGTCGAACACATTCAATAAGTGCGAAAAGAACATCCATATCCTTCGCTCCCTGTCAGGTGTATGGTGGGGATCACACCCCTACACACAAAACTGTTACTGTTATATAACGCCTTGATGCGCATTTTGATTATGGCATCCACATTCTAGAACCTTTTTTTTTCGGGCCGGGGGCCGAACCTCCTACAAGGTCTCCGCGCCTAGGGGGCGCGCGGGGTATGTGGGACTGGTCCGCGACTGCGAGACCGCGGGCCCAAGGATGTTTTTAGGGCCTTACCCACTAAACGACACCTCTGCACTCTTCGCCCAAGCGTCCGATCCCCTTCGAGGTCAGAACCCGGATGAGGTAAGGGGGTTACCGCGGTCAACACTACAACCAGACGGCGCAGCTCACCACCAGGACGCCCAGCCGACGGAGTCTTCGAGGCAAATCGAAGGCTCTGAAACGTCAGCCATCTCGGTACGGCAGCCCGTCGGGTCGAAACGCGATACACCACCGACCGGGTTGCTCTTCCACAGTATGTTCGGCGATGACAGCGACGACGACAATGCGGACTGCCACCTCCGATCCCCGGCTCGGCGGCGGTGGCACGGAGCCAAGAGGGAAGAAGAGCTCTCCCTCTCCCGTTCCACCGCCTCCTTCTGCGCGATGGTGGACTCGCAGAAGTCGAGCATCGCCTGCCAGGACTCATCGCTGCCGAGCATCGTAGCCACGACAAGGTGATATTCACTGACTCTAGAAGCTGCCTACAGGCTATCCTTGCAAACCAACTCAGATCCAAGTCAAAATTCCCTTTTGTTCTGAAAATCAAAGAAATTATTTTTCGGTGTCAGGTGTCTGGCATAAAAGTCACCCTAGCTTGGATCCCGGGACATAGTCGTATAGTGGGTAATGAGAGTGCCGATCAGTGTGCTAAGGATGCCACGACACCAGGTAGTGATACTCATTACACAACCTGTGCACAAGATCTAATGTCTCTAGGCAAGGCCGATCTCGTATCGTGCTGGAATGAAGCGTGGAATCTTTCAAAACGCATTAAAGGTAAATATTACGCGGATGTTCAAGACTCTTGCTCATTCAACCAACGTTGCTCAGCCAACAAGAAGGTCACGTCGACAATATGTAGGTCATGCTTTTGCTTCGGTTCACTTAGCTAAAATAAGGGTCAAAGATAGCTCCTTCTGTGAATGTGGGCTCGACGAGGGATCAGCAGAACACATTTTCTTTAACTGCCCTAGAATTTTACGAAGTGCTACCGGACACTATCCCCAGACCGCCGAATTTCAAATCTTTGTTGGGCCTTGTACATACACCTTTTGTAAATATTTTATGTGAATATGTTAACCAGAATAACATTAGACTATAGGTTGTTTGTTCTTACTAACCTTCTAACAATCTGTTTTGTTATATAACTAGTCAGGTCATAAGTATTGTCACACAGTAAAAACTTTTCTTTTAGAATGCTGGCCACAAAAAAGTTTATTGAATTCGAATTTCGAATTGTTCATGAAAATAAAAATGTATACTTTTAGAATTTTACTCATTTTTAAATATGGAGTGGACGCTTAAAGAAGACCGTGTTGCAGTTATTGCGTTGCATCGTTCCGGTTACGCGCCAATTCAAATTTTTAACATACTGAAAAATTTGAATATAACCAAAAGATTCGTTTATCGTACCATCAAACGATACAATGAAGACTCTAGTGTAGATGACAGGTCAAGTAGTGGTCGCCCTCGGTCTGTTAGGACTCCAGCAGTGATAAAAGCTGTGAAGGCGCGAATTCAAAGAAATCCCAAACGTAAGCAGAAACTGTTGGCCCTTCAGATGGGGTCAAGCAGAACCACGGTGAAAAGGGTGTTAAATGAAGACTTAGGGCTTCGGGCATATCGAAGAAAAACAGGACATCGTTTGAATGCTCGTCTAATGGACCTGAGACTGAAGAGATGCCGCGCTTTGTTGAAGCGGTACGCGGGAAAAAAATATCGGGAAATTCTTTTTTCGGATGAAAAATTTTTTACCGTAGAAGAGAGCTACAACAAACAAAATGATAAGGTGTACGCACACAGTAGTGAAGAAGCGAGCAACCGTATTCCGCATGTCCAACGAGGTCATTTTCCATCCTCGCTCATGGTATGGTTGGGAGTTTCTTATTGGGGCTTAACAGAGGTACATTTTTGTGAGAAAGGTGTAAAAACGAATGCAGTTGTGTATCAAAATACAGTCCTGACGAACCTTGTGGAACCTGTTTCTCATACCGTGTTCAATAACAGGCACTGGGTATTCCAACAAGATTCGGCGCCAGCTCATAGAGCGAAGAGCACACAAGACTGGCTGGCGGCGCGTGAAATCGACTTCATCCGGCACGAAGACTGGCCCTCCTCCAGTCCAGATTTGAATCCGTTAGATTACAAGATATGGCAACACTTGGAGGAAAAGGCGTGCTCAAAGCCTCATCCCAATTTGGAGTCACTCAAGACATCCTTGATTAAGGCAGCCGCCGATATTGACATGGACCTCGTTCGTGCTGCGATAGACGACTGGCCGCGCAGATTGAAGGCCTGTATTCAAAATCACGGAGGTCATTTTGAATAAACTTTAGTGTCATAAGAATCTATGTTTTATTAAGTTCATTTTGGTATATGAATGGTTACATAATGAATAAACTTGTTTCAATTATTTTACATTAAACATGTGACAGAATTTATGACCTGACTAGGTATATTGTTTATTTTGTTTTAGGTAAGTAATTCAACAGTCGATTACTTTGTAAAATAATAATAATTAAAATTGATGTAACCTTGTGCAATCACGAAGCCCACCCAACAAACAAGAGCCCAAGCCACACCTAAAGACATCTGGGCACAACCAAAACCACAGACCCAAGCTCTATAAACTGGATTTTGGCAAAATCAAAAATGACCGCCATTATAAAAAAATGAATATCTGCAACTGTATTGCAGATATTAATTTTTTTCGTTTTGGTTTCTTTTGATTCTACATCAATAAGACTAATTATTACATATTATGTATTTAATAATAATTAAAGACTATGTGGCGACTCACTTACTCGCCACTACTTGGGCAACCGCCTTACAATTCGACAAAATCGCTGTCGCCTATGAATTCAGGCAATCATCTATTATTGTTGTTTAACACTTCGAAATCTTAAGAAACTGCGGGCAGTACTCATCGATATTTGTTGTGCTACCCATCGTTCGTGTCAGTGCTTTACTACTCCTGTATGTTCGTTCTTTTTCATACCACTTGTGTCATAGTTTGTTAGTGTATATTTGTATCTACAATAAACTATTTAAAGCAGTACATATTCATACTCACTGTGTAAACCATCCTTCGTGTCAGCGCCTACCTAATACAGCTAGAAGCAGAATTAATACAGTGGTACTTCTACAGTGGTGACCCTCGACAGCAAGAAGAACCGAAGATAAGTGGATCATATGTATAATTAATTATCGTATACATTATCGTTTTCGGCTATAACATTTTTGTTCAACAAGGTAGACGCAAAATATTTTTAGCCGGTGGTCCAAGTCATACTGAGCGTGTTTCAATATTTATCCGGTATGGCCCAAAAAGAAGATCCAAAGATGTCTCAAGAGATCTACAGAGTTGGTGTGCGCATTCCACCATTCTGCTCAGAGGACCCAGAAATGTGGTTTAGTCAGATAGAGATGCAATTTAAGCTCTCAGGGATATCTGTGGACGATACTAAGTTTACGTATGTGTCTGCGAACCTGGAACCACAATACGCCAAGGAGGTGAGAGACATCATAACGAAACCGCCAGCTTCAAATAAATACGAAAAACTCAAAACAGAGCTGATCAAGCGACTATCTATATCACAGGAGAAGCGTGTAAGACAACTCCTCATGCACGAAGAACTCGGAGATCGGAAACCGTCTCAGTTTCTACGCCACTTGACAAGTCTAGCTGGTTCAGACGTTCCATCTGATTTCATAATAACTATCTGGACCAGTCGTCTGCCTGTGAACGTGCAAACAGCAGTCGCTACGATTAAAGGATCGTCAATGGAGAAGCTAAGTGACTTGGCAGATGTCGTATATGAAATGGCCCCAACAGTACCACAGGTGGCAAGCGCGTCTTCCTAAGCCCAAGGCAATGAGCAAGGCAATCCGACGATGAGTGAGATGGCCCAGCAAATCAATTCACTGACACAACAAATCAGCTTGCTCTTTAAACAGGTGGCTGGAAGAAGCCGTTCAAGAAATAGATCTAGGCGCCGCTGGAATGGTCGTTCTCAAAGTCGCTCCAAGCCTAGACAACCACCCGCAGATCACCCTTACTGTTTCTACCACTTTACTTATGGGACCAAAGCTCATAAGTGCAAACAGCCATGCAGTTTCGCGTCGGAAAACTCCTGGGGCGGTCGGAAGTAGCGGCCAACGACTGCCCACATTCTTCAGGCCGTCTTTTTATCACCGACCGTACTTCAAAAATGCAGTTCCTAGTGGACACTGGTTCCGATCTGTGTGTTTTTCCACGGTCGGCTGTGAAGGCGCCCTGTACCAAGTCGAAATATGATCTCGTAGCTGCCAATAATTCTATTATACACACCTATGGCCCTGTAACTCTCCATTTAGACTTTGGACTAAGAAGAGACTTCGCGTGGAAATTCACTGTTGCAGACGTTTCTAAGCCCATAATCGGAGTGGATTTCTTATCTTACTACAACTTACTCGTCGATTGCAGAAAACAACGTATTATTGATGGCATCACTTCTCTGTCTGCAGTCGCGACACCTATCGGGATGACTAAAGACCTTCCTTCTGTCAAATCCGTCACTGGAGAAACTGACTTCCACGATATCCTGCGTGAGTTCCCAGAAATCACAAGGCCAGCAGGTATGCTCTCTACCACATTTAAGCATAACACCGTTCATCATATTAGAACTACACCGGGACCTCCAGTTGCTTGCAAGCCTCGACGTTTGGATCCAGTACGTATGCAAGCCGCGAAGAAAGAGTTCGAGGATATGTTGGCAAGCGGCGTAGCCCGGCGTTCAGAGAGTGCATGGTCTTCTACTCTGCACTTGGTAAAGAAGAAAGATGACGGATGGCGTCCTTGTGGTGATTACCGATCACTGAATGCGAGGACTATACCTGATAGATATCCGGTACGTCACATCCATGACTTCTCACAACAACTTTCTGGATGTTCCATATTTTCTAAAATCGATTTAGTGAAGGCTTATCATCAGATAGCCGTTAATCCTGAGGATATACCTAAAACAGCCATCACTACTCCGTTTGGACTTTACGAATTTCCATTTATGACCTTTGGTTTGAGGAATGCCGCTCAGACATTCCAAAGGTTCATAGATGAGGTGCTACTAGGCCTCGATTTCACCTATGGATATATTGATGATATATTATTGTTTTCTTCATCGCTAGAGGAACATAAGTGCCATCTACGTCAACTCTTTGATCGTCTCCGGCAGTATGGCATTCTGGTGAACACAACAAAATGTACTTTTGGTCAATCGGTCGTGGAATTCCTAGGATATGAAGTATCTGCTACAGGTACTAAACCATTGGACACTAAAGTCCAAGCTATCCAGGAATTTGCTGCTCCCAAGACTGTGAAAGAACTCCGAAGATTCTTAGGCATGCTTAATTTCTACCGCCGTTTCATACCTAACGCCGCCCAGTTACAAGCTCCGTTGAACAACGCTCTGGCAGGAGTTAAAATGAAAGGTTCACATCCTGTGGATATGGATGCAGTCATGCTAAAAGCCTTTGAGGACTGTAAGACTTCTTTATCTCAGGCAACGCTTTTGTCTCACCCGGATCCAACCGCTGATCTTGCGATTGTCACTGATGCGTCTCTCACAGCAATCGGAGCTGTTCTACAACAAAAGAGAGGTGAACATTGGGAACCACTCGCTTTCTACTCCCACAAGCTTAGTTCCACCCAATCAAAGTACAGTCCATATGATCGAGAATTACTGTCAGTTTATGAGGCAATAAAACACTTTCGACACATGATCGAAGCGAGAAATTTCACCGTCTTCACTGATCATAAACCGCTGACTTTTGCCTTCTCAGTAAACAGGGAGAAATGTTCACCAAGGCAATTCAGATATCTCGACTACATATCACAGTTTACTACGGATATTAAATATATACCTGGAAAAGATAACGTAGTCGCCGACGCACTTTCTCGGGTGGATGAAGTCGCTCCATGTATCGACTATGAACGTCTTGCACGGTCTCAGGAACAAGATCCAGAGCTGCAAGATCTTCTGCGTAATGGAAGTTCTCTAAAATTAGAAAAGTTATCTTCCGAGTATAGTAGCTTACCCGTTTATTGCGACACCAGTGTGCATCCTCCACGACCATTCATCACAAAAGATATGCGAAGACAAGTCTTCAACACACTGCATGGACTTCATCACCCAGGATCGTCAGCTACAGTCCGACTGGTTGCGCAAAGATTTGTGTGGCCAGGGATTCGGAAAGACTGTAGAGAGTGGTCAAGACAATGCTTAAACTGTCAGAGAAGTAAAGTAACTCGCCATACAGTTTCTCCTCTTTCTTCTTTCCTTACTCCTTCGTCAAGATTCACTCATATCCATCTTGACATCGTAGGGCCTCTAAATCTATCTGCTGGTTTCAGGTACTGCCTCACTGTCATTGACCGCTTCACCCGATGGCCTGAGGCGATACCACTCAGCGAAATTACAGCTGAAGCTTGTGCTGCCGCCCTCGTTACCGGCTGGATTGCCAGATTTGGATGTCCACTGAGGGTGACTACCGACCGCGGTCGTCAATTCGAGAGCCACTTATTCAAAGCCATAGCTGCATTAATAGGTGCTCACCACTTCCGGACTACCGCATATCACCCCGCCGCCAACGGAATAGTCGAACGAATGCATCGCCAGTTGAAGGCAGCCATCATGTGCCATACATCTTCGCAATGGACTGAAGCACTTCCTCTAGTACTGATGGGCATGCGCAGTTCCTGGAAAGATGACATTAACGCATCCCCTGCAGAGCTGGTGTACGGCGAGCCCCTCTGTCTGCCAGGTCAATTCATTTCACCAAATGAAGACTACAAAGTGTCTGACGTCACCCAGTATGCAACTCGTCTACGTGCATGCATGGCGAATTTGACACCGAGACCACATCCTGGCATAGCAATTCACCATTTTATATACCTCGTGATTTACATACAACCTCCCATGTCTTCATCCGACAAGATCATGTGCGTGGTTCTCTGGTACCACCATATGCTGGTCCCTTCAAGGTTGTCAAAAGGCAGCCAAAATTCTTCACTGTCGAAGTTCGAGGGAAGCTTGTAAATGTCTCCATAGATCGTCTGAAGCCGGCCTACATGACGAGAGTTCCAGAAGGTGTATCTCTAACCAAGCCTGTTGAAAAGACCACAAGAAGCGGCCGAAAGATTAAACTGCCTGATTACTATCGACCGTAGCCACGGTCTCGCCGGGGGAGTGATGTGGCGACTCACTTACTCGCCACTACTTGGGCAACCGCCTTACAATTCGACAAAATCGCTGTCGCCTATGAATTCAGGCAATCATCTATTATTGTTGTTTAACACTTCGAAATCTTAAGAAACTGCGGGCAGTACTCATCGATATTTGTTGTGCTACCCATCGTTCGTGTCAGTGCTTTACTACTCCTGTATGTTCGTTCTTTTTCATACCACTTGTGTCATAGTTTGTTAGTGTATATTTGTATCTACAATAAACTATTTAAAGCAGTACATATTCATACTCACTGTGTAAACCATCCTTCGTGTCAGCGCCTACCTAATACAGCTAGAAGCAGAATTAATACAGTGGTACTTCTACAACTACAAAAAATAAGACAGGACTGTATATACGTAGTCTAATACAATTATTATTACTATTTCGACCTCACATTTCATGCTGGTAGCGGCATTCACGTTACTATGTGCGAGCATGTTTTGACATTAAACAAGTCTGTCTAAAACTAATAAGTAGAAGTATGTAAATGTTTCTTTGTTGATGCAGAGCATTGTCTTTTATTACCTCTATCAAACTTTGTTTTTTTTTTACTGCTTAGATGAGTGACGAGCTCACAGCCCACCTGGTGTTAAGTGGTTACTGGAGCCCATAGACATCTACAACGTAAATGCGCCACCCACCTTGAGATATAAGTTCTAAGGGTCTCAGTATAGTTACAACGGCTGCCCCACCCTTCAAACCGAAACGCATTACGGCTTCACGGCAGAAATAGGCAGGGTGCTGGTACCTACCAGCGCGGACTCACAAGTGTTCCTACCACCAGCAATTAGGTACGCAAATTATAATTTTGCGGGTTTGATTTTTATTACCACGATGTTATTCCTTCACCGTGGAAGTCAATCGTGAACATTGGTTGAGTACGTATTTCATTAGAATTGTATTGTATTGTATTTATAAGCAATCGTTCAACCCTTCGTCTAGCCCTAGGCTACCTTTTTCCTTTAACTTTTTCGAACCTTTAAAGATTTTCCTCAAAATAGGTTCGAAGGTTTGAGCGTGAATACAACTGACAAAGCTATTCGTATATAATCGAAAGAATAACGGGACTCCGAATACTAGGTATTGTCGACGGAGGTCAGTCCACGGGCGGACAGCTAGTTCAAAAAATGATATTTAAAATGTATGATGAATGTAACATCGGCTGTAAATAAGTCGTATTTTGAAGTCGTCGTGGCCTAAGCGATAAGACGTCCGGTGCATTCGTGTTGAGCGATGCACAGATGTTCGAATCTCAGGCGAGTACCAATGTTTCTAAGGAAATATGTACTTACCAAATGTCCACAATTGACTTCCACGGTGAAGGAATAACATCGTGTTATAAAAATCAAACCCACAAAATTATAATTTGCGTAATTACTGGTGGTAAGACGTAATGTGAGTCTGCACGAGTAGGATATGACGTTACTGGGTTCGTCCTGGATACGACGTTAAACTTCCTAGTCGTCAACCCGCATACCCAGCGAGGTGACTTAAGGGCACAAATTTCCCAATGACAGGACACAGAATGCTACGGCCCCCAGTACCCGGCAGCTCTACTATTCCTGGCCATGGCGGCGGTCACGGTAACGGTAGGGCAGGGGGTGCGAAGAATCCCTGCTTGGTAGGCCACCATAAACAACTAACCATTGGCACGTTTAACATCCGGACTTTGAGGCGAGATGAGGATGTGGAAGAGCTGGAAGTAGAATTGGGGTCCATTAAATGGCATATACTTGGACCTTCGGAGGTCCGTGCAGAGGGCGAGGACATCGTCATCCTCGAGTCTGGAAACCTCTTCTACTACCGCGAAGGAGACCAGCTCTCTCAGGGCGGTGTTGGGTTCATCTTTCACAAAGCCATAGCTAACAACGTCGTGGAGCTATCGAGTATGTCGTCGCGGGTGGTGTACATCGTAGCTCTCAGAGAGATATATTACTCAAGGTCGTGCAAGTATATGCACCAACGGCGACACACCCTAATTGTGAGGTTGAGGCCTTATATGAAGCCATCTCTAAGGCCATTCATAACACCACCAAGACCCACTTCAACGTTGTAGTTGGCGACTTCAACGCCAAAGTGTGAGTACTAGGGGAAGACGAATTCATAATCGGACGGTATGGTTTGGGGTCGAGAAATCACAGAGGACAAATGCTTGTCAATTTTCTGCAGATGGAGGGGCTCTATTTTATGAACTCGTTTTTCAAAAAGAAGCCCCAAAGGAGATGGACTTGACAAAGTGCTGACAAAGTGACACAGAACGAGATCGATTTTATCATGGCGGCTAAGAAGCGAATATTTACGGATGTCTCAGTGGTCAACAGGCTTAATGCCGGGAGTGACCACCGACTTATTCGAGGCACCCTAAATATCGACATAAGGCTTGAAAGAACCCGGTTGATGAGATCGACTCTGCGTCCTTCTCTTCCCCAAATTATCCAAGTTTTCGAAAAGTTCCAATTGAAACTTCAAAATCGATTTAATCTGCTGGATCCCACTGAGAACGTGAACGACGTGATGGAGAACATGGCGGCGACACTACGTGAAGTTGGCGGAAGATACTTTGGATCACAGCGGAGAGTTCGTGAAGCCAAGCTAACCCTTGAGACTCTGGCATTAATGAGGAAACGACGAGAAACTACACCATCCACAAGAGCTACAGCAGAGTACGCAATCTTAAATAAGGATGTCCAGAGGATGGTGAGGCGTGACTACCATAGCTTTAATTCTAGAAGCTGCAATACAGCGTAATAAAGGCTTTAAAGCCCTCGTACGGACGTCTAAAAGTGCTCCTTTGCTTAAGCTTAAGCGAGAAGATGGTTCTATAGTTACTTCTAAACCAGAAATCTTAGGTGAGGGCGAAAAATATTATGGCAAACTCTACGCAATGCACACTTCTCTACCTACACCCGCCAACCGAGCTAGTGACAGCCGAGCACCGCTTACTCGGCATTACTCGGATGATGTCCCGGACATCAGCATCGGAGAGATTAGAATGGCCCTGGAACAGCTCAAAAATAGTAGGGCGCCTGTTGAAGATGGAATTACTACGGAGCTGCTGAAATCCGGAGGGGTTCCTATCCTGAAGAAATTACAGAGCTTGAACGATTCCGTCATACATAACGGGACTATATCATTGGCGTGGACAAGGAGTCGGGTCGTGTTGTTCTTCAAGAAAGGTGATAAAACTTTGTTGAAGAACTATAGACCGATATCTCTTTTGAGCCACGTCTACAAGGTCTTTTCTAGGGTGATTACTAATCGTCTCGCCTGAAGGCTTGATGAATACCAGCCACCAGAGCAAGCTGGTTTTCGAAAGGGTTACAATACCGTAGACCATATTCACACACCCTCAGACAGATTATACAAAAGTCTACAGAATATAATCTGCAACTTTGCGTGGCTTTCGTGGACTACGAGAAAACCTTTGACTCTATCGAGACCTGGTCAGTTCTAGAATCTTTAGAGCGATGCCAGATAGATTATCGCTATATCGAGGTGTTGAAAAGTCTATACGTAGCCGCGACGACGACCATACAAATCCAGGATTACCAGTCTAGACCTATCAAGCTGCAGCGGGGTGTCCGACAGGGAGATGTTATATCTCCGAAACTGTTCACCGCTGCACTTGAAGATGTCTTTAAGACGCTAGACTGGGAAACACGTGGAATCGACGTCAACGGAGTACATCTCATACCTTCGATTTGCCGATGACAGTCATAATGTCGGAATCGCTGGAGGATCTCAGTCGTATGCTCAACGATCTCAATGCTGCTTCCCGATGCGTGGGCCTGTGGATGAACCTTGACAAGACGAAAGTCATGTTCAACGATCAAATCGTCCAGGGCCAAATTACTATCTCGAATGCAGTCATTGAAGAGGTAAAAGACTTTGTCTACCTCGGTCAGGCTATCCAGCTTGGCCAGGGTAGCTTCAATACAGAGATTGAGAGACGCATACGACTGGATTGGTCGGCATTTGGGAAATCCGTGCAATCCTCACCTCACAAATTCCTCAGTGCCTGAAGACAAAAGTCTTTAACGTTGAAGTCGTTGGATGCGGAAGGAGGAGGACTGCATTATGTGGAAAGCTTTGGGGAAGGCCTATGTCCAGCAGTGGGCAGATAAAGGCTGATGATGATGATGACGGGTAGGTGTACTATACTGAGGTAACTATACTGAGACCTTAGAACTCATATGTCAAGGTGGGTGGCGGCATTTACGTTGTAGATGTCTATGGGCTCCGGTAACCACTTAACATCAGGTGGGCTGTGAGCTTGTTCATCCAAGTGGGCAACAAACAAAAAAAACCTGCAGCTTGTTCTGGTCCAGCGGGGTATTCCGACACCAGCAGCAGCAACTAGAGCAGTCTAATCGCCATTCCAAGATGGCCGACTTAGAGCCGTCGACTACACCTCGACGACCGATGGGTCGGGAGTCCTAGGGGTGGCGCTGCGAGTCTGGTTGTAGTGTTAACCGCGGGAACCCCCCTACTGTGACTAACCTCTGATCCCTGGCGGGGATTAGACGTCGGATGAGAGAGTGCAAGGGGAGTCGTATGGTGGGTAGGGCTCTAAAAACATTCTTAGTCCCGAGGTCTGCTCCCAACATCTGTAGACCGTCATTTCCCACATACCCCGCGTGCCCCCTAGCGTGCACATCGTATGAGTTTCGACCCGTGCCTGATATCAACTTTAACGACAATCAACTTTATGACTCTTCCCGACATCTATTGGCGAGTAATAATACTATTTTTCATAATTGAGAGCAACTAACTGGTTTAAAGACACAATAACACTAAAGCAACTTCAGCAGATGGCGTTGTTAAGCCACCCGATGCCAATGAGTGTTTGGTTTAAGGCTAGACCAAGAAAATGAATTGTTTATTTATATTATTTGTGTCTTTTTAACTCACGTGTTCACTTAAAAATGCCTAAACGATCTTGGGATATTTCATCATTTTATCAATACCTATGTAATTCGTATTTAAATATCATTTCTAAAAAACACAATTCATAAAAAAAAATACCGGTCATCGTCTAGTAATATATCATACGACCAACTTACCGGTTAGTTAAATTATTAAGTAAACTTAGTTTTAAAGTGATCGTGGCCCATGCGACAATGCCGGTCGGTCGCTGTACCTACTATATTCATTCACAATGTCGTAATTAAACTTATTTTTTATTTATTTTACAGCTATCAAAATGGACTTTTTCAACAATATCGTTGCATCGGCTGAGGTTATGTCGTTAAAACCATTTACGGAGCTATTGCAAGCCGTTTTCGCTGTACTGGCAACATTGAACTTGAAGGTAGGAGGGTATCCGGAGCAAAACGTCTTACAAAGTAAGTATCTTTCTTTTTCTACTTATTAGTCCTACTAGGCTGGTAGCCTAGAGAGCTATTCCAACTACGTTGTGAGTGGTAGGTTATCTCACGGGGCTCAACCCGAGAGAATGTGCTAATACTCGCCCTAGCAGTGCTTCGCAGAATTTCCACTGGATCAGAGCTGGTTTGTGTCCATGGGTTAGTTCGCTCAGCGAACTAGTCGTCGTAATCATCGAGTACGAGGCCCGCTACCAGCATTCTAGCGCCTCTCAGGAGTGAAGTCATCATAAGAGCGACCGGTTGGGGGTGTATCGCGTTATGACCCGACAAACTGGTTATGACCCAGCGCGGTATCCCGAGATACCAGCGGCACACCCTAGGCAGCCTGACAGGCTGCCGACCTAAAGCAGCCAACGTCCAGAGCCTTCGATTCGACTCAAAGGCTCCGTCGGCAGGCGTTCTTGGGATAAACCGCGCGTCTGATTGCAGTTTTTTTTTATTGCTTAGATGGGTGGACGAGCTCACAGCCCACCTGGTGTTAACTGGTTGCTGGAGCCCATAGACATCTACAACGTAAATGCACCATCCACCTTGAGACATAAGTTCTAAGATCTCAGTATAGTTACAACGGCTGCCCCGCTCTTCAAACCGAAACGCATTACTGCTTCACGGCAGAAACAGGCAGGGCGGTGGTACCCGCGCGGACTCACAAGAGGTCCTACCACCAGTTGACTGCGATAACCTGCACTCCGCCTGAGTTCTGACCTCAGCGGGGATCGGACGCTCGGGCGAGAGTGCAGGAGTGTCGTTTAGTGGGTAGGGTCCTAAATACTATCCTTGGGAAATAATAAAATTATAGTATTGTTCTGGGTATTTAATATGTTTGCAAATTTTCCATTTGATCGAATGTCTTAAAGTTGGTGAAAGAAACCTCTTTTCGATATAAGTCGTACGTTACATGTCAGATGTTTGATATCACGTGTTTTACGCGATACAAAAATGAAAAAAAAAACGCGACATTAGATCGTAAAAGTAGCCTTAATTGTTTTTATGACTTTGAAAACAGGAGAAAATAATATACAATTAGAAATCACGACCCAAAATATCTATATCTATACTATCTATACTAATCTATACTAATATTATAAAGAGGAAAGATTTGTTTGTTTGTTTGTTTCGAATAGGCTCCGAAACTACTGGACCGATTTGAAAAATTCTTTTTCCATTAGACGCCGACATTGTCCCTGATGAACATAGGCTACTTTTTTTAAATTTTTTTTTATTTATTTTTTTGCTTTCATGTGTGTTTTAATGTTTCCGAAGCGAAGCAAGGGCGGGTCGCTATATAATATAATATAATATTATAAAGAGGAAAGATTTGTTTGTTTGTTTGTTTCGAATAGGCTCCGAAACTACTGGACCGATTTGAAAAATTCTTTTTCCATTAGAAGACGACATTGTCCCTGATGAACATAGGCTACTTTTTTTAAAAAAATATATTTTATTTTTTGATTTCATGTGTGTTTTAATGTTTCCGAAGCGAAGCGAGGGCGGGTCGCTAGTTTAAAAAATATAATTAGAATGATAAAAAATACGATTTTCAACAATTATTGATTTTAAATACTAATGACAGAATGTGGGTTACAAAGTTGACACGCGAATGTACCACGTCCGGCTGTCTACCCCTGGTGCCGAGATCAGAAAGAGGCCGTGAACGTGGCAATATGTTAGTGGTCCCCTCAACTCCCCTCTTCAACTCCGACCAGTCTGAAGTCACAGCTGTATTACGTCAGCAGGCCACGCCCACTTCCTAGGTCTTCTTTCCTTAGAATACCTATTAAACAAAAGTTTTCTTTTTGTCAACAGATCAAACATCTTACGATATAATAATTGTCGGCGCGGGTTCATCTGGCTGCGTCCTGGCCAACCGACTCTCTGAGATCTCAAACTGGACAGTACTGTTACTGGAGGCCGGAGAGGATCCTTCCATCGAATCCACGGTTATTATTATTTTTTTATTGCTTAGATGGGTGGACGAACTCACAACCCACCTGGTGTTAAGTGGTTACTGGAGCCCATAGACATCTACAACGTAAATGCGCCACCCACCTTGAGATATAAGTTCTAAGGTCTTAAGTATAGTTACAACGGCTGCCCCACCCTTCAAACCGAAACGCATTACTGCTTCACTTAGCTTACAAATAACAGACGCAGTTACGAATTACGATTACTCGACATGATATTACCAGTTTCAAGCTAAGTAGGTGAACCATGTCGACGGAAGAAAGCGGAATTGTTGTATATTGAAAAATCTAACTTTAAACTAGAGCCATAAAACTATTTCAAAAATTCATAACTTATATCTATACTAATATTATAAAGAGGAAAGATTTGTTTGTTTGTTTGTTTCGAATAGGCTCCGAAACTACTGGACCGATTTGAAAAATTCTTTTTCCATTAGAAGCCGACATTGTCCCTGATGAACACAGGCTACTTTTTTTAATTTTTTTTTAATTTTTTTTTTTTTGGTTTCATGTGTGTTTTAATGTTTCCGAAGCGAAGCGAGGGCGGGTCGCTAGTTAACTATATTTCGATGCCTCCAATGAACACTACCCTAACTCCAAATTGGTAGGTTTACAGGAGGAGAGCTTAAACGAAAAAAGTTGATAAATATATCTGCTATAATAAAGATTTTATGGTTTTTTCTTGTGTAACTAGCTGATTTACTCTTGCTTCGAACCCCATTTTATTTTTTTTATTTTTTTATTAATTTTTTTATTTATTTATTATATTATATTATATTATATTAAGCATTGTAAATATGATTCCAGAGATACCGGGATTATTTCCATTTGTTGATTACTCGTACGAAGATTGGAACTACAGAACCGTTAATGACGATTATTCAAGTCAAGCGCACACAGAAAAAAATATTCATTTGACGAGAGGCAAAATGGTTGGTGGCTCTAGTGGATCAAACTACATGTATTACGTTCGAGGGAACAGACATGACTATGACTCTTGGGAAGAAATGGGAAACAAAGGGTGGGGCTACGACTTTGTATTGCCATATTTTATTAATAGTGAACGACTTGAAGATACCGCAATATTGACGGGCACTACTGGATCTTTCCACGGGACAAAAGGCTACCTCGGTGTTACGAAATCAGACTGGGGGGATAGGGTAGATGATTATTTTACAGCCTTCAAACAAAATGAACGTAAAGTTCTATTGGACCAGAATGGACCCGAGCAGATGGGTTACGCACTACCGACATTTACTGTTGCTGATAATGTTCGCCAGAGCACAGGCTACGCTTTCTTGAGACCCATAAAAAATCGTAAAAATTTGTTTCTTTCAAGAAAGTCTTTCGTCAGGAAAGTTTTATTTAATGATGCAAAAGAAGCAGAAGCTGTAGAAGTCATGCAAAATGGTAAAATACTAATAATTAAAGCAAGACAAGAAATAATACTATCCGCTGGTGCAATAAACAGCCCGCAGCTATTGATGCTGTCAGGGATCGGCCCAAAAGAGCATCTAACTGAGATGGCCATTCCAGTTATCAGTGAATCACCAAACGTCGGAAAAAACTTACAAGACCATGCCACTGTTCCACTGATCATCACTGAAAATAAAAGCAAGGTCACTGTTGTTCAAAATGTTGAAACATTTACCAATTTAAATGAAATGCCCGCACCGTGTCTTATGGGATTCGCTGCCGTCAATAAAACGCAAACTACACCAGACTACCAAGTCAATTTTTTTGTATTTCCCGTTGGTACTATAATTCCTGTTTGGATTTGTAACTTTGTATTCGGTTTGGCTGACAGCATTTGCGTGTCTATGGCGAAGGCAGCACAGAAAAAAGGTGTTATTTTAGCTCTTGTAGTCCTTTTGTATCCAAAATCAACTGGTAAAGTTGTTCTTAAAAGCAAAAACCCTGAAGAACCTCCTTTAATTTACACAGGCTATTACTCTCAAGATGAAGATTTAGAAAATCATGCAAAATACATAGAAGACTTCGTGACTGTGCTCGATACAGAACACATGAAAAAAACTCACGCGCAACCTCTGAATCTAAATGTAAAACAATGCAAACATCACAAGTTTAATACCAGAAAATATTGGAAGTGTTTTGCTTTGAATGTAGTTACAACTCTCTGGCATCCTGTCGCTACTTGCGCTATGGGTCCTGAAGGAGTAGGGGTAATTGATGACAAACTGAGAGTACATGGTGTGAAGAAATTAAGAGTCATTGATGCCAGTTCGATGCCGAAGATAGTCGGTGGGAATACAAATGCTCCTACTATCATGATTGCTGATAAAGGAGCTGATATCATCAAAGCTGATCACGGCTTAATATGATTCATACGTGAATAATATTAATGTAAGTTATAATCTTTACAAATAAATGATTTTCCTAATTCTCGTGTCCAGTTTTTTCTGACGTTCAAATAGTGACATCGACCATTTCCAAACATGTCTCAGAAATATTCGTCGAATGTCACACGGTAGGCGTAGACACAAAAACTTTTATCCTTAAAAAAGTTTGTCATCTTACTGGATCCATTTCAATTTTACTTGCCACAGAACCTGCCAATGCCCTGTTAGGTCATAATTTGCCCCCAAATTCAGAATCGAATATTTCATAGAACAACTCTAAGCAACACAAAGAACAATTCTAAGTTACTGGCCACCATCAATATAACAAATGCTGTATGTGCAATTTGATCTTGGGATTCTAAATTGAAATTTTATTTGTTAAAGGACAATGCCCAAAAGTGGGCCAACTTTATGTCAAAACTATTTGTACTTGAAAAACTATGCCTTATTTTTTTACGTTGTTTAGTTTATGTATCAACATTTCTTTCGCCCTGGTATTGTTTTACAAAAAAATAAATTACTTATTTGATAACATCCCAAAACTTAGTGCCATATTTTTATAAATTCGCCAATAGGCAAAGGGCTTAGCCCATACAGCCTTATAGTAAACCTATATGCTGCCAAACGAAAGAGTTGTCTGTGACTTGAACAACAAATAAAAACAAAATAACTAATGGTTATAATTCAGACTATTTAGTTTATTTTTGTTTAATTCAATATTTATATATTGTAATAATAATTATTACTTAAAACCATGAGTTATTTTATTTAATATTTTTAGATATTAATGATTCCATTAGTAAAAATCTCAATGGCCTACCATTACTCTATTCTTATTATATATGATCAGAGAGTTTTGGCAGCAACCCGAGTGAAGCGTCACTTGAAGTTTTATTTTAATGTTTTTTAATAGTTTATTGTGATTGATAATATATAAATTGGGTGTTGTTTTGTGTATTAAACGTCAATAATCGTTGCTCACGATTATTGAGGCATTGGAATAAAACTGTGGCTAATATAGCGGTGACTGTTTTTTTTTTTTTGAAGATAAAAGGTCTGCGGAAATTCATGCTCACTCAATGAGCTATTCATCGAGTTGACGTCAAAACTCCCAAAAAGCAATAAAAAGAGATACACCGGCGTTTTATTGACATAAAAAAATATAACTACGACAGACTAGGCTGTATAGGCTACGCTCTTTGCCTGCTTATTGGCGAATTTAAAAACAACAACAACAATATCGTTGTCGGCTTCCGGATTTTCATTTCATTTTATTATTATTTTGAGGATAAAATAAAAATAAAATGTACGTAAGGGCTTATTTCTAGCAACATTAACCACAATTAACTTATTTAATACTGTAGAAAATGATGAAAGCGATTATTGATTTCGAAAAAAACAATTAACAACTTAATTTTAGCTACAGAACAAAACAGATTTCTCTTAAACCTTGCTGAGAATATAAAAATAGTTTTCTGAATATGAAACGATATTTCTTTGTCTATTAAATTAAGTTAAAACCATCATGACGCGACAACTTTTTTAGGGGCCCAAACGCCCATAGAAAATGGGCATTGTCCTTTAAGCTATTTGAACAATGAATTTACGATTTTTTCGTCAGATCTCGAAATTTCTTGAGGTAACGCCTCTTAGTTTCGGCGTCTTTAAATATGGTATTTTACTGGTGGTAGGACCTCTTGTGAGTCCGCGCGGGTGGGTACCACCACCCTGCCTATTTCTGCCGTGAAGCAGTAATGCGTTTCGGTTTGAAGGGTGGGGCAGCCGTTGTAACTTACTTGAGACCTTAGAACTTATATCTCAAGGTGGGTGGCGCATTGACGTTGTGGATGTCTATGGGTTCCAGTAACCACTTAACACCAGGTGGGCTGTGAGCTCGTCCACCCATCTAAGCAATAAAAAAAATAAAAAATATATGGAATAATATTTATGAAATAAGGCAGTTATTTCGTGTCGAGTCGTCATCAATGAACGGGCTATGTGATGCAACTATTATTTTCTAATCGGAATGCTATTTCCTAAAACCAGCCCTTTCAAAGAAATTTGTCATTCATCCTGGAATAGATACGGTTGTTAATCGAATCAAAAAAATTTGATTACAAGCATCATCGTTCAAACAGCTTGTTTTCTAGTTTGAACACCTTTTGGTTGGCACTGATTTACGAAATAATGATATGTTTAGAACGTAAATAAATATAACAGCTAATATAAGTTACTGGTAGCTAATTGGAAGTAGATCAGACCAAACAACAATGCTTAATTTAAATAGAAAAGTTTAATATTTGTTTATACTTCTCCTTGCCTTTGTTCCGCATTAAGTTGGGTGGACGTTGCATGCTTGAAGTAATAGCAGGTATGTTTAAGAACTATGCAATGCAAATCACTTATATATATGGTATACATATTATATATCTATTTGTTTTAATTATTCGTTGACGTAGGTATATACAAAAAAAACTGTTGCGCGTGCAACTTGGTGCACGTTTAAGAAGTGAAACTTCAACGCACATACCTCCAGGAATAAATAACATTTGCTTAGAAAGAAGCTGTTGCCGGTATTCGATGATTACCAAATGACTCCTGAGGTTTTACGTAATAATATTTTTAGTGATAATTTAAAACATTACTTTTGTTTAAAATATTACTCTTGTATAAAATACCGCTTTATATATGTCGCATCCGGGTCAATAGTTCGGAATATCAACGATACACAAACGTCAAAGTGACAGAATGGCCGTGTCGTGGTTGACGACTTTTAGTAATATTAAGACGGTGGTTTTGATTATTATTTTAAATGATGAAATGTTGTTTTGATAAATATCACAAAATGAAGGGTAGACTCCGTAACGCCACAGTTATAAAATGGCGGTACGTGGACAGAGTCGTGGCATTCCGTGTCAGACAGTCATTCAGTCTGTATCAGACGGTCCGTCCGTCTCAGTCAGTCAGTCGGTCTGTCGGTATGTGCAACGAAACTGTCGGTTTATCCTGTCATTGTGAAAGTTGTGTGTGTTGAGTTTCACTAACTATTATTGAAAAGTTTTATTTACTAAACTGAGTTCAATCGAATACGAGTGATGACGAAACTACCGCTTAGCCATCCCTGACGCTGCCGACATCAGAAGTGAGATCAGGACTCTACTTTCACTGGTGTGACGTGTTTGAACATGTTCGAAGTACAGCAAAAAAAAACATGATGCAGATCAGAATACTAGTAGTGGTACGCCACAAGAGCGTGAATGCAGCATACGTAAGTCGTGTCATAACGTCTGCTACCTCGATGGAAGATCTGAGCCACGAAGAAATCGTCACATCTTACGTTCTGGCTCATGTTGCCCAGTTGACTCTCGACTTATCACATGGCATTTACTAGCGGAAATACGACACGTAACAAGCTATTGCAAGAAATTAAGGCAAGTGCAAGTCTCAGATGAAACTTCGATCGCAATAATGGATTTGTCATGACGAGTGGGTAGTTCCGACAAGAATTATTTTAAGCGGCTGACTTCTGCTAGAGTTACATAGCACTAGTGCAGTAAACCAGGACATGAGACTGTGAATTGTCGCTGAAATTTTAGAATCTACTAGATTCAATACCAATAACATTACACGTTCGATGACTTCGAGCTCCAGCAAGCAAGCAAACAAGAAAGCAAGCAAGTTTCCGTGGGGAAGAAAAATTGACACATCTGAAGTCGTCGTGACCTGTAAGATAAGACGTCCGGTGCGTTCGTGTCTGGCGACGCGGCGGTGTTCGGGTCCCGCTGGCAGATGCAAGTTTTTCTGGTGAAGTGCGTGCTTGTGCGTGCTTGACAAGTGTTTGCGGTTGGCTTCCGCAGTGTGGGAGTAACATCGTGTAGGAGAGGTGGAACCCGCAAAATTGTAGTTTGCGTGGTGGCTGGTGGTAAAATGTCTTGTGAGTCTGCACAGGTAGCCGAAGGTGAGTCTTCCGCGGTCGCGGCCTACCCAGTCTGCGAGAACCGGGCAGATCGCCTCAACGGTACGGAGGCCGGCCGACGGGTCCGCCAAACGACGAGACCACGCCTCCAGCACGGACTGCCGAGATTGGAGCCCCCGCGCTCCAGCTACACTTGCGATAGGGCGCGCCGCCTCGTAGGAGACTGTGAGGTATCCTTGAATAACTCTGACTGCGATCGCGCGCTGCCGGCGTTACAGCGCGGCGACGTTCTCGTGGGTAAGGATGTGGCACCAGACGGGTGCTCCGTATAGTGCCATCGACCGCACGGGTACCATCACCCTGCCTATTTCTGCCGTGAAGCAGTGATGTATTTCGGTTTGAAGGGTGGGGCAGCGGTTGTAACTATACTGAGACCTTAGAACTTCTATCTCAAGGTGTGTGGTGCGTTTACGCTGTGGATGTCTATGGGTTCCAGTAACCACTTAACACAAGGTGGGCTGTGAGCTCGTCCACACATTAAAACGAAGAGCGTAATCAAACGAAATTAGATACGAAGTTTAAAGGGCCGTTTAAAGTAGTTGACGTATTGGATGGTGACCGTTACACATTGAAAGCTTTAAATTCAAAACGTACTTACAAATACCCACATGATAGGCTAAGAAAAGTGCCAGCATGACACATACCAGTCGAGGTTGATGTAAATGATGATGATGAAGAGCAAGCTTAAATTGTGGTGAAAACTCGAGTAAGGATAGTCTATCGGCCGTATTGTGTTCGACCGTACCAGTAGCTATTACGTAGTCGTAGCCCGGTAGAAATCGGTGTCTCTTGAGGCAACTCAAGTAGTCCGTGGGTGCGCGGTGCGCGTTTGGCTCTGGCGGAGGTCGGGGTCTGTAAAGACCATCGTGTGTAGTCAGCGGGTGATGCACACGGGCAATCCACGCTGTGGATGCGCATCATGAGGGCAATTGCGATTGCTGGTCAGCTGGAGAGCCGTGGCGTTAGATATTTTTACTCGGAAGTTTTCTTTGATCTGAGTTCCTGTAAGCTATGCCTGATTTGTACAGAGTAAATTTGAGGTTTGATGAACGACTGTGGTACGTGCTCTGGCTGCTGAATAGTGAACTTTGTATACCCTATTGTTTTATTTGGTTAAAATGGTATTAAAACAGTTTAAAGCTTTGAAAGTCTTAGTGTAGTCAGGAGTGATCGAGCGGAACAAGTGTTCTCGTGGATGTTTTTGATTGTAGGTTAACCATCACACGAGGACGTGTACAGTCAGGAAGACCGTGTCGCAATCAACACGTGATTGCTGCAGCCAATACGAGATATGGGACGCAAGCGCCGTCTGTCGGCGCTCGATGGGTCAACTATTCACCGGCCGAGCGGAGCGACGTGCCGGTAGCTGTGTAATATCGAGTATTTTTGGTAAATGAGAACAATCTGGTGAGTCGTATTATTTTTATTTGGATTTTGGTGCCGAATGTTCTCTTGTCGAGAAATCTATATGCGATGGTTCTCATAAAATGACTGTTGATTAGAGTCACAGGGATGACTGTTGATTAGAGTCACAGGGATGACTGCTGATTAGAGTCACAGGGATGACTGCTGATTAGAGTCACAGGGATGACTGCTGATTAGAGTCACAGGGATGACTGCTGATTAGAGTCACAGGGATGACTGCTGATTAGAGTCACAGGGATGACTGCTGATTAGAGTCACAGGGATGACTGCTGATTAGAGTCACAGGGATGACTGCTGATTAGAGTCACAGGGATGACTGCTGATTAGAGTCACAGGGATGACTGCTGATTAGAGTCACAGGGATGACTGCTGATTAGAGTCACAGGGATGACTGCTGATTAGAGTCACAGGGATGACTGCTGATTAGAGTCACAGGGATGACTGCTGATTAGAGTCACAGGGATGACTGCTGATTAGAGTCACAGGGATGACTGCTGATTAGAGTCACAGGGATGACTGCTGATTAGAGTCACAGGGATGACTGCTGATTAGAGTCACAGGGATGACTGCTGATTAGAGTCACAGGGATGACTGCTGATTAGAGTCACAGGGATGACTGCTGATTAGAGTCACAGGGATGACTGCTGATTAGAGTCACAGGGATGACTGCTGATTAGAGTCACAGGGATGACTGCTGATTAGAGTCACAGGGATGACTGCTGATTAGAGTCACAGGGATGACTGCTGATTAGAGTCACAGGGATGACTGCTGATTAGAGTCACAGGGATGACTGCTGATTAGAGTCACAGGGATGACTGCTGATTAGAGTCACAGGGATGACTGCTGATTAGAGTCACAGGGATGACTGCTGATTAGAGTCACAGGGATGACTGCTGATTAGAGTCACAGGGATGACTGCTGATTAGAGTCACAGGGATGACTGCTGATTAGAGTCACAGGGATGACTGCTGATTAGAGTCACAGGGATGACTGCTGATTAGAGTCACAGGGATGACTGCTGATTAGAGTCACAGGGATGACTGCTGATTAGAGTCACAGGGATGACTGCTGATTAGAGTCACAGGGATGACTGCTGATTAGAGTCACAGGGATGACTGCTGATTAGAGTCACAGGGATGACTGCTGATTAGAGTCACAGGGATGACTGCTGATTAGAGTCACAGGGATGACTGCTGATTAGAGTCACAGGGATGACTGCTGATTAGAGTCACAGGGATGACTGCTGATTAGAGTCACAGGGATGACTGCTGATTAGAGTCACAGGGATGACTGCTGATTAGAGTCACAGGGATGACTGCTGATTAGAGTCACAGGGATGACTGCTGATTAGAGTCACAGGGATGACTGCTGATTAGAGTCACAGGGATGACTGCTGATTAGAGTCACAGGGATGACTGCTGATTAGAGTCACAGGGATGACTGCTGATTAGAGTCACAGGGATGACTGCTGATTAGAGTCACAGGGATGACTGCTGATTAGAGTCACAGGGATGACTGCTGATTAGAGTCACAGGGATGACTGCTGATTAGAGTCACAGGGATGACTGCTGATTAGAGTCACAGGGATGACTGCTGATTAGAGTCACAGGGATGACTGCTGATTAGAGTCACAGGGATGACTGCTGATTAGAGTCACAGGGATGACTGTTGATTAGAGTCACAGGGATGACATCATTGAACACTTGTAGTCACAGGGATGACATCATTGAACACTTGTAGTCACAGGGATGACATCATTGAACACTTGTAGTCACAGGGATGACATCATTGAACACTTGTAGTCACAGGGATGACATCATTGAACACTTGTAGTCACAGGGATGACTTAGTTACTGTGTACATGAATTGTACGGGGAGAACTTGCAGCAGTAGTAAATCACTACTTTTATTTTAGTAGAGTGGTCAGATATGGCCGAGCGTGAATGATACTGTGCGGTATTGGCTTTTGTTTCAGATTAACACACGAGGACGTGTGTAACACAGGATGGCCGTGTCGCATCCGGGTCAATAGTTCGGAATATCAACGATACACAAACGTCAAAGTGACAGAATGGCCGTGTCGTGGTTGACGACTTTTAGTAATATTAAGACGGTGGTTTTGATTATTATTTTAAATGATGAAATGTTGTTTTGATAAATATCACAAAATGAAGGGTAGACTCCGTAACGCCACAGTTATAAAATGGCGGTACGTGGACAGAGTCGTGGCATTCCGTGTCAGACAGTCATTCAGTCCGTATCAGACGGTCCGTCCGTCTCAGTCAGTCAGTCGGTCTGTCGGTATGTGCAACGAAACTGTCGGTTTATCCTGTCATTGTGAAAGTTGTGTGTGTTGAGTTTCACTAACTATTATTGAAAAGTTTTAGTTACTAAACTGAGTTCAATCGAATACGAGTGATGACGAAACTACCGCTTAGCCATCCCTGACGCTGCCGACATATATCTTAGATATATTATATTTTAGAAACCAAACTGTTCACATCGTTGGCCTTCGAAATATAGTGATTTATATGAAATCCAATAGATGTCGATAGACCAAATCAGGGCGGTGCAACTCCCATACAAAGGAAAAAATATTCAACTATAATAGAATTATTTTGTCCATGCAGTTTGGGTCATAAAAAATCGGAGCGGTGAAGCGAGTATTTCGCTCTCTTCCACTCACGAGCCTTATGGACGGGCATAGTGATGCGCATTATTGTTGTCGATAAGCGTTATCGATAGTGTATTTAGTTTTGTCATTTTGTGGCGTAGTAATAAAAATGAAAGAAATAATCACTAATCGAACACTTACACCACATATCGCCGCAGCAAGTTAACGAGAACGGCGGAAATTAACACTTTGTAACTTTTCGGGATTTATTCTTATTTCAGTGAAAAACTTTAACACATTGTTGATAACAACACGTGCAAATATTATTTTGAATAAATTCTGCCGTTTTGAAACAAAACAAAGGAGTAGCCATTGTGTCACTAAAGAAATTCAAAGAACGAATGCATAAAAACACATTACTTTTCGACATCATGTACTATAATTTGCAGGTAAGTACAAATGACTCTTAACATAACAATGTCTCACCACCCTTCGTATACCACCCCGCCGCCGTATACCTGCCTTCGATAACTCATTTGTTTTTATCGATATTGGCGTTGCGCCCGCGCAACATGCTCACCGCCCTAGCCGGGCTGTGTTTTATGACCCAAACTGCACGGACAAAATAATTCTACTATAGCGTCATCTTAAGGATGCGGCGAGGTCATTTTTTAAACGTTTTGGCATTAATGATCTAATAAACTCACTAGATGGCAGATAAGAGTTCTGACTCAATGTTACAAAAATGTTAGCGTAAGTTTCGCGGATGACACGTTGGTCGTAGCTCCGGGGATGGACTACCGGAAGTACGGCGCGCCCGTATGCTGCCACGCCCTGACCCGTGAGAACGTCGCGGCGCTGCGTGGTCCGCAGCGCGCGATCGCGGTCAGGGCCATCCGAGGATACCGCACCGTCTCCTTCGAGGCGGCGTGCTTGCTCTCGCCGGGGCGCCACCCTGGGACCTGGAGGCGGAGGCGCTCGCTGCCGATTACAGGTGGCGTAGCGACTTCCGTTCTAGGGGGGAAGGGCGCCCCGGCGAAGGTGTTGTTCGACCGTGGAGGCTTCAATCTCGGCGGTCCGTGCTGGAGGCGTGGTCTCGCCGCTTGGCAGACCCGTCGGCCGGCCTCCGTACCGTCGAGGCGGTCCGCCCGGTTCTTGCGGACTGGGTGGGCCGCGACCGCGGATGCCTCACCTTCCGGCTGACGCAGATGTTGACCGGCCATGGGTGTTTTGGCCGGTACCTCTTCAAGATAGCCGGAAGGGAACCGACGCCACAGTGCCACCACTGCGCGGACCGCGACGAGGAAGACACAGCGGAATATACACTGGCGCGTTGCTCTGGATTCGACGAGCAACGCGCCGCCCTCGTTGCGGTCATAGGAGAGGACTTCTCGCTGCCACGCGTCGTGGCTACGATGCTCGGCAGCGACGCGTCCTGGAAGGCGATGCTCTACTTCTGCGAGTCCACCGTCTCGCAGAAGGAGGCGGCGGAGCGAGAGAGGGAGAGCTCTTCCCTTTCCGCACCGATCCGTCGCCGTTGAGCCGGGGGCCGGAGGCGGGAATACGCCCGTACGTCCCGGCCCCTGTAGGTAGCGGCCTCCCCCCGGTGAAGGTCAAGGGGCGACCTGAGGGGGTAGAGGCCGCGCGGCGCGCTACCAGCACTCTAGCGCGCTGCCGGAGAGTAATAGAGCGACCGGTCGACGGTGTATCGCGTCCCGACCCGGCAGGCTGGTTCTGGTCTAGCGGGGTATTCTGGGACACCAGCGGCACCGTCTGGGCGGCCTGAAGGGCTACCGTACCGAGACGGCCAACGTTTCAGAGCCTTCGATTTTCCTCGAAGGCTCCGTCGGCTGGGCGTCCTTGGGGTGAGCCGCGCCGTCTGGTTGTAGTGTTGACCACGGTAACCCCCCTACCTCATCCGGGTTCTGACCTCGGAGGGGATCGGACGTCGGGTGTAAGAGTGCAGGGGAGTTGTTTAGTGGGTGGGCCCTAAAATCCTTGGGCCCGCGGTCTGCTCACAACACCATGCAGATGGTAGAGTCTTGTCGTGTAGACTTCTTCCTCCCGCTGTATTTTTTTACAGCGGGCTGCACACTCCTGCGGGGTGCTGGCACAGGCGCACTTCCCTTAGCCTCATGAACGAGGGGCGGTCTCGCGCGCTCCACCTTGGAGCTGTGCGCCTCCTGTATGAGGAGCTGCCGCCTCAGCTCCTCGACCTCAGTGAGGCCTTCCGCTTCGGGCGGAGGAGGGACAGGGGCCGAGCTGCATTGCCGCTCTATAAGGTCGGCCACCATGGTCCTCAACTCGGCCATGTCGACACGGAGCTGTCCGTTCTCCGCCCGAAGTTCGCCATTCTCTACCGCCAGTTGCTCGAGGCGGGCGTGCTGCAGGGCCACTCCCTGCCGCAAGCCCGACGTCTCCGTCGTTGTGGTGCGGTCTACCACGTCCTTCAACCGTTCTTCTAAGGTGGTCGCTCCGGATTTTAGGGCTCGCACATAGTCGCCTTTAAGCCCTTTAGCCGATTTTTTGGCTATAGTGCCAACCATCTCCTTGACAATATTGCACGCTCGGAGGGGGTCAGAGGGACCCACCTCCGTTAGGGAGCGCTCCAGTCGCTCAACCTCTCCCACCTCTGTCCCGTTCTGTGCCTTTCGGCAGGCGGCTCTGGACTGCGCCAAGGAGGCAGCGTCCAATCCGCGGGAAGAAATTGTGTCGCAATCGGTGGCGAGCGGTGCCGCAGCAGCCGCCGGCCCTTCCGCCATCGCCATATATTTGGCGCTGGCGGGCTCACCCTCCTCCGCTCCGAGGAGTCGGACGGAGCGGAGGACGCCGGCTGTCGAGCCGACTTCCGCTTCCGCCGTGTCCGCTGTCGGGTGCTGTCCACAAATAGCGCTGGCGTCTCCCGCCCACTAGACGCGTCGCCCCTCGCGGAGCTCCGCGCCGAGTACAACGAGATTAAGCTCTCGCAGCGTTCAATGACCACGGTTGGGACTCTGTCCCTTACGCGACCCGTGTTGTCGCCCACTACGTCTTGGCATTGTTTGCCCCCCCCAGAAACGGTGGGGCAGCGTGCGGCCGATCACTCGACCGCACGGAAGGATTCTTCCCCCGCGGAGCGGGAGGTACCCTCCTGGGGTAATAAATCTTTAACAAGTGCCATAATTTTCATTAGTTCCTTTTTTATTAACCAGGGGTCGGTCCCCTGGGGTCCGGTTGGTACCCTCGGGACTGGACTCCCTCCAGCCATTTATCCCATCGCCGGGCACCAGAGCTTAGGATTGGGGCATTTTTTAAAGAGGTTTACGTCCTCGCGGCCCCGTGCCTCACGGCAGCGGCCCCCGTCCCCCACGCGGTGAGGATTACGGGTTGGCCGGCGGCCCGCCGAGTGCAACGAGCAACACGGCAGACCACCACCCGACGCTCAAAAGAGCAACAACGACGAAGCCACGCCGGTATACCGGTACCCCCCTCTGGAGGGCGTGCCCCTGTAGCCGAAGCCGGGGACATGGCGACCAGCGGCCGGAAGATGCGTAAGCAACGCCGGCTCACTTCTCCGTCGAAAGGCAGGCCAAAAGTGGCCCACCATCGCCCATGGGTTACGTCCGAAACGGGTCGGACGTGACCCGAAGAAAAACAAAAAGGGGGAAGAAAGGGGAAAAGAGAGGGAGCCCGAGCGTCTCCAGGAGGAACACCCTTCAGCGAGTGAAGGGCGTGGAGAGCCCGCAACTCCCCCTGCTGGTTTTGGTCCGCGTCATCCGATCTCTTTCGTTGCAAAACCTAACTAGGCTATCCTACTCCTACACCTAACCTACCTCCCTAACACCTAAGAATCCTTGCAACGAAAAAGATCGGACGATACCCCTGGGAGTGGGACTGTTCCCAGAGGATCCCGTTATCCGCCACCTACGGACGCGTCCGGTGGAAGTCCAGCAAAACTCCCCCACAGACGGAGCCCCCGGCCACGCAGAGTGCGCGCCGGGGGGCCCGCCCAGGTCCCTCGGGAGGTTCGGCCCCCTACCCGGAAAAAAAAAGGTACGCCATTTTGAAAACTACAAATTTGCCAATCCAAAATAAAATATTTCTAAAATTTTGTTTTAGTAGCAGTTTATTCCCATGATACCAATGACATTTTATATTATGTAAAAAGAAAAAAAATCATTGCATGATACTCTTTATTTTCCTAACAGATATATCATTTAATGTAACACAAAGCATGTTGGATTTTTGTTAAAAATAAATACTATTGATAAGTACGGTTTATGTTTCTAACATTTTTTTTTTTTTTTTTCGGATAGACGTCCGAACCTCCTACGAGGTCCCCGCCCAAAAGGGGCGCGCGGGGTATGTGAGACTCAACGATCTGCATGGTGTTGTGAGCAGACCGCGGGCCCAAGGATTTTAGGGCCCACCCATTAAACGACTCCCCTGCACTCTTACACCCGACGTCCGATCCCCTCCGAGGTCAGAACCCGGATGAGGTAGGGGGGTTACCGAGGTCAACACTACAACCAGACGGTGCGGCTCACCGCAAGGACGCCCAGCCGACGGAGCCTTCGAGGCAAATCGAAGGCTCTGAAACGTCGGCCGTCTCGATACGGTAGCCAGTCAGGCCGCCCAGACGGTGCCGCTGGTGTCCCAGAATACCCCGCTGGACCAGAACCAGCCTGCTGGGTCGGGACGCGATACACCGTCGACCGGTCGCTCTATTACTCTCCGGCAGCGCGCTAGAGTGCTGGTAGCGCGCCGCGCGGCCTCTACCCCCTCAGGTCGCCCATTGACCTTCACCGGGGGGAGGCCGCTACCTACAGGGGTCGGGACGTACGTGCGTATTCCAACCTCCAGCCCCCGGCTCGACGGCGAGTGATCGGTGCGGAAAGGGAAGAGCTCTTCCTCTCTTGCTCCGCCGCCTCCTTCTGCAAGATGGTGGACTCGCAAAAGTCGAGCATTGCCTTCCAGGACGCGTCGCTGCCGAGCATCGTAGCCACGACGCGCAGCAGCGAGAGATCCTCTCCTATGACCGCGACGAGGGCGGCGAGTTGCTCGTCGAATCCAGAGCAACGCGCCAATGTATGTTCCGCTGTGTCTTCCTCGTCGCTTTCCGCGCAGTGGTGGCACTGCGCCGTAGGTTCCCTTCCGGCTATCTTGAAGAGGTACCGGCCAAAACACCCATGGCCGGTCAACATCTGCGTCAGCCGGAAGGTGAGGCATCCGCGGTCGCGGCCCACCCAGTCCGCGAGAACCGGGCGAACCGCCTCGACGGTACGGAGGCCGGCCGACGGGTTCGCCAAACGACGAGACCACGGTCGGATCAGGGCCTGGCACCAAACGAGCGCGCCGTAAAGTGCCATCGACCACACCACCCTCATGTAGAGGCGGCGCGCCACCTGATCGAGACCCCCGACGTTTGGAAGATAGAAAATTTGTAACTGCCTGCGGGATTCAGTCAGTCTTATTTTTCTGAAATTTAGTTAATAATTTCTTTATTAAACATACACTATTGTGTAAAAAAATACGTCTGTGTTTATTAATTAATTTCTTATTTTCATTAAATAAATACACTCATTTGCATTCGTCAATATTAATTTAGTGTGGCGAATTTTGAACTTTTTTTTTCGAGTAATTTTTCAGTAAATTTTAAAAGTGCTATTTTAACTGTTGTTTCACGGACCTCGGCGAACGCGGCCGTCACGTGCATACCTCGTGGCGGAGGCGTTCGAGCCGAGATTTTGGTTATTAGCTTGAGGTACCTGTCTTGAATTGTACCGTCGGTGCAACTTCCACGCTCATTTCAAAATTATTTAAAAAGTTGAGCCCTCGGCTGATGGCGACGGCCGGCTCGTTGAGTCAGCTTCTGACGAACGTCAGTGAGGGTCCCGACTTGGCGAGAAAATGTGTCGTAGTTACGATGACCGGCAGCAGCTCGTCCTGAAAGATGACGCTCGACTTCTGCGAGTTCACCATCACGCAGGAGGTGGCGGAACGAGAGAAGGAGGGTTCTACTCTCTTCGCACTAATGCGTTGCCGTCCATCCGGATGGCGGAACAGACAGTACGAGTGTACGTCCCGGCCCTTGTAGGTGGCAGGCCTAAGGCGGAACTGACGAAGGTCACGGAGCGACCTCAGAGGGTAGAGGCCGCGCCACCAGCACTCTAGCGCGCCGTCCAGGAGTAAAATCATTATAAGAGTTGCCGGTTGGCGATATATTGCGTCCCGACCTGGTAGGCTGGTTCTGACCCAGCAGGGTATCCTGGGACACTAGCAGCATCACCTGGACGGCCTGGCGGGCTGCCGTACCGAGACGGCCGACGTTTCAGAGCCTTCGATTCGCCTCGAAGGCTCCGTTGCCTGGGCGTACTTACCTTGCCCGGGCTTTGACCTCGGGGAGATTACCGATCCGCTAGGGCGACAGCGCAGGTGAATGATTTAGTTGATATAGCCCTATATCCCATCCCTTGGCCCCCCCGTTCCAGTCTCAAATAAGCCGGCGCCCCCTAGGTGCGAGGATCTTGTAGGTCAGGTCCACAGACAAAAAAAAACAAGTTATACAACATATTAACACAATCACTGCAAAGTTTTATTATACCAGAACCATGCAGTTTTACTAACACGTTGACTGCGATGTGGGTGGGCCATTGGTGCCCTACGTGTCGCACTGAAGTAATGATGTCGATTTCTGTTATTGAGTGCCTAGATTACCTAACTTTGTCTTCTTTTGTTTTTAGTGTATTTTTTAGACATTTATTAGGTCTCTTAGAAATAGATTAATTCTCAAAATCTTCAGATTCGTCTATCCTAGAGTCTACTATATATTCTGGCGCCTTAGTAAGAAGATTGAAGACAGAAATTGACATAATTACTTCAGTGCGCCTTGTAGGGTAAAGTTGACCTACAAGGTAATCAATATGTTAATGGATTTATAGCTGTTGCTAGAAATTACTTAAGCTAATATTATTAATACCTTACAAATGTTTTGGTTATACTGTTAATTTGTAAGAAAACTAAATAAATAAATTAAATAAAACTCTAATATAAATTGCCTAGAATAACTAATTTGTCTGTATTATCTATGGCCTAGAATGCACCGAGGACTGAACGTAAATCCAGTATAGGATATTCTTCAGTTTTCGCAAGTCATAAGCATAATTTATAATATAGCATAATATTTATACTATTATCTATATATATATACATATATATATGTATATATGATGGTACCATACACATTGGTAATAATCAATGAGAGATTTAACTGTACAAGTAAATCCAATTATGGATTTAAAATACTGCCACACCACAGCAACAAGTTTTTAAGAAAAATAAGGCTTCGGGTGACGTCGAGTGTGAACACAAGTGTTTTCGAAGTTTTCCGGGTTTTTCTTGTTAATATTCGTCTATTTACTGTTGACTTGGGCTACTGATTCGCGTTGGTGTTAGTTGTGCCGTGTATGCCACATATACCTGTTGTGCCGTGAGTGTAAATTTTAATATATTGTATTTGTTCTATTATTAATAGGTAAGAATCATGGATGATCCGCACGATCCCGGGGAGGTTATAAAGGACAACGTGCGCCCCACTTGCAAAACTTTTCTTTTGAGATGGATATTGATCAACCCAATTCCAGAAAACGACCACCACAGTTTGAGGAAAACATTCCCCCTAAAAAACTATTACCAATCTTTCACAAACTTCGCCGTCGATTCAGTCTACTTACACACATCCCGATTTTGTAGAACGTAAGACCCGTTACTCTGATGACATTGCCCCTTTTCTAGTCCACGTTAGTAAGACGGTAACAGATGTGTCTGCTGGCCCCACCTTAAAACCCATCAAATTTGGACACTTTCTATTTAGAAACAACATAAAGAATGTAATCCAGGATGGTGTGAAATGCATTGGCCGCAACAGGGTTTCAATGGAGTTTAAATCCGCTGCTGCGGCTAAAGCTTTTTTAGAACACCCAGCACTTCAGCCGGCTAAATTTGAAGCGAACATCCCAATTATAAGGTTACACGAATGGGAATCGTGCGTGATGTTCCAGTAGAATGGACTTTAAAGGAGCTGGTCCAATCGGTAGAAGTTCCTGCTGGCTGCAGTGCAGTCATTAAAGCATACCGCTTGAATAGGAAGAAGATTGGGTAGGTATCCAGTGCTTTTAACCTTCTCTGGTCAAAAGCTTCCAAATCGTATTTCCTGCTTTTTTCTTCCCTGTTGAGGTATATGTCCTCCCCATTATTCAGTGCAACAAGTGCTGCCGATTGGGCCATATTTCAACGCAGTGCCGATCTGCCCCTCGCAGCTTTATTTGCTCTCAAGCCCACGAAGGAATTACCTGCTCGAAGTCATCCCCACTATGCCTGTTCTGTTCCGGCCCCCACTGACACATCCTGCCCAGAGCACAGTCGACAAAAATCAATCAAATTAGTTACGTCATAGGAAATCATCTCATATTTAAAAGCATCGGCTAGGTTCTCACAGGCGAGAAGATTATTTGCAGATACTGCCCGAATTACTCTATCATTTCCATCCACGTATACTCCAACAATTAACACAGACCTCTCTCAGCCACTTCATTCCAATTCTCAACCATCTTCTTATAAGAAGACTGTTACTTATTTATTATTACTTATTCTGCTGCCCTAAGCCCAGGCTACGGTAGAGAAGCCCACCGTCGTATTGTAGATACTCCAGCCTCTACCACCACCAATGGATGCGCTCTGTTATCCCCCAACCCCTTAACAAGAAAATCTAATAGAACTTCTCTTGTCCACCCTCATCAACATCATTTCGAAAATGAATGAAGTGGCCCTACCGAACAACGTCTATCAAAAACTGACTCAGCTGATTTCGATTTTCAACAATGTTCCTAACAATCCTACAGTGGAATTGTCGCAGCAATAGATAAAAAAAGCTGAACTGATTTTTCTCATAAATAAGCATAACCCCTTGATTTTTGCTGTCCAGGAGTCACCAGGAGGGTCCCGCTGAAGCGGGAGCCCGGGAGTAGGGAGTAGGAGTAATCTATTTTCAATCATTAGTGCCCTCCCCCCTCCTGTTGCTGTATTTGGTGACTTTAACATCCGCCACACTTCATGGGGTTGTTATCATAATGATTCCTTATCCTCCGCCTTCCTTGACCTATTTGATGACTACAACCTCTGCATCCTCAATGACGGCTCTCCCACACACATAGTTATTCCTGGCCAGAACCCAAAATCCGCTGTAGACCTTTCTCTATGCACTCTAGCCACCTCCTCGCGCCTCACATGGTTTACGCTGTGCAATACGCATGGTAGTGACCATTTCCCCATCCTTATGTCCTTTCCTGACTTCTCTAATTATATACTCCCCCTCGCAATCCTCGACTTAAATTTAATTTGTCTAAGGTTGACTGGACCCAGTTCTCTCAGTCTGTTGACGCTCTTTTGGCTAATCTTCCCCCAGTCTGAGAACACCCATTCTGCTTACTCCATCTTTAGGAATGTTTTACTTTCAGCAGCAGAGACCGCATTCCTACTAAAAAGGTTCCAGGGCTAAAATCCCATCACTTCCCTAGTGGCACTCTGACTGTTCTGTTTTATGTAAACAACGTAAAGAAGCCGAGAAGGAGTACGCGTTACACATGTCTCCAACTAATTACATAAGATATAAAGAAGTAGCTGCAAGGACAGTCAGAAAACTATCCGAACGAAAGAGACTGGGCTGGAACATGTTTTGTGAGTCTCTCCCAGTTCCCGCCCTTCGTTTATCTGGAAAAATGTCAAGAGATTTCGCGGATCCGTACCTGTAGACCACAATTCTTCTTCCAACGACCCATCGGTTTGGGTCGATTTATTCTCAAGTCGACTAACTCCCCCTTACGTCCCCACCTTAGCTGAGTCCTCTTCCCTTCCCCCTCCACTCTCACCTACTCCTGATACTCTTGAGGCCCCTTTTTCTGTGGACTGACTCACTGCAGTTTTGGAGTCTCTTAAGGACTCGTCCCCTGGAGTTGATGGAATACCTTATTCATTCATTGTTCAATGTAGCTCTACGTCCAAATTAATATTTTTAAACGTACTAAATAATATTTATTCTTTAGGAATCCCTCCAGATGAATGGAAAACTCAAATAATCGTCCCTATTCTCAAACCAGCAAAACCTAGTAACGAGTCAAGTAGCTACCATCCCATCGCCGTATCATGTATCATGAGCAAAATTTTAGATCACCTTGTTAAAAATAGATTTGAGTGGCTTGTGGACTTCTAGACTTCTATGGAAGGGCCTCCCTCAGGGATCAGTTTTAAGCCCACTACTATACAACTAGTATACCTAAGACCTAGAACTTTTGGTAAATTCATTCTGCAACGTACTACAATATGTGGATGATTTGGCTCTATATGTCTCAGCCAAGGACTTAGGGGATGCCTCTACTCGCTTCAACTTTCTCCATGACAGGTTAGATAATCATGGTCTATCCCTTTCAGTTGAGAAGAGCAGTGTAGTGGCATTTTCTCGCATGCGATCTATTCCCGACGTCATTGTCTCATTTGTTGGCAAAATATTCCCAGTGTGAGACTCAGTAAAATTTCTCGGTAAGGTAATTAAAGGCAAATATTACGCGGTCAAGACTCGTTGCTCATTCAACCACCGTTGCTCAGCCAACAAGAAGGTCACGTCGACAATATGTAGGTTAAGATTAGTTCATGCTTGTACTTCGGTTCACCTAGCTAAAATAAGGGTCAAGGATAGCTCCTTCTGTGAATGTGGGCTCGACGAAGGATCAGCAGAACACATTTTCTTTAACTGCCCTAGAATACCGTTCCTTTACGAAGTGCTACCGGACACTATCCCCAGACCGACGAATTTCAAATCTTTGTTGGGCCTTGTACATACACCTTTTGTAAATATTTTATGTGATTAAGTTAACCAGAATAACATTAGACTATAGGTTGTTTGTTCTTACTAACCTTCTAACAATCTGTTTTGTTATATATATTGTTTGTTTTGTTTTAGGTAAGTAATTCAACAGTCGATTACTTTGTAAAATAATAATAATTAAAATTGATGTAACCTTGTGCAATCACGAAGCCCAACCAACAAACAAGAGCCCAAGCCACACCTAAAGACATCTGGGCACAACCAAAACCACAGACCCAAGCTCTATAAACTGGATTTTGGCAAAATCAAAAATGACCGCCATTATAAAAAAATGAATATCTGCAACTGTATTGCAGATATTCATTTTTTTCGTTTTGGTTTCTTTTGATTCTACATCAATAAGACTTATTATTACATATTATGTATTTAATAATAATTAAAGACTACAAAAAATAAGACAGGACTGTATATACGTAGTCTAATACAATTATTATTACTATTTCGACCTCACATTTCATGCTGGTAGCGGCATTCACGTTACTATGTGCGAGCATGTTTTGACATTAAACAAGTGTGTCTAAAACTAATAAGTAGAAGTATGTAAATGTTTCTTTGTTGATGCAGAGCATTGTCTTTTATTACCTCTATCAAATTTTTTTTTTTTTTATTGCTTAGATGAGCTCACAGCCCACCTGGTGTTAAGTGGTTACTGGAGCCCATAGACATCTACAACGTAAATGCGCCACCCACCTTGAGATATAAGTTCTAAGGCTCTCAGTATAGTTACAACGGCTGCCCCACCCTTCAAACCGAAACGCATTACTGCTTCACGGCAGAAATAGGCAGGGTGCTGGTACCTACCAGAGCGGACTCACAAGTGTTCCTACCACCAGCAATTAGGTACGCAAATTATAATTTTGCGGGTTTGATTTTTATTACCACGATGTTATTCCTTCACCGTGGAAGTCAATCGTGAACATTGGTTGAGTACGTATTTCATTAGCATTGTATTGTATTGTATTTATAAGCAATCGTTCAACCCTTCGTCTAGCCCTAGGCTACCTTTTTCCTTTAACTTTTTCGAACCTTTAAAGATTTTCCTCAAAATAGGTTCGAAGGTTTGAGCGTGAATACAACTGACAAAGCTATTCGTATATAATCGAAAGAATAACGGGACTCCGAATACTAGGTATTGTCGACGGAGGTCAGTCCACGGGCGGACAGCTAGTTCAAAAAATGATATTTAAAATGTGTGATGAATGTAACATCGGCTGTAAATAAGTCGTATTTTGAAGTCGTCGTGGCCTAAGCGATAAGACGTCCGGTGCATTCGTGTTGAGCGATGCACAGATGTTCGAATCTCAGGCGAGTACCAATGTTTCTAAGGAAATATGTACTTATCAAATGTCCACAATTGACTTCCACGGTGAAGGAATAACATCGTGTTATAAAAATCAAACCCACAAAATTATAATTTGCGTAATTACTGGTGGTAAGTAATGTGAGTCTGCACGGGTAGGGTACGACGTTACTGGGTTCGCCCTGGATACGACGTTAAACTTCCTAGTCGTCAACCCGCATACCCAGCGGGGTGACTTAAGGGCACAAATTTCCCAATGACAGGACACAGAATGCTACGGCCCCCAGTACCCGGCAGCTCTACTATTCCTGGCCATGGCGGCGGTCACGGTAACGGTAAGGCAGGGGGTGCGAAGAATCCCTGGTTGGTAGGCCACCATAAACAACTAACCATTGGCACGTTTAACATCCGGACTTTGAGGCGAGATGAGGATGTGGAAGAGCTGGAAGTAGAATTGGGGTCCATTAAATGGCATATACTTGGACCTTCGGAGGTCCGTGCAGAGGGCGAGGACATCGTCATCCTCGAGTCTGGAAACCTCTTCTACTACCGCGAAGGAGACCAGCTCTCTCGGGGCGGTGTTGGGTTCATCTTTCACAAAGCCATAGCTAACAACGTCGTGGAGCTATCGAGTATGTCGTCGCGGGTGGTGTACATCGTAGCTCTCAGAGAGATATATTACTCAAGGTCGTGCAAGTATATGCACCAACGGCGACACACCCTAATTGTGAGGTTGAGGCCTTATATGAAGCCATCTCTAAGGCCATTCATAACACCACCAAGACCCACTTCAACGTTGTAGTTGGCGACTTCAACGCCAAAGTGTGAGTACTAGGGGAAGACGAATTCATAATCGGACGGTATGGTTTGGGGTCGAGAAATCACAGAGGACAAATGCTTGTCAATTTTCTGCAGATGGAGGGGCTCTATTTTATGAACTCGTTTTTCAAAAAGAAGCCCCAAAGGAGATGGACTTGACAAAGTGCTGACAAAGTGACACAGAACGAGATCGATTTTATCGTGGCGGCTAAGAAGCGAATATTTACGGATGTCTCAGTGGTCAACAGGTTTAATGCCGGGAGTGACCACGGGGCTTGAAAGAACCCGGTTGATGAGATCGACTCTGCGTCCTTCTCTTCCCCAAATCATCCAAGTTTTCTAAAAGTTCCAATTGAAACTTCAAAATCGATTTAATCTGCTGGATCCCACTGAGAACGTGAACGACGTGATGGAGAACATGGCGGCGACACTACGTGAAGTTGGCGGAAGATACTTTGGATCACAGCGGAGAGTTCGTGAAGCCAAGCTAACCCTTGAGACTCTGGCATTAATGAGGAAACGACGAGAAACTACTCCATCCACAAGAGCTACAGCAGAGTACGCAATCTTAAATAAGGATGTCCGGAGGATGGTGAGGCGTGACTACCATAGCTTTAATTCTAGAAGCTGCAATACAGCGTAATAAAGGCTTTAAAGCCCTCGTACGGACGTCTAAAAGTGCTCCTCTGCTTAAGCTTAAGCGAGAAGATGGTTCTATAGTTACTTCTAAACCAGAAATCTTAGGTGAGGGCGAAAAATATTATGGCAAACTCTACGCAATGCACACTTCTCTACCTACACCCGCCAACCGAGCTAGTGACAGTCGAGCACCGCTTACTCGGCATTACTCGGATGATGTCCCGGACATCAGCATCGGAGAGATTAGAATGGCCCTGGAACAGCTCAAAAATAGTAGGGCGCCTGTTGAAGATGGAATTACTACGGAGCTGCTGAAATCCGGAGGGGTTCCTATCCTGAAGGAATTACAGAGCTTGAACGATTCCGTCATACATAACGGGACTATATCATTGGCGTGGACAAGGAGTCGGGTCGTGTTGTTCTTCAAGAAAGGTGATAAAACTTTGTTGAAGAACTATAGACCGATATCTCTTTTGAGCCACGTCTACAAGGTCTTTTCTAGGGTGATTACTAATCGTCTCGCCTGAAGGCTTGATGAATACCAGCCACCAGAGCAAGCTGGTTTTCGAAAGGGTTACAATACCGTAGACCATATTCACACACCCTCAGACAGATTATACAAAAGTCTACAGAATATAATCTGCAACTTTGCGTGGCTTTCGTGGACTACGAGAAAACCTTTGACTCTATCGAGACCTGGTCAGTTCTAGAATCTTTAGAGCGATGCCAGATAGATTATCGCTATATCGAGGTGTTGAAAAGTCTATACGTAGCCGCGACGACGACCATACAAATCCAGGATTACCAGTCTAGACCTATCAAGCTGCAGCGGGGTGTCCGACAGGGAGATGTTATATCTCCGAAACTGTTCACCGCTGCACTTGAAGATGTCTTCAAGACGCTAGACTGGGAAACACGTGGAATCGACGTCAACGGAGTACATCTCACACCTTCGATTTGCCGATGACAGTCATAATGTCGGAATCGCTGGAGGATCTCAGTCGTATGCTCAACGATCTCAATGCTGCTTCCCGATGCGATGACTGCGGATGAACCTTGACAAGACGAAAGTCATGTTCAACGATCAAATCGTCCAGGGCCAAATTACTATCTCGAATGCAGTCATTGAAGAGGTAAAAGACTTTGTCTACCTCGGTCAGGCTATCCAGCTTGGCCAGGGTAGCTTCAATACAGAGATTGAGAGACGCATACGACTGGATTGGTCGGCATTTGGGAAATCCGTGCAATCCTCACCTCACAAATTCCTCAGTGCCTGAAGACAAAAGTCTTTAACCAGTGCGTTGTCCCCGCGATGACCAACGGCGCGGAAACCTGGACACGGACGGCAGGGCTGGCCCATAAGTTAAGAGTCGCACAGCGGGCGATAGAAAGAGCTATGCTCGGTATTTCTCTAAGGGACAAAATCCGGAACGAAGAAATTCGACGGAGAACCAAAGTGTACGACATAGCTCTGCGAGAAAGCTGTACGACAAAGTTAGCAGGCTAAAGTGGCAATGGGCCGGTCACATCTGTCGAGCCAGCGACGCCAGGTGGAGGAGGAAAATCCTCTAATGGAGGCCACGGATGGGTACCAGGAGCGTGGGGCATCCTCCAACCAGGTGGACCGACGACTTAGTGCGCACGGCGGGAAGTCGTTGGATGCGGAAGGAGGAGGACCGCATTATGTGGAAGGCTTTGGGGAAGGCCTATGTCCAGCAGTGGGCAGATAAAGGCTGATGATGATGATGACGGGTAGGTGTACTATACTGAGGTAACTATACTGAGACCTTAGAACTCATATCTCAAGGTGGGTGGCGGCATTTACGTTGTAGATGTCTATGGGCTCTGCTAACCACTTAACATCAGGTGGGCTGTGAGCTTGTTCATCCAAGTGGGCAATAAACAAAAAAAACCTGCAGCTTGTTCTGGTCCAGCGGGGTATTCCGACACCAGCAGCAGCAACTAGAGCAGTCTAATCGCCATTCCAAGACGGCCGACTTAGAGCCGTCGACTACACCTCGACGACCGATGGGTCGGGAGTCCTAGGGGTGGCGCTGCGAGTCTGGTTGTAGTGTTAACCGCGGGAACCCCCCTACTGTGACTAACCTCTGATCCCTGGCGGGGATTAGACGTCGGGTGAGAGAGTGCAAGGGGAGTCGTATGGTGGGTAGGGCTCTAAAAACATTCTTAGTCCCGAGGTCTGCTCCCAACATCTGTAGACCGTCATTTCCCACATACCCCGCGTGCCCTCTAGCGTGCACATCGTATGAGTTTCGACCCGTGCCTGAAATCAACTTTAACGACAATCAACTTTATGACTCTTCCCGACATCTATTGGCGAGTAATAATACTATTTTTCATAATTGAGAGCAACTAACTGGTTTAAAGACACAATAACACTAAAGCAACTTCAGCAGATGGCGTTGTTAAGCCACCCGATGCCAATGAGTGTTTGGTTTAAGGCTAGACCAAGAAAATGTATTGTTTATTTATATTATTTGTCTTTTTAACTCACGTGTTCACTTAAAAATGCCTAAACGATCTTGGAATATTTCATCATTTTATCAATATGTAATTCGTATTTAAATATCATTTCTAAAAAACACAATTCATTAAAAAAAAAAACCGGTCATCGTCTAGTAATATATCATACGACCAACTTACCGGTTAGTTAAATTACTAAGTAAACTTAGTTTTAAAGTCGTCGTGGTCCATGTGACAATGCCGGTCGGTCGCTGTACTTACTATATTCATTCACAATGTCGTAATTAAACTTATTTTTTATTTATTTTACAGATATCAAAATGGACTTGCTCAACAATATCGTTGCATCGGCTGAGGTTATGTCGTTAAAACCATTCACGGAGCTATTGCAAGCCGTTTTCGCTGTACTGGCAACATTGAACTTGAAGGTAGGAGGGTATCCGGAGCAAAACGTCTTACAAAGTAAGTATCTTTCTTTTTCTACATATTAGTCCTACTAGGCTGGTAGCCTAGAGAGCTATTCCAACTACGTTGTGAGTGGTAGGCTATCTCACGGGGCTCAACCCGAGAGAATGTGCTAACACTCGCCCTAGCAGTGCTTCGCAGAATTTTCACTGGATCAGAGCTGGTTTGTGTCCATGGGTTAGTTCGCTCAGCGAACTAGTCGTCGTAATCGTCGAGTACGAGGCGCGCTACCAGCATTCTAGCGCCTCTCAGGAGTGAAGTCATCATAAGAGCGACCGGTTGGGGGTGTATCGCGTTCTGACCCGAAAAACTGGTTATGACCCAGCGCGGTATCCCGGGATACCAGCGGCGCACCCTAGGCAGCCTGACAGGCTAGCGACTTGAGGCAGCCAACGTCCAGAGCCTTCGATTCGACTCAAAGGCTCCGTCGGCCGGGCGTTCTTGGAATGAACCGCGCGTCTGATTGCAGTTTTTTTTTATTGCTTAGATGGGTGGACGAGCTCACAGCCCACCTGGTGTTAAGTGGTTACTGGAGCCCATAGACATCTACAGCGTAAATGCACCATCCACCTTGAGATATAAGTTCTAAGATCTCAGTATAGTTACAACGAGTGCCCCGCTCTTCAAACCGAAACGCATTACTGCTTCACGGCAGAAACAGGCAGGGCGGTGGCACCCACCCGCACGGACTCACAAGAGGTCCTACCACCAGTTGACTGCGATAACCTGCACTCTGCCTGAGTTCGGACGTCAGCGGGGGATCGGATGCTCGGGCGAGAGTGCAGGAGGGTTGTTTAGTGGGTAGGGTCCTAAATACCATCCTTGGGAAATAATAAAATTATAGTATTGTTCTGGGTATTTAATACGTTTGCAAATTTTCCATTTGATCGAATGTCTTAAAGTTGGTGAAAGAAACCACTTTTCGATATAAGTCGTACGTTAAATGTCAGATGTTTAATATCACGTGTTTTACGCGATACAAAAATGAAAAAAAAAACGCGACATTAGATCGTAAAAGTAGCCTTAATTGTTTCTATGACTTTGAAAACAGGAGAAAATAATATACACTTAGAAATCACGACTCAAAATATTAAAAAAATATAATTAGAATGATAAAAAATACGATTTCAACAATTATTGATTTTAAATACTAATGACATAATGTGGGTTACAAAGTTGACACGCGAATGTACCACGTCCGGCTGTCTATCCCTGGTGCCGAGATCAGAAAGAGGCCGTGAACGTGGCAATATGTTAGTGGTCCCCTCAACTCCCCTCTTCAACTCCGACCAGTCTGAAGTCGCAGCTGTATTACGTCAGCAGGCCACGCCCACTTCCTAGGTCTTCTTTCCTTAGAATACCTATTAAACAAAAGTTTTCTTTTTGTCAACAGATCATACATCTTACGATATAATAATTGTCGGCGCGGGTTCATCTGGCTGCGTCCTGGCCAACCGACTCTCTGAGATCTCAAACTGGACAGTACTGTTACTGGAGGCCGGAGAGGATCCTTCCATCGAATCCACGGTTATTTTTTTTTATTAGCTTAGACGGGTGGACGAACTCACAACCCATCTGGTGTTGAGTGGTTAGTGGAGCCCATAGACATCTACAACGTAAATGTGCCACCCACCTTGAGATATAAGTTCTAAGGTCTTAAGAATAGTTACAACGGCTGCCCCACCCTTTAAACCGAAACGCATTACTGCTTCACTTAGCTTACAAATAACAGACGCAGTTACGAATTACGATTACTCGACATGATATTAGCAGTTTCAAGCTAAGTAGGTGAACCATATCGACGGAAGAAAGCGGAATTGTTGTTTGAAAAATCCAACTTTAAACTAGAGCCATAAAACTATTTTAAAAATTCATAACTTATATTAACTATATTTGAGTCGACTATTATCAAAGGCGGCAATCTGACTTTTGGATAATGATTGGTAAATCAGAAAAACGAATTATTGACTTTGTATTCCTTTGGCAGTCACAAAACTCTTCGGAACGACATCTTAGATAAATAACAGGTTAACTATTAACCTTTATTTAATGCAGGTTTTGAACCGTATTCTTTGAAGGAGACGATTATATTCAAATAAATCTGTATTGACATATCAATAAATTTTTTTTGTCCAAATGTACAGATTGCCGCCTTTGATAATAGACGACTCATTTATAGAAACCGAAACTTAAAAACTGTTATGTATATGTTATGTAATATGATTAAAAGTGATTTAGCCCAAAATGCTAGTTACAAAATTTCCGTTTTCTCCCGTCAATATGATGGTGCCAAACCGTCTTGTGCTGAAAACCCCACTTTTATTGTCATCGATGATAGTCGAGTCGTTTATTGCAGTGTACGACAAATTCAGTAAAGCGCCTAAAACATGAATACTTTAAATTATTGACTTACTGTTACTAAACTAAAAAACTCAACAAGTAGTGTAATGTCCCTTCTTCTCAGTCGTTTGAACTCTTGGCAGAGTGGTCCTGGCCATCATTAGTGGAATGCGTGACCGCTTAAAAGTTGTTCGTGAGCTGGTGTTGTAGGAAGCAATTAAAAACCATAAATTAAAAAAAAAAAACCCGTATTTCTAGAAAATTTTACTATAAAACAGTAAATAAATTTTATTGTACAAAAAGCGTGAGATTCATTAATGTACATTCACACAAATACAACAGCTTCCAATTTGCTAAGTGAAAAAAAGAAGGCGCTATAATAAATTTGTTTGTATAACGAATATGCGAAATAGCGGGTCTAACTGTTTACAATATTGAATTGTCAACGGCCCACAATAAGCATGCTAAATTTCGAGTTGATTCGACGTTTTAAAAGGGGTCAAAATCATGTTCAAAGATTCCGCTACATACGTATTAAGCTAATAAAAGTTTATTAACAAATACTAACGTTTCCATTTTGTAACAAGAATTACAAATTATATTAAGCATTGTAAATATGATTCCACAGATACCCGGATTATTTCCATTTGTTGATTACTCGTACGAAGATTGGAACTACAGAACCGTTAATGACGATTATTCAAGTCAAGCGCACACAGAAAAAAATATTCATTTGACGAGAGGCAAAATGGTTGGCGGCTCTAGTGGATCAAACTATATGTATTACGCCCGAGGGAACAGACATGACTATGACTCTTGGGAAGAAATGGGAAACAAAGGGTGGGGCTACAAATCAGTACTTCCATATTTTATTAAAAGTGAACGACTTGAAGATGACACAATATTGAAGAGCCCCTCTGGATCTTTCCACGGGACAGAAGGTTACCTCGGTGTTACGAAACCAGATTGGGGGGATAGGGTAGACGACTATTTTACAGCATTCAAACAAAATGAACGTAAAGTTATATTGGACCAGAACGGACCGGAGCAGATGGGTTACGCACTACCGACATTTACTGTTGCTGATAATGTTCGCCAGAGCACAGGCTACGCTTTCTTGAGACCCATAAAAAATCGTAAAAATTTGTTTCTTGCAAGAAAATCTTTCGTCCGGAAGGTTTTATTTAATGATGCAAAAGAAGCAGAAGCTGTAGAAGTCATGCAAAATGGTAAAATACTAATAATTAAAGCAAGACAAGAGATTATAATATCCGCTGGTGCAATAAACAGCCCGCAGCTATTGATGCTGTCAGGGATCGGCCCAAATGAGCATCTAACTGAGATGGCCATTCCAGTTATCAGTGAATCACCAAACGTCGGAAAAAACTTACAAGACCATGCCACTGTTCCACTGATCATCACTGAAAATAAAAGCAAGGTCACTGTTGTTCAAAATGTTGAAACATTTACCAATTTAAATGAAATGCCCGCACCGTGTCTTATGGGATTCGCTGCCGTCAATAAAACGCAAACTATACCAGACTACCAAGTAAAATTTTTCGTATATCCCGTTGGTACCGTAATTCCTGTTTGGATTTGTAACTTTGTATTCGGTTTGGCTGACAGCATTTGCGTGTCTATGGCGAAGGCAGCACAGAAAAAAAGTGTTATTTTAGCTCTTGTAGTCCATTTATATCCAAAATCAACTGGTAAAGTTGTTCTTAAAAGCAAAAACCCTGAAGAACCTCCCTTAATTTACACAGGCTATTACTCTCAAGATGAAGATTTAGAAAATCATGCAAAATACATAGAAGACTTTTTGACCGTGCTCGATACAGAACATATGAGAAAAACTCGCGCGCAACCTCAGAACCTAAATGTAAAACAATGCAAACATCACAAGTTTAATACCAGAAAATATTGGAAGTGTTTTGCTTTGAATGTAGCTACAACTCTCTGGCATCCTGTCGCTACTTGCGCTATGGGTCCTGAAGGAGTTGGGGTAATTGATGACAAACTGAGAGTACATGGTGTAAAGAAACTGAGAGTCATTGATGCCAGTTCGATGCCGAAGATAGTCGGTGGGAATACAAATGCTCCTACTATCATGATTGCTGATAAAGGAGCTGATATCATTAAAGCTGATCACGGCTTAATGTGATTTCTACGTAAACAATATTAATGAAAGTTAGAATGTTTACAAATAAATGATTTTCCTAATTCTCGTGTCCAGTTTTTTCTGACGTTAAAACAGTGGTGTTGGAAACCCAACAAAATTGGTATAAAACCTTTTTTATTGTTGTGGTTTTGGTTTCTGACATTACATTTGAATTTTGAATTTTGGAATGTCTTAGTTTTGTCATTCTCTTTTCATCCGTGCTATTGTACGCGATTTATAAAATTTTAAAAATATACAAATTTTATACGTGCAATCCTCGCGAGTTTATTTATCAAGTTCCTTGCCCATCCTAATCATACAGTTCACTACAAGTGGCACCGACCATTTCCAAACATGTCTCAGAAATATTCATCGAACGTCACACGGTAGGCGTAGATACAAAAACTTTTTTCCTTAAAAAAGTTTGTCATCTTACTAGATCCATTTCAATTTTACTTGCCACAGAACCTGCTAATGCCCTGTTAGTTCATAATTTGTCCCCAAATTCAGAATCAAATATTTCATAGAACAACTCTAAGCAACACAAAGAACAATTCTAAGTTACTGGGCACCATCAAAATAACAAATTTTGTATGTGCAATTTGATCTTAGGATTCCAAATTGAAATTTTATTTGATTTAAAGCTGCTTGAACATAGGACAGCAATGAATTTACGATTTTGAAATTTCTTTAGGAAACGCCCCCCGATTTCAGCGTCGATATAATTATATAGAATAATATTTATGAAATAATGCAGTTATTTCGTGTCGAGTCGTCATCAATGAACGGGCTATGTGATGCACTTTTATTTTCTAAAACCAGCCCCTTCAAAGAAATTTGTCACTCATCCTGGAATAGATACGGTTGTTAATCGAATCAAAAATATTTGATTACAAGCATCTCAGTAGGAATACTCGAATATTATGTCTCCTATTCAATATCCTACATAAGCCCACTTCTCCCTTATATTTACGTGAGCGATTCTCTTTCATTCGTTCTCCTGATGCTCCCTGCAGGTCCAACCAACGTTCTGTTTTGTTATTCCCTTCCCACAAAACCAATTTCTATTCTCACTCCTTTACTGTGCACGCGGTCAGACTGTGGAATTCGTTGCCGGCTGACATCCGAGTTTGCAAGTCTGTTTCTGTTTTTAAATACAAGGTCAAACAATTTTATCTCTCATCAACCGAATGATCATGGTTCTATACTCTTCGCATACACGAGTGTTACTGTGTTACTTATAATATTTGCTATGTGTATGTGCTATAATTCTCATTTTGTGTTTGTTATTTTAGTTATGTGTTATTTGTTCTACACACACTTATCACTTTTTATTATTATTCTCATTATCCTCTCGCAGGTCTGCTGGAAGAGATTTCTCAAAGAAATAAGCAGTGCCTTTGTACATAATTTTCCTATTACTCTGTACTGTGTCTTGTTTTCTGTGTGTACATAAATAAAAAAATAAAAAATAAAAAATAAATAAATCTTTCAAACAGCTTTGTTTTCTAGTTTGAACACTTTTTGATTGGCATTGATTTGTGAAATAATGATATATCAGACGATGACCGTGCTTTGATCGGTTTTTTTTTATAACGCCATCTTGTTATGTCTTTAAAGCGGATAGTTGCCCTCAATTAAGAAAAATAGTATGATTATTCGCCAATAGATGTCGGGAAGAGTTGATTATTGAAAACACGAATAAAACAACATTTTCTGAAAATAAATCGTAGCTAGATCGTTTTATCGCCCCCGAAATCCCCTGTATACTAAATTTTATGAAAATCGTTGGAGCCGTTTCCGAGATTCAGATTATACCTAGTCAGGTCATAAATTCTGTCACATGTTTAATGTAAAATAATTGAAACAAGTTTATTCATTATGTAACCATTCATATACCAAAATGAACTTAACAAAACATAGATTCTTATGACACTAAAGTTTATTCAAAATGACCTCCGTGATTTTGAATACAGGCCTTCAATCTGCGCGGCCAGTCATCTATCGCAGCACGAACGAGGTCCATGTCAATATCGGCGGCTGCCTTAATCAAGGATGTCTTGAGTGACTCCAAATTGAGATGAGGCTTTGAGCACGCCTTTACCTCCAAGTGTTGCCATATCTTGTAATCTAACGGATTCAAATTTGGACTCGAGGAGGGCCAGTCTTCGTGCCGGATGAATTCGATTTCACGCGCCGCCAGCCAGTCTTGTGTGCTCTTCGCTCTATGAGCTGGCGCCGAATTTTGTTGGAATACCCAGTGCCTGTTATTGAACATGGTATGAGAAACAGGTTCCACAAGGTTCGTCAGGACTGTATTTTGATACACAACTGCATTCGTTTTTACACCTTTCTCACAAAAATGTACCTCTGTTAAGCCCCAATAAGAAATTCCAACCATACCATGAGCGAGGATGGAAAATGACCTCGTTGGACACGCGGAATACGGTTGCTCGCTTCTTCACTACTGTGTGCGTACACCTTATCATTTTGTTTGTTGTAGCTCTCTTCTACGGTAAAATTATTTTCATTCGAAAAAAGAATTTCCCGATATTTTTTTCCCGCGTACCGCTTCAACAAAGCGCGGCATCTCTTCAGTCTCAGGTCCATTAGACGAGCATTCAAACGATGTCCTGTTTTTCTTCGATATGCCCGAAGCCCTAAGTCTTCATTTAACACCCTTTTCACCGTGGTTCTGCTTAACCCCATCTGAAGGGCCAACAGTTTCTTCTTACGTTTGGGATTTCTTTGAATTCGCGCCTTCACAGCTTTTATCACTGCTGGAGTCCTAACAGACCGAGGGCGACCACTTCTTGACCTGTCATCACCTGTCAAAAGGTATAACATATATACATATATATATATATATATATATATTTTTTTTATTTTTTTTTATTGCCTTTGTAGGCAGACGAGCGTACGGCCCACCTGATGGTAAGTGGTTACCGTCATCCATGGACTTCAGCAATGCCAGGAGCAGAGCCAAGCCGCTGCCTACTGCTTAATACTCTCCACAAGCCTCGTTTGAAGAAGAACATGTCATAGCGCTCGGGAAACACCGTGGAGGGGAGCTCATTCCATAGCCGTGGCAAAAAAGACCTCTGGAAACGCACTGTGGATGACCGCAGTGGCTCCAGGTAGTATGGATGAACTCTACTCCGGTGGCGGGCGGTGCGATGGTAAAAACGAGACGTTGGTATCATCTCGAACAATTCCTCAGAGCACTCCCCATGGAACATGCGGTACAAAATACAGAGGGAACCGAAGTCCCTCCGCAGACCCAGAGGCTCCAAGCGATCCGTGAGAATGGGATTATCGACAATCCGAACGGCTCTCTTCTGTATGGAGTCAAATGGAAGAAGCTGGTATTTGGGAGCCCCGGCCCAGAGATGGGAGCAGTACTCCACGCGAGGCATTTGTGCTTTATAGAGCAAAAGCCTTTGTCCAGGCGTGAAGTACCGCTTCGCTCTGTTGAGGACTCCCATCATTTTGGACGCCAGCTTGGCTTTGCCTTCCCAATGACTCCGAAATTGGACATCGCTCGAAATGTCGACCCCAAGTATCCCGATACTCCAGGAAGTTTGCAGGGATACTCCTTGGAATTGCGGCGCCATGACAAAGGGGTCCTTCTTCGCAGTGAACGCGCAAACTTGTGTCTTTGTCGGGTTGAATTGAACCAAGTTCAATTCACCCCATTCGGAGACTCGCCCCAGTGAGTTCTCCACTTCAGACACAAGTTTTGATCTCTTTCTCTTGCACCACGCTCCGAGAGAGACTCTGATGGCCGATATATCGCGCATCCCCCGTGCTGTCATCCGCATAGCAATGCATGCCATCAATAGACAGCATGTCATTGATATACAGGATGAAAAGCGTGGGGGAGAGCACCGAACCTTGTGGAACGCCAGCGTTAATGGTCATGGTATCAGAGCAGTCACCGTCTACAACGACCGTGATGCTCCGCCCATCCAAAAAGCTAGCGATCCACTTGCAGAGACCCTCGGGGATTCCGTAAGATGGTAACTTCGATAGAAGTGCCCTATGCCAGACCCTGTCGAAGGCCTTCGCGATATCAAGGCTCCTCTTCACAATCGGCCATGATGGGCCAACAAATGATCGTCCATCATCGCCGCCATGATCGGGCAACTCTTCACACAATCGTGAACGTTCATTTACTGACTGTCTACTGATATGTTAAGACGTCTAGGTATCGATGATGGAAATCGGGGGGATCGCGGCTGCGGCAATATTTTTAGTTAGCTCATATAGTAATTTAGTTATTGTGCGCGAAAAAAGAATCGTGAAAACTCTTTTTTTTATTGCCCTTGTAGACAGACGAGCATACCTGATGGTGAGTGGTTACCGTCACCCATGGACTTCAGCAATGCTAGGTGCAGAGCCAAACTGCTGCCTACCGATAACTATAAACAAAACGAAGGAAGAAAAGGTGGTGGGTCGTGGCTATCAATCGGAACAAAACGATATCCACGCAACCATAGTTTTGTAGTCGACACAATTGACACACACTCGAGACAACTACATCCTGACTAATCGGCGATGGTGTGGACGCTCACACAATCATGGGCCATCATTCCTTTGATCTACCGACACTGGTGGTAGGACCTCTTGGGAGTCCGCACGGGTAGGTACCACCAACCCGCCTATTTCCGCCGTGAAACAGTAATGTGTTTCGGTTCGAAGGGTGGGGTAGCCGTTATAACTATAATGGGATCTTAGAACTTATATCTCGAGGTGGGTGGCGCATTTACGTTGTAGATGTCTATGGGCTCCAGTAACCACTTAATACTAGGTGGGCTGTGAGCTCGTCCATCCATCTAAGCAATAAAAAAAAACAACGTCGATTGCGCACGATCATACGCAATGATGGCCGATCACAGCATTTATACCCTCTACACTATGGTGAGTTTCTATAATTCTATAATCGCCCATCATGGCCGATTGTGAAGAGGAGTCATGATATGTTTTCAGAGATTGGAAACATGGACGACGATCTTTTATTTTTAACCGAAAATTCATACCTAAAGTGGGAGATGATAAAAATTAGAATTGGTGTGCATGAAATTTAATAAAGAAAGAGGGTAGTATGGTGAATTTCATACTTTAAATAGGTAGTAAGTAATTTGAGAGATCATCTATCAAGATTTTTTGGATATACCAAGATAACTAACTGTCAACTGTTTTGATTAGATACTGGATTCAATAAGGAGTGAGATTTCAAAAGAAGAGATTTCAAAAGAGTTTTGTTAAAATCTATTGAAACTGACGTTAAACATGTACGTTTGATCATAAAAACCGCTTGTTTAATGCATAATATTGTAATTGATATAAATCAGGGGTTCCCAAACTCATTTGGTCTACTGCCCACTTTGAGAATAAATTATTTTTTAGCGCCCTCTTTTTTCACCTACATAAAAACCACTATACCAAGAGCTCAGTCGCTTTCTAAGAGTCCTCCTAGATGAAATTACGTATCGCCTCCCAAGCCTCTACACAATGCCCCCCTTTTTTTCTGGGTCTCTTACCGCCCCCCTTTAGGCCTGCAGCGCTCACAAGGGGGCATTATCGGCCACTTTGGAAAAGGCTGATATAGATGGTTAAGATCGCGATGATGAGTTAACAACTCAAACTCGGCACCAAAGGCGACGAACTGGAAGAAACAACAATCCATCAAATCAAGCTAAACAAATTCGGAGCTTATTCACGAAATATTTTTGAGAGAACAATCGTTTAGTATAACAAAATAATACAATAATAATAATATAATAAAAAAACGTAGTAATCTTTGTTATATTTTTGTATCTTTTCTAGCCTGTCATAATATTATGAATAAAAAGTTTAAAATACCTATATTTATGACAATATTTCATTTGCCCACCTTCCATATCAGAAAATTGGGGGTTATCTGTGTCAGGAAACAATTCAGCAATTTCCTTCCATAATTTGTTAAGAACTTTTCTGTTCATATGATGCCTATGTTTACTTTGCCAAATCGGAGTTCTAGCCTAAATAGCACTAATAAACTCTTCTGTATTGAAAGACATGATATCGTTTCTAGCGGCGAGTTCAAACTTGTTGAACTTACCCGACGTCGTGAGTGAATCGCGCGCTCCGCCGCTAGTTCGACGTGAACACACCCATACAACTCGCGCGTTTGATATTGTCGCGAGCGGAACGCGCGCGCAAGTCGCTAGCTTGCCCGCTACCATGCGTTTCGTACGTGAACACTTGTATATTACACCATATTTTATGTTTGATATTTCGTGACCGCGCCCGCCACCGCGCCCGCGAGTCAACGTGAACCAGCACTAAGAAGTGAAACTTCAACGTACCTCCAAGAATAAATAATATTTGCTTAGAAATAAGCTGTTGCCGGTATTCGATGATTACCGAATGAATCCTTTAGGTTTTACTTGATTGTAAATATTACTTTTGTTTAAAATACCGCTCTCTCTCTAAATATTTTAGAAACCAAACTGTTCACATGGTTGGCCTTCCAAATATAGTGATTTATATGAAATCCAATAGATGTCGCTAAACCAAATAACGATCTAGCTCACTTTCTGTTCACTCTCTCCTCGAGTGGTTCGCGAGACGCCTTGTCTACTTTCTCACTCTCGCTCTTCCTAAATTGTATCTTTTCTCTAGCCGTAACGAATCTGTCGCGAGTTAAAGTTTACTTTCAACGCGCTTAAAGAAGTTTCCCTTCAAAAACAGAATTATTCTCAATGTAATAGTCAACATAGTTAGCTAAATCCTTTACGAAAAGGCTAAAAAGACTGAATTCAATAATTAACAACACTATTTATTCAGCCTTGTTTGAGAATACAAATTTCAGACTTCGACGTTTTCATTGATATGAAAATATTTACACTAGCAACATTTTATAAATAAATTATCATACAATTACTATTTTACAGTAATGCCTACTACGATCTGAAATTGAAGCTCCTATGTCAAAAAGCTTTATTTTATTTTATCTACTTGGCATATATGGGCTACTGAGTTACGGGCCATCTTATGTTAAGCGATTTTCGACGCCTGACATAGATACGTAACGGAATTCCCACTGAACTTGAGAAACACATTAAAGCAGCTCTATATAACTATCTAATATTTCTGGGAACAAATCCCACGTTCATCCGGCCCCAAATTAGGATTCTTTGTGTTAAGTTTGTAGCGAGTAGCCATCATACAACGCAAGATAATTGACAGATGCCTGAATCTCGCTTACGACATTTTCAAGATAAAGCGCATATATACCTACAAGTTCCGAACAACAACGTCCGGTCACCGTCCTCGTCGAACCCGTCGCTTGCGACGAAGGGCTCGACGAGCGAATTAACCCACAGACACAGCCCACTGAGTTTCTCGCCGGATCTTCTCAGTGGGTCGCGCTTCCGACCCGGTGGTAGATTCTGCGAAGCACTGCTCTTGCTAGGGCGGTGTTAGCAATTCTCCGGTTTGAGCCCCGTGAGCTCACCTACTAAAGTTAGGGTTACGCTGAAATAGCCACTAAGGCTATCAGCTTAGGTAGGAAAAAAAAAAAAAAACAACAACATTCAGACCGTCGGTCTACCGAGAAATATCATCCGCTCGGTGGAAGATCTTCCCTTTGTCGTATACCCCCAAAAGTTTACCAGAGACTGACATATACACTTATATACGTTTTTTTATACATATTTCCTTCCTTACCGTGTTCACCCAATGTTGAGTGTAGAGAGTAGTCTTTTAATGCACCCCATTCTCTTCGGTCTCTTGCCTTTCCCATCCAGTCCCGCCTTTTTGCGGGAACGCGAAGAGTGAAGTTGTGTGATTTGTTTTATTTTGTCTATTTAGTGTTTCTTCAGGTTTAAATGGGTAACAAAGGTGGTTAGTTAACTGTTTAGTATCTGTGAAAGTGCACAAATATGGGAAAATGAAACAAAGCCGCTGGACGTAAATTCTCGGGATTCTCCGAGAAGTCCACTGAAAAAGTCTCAGTAAATGACCACCATTTTACTGAGATTATATTTCATCCCATATCATTTCATAAAAGCTATATAACATCACGCTAAAGCCAATGCACGCGGAGCACCAATAAATAATGTTTCAAAATCGTTTTTTTTTTCCCTTTTGAGAGCTTCCACTGCGTGCGCCGAAAGAGCTAATTAAAACCAAGTCGTCGTCTTTTTTGTGAATGTTTTTCACTCTATTTCGATTAAAATTTCCCTGAGCTTATGGAAAAGCTAAAATTTTAATACAAAAAAAAATGTTTATGAAATTATCAAGGCAGTTTATTCTTGCTATCCTTATTGCTAGATTTTTTAAATTATCCGCGCTTTTTCTGGATCAACACTCATTTGCTAGACTATACCGGTGTCACGAACGGATTTAGAACACTGAAATGAATCGTGAACTGCAGTACAACACTGTAGAAATGGCAGCGATTTTTACTCGCAATGTTCCACTAATTAATGAGGAACAAATGACCATTTACGACCGCATTATGCTCGCAGTTTCAGCAGGACAAGGTGGGTTCTTCTTTTTGGATGCACCAGGTGGAACTGGTCAAACATTTCTTATTTCGTTATTCGTTAATTCTGGCCGAAATACGATCAAATAATGGCATCGCATTAGCCGTTGCATCGTCGGGCTTTGCGGCAACCTTATTGGACGGAGGCAGAACAGCTCATTTAGTATTTAAGCTGCCACTGAATATTCAAATTAGCCCTGACACAGTATCCAACATGAAAAAAACAATCGTCCATGGCCACAGTGCTGAAACTGTGTAAAATCCACTTCGATAAAGCGGTACGACACGAGAACCCTCTTATCGTGACCACCGGAAACTACATTCGCGATCCTGCGGACATAATGGAAAGCAGTCGACGTCGCCCTAAACACGTCATTTCGGATCCTCCCGACCCATTAACGGTGCTTTTAGGTACCTCAAGCACCGGTCATCGTTCTCATCGAACCCGTCGCTTCCGACGAAGGGCTCGACGAGTAAATTAACCCTCAGACACAGCCCACTGAGTTTCTCGTCGGATCTTCTCAATGAATCGCGTTTCCGATCCGTCGGTAGATTCTGCGAAGCACGGCTCTTGCTAGGGTTCGTGTTAGCAACGTCGTCAGGTTTGAGCCCCGTGAGCTCACCTACTAGTTAAGGTTACGCTGATATAGCCTCTCAAGGCTATCAGCTTAGGTAGGAAAAAAATATGTAAAATTATCATCTGGGATGAATGTACTATGGCACACAAGCATTCGCTTGAGGCGTTGAACAGGACATTGAAAGATATTGAAAATAACGACAAACTATTTGGCGGCACTCTCGTTAGTCCTTTCAGGTGATTTCAGACAAACACTTCCCGTTATTCCACGTTCAACACACGCTGACGAGATCAACGCTTGCTTAAAATAATCGTCATTGTGGCGTAATCTTCGATCAGCACTATTGTTGATCAACACTGTGGCGGGTAGCCATCATACAACGCAAGATAATTGACAGATGCCTGAATCTCGCTTACGACATTTTCAAGATAAAGCGCATATATACAAGTTCAGTCTCGACTCACCGCAGACTTCGAGCAGCACTGGCGACAATCACGCAGCATTCAGCTCAGTTTCGACTCACTGCAAACTTCGAGCAGCACTGGTGACACGCACGCAGCATTCAAGCTCAGCCTCGACTCACCGCAGGCTTCGAGCAGCACTGGCCCTTGCAAGCTAATCTCAGCACGGACAACGCTAACTAAAAAAATGACACGACCTCCAGTCTCGGAGGGGAGTGATGTGGCGGGTAGCCATCATACAACGCAAGATAATTGACAGATGCCTGAATCTCGCTTACGACATTTTCAAGATAAAGCGCATATATACAAGTTCCGAACAACAACATTCGGACCGTCGGTCTACCGAGCAATATCACCGGCTCGGTGGAAGATCTTCCCTTCGTCGTTAAGTATTTCCAAAACACTATTGTTGATAATGTTGTAAGCGTAATGTTGAAAAAGTACAGATGAAAGTAAACATGCGCGTTCAAATGCTTCAAGATCCATCCCCTGAAACGTTCTCAAAACAATTCTTAGATATTGGCGATGGAAATGTTACTATATATGAAACTGGATGCGTAAAATCACCGACCGATTTCTGCACAATCATTAATTCGCAAGATGCTCTCATTGAAGATATGTTTCACGATGTACAATTTTAGCGACAAAATGTTAACGTTGACGATTTAAATCTGAAAATACAACAGTTGTTGCCAGGGAACTTGGTATCATACAAATCTATTGATACAGTTTGCGTTGCCAGCTGTAAATTTTCCAACGGAGTTTTTGAACTCATTGGATTTGCCAGGCATACCACCGCATAATTTACAATTGAAGGTTGGACCTCCGATTATTTTGCATCGTAATTTGAACTCGCTACGGCTGTGCAAAGGTAGGTACGAGATTAGTCATTCAAAAATTCATGAAAAACGTTATCGAAGCGAGCATTCTAAATGGCAAGTTCCGAGGCGAAAATTAATACCACGAATGTGCCAATTCAATTTAAGCGTAGGTATTCAGTTTCCGATTAGATTGGCATTTGCAATGACTATCAATAAGTCCCAAGACCAAGCGATGTCACGCTATAGCATTAAGAGATTGATATTGATGCTCCATATCTATCATTCCGTTCTTTCATGTATGTAGCTAATAAACACCCAGACAAAGAGCAAGCAAAACTGTCGGAATCGTAACCACGACCCTCGGCACAACAGTCAGGAGCACTAACCAGCGAGCCAGTCAGCATATAAAAGTGGAGGGGACAGTGTTGCTAGCCGTACGTATAATATTTTATATCACCCATGTATGGAACTGGTTAGGAACATGGTTGGATGTTACTAATACGGACATAGTCTGATAGTAATGGCAGCAAAATAAAACGATCGTAGCCGTTTACTTGCACTAGCACTTACATTTGCACTAGCGATGCGACTGTGTTCGAATACCGGATCGAATGCAGGTACTCATTTTTGTGATGAAAAACGCATTTAGCTCTATTTATTTTATTGCCCTTGTAGGCAAAGAACCATACGGCCCACATGATAGTGAGTGGTTACCGTCGCCCATGGACTTTAGCAATGCCAGGGGCAGAGCCAAGTCGCTGGCTATCGCTTAATACTCTCCACAAGTCTCGTTTGAAGAATGACATGTCATAGCGATCAGGAAACACTGCCTCATTCCATAGCCGGATGGTACGTGGCAAAAAAGAACTCTGGAAACGCACTGTCGATAAACGCAACGGTTCCAAATAATATGGTTGAACTCTGCTCCGATGGCGGGAGATGCGATGATAAAAAGATGAGGGGATCATCTCAAACAATTCCCAAATGACGTCCACAATGAACATTGTTATTATATTGATAATAACAAAACCAGTTGTTTTTACTTGCGTAATTACTTTACGATACAGGCAACAGAACCCATGTCTAAAGGTGGAGGCATTCACATACTCGTACTAATGTCTATGGACTCCTGTGACCAGTTAAAAACAAAAAGGCCATGAGATCGTTTACCCGTCTATGCAATTAAGGAACTTGTCCAACTGCAAGCCAAGCCCAATAAATCGTTCTACTTGGATGCCACTTAATTATACAGTATTTTTTTTTTATTGCTTAGATGGATGGACGAGCTCACAGCCCACCTGATGTTAAGTGGTTACTGGAGCCCATAGACATCTACAACGTAAATGCGCCACCCATCTTGAGATAGAAGTTCTAAGGTCTCAGTATAGTTACAACGGCTGCCCCACCCTTCGAACCGAAACGCATTACTGCTTCACGGCGGAAATAGGCGGGGTGGTGGTACCTACCCGTGCGAACTCCCAAGAGGTCCTACCACCAGTGATTACGCAAATTATAATTTTGCGGGTTTGATTTTTATTACACGATGTTATTCCTTCACCGTGGAAGACAATCGTGAACATTTGTTGAGTACGTATTTCATTAGAAAAATTGGTACCCGCCTGCGGGATTCGAACACTGGTGCATCGCTACATACGAATGCACCGGACGTTTTATCCTTTAGGCCACGACGACTTTTTAATGGTGCAAAGTCGATTTTCAATAATCTTGAAATGCTTATTAGGGACCGATAAACAGTAACTGTAGTGTTTTTTTTTTTTTTCTTAACCAACTGCTTAATCCTTGATCCCTCACACCCCAAATTTGTCTGGTAGGTACCGATGGTACTCACTTGTATATACATAGGTTAATACACACCTAATTTAATAAGGCGCCACGAAAGCCGCCCTATCGTGGCCACGGAATCAGCTCTTGCAAAATCCAGTAACCGTCGACGTTCTAGACATCTCCATATGAATCCACCCGATCCACTAAGACTTTTAGCCTTTTAGTCTTTCTTTAGCCGATCCACTAAAACTTTGCAGCAGTCTTGGCCACTAGAAGCCGACATAGAGACCCAGGTAACCGTACTCGTCAAAATTATCCAAGAGATCGACGTGAAACCTAGCCCATAGCATCAGCCCGCTGAGTTTCTCGTTCGATTCTCAATGGGTCACGATTCCGATTCTGTAGTAGATGTATTCATAAAGCAGCTGTTCTTTAGGTGTTAGATCTGCGTCGGAGTGGCTTGGGAAGCTATTAGCAGATCCCACCCGGCTCTCTACCCTCTCGGCTGAGTTCATGCTCGCCAACTTGTCCTGGTGTTGCTGGAAAGACCTTCGGGTAAACAGCAATCCTTCCACTCCAAGAAAAAGTAGGTACGTCGTAAGCCCGCACGGTTGTTTGTCTAGCAACTTATTAGAATAAAACAAAATTTATTTATTTATTAAACACATCTTTATAATGTCATTATTTTCTTTATAAAAATTTAAAACATTTCATTGAAATTTAAATACTTCGATAATATAATAGAAGTTTTGAAAGTGCTTATCATAAACAAAAGCAGGATATTATTACAATTTTAAATGAATACACTTCAAAATATCAATGGATATAATAAAACAATAGCATTCAGCATGTCTGTACATTGAAGAAAAGTAATAAAAATAGAAATCGGGTAACTAAAGCTGATTAATAATAGAACATAAACTAACGATATGTAGAATTATTTTCTGTGTCTGTTTGTTGGCACGCATCTCCCCAAAATATACTGAACGGATTTTCTTGTCGTTATCACAGGTATATACTTATTAATTTGGGACTCAGTGTGCTGTTTCGTTTAAATCGAAAAGTCATTTAAAGATTTTCGGAACTTATTTTTAATTCATTAATAGAAGTTACATTACAAATAATATAATTACAGATCCAAACGCAATGTAATTTAAGGAAACAATAATTGTAGGAGTGGTAAGAACGGAACGTATGAAAATAATGTGGAACGGAGCGTTAAGAATATAACGTAAACAATGTTAAAAATTAAACAACACAATAAAAAACGTGCCCTAGCAGTATTCTACTTTGATCTTCGTATCAAAAGCCCAGCTTTTCTGAATGATTCATCCAATTTGGATGCATGACCTGTATAATGGCGTCCGAAGTAATCTACAAGATCCGAACAAAAACAGTTTCACTGTAAAAAATTGCGCCAAGTCCACGTTTATAAAACTCATCTCAATAACATTTGCACTTTACAAAAAAAAGAAGACTTCAATAGCTTTCATTCTCTACAAAAATATGTGAAATACAAAAAAATACCAAGAAACCGTCATAAAGATGAAAAAATTAAAAAAAAATGTTGAAAATTTAAAAATAAAAAAATAAAAATTTTATCGTACTTGGCGCGCGTCATTGGGTACCCCAAATTTTTCAGGATAAATGAACATCCTTTCAATGTTTAGAAATTTATAAGTAGGTCAACCTATGAAATGCATAAATGTAATTAATGAATTATTATTTCATAATAAGTTTTACAAAAGTTAAGTAAAATCGACATCTCATACGTATGTTATTTGAATTTTTTTCATTTCCCACTCATCTTTTATGATTTGAACTAAACACCCTCTCGTGTTCGCTTATACGAGTCGATACGTATGTATACGTTGGCTTCAAAATATTTGAAAAAATTCTCAAAAATGTTTTTCAAAGGGTAGAAAAGAATAATAAAGTTTCAGCTGAATCTAAAGGGGTCGAACGCAAAAGTGGTCGATTTGGCATATAAATAGCCCATAGGTATATAGTGAGAGTTGTTGAAAATTACCGTAGTTCTGTCTCAATTTCTCATAAAACGCTAACAAGAGCGAAAAAGACAACCTGGGTAACTTTTTCAGCTTTCACTGTATATTAAAGCAAAATGGTTTTTTTCTCGGGTTGAAATTGTTCCGAAAAATTTTGGGGTACTCAATGACGCGCGCCAAGTACGATAAAATTTTTATTTTTTTATTTTTAAATTTTCAACATTTTTTTTTAATTTTTTCATCTTTATGACGGTTTCTTGGTATTTTTTTGTATTTCACATATTTTTGTAGAGAATGAAAGCTATTGAAGTCTTCTTTTTTTTGTAAAGTGCAAATGTTATTGAGATGAGTTTTATAAACGTGGACTTGGCGCAATTTTTTACAGTGAAACTGTTTTTGTTCGGATTTCATATCTTTTTGTTAAGTATTATTTTTTGCTCATTTATTACTTAATAAAAATAAATTATAAATAGTCACTCAGCTTAAAAGCTAATGAAACGCTCAATTAATTAGTGTTTTAATGTTAGGTGCCCGACTGGCATGAGACTCTCGGGTTGTCAGTTCCGGTATCGACCGGGGACGCATGTATTCCGCTTCAAAGTCTGGCGCGCACTAATTGGGGGTGCGAATGATGCAACAGATGCGCGGGCGCGGGTAGCGCGGGGTGGGTCGTCGCGGCACGGACCTGAGTCACATTCTCTTTGGCTGCTGTTGCCCCGCGAAACGGAACGTTGCGTTACATACTCCCCCTCCAAGTTGGGAACGCGTCCCGAGTCCAACTTGGGACTGTTAGTCTGAAGACGCGGCCTTCTTCTCTGCCTCTTTGGCATAATTGGATCCGTACTTGAATTTGACGGAGAGTGGGTTAAATCCGCGGTGTGATACTTGCCGGTGACATTGTTTGACAAGTCTGCTATGAAGTACGTTGTAGGACTAACTATTTTTACTACGCGATACGGGCCATCCCGTCGTGGCATGAACTTACGTGTTACACCCCTAGACGCATAAGCAAGCCATAACGAAGGAAATACTCTTCCAGTAGGACTCGGGAGCAAGCCACGGCGGTGGCATCAACAAGTGCGTAGAGTTCTACCCATCTTGTAGCTACATCCTCTACCAGGAGTACGCATCGCTCCCCCTGCTCTCCTTCTGGCAGTGGCCCGAACAAATCGATTGCGAGAACCTCTCCTCGCTGTTGAAGCACAGGAGTGAGCCTTATACGGCGGTACCGATATAGGCGGATGATCACCGGTATCAATGTGGTGCTCGGCGTAAAGGGTTGGGGCTCCCCCCACCCTAAAGATGTCTCCATTCTGCTGCAATAAATGTGATAGCTGCTGCCGTTCATCGGAGCCAAGCATAGAACCCTTATCATCACGCAGGAAGTCAGCAGTAGAAGCAAACATGCATGGCTTAGAGCACTCATATTCAATTGGATAGGTAACCCGTTTTCCCGAAAAATGCCAAGTGGATGAAGCAATGTCAAGCACAATACCTGCCGCCACCAAAAAATCCATGCCAAGCAAAGTTTCATTATTTTGAGCATCTGGAAAAACAGTAAATTCAAGGGTTACTGACCTTTCGGGACTTATCCTTACTTCTAGAGTAGTGAGCAAAACTCGGCGGGTGCGCGCGGAACCGTCTGCAAGCCTCACCCGACGCCTGGTTTCCTCACACGGATGGTTATGCTTTAACAGCAATTCATAAAGCAACGCACCGGCAACGCTACTCTCAGCTCCCGTATCCAACAAAGCATTACCACGTATACCTAAAATTTTAACACTTAAAATTGGTCTTAACCTAACCTGGTGCTCAGTAGAGTTACTCTGGACAACACTTTTCACATTAGAATTAATCGTCGAAAAATGTCCGACGTTTTCCATGGTCACCCTATTTTCGTTCATCATGGTCACCCTATCGCGGCCACTTGGTACCTCGGAATAACTATGTTTTGGTTCGGTACCACTCGAGTAACGCATCAGGGGCCTATTCCTAGAACTAATATTATTGTTTATATTATGATTAAGTCTAGAATAATTTTGAAGTCTAACCTTGTTATCAGTACCGAAAAAACCTTATTTTATATATAATTGCTAATAATTAATTAAACAAAGGCTGAAGCTCGATCTCGATGGTGGTTTCCAGGTTTAGACGACGCCCTAGAAAATATGATTAGCTCATGTGATTAATTAACATTTAACATTTAATTAATTTATCAGTTTAATTAATTAAATCACATTTAACATTTAATTAATTATTAGCAATTAATTAATTAATTTAATTAATTAATTGTATAATTATGTAATTTATATTCTGCAATACAAATTCTTGTTTTATTTACTAAACCATAAGATAGTAAAGAATGTAATTATTAATTTATTTATTTAATTAATGTAATTTGTGATTAATTGTTAATTAATTGCTAATAATTAATTAAACAAAGGCTGAAGCTCGATCTCGATGTTGGTTTCCAGGCTTAGACGACGCCCTAGAAAATATGATTAGCTCATGTGAGGTGTGTATGCAGCTACGACCGACTCCGCGGCGCTCTCCTGTGTGCCCGTGGGAATACCCCCCGCAACCCTTTTACCGTGTACACCTAGACTTCCTAGGTCCGCTGAATGGTCGGATGTACTTGGTCCTAGTAGACGCGTACTCCAAGTGGCTTGAGGTGTACGAGATGGCTTCCACAACTACTAGTGCTGTCATTGAAAGGATGTATGAGTACATGTCCAGATATGGACTACCTCATACGGTAGTCACAGATAACGGCACTAATTTTTGTTCTCAGGAGTTTCTTAGTTTTTGTACACTAAACGGTATATCTCACATAACTTCGCCAGCATACCATCCGGCAAGTAATGGACAAGCCGAAGCTTATGTAAAAATTACAAAAAAGGGAATCAAAACTTGTTTGTTGAGTAGTACAAATGCTAGGGAAAATAAACTGCGACTATACAAATACGTTTTCGATTATAGAAACTCAATTCACTCGACAACAGGAATGTCTCCGGCACAGTTAGTGTTTGGTCGCAAATTAAGATCACGTTTAGATTTAATGAATCCGCGTTCGCTGCCGTCACCTTCATCTGCTTCATTAACTGATTATGTTGCATCTAAACAGTGTACGCAAAGTAAAACGAAAGGAGGGGAAGTTAGAAATTTCGAACAAGGTCAAGCGATTATGTACAAAAAATATCTTAGTAATAATAAATATACGTGGTGTAAAGGTGTGATAGTAAAGAGAATTGGTAAAAACGTATATATTGTAAAAGATTTTAAAACTTCAATGCAGTTGAAGAGGCACTCTGAGCAGCTCTATTCGTGCAAAACTAACCATGGTGTCAGTCAACCCTGGGACGTTGACTTAAGCAGTTCGATTGCTCCAACCGCTGCTAGTCCGGCGCCGGAGTCGATGTCGTCGCCTTGTGAAGATAGTAGCGGCATCGAACTTCACACACACGACGGAGAGAGTACGAGTGCGGAGGGGAATGGGGAGAGCCGCCATACAGCACTCTCTAGCGAATGTGACAATCAGCCGAATCAGGAGTCACCAGAACCGAGCCACGTAACTGTCACGCGAGGAGTGCGTCGACCCGCACAGTCTGAAGAGTCTGAAGAGGGAGATCTGTTCTTCGAGGCAGAGGAGGCGAGCTTGGAGCCTCAAAATATTAGGGAGCCCAGGGTTCCTAAACGTAACCGTCCTAAGGTTAATTATAAACAGTTCTACTAAATTGTTTATAGGATGTAATTGTTTAATTATATATAATTGTTTCTAGTACCTTTGAATTGTTAAGGAAGGAAATGTTATGTTTGTAATAAAAGTTAGTGTGTCACTGGCCTTCTTGAGTATCACTTGTCCCCATACACGCTAACACAACAATTTCAGAATTTAAAATTAAAATCTGAAAGCCTTGAAACATCAATCCGCATAAATGTAATTTAAAAACTACAGTAAGAGGCTTAAATAAAAAGCTGAACTTAACTCAGCCTTAACTAGAATTTTCTTCGGAATTCAATAGTAAAAAGTTCAAGTTATTTTGATGAAATCAAAACCGAAATATTCATAGCATCTTAAACAATCACCTACGAATAAATATTAGTTATTATATTATTTATTATTCGTAGACAATCACAACGGTTTTATAGTTTTGGGAAGGGATTTTTTGTAACGCCATCTCGTAAAGTATTTCGGTATTACATTACAAAACAAAATTGTTTCTCCAACAGTAACAACAGTACTTGCTTCGGCAGTACTTAAACTAAAATACTAACAGTAACAACATTAACGTTATTTAATGTATAAACCGTTCAATAAGAACTGCAAACTATCCCCTTGAAGCTACAGTTTATGTAGGAATAATGACTTTTTGGCGGGAACGCGAGGTGTGAAGTTGTGTGATTTGTTTTAATTTGTCTATTTAGTGTTTCTTCGGGTTTCAATGTGTAATAATAGTGGTTTATTAACTGTTTAATATCTGTGAAAGTGCACAAATGTGGGAAAATTAAACAAAGACGCTGTACGTAACTTAACGGTTTCCTCCAAAAAGTCCACTGAGATCTTAGTAAACGACCACCACCATTTTACTGAGATTATATTTCATTCCATATCATCTCATCTCATTTCATTTCATCCCATTTGGTTAATGTCTCAAATTAATCATCTTCATTTCATTTCACTCCATAATATCACATTTCATTTCACTCCATAATATCATTTTTCATAAAAATATGAATATAAATTAAAATAAGACATGACTTAAAGGTCTCAGTTACCAGGTCATAAAATCCATTACAAATAGGAATAATTCCAGCGCACCCTGGCGGCCGTAGATTACCATTCTCGAATATTTATAGTCTGTGGCATGTCACTTTTTACATCGAAAAAAGTCAGGATCGAAATTTTTGAGCGAGCCATAGTTTGTGGTGATAAAATTAATAATTTCAAGTAGATTAATTGTTGTAATTGATATAACTAGTTAATATCAGTAAAATAAAGTTGTGAGTGATTGATATAATATACAATTTAGGAACCAGAAGTACCGTAGAATTAAATAAAATTTCGCAACCTCAAAAAACTGTTCTGCTCACAGTAAACACAGTCGGTAGTCTGGCGCTCCGTTTACAACGGGATTTTTGAACGGAACTTGGCGCCAGATTCTACCGAATCTGTGGACCCAACTATTAACGAACGTTTTTTTTTTTTTATTTCTTTCCCCGTTCCCCTAGCGGACGACTGCTGGTTTGGGGACGTTGATAGCTTGACATATAATAATAATAATAATTACATTTATTTACTCCACAATACAATTAACTTTTCAATTAATATAAGAAGATCCGCGATGATGCCCCCCCCGCGATGGTGACCAGAGGCCCCGGGTATCGTCCTATCGTACTGCTGGACGAAGCGGGAAAATTGCTGGAACGTATCCTGGCTGCCCGCATCGTTTAGCACTTGGTCGGGGTTGAACCTGACCTGTCGGCGGAGCAATTCCTCTACTTCCGCCGGCTAGTTGGCTCCTATTTGGAGGCGAGGTCGGTCGAATATACCAGGTACGGTAGAACCCTTCACCGTTTTCCGGTCGTGCGGGGTGTTCGGTTCTCGGACTCCTCTTGTGGAGCATCGGGTACGATTGGGTGCTGAGGGGTGCCCTCCTCCCGGGCCTCCGCGTTATTTGTTACACGGACGACACGTTGGTTGTGGCCCGGGGGATGATTATAGAGAGTCTGCCCGTCTCGCCACAGCGGAAGTGGCCCTCGTCGTCGGGAGGATAAAGAGACTGGGCCTCGACGTGGCACTCAGTAATTGCCACGAGGCCTTGTGGTTTCACGAGCCTCGGAGAGCGCCACCTGTCGACGCCCACATCGTGGTTGGGGGCGTCCGGAGAGGGGTCGGAGTGCAGTTAAGGTATCTCGGCCTCTTGTTGGACAGCCGGTGGGCTTTTTATGCTCACTTTGCGGAGCTGGTCCCCCGATTATTGAGGACGGCCGGTTCTTTGAGCCTACTGCTCCCGAATATCGGAGGGCCGGATCAGGTTGTGCGCCACCTCTACGTGGGTGTGATCCGATCGATGGCCCTGTACGGTGCGCCTGTATGGGCTGAGCCGCGCTATCGGGCTGCTATGGCTCGGTTCCTGCGCCAGCCGCAGCGCACCGTTGCTATCAGGGTCATCCGTTGATATCGCACCGTCTCCTTCGAGGCGGCGTGTGTGTTGGCGGGGACGCCACCATGGGAGCTGGAGGCGGAGTCGCTCGCTGCCGATTATCGGTGGCACAGCGAGCTTCGTGCTCTGGGAGTGGCGTGTCTCCCTAATAGTGAGTTGCGGGCGCGGAAGGCCCATTCTCGGCGGTCCGTGCTCGAGTCGTGGTCGAGGCGGTTGGCCAACCCTACGTGGGATCTACGGACCATCGAGACGGTTTACCCGGTCTTTCATGACTGGGTGAATCGTGGTCGAGGAAGCCTCATCTTTCGTCTGGTGCAGGTGCTGATTGGGCACGGATGCTTCAGGAAGTACCTGCATCGGATAGGACCTGAGCCGACGACGAGGTGCCACCTTTGTGGACACGACCTGGACAAGGCAGAGTATACGCTCGCTGTCTGCCCCGCTTGGGAGGTGCCAACCTAGAACTTATAGTATCTCATAAATAATGGGTCTGTAAACTCTCAGTGATAGATGCAGCCAATATAATGACATCATCGATGTAGCACATAACTTTACTTGTGCCAATGAATTGTCTCAACACACTGGTTATAATATGCTGATATACTACTGGAGCGTCTACTCCAAAATATGTCTCAAGGTATTTAAAATACCTTTCAGACGTGAAAACCACTGTTTCAGGAATGGGTTTTTAATCAATATACCTGATGGAACCCTGTTGCCATATCTATAAAGAACTTACTTTTACTCGAGCCAATCAACACGGTCTTCGAATCGGGCATATGTGACTTGGACCTCCGGACGATACATTTTTCAAATAATTTTGTTCGATTTTGTGAAATTTCAGCTATTTCTTCTAAACATTAATCTATACATTCCCCTTGTAATCGTACTTGATCTTGTACGTGTATTTGCATTCATGACAAAATACTTACTAACGATACCTATTAATTATAGTCTATCGCCTTCCAAAAGGATTTAGATCGATAATAAGATTCAGATTAGTGAAATTTTATGCAGCATCATCTTGATCCCGTTATAAGAATAGAAACCAACGCAAGTCGATGTGAATTGTTTTCGCGAATGTCGCTTCCCAGTTGTGGTTCAGTTCACCCGTTTCTAAATTAATACAATTTTTAGGTAAAAAAGGAATGAGTGCATATTAGGAAATTGTAACACCTAAAATAAAACAGCTCGCGCTCTCAATATTCCGGTTGCCAATACTACGCAATACTTGAAAAGCGGCTACTTGTGAACCGAAATTAATGATACACACGAACCAATGTCAATAAAAACACCAGTTGGTTCTCATTGTTATCGTTATTGTAACTCAAAGCTCAACAAGAAGAAAACCAAATGCTCAAGCTGCAACGTGGCATTGGTTTCCCCCGCCAAAACAACGGGGCAAGGACACCCATTTTTTTTTATTGCTTAGATGGATGAACGAGCTCACAGCCCACCTGATGTTAAATGGTTACTGGAGCCCATAGACATCTACAACGTAAATGCGCCATCCACCTCTAGATATAAGTTCTAAGGTCTCACTATAGTTACAACGGCTACCTCACCCTTCGAACCGAAACGCATTACTGCTTCACGGCGGAAATAGGCGGGGTGGTGGTACCTACCCGTGCGGACTCACAAGAGGTCCTACCACGCAAATTATAATTTTGCGAGTTTGGTTTTTATTACACGACTAGCGACCCGCCCTCGCTTCTCTTCGGAAACATTAAAACACACATGAAACCAAAAAAATAAAATTAAAAAAATTAAAAAAAAAGTAGCCTATGTTCATCAGGGACAATGTCGGCTTCTAATGGAAAAAGAATTTTTCAAATCGGTCCAGTAGTTTCGGAGCCTATTCGAAACAAACAAACAAACAAATCTTTCCTCTTTATAATATTAGTATAGATGTTATTCCTTGACCGTGGAAGTCAATCGTGAACATTTGTTGAGTACTTATTTTAATAGAAAAATTGGTACCCGCCTGCGGGATTCGAACACCGGTGCATCGCGTCATACGAATGCACCGGACGTCTTATCCTTTAGGCCATGACGACTTCAGATATTCCATAATTACAATGACATTTAGCGCATCGGGTCGGCCGCTCACGATGCCCAAACGTACGAAATAATTTCATGCATAATTTGAAGTTTTGTTGTCAGTGCCAAGCAAGCCGGATTACACGTAAATCTCGTTTAGACTGAATAAACTCGAGAACAGTTATTATTCCTTGTCATGACATTCTATCTGCACCAACGCATAACTACTACATTTGACCCAGACACTGGTGGTCGTCTAAATATTTTTAAATTCTGGGCGGTCGACTTTTGAGCACCACGAATCATTTCGCCGTGTGAAAGGCAAGGCTTACCTAAGCAATAAAAATCCGTAAAATGAGTAATAAACATAATTCGAATCACGAGATTTATCTGCCTCGCTTAGTCCAGTTACTCTGTGACGAATTTCTGTCTCTTGGATATTGTTACATATATGTATATATATATTGTATATATACTTACTTAAAAATCTTCCAGCATTATGTTTACCAAATGAAAAAAAAAATGTTATTTTAAGAACATCATTGGAGAGGACCTCTCGCTGCCGCGCGTCGTGGCTACGATGCTCGGCAGCGACGCGTTCTGGAAGGCGATGCTCGACTTCTGCGAGTCCACCATCTCGCAGAAGGAGGCGGCGGAGCGAGAGAGGGAGAGCTCTTCCCTTTCCGCACCGATCCGTCGCCGTCGAGCCGGGGGCCGGAGGCGGGAATACGCCCGTACGTCCCGGCCCCTGTAGGTAGCGGCCTCCCCCCGGTGAAGGTCAAGGGGCGACCTGAGGGGGTGAGGCCGCGCGGCGCGCTACCAGCACTCTAGCGCGCTGCTGTGGAGTGAATAGAGCGACCGGTCGACGGTGTATCGCGTCCCGACCCGGCAGGCTGGTTCTGGTCCAGCGGGGTATTCCGGGACATCAGCGGCACCGTCTGGGCGGCCCGACGGGCTGCCGTACCGAGACGGCCGACGTTTCAGAGCCTTCGATTCGCCTCGAAGGCTCCGTCGGCTGGGCGTCCTTGGGGTGAGCCGCGCCGTCTGGTTGTAGTGTTGACCGCGGTAGCCCCCCTACCTCATCCGGGTTCTGACCTCGGAGGGGATCGGACGTCGGGTGTAAGAGTGCAGGGGAGTCGTTTAGTGGGTGGGTCCTAAAATCCTTGGGCCCGCGGTCTGCTCACAACACCATGCAGATCGTTGAGTCTCACATACCCCGCGCGCCCCTTTTGCGCGGGGACCTCGTAGGAGGTTCGGACCTCTACCCGAAAAAAAAAAAAAAAAAGAACATACAGCAGTTATCAAGAACATAAATGGACTTAGACGGTTTTTCATATTTGCATTTACGTATTTTAACTTGTCAGGTTATTTTATTTAAAATCACAAGTGAGATTGTATCCGCACAAAGTAATTGTAATTTATATGGTGTGATATTTTTATTTGACATGAATGAAACAAAATGGATACATAAATTAAGTAAAATTAAATTTTGGAACGAAGTTCCTTATCGCGCGTTGTGAAAGGAGGCTAGACGGAAAAAATTCTTACGAAAAGTTGTCACGACACTTTTTAGATCCAATTTCTGACCAATCAACATGTAGGCGCTTATCGCGTGACATTGCTCGTATCCGATTGGTCCGCATAATGAGTACAGTTTCTCGAGATAGCGTTTCAACAATAGTAATTTAGTTCATAGTATTGTTTTTTTTTTCTTCATAATGCCGTAATTTATTATTATAACTTAAAAAAAAAATTACAATTCCTTCACTAATTAATCGAAAGGAACTTCGTTCCATCCGGGTGTCCCTTGAGACCTCTGAAGTTTTTTTTTTGTTTTAAAATTTATGTGTTCTGCTTTTTTGTGTTGTCTGATGCTATAATTTTAACTGTCCTGTTTTTGCGAGTCGTAAACATAACAAAAACTGCTTTTACGAATTATTCTCGCCTTTACTATTCTATTCACACGACCACGTAAACAATAAAAGGTGCCGAACGTCACAAAGAACAAAATTAGCATTAGAAGGACGATAAAATTAAAGCGTAAAGTCGATTTAAATAATGTTGTTATTGTTGCGGAAAGTGATTGTGATAATAATATATGAGTGTATATCGCAATATCTTTCTATAAAACTGAATGTATAATATGAATTATTGAAATTTTCATATTATTAATGTTGTGGGACGTACAAAAAAGGACATTCGTTTTTTTTATTTATTATTAAAGTATTTATATGAACAAATGTTTTTCGTTTCTTTAAAAGCGTCTAATTAAATAATAATTTAGCGGTTCAGTTTCAGTTTCAATGGGAGCTTCAGGGTAATAACTTACAGGCTAGTTAACTAGGATTATCTATGCTGCTAAAAAGCATTCGAGAATTCTCAGATTTCTTTACTTAAGTCATTTTAAGCGATTAGATCCATTTAATTAAAAAAGTATGTATCTAAATTTACAACTGTGTAATTATTGAAGTTAAACTTCTAATGTGACTTCCAACCAGGTTGCGTTGAACGTTTAACGCTACCATGGAATAGAAAGAGACAGATTACGGAGTAACAAGTAACAGACGAGAGTAAATGCGTAGCACTCAAACGCATGCGCGTAGTATACCTGTTACAGGCCAGCGCGAGCACTAGATACGAGTAGAGTCCAATATTATAATAAAGTATCTAAAAAAATATAGATATTTATTTTTCTACCTATCATTTAAAATATATATGTCGGCGCAAATATCACTATTTACCTACTGATCGTCAACTAATTACTCTGTGATAAGAAATTGATGTTAAACAGTTCCTTTTATTGTAATTTCAATACTTTAAAACGTGTTTGAAAAACGTGTAAACCCGCTCACGTGTTTGAAAAACGTGTAAACACGCTCACGTGTTTAAAACGTGTAAACACGCTCACGGGTACGAAGCCCCATAAATACGGCCGTGTTGTGTAGCACTGATTTCCCGATCCTGCGGACAGAATGGAAAGCAGTCGACGTCGCCCAAAACACGTCATCTCGGATCCTCCCGATCCACTAACGGTGCTTTTAGGTACTTCAAGCACCGGTCACCGTTCTCGTCGAACCCGTCGCTTGCGACGAAGGGCTCGACGAGTAAATTAACTCTCAGACACAGCCCACTGAGTTTCTCGCCGGATCTTCTCAGTGGGTCGCGTTTCCGATCCGGTGGTAGATTCTGCAAAGCACGGCTCTTGCTAGGGTTCGTGTTAGCAACGTCATCAAGTTTGAGCCCCGTGAGCTCACCTACAAAAGTTAGGGTTACGCTGATATAGCCTCTCAAGGCTCTCAGCTTAGGCAGGAAAAAAAAAAAAAAAAAAAGGCACTGATTGATTCGTGTCCGAGCCATAGTACAGTACGGATCTCTCTGTAACGTTGTTATGCTTCTCGTGCAATATACGAAGTTCTCGTGAAGCTTTGTTTCGGAAACCCAAACATGAGTCATTCGTCAACCAATTAATAACACTTTTTAAAAACATCACGGCGGTCCCTCCTCCGTCATATATAATATTAATGTTGAAGATGTCGCATCTCATAAACACAGCATTCCCTATTACAAGAGCAATCTGATTGAAGGATGAAAAGTGAAGAAAACCACAATACTACACATCGAAAAAGAAGTTTCACTTCATTCACGTGCGCACCGGTTTTTTTTTCTCCATTCCTTTGAAGACCAAATCTCAGTTCTATAAAGCTTACTCAATTTCGCTTAGCTTAACTAACTTAGCTTGCCTTTCAAGCGTCGCAACGTAAAAATGACTTAAAATTTAATAACTACGAAAGTACCCAAATAATTATAATTGCATCAAAACAGTATTTTTGGAGTTTACTCCTTTAGAATCGATTTACATATATAGGCCCGGGGTATGAAAATTATGGGGACCAAAATCGTACTAGCATGTCACACGAAATGCGTTATGCGCATGTCACACGAAATGCGCGCCGGGCTGCTGCGCCGGCAGTCCGCCACAAAGCCTCGTACTGATCGCGCGTTTCTCTCATTATTGTATTTTCATATATTTGTTAGTCGTTTGTTTTGTGTCTCGTTAATTTGTTAATAATCTGTAGTGTATCGTGTTGTCGTAATATAGAACTATTTCTCGTATTGTTTCGTTTAATTTTTTATATCCAGTAAACTCCAGTCGTGCGTCGGAGCGGACACACACACTTTTTTTTTTTATTGCTTCGATGGGTGGACGAGCTCACAGCCCACCTGGTGTTAAGTAGTTACCGGAGCCCATAGACATCTACAACGTAAATGCGCCACCCACCTTGAGATATAAGTTCTAAGGTCTGAAGTATAGTTACAATATAGTACGCAGTTGTATGCAGGCAAGGTGCCTGTGTTCCACGTGCATGTTGGTGTGGCAAATTCATTAGATTGCTCAGTACCTAGCTGTAGTTCCATGCGGAACGGTAGCACGAGAAGTTCAACTTCAGAGAGAGCAGGAGAGGGGGTCGATACATTCAGAATTATAACAGCTGAGAGTTCCATGCGGAACGGTAGCACGAGAAGTTCAACTTCAGAGCGAGCAGGATAGGGGGTCGATACATTCAGAATGATAACAGTTGAGAGTTCCTGCTCAGAAGGCTTACCGCAATATCTGGTTACTGGTAGTTAACTTGTTAAATCTTCCCCTATATTCGAATGAACGACTGCTCTGCCTATCTCCGCCTAAGAAATTATCCCAGATCTAGTCTCGGATCCGTTTTTATAATCTTCTACCCCTCCACTAGGTTGAATCTCTTTGAGTAGTCAGGTAGGTACCAATATAATGTTCTCTGTCTGTCTGCCATGTTTTTACACTCATGACGTCCAAATCTGGACGACATTCGACATCGAAATACTTTGAGAAATTATACAGGTTACTTCATCCTACTTTTGAGCGCGGCTATTCAACCAAGGTATATATAAAGCAGTACACGCGAGCGAATCTGCAGGTAAAAAGCTAGTTCTTAATTTACGGAATATATAACATTTGTAATCCATTTCAGTCAATATTTAATTGGAATCCACGTTACGTTTTTTTTATGATTGAAAGTTTACTGGTGGCCCGAAGGCCTTTCCAGTTTCACCAGGACAGGTGGGCGAGCAAAGGCTCAGCCAAGAGGGGTGGGATTTGCTAACAACTGCCCGAGCGCCTCCGAAGGAGACCTAACAACTCAAGAGCAATTGTTTCGCGAATGAATCTACTGCCGGATCGGAATCACGACCCGCTGAGAAGATCCGGCGAGAAACTCAGCGGGCTGATGCATGGGTTAGGTTGCACGTCGACCTCTTTGTCGAGTTCGACGAGTACGGTTACCGGGGTCCCTAAGCCTGCCCCTAGTATTAGAGCTGAAGGCATCTAATGCAAAGGTTATTGGATCTGATGGATCCGTAAGGACGTGTCTAGGGCGTCGACGGTGACTGGCTCCTGCATGATCAGGATTCGGAGAGTAGTCAGCGGCGGCAACGATAAGGCGATTATCATGACGCATAGCCTTATCGAAGTATCGTTCCGACGCTGACTTCATGTATTTCCGAATTGATTCGAGGCCCAGGTCGTCGTGTAGGTCAACGTTCCTCACGAACCACGGAGCGCCGACAGCTAACCTGCAAAAGCGGGATTGTAGGGATTGGAGGGTGTCTATGTGTGTGCGGGCCGCGTGAGCGAACACCACACTCGCGTAAGTCATGACGGGCCTTATGCAAGTTTTGTAAAGTGTCACCTTGTTCCGAAGGGACATTTTACTCCGCTTACAGATCATGGGGTAGAGTCTACCGAGAATAAACGCGGCACGGTCACGGACTGATTTTATATGCGGGCGGAATGTCATCGATGCATCCAGGGTAACGCCCAGGTACTTGACCTTCCTGGCCCAGGGTATGGGTTGTCTAAAGAGAGTAATCGGGGGTGTGAGATTCCTCCTCCTAATCCGGGAGGAAATCCGTGTGGAGCTTCCCCTCTGAAATAGCACCGCAGTACTTTTCACTGGGTTGATGTCTATGCGCCATTTTCGGAACCACTGTCCTAGGGCTAGGGCTGCGCTCTGAAGCTTCTTCGCGATTAGGGACTTATTTCTACTAGAATAGTAAACAGTCGTGTCGTCGGCGAATAAAGCTAAATGGGTCGGCGGCGACCGGGGAATATCGTTGACGAATAAGCTAAATAGGAGGGGTGAGAGGACAGAGCCTTGCGGGACTCCAGCTGTGAGAGGTCGTGGGGAGGAGCGGGTTCCCTCAACTCGATATCGAAAAGAGCGGTTCGACAAGAAGTCCCGTATGATGAGCACGAGACTATCCGGCACGCCCATGTTGAATAGTTTGAAAATCAAACCATTGTGCCAGACTTTGTCGAACGCTTTTGCGACGTCGAAGAAGAGAGCTCCCGTGTATAACGGTTTTGGTCGATTAAGCCCCACAAGAATGTGCTCCGTGAGGCGGTGCACCTGTTGAACGCATGAATGATTTGTACGGAATCCGAATTGTTCATCGATGAGAATGCCCTTGGATGAGACGAAATCTCTGAGGCGCTTGTAGAGGAGACGCTCATACAGTTTGCCTAGAGACATGAGGAGGCTAATCGGGCGGTAGCTCGTCGGATGATTTTTTGGTTTACCGGGTTTATGTATGCCGATAACGTCCGCTTCTTTCCACACCGCGGGAAAGATACAGTTCGCCATAGCGGCATTGAAAATAGATGCCAACATCACGATGAGTTGGACGGGTAGAAGTTTAATAACGCGGTTAGATATACCGTTGGAACCGGGAGCCTTGCGAGGACGTAGGTCTTTGATCAAGTCTTTAACTTCCATCGGGGTGACGGGTGGTAACGCATCCGAGGGTGGCAAGGAGGCTCTGCGTTCTACCTCACTGTCTACTAATTCTACATGAACAGGGTCCACGGATTGAGTGCTGGGCGTGCACTGGGTTTGCAATGTATCGGCCAGCAGCTCTGCTTTTTCGTCATCATCAAAGGCCGTGAGTCGGCCTGAGGGGCCTACGAGGGGGGGCATAGTTACTACCGTATCCGATTTGAGAGTACGAGCTAAGCGGTAGTAAGACCTTTGGGAGGGCGCGAGTCCTTCTAAGAAATCAGACCATCTGGCATCTCGGACTTCGGCGATGCGAGACTTTACGTCGCGTTGTAGGGCACGCATTCGAATACGATTTTCCGCGGTAGGATACCTGTCGTAGGCGCGTATCGAGGCGTTCTTAGCTCTAAGGAGTTCCCTAATATCGTCGGACAATTTGAAGCGGTGAAGGAAGTCCTCCGCTACAACTTGTTTCGATGACCTATCTAATGTCGAGGTGATGTGTGACGTTAAGATGTCTATGGCTTCAGCGGTATCCTGAGGAGACGGGGTAGAGTCCGGGTTAAACGGGAGCGATGGTGGATCAGATTCAGCCAGGCTGATGCCCAGCGTGTGCCAATCCACCACAGTCCTCGTGACGGGAACGGAATCGGGAGCGCGACCGAGCTTCATGACGACGGGACGGTGGTCTGAATCTAACTCTGAAACTACTTCGATCGAGTGTAAGCGCAGAGTTACGTTTTTTAATAACGCTATGTCGAGTATATCCGGGCGATGCGCGATATTTAGCGGGTAGTGAGTCGGGGTTAACGGAGCGACGATATCGAAGGCGAGATCATCGACTAACGCGTCAAGCCGCCTGCCATTCGGGGTTGTGGTGTGTGAGTTCCACCTGATGTGTTTACAATTTAGGTCGCCCGCCAGAATGACAGAGCTCCCCATACCGAGCAGCGCCTCAATATCACTGCTTAGAACGATCTTATCCGGTGGAAGATAAACGGACGCGATAACGATCGGCGCGTGTCCCGTCAGTGAGATTCGGCACACTGATGCTTCGATATTAGCGAGCGCGGGAGGATCGAGCGGGACGCAATGCAGGGCTCTTCTATAGTAAATAACGGTACCACCACCACGGGCAGAGAGCCTGTCGTTCCTGACCATGTTATAGTTCGCGATTTTAGGGTCACGGCGCGCGGGCTTAAGTAGGGTCTCCTGCACTAAGAAAATGTCAATTTGATGGTCACGCAATAAATCACAAACCTGATCACGTTGATTTGCGAGACCGTAAGCGTTAAAAAATCCTATTGTTACGGATAAGGGTTTTATTCTACTAATGTACGCCATTGATTACCGGCGGAGTGAGGGGAGGACGTACGTATTTAACGACGCGTATACGTCAGCGTATTCTTGCACAACGGCGATGAAATGTTGTGCAGTGGAGGCGGCGCGAATGGCGTCACCCAAAGCGTTAACACGCTCAAAGTTGATCGACTGAAAAAAGTCAATCGCTAGAGCGAGATTTTCGGACGCGGTCGGAGGGCAGGTCGCGGGGGAGGGACGTATCGCGGGGGTGGGACGAGTCGCGGGGGAGAGAGTTGTAGCCGTGTTCGTGTACGGCAACGGTTTAGCCCAAGCCGAGACGCTGGGCACCGACGCCGGCACGAAAGCAGGCTTAGCCTTCGGCACAGAGGGTACCGTGGCTTTGATGTCTGGGCCGGAAGCTCGGAGGCGGTTTTGACGGGCGACGCGGCGATTTATTTTTGAAGCTCGGGGGCATCCACGGTAGTTCGCGGGGTGACCTTGTGTTCGGCACAGGACACAGCTAGGCGGTTCCGTCGCGGTTTTTTGCTCGCGAGCGCAGAGGGCCGTGGCGTGATCGCCCAAACACTTAACACATCGGGGGCGCGCGTGACAGTTACGGGAAGAGTGCCCGTACAGTTGGCAGTTATGGCACTGACTAGGAGTGCCTTTTTTATGGGGGACTTCGACGGCAATACCGGAGAGCCTACAGACGGTCCGAATGTTAAAAATTTGCTTACCCTCGGGGGTAGGCTGGAGGGCGACTAAAACCATATTGTATGGCTCCCTACCGCGGCCGGTGTGCATGCGGTGCACGGAATTTACTGGTAGGCCTTGTTCTATCAGATCTGCCTTGTTCTATCAGATCTGCCTTGACGAGATCGGCATCTAGCTCCTTCGGGATTCCACGTATGACAACGCGGAGTTCGCGCTCCTCCTGGAGCGTATAAGTGTGGAAACTTATACGCTCCTTTCGGAGGTAACTTGAGAGGGCCCTATGGTCGTCGGGTGTCGTTACTTTTATTTGAATCCCGTTGGCGAGATTACGGGCGCTGGCAAAATTAATATTTTTGGCCTTAAGGGCCAGGGAAACTCGGTCCCAAGCTGCCTTCTCTTGAAGGATAACCGGGGGAGGGGTCTGAGTTTTAGAATGCGCCACCGGTCGCGGCGACGGAGTGGCACGGGCTGGAGGCGCAACGGGAGTCTGAGGGCGGGGGCGCGACGCGTTCGCGGCTTTGCTAATTTTAGCGGCCGCGAGAGCTCGAGACTCCGCGGCACGCTTCTTACCCTTTTGTACCAGGGTGAATCCATCCGTCGATGAGGCGGGGGCGAGGTCGACCTCCATCTCCGAGTCAGAGTCGGAGGACGAGGAGGCGGGCGCAGGTGACCTACAAGCAGGAGTTTTGGAGGGCGCGACGGAGGCCGCGGATGATCGCGCTGCTGGAACGGTGGCCACGGCGGACGACGCAGTAGTTTTACTCGCCAGTATAGGCGACGCGGGAACGGCAGGCACGACGGAGGCTGCGGTGCTCGATGTAGACGCTTTGCACGCAGGTACAGGCGACGCAGGAGCAGCGAGCACGGCGGAGTCTTCGAGAGAGCTCGCAGTGTGATTGGCCTTGAAAGCCAGAAACTCTGAGGCGAGCTGTGGGTGACGAAGTCGGAGGAATTCCACGAATACAGCGTCCATGATCACTGAGTACCCAGGTGGGGCGGCCCCGGGTCTTGAAAACACTCGCCTTGCGGCGAGGCCCCAACTTCTCGGACCTGAGCGGTTCTATTGAACACAGGTGGCAATGCGGCGCGATTACTACAGGACAAAGAAAAAGCACAACAAAACAGAAATTACAAAAAGAAGCAAAACAAATAAATACTTGCAGGAAAACACTTTGTCGGCAAATGTTCCACGAACACAAAAATAACTAAAACAAAACAAATAAAAGCTTCCAGGAAACACACTTGGTCGGCAGATGTATCACGAACACAGGCCGCGCGAACAATGGCCGGGCTAACAAAAGCCGGGCGAACAAAGACCGGGCGATCGAGTGGACGATGAGCACGTCCGCACGTGACGGGTGCCTCTATCGGAATGGCCACGTTACGTGCGGTGGTGTCATTGATGAGACAAATCAAAATCAAATTAACTATTACAGTTATAATAATTCCGAAAATTGTTACTTATTCAAATTTTAGAAAACTTGTCGATCTTAAGGTGCGTAGCGTTATCTGCCTGTTACACCATTACCATTTTGCTTATTAACAGTGCGAAGAAATTATCACTTTCAAATTATTGTTAATTTATTAGTTACAAAAACAATACTTATTGTAATACAATGCGAAAAACGTATTAGTAATAATTCGTAGTTAATTTACAGACATAAATATGGGATTTTTCGGCGATTTGATTGCAAAGCTTGAGGTTATGTCGATTACACCAATATCGGAGCTGTTACAAGCCGTTTTCGCTATATTAGCAACACTAAACATGAAAATAGGAGGATATCCGGAGCAAACCGTTTTGCAAAGTAAGTGGCTATTCCAATATTCGACTATACTATACTAAAGTAAAGCCAACCAGACGAAATAAAAAATGTAAATATGATGACATATAATGATCGACCTTTCGAACGACCAAGGGGACTATTAACAACGGTGTATTAATAACAGCAGATTTCGTGGGGATGTAATGAATTGCTGAGAAAATTCATGGTGAAATTCTCAGAGAAACAACGAAAGGCTATGCTACTTCAGAAATTGCATAACAAAATAGCTTTATAGGCTTTATAGAGTTCAGATCTCCGAGGTTACAAAGCAAAAGTTTACCAGATATATGTACAAAACGAGGGTAAATACCTCCTTCGTATCTTTTTTAAAATTGGTAACTTAGCTTTTCAGGATAAAACGGTAAGTTTGTAAATGGTATTTTCTTCGATTTCCACGTGTCATGGACATAATTGAAAGTTGTTATTGTTTAAGTTGTTATTCGTTATCATTTAGATATTGTACTAACTACCCTCTATTTTACTATAAAAATATAATATTTCTAGAGTTTTAATTACTGACTTTTTACTATATGGATAGCTCGCGACCCACTTGGTCGTACTTTTAGAATCGAAAGTATAGACGACAAAACTTACAGCTTACTTGAGACACGGTGTCGAACTCTGAATTGTATTGTTATAACAGCTGTCTTACTATTCAAACACCGGTCACCGTCCTCGTCGAACACGTCGATCGAGTTCAACGAGCGAACTAACCCATAGACACAGCCAAATGAGTTTCTCGCCGGATCTTCCCGGTGGGTCGCGATTCCCATCCGGTATCCAGCGAAGCACTGCTCTTGCTGGGGCCAGTGTTGACAAATTCTCTCAGGTTCAGCCCATGAGCTCAACTACCATTTTTTTTTTTTTTTTGCCCTGGCGTGGCTGGTATAGCGTCTTAGGCTACCGACGAATAGATAGGGGAAAAAATATATTCAAACCGGAGCAAATTATTATTTCGCGGCAGAAATATGCAGCTGCGTAACCTTAAAATAATTAATTAACACTACCGGCAATAATGACGCAAGATAGATAGGTACCACCACCCTGCTTATTTCTGCCGTGAAGCAGAAATGCGTTTCGGTTTGAAGGGTAGGGCAGCCGTTGTATCTATACTGAAATCTTAGAACTTATATCTCAAGGTGGGTGGCATATTTATGTTGTAGATGTCTATGGGCTCCAGTACCTAGTTAACACCAGGTGGGTTGTGAGTTCGTCCAGCCAACTAAACAATAAAAATAAAAAAAAATATCCTCATTAGCCACTGCATGATTTAACTTCATTCACAATTTTATTCCATGACAGACTTTACATCTTACGACATAATTATTGTCGGTGGTGGTTCATCAGGCTGCGTCCTGGCCAACCGACTCTCTGAGATCTCAAACTGGACAGTGCTGTTACTGGAGGCTGGAGAGGATTCTTCAATCGAATCCACGGTAGGCTTCAAAATAATATAATAGTTTTATTTCTATCTATTTACGCTGTCTCTTTCTTTACATCGTAAGTGGTAAGATGGAACATTTCGATTTGGATATAATCGTGGCTTACAGGATAAAACGAACGATGTATTATTTTCAAGTGATACGAAATTTCCGGTGTGCCGGAATCCATCAAGCTTGTACGGATTTTTAAGAAAATACGTACCATGCATAGGAATAACATCGTGTAATAACAATCATACTCACAACATTTCTTAATTCGCGCTATTTCTCATTTACTGCTGTAAATGAGAGCACATTGTAAAATTTGTCAAAAAAAATTAAAGCTGTTCTGTTGTCGCTCCCGGGCAGGTCAGGGTTTATCGCTTTTTTCCCTTTTAATACGTCATAATGAATCTTCATACTTCATAATAGTTTATTTATAATCAGAGATTTCTGTTAATTGACATAGCATTTTGTATAACGAAGGTTTTGTTTATTATAATTCCGAGTTCGTTTTACTCAACAGATACCTGGATTGTTTCCGTTCGTTGATTATTCATACGAAGATTGGAACTACAGAACCGTCAATGACGATTATTCAAGTCAAGCGCACGCAGAAAAAAATATTCATTTGACCCGAGGCAAAATGGTTGGCGGCTGTAGCGGGTCAAACTACATGTATTACATTCGAGGGAACAGACACGATTATGATTGTTGGGAAGGAATGGGCAACAAAGGGTGGGGCTACAAATCAGTACTTCCATATTTTATTAAAAGTGAACGACTTGAAGATGACACAATATTGAAGAGCCCCTCTGGATCTTTCCACGGGACAGAAGGCTACCTCGGTGTTACGAAACCAGACTGGGGAGATAGGGTAGATGACTATTTGACTGCATTCCAACAAAATGAACGTAAAGTTATATTGGATCTGAACGGACCAGAGCAGATGGGTTACGCACTACCGACATTTACTGTTGCTGATAATGTTCGCCAGAGCACAGGCTACGCTTTCTTGAGACCCATAAAAAATCGTAAAAATTTGTTTCTTTCAAGAAACTCTTTTGTCAAAAGAATTTTATTCAATGATGCAAAAGAAGCGGTGGCTGTTGAAATAGTTCGAGATGGTGAAATATATTTCGTTGGATCCAGAAGAGAAATAATAATATCCGCTGGTGCAATAAACAGTCCGAAACTGTTGATGTTGTCAGGAATCGGCCCAAAAGAGCATCTGCCATTTCAGTTATTAGTGAATCACCTAATGTCGGAAAAAACTTACAAGACCATGCCACTGTTCCGTTCATCATCACTGAAAATAAAAGTAAGCTCACTGTTGTCCAAAATCTTGAAATTTTTGCTAATTTAGATGAAATGCCCGCACCGTGTCTCATGGGTTTCGCCGCCATCAATAAAACGCAAACTATACCAGACTACCAAGTAAAATTTTTCGTGTTTCCCGTTGGTACCATAATCCCTGTTTGGATTTGTAATTTTGTGTTCGGTTTGGCTGACAGCATTTGTTTGTCTATGGCGAAGGCAACACAAAGCAAAGCTGTTATTTTAGTTCTTGTAATCCTTTTGTATCCGAAATCTACTGGCAAAGTCATTCTTAAAAGTAATAATCCAGAAGAACCACCCTTAATTTACACAGGCTATTACTCTCAAGATGAAGATTTAGAAAATCATGCAAAATACATACAAGATTTCTTGACTGTACTCGATACAGAGTACATGAAAAAAACGAATGCGTTGCCTCTTGACTTGGATGTAACAAATTGCGAAGATTATGAATTTAACACATTCGAATATTGGAAGTGCTTTGCTTTGAACACGGCTACAACTCTCTGGCATCCTGTCGGTACTTGCGCTATGGGTCCTGAAGGAGTTGGGGTAATTGACTACAAACTGAGAGTACACGGTGTGAAGAAACTGAGAGTCATTGATGCAAGTTCGATGCCGAAGATAGTCGGTGGGAATACAAATGCTCCTACTATCATGATTGCTGATAAAGGAGCTGATATCATTAAAGCAGATCACGGTTTTCTTGGAGATCCTGACAACTAACAAAATAAATATGACGTAAAACGTTTAACAGATACGATTAAATTAATTTTGAAGAACAAACCTGAGTAATTTTGTTGATTTAAAAGCTTCTTCACACTCGCATGTGTTATTGTGATCTTTTCTCAGTTTTCATCTGAATTTTTAAGGAGCGTCTACTGAAAATTGTTTGTTGCTAGATCAACGGCTCTCAACCAGTGCGTCAATCAACAACGTAAAATTACGTTTTATATATAAATGATGTATTGAAAGTTAATAAATATATTAATAAATATATTCATTCCAACTATCAAAAACTTGAAAGTGACTATGTAAGTATTTTGAATTTTGATTAGTTTTTTTTTGATAACGCCATCTTGTTGTGTCTTTAAAGCGGTTAGTTGCCCTCAATTAAGAAAAATAATAATTATTATTCGCCAATAGATGTTGAGAAGAGTTGATTATTGAAAACACGAATAAAACAATTTTTTCTGAAAATAAATCGTAGCTAGATCGATTTATCGCCCCCGAAATCCCCTGTATACTAAATTTTATGAAAATCGTTGGAGCAGTTTCCGGGATTCAGATTATATATATATTAATTAATATACAAGAATTGCTCGTTTAAAGGTATAAGATAATAATAATGGTTGGTTCGAAGTAAGTATCAGTTGAATAGAATATTTGAAATGATTATTTTTAATAAATGTATATTTTTTATTTGATTGGTTTTGTTAATTTTAAGATGTTCCAAAGATACTATGTACACATATGGACTTGTTGTCTGAAACAAAATAAATCATTCATTCATTCATTAAAAGTTTAAAGAAGATAATTCCAAATTCAGATTAAGAATATTTGTGATTTTTATTTATTTTTCGTACTATCAAGATGAGTGAATATAATGAAGAAATTAGATACATTTAAAAATTTTACTACAAAAAAGGTAAAAAGGCAACGCAAGCCACGAAAAAATTTGTAATGTTTATGGACCTAGTGCAGTGTCTGTGAGAGTAGCACAAATTTTGTTTAAGCGCTTCCAATCCGGAAATTTTGATGTCTAAGATGTACGTCGCTCTGGTCGCCCTATTAAGTAAAATGGATGCCATATTTGAAAAAGTGGAGCAAGATCGGCATGTCAATAGTTACGACGTAGTTGAAGAACTGGGAATTGATCACAAAACAGTTTTGGCGCATTTGAAAAAAACTGGGTACACAAAAAGCTCGATATTTGGGTACCTCACGAGCTCACTGAAAGGAACCTAATGAACGGTGTACTCATTTGTGATTCTTTATTACGACGTCATGAAACCGAACCATTTTTGAAGAAGCTAATAACTGGTGATGAAAAGTGGATCACGTACGACAAAAACAAGTCAAAGGACCGGTCAAAGGCCGGTCAGGCTTCACAGACTGTGGCGAAACCCGGGTTAACTTGCAACAAGGTGATGCTGTGTGTGTGGTGGGATTGGAAGGGCATCATTCATTATGAGCTGCTGCCACCAGGCAGGACCATCGATTCTGAACTCTACTGCGAACAATTGATGAGATTAAAGCAAGAAGATGAGAGAAAGCGGCCGGAATTAAGCAACAGAAAGGGTGTGGTTTTTCATCATGATAACGCTAGTAGACTTCACACATCTTTAGTCACTCAGCAAAAATTAAGAGAGCTTGGCTGGGAGGTGTTAATGCATCCGCCGTATAGTCCTGACCTTGCACCTTCAGATTTCCACCTGTTTCGGTCTCTTCAGAATTTTTTAGGCAGTGTCACGAGAGGACTGCCAAAAGCAATTGTCGCGGTATTTTGATCAGAAGCTCCAAAATTTCTATAGCAATGTGATCATGTCATACCTACAAGATGGCAAAAAGTTATCGAACAAAATGGTACCTACATACTTTAAATGTAAATAAACTATATTAAAAAAGTTCTGAATTATCTTATCCTAAAAAATGCGAAGAAACTTTTTTCCCAACCTATTATTCCATAATTACAATGACCTTTTGCGCATCGGGTAAGCCGCTCACGATGCCCAAACGTACGAAATAATTACATGCTTTTTGGAGTTTTGTTGTCAGCGCCAAGCCTGATTATACGTGAATCTCGTTTAGACACAGAGGCTGAAGAAACTCGACTACAAAGTTATTCGCTGTTTGTTCTTAGGCCAGTGCTCTGCACCAACGCATAGCTACCACCCACTCGACCCAGACACTCGATATCGTCAAAATTTTTTTTAAATTCTAGGCGGTAAACTTTTGAGCACCACGAATCATTTCGCCGTGAAAGACAAATTTACCAAAGCGATAAAAATCCGTAAAATGAGTTATAAACCTAATTAGAGTCACGAGATTTATCTGACTCGCTTAGTCCAGATGTCATAATAGCTCTGTGATGACTTTCTGTCTCTTGGATATTGTGTACTTACATAAAAATCTTCCAATATTATGCTTACCAAACGAAAAAAAATGTGATTTTAAGAATATACAACTTACTTATATAGTCGGTTTTTCATATTTGCATTTCGACTCATCCGCAGAACAAAGTCCGATGTGATCATAGAGCAAAAACGAGTTATATAGCTAGGCGAAATAAGGGATACGAACTCTACGGACGTGTGTTTTTGGAATTTTTGTATCTCATTTAGTTTCGGAAATATATAATTGAATAACGTTCTATCTGTCGTTAGCTCCGCATAAAAACGTACGGAGTGATCAAGCGCCGGCCCGCACGGAGCGGCCGCACTGTTCGTTCGTCAGTCCGGCCGCTGTTCGTTGGACTTGTTGGAGAGAAGGCGTCTTTGTGTCAAGCGCTTAGGTTTTTACTGTTTGACTTTAAATTAATAATGTAACACGTATTTGGCTCGATAAAAGATATTTTTAGACATGTCACGATCACGGAAAATGTTGAATATGCTTAAGGCTGATACAGAAGACCCTGACCTTAGTTCATAATTTTCTAATGTAGCCGCTGTTCATGTGGAGAAAAATGTAAATAATATTAAGTTGCCAACTTTTCAGTTGTATTATTTCATAATTCACACGCTATTAAGTTCTAAATTAAAAAATATTATCTATATTGCTTTTTTGTTTCAATAAGTGCTTGTAGTCGACCGATGTTTTTATAAGACGTTTTTTGATGAATAGGTAACGAAACGCATTTTTAATGCAAAAACACAATTGGCGTAATGCATATTCACAGGAGTAATCAATATTTCTATAATAATTAACTGTTAAAAATAAAAGCGTTATGAAATATTAGGACGATATTTTACGAACACTATTGAACCTCTAAGCGTTCTATGTGAATATGGGACATTTTTTTACGAACTCTGTGACGCGATTTGTTGGTTCGTTAGTAAGATGAGACGTTGTTGCTGGGATAATGAAATCAGTTAGGACGTTAATCGTGTAAAAAAGTTGTTAAATATAACGATTTTTTATTTAAATTTTGTTTAATTATTTCTGTATAATTAAATTGTTTTGCAAAACACATAAATATAAATAGTATTTTATAAACTGTCATAAAAATATGAGTTTTTTTAAATTTTCTGTTATAAATGATGATGATACCTGTAAGACATACAAACGTCACCTTTGCCTCCTGGACCAGTAGAAATCAGTCAGGAACTAGCTGATGTATTGAAAAAATGCTAGATGAAGATAGTGGGACCAAGGAAATTACCTGCGACAGCTCAGTACCTAATCTCGTGCCTGATGTATCTGCCTTGGATGCTTACAGCAACCAACCTAGTATATTTTCTTTGAAAGTGCCTTTAAGTTACGAAAATTTACCACATATACAGCTTGAAGATTTATTAGATCACCACAGATGTACTCCGTTCAATTTGGAACTGTCAGTACCAGCACTCATGCAATCTCCTACTAATATCCATTCGATCTGCAACACCGTATTCTGCCCTAATCATGTATCATGACCCTGAAAAATACAACACTAAAGCCATAAAAGAACGCCAATATCGTGACATTGTCAACTCAAACTTCAATCTAGGTTTTCATACTCCCAAAAAGTATTAGTGCGAGGAATGTCACGTTTTTCGATTGAATAAAAATCCAACTGACCAAGAGAAAGAAGCTTTTCAATAACACCAGACAAATAAGAAGGCAGGGCATTTAAAAAGCCTAGATAAAAAAGAAGCTGAGGAGTCAAACGGAAACATGGTTACTGCTGTTTGATTTTGAAAAGTTTTACAGTGACTTCTAAGCAATATAAATATATTTTACTATAACAGAAAGCTATCTTCTTTTAACTTAACGGTTTTGGATATGGGTAAAAAGAAGGCCATTTGCTATTTGTGGGATGAATCTGTGGAAAAACGTGGAGCAAACGAGGTAAGCAGTTGCCTCTTAAATTTTATACAGACTAATGTTGAACAAGGGACCAAGGAGTTCCGCTTTTGGTCAGACAATTGTGCTGGCCAAAATTGTAATCGCTTTGTATATTCATTATACATTTATGCCGCAAAAAAGTTCAACATATACATTACACACCGGTTTTTACAGAAAGAGCATACCCAAAATAAGGGGGACAGTATCCGCTCTGTCATCAAGAGAGCTTCTCAAACCAAAACTATATATACCCCTCATTAATGGCGTTTATTAGTAAGATGGGCCAAGAATGAAGGAGAACCCTATGTTGTTCGAAACGTAACCCAGAATGACGTATTCGACTTTAAAAGTCTTGTTAATAATAAGGTTTGGATCAAAGACATTAAGGGCAAGAAGATTATCTGGAATAACATCCCAACAAATTTGTTTTTGAAATATGATCTAACTCAACCTGATTATGATATTTTAGTAATTTGTAGTAATACGAGGAACTAGGTACAAGCTGAACTAAAAGCTGCATATTCTGGACCTATTATGATTCCTACTGCAAAGTATAAAGATTTAATGGATATGTGCCGCTCAGAACTTATTCCCTTAGAGGAACTCCATACTTTAACTCTTTGCCACATCACATAACTGTTACTGCTTCTGAAGAATCGAATGATAATCTATCGGAATAATTTTATCTAGTGTCTGCTTCCTCTTTTTAGAGCTGAATTCTTCCTACTAATTTAGCGAAGCAATGTTAATTATAATATTTTATGTTTGTCTACATGCCATTTCATTGCTATTAAGTATGTGCACCAGTTATAAGTCTAGGTTACTATGTAAGACTGATTGATTAATTATGAAGGCTGATTATTATAGATTAGTGATTAGTAGATTAGTTCTATGATTAGTGAGTAGATAGTTTACTGCTGGTAGGACCTCTTGTGAGTCCGCACGGGTAGGTACCACCACCCCGCCTATTTCTGTCGTGAAACAGTAATGCGTTTCGGTTTGAAGGGTGGGGCAGCCGTTGAGATATATCTCAAGGTGGGTGGCGCATTTACGTTGTAGATGTCTATGGGCTCCAGTCATCAATTAACACCAGGTGGGCTGTGAGTTCGTCCACCCATCTAAGCAATAAAAAAAAACTTTGATACTGCTGATTTTAATGTTGTTATTATAAAAAAAAATAGTTTTATTATCTTCGTCCGCGTCTGCGTCCTGCAATGTTCTAATTGATACATGAACCTGTAAGTTTTTTTGTAATTTTTAGTGTTATGGTTGCTGTTTATATTGATTCTTTATACCACTTTTGAGATTTTTTCACTTAATAAACGATTTTAAATAATTACTATCTTTTTTATTTAGTTATATAGGAGGGCAGTGATGATATGAGGAACGTTATGTTTAAATATTTCAAGGTTGTTATTTACGTAGGACTCATTAGTAGTTAGTAATTCCAAAGAAAACCGACTCATGTTAATATAGAACGTCATTTAATTTACATGTGTCCATAAAACAACGTGTAACGTTCACTAAGGACCCTCGCTGTTTTGCCATAAAACGTCTTATGTTAATATAGAACTCACTATCTCCAGAAATAAAAGAATAACAGTTATAAACTACACAGTATTTAACAAAGCTGAGACGTAGTAACGACATACCAAAAAATCTAAACAACAAGTCGCATCGTTTAAAAGTTACACAAGTCAACAACTTCTTTAACCTCTACTGAAAACTATCAATCCTACAGATAGGACTATATTCTGCGGATGAGTCGATTTACTTATTTTAATTTGTTATATTATTTTTATTTAAAATCCCAAGTTATATTGTATCCACACAAAGTAATTTTAATTTATATGGTTTTATATATTTACTTAATATTAATGAAACGAAATGGATACATAAATTAAGTAAAATTTTTTTTTTTTTTCAAATTTATAAGTTCTCTGTTTTCTGTGTTATAATTCTCCGATGCTATAATTTTGACTGTCCCGTTTTTGCGAGTCGTAAACATAACAAAAACTGCTTTTACGAATTATTCTCGCCTTTACTGTTCACACGACCACGTAAACACTAAAAGGTGCCGAACGTCAGAAAGTACAAAATGAACATTAGAAGGACGAGAAAATTAAAGCGTAAAGTCGATTTAAATAATGTTGTTATCGTTGCGGAAAAATGATTGTGATAATTATAATATATGAGTATATATCGCAATATCTGCCGATAAAACTGAATGTATAATATGAATAAGTATTATTAAAATTTCCATATTATTAATGTTGTGGGACGTACAAAAAAGGACATTCATTTTGTATTTTTAATAAAGTATTTATATGAAATGTTTTTAGTTTGTTTGAAAGCGTCTAATTTAAATGAGAATTTTGCGGCTTAGCTTCAGTTTCGATCGGAGCTTCAGGGTAATAACTTACAGGGTTGTAACTAAGATACGTACATCTATGCTAATAAAAATAATTCTCAGATTTCTTTACTTAAGTCATTTTAAACGATTAGATCCATTTAATTAAAAAAGTATGTATCTAAATCTACAACTGTGTAATTATTGAAGTTAAACTTCTAAGGTCACTTCCAACCAGGTTGCGTTAAACTTTAACGCTACCATGAAATAGAAAGAGACAGAGTAACAAGTAACAGACAAGAGTAAATGCGTAGCACTCAAACGCATGCTCGTAGTATACCTGTTACAGGCCTGCGCGAGCGCTAGATACGAGTAGAGTCCAATGTTATAATGAAGTATCTAAAAAAATATAGATATTTATTTTTCTATCTATCATTTAAAATATATATAATATAAATGTTGAAGATGTCGGATCTCATAAACACAGCATTCCCTATCACAAGAGCAATCTGATTTAAGGATGAAAAGTGAAGAAAACCACAATACTATACATCGAAAAAGAAGTTTCACTTCATTCACGTGCGAACCGGTTTTTTTCTTCTCCATTCCTTTGAAGACCAAATTTCGGTTCTATAAAGCTTACTCAATTTCGCTTAGCTTAACTAACTTGCTTGCCTTTCAAGCGTCGAAACGTAAAAATAATTTGACTTAAAATTTAATAACTACGAAAGGACCCAAATAATTATAATTGCATCAAAACAGTATTTTTTTATTGCTTCGATGGGTGGACGAGCTCACAGCCCACCTGGTGTTAAGTAGCTACCGGAGCCCATAGACATCTACAACGTTAATGCGCCATCCACCTTGAGATATAAGTTCTAAGGTCTCAGGTATAGTTACAATATAGTATGCAGTAGTATGCAGGCAGTGCCCTGTGTTCCACGTGCATGTTGGTGTGGCAATTTATTAAATTGCTCACTAGCTGTAAGTTCCATGCAGAATGGTAGCACGAGAAGTTCAACTTCAGAGCGAGCAGGAGAGGGGGTCGATACTACTAGAACTAGAACTATCACTTTGCTAAGAGTTCTTGCTGTCAAAAGGCTTACCGCAATATCTGGTTACTAGTTAACTTGTTAAATCTTCCCCTACATTCGAATGAACGACTGCTCTGCCTATCTCCGCCTAAGAAATTATCCCAGATTAGTCTCGGATCCGTTTTTATAATCTTCTACCCCTCCACTAGGTTGAATCTCTTTGAGTAGTCAGGTACCAATATAATGTTCTCTGTCTATTTGCCATGTTTTCAAACTCATGATGTCCAAATCTGGACCACATTTCTATACTTTACATACATCGATATACTTTGAGAAATTATACGGGTTAATTCATCCTACTTTTGAGCGCGGCTATTCAACCAAGGTATATATAAAGCAGTACACGCGAGCGAATCTGCAGGTAAAAAGCTAGTTCTTAATTTACGGAATATATAACATTTGTAATCCATTTCAGTCAATATTTAATTGGAATCCACGTTACGTGCGGTGGTGTCATTGATGAGACAAATCAAAATCAAATTAACTATTACAGTTATAATAATTCCGAAAATTGTTACTTATTCAAATTTTAGAAAACTTGTCGATCTTGAGGTGCGTAGCGTTATCTGCCTGTTACACCATTACCATTTTGCTTATTAACAGTGCGAAGAAATTATCACTTCCAAATTATTGTTAATTTATTAGTTACAAAAACAATACTTATTGTAATACAATGCGAAAAACGTATTAGTAATAATTCGTAGTTAATTTACAGACATAAATATGGGATTTTTCGGCGATTTGATTGCAAAGCTTGAGGTTATGTCGATTACACCAATATCGGAGCTGTTACAAGCCGTTTTCGCTATACTGGCAACACTAAACCTGAAAATAGGAGGATATCCGGAGCAAACCGTTTTGCAAAGTAAGTGGCTATTCCAATATTCAACTATAGGTACATAGGTATGTATGTATATATCAAGAACGAGCAAGGGAACTATTAACAATGGTGCATTAATAACAGCATTTTTTTTTATTGCTTAAATCGGTGAACGAGCTCACAGCCCACAGTGTTAAGTCGTTACTGGCCCATAGACATCTACGACGTAAATGCGCCACCCACCTTGAGATATAAGTTCTAAGGTAAGTATAGTTACAACGGCTGCCCCATCCTTCAAACCGAAACGCATTACTGCTTCACGGCAGAAATAGGCAGAAATACTTCAGAAATTGAATAACAAAATAGCTTTATAGAGTTCAAATATCCGAGGTTATACAGCAAAGGTTTACCAAAAATATATACAAAACGAAGGAAAATACCTCCTTCGTATCTTTTTTAAAATTGGTAACTTAGCTTTTCAGGATAAAACGGTAAGTTTGTAAATGGTATTTTCTTCGATTTCCACGTGTCATGGACATAATTGAAAGTTGTTATTGTTTAAGTTGCGGAACAGATGGCCGTTGGGGCCAGAAGGTTCTTGAGTGGCGACCGCGTACTGGGAGACGTAGCGTGGGTAGGCCTCCCACAAGGTGGGCCGACGACCTTTTGAGGTTCGCGGGGATCCGCTGGATGCAGGCAGCGCAGGACCGGTCTTTGTGGCGAGGCTTGGGGGACGCCTATGTCGAGCAGTGGACGTCCATGGGTTGATAGAATAGAATAGAAATTGTTTAAGTTGTTATTCGTCGTCATTTAGATATTGTACTAACTACCCTCTATTTTACTAAAATATATAAATATTTCTAGACTTTTAATTACTGACTTTTTACTATATGGATAACTCGCGACCGACTTGGTCGTATTTTTGGAATCAAAGTCCATAGACGACAAAACTTACAGCTTACTTGAGACACGGTGTCGAACTCTGAATTGTATTGTTATAACAGCTGTCTTACTATTCAAACACCGGTCATCGTCCTCGTCGAACACGTCGATCGAGTTCAACGAGCGAACTAACCCATAGACACAGCCCACTGAGTTTCTCGCCGGATCTTCCCGGTGGGTCGCGATTCCCATCTGGTATCCAGCTAAGCAATGCTCTTGCTGGGACCAGTGTTGGCAAACTCTCTCAGGTTCAGCCCATGAGCTCACCTACCTGCCCGAGCGTGGCTGGAATAGCGTCTTAGGCTACTAACGAATAGATAGGGGAAAATATATATTCAAACCGGAGCAAATTATTATTTCGCGGCAGAAATATGCAGCTGCGTAACCTTAAAATAATTAATTAACACTACCGGCAATAGTGACGCAAGATAGATAGGTACCACCCCCCTGCCTATTTCTGCCGTGAAGTAGTAATGCGTTTTGGTTTGAAGGGTAGGGCAGCCGTTGTAATTATACTGAGATCTTAGAACTTATATCTCAAGGTGGATGGCACATTTACGTTGTAGATGTCTATGGGCTCCAGTACCCAGTTAACACCAGGTGGGCTGTGAGCACGTCCACCCATCTAGGCAATAAATAAAAAAAGATCCTCATTAGCCACTGCATGATTTAACTTCATTCACAATTTTTTATTCCATGACAGACTTTACATCTTACGACATAATTATTATCGGCGCTGGTTCATCAGGCTGCGTTCTGGCCAACCGACTCTCTGAGATCTCAAACTGGACAGTGCTGTTACTAGAGGCTGGAGAGGATCCTTCAATCGAATCCACGGTAGGCTTCAAAATAATATAAGCTTTTATTTCTATCTATTTACGCTGTTTCTTTCTTTATATCGTAGGGGGTAAGATAGGGACATTTCGATTTGGATGTCATCGTGGCCTACAGGATAAAACGAACGATGTATTATTTTCTAGTGATAGTTTCGGATTCCATCAAGCTTGTACGAATTTTAAAAAAAATACGTACCACAAAAACGTGTTCACCAATAAATTAAAAACGCCCACGACATACATAGGAATAACATCGTGTAATAACAATCATACTCACAAAATTTATTAATTCGCGCTATTTCTCATTTACCGTTTGTGAGTCTGCACATTTTAAAGTTTGTGAAAAAAAATTAAAGCTGTTCTGTTGTCGCTCCGGGGCAGGTCAGCGTTTATCGCCTTTTTCCTTTTTAATACGCCATTATCTGTACGTCATAATGAATCTTCATACTCCATAATAGTTTATTTATAATCAGAGATTTCTGATAATTCACATGACATTTTGTATGACGAAGGTTTTAGTTTATTATAATTCCGAGTTCGTTTTATTCAACAGATACCTGGATTGTTTCCGTTCGTTGATTACTCATACGAAGATTGGAACTACAGAACCGTTAATGACGATTATTCAAGTCAAGCGCACGCAGAAAAAAATATTCATTTGACGAGAGGCAAAATGGTTGGCGGCTGTAGCGGGTCAAACTACATGTATTACATCCGAGGGAACAGACACGATTATGATTGTTGGGAAGGAATGGGCAACAAAGGGTGGGGCTACAAATCAGTACTTCCATATTTTATTAAAAGTGAACGACATGAAGATGACACAATATTGAAGAGCCCCTCTGGATCTTTCCACGGGACAGAAGGTTACCTCGGTGTTACGAAACCAGACTGGGGGGATAGAGTAGATGACTATTTTACAGCATTCAAACAAAATGAACGTAAAGTTATATTGGACCAGAACGGACCGGAGCAGATGGGTTACGCACTACCGACATTCACTGTTGCTGATAATGTTCGCCAGAGCACAGGCTACGCTTTCTTGAGACCCATAAAAAATCGTAAAAATTTGTTTCTTTCAAGAAACTCTTTTGTCAAAAGAATTTTATTCAATGATGCAAAAGAAGCGGTGGCTGTTGAAATAGTTCGAGATGGTGAAACATATTTCGTTGGATCCAGAAGAGAAATAATAATATCCGCTGGTGCAATAAACAGTCCGAAACTGTTGATGTTGTCAGGAATCGGCCCAAAAGAGCATCTAACTGAAATGGCCATTCCAGTTATTAGTGAATCACCTAATGTCGGAAAAAACTTACAAGACCATGCCACTGTTCCGTTTATCATCACTGAAAATAAAAGTAAGGTCACTGTTGTCCAAAATCTGGAAATTTTTGCTAATTTAGATGAAATGCCCGCACCGTGTCTCATGGGTTTTGCCGCCATCAATAAAACGCAAACTATACCAGACTACCAAGTAAAATTTTTCGTGTTTCCCGTTGGTACCATAATCCCTGTTTGGATTTGTAATTTTGTGTTCGGTTTGGCTGACAGCATTTGTGTGTCTATGGCGAAGGCAACACAAAGCAAAGCTGTTATTTTAGTTCTTGTAATCCTTTTGTATCCGAAATCTACTGGCAAAGTCATTCTTAAAAGTAATAATCCAGAAGAACCACCCTTAATTTACACAGGCTATTACTCTCAAGATGAAGATTTAGAAAATCATGCAAAATACATACAAGATTTCTTGACTGTACTCGATACAGAGTACATGAAAAAAACGAATGCGTTGCTTCTTGACTTGGATGTAACAAATTGCGAAGATTATGAATTTAACACATTCGAATATTGGAAGTGCTATGCTTTGAACACGGCTACAACTCTCTGGCATCCTGTCGCTACTTGCGCTATGGGTCCTGAAGGAGTAGGGGTAATTGACTACAAACTGAGAGTACATGGTGTGAAGAAACTGAGAGTCATTGATGCCAGTTCGATGCCGAAGATAGTCGGTGGGAATACAAATGCTCCTACCATCATGATTGCTGATAAAGGAGCTGATATCATTAAAGCAGATTACGGTTTTATTGGAGATCCTGACAACTAACAAAATATATATGACGTAAAACGTTTAACAGATTACGATTAAATTAATTTTGAAGAACAAACCTGAGTAATTTTGTTGATTTAAAAGCTTCTTCACACTCGCATGTGTTATTGTAATCTTTTCTCAGTTTTCATCAGAAGTTTTAAGGAGCGTCTACTGAAAATTGTGTTGCTAGATCAACGGCTCTCAACTAGTGCGTCAATCAACAATGTAGAATTACGTTTTATTAAAAAAGGATGTGTTGAAATTAATAAATATATCTAAGATACCTTCATTTCAACTTTCAAAAACTTGAACGTGACTTTGTAAGCATTTTGAATTTATAAAGAGTATGTTACAGTGCGATGACCTCTGAAAGGTAGCCAAAAGGTGAATACCGGGCTCAGTGGTGTGGGTTGGGAGAGGCCTATGTCCAGCAGTGGGTAACTGTGGGCTGATGGTGATGACGATGTTAATATGTCATTGAGTAAAGGTCTGAATCTGTCGTGCAGTGTTAGGTTTTAATGAACTAGATAAATTTGGATTAAAAAGCCGGAATATTGCTTGATATAGTCGAAGCAGGTTTTCTCTGAAGTGGCTGAATTGGAAATTTTTGATGGTCGAGAAACATTTAAAAGAAAGATGACTCGAACTAGAGGAAAGAAGTCCACATTACCGACCAATGGGCAAGGGTCTGTCCTTGGATTGATAAATGAGCTCAAAGCTTACCTGGTGTTAACTGGATACCGAAATCCGTAGATCAATTCCACTTTCCATTTAGTATAAGGCCTGTCCTTCACTTAAAATTGGAACGCACAGAAATTAGTTAGATAGTGGAACAAACAGGCTACTACTAATCACCCTCCCACCAGTAAATGCCCGTTGGCGCATGCTGTACTCTGGTACAATGCTCCAAGAATGCTATTACCCATTATCCGATTAATCGCTTAGGCACTTCCTAAATTACCCACTGCAAGAAATGGCGTCGTTGTAGACTTACATCATACCGAATAATCGTCCACGTCCCAATAAATTCAAAGACTGCAAGAGCTATATACAGAAGTAATTAAGCGACCATTAATCGCTATAACATTTTATAACTAATACGGTAGAATTTTAAACCAATACCAATTAATGCAGGATCATTTTATTTCCATATTATAACCGACAGGCTTTTGAGCTTTGATTCAATTTAATGTTTACAAAAACATTACACTGTTACTAGTAAGTGCTGCCGCACATAATTTGCGTAGTACAGGAAATAATGTTATGAAATAATTGAAATGTTTAGATTCTACTTTAAATAACATGTACAAAAAATTTTATTCAAATGGTAATAATAAAATTAGATTTTGGGAAAAAGTGATACGTTTATACCATGATCAGTTTTGATCATGTCACAAGCGTTTTCAGCGATCATTATAGTTGGAGCATTGATGTTAGCACTCGGTATGATAGGGATAACGCTGGCATCTACTACTCTTAGACCAGAAACGCCTCTTACTCGTAGCCTCTCGTCAACCACACCCGTTGGGCCCATCGCGCAAGTGCCCGAAGGATGCCATTCTGTCGAAGCTGTATTCAAAATATGACATTTCCAATATTCGTGGCTGCCCAATGATAAAAATTTGCATTGCGGTACGTGCATATCAACTACATGCGCATTAACGCTTCGAAACAATGTAGTATTAAGTATTTTAAGGAAATCCTCCACACTACGAGCATGTTTGTCTAAATCCTCACCATTGCTATAATATCCCGTATATATACGAGGTTTATCATATGGGATTTTCGTGGGTAGTTTAACTTCACCTCTCGATTTTGGATGTAAAAGAGACAACATAACGAAAACCGTTTCGCTCTTTTTGACAACATTACTGAATGTATTACAAATTTCGTCGACTAATCCGTATGTGAATGAACAAACCAACAACGATAAGGGTGAATACATAGGGAGAGGAAAGACACATGCTTGATAATCTGGAATACTTTGTGATTTATTAAGAGCGCCGTGTCCGATAAAGACAGGCGTAGGGAATTTATCTAAATTGGAAAGAATGAATAGGTTGTCTATAACAGTATTGATGTCGTTACCACCGGCAATGCTTAGGACAGTTATTGGATGATCCATTAAATTTTGTCCTACATTTGGTGAATCAACTAGCACTTTAATATTCTTTTCTATTAAATGAAGACTTGGCCCGATTCCAGAGAGCATCAACAACTGTGGACTGTTAATTGCACCTGCAGATAATATTACTTCTTTTTTTGCTAATACACGAATCATTTTGAATTTCTTAAGTATCAATTCAACACCAACGGCTTTTCTATTATAATCGAAAATAATTTTCGTGGCTAATGCGTTTTTTAAGACAAATAAGTTTTTACGATCTTTGATAGGTCCTAAAAAAGCAGTGGCCGTACTTTGACGAATACTGTCATCAACGGTGTATTGCAAATGAGAGTAGCCAATCTGTTCAGGCCCATTAGTGTCTTCCAAACGTTATAGGCGGCTTCTTTGAACGCTGGAAAGTATTTTTTAGAATATTTATTCCAACTTGGTTTCGTAACACTGAGATATCCGTCCAGTCCATGCAGCTCAGCCGATTTGCTACGCAAAGTAGACACGTCGTTTAGTTTCTCGCTCTTCTTGAAATATTTTAAGACTGCGTCCCAATTCCAACCAGGGTTTCCTTGTTCGGCCCAGCTATCGTAATCCGCCTTATTTCCCCTGACGTAGAACATGTAATTGGCACCAGAGGAACCGCCCAACATTTTGCCACGGGTATAATGAATGTTTTTAGTTTTATGTGCTTGGCTCGAATAAAAGTCATTGACTGTATAATAGTTCCAGTCTGCTTCTGAATAATCTACAAATGAGAAGAGTCCAGGAATCTGTAATTAATTACACACAATACATACTTTGATATTGCTATTCATTCTATAAATATATATATAAAACGAGCGCACATTTTTTCGTAATTAAACCCAACATAAATATAGATAAACTATAATTTACGTACATGAAATATCACCACACACGCATATTCTAAGCTAATAACAACGTAATCTAAGGTAATGTATACAGACAGACATCCACTGCTGGACATAGGTCTCCTCAAAGCCCTCCAGAACGACCGGTCCAGCGGTGTGGGCATCCAGCGAATTCCCGCCACCTTTAACAGATCGTCAGTCCACCTTGTGGAAGACCTACCCACGCCGTGTCTTCTTGTATCGCCACTCGACCACATTTCGTCCCCAGTCGCCATTTGTTCTACGAGCAATGTACTCACTACTACTTCAACCTCGCAAACTGGGATAGTTCTTGCTTAATTAGTATTAACTAAAAACTCACTTTCGATGTAAGTGGGGGATTATCGCCCGCCTCTATGAGGAGTACATTCCAATCAGAGATTTCAGTAAGTCTATTGGCCACAACACATCCGGCTGAACCTGCTCCAATTACCACGAAATCAAACGCTTGACCATCTGTTGAAAGCAGTGTTTTTTTTAGTACATCATTGAAGCCGCTGCCTCTTATTTCTGGCATGGAGCATTTGTTTGTTTTGTGTTGAATTACCAGGGCCCTTTGACATAATAATGTGAATCCTGCCACACATATTGACAACTAAACTACTATATCGTGTAGGTAATACCTACTTTAAGATAAACCACATCGCTACTTCGCGACAGATGATCAGAACAGTGCTCAAATACCTACCCGTTTGGGCAAAGTTACATTTCATTTCCAGATTTGATTTTATCCCGTCATCATGGTAGTCGTCTTATATGAATAAAATGACATGTCATTGTCAAGAGTGTATAGAAAATTAACTTCTTTTGTGTTATCGACTGAAGCGCGGACGTATTCTCGTGACGTGTGTATGTTTCGGTGGTTGCGGGTGAACTGTCGGCATGTCGGCGCCCGAAGAGGCGCGCGCGCGGCTTGCTAAAATGAAAGCCCTTCGGTCGCTGCTCTTTGAGTCTTGCCGGGAGCCGACAGCGAGAGCTCCAGATTGGTCGCAACGCGCGGTCAGACGCGGCTGCGGACGCGGCAGGCGTTTGGGTTCCTATACTTAGTCTTCTATTTTTCAATTCAGCTAGCTAAGAAAAGGGTGTTTTTTTAGGTTATATAAACTATTTTTTATTTAGTTATGTTATTTCTTTTTAACTTTCACAGTGATAATTACTTAGAAAGTATCGGCCTTTTAGTGGTGCACTATATTTGAAAACAGGCTAACACCCCGGTCGTTCCATGATTTATTTCCTCACAAAACTACATGTTTCATCCAGTGCATCACCATTGCGTGAGACCTTGTGTGTGGACTTTAAGTACCTAATCAAGTTCTACTATACGATGATAGGCTCTGTAACTATTGGAACGTTAGCGGGGAATTAGGGTACGATTCCCGAGACGGATCCTGAGAAACGGCTATCATATCCAAGGAAGACAGCAGATGCTTACACGCCTTAGTACCTGGCACAAGAACTATGTTATTTTAACTTTCATTTTAAGGATAATTAAAAATTTCATTTAAGAATAACATATGTCATCGGTTTTTGATAAGTTTGCGAAGTTTCAACTCAAACCGAAGCTATGAATCTATGAAAAATCAAATTCAAAGATCCTGTTATATAGAAACACAGCAAGCTATTGAAAGTGTTAAAAAGAATCGTCTAATCAGTTCACCCAGAAAAAAGTTTTGAGGGAACCTAACCTAACCATATAATAAACAGTCGAGTTGGTAAGCTCTTCCTTTTTTAATGTCGCTTGAAAAAAGTAATATTATATGTATAATAATAGCGGCTGAACATGCTAAATTAATGAGGCCGGTAATAATTATTAATAATTGCATAGGTTACCTTGAATAACAGCTTGGTCTGGATAGTCTACTGCGTCATATTGTAACAATGATAAGGCGGTGAAGATCGTTTGCAATAATTTCGCTAAAGTAAGTATTTTAGTGACGCTCAATAGCAACGACATTAATGTTGTCAAGATCATCGCAAAGAACTGGGAAACAGTACTTCTGCAACAAAATCTGCAAAAAATTTTTTTACTAACATTATTAAATCTGTTATCATGCAATTAAAGCATTACCTAACCAAAATTTCCTTGCAAATTGTAACAGGAGAATAAACCGCCATATATTCAGTCGGTTATCTTTTTTATTATATATATATGTGAGACGAACTCAGAGGCTACCTGGTATTTGAGTGAACACAAGGCATAAATGCCGTCACCCATTTTGAAACGAAATATTAGGTTATATTGCACTAAGCTTGCCGCGCAATATCATGTGCTTTTAAGCTCAGAAATAAGTATGAAAGGTAGAAGTAATAAAGACTATCTTGTATAGGTGGCAAATTAGAAAAGTGTACACCTGTAAACACTAAGTTATTGTCGGAAGATTCACCGAAATAGCGCTAGTGTAAGAAGTGGAAATTATACGAATATAGCACTTTTAAACACAGTGAAGTAGGTATGCTGGGTTGTGCAGTAAAAAATACGAAGTATTTGAAATCTCGACTATTCATTTTATTAATATTTTCGTAGGAACTACTTCGAATTTAATACCCTGCTCTGATTACGGCGCTGTCTTTAAAATCTTCTTTCTTCTCCCTTTCAACGGACACTTTTTAATACGCTGATGATGACACAGACGGTCTTCCTTACTTCGACCATCCATAGAGATAATGGAGCACAGAACTGAACAGAGCGCCTCCAAATACAAACTATCGATTACAACTGACACATTGGGATCCCGTTCAAACCGGTGTTTTCGTGGTCTGACAATTTAAATCATAACACCATCCACAAGTGAACCTTAATGAAACTCATTAACCGATTGTTTTAAATTAGTTTACGAGTTTACCTCGCTAATTTCATTCTGAGCGATTTTTTAATTTGGTAATGATGGTAAGTAATAAATGTTTACAAATTTAACTTAATTATATTAAACTATTTATATATTGCAATGGAGCAAAGCACCTGTCGTTCCCTGCCTTTATTCTAGATAATCTTTAAAATACTCACGAAAATAAATTGATATTTTCAAAAGATTATCATAACAACTACCATATCTATAACATACCTAACAACGTTTGGCTGCTGGTCAATATGTAAAAATTACTCACATTTAACAGACAACTTATAAAAAATTTTAATAATTTATTCTATTTTTTTTAATATTATGCAGGCACCTTGTACCTCACGAATTTGTAGTATACGTTTTATAACTAACATTAAACCAGCATAAAGTCATAACTTACATAATATATCACGATCCACCTATAATTTAGGAATAAAAATCTATAGATAGGTACTATAATTAAAAGAAAAATAAACTTAAAAAACGAATGAAATTACTGTAACCTAATGTGCATGAAATACGTACCTATTCAAAATACAACATTATAAAATGTGGGCTATGATAATAATAAACAAAAATTAAACAAAATAAGTAAATAAAAATAAATTAATAAAAAGAAAAATAAATAAAAAATAAACAAAAAAAGAAGGTAAAAATTGTGAATTTTTAGTAGAGTTGTAGTTCTGTGTTTTTACGTATGTTTTCCCAGGGCTTCCTGACTATGACAATGTGTTCGAGTTCATCTTTCAATTTAATTTTTGTGTCTGTTTCTTATTTTTATTTTAAGTAGTAAACTACATTATTACAAAACTTTTATTTAAGTTTGTGCACACGTAGGTATATCCTTAAATCCTTAAATAAACCTACAGGGAAAGGGGGTGATTGAAATTCTGCGCTGTTTGATGCACATCCACTTTGAACAGCATCAGCAGAACCACCTACTTTTTGCCCTTTTGTCTTTTCTTTTATTTATTTACCTGTAATAATCTAAATGTGTGTTTATGGCAATAAGTAAATAATTGTATTATTATCATTCTTAAATATCAATTTCTATTTCTATCGATACACCTTGAGACGTGATGCTGAAGTTTTACTGAACACAAATTCACGAATGACTTTTACGATGAAGAAATAATATCGTGCAATAAAAATCAAAACTGCAACTATAGAACTGAAGCTTGGAATTTGCATCACAAGGCGGGTAGAGTCATATATGTTGTGAGTGTCTATGGGTAGTTCACTCATCTAAGCAATTAAAAACTTAATACCAAACCGCTAAATCGATTTTGACGATTTTTTTTATATTTTTGCTTAGATGGGTGGACGAACTCACGGCCCACCTGGTGTTAAGTGGTTACTGGAGCCCATAGACATCTACAACGTAAATGTGCCACCCACCTTGAGATATAAGTTCTAAGGTCTCAGTATAGTTGGCTTGGAAGTAATTTAAACCCTTTACCCATTGTTGAGGACGAGTCTCTACCCTTATTACCAAGGATATAAGTTTAAGTATACGCAGACCAAGTTGCGGGCGGAAAGCCAGCTACAATACTCTACTAGCTACTCTACTGTTTTATGATGTTCTTCAAAGGATTCCACGACCCACACAATGGCTTAACCCTGTAACGTGGGTCATTACCTAATTTACTCGTATAAGATATTTTTTTCAAATAATCCACAACGTTGCAGTTAAACTTATTTTTTATTTATTTTATAGATATCAGAATGAATTTTATCGGCAATTTCATTGCATCGATTAAGGTTATGTCGATAAAACCATTTACGGAGCTATTGCAAGTTGTTTTCGCTGTACTGGCAACATTGAACTTGAAGATGGGAGGGTATCCGGAGCAAAACGTCTTAAAAAGTAAATATATTTCTACGCTTCCTTTAGATACTTACATATCGGTTCTAAATTTACATAATAATATATATGTAAGTCGTTGTGAAGATCGACCTTCATCACGTATCACGGTGATCCCATGGCTATCCTGCAAAAATGGAATTGGATGACCTGGAGAGTTTACGTGGACGCGAGCCTGACCTAACACTACATTTGCACAGGCCATATTGCATACGACATGTATACGACTTCGAAAACGGGAGAAAATATTATGTTACATAAAAGTGTTTTTTTTTTTGAACAGATTTTTCATCTTACGACATAATTATTGTCGGCGCTGGTTCATCAGGCTGCGTCCTGGCCAACCGACTCTCTGAGATCTCAAACTGGACAGTGCTGCTACTGGAGGCCGGAGAGGATCCTTCAATCGAATCCACGGTTAGCTTACAAATAACAGACGCAGTTACGATTACGCAACATGATAGTAGCAGTTTCAAGATAAGTAATTGAATCATTTGCTGGTGCCATGCCGTCTTGTACTAGAAACCCCACTTTTGCCGTCAATTGTCATCGAAGATAGTCGAGCCGTTCGTTGTACAGTGTACGACAAGTACAGTGAACCTCCTAAAATATGGAACGAAATATTCGTACGTGCGATACCCCCCTCCCCCCGCCTTACCCCCGCTGAGACAGAGCTCTCAGGAGCCAGAAAATACGCGCCCTCGGCGCGCGTTGTCGACCAGCAATATATTGTACATCAGTCTTAGCTTTTTTCAACTGTTTTTTTTTTATTTCAGTTATTGTGTCGCTTTTCTATTAAAATCTCATACAAATCAATGTAAACATCATTTCCATATCTTCTTCGCAAACAGCCCGGAACACCGAACTCAAAAAAGCTCACAAAAGTCCCGCCAGTCGGACTTTTAGTGTTAAAACATATTATTACCATAATACTCAACACGTAGTCTAATGTGTGGCCGCTTATAACTTGATCGTGAGCTCGTTTCGTGCGGAGCAAGTGAAAATCAGACAAATACCATTCCATATCATTCTGAAACAAGAACTACAAATTACTACAAATTGTATTAAGCATTATAAATATCATTCCACAGATACCTGGATTGTTTCCATTTGTTGATTACTCGTACGAAGATTGGAACTACAGAACCGTTAATGATGATTATTCATGTCAAGCGCATACAGAAAAAAATATTCATTTGACGAGAGGCAAAATGGTTGGTGGCTCTAGTGGATCAAACTACATGTATTACGTCCGAGGGAACAGACATGATTATGACTCTTGGGAAGAAATGGGTAACAAAGGTTGGGACTACGAATCAGTACTACCATATTTTATTAAAAGTGAACGACTTGGAGATGACACAATATTGAAGAGCCCCTCTGGATCTTTCCACGGGACAAAGGGATATCTCGGTGTTACGAAACCGAGCTGGAGAGACAAAGTAGATTTTACAGAATTCGAACAAAACGAACGTAAGCATCTATTGGACTTCAACGGACCGGAGCAGATGGGTTACGCACTACCGACATTTACTGTTGCTGATAATGTTCGCCAGAGCACAGGCTACGCTTTCTTGAGACCCATAAAAAAACGTAAAAATTTGTTTCTTTCAAGAAAGTCTTTCGTCAGGAAAGTTTTATTTAATGATGCAAAAGAAGCAAAAGCTATAGAAGTCATGCAAAATGGTAAAATACTGATAATTAAAGCAAGACAAGAAATAATAATATCCGCTGGTGCAATAAACAGCCCGCAGCTATTGATGCTGTCAGGGATCAGCCCAAAAGAGCATCTAACTGAGATGGCTATTTCAGTTATCAGTGAATCACCAAACGTCGGAAAAAACTTACAAGACCATGCCACTGTTCCACTCATCATAACTGAAGATAAAAGCAAGGTCACTTTTTTACAAGATGTTCAAACGTTTACCAAAATAAATGAGATGCCCGCACCGTGTCGTATAGGATTCGCTGCGGTCAATAAAACGCAAACTATACCAGACTACCAAATACTTTATTACAGATTTCCCGTTGGTACCATAATTCCTGTTTGGATTTGTAGCTTTGTATATGGTTTGGCTGACAGCATTTGCATATCTATCGCGAAAGCAGCACAGAGTAAAGGTGTTATTTTAGCTCTTGTAGTTCTTTTGTATCCAAAATCAACTGGTAAAGTTATTCTTAAAAGCAAAAGCCCTGGCGAACCCCATTAATTTACACAGGCTATTATTCTCAAGACGTAGATTTAGAGAAGCATGCAAAATACATCGAAGACTTTTTGACTTTGCTCGATACAAAACACATGAGAAAAACTCACGCGCAACCTCTGAACCTAAATGTAAGGCAATGCAAGCATCACAAGTTTAATACTAGAAAATATTGGAAGTGTCTTGCTTTGAATGTAGTTACGACTCTCTGGCATTCTGTCGGTACTTGCGCTATGGGTCCTGAAGGAGTAGGTGTAATTGACTACAAACTGAGAGTACATGGTGTGAAGAAACTGAGAGTCATTGATGCCAGTTCGATGCCGAAGATAGTCGGTGGGAATACAAATGCTCCTACTATCATGATTGCTGATAAAGGAGCTGATATCATTAAAACTGATCACGGTTTTATTGGACACCCTGACAACTAACAAAATGCTATGACGTGAAACGTTTGACGAATACGATTAAATTAGTTTTGAAGTACAAACATGCGTAATTTTGTTGATTTGAAAGCTCCTTAACACCAACATGTGTTTTTGTAATCAATCAATCATTACATGCTGCTAGAGCAACGGCTCTCAACAAGCGCGTTGATAAACAATGTATACTTTCGTTTAATAAATAAATAATGTGTGACTTGCCTTGACTGATGTTTTTAAAATGATGACGTCTGTGTTGCTGACGCCATTTTCTTCATCATTATCATTGCCTTCCATAATGACAGTAATTAAGACTCACTTTTCCAATGAATTCCATTTATTACATTTCAAGTGTAAGTTAATAACAGAGAGCTCCGCTTCGTTAGACTGCTCGAGCCGGACTGCATAGATAATACACATAAATTATAGCTAAGCAACCCAAGCACTCCACAAAAATGTTTACGGGCGTCGGCTACTAGATGGCTTCACTTCGATTAGTTTCTCATTGCACCTGTTGATGGCAGTAACAAATTACCTATTTTCACAAATCACTAATTGATAAAATTTAATCAATTTGTCTTTAACAAATAAAGACTTGTATGATTTTTGTTTATTATATAATAATTAAATGCTTTAACTTTAATAAAATATAAGTTTATGGACATTAACTACAAGATTTCGATAGTTTCCATACAAAAAAATATTTGTCTTAAAGTATCGCAGTTTTAGGGCACTGCCGGACTGTTTTGTGCGACAATAGTCACTCGTATTTAAAGTAGAAAGTGGGGGTAGCTTAGTCATGAATTCTCATAAATACCGTCTTAGACAGTTGTTGAAATGCGTAACATTAAGGAAACAATTAACTTTAACTATTTTCAGTTAACTAGATAGTGAAATTGCGCCGACATGTAAAATTTAATAAATGTAGCTATTCCTTCACAAAACTTTGCCTAAAAGTATGTAAAGGTGTCACGAATTTATAAATACGTAGTATGTCAGTCTGTCGGTAAAATAGCTTTAATGGTATGATTCTGTCATTCAGTGTTAGGGTTTTATGAATTACTAGCGGCCTGCTCCGGCTCCGCTCGGGTCTTTAACAAAAATTTCAACGATATTTGACATGATGTATTTTTTTAAATAAAAGAACACTATTGCGGCATAACTATAGACCTATGCTGTCGCGACACTTTTTGTAAATATAATGTGCTCTACAAAGTCTTAGTACATTATTTTATTCTATCATCAATAGTTTTCACAGAGCACGCGATGTAAAGAATATTTTAGGTATTTTTTTACACCTTGGGTTACATTATTGGAGTTTTAGTAAGGATCCCTAATTTTTTTCAAAAATATTATAGCCTATGTCACTCGAGAATAGTGTAGCTTCCTAGCAGTGAAATAATTTTTCAATTCGGTTCAGTAGTTTCGGTGCCTATTCAATACAAACAAACAAATCTTCCCTCTTTATAATATTAGTATAGATTAGCATAGACATATATTTCGATTGAAAAACGGCGAGTTTTTTAGCGAGTATTTTATCGGATTATTTCGAAAAATGTCCAATGTCGACCATGGATCAAGAAAGACTGATTGTGAAACTAGTAGAGTAGATACGTTGTCTAGTAGAGTAGATACCGCGAGATTTGAGCGGGCCGAGACCGGAGCGAGATCGAACCGTGAACGGCGTCATAGAGTGGATCGAGCTTTAGTGTTTCTTTTGGTTATATCACTTATAACATGCGTTGTCCGTAGCTTGTGAACCATTTATAGTACTATCTGAGAAAGTTCATAAGTGAAGAAAAAAAGCTGGGTGTTGTTCATAACTTTATTACATTTTAATCTATTTACTGAATTATCAATTTCATTTCATTCAATTTCATTTCCATTGTTATTGTTATTTTCACATTCAGATGTTTTTTTTAATTTAACAGAGATGCCACTGGCCTTTTTTGAAATTTAATTGCTAAGTAGTTTATTTTCATTGCTTTTGCCAATGGACGAATCAAGCAAAAAACAAAATTGTCATACGTCATTACTGTCAAATGACAAATAATGGTTGATAGCCAGCTTGTAAAAATAATTTATTCATAGGTAAATAAAAATAACTGATAATATTAACTTCAAACAAATAAAGCTATTTGAGATTTTATATACTTTAGCCTGTTTCTATAAATAATCGGAAAAATGACGAATCTGGATGTAAGTATTGTTTGAATTAAACTCAATTCTATGACTAATATTTAGAAAAAAGGTACGTTTACATTTTGTAAATTGTCGATAGAAAGTACAATTGAAAAAAAAAACAAATATCTATCTTACAAGAATTAAAATACCTTAAAAGATACCAAACATGACTTACCTAACAACTTACTTATATATAAAACTAGCTGACCTAGCAGACTTCGTAGTGCCTCAATCGATAAATAACAGATCTAAAATTTTGTATAAAATAAACTTACAACAAACAAACAACCAAACACAAACCTAAAGGAATCCGTCCGACGGGGGACACATCAAAGGAAAAACAAAATTGTTATTTTTATTGAATTCCGAGCATTTTCATATTTATCTACCTTTTAAACCTTCTATGGACTTCTACAAATAATTCAAGGCCAAAATTAGTCAAATCGGTCCAGCCATTCTCGAGTTTTAGCGAGACTAACGAACAGCAATTCATTTTTATATATATATATTACTTTTAAGCAATATATGTCACTGATTAGATCTTAATCTAGAATTACTACAATTAAAAGGGAAAAAAAAACAATGAGTTTGATAGAAATCCTCTTAATATCGTACAAAAATTCTTAATGTACAATAGAAATATATGAAAAATAATATTTTACTGTTTTTATTGAGTTGATTGAGAGTGAGAGATTGAGAAAGTTCTCAAACTTGCCTTTTTCTCATTACATAGAAATAATAACTAAAACAAAAAAATTCAATTAAAAAGAAGAGTCACCATTGTAAATAGTTATCATGGTAATATTTCAGGTAAGCAATAGTAGCACAGACAGCAGCTCTGGTTCTTCATCAGACTCAAGCAGCAGTGACAGTACATCCACCAGCTCTGGCTCTGGGTCCAGCAGTTCTGATTCTGAGTCATCAACTTCTGACACTCCTGTAACCTCAACTGCTCCAGCACCTAAATCTCCTACTAAAGCTAAAGAACCTGAGAAAAAGGAAGATGATAATCCAGAAACCACCACCAAGTCTAAGGCTTCATCTTCAAGTGATGATGATGTACCAAAATTGGAGAGCCCAAAAACCTTACCTCCAAGAAGACGCTGTTCTGCAAAACCTAAAACAGTCGCAATGGTACTAGCCAAAGGTAAAACGGCACTGAGGTCCTCGGGAGCTAAAACACCAAAACCAGCAGTAAAAACTGGATCAAAACCAAAACCAGAGACACGTGATTCTAATGCATTAAAGAAAAAAAGCATCTTCTCTCCTGATAATAGCTCAGAATCTGAATCGGAAAGTAAATCATTGAAAAGTCCAAAAGAATCTCCGAGAAGTAAACGAAGCTCACGGAAATCGAGTGAGGAGAAGGTTGCCCCTGCAACACCATTAGGAAATGACGATTCAAATTCCAAAGATTCTAAAGACTCCAAAGATAGTGTAAAGAGAAAAAACGGAAACAAAGCAAATGGTCCACCATCAAAGAAATCACCAGACAACAAAAGTGTATCATCCTGTTCATCGAGTCAGTCCTCAATTGAATCTGTATCTTCAGACAGCGACAGCGAACCATCTACGAAAAAAGAAAATGGTAAAACTGGAAAGGTCAAACCGAATCCCACTAAGGTATGTTCAAAAAATAAACTGTTGATTATCAGATAGATTTTTACGTTTTGTACGTTTTCTGGTGCTTAGCAGTTGCCGGAATAATCCAAAGACTCGGTACTGGTGTATTAATGATGATTGTTATACTGTATAGAAGTAGACAATTGATGGTGCTGAATGAATGGTGAATGGGTAAAATTATTTACACTCTCACTTCTGTCACAGTAGACAACAAATACCACCCACCCATTATAACAAATTTAGAATATCTTACCAAAGTATTTTATTTACCAAACTAATTAAATTTTGAATCTATATTAAAGTGTATTAGACAGGTTATTCGTTCTCCTTTTAATAAAATGGATTGCTAAGTGTGGATCGTATAAAAACAGATACACAGTGAACTAAGCTATTACCAAATAGATGTGTTTATGTTCATAATTCACTAAATAAGAGAATAAAATTTAATAGATATTTATAAATTAATATTTTTAGCATAATATAATTTCTTATGAATGTCATACCTATCTATCCATCTCAAAACCATATTAACAAAAAATGTAATTATAACTCAATGTCTATTATATTGTCTCAGCAGCAAGAAGATGTAATAAAAATAGATACACTAGAAGCAACAATGCCTAGAAAGCTAACCAGATCACTTTCCGCCCGGGTTTCACGTATAGCAGCTGCAACGAAGATTAATAACACAGATACGGATTCTGAAGTTGATGAAAAAGAGAAAGGGTATGTCGGCATTTTACATTAGCTTATAAAAACGTTTTTATATACCAGTGAATATATGGATAACACATATGATTTGTGAAAAAAATATTTTTTTTTTTTTTTCTTGAAAAATCTAACTTAACATCTCTTTGTGTAAATGTTATCAGAATTTATAATATTTCATTATAAAGATGTTATAATAAATAAATGTGTTACAATATCAATTATATTTTAATTTCGTTTTTTTTTTCTCAGAAAAGATACCAAAAAACCTCTAAAAGGCAGGCCTAGTATTCAAACCCGATCACCAGTAATACCACCACTTTTGACAACGGCTGAACCATCAGAGCGTCGTTGTCCTGTGCGAGGATGTGATTCCTTAGGACATTTGGGTTTGAACTTCAAACTAGTTAAATAGTTGTTAAAGACATTTAATAAATACAGGTGGAGTGTGTCAAAGCAATATTCCTTGAAAAGTTGCATGATGAATTGTTGCCATGCTCTGTTATATACTATCACACGTAGCTTAATTTTTCACATCAAGTTGGTATTGTTTTTCTGTGGTATTTAGGCTTCAGATCATGTTATTGAATACGTGTTGTGCTTAGTTTTTTAGTGTGTACCTACTACTTTTATATATAACCAGATTTGTCAAGGAGTTGAATAAGTGAAAAAAAACAATGTTTTCATTTCCTGTTCGGTTCTCATATTTCCTTTGCAGTGGGTCATCCATGCTTTTATCTGGTTTTCGGTCACTTCTATAGAGCTTGTTACCGCGACTGTGACGTGAATAATAAAATATTAATACATTTTTATTTATTACTTATATTGGTGGACGAGCTCATAGCCCACCTGGTGTTAAGTGGTTACTGGAGCCTATAGACATCTATAACGTAAATGCGCCACCCACCTTGAGATATAAATTGTAAGGTCTCAATATAGCTACAACGGCTGCCCCACCCTTCAAACCGAAACGCATTACTGCTTCACGGCAGAAATAGGCAGGGTGGTGGTACCTACCCGCGCGGACTCACAAGAGGTCCTACCACCAGTGAGCATTGTTGCGGCAGGTGGCAAGGCGGAGCGGCACTTCACGTGGGCGGCGTGTCCGCTGTACCACAACGTGTCGGGCGCGTGGTGCGCCGCCGCCAGCGAGGAGCGCGCCGCCGCCGCCGCCGCCCGCCGCCGCGCCCTCGCGCACCTGTCGCAGCGGCCGCGCTCCATGCCCACCATAGAGCAGCGAGCCTACCAGCTCAAGGTCAAGGTCAGTCCGCCGCTGTCTGCGCGCCTAGCTGTAACTTAGCAGAAGTGAAAGCCATGTTCAGTCTTCTCTCCCACCATAAATAGATCGACAATGAAACGATATTTTTTGGACGAACGAATTCCTTATGGGACGATGCGGAGGGGTACCCTAACCGGGAAAGAACGTCCGTAACGTAAGATTTTTATTAGTAATGCACACAGTATGCGACTTAACTTTGTGATAGCGTACAAAAAACAACATATTTTTTATCATTCATTGACCACGATCTCAGAGCGTTCGTTTGCGCAATACACTAACTCTTATGCAAACAACCGTGAATGAAGTGTACCACAATAAGTTCGCACGTTACCGAATGACCGTGGGTTGTTGCGAAACCTCCAGTTTTATTTTCTCTATACCTCGAATAGAACTTAAAATTAATATTTTTATAATAAGGAACTTCGTTCCTATCCGGTGTCCCACGACATCACACATCTTTTTTTTTATTGCTTAGATGGGTGGACGAGCTCACAGCCCACCTGGTGTTAAGTGGTTACTGGAGCCCATAGACATTACAACGTAAATGCGCCACCCAATTTGAGATATAAATTCTAAGGTCTCAGTATAGTTACAACAGCTGCCCCGCCCATCAAACCGAAACGCATTACTGCTTCACGGCAGAAGCAGGCAGGGTGGTGGTACCTACCCGTGCGGACTCACAAGAGGTCCTACCACCGGTAATTACGAAAATTATAATTTTGCGGGCTTGTTTTTTATTGCACGACGTTATTCCTTCAGCGTGGAAGTCAATCGTGAACATTTGTTGAAAATTTATTAGAAATTAAATTAAATAATTTATCAAAAATTTTGCTTAAGGATATGCGTTCGAAATGGAAGGGTAGTCAGGAGCTAAACGAGAAGTTGGCAGCGTCGGGCAACGATGAGTTGACGGAAGAAAGGGAACCGATATTGGAGGGCTTCGCTCCCGATTACGATCTGAGATTGTTCCGGGAGGCTCAGGCCTTGGCCGCCATCAAGATAGAAGAAGAACTCGGTGAAATAATCACAGATAGAGGCACTAGGTGAGTTATCGTTAGTCTATCTTATTTTATCATCATCATTACATAATATAAAACAAAGTCGCTTTCTCTGTCCCTATATCCCTATGTATGCTTAAATCTTTAAAACTACGCAACGGATTTTGATGCGGTTTTTTTTTAATAGATAGAGTGATTGAAGAGGAAGGTTTATATGCATAATAACATCCATTAAATAGTGGAGAAATCAATAATAAATTACAGTTTCCGGAGCGAAGCGAGGAATCTGTGTATCACAATAGGTTTTAACTGGTGGTAGGACCTCTTGTGAGTCCGCGCGGGTGGGTACCACCACCCTGCCTATTTCTGTCGTGAAGCAGTAATGCGTTTCGGTTTGAAGGGTGGGGCAGCCGTTTTAACTATACTGAGACCTTAGAACTTATATCTCAAGGTAGGTGGCGGCATTTACGTTGTAGATGTCTATGGGCTCTGGTAACCGCTTAACCTAAGCAAATAAAAATAAAAAAGATTATTATGATCCCGTAATTCCTAATAGCTAGTTTTAAACACATAAAAATGATGTAACCCGACAGCAATAAAAATATAAAGTTTATCCTATTAAAGGACGTATCACGACAGGTTCGTAGTGATGGGTAAATACATGATGGAGGTGTGGTACCAGTCGCCGTACCCCGGGGCGGCGGCCAGGGTCCCGCGCCTCTTCGTCTGCGAGTTCTGTCTGGCGCACCAGCAGAGCGCCGCCGGGGCCGCGCGACACCGAGACAAGTGCGTCTGGAGGCACCCGCCCGGAGACGAGGTTCCGTATCATTCATAAAGCCCTAATTTTTTTTAAGAGATTTTATGACCTGGTAATTAAGACCTTTAAGTCGTGTCTTATTTTAATTTATATTCTTATTTTAACGAACAATGATAATATGAAGTGAAATGAAATGAAATGAGATGATATGGGATGATATAATAATATAATCTCAGTAAAATGGTGGTCATTTACTGAGACTATAAAGCCCCCATTATTGCCTCTCGATCACAGACACATAGGCCTCTCCCCCCTTCCATCTTCTTCTATTTTTCTTTTGATATCGTGATAGTTAACTTGTCGCAACCCTAGTTGTGATTGTAACTAATTTAAGGCAACATTAATATCATAATTGCCATTTAGGGTGTGCAAGTGTGCAAGACGTTACACTATACAACTGAGACTTAGAACTCATACAGGTGTACAGGAAGGACGATCTCAGCGTTTGGCAAGTCGACGGCCGGAAGCACAAGCAGTACTGTCAGCAGCTGTGCCTGCTGGCCAAGTTCTTCCTCGACCACAAGACCCTGTACTACGATGTGGAGCCGTTCCTCTTCTACGTGATGACCAACGCCGACAGCGAGGGTTGTCACATCGTGGGATATTTCAGTAAGGTACGATCGTTTAAAACGTTTTTTTTTTAATGCTTAGATGGGTGGACGACCTCAAAGTTGAAAAATTGTCCACATGTAAACGGCATGTTATTGTTGGAAGATTCGCCGAAATATGTGGTCAGAGGATATTTTTTAATACACTGAGATGGTGCTCCTTACTTCTACCATCCATAGGCTTTACGAATAAAATGCGATTTTTTTGTTTTTTTTTCCTGCCTTTTTTTATTGCTGCGATGGGTGGCCGAGCTCACAGCCCACCTGGTGTTAAGTGGTTACTGGACCTCATAGACATCTACAACGTAAATGCGCCACCCACCTTGAGATATAAGTTCTAAGATCTCAGTATAGTTACGGCTGCCCCACCCTTCAAACCGAAACGCATCACTGCACTTACGGCAGAAATAGGCAGGGCGGTGGTACCCACCCGCGCGGACTCACAAGAGGTCCTACCACCAGTTAGGCTCACAAACTTATTTTGTCTACTGCCCACTTCGAGAATAAATTCTTTTCCAGCGCCCCCATTTTTTTTCTGGGTCTCTTACCGCCCCCCTTTAGGCCTGTAGCGCCCACAAGGGGACGTTATCACCCACTTTGGGAAAGGCTGGTTCAAATTAATATCCAGTGCTTTTGCGTTTCGTTCCCTGTAAAACGGGGAGACGTCATGAAGGTACACAGTGACGTCATATTAGCAATGGATAATGAAACGTGCATGATGTGTTCACGGGTGCTCACGGTCGTCAATCTGCTAACAAACATTATAAAATGTTAATGCAATCTCGATATGATTTTTCAATAACCTCCTGCCGCTCTTTACTAAATACTCAACATTACTAAGTACCCTCCCGGAGTCGTAATTCTTGGGAACTCTCTAACAGATGCGGGTGAGTGATACCGATACATCTCCTAAAGTGTTCTTAAAAATTAATAAAAATATCACAAACAAGTGCTTGTAAATATGGTTGCTTAAAATTGATATTCCTCAAGAATTTCTTGAATTCTACAAAACAGCTGAGTTATTTCTGATCACTCTGGATAATTAGAATTATGAAATAAAGTTGTACATCCATTGTTGTTAATTTGCCGTATTATTAATAAACGTTGTCGTTATCCAGACAATCTTGGAATACTGACAATAATTTTATTTAGCTTTTCAATTACCCAGAGTATTTATTACGAATGGTCGTAGTACAATTTTGTAACTGACAAACTAATTGTTAATATTTTTTTTTTTAAGACTTACTTAAAAAAACAAAATATTTACAATTTATAAAACTGTAACAAACTTTGAAAATTACATCGTAATTAGTTTAATTTGAGAATGACCAGACGTCGTTTCAGCCGATACGTGAAAATATAAAAAAAAATTAAACATTTAATGTTTTTAGTTATATTCAGCAGTCAATAAATTCGCATTTCATAGCAGAACGAACAATTCTTTAATATCTTTAACCACACCTTCTTCGGAGCTTTCGGGGAGGGGGTATTTTAAAAAAAAAATCCTTAGTGCCTATTTAACGGCTTAGGTTCTAGGAGTACATTGTGAGTTAGTGAGTTAGGGAATTGTTTTACTAGTATATACATACATGAGCTTTGAGCATGACCTGTGGCAAGCAGTGGTAGCTTGGCAGCATCACTTGTGACCCCGATTAGGTATAACTACCCTGTAAGTGCATACAGTTTTAGAATTCTTCGCTAAATCGAAATATGTACAATTACAACAGATAACAAGTAATTTCATACAAATTGAATCATAGTATGTACTTATATCTGAAATCAAAACAAAACGCACACATGCACAGTGGTGTAGGATCGTCTGCATAGCGTAGCGTAGTGTTTACGTACCGGCGTAGTAGGGACGCCATTGAGCGTAGCGTCAGCTGTGAGGTCGACGACCCCCGAGACGACGCACCCCCATGCACCGCCCACTTCATAGGGTTGAATGTACGTCAGTTTATTTATTTTTAGCTTAACACGGAATTTATGAGGTTTTTATTACACAAATTAAACTCAGGTCGGCAACGTAATACTGCAATTTGTTTATATTTCCATTCACATAAAGTTGAGTGTGTACGTGTACGTTTACTCACCGTTAGCAAGATATATGTGTTTGAACTTGCAAACCCAGAATAATAAAAAAATATTATTATTTTATGCATAATAACAAAATCTCTTAATTACTCTTCCTGAATGTTGTGAAGACAAACCATCATGCATAGGGAACAAGTTGAAAAATTGTCCACCTGGAAACAGCATGTTATAGTTGGAAGATTCACCGAAATATCTGTTCAGAGGATACTTTTTAATACACTGAGATGGTGCTCCTTACTTCTTCCCTCCATAGGCTTTACGAATGAAACACGCAAGTATTTTAGATTACTCTCTGAATACAGTTTCTTTTTGGTTTTTTTTTCTGCCTTTTTTTATTGTTGCGATGGGTGGTCGAGCTCACAGCCCACCTGGTGTTAAGTAGGTACTGGAGCCCACAGAGATCTATAACGTAAATGACGCCACCCATCTTGAGATATGAGTTTTAAGGTCTCCATATAGTTACAACGGCTGCCCCGTCCTTCAAACCGAAACGCATTACTGCTTCACCACAGAAATAGGCAGGGTGGTGGTATCTACCCGTGCGGACTCACAAGAGGTCCTACCACCAGTAAAACTTTTTCTAGTAACCCCTCGAGGGTTATACTAGATTCACAGAGCGAATAGATGAACTCACGGGGCTCTAACTTGACGACGTTGCTAACACTAGCCCTAGCAAGAGCAGTGTTTCGCAGAATCTATCCAGATCGGAAACGCAACCCACCGGGAAGATCCGGCAAGAAACTCTGTGCGCTGTGTCTATGGATTAGAAAGTTTTTTAAACGCCTTACGCAGTTTTACTTACGCGTGTTTCTTTATCTCTCTTCCTCTGTCACCTTCATCTTTTTATCTTTTTCGTAACCTATTTTCCAGCTTCCTCCAAAAAGCTTGAAATCGTCTACCTAGACGTGATAGTGATCTTTGGAGCCACACTACCTACAGTCATAAGTCTGGATTCCAAGGCTGTGACACCGGTTTACAACACAATTAAGGTTTCCATCTCATGTCTCAAGCGTCGAAGCCACGGCATTCTCTTTCTAAAGGATCCAGCTTTTTTTTATTGCTTAGATGGGTGGACGAGCTCACAGCCCGCCTGGTGTTAAGTGGTTACTGGAGCCCATAGACATCTACAACGTAAACGCGCCACCCACCTTGAGATATAAGTTCTAAGGTCTAGTATAGTTACAACGGTTGCCCCACCCTTCAAATCGAAACGCATTACTGCTTCACGGCAGAAATAAGCAGGGCGGTGGTACCTACCCGCGCGGACTCAAGATGTCCTACCACCAGTAAAACTACCTAAGTTTATCTAAATTGGCCATAATCGCGTATATTTCTTATTCAAACAAAATCCATTGGTTTTTTTCATTCCCGACAAATTCTGTTTCTGTTTCAAACAAGTGATTCTTTGCACATTATAATGATTATATACATATATGTATATGAAACAAAAAAAAGCTAATTGCATTTTTTAACCCTTATTGAATTAATATTACGACGTAGGTTTTTTTTTAAACAATGAAGTTTTAAATTTTATCAATATTAAATTTTAATTAAAAGAAAGCTACATCAAAACCCTATTTCCTCTGTAGTACGAAGCGCTACGGCACTCGTAGCGCCGTAGAACCCTTGACGTAAACCTGGTGCCATTGCCCGTAGAGCGTCTACGGCGTAGTACAACGGTCCCAACGGTTACAATGGACGTGTACTGATAAAAAAATTTCATTCAAGTGATGAATAAGTTTACAATGACATGAATGACGTTTTGGAGTTTTAGGTAATTAGCTTGATCCGTGCTGTAGCTTGATTGATGAAAAACAAACAAATGTATGAATGCGATCGCTCTTTTGACCCGGTAACTTCTCGTTCGGTATTCAATTAAATTGATTTATAATAGGGGCATTCGTTTTCAATTGATTGTAACGTAAATTTTAATAATTGCACAAAAAATTTTAGTCTACAGGTGGATAAATTTAATGGTTGAAAAGAACACGAATAAAAGCTTTTTGAAGTGCAACTTCTTTAGGCGCATGAGGGTAAATTTTTTACAGAACGTCACGCAGGTATGCAACGGAAGTGACATCAAACTACTATTGAAATTAAGTACTTGTCAAATGTCAGTCTTGTCATATCTGTACTAAAAGTAGACTGTTTAGTATTCTTCTAATATTCCTCCTTGAGTCAGTTATCCTCAATGCTGAGGGTCGTGACCTCATGAGGCTTTTTTGGGAAAATACACATGGTGGGGTCCTCCCACGACAGTGCTTTTGGAAGAGATTCAGATCTTCGAGGCCGCTGAAGCCTTATTGAGGTCCTATTTAACCGCCGCCTGACATTCGTCCTTGACTGTTTTAAGGTATAAAGGTCAAACTACAACTAAACCCACTTCCTTTCTCATCCGGGCTTGGGACCGGCATTAGCAAAGTTAAAGTTCTAGTATAGTATACATTAATATTATACGTAGATGTGGAGATAAGCTAAGACAAAACTATAAATTTATCGAAAACACTACGTATTTTACTGGTGGTAGGACCTCTTGTGAATCCGCACGGGTAGATACCACCCCCCGCCTATTTCCGCCGTGAAGCAGTAATGCGTTTCGGTTTGAAGGGAGGGCCAGCCGTTATAGATGTCTGGGCTCCAGCAAGCAGTTTACAAGGACAATAGGGCAAGGGCTGTGAGCTCGTCCACTCATATAAGCAATAAAAAAAGTTTTAAACAAAACAAAATAGTGGCTCACATTAATGAGTCGATCCTTTGTCTTCTGATCATTCATTTCGGGAACGGTATGGAAAAGAATACCATAAAAAGTACAGTAGCGTACGCAAACATTAAAAACATAACAATATACGAAAAAAAATAAAAAAATCAAATAAAACTCATATCGAATTGAGTCAAAACTTGTTGTTGTCGATCGAGAAATGAATTTACGCCTTTTAAACTATCAAATAAATGATCAAATTGAAAAAAAATAATTTATTTCTTACTTAATTCGTATACGCGTTCTATTAACAGAAACAATAGATTAAGACAGTATCGTATCTTAAAAGCCATAAGCTAAGAAAAAACTGAAGCAAATACGCTGTTTTGATTAATTCAAATTTAAGTGTATAATCTTTCTCGTATGCTTAAAAATATCACAACTGTTTCTTTCTCTTAAATTGCCGACAAGAATATCCAGCCATACCAGCTATTTCAACAAACTCGACTATCACAAGACTTATTTTTCAATCGTTATTCATAAACACAATAAATCATAAATTAATTTATGGAATAGATAAATAGGATCATTCTGCAAACGAATTCTTATATAATAAAAATTCAATTAACTTGTAGAAAATAATACAGTAGGTAATATAAAAACAATATTCAAGATCATATTCTGAGAATTGGCTTGAATATTAAATAAACCGAATCATATCCAAGTGCCTGACATTAGTTATATAATATATAAAAACTTTACAAAAAAGAGACAACGTTTAAGATTTAATCCTTGAAGGAATAAGGAGGCGGGACTCGTCTCTCCCTTTCGTCAGTCGTCTAGACTCATCGATCGTAATAATACTGTAGACTGTAAAACTCACATCCGAATTTACGTACGGACAGTAAAACAACAGCTTTAGATGGTATCGTCAGCAGAACAGTTCAATATCAACAAACAATTATTATTAATGTCCTCGTGTTTCCAATACCAGGTTAACCGTCAAACTGTTTTGGTCGCGCAGTGCGCAGATTCAAAATATGTATATATATCAGACATCACTACTATGGGAGAAATAAAGATGTAAATGTGAAAATTATTCGGAAGAATTTATTTGAAATTAATATATAAAAATATATCTTAAGTGCCATAAATGTTACCTGATCAGGCGACATTATTTTTTTCTGATAATGATATGCTTTTTATAAATTTATTAAAATATCGAATTAAATCTACACAAATTTACTGAAGATAATTTGTCTATTAGATCGCCTTTGTTACGAGTAACAAACACGTTTTGTAATAGTGTTTGTTTTGCCGACGTTACGTTGCCAACGAATCGTTCGTCGACCCCGCACCCGCAGCCCCAGGTATTCCTGGGGAAATATGTTTCAATACGACTAGACAACGCCCAACGACAACGGCGTGGCCTGTTTCTGAAAAACTGATCAATATTTAGAACCTAGATTCTGAAGTCGTCGTGGCCTATAGGATAAGACGTCCGGTGCATTCGTATATTATATAGCGATACAACGGTGTTCGAATCCCGCAGGCGGGTAATTACGTACTTGACAAATGTTCACGATTGACTTCCACGGTGAAGGAATAACATCGTGTAATAAAAATCAAACCCGCAAAATTATACTTTGCGTAATTACTGGTGGTAGGACCTCTTGTCAGTCCGCGCGGGTAGACACCACCACCCTGCCTATTTCAGTGGGGCAGTTGGCAGGCATTACTGAGACCTTAGAACTTATATCTCAAGGTGGGTGGTTCATTTACGTTGTAGATGTCTATGGGCCAGTTACCACTTAACACCAGGTGGCTGTGAGCTCGTCCACCCATCTGAGCAATAAATAAATAAAAAATTGAATGCAAAGTTAAGATAAGGTAATAGGAAATTTGAAATCTAATTATCTCAGTGAGCCAACGTTATATAGCATCACACACGAGGCTGCATTAATTTATTGTCAATACAGGAAAAATATGTTACTATTTTTGTGTTGCGGAGGGATGAGTCAAGAACTGTTGAACGATGCAGACAAGGCTGACTATTCATGCGATGAATGCGAATCTCTGACCACAAAGATATGAGTAGGCAGATTGCATCGAAACTTGTAAAGCTTATTTTGACATTCTCCTTCACGTGGCCTTCGCGATTAGAAATAATTGGCTGTCAATGTCGCGAATTTGTCAAATCAAATCAAAAAGTTTTTATTCAACATAAATGAAAGTACATACTTGTTGAACGTCAAAAAAACTACCGCCAATTCACAAAAAACTAGCCTCCGTCCTGAGAAGAATTGGCAAAAAACTATTTTTTTTAATGTCAGATTTTTTTTTTTAATATTAGATTTTGTCGACAAGCCGGACTTCTGATCTGGGCTGAAGATTACCATTCGCTATATGAAGCATCGTAATTAACGCGTCTCCTTCAATCTTGGCTTGTAGGTACTTATATGTACAACTGCCTTTAGTGCTAATGCTTTGTTAAAAGCATCATAAAAAAAAGTTAAAGAAAATTGTATCGTATTCTTTAATCATGTTGTTACACGTCAAAATTAGATTTGATGAATTTAAAATTTAAACGCATCTGCAATGAGGGTAGTTTCGGAAAATCGAAACCGTAATGTGGCGAACGAGATCGTTGACCCTCGCGTCAGCTGATTGTTGTTTCCTGATAATGGTATACGTTTAAAAAATATTTTATAAAAGTTGCTAGGAATTACCAGAACGAATTATGCCATGTGTTATTTGTATTATTACTACATACTAGTAGTCCCGCAGTAGTCGAAATTCGACTATAATTAATTGAAATTATAATTTTGAACATTAATATGGCTCTATTGTCAAAGTCTATTATACTATCAGATTTCGCCAAGACTACACTATAGACAAATAATATTAAAGTTATACAATATTAATCTATTCTCAATTTGACCATACACTCTAAGCAAAAATAAAATTTGACAATTAACAAAGAGTATATATATTGTTATGTTATATGTGTGTCAAATACACGGTATTGTGTATAATGTTTTTTTATTGATTTAATGTATGTAGGTGTGGGTCTAAATGAAATACTCTTTTCTAGGGTTTCACAATAATTTTTATTTAATTCTTAGAGAGCACTTTGAACACGTCTTACTCCTAATGGCGGCGTCGTGCGAGAGAGCGAACTAGAGCTACATCCGTCCCTTTCACACATCATGCGTTCAGAATCTTTCACTCGTTCAGAAATGTTTTACAATAATTAGAAATGTTAGTAATAATTAAATAATTAAATCCTACAACTCGGCCTTCCTGCACATCAGTCTGGCCTCAGACTGAAAATACTGAGATAATAAAATAGTTCTTATGAATTAAAAATAAAAATAACAAAAATAAAATCTCTAACTTTACCTTAATGTACCTAATACTACTACTATGCAATTTTTTTTTTTTTTCTAAACATTTTTACACAATAATAACGCTACAAAATATTTTTAGTTAAACCTTATACTACCTATTACAAACAATCATGCTATAACTCTGCACACAGCTAAAAAAACAAATAGTAATTACTCTTACTTAGTACATAACACAACAAAACCAGTAGGTTTAAACTATCAGTTTAGAGGCAAACAAGTTACAATGACACAGAGAACAGCAATGCATGATAATTATTCACAGTTACTTATTCAATAACAAAATGAGCAATGTAAATACTAGATCAACCTAAAATAAACAAACAGTGTAGTGTTACAATGCACCTAAACACTCAGACCAGAGTTAGATTGAGTCAAGGCCACCTCTTCATGAAATCTAATGCTGATGTAGTTCGTACTGGCCCATCTTTGCTTCTGTCTATTTTTTCGACCTCATATCGACCTTTCCCCATTTCCCTAGTGATGCGATATGGTCCATAAAATTTAGGTTTCAATTTTAGGGCGTTCCCAAATTGTGTCCTTTGAATAGCTACAAGATCTCCAACCTTGTACATTTCTCCTACTTTACGTCGTTTATTATAAGTCTTTCTATTCTCCTCTTGCATTCTTAAAATTTGAGCTTTGGCTTCTCTTCGTGCTTCTTCTCTCCTATTCATAAATTGCAATCTATTTTCTTCTTCTAAATATTCTAAAATTGATAAATCTTCTTTCAGTTTAAGTTTCACTCCTGTTAACAGTTCGAATGGTGTAGTACAGATTGCCCGCTGGTATGTGCTGTTTATCATTTGTTGTAGTTTGCTTGTATATTTGTACCAGTGACCAGGTTCTTCAATAATGGCTAGTCGTCTTGGTCTTTGTGAAACTGGTACATCATCCTTCAACACAATCTTCAGCCTGATAGGTGCATCTTTAGTCTTCAAAGGTGTGTAACTGTCAATAATTTCCCTCACCGCTGTACAGTGGTCATCGCTACTGGAAGATAGACAGATAGCATTTTGATATGATATGTCATAACAAGGAGGCCTGACCTCAACCAAACCCTTGTCAATAACTGTGATAGTATTTACTAAAAATTGTTGACCCAGTATTACATCATATGGTATTCCACCTGTAGGTACAATATACAAATTAATACTATATCTGTGACTGTCAATAGTTAAATCTGTGTCGAACTTACCAATCGAAAATACTTTAGAACTTCCTAACCCAGTAAGCAACATTTTTTCTGGTATGTACTCGCATTTTAGTTTTGTAAACAAATCAAAAGTTATTAAATTTAAGTCGCTACCTGTGTCAATTAAACAATTAGTCACATAGTTACCAACTTTTACTGATTTTACACTCATGTTTACAGAATCACGTTTGTTTACACTTAATAAATTTGACGAAACAATATGATTTAGTTGTTGACAACTAAAATTTGGCATTTCACTCACTTGTTCATTTAAATCGCATTGCTCACGTTCGTATAGTTCGTTCTCGTTCTTCTCGTCGTCCTCCTGCTGTCGAACAAACATAGATCGCCGATCTTGTTCATCACCTCCTCCATGATAATTATTTGATGCTTTTTTAGCTTCCATACCTTGTGATGCGCGGCACTCCGTACCCTTGTGCCCGAACCCGTTGCACTTGAAGCATTTGATACCTCTGCGGCAGGAACTAGATAGGTGCCCTCTTTCACCACAATTGTAACATCGATGAATCTGCCTAGGCATTACCGCCGCGTCTCGCTGACCTCGTCTCATGGTATCAACACTTTTTTTGGACTTCTCTTTGAAACTTTCATATAATACTAATTTCTCCTTGAGCACAGAATACGACGTTACCCCGTAAAATAACAACTTGTTAGATTCATAGTCAGATATTCCGTCGATTATATACTGAATCGCGACGTAATCCGGAAACTTAGCTCTTTTTCCGAGTTCTTTCATTACGAGCATATATTGATAAAACGACTCATTGGGTTGTTTTTTCCGTCTGCTCATTGTCTCATGCATTTGTTTACTGTTTATCACCTCAGGGAATTCCTTCATCAAAGCCACTTTTAGTTCTTCGTAACTTCTGAAAGTTTTTTCGCTTTGTAGCCACAATTCTGCTGTTCCAGCTAAACATCGTCGCGCTATAATGAGTTTCTGCTGCTGGCTCCACCCAAATATATCGGCATTATCGTCTTTTTTTTTTTTTTTTTTTTTTTTTTCCTACCTAAGCTGAGAGCCTTGAGAGGCTATATCAGCGTAACCCTAACTTTAGTAGGTGAGCTCACGGGGCTCAAACCTGACGATGTTGCTAACACGAACCCTAGCAAGAGTCGTGCTTCGCAGAATCTACCACCGGATCGGAACCGCGACCCACTGAGAAGATCCGGCGAGAAACTCAGTGGGCTGTGTCTGGGAGTTAATTTACTCGTCGAGCCCTTCGTCGCAAGCGACGGGTTCGACGAGAACGGTGACCGGGGTTATCGTCGAGATCTTGTGTCCACTTCGCAGAAGAGTACGTGATGTCATCACCCGTGAACTTTGGCACAGCATCCATCGTGTAAAATAAATTCTTGCTATCGTCGTTTTTGCTCTCCGCCATCGTGCAGAATCGTCGTATATCGTCGTATAAATGCGTCTTTCGTCTTTGAAAAATGTAACCGGCGGCGTGGCGTCGGCGCAGGTTAAGTATGGCGGCCGCGGCGTTGTTCACACCACGCGACAACTTCGTAAAATATGCGTAGATACGTTAAATCATTTAGACCCTGATATTCCTGAGTATCCCGGACGAGAAATTGTAGGTGTGGGTCTAAATGAAATACTCTTTTCTAGGGTTTCACAATAATTTTTATTTAATTCTTAGAGAGCACTTTGAACACGTCTTACTCCTAATGGCGGCGTCGTGCGAGAGAGCGAACTAGAGCTACATCCGTCCCTTTCACACATCATGCGTTCAGAATCTTTCACTCGTTCAGAAATGTTTTACAATAATTAGAAATGTTAGTAATAATTAAATAATTAAATCCTACATGTATATTTAATGCATAATTTAAAAATAAAATTATCATTCTGCACTCCTCTATGTTCTCTATAAGTGTTAGAAATTTCTTAATTCTCCGTCCGCGCAATTTTCGTAAAAAGGGCTACAAAGTTTTTGCTTCACGTATAAAATATAGATAATATGTTCATTATTGTTCGGGAACATGTACCCATCGAAAGAAATGTATGAAATATTTGAATTCCTCTCCCCTCGTCTGGGTAGTGTAAATAAGCCGACTAGACGTCTAGCCAACCTGTGTTCGTGTGAACGACTCCCTACGATTCCACTGATCCAATTAACGAAAATATGTATTAAATAATTACACTTTTACGAATATGTTTCCTAGGATTTCGAGCACAAACTTGAATTTTGTTAGGTTATTTATTAGGTTATAGGAAGGGCGTGTACGCGGTCTTGAATTCAACAAGTGTACTTGCGATTTAAAACGGTTTTAATGACGAAATTAATTATTGTAATTTCCCAAAAACTAAATTAAAATTAGTTTTTCTACTTTGTAGATCAATGTACTTTTTTTAATGTTCATTTTCATCCAAATTCTGTTTGCTAGGAACGCCACACACTACCACCTGCTCACTAAGTTTCTCGCCGGATCTTCTCAGTGGGTCGCGTTTCCGATCCGGTGGTAGATTCTGCGAAACACGGCTCTTGCTAGGGCCATTGTTAGCACCACTCCGGCTTGAGCCCCGTGAGCTCACCTACACGTTAGGGCGAAGCTGATATAGCCTCTCAAGGCTATCAGCAAAGGTAGGAAAAAAAATCACCTAATCTAACTACCAGCTTAAAAGGAATATCAACGCAAATTTGCGTACGGTTAGATATCGTTCCACAATGGACCGTAACATCAAGGTTTTAAGATTAAGATCAATTAAAAATATCAACACAAGCTTCCTTTTTAATAGGCTCCGTATTCATAAAAAAAACACATTACATTACTAAAAGCACAAAGCAAAGCAATACCACGCCGCTATTGAATACTGACAGAAGCGCCTCCAATAACACCAAAAGTCCATATAAGTCATACCCGGCTTTGGTGTCATCAAAGTATTTATACATTCTACCAGAATTACCTGAGCTAATCTTTAATCCAAATATAATAGTCAATAAAACAAAGCATATATAACTAGTCAGGTCATAGGTATTGTCACACAGTAAAAACTTTTCTTTTAGAATGCTGGCCACAAAAAAGTTTATTGAATTCGAATTTCGAATTGTTCATGAAAATAAAAATGTATACTTTTTTAGAATTCTACTCATTTTTAAATATGGAGTGGACGCTTAAAGAAGACCGTGTTGCAGTTATTGCGTTGCATCGTTGCGGTTACGCGCCAATTAAAATTTTTAACATACTGAAAATTTTGAATATAACCAAAAGATTCGTTTATCGTACCATCAAACGATACAATGAAGACTCTAGTGTAGATGACAGGTCAAGAAGTGGTCGCCCTCGGTCTGTTAGGACTCCAGCAGTGATAAAAGCTGTGAAGGCGCGAATTCAAAGAAATCCCAAACGTAAGCAGAAACTGTTGGCCCTTCAGATGGGGTTAAGCAGAACCACGGTGAAAAGGGTGTTAAATGAAGACTTAGGGCTTCGGGCATATCGAAGAAAAACAGGACATCGTTTGAATGCTCGTCTAATGGACCTGAGACTGAAGAGATGCCGCGCTTTGTTGAAGCGGTACGCGGGAAAAAAATATCGGGAAATTCTTTTTTCGGATGAAAAAATTTTTACCGTAGAAGAGAGCTACAATAAACAAAATGATAAGGTGTACGCACACAGTAGTGAAGAAGCGAGCAACCGTATTCCGCGTGTCCAACGAGGTCATTTTCCATCCTCGCTCATGGTATGGTTGGAAGTTTCTTATTGGGGCTTAACAGAGGTACATTTTTGTGAGAATGGTGTAAAAACGAATGCAGTTGTATATCAAAATACAGTCCTGACGAACCTTGTGGAACCTGTTTCTCATACCATGTTCAATAACAGGCACTGGGTATTCCAACAAGATTCGGCGCCAGCTCATAGAGCGAAGAGCACACGAGACTGGCTGGCGGCGTCTGAAATCGACTTCATCCGGCACGAAGACTGGCCCTCCTCCAGTCCAGGTTTGAATCCGTTAGATTACAAGATATGGCAACACTTGGAGGAAAAGGCGTGCTCAAAGCCTTATCCCAATTTGGAGTCACTCAAGACATCCTTGATTAAGGCAGCCGCTGATATTGACATGGACCTCGTTCGTGCTGCGATAGACGACTGGCCGCGCAGATTGAAGGCCTGTATTCAAAATCACGGAGGTCATTTTGAATAAACTTTAGTGTCATAAGAATCTATGTTTTGTTAAGTTCATTTTGGTATATGAATGGTTACATAATGAATAAACTTGTTTCAATTATTTTACATTAAACATGTGACAGAATTTATGACCTGACTAGGTACTAATATATAAATTTATAATACAGTGGTTTTTACGGATGTTCCGTTATAACTGAACTGAACCATGCATCCGATTGACTTCGAACTTGGTATCCATGTAGAAAATACATGTACTTAATGGATAGGCTAATATTTATATGAATGTTGGACTCCCTACACCAGTTGCGGGGACGTTAATGATGAGAATCATTGTGGGGGTGAGAAATAATAATGTTAATTTTAAATGCCCAGCGAAGCGGACGGGCACAGCTAGTCTCTCTATAAAAACATAAATGATGCTAGTGAAGTCCGACCGTTGTCTAGGCAACGCGTGCTAGGAGCCTCCGCGGGAACCAAAATAGAATGCGTTGGACGTTACAGAGGATCGATATTGTAACCGCTCTCGTTCAGTATCTGAACAACTTAATAGTAAAAATCGACACTTATGCTGCCCACGTAAGGTTTATTTATAAGCCTTTGCCCGCGACTCCGTCCGCGTAAAATAGTTACTTTGGCATAACGCTAAATTATACTATGTTAAGGAGCTATTTAAACCCCTATTTTGAAATATTCTTTATTGGTGCTCCACTTGTATTGGTCTTAACGTCCTTCGACGTCCTAACGACTTCCTCAATAAATGGGCTATCTAATACTGAAATAATATCTCAAATCGGACCAGTAGTTCCTGAGATTAGCGCGTTCAAACAAACAAACAAACAAACTCTTCAGCTTTATAATATTGGTATAGATAGTCGTACTCGCCCGCTTCGCTGCGCATTTAAAATTAACATTATTATTTGTCGTCATTATTATTAGGGAGTCCAACACTGATATAAATATTAGCCTATCCATTAAGTACATTTATTTTCTACATGGATACCAAGTTTCAAGTCAATCGGATGCATGATTCAGTAGTTATAACGGAACATCCGTAAAAACCACTATAGATTTATATATTAGTATAGATAAAAAGGTCTGATCGCAACAAAAGACCCGATCTATTCGCGTTACCGCGTCTAGTGATTCTAAAAGGCCCGTTAAAGCAAATATTGATGTCGCAAAATCAAAATACCATCAGTTAAAGAGTAAACAATAAACAAGAGTCACGACCCGCAACGAATGAACGATTGAGGTAGGAGACGAAAACACAGACATATGTCTAGACTACTACACCGGTCTAGACGCGATGAATGTCTTGCATTACCATTGTTAGGGCAGGCAAATTACCATGAGATGCAAAGATAAATCTTATAACGGTATTTTTATTTATAACCCTTGTAGATTCGTTGATAAATGTTTTGTTGGGTATCTAATCAACAATGTTCTGATTAATTGTTTTCAACAATGCCTAGCCTTAAAATATTCATATCATGGTAAGGCATTTGCTTTTGTCTTTTTTTATTTTTACTGCTTAGATGGGTGGACGAGCTCACAGCCCACGTGGTGTTAAGTGGTTACTGGAGCCCATAGACATCTACGACGTAAATGCGTCACCCACCTTGAGACATAAGTTCTAAGGTCTCAAGTATAGTTACAACGGCTGCCCCACCCTTCAAACCGAAACGCATTACTGCTTCACTGCAGAAATAGGCATTGTGGTGGTCTCACAAGAGGTCCTACCGCCAGTAAAAAATTGTCTGATATTAAGGCCCACTAGACCTCTACTGCCCAGTTTTAAATATTGTTTTAGAATAGTGACTCGATCCGTGAACTATATATAAACAAGCTCAGTCGTCTAGACAGCGTGGGAACAACCGCGCCGTGTAGGGGATGATATTGAACGAAGATTCGGGTCGTTCAGCGATAAATATTTTCATCAAAAAACCGTTTGCTATCTTCTATATATTTAATACGTGAAGCAAAAACTTTGTAGCCCTTTTTACGAAAATTGCGCGGACGGAGGTGTATGAAATTTCCCACACTTATAGGGAATATAGAGAAGGAGTGCAGAATGATAATAGCTTTTTAAATTATGCATAAAAAACAAATTAAATCAATAAAAAAAAAATTACACACTACCATACTATTTGACACACACACGCATGCATACTATTTTTTTAATGTCAAACTTTTCTTATTGCTTAAAGTCTGTGATCTGGTGTTTGTCTTTATTAATATTTGTCTAAAGTGTTTTTTTGGCGACGTTTATTATTATAGAAGTATAATAGTCTTTGAAAATAGAATCATAATAGTGTACAAACTTATAATTTAAATTAATTATAGTCGTATTTCGACTACCGGGGGCCACTAGTCTATATAAAAATCAATTTGTTTATACGTATGTTTTCCATGCGTTCTTAAACCATTAATCGGATTGTGATGAAACTTGGTATAGTCGTTGTATGTATTTTGCCTTTAAAACAACGAAAGGGGGCGTGCCAGTAGTTTAAAAAAAATCTACGTTTTTCGTACAATTAACGATGCGTCACATTCGAGCGTGACCGAGTTTCACTAGTCTATACTAATATTATAAAGAGGAAAGATTTGTTTGTTTGTTTGTTTGTATTGAATAGGCTCCGAAACTACGGAACCGATTTGAAAAATGCTTTCACTGTTTGGAAGCTACACTATTTCCGAGTGACATAGGCTATAATCTATTTTGAAAAAATAATAATTAGGGATCCTTACCAAAACTCCAATAATGTAACCCAAGGTGTAAAAAAATTACTTAAAATATTCTTTACATCGCGTGCCCTGCGAAAACTATTGATGATAGAATAATGAAATGTACTACAGCTTTGTAAACACATTATTATTTACAAAAAGTGTCGCGACAGCATAATATGTCTAACTATTATAGTTACGCAATGAGTGTTCTTTTATTTAAAAAAAAAAAACCGTCAAATATCGTTGAAATTTTTGTTAGAGACCCGAGCGTAGCCGGAGCGGGCCGCTTGTGTATTAAAAAAAAAAGCTTCAGCCCACGACAAATGAGAGCTCCCCTTACATAGGTTATGCATATCGACGCTTGAACGGCAAACGTGACTAAGCGACAATGCGTGAACTTTACAGTAGACTAATTTAAAGTTGAAATACCTGAAAAAAATTATATTTTAACGAAAGGATTGAAATGAGTTTAATAGACCTAGAAATATTTTTTTTTGCGCATCCAATATGGTTATTGCCTATCATTTATGTAACAAGCAGTTATTGTCGCTTAGTCACGTTTGCCTTTCAAGCGGTCGATATGTTTGTGAGAAATATTCTTATACACGAGTGATTTGGAAACTTTTTACAATATCAAAAGATAAACAAGGCGCTGTTAGTTAATTTTATTGTTTTTCGTAATAATGCTTTTAGCAATCCAAACACCGTTTTATACGATGGGACCCTGAAGAATAATTGAATATGCAATTTCGAAAAGACACATCTCTGAAAATGTAAAATGTTCAGGAAATGAAAAAAAAACTGATTATTTTCTAAGCCAGTGTAAAATTTAAAATATTAACTTTTGAGATATATTTCAGTGTTTAATTATTATAAAATGGATGTAGGTAAGCCTCAAAACTCAACAAAAAACGTATTTGACAAAATATGCGACATGTGCCCTTTTCGAAATTACATATTCAATTGTAGGCCTGGTTTCCGTAGGGGCATCATCCTACACAGACTTTTCTAAGTTTACCGCCGCTTGGGCGTGATAAAATCAGATCCCTCCCAAGATTTTCTCTTGATTTCGAACAAAAAAAAATCATAGAAATCGCAAGGCACGAGGTCGGGGCTATATATCGACAATCCCAATTCCTAGAATTCCACTTTGTTGAGTATGCTCACGTGTTGTCCTAGTACAAAAGCATCGTCGCGAAACTCAAGAACATTTTTCAAAATAGCTGGAAATCAAATATTAGACAACACTCAAAAGAGACCACTGGTGGTAGCACGTCTTGTGAGTCCGCACGGGTAGGTACCACCACCCTGCCTATTTCTGCCGTGAAGCAGTAATGCGTTTCGGTCTGAAGGGTTTTTACCGTCGCCCATGGACTTCAGCAATACCAGGGGCAGAGCCAAGCTGCTGCCTACCGAGCCAAGCCGCTGCCTACCGCTCACCTACATCACCTACCTCATCTATTTGTCGCGCACGTACTTAATGCAAATTTAAGACTTATACGGTTTTCTCATATTAGAATTGGACTACATTGAAATGGAACCACAAGGGAAGCTACTTTCTAATATAAAAAAAAATCATCAAAATCGATTAACCCAGTCAAAAGTATGAGGTAACAAACATAAAAAAAACGTAGTAGAATTGAGAACCTCCTCCTTTTTTGAATTCGGTTAATTATCCGTTAGAAATGGGCAGGATGGCTCACAACACGCCCTACCTATTTAAAGTCAGAGGGGGGTTTCGTATATTTAACGTTTCAGGAAGTCAGAAATCACCACCCCCCTCCCCCAACCGCCCCCAGGTCATCGACCTGATGCTGCAGACTGCGCCCTCCATTCGTCTGGAATTAGGGTCTTAACCTCGGTTTAAATGCGCATTGTTATGTCTCGTTTTGAAGAGTATAATGATGGAGAGCTTATTTATAAGCTATCCGATTGATAATAAATTGCTGATCTAAGCGACATTATAATAACTCAATAAATATAGGTTGATTGATCAATTACTTTGATTGTTTTTGGGCAGTATTTTTTTCTTGGTTCCTCATTAGTTAGCGCCATCCTGCCATATTTTAAAGCGAATAAAAATCATATACCAAATTCGAATTCCTAATCGTGTAACCAATGAGGCGATTAATAAAATATTTCCACGGTGTCGTGTAGTCTCGTGTATTGTAATAAAAAACAAATATAACTTTCAAGGAACGTTAAAAATGACAGAAGAAATAAGAAATAATTCAACTCGAACGAAACTGTTATAATAATGCCGAAAACAAAAAAAAAAAAACAAAAAACCTCCGCATCGAAACCAGGCAACCAGAAATACACGCTCTATTTAATTTAGAAATCTAAACGCCTCATACTGGGAACATCGCGTTAATATCAATCGCGTTAATATCAAACGCGTCGTAGCGCTCGCGTGTTGATGCGCGCCGTGGAATTCCAACGATCACGGAAACGCTGCTCTCTACTTCTTCGACACGTTTACAGTCATTAAAAGGAATCTATAACGAGTATATTAGTATTTAACGGCCGTCTGGTGTAGTGGTAAGTGACATGGTCACTACACAAGGGGGTCGCGGGTTCGAATCCCGCCAAGGGAAGATATTTGTATGATAAATATAAATGTCTTTTCCAGGGTTATGGATGTATATTAAATATATGTATGTGTATAATAAAAATCTTCATTTATTTACGTTATCTGGTACCTGTAACACAAGTTCTTTACGAACTTATCACGGGACCAGTTAACGTGGCGTGATTGTTAGTAAATATTTATTAATACGTGAAGCGAAAACTTTGCAGCCCTTATTGGTGGTAGGACCTCTTGTGCGTCCGCACGGGTAGGTACCACCACCCTGCCTATATCTGCCGTGAAGCAGTAATGCGTTTCGGTTTGAAGGGCGGGGCAGCCGTTGTAACTATACTTGAGACCTTAGAACTTATATCACGAGGTGGGTGGCGCATTTACGTTGTAGATGTCTATGGGCTCCAGTAACCACTGAACACCAGGTGGGCTGTGAGCTTGTCCACCCATCTAAGCAATAAAAAAATCCTTTTTTGCCAAAATTGCGCGAACGGAGGACTACAAATATCCCACCCTTATAGAGAATATAGAGAAGGAGTGCAGAACGCTAATATGTTAGCATGAACGAGTATTTGACTTACACACGCATGCTCTTTTGTTTATTGTCAAAATTTTGTTAATGTTTAGGATCTGTGGGCAAATTGAGAATATATTAATATTGTTTGTTTTTAATATTATTTGTCTACAGTGTAGTCTTGGCAAAATATGTGATTATAGTAATATAATAAAAGCCTTTGACGTTGTAGATGTCTATGTGCTCCAGTAACCAATTAACACCAGGTGGGCTGTGAGCTCGTCTACCCATCTAAGCAATAAAAATAAAATAGAACCATATATAATGTACAAACTTATAATATCAATTAATTATAGTCGAATTTCGACTACTGGGGGACCACTAGTTAAACGGAATTAGACAGGACCTCGCGATCGAATTAAAAAGGCATCATGAGATTCTTCAGTGTAGACACGTCTTCAACAATTCAGTTTAAGTTTTGACCTGAAATCTCAAGGAGGGCCGTGCGGCATTCAGATTCCCGCATGGGCACTTAACACCCAGTGGGCTTTGAGTTCGTCTACCCTTGTAATTAAGTGGGTAGACGATACAATGAAATCTACCCGCGCGTCTCAAAATAGCTCTAATATTTATTACTGTCAGATTCAATGATTTGAAAATTTAATAGATTTTTTTATATTTTTTTATTGCTTAGATGGATCGACGAGCTCACAGCCCACCTGGTGTTAAGTGGTTACTGGAGCCCATAGACATCTAAAACGTAAATGCGCCACCCACCTTGAGATATAAGTTCTAAGGTCTCAAGTATACTAGAAGTATACTAGAATGTTCTAGCAGGACAAAAAAAAATTTAACATTAATAATTTGTTACAGGAAAAGAATTCGTTCCTGAATTACAACGTGTCATGTATCTTGACGCTACCGCCGTATCAAAGGCAAGGCTATGGCAGATTATTGATCGACTTCAGTGAGTATTTCTACTACATATATATAATTTGTAAGGTGTCTCTTGACCGACATTAAAATGACTTAGGCGCAATCCGGATTTTAAAGTTTAATACCATTTAATGTGTCGTCAAAACCTTCAGGGTCTACCCTTGGTATGGTATTCGTAACCTTATTTCATTTGGGGCTTAGCTCGTTTAATCCTATCCATATTTGCAAAAAGCCAGTATTGTTTCTTAGTCCTTAGACCCGTCCTATCCTGCTTTCATTGGACTAGACACTCGGACGCAGCTACCGTAAATGCCATCACCCACCTTGAGATATAAGTGCAAGGCCTCAATTGTACAATATTACAATTGTATCATACAACGATGTGGCAGTAGCTATCTTGGAAGAAAAGTATTTTATAGATGCCTAAATCTCGCTAACAACATTTTCAAGATAAGCTTGCATATTTACGAGTTGAGCTCTGACCAGATTCGGACTATCAGTCTATCAAGCGATAGCACTCGCCCGGTGGAAGCTGTTCTCTTTGTCTTTCTAAATTCTTGATAAATAACGTGTGTAATATGAAGTCATCAAATTATTATTGCGTAATAACTAGTAGGACGGTTTTTTTTTTTTATTACTTAGATGGGTGGACGAGCTCACAGCCCACCTGGTGTAAAGTGGTTACTGGAGCCCATGGACATCTACAACGTAAATGCGCCACCCACCTTGAGATATAAGTTCTAAGATCTCAGTATAGTTACAACGGCTGCCCCACACTTCAAGCCGAAACGCATTACTGCTTCACGGCAGAAATAGGCAGGGTGGTGGTACCTACCCGCGCGGACTGACAAATGGTCCTACCACCATACCACAAGTTTGTAAGCTCGCACGAATGGGTACAATTAGTCTGTGTATTTCTGGAACAGTAGGGCAGTTTATATACAATAGACCTGAAAGCTTATCCTCTTATCTCAAAGGCGATTGGAAGCATTCATTCTGTGGTGATATGTATGGTTTTGGGTAACTCCTTCACACCAGTGTGCTTAGCGCGAGTTTTTTAACGTCCTCGATAGCGTAAAAGTTAACTCAAATTTGTATGCAGTTCGAACAGCGCCCCTAGCGGCAAACGAAGGCAAACGTTCCAACTCCATACAAATTTGAGTTAACTTTTACGCTATCGAGAACGGTAAAAGACTCGCACTAGGCACACAGGTCGGCGGTGAGGTCGTACACTAAAATCTAATACAATAAAAAATGCCGAAAACAAATAGACTAATCACAGGCCGGTAAGTAAAAATTTACAATTCACTCGCACGTCACCTGTGCGGTCAAATCGTGACCCTCCAAAGGGCTGGGGTGTGTGTCGTCTCCCCGGGGGCGTTGACCTCGATCGATGCACTGCAGTATAGATCGGACCGCCGTCTAGACATCCCCGCCCCCACGACGGGACCTAACCCACGAAATATTGGCGTGAGGCGCTTCCGACGGGGGAGAAAACGCGGTTATTGTTAAACGTGTATCAGTTATAAGTGCTTCTGTACGGTTTAATTAGTGCTTATATAATTTAACTGGCGATCGCTCGACGATCGAAATTCCGTAAACATAGATAATATACATAAATTAGTTATAGATAAGCAACTCAAGCATTCAACAAAAATGTTTATGGGCATCCGCCACTAGATGGCGTCGCTCCGATTAGTTTCTCATTGCTCCTGTAGATGGCAGTAACATATTACCTATCCTATATTCTATTTTTAATGAAGGATTTTGAAAATTTTCCGATATCACAAATTGATAAAATTTAATCAATTTGTCTATAACAAATAAAGCCTTGTATAATTTTTTATTTCTTATTTTCTGTGTTTAGTTATACAATAATTAAATGCCTTAACTTTAACAACATATAAGTGTAGGGGCAACCGCTACAAGATGTCGCTAGTTTCCACACAAAAAAATATTTGTCTTAAAGTTTCAGGGCCCTGACCGTAAACATCTACGCCTCAAGATATAGATTCGTTTCTATTGATAATAATATTATATATTTTCAAAATTTTAATTGATAACACTAAATCTCACTAAAAGATTTTGAACTGTTTTTTTTAATTGTCTATTTATATACAGATTTTTAGTTTTTGGATTTCATAATTGAATTTGTGTGTATTAAAATATATTTTATGTAGCCCGGAAATGTATTTACGTCACTAGTAGTCACATGTAGGGTAGAAGAAAAAAACACATTGAATGATATTTTATAACCTATTGGTATAACACAAATAACCTATAGAGTAGAAAAGTTGTTAGGCTAATGTGATTTATATTTCGTACTGCAATCTCAGAAGAAATGTAATTGACGTTAGGACAATTCTTAATTACCTAATAGACCTAGACCTAGCTAGACCTGAACCTTATGCCGGCTCTGTGTCAATCAAAAACTTGCATTAAATAGTATTAACAGGATGACCCTAATTAAAAAATACTGCGAAGCAATAAAACAGTATAAATAAAATATGCAGAAACAGAAGGAATATAATACAAATGTTAATACCGAACATAACTTGAACTGTTCAATTCGGAAGCTATATTTTTAGAAGACATAACGGCTAACAAAATAAATTCTGAAAAAAAATATACAAATATAAAATTCTTGGCACCCTCTGGTATAATCTATACTAATATATAAATCTACTATGGTTTTTACGGATGTTCCGTTATAAATAATGAACTATGCATCGATTGACTTGAAACTTGTTATCCATGTAGAAAATACATGTCATTGTACTTAATGGATGGGCTAATATTTATATGAGTGTTGAACTCCATAATAATAATGACAATAATTAATAATGTTAATTTTAAATGCCCAGCGAAGCGGGCGAGTACGGCTCGTAACTTTATATTGATGAACGACATTTTGTCGGGCAAGCACTAAGTAATTTCCTACGTTCTTCATTTATCTTTCTTTACAAGCTACCCATACAAATTTTATAGCTAACACGAACGAATCTCTAATAAGATAAACTACCAAATAATTTGCATTTGTTTAAAAAAACGAATGTTCTGTTTTCCTTAAATTAGAGTGCCAATAATAGTATAGTCTACTAGTGCATTTATTGCTTAAATGACGTTTAAATATTATTCAATTACTAGGTTACCTACTGACTAAGGTAGAAGGTAAGGTGGGCTCTCCGGAAACTCCACTCTCCGATCTCGGCCTGATCTCCTACCGGTCGTACTGGAAGGAAGCTTTGCTGAAGAGACTGTGTAGCGCTTCGGGGTCCACGCTATGTATCCGAGATCTGAGTAAAGACTTGGCTATAGCATCGTCGGATATAGTTTCCACGCTGCAGGAGCGAGGGCTCATGAAATATTGGAAGGGCAAGCATATTGTCCTAAAGAAACAGGTTAGTTTAGTTATAAAGTTTTTTTTTATTGCTTAGATGGGTGGACGAGCTCACAGCCCACCTGATGTTAAGTAGTTACTGGAGGCCATAGACATCTACAACGTAAATGCGCCACCCACCTTGAGATATAAGTTCTAAGGTCTCAGTATAGTTACAACGACTGCCCCACCCTTCAAACCGAAACGCATTACTGCTTCACGGGAGAAATACGCAGGGTGGTGGTACCTACCCGCGCGGACTCACAGGAGGTCCTGCCACCAGTAAAAAATTAGAGTGGTTCCGTATTAATTAGAGTGGTTCCGTATATGACGTGTTGTGTCGCGACGCAGGAGGTGCTGGAGGAGGCGATGCGGCGGGCGGGGCGCGCGCGGTGCGTGGAGCCGGCGTGCCTGCGCTGGTGGGCGGGCGGCGGCGGGGGCGGCGGGGCGGCGCGCTGACGGCGGCCGCGGCCCGGCAGCAGCGCGGCGCGGGCGCTGCTCTAGGGCGCGCTGGGCCCGCAGCTCCGCCGCTTGTCGCGTGCGGCGCTGCGTCTGCCCTTCCGCCATCGCTCCTGCGCCAACTGCCGCACGCACACGCACAGCTTCCGGGAAATCGCCAAACTCATATACAAACTTATCGACGGGGAATACCTGCCCTGCGCCGACGCCGACGCCCTCATAGAATCGTTACAAGACTTATTCGACAAAGTGATACAGCGGCACCGTCGCGGCCTCGAGCTCCGCGCCGCTCGCAGCGCCGCCGACGACGCGGCCGCTGAAAACGTTAATTCGACTTCGACGCAACAAAACTCGACTACGAAATCGCCAGGACCGGGGACGAGTCCGACTCCGGCGCCCGGCTGCTCGAGTCCGCAGCCCTCGTGTTCCACCAGCAGGCTGTCGAACTCCGAGCGACAACCGTCGTGCTCTAGTCCGAAGCCGACGTGCTCGTCAGATGTACTAGCAGACTTTACTTTACCACTGGCACCGTCTAGCACGGAGTCTCCGTTCTCGACTCCTCGACAGACGCGCTCCAACACGCAACTGTCGAGTTCGAAGGAATTACCGACGGGTTCAACACTGTCACTTCCGTGTTCTCTCTCGCAAATGCTGTCCACAATTTCACGTTCGAGTAGCGCGACTGACTCCTTAGCGCGGGCGACCTCGCGCTCGGCCAGCCTGAACTCCCTCACGACGCTGTCGAGTCGGCGCTCGGAGACGACGCGGTCGCGCTCGGAGTGCACGGGGTCACGCTCAAGGTCACAGTCGACAAACTCGAGTCAGCCCTCACCCTGCTTCACTCCACGCTCGCCGAGCGCTAGTTCACTATCAGCATGCATGAGTCCACATTCGCCATGTTCTAGCCCAGAACCGAAGAGCTCAAAGCCCCAATCAAGGTGCTCCAGTCCGAAGCCAACTTGCTCGAGTCCAGAATTAGTGTGGTCAGTTCCGCTACCAACTTGCATAACGCCGCCGGCACACTTGAACCTACCGCCGCCTTACTCGAAACTATTACCGGCAAACTTAGATCCACCACCAGCAAACAGGAGTCCACCAGCAGAAAACTCAGATCCATTACCGTTAAACTCGGAACCATTACCAGCTGACCCGAATCCATTGACAACAAACTCCAATCTAATACCGGAAAATTTGAACAAACCGTCAACGTCTGGATCCACAGACACTCAACCGGCACCAGCGAGCTTGGAAACACCGACTGTTTCATCAAATGCGCCTACAGTTTCGACGACTATCCAAGCAACGTGCTCTCAATCGTCTCCAAAATCGACTAGTACTTTTTCAACTACAGCCTCTGCATCCACGTCCGAACCCTACGTAACGTTGGCCACATCTCCCATATACTGCGATACGCCGCCAGGCTCCTGCAGTGCAGTCACAGAACGCCCCGACACGCCTCCGATATCCCAAACACCCCCATTATCCTCTAATACCCCTATCGCATCCAAAACACAACCGTTGCCTTCGAAAACCCTCCCCGCACAGTACAACGCGCGCGCAGTATCTTATTACGCGCCCCCAGTGTTTTACAACCGAACCCCGTCGTCTTTAAAATCGTCACACGGATATTCCAGTACGTCCCAAGTGTCGACCAAGAAAATCGCGGTGTCTTCGAAGACACCTTCGGCAACATCAAGTACAACCCGAATTGGATCATACACCGCAGCGGCGTGTTCTTATACACCATCAGCTAATTCCAACACATTGTCGAATCCTATACGTCAAAGGAACTACCCAATTCCACCACCGGACTACTCGAGTCCTCCACCGGGCTGCCGAGTGAGTGTCTTGGGTACTACGGGCTCGGACAACCAGAGCGCGACACCGGCTCGCTCGACCCAGCAATTACCATGTCCGGTGCCGCCGCCCGACTACTCGGTGCCACCGCCGACGTACCCATCCATCCGGTTATCCGGGTCGCGACCACCTCGCCCCGGCCAACCCGGGTACGTGAGGCCGACGGTTCGACCGTTCCGAATGAATTTCGGCTCGCGAACAAGGACCGGATTCAAACAGTTTTACCCGAGATTTCCAAAATACTGATTCGAAACGAGATATTTGATTTTCTCGAACCGTCTACCGAATTGTGACTAGTTTTTATGAAATGCGATTTTCCAATGACTGTTCAGTGTGTGCAAGACTTGAGAACAAACAATATGTGTTAGTGTATTTGTTTATAGTATTTTCGTGCGTGTAATATGCAATCAGGCAATATGCGAATGAACAATAACGGTTCTGTGGCCATAATATTTATTATGTGCCGTAATATAAATAAATGTATACAAAATATATAAATAAACTATTTTTATTCATGTTTAAAATACATACATCCATGAATAAATAAAAATATATAATCGATTCTGTAAAATTAGAGATGTTCCATATTAATCTATTAGAACGGTGAAATTTGTTTTGTATTAATTTGTGTGTAAATGTTTCGTGGACGTGGTTAAGCAAAACGGAACCATGCAATTGTTGGAAGTTTAAATGATGATTTTCTTGTAGAAAGTGTTATATGTCGTCAGAGTTAAAATGCTAATTTTTAAAGTTGTTCACAAGGAAATTAGCTGTCTCAAATGACACGTTTATATTGTTAACATTTTTTTCATGGATGTGTTTTGCATAGCCCCGTCCATATATTGCTTTATCGTTTTAAATAGAGCAATATAATCAATCAAATATATTATTCCAGTTTTGAATTAATCGTAAAACAAAGTGTAAATAACAATTACTGCAAACTAACAAGAACGGTTCGAATCATTTCAAATGCGCATGACCCAGCGGTTATAAACGCGCACTTCGGGGACTAAGAGGTCGCGACTTCGAGACTGGGCATGCTTAAACGTGTTTTTAATTGATTTATAAAAGAAAAAAAATGCGTAACATGACACATAAAATTCGCTAGTGCTCACAGTTGGCACTAGACGGCAGCCGTTCCACATTGAATTGGCATTGTTAATGGCATCGGCAACATGAGGCGGTTAACAACAGGCGGACAGAGGTCTGCCAGGGTAGGGTGAGAAGCGTCGGGAGTTATAGTTGTGAGTTTTGTAGAGATTGTGTATTGTTATGATACATCTGTGCTGAGTTGTGTTCAATCAGAGGGCGGGAGACTGGCAGTGAACTTGGCATTGTTGATGTCATTAGCTGGTCGTGTTTTAATTTTATTTAAAACTAATCATTAGCGACTTGAGTCGTTTGTAAATTTTCGTTTTGAATTGAATTCGGAATGTGAAAATAATAAAATTAATGTTATTATTATTTTTATTTAATCGAAAAAGTGAATTGATGAATTTCGAAATGTTTTTATAAAAACCATTTTGCAGTAAATAAAATGTAAGTAGTTCAATTTGTAAATAATAATCTTAATTAAGCTAAGATTTATTGTAATAAGGGATTTATATTTTTTAGTACTTCAGCTGTAATTGGGATAAGGTTTTAATTATGATTATTATTATTACTTTAATCGCTCTTTTGAGCCAGAGATTGTCCTGGCTGGTTTGAAGCTCGGTAAGTGCCACTGTGCCGTCACGTGGCTGCTCACGAATGCTCACGGCTGGGAGGTCTCCCGGCAACAGTAAGTTGAGGATTCCATTGCGTGTCTCTGATCATTAGTCCTTTTCTAAAGCGACCGTTAGAGCGAGACAGAGGATCTTTTCCGACACAGTTGCCGTGGTATTTGTAGCCAGGATATCTCTTTGAATCAAGGATATATGTACACCCTTGGAGTTTTCTGTAATATACTATAATATATTAAACTAAAACATTGTATCTCAACTTTTTACGCTTCAATAAATGTAAATAAAACATAATATATATGTCAATCTGCAAACTGTTTCTCCAAGTTTCTAACTGTCACCTATAATAAATTCCACATAAAAATATGTATGCTACAATTTTGGATGTCTTTAAAAGTGGAATGTTTGTTAATAATGCGTTATATGGTTTCACAGCTGACATAATGAACCATAGAAATGACATTCAGGAATGTGTTTCTGACGATCCAGTGGCCATTCATTTGAAATATAAAAATATGAATAAAACTTTATGTTTGTAATGTAAATACAAGATTCACGAGCTTCTAATATTCAGTGTATGATATAAATAATTTACTCTGTTCTTATTGATACAAAAAAAAAATTAAAAATAAACTTGGTTCGAAAAAATGTAGTCGGATTTTCATTTACTATTTTTATAATAATAATAATAATAATTACTGGGAAAAAATTAAGCACGGTCGTTCGGCCCTAATTTAAGATTCCCTGTGTTATGGATACCAAAGACTGATAAACATACATATTTTATATACATTTAAACATATACGTATATAGATACCCTTTCATCGTGGCCGCCGGCAACTACATTCCCGATCCTGCGGACCGAATGGTAAACAGTCGACGTCGCCCAAAACACTTCATTTCGGATCCTCCCGATCCACTAACGGTGCTTTTAGGTACCCGAAGCACCGGTCATCGCTCACGTCGAACCCATCTCTTGCGACGAAGGGCTCTGCAAGTAAATTAACCCACAAACAGCCCACTGAGTGTCTCACCGGATCTTCTCAGTGGGTCGCGTTTCCGACCGGTAGATTCTGCGAAGCACAACTCTTGCTAGTGTTCGTATTAGCAACAATATCAGGCTTGAGCCCCGTGAGCTCACCTACTCGCCCGGTGACGCAAGGTCTCTCAAGATCATCAGCTTAGGTAGGATTAAAAATATATAGATAACTAGCGACCCGCCCTCGCTTCGCTTCGGAAACTGTAATTTATTACTGATTTCTCCACTATTTAATGGATGTTATTATACATGTAAACCTTCCTCTTCAATCACTATCTATTAAAAAAACCCGCATCAAAATCCGTTGCGTGGGTTTAAAGATTTAAGCATACATAGGGCTATAGGGACAGAGAAAGTGACTTTGTTTTATACTATGTAGTGATAAACACCCAGACAAAGAGTAAACGAATCTGTTCATCGCACAGTGTTTGCCCGATGTGGGAATCGAACACACGACCCTCAGCGCAATAGTCAGGACCGCTAACTATTGCACCAGCGAGTCTGTCAAAAAAGTTCTATGAAAAAGTAGTTAGTCAATAATCGTTTACGTAATGTTTATGCACGATATATACGAGGAAGATCGCCTATGAGACTGACTGACTGAGTGAAATCCGCGTCCTGAACCTGCTCAGGTAGGTACCATCATCCTGCCTATTTCTGCCGTGTAACAGCAATGCGTTTTGCTTTGAAGGGCGGGGCAGCCGTTATATTGTAAAACTGAGACTTAGAACTCGTGTCTCAAGGTGGGTGGCGGCATTTACGTTGCTGATGTCTTTGAGCTCCTATAACACTTAGCACCAGGTGCTCCGTGAGCGCATCCACCGATCAAAGTAAACAAAAGACAATAGCTTGGTTAAAAATTTTTTTACTGCGCTGCGGGTAGGCAGGTACCTACTTGCTTGCGTATTTTCTTTTTTCACAGTCTGGCAATCTGCTTGTTACGATGTCAATGTATCTAGTATATAGTTTATAAATATTTAATTGTGTGGAATGAAATGAAGTCGATTTATCTGAAATAATAATAAATCTGGATGAGATTAATTAAATTATTATCAATGAGACATGCTGAGACGAACTGAAATAATATCCCAGTAAAATGGTCAGCGCACTTTTTGAAGGTATCTGAAAAGCCAAGTAGAGGGACAATGGACATTGCTTCATTTTACACAAACACTAAACAGTTACAGTAGATTGGAGGGAATAGGGACTAGAGGTAGAATAGGGACAAATCTGGGATGTCACAATACTTTCGTTGAGTTCTTTGATTTAACTTTGTTGAACTGAAAATGACTTTTATTTAGTGTTTAAGAATATGAAATAATTTAACTTAGTCATCAAAGTTTGTCACTCATTAGAGATATTAAAAAGTTAATTACCTAAAGTTAGGTACCTACCTAACAACTAAATAGTGCCAGCCTTATCGAAAAACTATTGTCCCCATACGTAACCTGATTCACCCCAACGCCAAGGTGAATGGGGTCCAAGTAGGCAGCGGCTTGGCTCTGCTTCCGGAATTGCTGAAGTCCATGGGCGACGGTAACCACTTACCATCTAGTGGGCCGTACGGCCGTCTGCCTGCAAAGGCAATAAAAAAAAAACAACACAGTAAAAAAAAATTCGCCCCTCGCGTTCCCGCCGAAATTATCCTGTTGACATCTCATGACGTATCCTACGATGTTGCCAATGAATATAGAAACGCCTATAAAATAATAAATGTACAAAATAGTATCGATGTTTCGAGTGTTTTACCCTAACGTGTTGCACGAAGCGTGATCGAGTCGTAAAACGAAGTATTTTTATACTGTCTATGAAATAAATAATTGTGAAATGAAACCACGTCATGTTTTATGCGCGTTATTTGTGTGCTAATTAACTACATTTTATTTCCAGAGATCTACACAGTCGCTAATAGACATCTAGAATTTAATCCCAAACAAACTGCTATTTATTATGCACATTTGAGAAGGTGATATCAACTTGAAGAATGTTAGTTGCAGGTAAAGACGCTACATTGTTTTGAGGTTTTCATGTAGAAAGCCTTTTACGAATCATGTGTCAAGCAATTACTGAAGCCAGTACATTAAAGCAAACTGTGCACCGTTCAACATAAAAAAAGATTAACCGACATAAAAAAAAAACAGATTATCTATTCATATAATATCATATCTATTACCACTGTCAAAATTTTTGCACCTATGTACCTACCTTTTACTATACCTACTTATGAAATCTCTATTTTCCATGGGAGTGCTTTGAGAAAGTCCTCGAGATGTTCCCTTCGTCTACCTTTTTATGAACGCAACTCCCGCCATCAGAGCTGGGTTTATTTATACTATCAAAAAGCGGTGCATTCATCCACGGTGCGCTTCCAGAAAACTTTTTTAGTATGAATTTCCCCTCACGGTGCTTCCTGAGATTACTCAACGCTAGGGCAGCGACTCGGCTTTGCGCCTAACATTGCTGATGTCCATGAACTACGGTAACCACTCACTGGTCTTATTACGCGTCCTCCTACAATGAAAATAAATAAAGAAGTGAAAAATAACCATAATGTTTCAAGAGTACAGGAGATTGACAGTAGATTTATAATTATAACGTATTATATTATCTGTTCACAGTCGCTATTACGTAGTGCTCTACCTATTATCACTTTAATTACTCGTGACGTCATCATAATGCCGTTGAACTCTGCAACGTCAAGGTCTTGTACTTTTGAACATTTTTTTTTTTATTTAGTTACAAACCCAGTTCTCGATTTTTTGTGCTTATCAACAGCTCAGAGCTAGAGATTTCAATATCCATGAATAGTAGAAGCTAGATAGCCGCTATAAGTACGTCTCATTTGGATGCAAAAATATTAAAGTTGTGTCTACGTTAAATGATTGCATATTGATTGGTATAACATGCATTTTATGTTATTTAAACTGGCTTTATTTTGTGGGAACATTATTAACGAAATGTAAATTTTGTTTGTAAGTTCATAGTATAGGATACTCTGACTTTGGTTTTTGTACGTAAAAGATCAAATCGTACTATGAAAATTACAGTTTATACAATTTAAAGTTTTCGTACTGGAACCGATGAAATACGGGTCCAAACTATGATTTAATTCTTCTACTATTTACATGTTTAAAACAAAGCAATACAAAACAAAAATAGATACAAGACAAGAATAGTTCAGAAAGATAGTGAAAACAAATGTCTTAGGCTCAATATTTATTACAAAAACAAAAGAAAGGTCTTTAGATAACTTTAAATACCTAAGTTACACGTATTTCATTTAAATCTCTAACATACATAGTTGTTTTTATTTGATATCTAAAAAAATTTTTGGTCGAGTATTATATTAATGTGACTCTCCTTTAGATCTACTCCAGAGCAGTCTTGTCTAAGTGCCGTACAGCCCAGCCAGTATTTACGCAACAGAATTGAAACTTCGAATGACTTCGATCGTATTTCAAAATACAAAATACGCACGCACACACGCGCATACCTACACAATTGCCAAACAATGTCACTTAATTTTAACTTTTTTTTTTATCACCTCAACAAGGAAAAGGTCTCGTGAAACGGACTGAATTAGAAACGAATGAAATCTTCATGGTATATATCGCCCTTGGCGATAAGTAATGCTAAAGCTAGATGGTTGTGATGGATTGCCAATGATCGTAAGTAAGAGAGTGCCTTCTTTACATCACTTGAATTGGATGAAGGCGATAAAAAACTTTGGTCAAACTCAGACATTCCACTTACAATACACTAAAGTTTATCAATTCAAAAGTCACCTCGCAAGGGCAAGGGTAAAATGTCACGTTAGGACATCGCTTCGCAAAGGTCGGGACAGTGTCTCCGCCCAAGGCCGCGGTAGACGACCTAAACGTCACCCGAAGGATGGAGCGATATACTTTTATCATTTGTTAGTGAAGTTAATAAATTCTACAATACAAAAATCATTAGGCGGGCAACTAGTTCTCGTTATTTGTCAATAGATGACTGCCGCACCAAGTGCTTGTCGATTTTGATAGATCTGCTAAATCTGCTCAAGCCTAGGTGCGTGCGTCCAAGCACCCCTTGCCCGCGCAAAGGAGAAACTTGATCGAGCTTAGCACAGCGCGGCAATAGGACTGTATCCGTTATTTTAACGCTTCAAATATAATTTTAAAATTTTAATCGATTTTGATGGCAAAAAAACAGAGCGGGAGAGAGAAAGCATACTTTATTGCACAAAAAACATAATTAGCATTAAAACTCAGTGAACGGGCATTCATAATTTATATAACAGGCGGTCATATCGCAAAAATCTTTATCTTTCAGACAATCTTTTTTTACTTAAAGAAATTTTCCAAAAATATTATACACATTTACTGAAAAGAAAAAGTTTATGATCGATGCCATTGTTTTCGGGAATGGATTTATTCGTATATTTTTTTCTAAGAAGGTGGTGGTACAGTGCACTATGATCTCGCACAGGCAGAAGCCACCATGGCGAAGTTCTAGGAAAGCCGTGGTAGAATACGATTTCAGTTTTTTTTTTCTTTTATAGCTTAGATGGGTGGACGAGCTCACAGCCCACCTGGTGTTAAGTGGTTACTGGAGCCCATAGGTAAAGACTTCTGTCTCACATCATAAGGTGAGTGGCGTCATTCATGTTGTCTACGGGCTCCAGCAACCACTGAATACCAGGTAAGCACATTAACCAATCTCAGGACAGATCCTTGCTCAGCGGCGCGAATTCACGCCCCGGCTTATGAATTGTATGCGGTTATATATGTAGATTGATTATAAGCATTGTGACATCGATTCATAAAGAGAAAATAAACCTATTTTTTGTTTATTTATTCTATGGATGGGTGAACGAGCTCACAGCCCACCTGGTGTTAAGTGGTTACCGGGGCCCATAATACATCTACAACGCAAATGCCACCACCCACCTTGAGATATGAGTTCTAAGGTCTCAGTATAGTTACAACGGCTGCCCCACCCTTCAAATGGAAACGCATTACTGATTCACGACAGAAATAGGCAGGGCAGCAGGTTTAAGAAAAAAACCTTAAGAAATTACTTATTGAATATATAAAATGTACGATTCCTTAGCCATGCTACATTTAAAATATCGATAACATTAGATTAAATAGTACGGTACACGTCACTATTATAATGGTGTAATTGATTAAAATTGCACGTGCAGTTCCGCACAAAATTGATAGGGCATCAAAAAAAAATCAGGTCGATGATGAAATCCTACGACATCAAGCCAACGAAACTTGATAAGAAATATAAGTCACTCTATCGTGATTCATTTTGTTGATTAATTTAGATAAAACTGGAAATAAATCTCGTATTTCAGGCTCAATGATACGCAAGAGAACGCACATACTTTTGTTACTAACATCGATATCCGTCTAAATTAATTTCAAAACTCAATATATATTCTTCGAATAATTATGTGTTATTGTTAAAAATGACTTCGTAACGAAAGAGTTCAAAATTATTTTGATTAATTTAACCAACACTTGAACTAAATAGGTGAAACGAATTGCCTAATCTTTTCCCTCGTAAAACACCATAAAGCAAGTGAGTGACGTCAGCATCCATCAAATGTCATTACACTTCTTCAAGGCTCTTTAATTTTATGGTTCATGAACTGATATGAATTCAAATGTGGCTTATCGAATAAAACATCCGTCTGACTTGCCGTTCCGTCGGTTTTTCGGTTTTAAGTCATATAACAGAACATTGACGAGGTAGACATAAACATAAATCTGCAATTAGCATGATAAATGATTTAAAATAAATTTACTGAACAAACTCGATCTCAGTGAGCAATACAATCTAATTAGATTCAGACAATAATGTCATGAGGTGGGTCAGAGCGAAACTGAAGTCATTGAAAGGGCTAAATTGGTGAATGCGCGGCAAGTGAACGTAGGGTTGCGGGCGCGTCGCGGGGCGTCAGATTCGCGAGGAGGCTTCCGCGGGCGGGGTCAGCGACCTCACCCCCCGCGCGCCGGCGCGCCTCCAATGTCAGGGCCGGTGCAGCCGCCGTCAGCTGACGTCTGGGGACGCGCGGGGGACGACTGTCGGCTCCGATATGCAGTCGAGCCCCGAGCTTCATCGGAGACGTACGCTTCTCCGCCGCGATGCGCGATATAAATAGAAGCAGGCGGCAGCGCCGCGCGCTACTCCGGCGCCAGGACTGTCCTCACCGAGTCAGGTACCTGAAGTAGCGCGCGGTGTCTCCTCCTAGAACGACGACGAGCCGCACGGAGTAGCGACAGCAGCAACGACCGCCGCACGCCCATTGTACTTCATCAGGTGCTCTGGTGATCATAGTTCCAGGCGCTTGTTGGAGTACACTTACCGTGTCGGCGGTTATCTTCAAGCGCAATCTATCTCTAGTGTTCCTGGTGTTGGAGAGCACGTGCGAGGCGCGAGCACGTGGTGGCACCCCTGGCTCCGCCGGGAGGTGAGTAGAGCGTCGAGTGTGGAGACAAAGAGTTACGGTGAGTCACGCGTTAATGACGGCGCCGGGTAATGACCGCTGCAGGCTGCACATCGCCCGCCCTCGCCTCACCCTCGCGCCTCGCTCCTTGCCCCTCCAGCGCGAACACCCTCGCACCTAAAATCGCACGACCACGATCTGCAATGGTCATCGAACTCCTCGTGCACAGCTCAAAGCAAAGCAGCTTAAACTGGTTTCCGCAAAAGTTTTCGACAGCGCCGTATGTCGTCCCCGCCAACGCCGAATTAACTGTGGGTTTATCTGCCCGTGTGTCACATACGAATGTGTATCTGTTGAACATTTTTAGATGTCGGTTCGCAAAAACACAAACCCGAACATTAAAAACAAAGTGTCGTCACAAAAAACTTCAATTTAACTGACTAATTCACTCGACGGGCAGTGTCGATTGTCGAGCGGAGAGATGCCGGTCAGAAATCATACGTTGGATCAGTTTAATCATATGGTTTGGTATTTGTTTCGCATTTCAATTACACGTTGTACATTAGTCGGACGCGAATTTCGCGTGACGCTAAGCGGACGCTGTGATATTTTCCAACGGTCTCGTCATTACCGAGGTGATTTCAAAACGTTTTTACCATACTATCAAGTCTAAAACGGTTCGGTTAAGATTCAATAACGATTTTCGCACAAACTGACATTGGAAAAGGACAAGTTCATTCTAAATGTAACGAAAATATTATTAAGTCTTTGTTAAGACGCACAATCCGAACAGCCAATAAAAATCCTAGTCTCGCCTGGGTGATTCATAGGAATGCCTCTAATTATCATTGTGAACGCAAGGAATTCGTCTTGTAAATTAACGTGAAAAGAGATCGAAGATTTCCTAATACGTTCTGATCTTGGCGTCTCATTCTATCGCTTCTGAATTCAAAATATTCTTTTAGAAACCCTTCGGAGAATTTTAGGTTTCTTGTCAAAATTAACTAGCCCGGGTTTCTGTCTAGACGACCTTGATCTCTTCGCGGCAGACTGAAATATCCGAACTAGTTCGATACCTACTGGCCGGTTCCAGGTATCAGCCTAATGGCACCTCGCTTAGCAATTGGGTGCAGTGACACGAACGGCCAATGTGACTCAGTCAGTACACGACAAAGACCGTTTGTTAAACACAGACCAAAAAAGATACGATCGAACGAGGCATCACAAACAATTTCGTCCGTTGATTGAATAATTTTTTTTGTTTTTTTGTTTTAAATCGAATAAAAAAAAACGTGACGTTCGACCGTGAGGAGTTTGAATGAATATTAATTACGTTTATTATATCTGTTGAAAATGTACAGTTTCGGCAACTGTAACTGAAAGTATTGTTTTAAAAGCCATAATATGAATAGTTGTGATTCTTTTTTTCAAACCATTTCAAATTAATTAAATTAGATTATCTACATATATATTGTATTTAATTAAAACAAAATCGCAAATCTCGTCTGTGGATTGCTTTGTAATTTCTAAGATTTTTTTATTGCCGTTTTTGCAATCGATTATGATATTTCAAATAATGTGATATAAAATATTTTTACGGATTAATTCTACATTTATTTATTGTCAGTAACATTATTTCGGACGTTTAAAATACTTTTAACGTTTTCGTGGTCAAGGAACAGTGTACATAATTCGAAAATCGGTGAAGTACTTTTTATACGCCAAAAACCATAGAAAATAAGAAAAAAACATTTCGGACACATTCAGTGTATACTAACATTGATGCTAAAAACCTAAGCCCGTAATATAAAAGGAGCAAGAGAACCTAGCGAATCACTAATTACTGATTGAGTACACACATTGATAATACATATCACGTGTCAATGACACTAATTCTATTATTATTCTTTCAAACTAAAACACTATACAAAACTTACACTCCGTGGCACGATGAGGCAAATACGCGTGAAAGTAGACCGTAGAAATTTTGTATACATAATTTTTAGATATTTTTAAACTTATTTCTATGCATATTCACTAATTATATAATTTCCTCTTTGTGTCATAAACTTAATACAAAAAAAACACAATTTATACTGCTTTGCACAAAATAAATGTTGCGAAAAAAAAAAAAAACATGAGATCAATGGAATTAAAGTTCGCAGTGTGTGGGCGAGTGTCTCTATATACAACCAAGGAGCTTTTATCGAACATCTATTTTTAACACCCTTGCAATATTCCGCTATAGTTCTTGTACTTTCTAGACTGAGCCGCACTGATGACTAATGTACAAACGTAGCGGACTTGATTCCTCATTTTATCTTGAGACAGAATTTTGTTCGAGTCTCGAATTGAATTATTTTAATTAGTGTATGTACACGTTTAGGTGTGTTAAGTGTGTACACGTGTAAGTACACGACAAAGGGAAGATCTTCCATCGAACGGGTGATATTGCTCGGTAGAGCGACGGTCCGAATGTTGTTGTTCGGAACTATTATATTTTATATGCAAGCGTATCTTGAAAATGTTGTAAGCGAGATTCAGGCATTTGTCAAATATTTTGTGTTCTGTGATGACTACCGCGACATGTTTTTTAATCTACTCAACAATATTAAGAAATTAACACTAGATTTGGAGCTTGGGAATTTTCTTTTTTTTCATTTTCAATACCTGTTCGATCGACCTAAGTATCTATTAGCAGGTAAATGAAGAGTAAGAAGAAGATGGAAACACAAGTAAGCTAACTTTAAGTGGCCTACGTAATACTATACACACGACAACCTATGCCGCCGATATAAACCCACCAATATACCATACACTATAGTAACAAGACCAAGTTATTCTAAAATATTAGTTATTCCAAATTTAAGCTGTATCGCATCATAATTTCAAAAATAGGTGGAGCACTGATATCAACCAACGCCAGTTCACAGCCTAGATTACTTCCGTTACTCAAGGTAAGAAATTAAAGAGGCGGGTCAGTGATGAAATGCTATTATTCCTACTGCATATGGAGAATGGAGTTTATTAGTTAAAAATACGGATATGCGACCTTAAAGACCACGAGCTGCTTCATTAGCTGTCCGTCTATGGTAGGTGGATGTTTCTATCTAATTCTTAATCCTCTAGTTGTAGTACCTTAATTTCTGGTGCTTAGACATAAATGAGCACAGGGGATATCACTGCGTTACCTATTTCTGTCGTCAAGCAACGGCAAGGCGGCTATTTTAAGGTGAGTAGTAACAATTGTATTATAGTGGTGAACTGATTATCTGCCAACAAAAATAAGTTATGGATCAAGCTATGCGTTTCTTGCTTTCATGATTTGGTCTTCAGTAAGTTCGGATGATTCAGTACGAATTTATTTAAGGCAATCATAAACATAACATTTTATTTATAATCGTTTCTATTGTGGCAACACTTGAACATGTGGCAACACTAGTCGGTTGTAATTGTACAAAATTTCCGGTCGTACTTAGCATGTGTGTTGTATTATAAATAAAAGGCCTTCTTTCTAAATCAAGTTTAATTGAAGCTAGCCAGCGACCCAACACAAAATACAGTCCACTGCCCAAAATAGAGTACAATGGGCGCATTAATAATTAAACTACTAGCCACGCATGTCGCATATTCTCTGGTTAATAGTCGGACAAATTATTGAGAACCTCTGGCCTCGTTTACAATACTTTTTCGTTTTTTCTTTTCGATCCCGTCGAATATTCAAGGTCTATACCTACATACTATTTCATGGCGCCACGTCTTTTAGTGAACGTCATACAAAAGCATATGCTAAAGATAGACTGCCGTCAGCATATACTTCTAAGATATGATAGATTTGCACTAGCATTGTTTTGGCACCATGCATCATAATCGAGATGATTAAAAAAATCAAAACTACTTTTAGGGTTTAATCTCGCATTTTTATCGTCATTGTCATGTCAGTGACAAAGAAGACTGTGAGCCCTTTGAAATGCTGGAAATAATATGATAACAATAATAAGAGCGAGATTAAACCTTCAAAGAAGTTTGAATTATATCAACGACTCGTGAAAACCAAAGGAAATAATATTATTGAGATTGAAAACTCGAGTCTACAATTTCTCCTGTGGTGCTGCAGCCCACATGCATTGGCACTAAGTTGTCGTTCAAGCGGTTCGGCTCGAAGGACCATCCAAATGCAACTCGAAACTTGAATCTGGTCACGTTCAACAGTGATTACAGGCTCTAACAAACAATTAGCTACAGGCTGAGACCCGTCATCGAATATACAGTAGTACAAAATGTGTTCCTACCTAACTACGATATTTAATTAAAGCGAAACATAGCTGAGAAAAGACTTATACATCGTTGATTCGTTTGTACCTTATTTTTCGGATAACGATTTACCTATTTTCGTCTAAGTGGGCCACATTCGATCACCGTTTGGATAATTTTATGCGCTAAATTGAGAAATTTAAAAGAAATTCACCATTATCTGCTATAATTAAAGCAGTAACTTATTTAATTTTGATCCTTCGTGTCTAAACTATTCGGCGATATTGTGAGACATTATTTTTAAATGATAATTAATAAATTAGAATACCGGAATGTATAAAAATAGAAAATCGAACACAAATTCGAACGCTTTGAGTATTGCTCTTTCTATTTAATGATCCGAGCCATTTTGCTATAGAAGTTTTTTTATATATTTAAACATCGAGAATAGTTTTTTAAAGCTTAGATGGGTGGACGGGCTCACCTGGTGTTAAGTGGTTACTGGAGCCCATACACATCTACAACGTAAATGCGCCACCCACCTTGAGATATAAGTTCTAAGGTCTCAAGTATAGTTACAACGGCTGCCCCACCCTTCAATCCGAAACGCATTACTGCTTGACGGCAGAAATAGGCAGGGTGGTGGTACCTACCCGTGCGAACTCACAAGAGGTCCTACCACCAGCAACCCTCAACGAGTAAACGTGTTCGAACAATACGCAATGAAAGCCTTTTAAATACCGCCTTAATAAATACTGAATTTAAAAATATTGAAATCGATCGATTTTGTCCAACGCTTAATACGGAACGAGGCCTCATTTTTTATCTGTGGAGACAGAACGGTGCTATTGTTATCTATTCGACAGGCCAAACGGAATGCTACAAGAATTTTCTAAGTTTTTTATTTATTTTTTACATCACGACTCCGCGACGGCTACTTATCAAGCTTTGTTGTTAGTTCACTGCTTATTAAATGTTTTTTGCTGAAGCGACGTAGTTATTTGGGTTCGGATTTGCTTAAAATTGCAAAATTAATTTTAATTTTTTTTCTCCCTACCTATTCTGGTAACCTCGAGTGGTTATCCTAGATTTAGTAATTTTTTTGTTTAAATGGTAACAGAGTTTTGAAATATGCCTATAAAATACAAACTATCATCTAGTACGCATATTACAGTTGACCGTAGCATCAACTTGCAACCGTAGCATCAAAATAGTTAATTTCTTTTTTATAAGGTTCTGACTAAAAAATAGATTGGCACAGATCAATGAACCTTTGTGGAATTAGATTATGGAATCAGCGCAAAACAAGTGAATATCCTGTTATTGAAATCTTCCGTGACATATAACATAAATAATACAGTTGAGTTCAAAAGGATAAATTAAAACAACTAACAGCAGGATAAACTAAATTTAACAACATTTAATACCGACTTCGGCAAACAAAATGAGAATATCATCAATGTAGCCGAAGTCAATTAAATATGCAAAGCTAAAAATACACACCGCAACATACCTGCTATATTTTTTATATTTTCCAGAATTTCTATAAATTAAACGGTTGTCTGGAAGAGATCGCTTTTAGCCATAACACCGCCTATTGTACAAATGTATCTGCTTTTTTTGATTGTTTTTGAATGTAAATTGTGTTTTGGTGTGCAATAAAGTGTATTCTCTCTCTCTCTCTCTCTCTCTCTCTCTCTCTCTCTCTCTCTCTCTCTCTCTCTAAAAATAACTCAAAAAAATACTGGTGAAATCTTGATAAAATTGAAATGGGACCATATGAGTAGCACATCCTTACAAATTAAAATTATGCCATAGAATATATTATATGAATATAGCAAATCGGTGCACCTAGAAAAAGTTCTGAGTTAGTTCTGAGGTAGGTAGCGGCTTGGTTCTGCCCCTGGCATTGCTGAAGTCCATGGGCGACGATAGCCACTCACCATCAGGTGGGCCGTATGCTCGTCTGCCTATAAGGGCAATAAAAAAAAGTTCACAGAAAAAACCAGTCGAATTAAGAAACTCATATTGTTTTTAAGTCGGTTAAAAATGATCATGGAAAGTACCAAAATCAAAATAAACCAAATTCAAAATGTAACATGCCCAGTTTTTAAACCTCATATCTGAGTATTACCGAATTTAGAAGTGAAAGAGAAACAAGCTTTGATTATATACAGGAAACAAGCTAATATTTCCAGTATGTAGCGTAGAAAAAATATCTTAAAATTCATTTAAAATGCCTATTTTATAAATCGACGCTTGAAAGGTAAACGTGACTAAGCGACAATAACTGCTTTGTACATAAATGATAGGCAATAAACATATTCGATGCGCAAAAAAAAAAATTCTAGGTCTATTAAAATCATTTCAATCCTACAGCTAGATTCGTTAAAATGGATTTTTTTTCAGGTATTTCTCAGGTATAATTTAAATTAATTTCAACTTTAAATTAGTCTACTGTAAATTTCACGCATTGTCGATTAGTTACGTTTGCCTTTCAAGCATCGAAATCATCCGACTATGCAGGCTCAGTATTTAGAAAACAGGCTCGAGACGGTATTGTATTAGCAGCAGAGCTTTATTTGTTTTTTGACCTAAACGCTGACGTCAAGAACAAATGCGAAGCGATTCCGAGTAATAAACAGTAACTCAATATCATCGCATTCACTTTATCAACAGAGTAATTGTTTTAGCTTTTGTATTGTCTCGAGGAAAGAAAACATATTATTTATATAAGCGAACTAGCTGACCCGGCAGACTTCGTAGTGCCTCAATCGATAAATAAAAGACCTAAACTTTTATATAAAATAAACTTAAAACAAACAAAAGAAATACGTCCGACGGGGGACACATCAAAGGGAAAACAAAATTGTTATTTTTATTTAATTTCGAGCATTTTCATATTTATGTACCTTTTAAACCTTCTCTGGACTTCCACAAATAATTCAAGACCAAAATTAGCCAAATAGGTCCAGCCGTTCTCGAGTTTTAGCGAGACTAACGAACAGCAATTCATTTTTATATATATAGAAGATGTCAAGTAACGAAAACTAATAACAGCTGTGTTATTCAATATAGATTCCTTGGTAATGCCAATGCCAATTATTGGCAGATCGCTGTCGACAAACAAAGCCGGTCACGAGTCACGTACTTAAGCGGTTATGTTATTAGTGTTTTTGTCTTAATTCTTCTTCATGTTTGTCTGCTTTTGTCACTTCTACTGTTTTCCTTATTCAGTAATATAGTGTAAACTAAGGAAAATCTAGATCATTTTTTAAATTTAGTTTCTAAAACAAAATGCTCGTTTTTTGTAGATCCTGAGTTTTCAATTTATATTGAAATTAAGATTTTTTTTTTTTGTTTTCTTGTTCTTGCTTAAAACCTAAGTCATTTATTATTGTTTATTTTTCCAAGTATTGTTTTGCATAATGTACTGCGGATTTCTGTTCTTAGAATTGCAATTAGGTACTGTTTATTGTTTTCGTTTTCTTGGCGGTTAATATGCAATCATTTAATAAGGTTTAATTACTCGTCGTAAAAAAACAATTTGATTTTAATAGGCTAAAAATCATCGGAATTTATCTTCAATGGTACATTTGTAGGGCGAATTAGATTGGAAAAGTTAAATCTCATATGTATACAGGTAAAAATATTTTCATTCAGCGTTCGCTTTCCCTTTGCGTTAAAACAAAATTCAAAAACATTAGGGTATTGTGAATAACAAAAAAAAGAACTTCACATTGGCTTTTAAAATCGAACAAAACTAAAACTGACAAGCCAAGTACACAAACTCAACAGAATGAATCGTTTTTAATGTAAATTCTAAACGCAAGATATCCTGTATCGTTCTACACACGAAGAAACAATACTCGGGACGCGAACAACGTGACTTAATTAACATTTCAGTACAATATTTTTTACTAAACCTTAAATAAAAATACATACACCAAATTCGACGTTAATAATTTTTAAATATGTTCCGAGAACCAGATATATTTAGTTAGATTTGTTTTTTTTGGAGTTTACTCCTTTAGAATCGATTTACATATATAGGCCCGGGGTATGAAAATTATGGGGACCAAAATCGTACTAGCATGTCACACGAAATGCGTTATGCGCATGTCACACGAAATGCGCGCCGGGCTGCTGCGCCGGCAGTCCGCCACAAAGCCTCGTACTGATCGCGCGTTTCTCTCATTATTGTATTTTCATATATTTGTTAGTCGTTTGTTTTGTGTCTCGTTAATTTGTTAATAATCTGTAGTGTATCGTGTTGTCGTAATATAGAACTATTTCTCGTATTGTTTCGTTTAATTTTTTATATCCAGTATGGGGTCTTCTGCGTGAGTCTTGGTTCAGACAATATGGGGTTTAGATCCGTTACCGGAATGATTATGTCCAATTTCACACACACAGCAATTTATTACATAAAAACGATCAGAAGGAGAAAAGCGACAAGCACAAGCACAGTTGAATAGTTCACAGCAAACAGTAAGAAAAAGTCCAGGCAAAGAAGGAGACGTAAAACTATACACACTAAACATTCAACATAAACTTAGTCAATCGAGACAGGCGTGTGCGAGTAAATGTGACGTGAGCTTCGCGGTCAGAGGTCTGCGGACGACTGGCGCAGGAAACTGCGACGGCGCACCTCGCGCCGTCCACACAAAGACTTGTGAACTACGCAATCATGTGTAAGTCACCACACCACTCCCCCTCAGAGACCACCTCAGGATGGGCGATAGTAGTCTGGAAATGTGACTTTTCTACCCGATCTTGTTCTGTGAGACGAGCGCGGCGATTCCAGGCTTTCTTTTTCATCATAGAGTTGCTTAGGTATTTTTTCTGTGTTGCTATCTAATAAGTAAGCTGGTTTGATCCTGTCTATGGAAACGTTGATCTCTTTTCCGTTTATTAACAGCTTGTACACTTTGTTGTCTCTGTTAATAACTTTGTAGGGGCCTTTATACGCCGGTTGAAATCCACGTTTGACTGCGTCTTCTCTGAGGAATACGTGCGAGCAAGATGCAAGATCTTTGTAGATAAATATCTTCTGGGTAGAATGATGTGATGTTGGGACTGGCTGTAAATTGCTGGCAAATGACCTGATGCGGGCTGAAAAATCAGTTATATCCGTGTCATGCTTGTCAGTTTTATGACCAAAAAATTCTCCTGGTAGGCGCAGGGGTTCACCATATAGTAATTCGGCTGACGAGCACTGAATGTCATGGCTCGACAAATAACCGAACTAACAAAACAAGTCAGCGCCCTAACGATGGAAGTGCACACCCGGTCCCGTTCTCGCAATCGTCAGCAGCTCCACGGTCGTAGGCGAACCCCTACGAGAAGATCCCAGTCCAACTATAAGCGGTTCCCCCTTTGTTGGTACCACTTCAAATTTGGTCAACAAGCAAAGACATGTATCCAGCCCTGTGATTACACACCATCGGAAAACATTCGGGGCAGTCGATAATGGCGACTGAAGATTGCCCATTAAACACCGGTCGCCTCTTCGTGACGGATAGAAGATCACGTCGGGGTCACCAGTTATGGGGTCTTCTGCGTGAGTCTTGGTTCAGACAATATGGGGTTTAGATCCGTTACCGGAATGATTATGTCCAATTTCACACACACAGCAATTTATTACATAAAAACGATCAGAAGGAGAAAAGCGACAAGCACAAGCACAGTTGAATAGTTCACAGCAAACAGTAAGAAAAAGTCCAGGCAAAGAAGGAGACGTAAAACTATACACACTAAACATTCAACATAAACTTAGTCAATCGAGACAGGCGTGTGCGAGTAAATGTGACGTGAGCTTCGCGGTCAGAGGTCTGCGGACGACTGGCGCAGGAAACTGCGACGGCGCACCTCGCGCCGTCCACACAAAGACTTGTGAACTACGCAATCATGTGTAAGTCACCACATCCAGTAAACTCCAGTCGTGCGTCGGAGCGGACACACACACTTTTTTTTATCCTACCTAAGCTGAGAGCCTTGAGAGGACATATCTGCGTAACCTTAATAGGTGAGCTCACGGGGCTCAAACCTGACGTCGTTGCTAACACGAACCCTAGCAAGAGCCTTGCTTCGCAGAATCTACCACCGGATCGGAATCGCGACCCACTGAGAAGATCCGGCGAGAAACTCAATGGGCTGTGTCTGAGGGTTAATTTACTCGTCGAGCCCTTCGTCGCAAGTGACGGGTTCGATGAGAACGATGACCGGGTTTGTTTTCTAATCAACGTAATTGCAAACATAATTTGGAGTAAAGTTGCCAATATGAGCTGGAATTTTCAAAAATCTTCAACATTCTATTTGTACACGATATTGAACAGCTGTTACTAAGATAAGTCATTCCCTTTGCAATATAAAGATGTAAATTCTAGTGGCTGCCAGTGTCTCACAAATCTAATCTCTCCCCTACTTTTAACTCTACTTAGTACTGAACAGCATTATAGGGAAGTGGTAGCTAAGTCAATGAAAGAAAATTACTATTATGTAACAGTCATCTCCGATTTTGAAATAGTATTGTGTACTGGTGGTAGGTCCTCTTGTGAGTCCACACGAGTAGGTACCACCACCCTGCCTATTTCTGCCGTGAAGCAGTAATGTGTTTCGGTTTGAAGGGTGGGGCAGCCGTTGTAACTATACTGAACCTTAGAACTTATATCTCAAGGTGGGTGGCGCATTGACGTTGTAGATGTCTATGGGCTCCAGTGACTACTAAACATCAGGTGGGCTGTGAGCTCGTCCACTCATCTAAGCAATAAAAAAAAGCTTCTGTGTTTAAAATCGATTCCGAACCTATGTGCTTAGTGCGATTTTTTTTACTACCTACTCGATTACGTAAAAGTTAACCTAACTAAATTAGTATGGAGTTGGAACAGCGCCTCTGGCGGCAAACGTAGGAATGCTGTCCAACTCCATAAAAATTTGACGTAACTTTTACAAGCTCGAGAAGTTAAAAAACTCACACTAAACACACTGAAAGCGTTATTCGTTTTAAAAAAAATCAATAATCAGTTTTAGAACGCCTCGATCTACGATGGCTTTCGGGGTGGAATTAAAAAAAATCTAACACACAAAACGAACATAATCTGCCAAAATCTTTTAGACTGTAACTCGTTACAACAAAGCGAATTGACACAAATATATTTTGAGCGTGACAACAAAAGCATTTGATTCGATTAAGTTTCACTGAACTATTTTTATTTGGTTATCCATTAGACTAGTTAATTCAGTGGACGTGATCATATAAAATTTTCGTTGTTATCCGAAACAATAAGGTAAACTGCGGGAGCTCTAGTCGATTATGGTCTACCGAAGGGAGCTCTGGAGGTGACCCACTGATTTATGGGGGACACAATGATAGAGCTGTCTAAAAGATTAGAAAATTGCTGTTTTATTGCAGACCGTCTAGGTTTAAAAGATTTATTCTGTTTAGAATCTAGATTAGTAATTGTTTTTCTTTATGATTGTTAAGAGTATTTGATATTTGAAAAAACGTTTCGAATAATACTCTTATAATGTACTAGCGGCCCGCTCCAGCTCCGCTCGGGTCTTCACCAAAAAGAACATTATTGCGGCATAACTATAATAGACATATGCTGTCGCGACACTTATTGTAAATAATAATGTGTTCTACACAGTCGCAGTACATTATTTTATTCTATCATCAATAGTTTTCGCTGGTCACGCGATGTAAAGAATATTTTAGGTAATTTTTTTACACTTTGGGTTACATTATTGGAGTTTTAGTAAGGATCCCAAATTTTTTTTCAAGAAAAAATTTAAGCCTATGTCACTCGGGAATAGTGTAGCTTCAAAACAGTGAAAGAATTTTTCAAATCGGTTCAGTAGTTTCGGAGCCTATTCAATACAAACAAACAAACAAATCTTTCCTCTTTATAGTATTATTTATAGTATTATATAATATAATAAATGTATAATGTATTATTTTATTAACATCAAAATAAAGTTTAGCCCAGTAAAACCATAGCACAAAGTGAGTTGCTCTATAAAGAGAAATAACATTTAAAGCTTTTGCTCCACCAGTTTTTGTGTTTTTTTTTTATATTTCAATATTCAATATTTTACTGGTGGTAGGACCTGTTGTGAGTCCGCGCGGGTAGGTACCACCGCCCTGCCTATTTCATGCCGTTAAGCAGTAATCCGTTTCGGTTTGAAGGGTGGGGCAGCCGTTGTAACTATACTGAGACCTGACAACTTATATCTCAAGGTGGGTGGCGCATTTACGTTGTAGATGTCTATGGGCTCCAGTAACCACTTAACACCAGGTGGGCTGTGAGCTCGTCCACACATCTAAGCAATAAAAATAAAAAATAAAATATTTTAATATTTCTAATGTTTCTAAATGGTAACATATTATAACCTCCTTTAAGATTTATGTCATAAATCATATAGAGGTTACATTCTTTTTTAGAAAAGATATTCTAATGATATTCTTTCAACAATTCGTAATTTTTTTTCACGATTGATATATTTAAACCTTTCAATATGTCTATCTAAAAATCTTTGATTGTGTGTATGTATATTGTTGCCAATGTCATCTAATATAAGTATACGAAGAAAAAATTTAAGCTTAGCAACAACGCAATTCGAAAGAAAAACTTTCTAAAGGGCGTCTCGAGGTTAAGAGTAACAAACAGAAAGATCTCCCTTCGTCCGTCGCCCTCGGGAGGGTCTCGACTGGGGAGAGCCGACCTTCCTCAACGACCTTGGAGGGGTAAGGTCAATACATACAGACGGAGTGAGTGACGTCAGTGTCTGATCTTACAGGTCCACTATTCACGAATTCTTTTGCTTTTACTACAATGAACACAACACTTCAAAGGGAATTTTTCTATCTAATTTTTTGCAAAAGAATTGGAAGAATAGCTAGCGTAAATTTAGCACTTAGTAATAAACAACATTATGACTTTTTGACGGAAACTCGAGGTGCGAAGCTGTGTGTATTATTTTATCTATATATTAATACGTGAAGCAAAAACTTTGTAGATATCCCTTTTTACGAAAATTGCGCGGACGGAGGAGTATGAAATTTTCCACACTTATAGAGAATATAGAGAAGAAGTGCACAATGCTAATATTTTTTTAAAATAATGCATAAAAGATCCATTAAATCAATAAAGAAAACATTACACACACTACTATGTATTTATGTATTTGACGCACACACGCATTCATACTATTTGTTTATTGTCAAACTTTTGTTCTTGACGTCTGTTGTCAAATTGAGAATAGATTAAATATTGTTTGTCTTTATTAATATTTTTCTATAGTGTAGTTTTGGCGAAATTTGTGATTATAGAAGTATAATAGTCTTTGAAAATAGAATCTTAATAGTGTACAAACATATAATTTCAATTAATTATAGTCGAATTTCGACTACTGCGGGACCACTAGTTCTGTTAATTTAGTGTTGCTTCCGGTTCAAATGTGTAATAACGGTGGTTTATTAACTGCTTAGCATCCATAAAAGTGCTCAAATGTGCGAAAACTAAACAAAATCGCTGAACGTGAGTACTCGGATTCGTCTGGCAACAATGGTACCGTAAGAGTCCAATTGCCATTCTTAAAAATATAAGAAGAAATCAACATTAAAGTAACTACATATTACATTTTTGTATAATTTTTTTTTCATGAAAGTTGTGCTTAAACATAGTTAGACAAGTCCTGATGAATCAAATAAACTAAAATACGTGAGATCCCGGATCCTATAGACATCAACACAAAAAAATCAATTTTATAAAAAATCATTCACTAGATGTGGTCAGCGGTTGCATCATGTTACCTACTGTAATATAGCGTAATGCATTCGGTCAAATTTAATTTATACATATCAATCTAAGCAAGAATAAAAAATAGCCTAGGTCCATCGCAAGGAATATCATTACGGAATTGTTTTGTTGCCTTTAGGTATTCTTCACAGGCGAGAATTTTATATTTACAAAACTTTTTCTGTCATTAATCTTACATTAGTTCGTCTGTGACCACGAAAATTATAAAATATTCGAAACGTTGGCAATAATGTAATGATAATTAAAAAAACACGAAATTAAACCATAAAAATTGTTTTATAAATATGTCTACGTCTTTTAATAAATTAATTAATATCTAATTTCACGTTTGCTTCCTAGCAGCAGTACAACACGTGCCTTCGAACGAAGCGGTCATAGGTAAGGAAGTCCATGGCACTGTCTTTACAGACGAACACACGGTGTTTCAGACAGTAAATATTCTCATTCGCTCATGACCTGGAACTTTTTTTGGGATTGAAGTATTACAGTTGACTCGGAGACATTGCCGCCTCGGACTATCAACGCTTGAAGTCCGTAACGTTTGAAGAATGCAATGCAGCACTTCAGACGCCGTGAGCCACTACGGGTCCCGTCTCCACCGATTCCAGCTTCGATCCTGAACTCAGATCTCAAGTTTGGATAGATTTTATTACATAATATATTATACTTACTTATTACTGGTAGGAGGGCCTGTTGACCTGTCCACACGGGTAGATACTACCGCCCTGCCTATTTCTGCCGTGAAGTTGTAATGCGTTTGTGTTGGAAGGGCGGGGCAGCCGTTGTAGCTATACGGAGCTATCTTATATCGTAAGGTGGGTGGCGCATTTACGTTCTAGATGTCTATGGGCTCCAGTAACCATTTAACACCATGTGGGCTGTGAGCTCGTCCACCCATCTAAGCAATAAAAAAAAAAAAAAAAATCTCCGGGAACAACTTTTTATAGATGAACAAGCTCACGGCCGGTCAATACCATTGTGCTTAGTGTGAGTTTTTTAACGTTCTCGATAACGTAAAAGTTAACACAAATTTGTATGGAGTTGGAACGCTTGCCTATGTTTACCGCTAGGGGCGCTGTTCCAACTGCATACACATTTGAGTTAACTTTTACGCTATCGAGTACGTTAAAAAACTAGCACTAAGCACACGAATGTGTGGAGACCCATAGACATAGCCCACTGAGTTTCTCGCCGAATCTTCTCAGTGGGTCACTTTTCCGATCCGATGGTAGTTTCGAAGCACTGCTCTTGCTAGGGCCAGTGTTAACAACACTCCGGTTTGAGCCCCGCGAGCTTACCCACACGTCAAGGCGAAGCTGAAATAACCTCTCAAGGCTATCAGCATTGGTAGAAAAAAAAAAGTGGAGCCCCCATGGGTACGTATTGCCTTGAGACATGAGATTGAAGTCTGAATCGATGCCATGAAAACTTCAATCAGCCTCAACCTACGTTAATTTTGTTAACACTATTAAAGTTTACAACATACAACATTTCGTGTACAATATACTGAGAACTTCGAACTTTATCTCAAGGTGGGTGGCGCATTTACGTTGTAGATGTCTATGGGCTTCAGTAACCACTTAACACAAGGTGAGCTGTGAGCTCGTGAACCCATTTAAGCAATAGAAAAAGAAAAAAAAACAATAGTCTACTTGAACTCTTCATTAAGCTTCAATACTAACTTAATATGCTCAATTTGAGTGAGTCCTCTTGTGAGTCCGCACGGGTAGGAACCACCACCCTGCCTATTTTTGCCGTGAAGCAGTAACGCGTTTCGGTTTGAAGGGTGGGGCAGCCGTTGTAACTATACTTGAGACCTTAGAACTTATATCTCAATATGGGCGGCGCATTTACGTTGTAGATGTCTATGGGCTCCAGTAATCGCTTAACACCAGGTGGGCGGTGAGCTCGTCCAACCATTTAAGCAATAAAAAAAATAAAAAAAAATGATTGTAAAGTTTTAAATTAAATATGCCATTATAAATGCGAAAGCGTGTTTGCTAATTTTGGTCTTTTTTTTCAGCAGTAGCGGAAGAACGTGGACTAATTACTGGAAACCTTATGCATCATAACGAGCAAGCAGTAACTCGCTTTAAGACATGAGGTCAAATTGAGTCAGTCGAAGTCTCAAATGCAGTATAACATCAGATCCGCCTACATATGACTTATTAACCCTCTAACCTTTCAAATATGGCGATGTTTTCAAGGTCAGAGGTTCAGCTTCGTCATTTTGCTATTGGGATATCCCCAGTAGCAAATATTGATATCCTCAATGTAGTAATGTTGACATTCACAACAGTTCTTCTATAAATATACACCTAAATAAACAGTTCAATATATCGTATCGAGTCAAAGAACAAGCTCAAATCAATTAATGCAATGTATACAAACACATACACAAAATGATTACTAAGAATAATTATTCATATTTTATAATTAGCCCGATATGTTTTAGTCGACGACACGTCGTTTGCAATCACGAGAACTGTGACTATTCAAGATTTCAGCAGAATTCAATTCTATTGATACATCTGACGTCACATTTCAAGTGACATTCAGCCAATAATATTTGTTATTATTTATTATAATACATATTACATTTAATTAAACGTTCGTTTAATAAACTTAGTTTATTGTATAACATCTGTCTTTTATTTATACTAGAGGTCCCGCAGTAGTCGAAATTCGACTATAATTAATTGGAATTGTAAGTTTGTACACACACTATTATGATTGTATTTTATACTTCTATAATCACAAATTTTGCCAAGATTAAACTATGACAAAGACAAACAATAATTAATCTATTCTCAATTTGACAACAGACGTCAAGAACAAAAGTTTGACAGTAAAAAGTATGCATGTGCGTCAAATACATGGCATGTAGTGTGTGTAATGTTTTCTTTATTGATTTAATGTACCTTTTATGCATTATTTTAAACTTATTTAAAATTATTTTAAAAAACTATTGGCATTGTGCACTTCTTCTCTATATTCTCTATAAGTGTGAAAAATGTCATACTTCTCCGTCCGCGCAATTTTCGTAAAAAGGGATACAAAGTTTTTGCTTCACGTATTTCATTTTTGATGCACCTACAAAGTTATTTGCTGCATCACGCTCGATCAACTGGCCGAGAATTCCTTAGGCTTAAATTCCGCTAACGCTGAATAAGTAATACATTTCATATTCATTTTTGTATATATGTAAAGAAAAACCTTTATTATTTAAAACTCTTTAGTTTTTAAAACGGTATTTTCTTCAGTGTCATTCAGTGAAGTCTGTCATCTAGTAAAAAGAAAGTTTGGTTTGTTTAAAATATCAATTTTATTAGATTAAGGGCTTCAAATGTTTTCTTGTTATAGATATAACAGAAAACGCAATTATTAATTAATTATTTTTTTCATTCTGACGTACCCAATAACATTATATGTATAAATTAAAAACGAGATTAAACTGTTAATTGTATTATTGTTGATCATTGTATAGGTATATACCTCTGTACAGATTCTATAACTACTACTAGACAATATCTCATCTCATAATCAATATCTGTGGCAATAATAAAAATATTGCAAAATTACCACTTTAACTTTTGATTCGGTACCGGCTTAGCACTATAGTTGATTCCTTTCAGATCCACCCGATCCACTCTATCTAATTTCAGTGCTTTGAGGCATTCCGAATACCGGTCACCGTTCTCGTTTAACTCGAGAGTTTGACGTCCAACTTAACCCATAGAGACAACTTAAAGACTTTCAGGCCGGACCTTCTTAGTAGATCCCGATTCCATAGAAGGGAGCACGAGCTCACGGCTGATCTGATTTAAGTGACTACTCAATTCCATAGAAATGAGAAGGTCAACCTTGGACCTTGAGACACGAGCGCGCAGTCCCAATTCTATACCAACACGACTACTCTACCCTTGAAATCGGACTTCTTCGCAACTTCACGGCAGACACCTTCGCAGCAGAGATTGAGGAAATGTTGATGCCTGGCTGTGCAAGCTTTATAGTACGCTCTACCTACAGTAATTATGCAAATTATATTTTTCGTGGGTTTGATTTTATCACAGCGTGGAAAGACCGTCTCCGATATACTCCATAGAACTGCTTTAGCTACCTCTTATCTATTCTTATCTACTATATCTGCCACTCGCAGCCTCTCAGTGGTTTGGGTCTGCCTCTGGCATTGCTGAAGTCCATGGGCGACGGAGGCCAGTCACCATCAAGTGGACCGTATGCTTGTCCCGCCTACAAGGGCAATAAAAAATAAAATAAAACTACAAGATCACTAAATTACTCTGAAACTGAATTTTAGCGTTACCGTGCTTTATGCCTAAATTTTTCATGCGTCATTTGAATCATCAGAGAATTAGTCACCACCACAGAATTCCTAGGAAATTGTAAAAGACACGAGGCTAAACCTACACCGCTCTCCGTGTAGTCATTCAGCAACGTTTTGTCTTTAAAAGGTGCCCGTAAATTATAAGAATCACTTAAACTACTAATAATGTCACACTAGCATTATATTTTCCACACGTGGTTTGGAATTTGTAATCGGATTCACTCGATTTCGAAACAGATTCGTGATCGAACTGAGCATGAAATAAAGAGGTTTAAAAATATTTGCAATTTATATTAGTATCGGAAGTCTTTTATTTTATTTTATTTATATACTAGCTGACCCGGCAGACTTCGTAGTGCAGTCCGACAGAAGCACCCGCCGCCTGCGGACGTGCTCATCGACCACTCAGTCGCCCGGCCATTGTTCGCCTGGTTTTATTGTTAGCCCGGCCTTTGTTCACCCGGCTTTTGTTCGTGGCACATCTGCCGACAAAGTGTGTTCCTGGAAGTGTTTGTTTTGTTTTGGTTTATTTTTGTTGTTTCCTTTTTTTTTTTGTTCTTTCTTTTTCCTGCAGTAATTGTGCCGCATCGCCACCTGTGTTCAATCGAACCGCTAAGTACCGAGAAGTTGGGGCCTCGCCGCTAGGCGAGTGTGTTTAAGACCCGGGACAGCCCCACCTGGGTCAGACATCATGGAAGCTTTATTTACAGAATTCCTCCGACTTCGCCACCCAAAGCTCACTTCTGAGTTTCTGGCTTTCAAGGCCGATCACGCCGCGAGCCCTCTCGCGGATTCCGCCGTGCTCGTCGCTCCCGCGTCGTACACCGCAGCGTCCGCCATGCCTGCCGCTCCCGCGTCGCCTATACTAGTGGGTAAAACTGCTGCGTCGTCCGCCGTGGCCGCCGCTCCCCTGGCGCGATCATCCGCGGGTTCCGTAGGGTCCGACGGACGTCCTGCATCTGCTCGTAGGTCGCCTGCTCCCGAGCCTGCTGCCTCCTCGTCCTCCGACTCTGACTCGGACATGGAGGTCGACCTCGCCGCCGCCTCATCGACGGATGGGTTCACCCTGGTACAAAAGGGTAAGAAGCGCGCTGCGGAGTCCCGAGCTCCCGCGGCCGCTAAAATTAGTAAAGCCGCGAACGCGTCGCGCCCTCGCCCTCCGACTCCCGTCGCTCCCCTGCCCGTGCCACACCGTCGCCGCGTCCAGTGGCACAAAACAAAACTCAGACACCTCCCCCGGTAATCCTTCAAGAGAAGGCAGCTTGGGACCGAGTTTCCCTGGCCCTTCAGGCCAAAAAAATTAATTTTATCAGCGCCCGTAACCTCGCGAACGGGATTCAAATTAAGGTAACGACACCCGACGACCATAGGGCCCTCTCAAGCTACCTCCGAAAGGAGCGTATAAGTTTCCACACTTATACGCTTCAGGAGGAGCGTGAACTTCGCGCGGTCATACGCGGCATCCCAAAGGAATTAGATGCCGATCTCGTCAAGGCCGACCTTCTAGAACAAGGTCTGCCGGTCAATTCCGTGCACCGCATGCACACAGGACGCGGGAGGGAGCCATACAATATGGTTCTCGTCGCTCTCCAGCCTACCCCCGAGGGCAAGCAAATTTTCAACGTACGAACAGTCTGTAGGCTTTCCGGAATAACCGTCGAAACCCCCCATAAAAAAGGCACTCCGAGCCAGTGCCATAACTGTCAGTTGTACGGGCACTCTTCCCGTAATTGTCACGCGCGCTCCCGATGCGTCAAGTGTTTGGGCGATCACGCCACGAGCCTTTGCACTCGCGATCAAAAAACCGCTACGGAACCGCCTAGCTGCGTCCTGTGCCGAACACAGGGTCACCCCGCGAACTACCGTGGTTGCCCCCGAGCCCCTAAAATAAATCGCCGCGTCGCCCGTCAAAACCGCCTCCGAGCTTTCGGCCCAGACATCAAAGCCACGGCACCCTCTGTGCCGAAGGCTAAGCCTGCTTTTGTGCCGGCGTCGGTGCCCAGCGTCTCAGCCTGGGCTAAACCGTTGCCGTACACGAACACGGCTACAACTCTCTCCCCCGCGACTCGTCCCACCCCCGCGATACGTTCCTCCCCCGCGACTCGTCCCTCCCCCGCGACCTGCCCTCCGACCGCGTCCGACAATCTCGCTCTAGCGATCGACTTTTTTCAGTCGATCAACTTTGATCGCGTTAATGCTTTGGGCGACGCCATTCGCGCCGCCTCCACTGCACAACACTTCATCGCCGTTGTGCAAGAATACGCTGACGTATACGCGTCGTTAAATACGTACGTCCTCCCCTCACTCCGCCGGTAATCAATGGCGTACATAAGTAGAATCAAGCCCCTATCCGTAACGATAGGATTTTTTAACGCTTACGGTCTCGCAAATCAACGTGATCAGGTTTGTGACTTTTTGCGTGACCATCAAATTGACATCTTTTTGGTGCAGGAGACCCTGCTTAAGCCCGCGCACCGCGACCCTAAAATCGCGAACTACAACATGGTTAGGAACGACAGGCTCACTGCTCGTGGTGGTGGTACCGTCATTTACTATAGAAGAGCCCTGCATTGCGTCCCACTCGACCCCCCCGCGCTTTCTAACATCGAAGCATCAGTATGCCGAATCTCACTGACTGGACACGCGCCGATCGTTATCGCGTCTGTTTATCTTCCACCAGATAAAATTGTTCTAAGTAGTGATATTGAGGCGCTGCTCGGCATGGGAAGCTCTGTCATTCTGGCGGGTGACCTAAATTGTAAACACGTCAGGTGGAACTCTCACACCTCAACCCCTAATGGCAGGCGCCTCGACGCGTTAGTCGATGATCTCGCCTTCGATATCGTCGCTCCGCTGACCCCGACTCACTACCCGCTAAATATCGCGCATCGCCCGGATATACTCGACATAGCGTTATTAAAAAACGTAACTCTGCGCTTACATTCGATTGAAGTAGTTTCAGAGTTAGATTCAGACCATCGTCCCGTCATTATGAAGCTCGGTCGCGCTCCCGATTCCGTTCCCGTCACGAGGACTGTGGTGGATTGGCACACGCTGGGCATCAGCCTGGCTGAATCTGATCCACCATCGCTTCCGTTTAGTCCGGACTCTATCCCATCTCCTCAGGATACCGCTGAAGCCATAGACATCGTAACGTCACACATCACCTCGACATTAGATAGGTCATCGAAGCAAGTTGTAGCGGAGGACTTCCTTCACCGCTTCAAATTGTCCGACGATATTAGGGAACTCCTTAGAGCTAAGAACGCCTCGATCCGTGCGTACGATAGGTATCCTACCGCGGAAAATCGTATTCGAATGCGTGCCCTACAACGCGACGTAAAGTCTCGCATCACCGAAGTCCGAGATGCCAGATGGTCTGATTTCTTAGAAGGACTCGCGCCCTCTCAAAGGTCTTACTACCGCTTAGCTCGTACTCTCAAATCGGATACGGTAGTAACTATGCCCCCCCTCGTAGGCCCCTCAGGCCGACTCGCGGCGTTCGATGATGACGAAAAAGCAGAGCTGCTGGCCGATACATTGCAAGCCCAGTGCATGCCCAGCATTCAATCCGCGGACCCTGTTCATGTAGAATTAGTAGACAGTGAGGTAGAACGCAGAGCCTCCTTGCCACCCTTGGACGCGTTACCGCCCGTCACCTCAATGGAAGTTAAAGACCTGATCAAAGACCTACGTCCTCGCAAGGCTCCCGGTTCCGACGGTATATCTAACCGCGTTATTAAACTTTTACCGGTCCAACTCATCGTGATGTTGGCATCTATTTTCAATGCCGCTATGGCTAACTGTATCTTTCCCACGGTGTGGAAAGAAGCGGACGTTATCGGCATACACAAACCCGGTAAACCAAAAAATAATCCGACGAGTTACCGCCCGATTAGCCTCCTCATGTCTCTAGGCAAACTGTATGAGCGTCTGCTCTACAAACGCCTCAGAGACTTCGTCTCATCCAAGGGCATTCTCATCGATGAACAATTCGGATTCCGTGCAAATCACTCATGCGTACAACAGGTGCACCGCCTCACGGAGCACATTCTTGTGGGACTTAATCGACCAAAACCGTTATACACGGGAGCTCTCTTCTTCGACGTCGCAAAAGCGTTCGACAAAGTCTGGCACAACGGTTTGATTTTCAAACTATTCAACATGGGCGTGCCGGATAGTCTCGTGCTCATCATACGGGACTTCTTGTCGAACCGCTCTTTTCGATATCGAGTAGAGGGAACCCGCTCCTCCCCGCGACCACTCACGGCTGGAGTGCCGCAAGGCTCCGTTCTCTCACCGCTCCTATTTAGTTTATTTATTAATGATATTCCCCGGTCGCCGCCGACCCAGCTAGCCTTATTCGCTGACGACACAACCGTTTACTACTCAAGTAGAAACAAGTCCCTAATCGCGAGTAAACTCCAGAGCGCAGCGTTAGCCCTCGGACAGTGGTTCCGAAAATGGCGCATAGACATCAACCCGGCAAAAAGCACAGCAGTGTTATTTCAAAGGGGAAACTCACCGCTTATTTCCTCCCGCATTAGGAGGAGAAATATCACTCCCCCGATCACCCTCTTCGGCCAACCTATACCCTGGGTCAGGAAGGTTAAGTACCTGGGAGTCACCCTGGATGCATCCATGACATTCCGCCCACACATAAAAACAGTCCGCGACCGTGCCGCATTCATTCTCGGCAGACTCTATCCCATGATCTGTAAGCGGAGTAAAATGTCCCTTCGGAACAAGGTGACACTTTACAAAACTTGCATAAGGCCCATCATGACTTACGCGAGTGTGGTATTCGCTCACGCGGCCCGCACACACATAGACACCCTCCAATCCCTACAATCCCGCTTTTGCAGGTTAGCCGTCGGGGCTCCGTGGTTCGTGAGGAACGTTGACCTACACGACGACCTGGGCCTTGAATCAATCCAGAAATACATGAAGTCAGCGTCGGAACGGTACTTCGATAAGGCTATGCGTCATGATAATCGCCTTATCGTTGCCGCCGCTGACTACTCACCGAATCCTGATCATGCAGGAGCCAGTCACCGTCGACGCCCTAGACACGTCCTTACGGATCCATCAGATCCAATAACCTTTGCATTAGATGCCTTCAGCTCTAATACTAGGAACAGGCTTAGGGACCCCAGTAACCGTACTCGTCGAACTCGACAAAGAGTTCGACGTGCAACCTAGCCCATGCATCAGCCCGCTGAGTTTCTCGCCGGATCTTCTCAGCGGGTCGCGATTCCGATCCGGTAGTAGATTCATTCGCGAAGCAATTGCTCTTGAGTTGTTAGGTCTCCTTCGGAGGCGCTCGGGCAGCTGTTAGCAAATCCCACCCCTCCTGGCTGAGCCTTTGCTCGCCCACCTGTCCTGGTGAAACTGGAAAGGCCTTCGGGCCACCAGTAATCTCTAAATCATAAAAAAAAAAAAACTTCGTAGTGCCTCAATCGATAGATAAAAGACCTAAACTTTTATATAAAATAAACTTAAAACAAACAAAAGGAATCCGTCCGACGGAGGACACATCAAAGAAAAAGCAAAATTGTTATTTTTATTTAATTCCGGGGATTTTCATATTTATTTACCTTTTAAACCTTCTCTGGACTTCCAGAAATAATTCAAGACCAAAATTAGCCAAATCGGTCCAGCCGTTCTCGAGTTTTAGCGAGACTAACGAACAGCAATTCATTTTTATATTATAAAGATGGATAATCAACCATTTAGCCATAAAGTAAAAAAAACATTGACATGTCTTCTTCGTTTTGACATTTCAAATCTGTCAGTTGTTTTTTTTTTAAAAAGGCATTAAATGTCTATGTTTCGCTCTTTGAATGTGTTTGGCAGGAAATGACGACAGAATATAGTAGATAAACTGTAATACTGTAGCCTCACTTCGCAGATAGATACGTGCCTATGAGAAAGCCGTTATTAAAACGCTTTTAATTTATTCATTTAAAACTAACAGAGCTTGTTATTACAATGACACAAATTGGGAACAAGCTGTCAACCGTGAGCTCTCGTGAGCACAATCCACACTACGTTCACAACAATATGATTTTCACTTCTCAACTGTTATCACGACCGACGTATACGAGCATGGGATAAATTGTATCTAGATTGACAGAAGCAAAAACTAAGCAATCTTTCTGAAGATTTTGTTAGTGAAAATATGGAAATCGTATTTTTTTTAAATAATAACAACACCGAACATTTAATACATGAATGATGAAATGAATCTAAACCTTGAGTTGTTCTAATTATGGTCGAATTTCCATACACCAATAAGCCAACAAATGTTTATAATTTAATATAAAATGTTGTTACTCGTGAATAGAAAAACAAAACTTGAATCCGATTATTAACAATTAGATCCAACCTTCTGTCTCTAATGTGAAGATTACCAATTAACATTATTAATGAGGTAATTATACATTATCTAACTACCCGGCAACAGTGCTCGCATGAAGTTTACAGGTAGCTGTTGCGATGACGCCCGGTCGTTAACCCGCGACCTTGTACTGCCCACCGCCCGACGCGTCATGAAGATAAACAATCAATAACTCCTACATCTAAGACGTTTACGCATTGGTTTGTAACTGTTTTTCTTCTTCTCAGTCCTTCCCTAATTGTTGAGGATCGTGACTCTTCCATAGTTTTTCTATTCTCTTTCTATATTCTTTTTTCATTTCTTAAGATGGGTGGACGAGCTCACAGCCCACCTGGTCTTAAGTGGTTAATGGAGCCCATAGACATCTACGACGTAAATGCGCCACCCACCTTGAGATATAAGTTCTAAAATCTCAGTATAGTTACAACGACTGCCCCGCCCTTCAAACCGAAACGCATTCACGGCAGAAATAGGCAGGGCGGTGGTACCTACCCGCGCGGACTCACAACAGGTCCTACCACCAGTAAATATCTATATTTTGCATGGTGGAGAGCTTTGTAGATGCTGAGTAGTTCAGACCACCGCTTTGGGCTTCGGTCTCTAGGCCTCCCGTCTTCTAGTTTCACGGTAACAATGAGCCTCTTAAGGTTATCAGAACTTGTAACAGCCATGTAACTGAAATATTTAATTCGATTCACGACCGTATCATTGGCACTCTCCAGTTTCTTAAACATTCTTCTTCTTTGGTGCATTTTTTCGGAACGATTCGCAAGTTCAGCGCTAACACCGCATTTCCAAAGCGTTTCTTTGATGCCCTCAGTGGCTTTCAAGGTCCATGTTTTTGAGCTATGACTGAGACGGGAAACACGTGTATTCGAACTATATGTAACTTGTGTAACTCACAATTCATTAGTAATAATAGTCTCAAAAAGGACCTAAAAACATGAAGCTGGTACAGCGCTTAATAAGACCGCCACCAAACTGTCTATATCTGCCGTGTGAGAATAATACGGTGCTGTTTTCGATAAAGGCGATATCCAAAATGAGGCTTCACCCTTTTGTCTCTGTCAATGGCCACCGTGAATCTCTCCAAAGAATACAAAACGCAACACCCTGTATTAAATAGGGATATTGAGAACATAAGCCTAGTTTGCAAAATGAATTGCAAATAACTTTCTTTATTGCCTCTGCGAACAGACGGGCATAAAGCCCAACTGATGGTAAGTAGCTACCGTCGCTCATGGAAGTCAGCAATTCCAGAGACACAGCCAAGTCACTGCCTCATCATACTATACTTAATTAATTAAAAATGTATTATGTCTTAATTTTCCTTCCGATATGGTAATATAAACTTGTAGACTAATGACTGTAGACTAAACAAAATGTATTGTTAATATATTTTCAGTTAAGTGGATACATCAAGTTTTTTTACGATGAAAATGATATCTAAGAGAAAGAAAATATAAGTATGTAAATAGTGTGTACATTAACTTAATTAAAAAAGTTAATTTGAATGTTTTTGTACTGTGCATTATAATTTTTTTTAATTGTGTTTGTGTGCATAACGACAGAGACTACGGTTACGATATAATCCCGCCTTGATTACAAATCGACGGCTATGTGTCTGTCTGTTTGATTGCCGAAGTTGTAGAAAAAAAAAATTCACTTCATTTAGGAACGAGTCTAGAAAATCTGATTTTGAATCGCACAATTAAGTATCGCCAATCTGCCTATTAGCTATGTTATATGTTATATGTTATATTATGTTATATGTTATATTAATTATGTTAGAGGAAGTCCGAAAGTGGCACCTGTGACAGAGCAGCTGAGGAGTGCGCGTTTGGGATGCTATGGACATGTGATGAGACGAAATGAAAATGAGGTTGGTAAGAGAGTGTTGACTATGAATGTGGAAGGATATACAGGAAAAGGTAGACCTAAGAAGAAATGGATGGATTGTGTGAAAGACGATATGGGTAAGAGGGGAGTGAGCGAAGAAATGGTATATGATAGAAGAGTATGGAAGGAGAAAACATGTTGCGCCGACCCCAGGTGACTGCGAGAAGGGCAGGATAATGATGAATCTGCCTATTAGCATGGGTTTCGATTAAAAGATTCCGATGTCATTATAAATTACAATTGTGAATTTTAAAAACTCCACTAGCCACAGGAAGTCCGTGACCTGACCCACCCTTTTAAGTACTAAAAAGCACTTGAATTTACCTCCCGTCACCAGTTTCGCTCGCGTTCACTGCTTTTTATTTTGCTTGGCTGAGTATCTGTTTGCATCAGAATGAATGAAAAGTATCCTACGCCTCCTTAAAAGTTCCTAAGCTTCAAGCTATTTACATAGCGAATATAGTTTAAATCCATTCAGTGGCTCGAACGTGAAAATCTAACACCGTAGCAGAATTACTCTCGTATTTATAATATTAGTAGCGATATCGTTTGTACAGGCTTTTTAATTTTCAGACAATTGAAAATCAGCTGACGCGGTACAATTACAACACAAAATTGCAATGAAACTACTTTTTTCCCCTACGTAATAGCTGATAGCCTAAAGGGGTTATTCCAGCCACTCACGGACTGGTAGGTGATCTCATGGACTCAACCTGGAAAAGTTGTTAGCACTGGCCTAACAAGAGTGGTGACTCGCTAAATCTATCAACGGATCGGAATTGCGATCTACAGAGAAGATCCGATAAGAAACTCAGTGGGTTGCATCTATGGGCCTCATCTCAGGCGATAGCTGTCCACTACTGAATATAGGCTTCTCCAATCGATCGCCAGTGCCTAAAATGACAATAATGCTTAACTTAGAAAATATGCATGTTGGATATAGTGCTCCGTTCAAGTTTCATTCGCGCATCAAGTACAGGTTTTTTATTTTCCTACCTAAGCTGATGATCTAGAGAGACCATGTCAGCATCGTCGGGCTAGTAGGGTATTGCTAACCGAACCCTAGCAAGAGCCGTGCTTCGAAAAATTTACCATCGGATCGGAAACGCGACCCAATGAGAAGATCCGGCGTGAAACTCAGTGGGCTGTGTCTGTGGGTTAATTTACTCGCAAGCGGCGGGTTCGACGAGAACGATGACCGGGACAAGAATTGATACACCTTGTACAAAAAGCGATAGACGTAAATTCTCATTAAAAAATGTTTATTTTTTTAATAAATGACGTTGACACTTAAATTTTGTAATCTGTTTACTTTTAAAAGTTTGACATTTCTATTTTAATAAGCAATATGTAGTCTGTATTATCTATAGGTACCAATCTGTATTGGACTTTTTGGCGGGAACGCGTGGAGTGAAGTTGTGTGATTTGTTTTATTTTGTCTATTTAGTGTTTCTTCGGGTTTAAATGTGTAATAATGGTGGTTTATTAAATGTTTAATATCTGTGAAAGTGCACAAATGTGGGAAAATGAAACAAAGGCGCTGGACGTAACTTCTCGGGATCCTCCAAAAAGTCCAATGAAAAAATCTTAGTAAATGACCACCATTTTACTGAGATTAGATTTCATCTCATATCATCTCATTTAATTTCATCTCAGTTGATTAATGTCTCAAATTAATCATTTTCATTTCATTTCACTCCATAACATCATTTTTCATAAAATTAAGAATATACATTAAAATAAGACATGACTTAAAGGTCTCAGTTACCAGGTCATAAAATCTCTTAAAAAAACCAATCTGTATTAAGGTTAAATAAATACTTTTGTTTTATTCATTTTACGTTCATACTACGCTGTGAAAATAAGTTAACAAATAAAATAAAAGACTATAAGAATCAAAGCTTATTTTATTATCCAATCATTCCTATTTCCTTCATACGGCATAACCTATATTTCGAAGTTAATTAAAACTTAGTAAAGAGAGTAAGAATTACACGCATTTCACGTATAACAATATTTATGGCTTTAAGCTAATTATATACCCACAAAAATAAACCTTAAAAAATCTGTATCAAGACACAATACTGCCGAATCGAATTTATCACATGCTTATTTAATTGAACAATTAAAAACTAAATTGTCTCAATATGCTGTGTTAAACTCAATGAGTTCTTAGTTCGCATCTCAAAGCTGACGATGCATGAAATTTCGTTAGTTTCGTTAGTGCGGTATGCAGCGGCTTGGCTCTGCCCCTGGCATTGCTGAAGTCCATGGGCGACGGTAACCACTCACCTTCAGGTAGGCCGTATGATCGTCTGCCTACAAGGGCAATAAAAAAAAAAGTGATACTAATGAGATTTTGTCTGCTTAAGACATCGACACGACAATAACTATCCAAAAAAAAACTTCCATCTAATCGAAATGTGATTCATCCAAAGGAATGAAAATTAACTGCTATGATCACTGTAATTCATATTAAAATAATATACCTATTTAAAAAAATCTATATGCATTTTTTAATTCTCAAAGTTTACATTTGTTACTCAATAACAGATTAATCGAACGAATTATCACTCGAAGATAGTTCATAGGCTAGTTTACAAATACTATTACAAAGGATGGCATTTATAATGGTGTATGTAATGGCCTGGGCAGCACCAGACACAATGCTATATTAAATACTTTCTTCGAAATTTTAATTAACAATGGATCTAAAAGTCTTGTGGCTTATGGACCAAAGCATGCCTCACACAAACAATTCTTTACATCAGATAAACTCAATGTGTATCATTCTTTCTAAATCACATATTTAACGCAGGTGAAGCTGTGTATGATGCTTGTAGGCCTGGCCGACGTTGTCTTGCACTGAAAATTCTAGAAACTATTTGCACTATTTTAATTTCCAATGCCTGTAAATTTAAGTTAAACTCGCGAAACAATTCATCAAAACTCAGCCATTTACAAGTTCAGTGATATTTAGACATCTCGATACATTATATTCTAATCCCAGAGGTGCCACATGTATTCCTACCGCCTTAATTTGAAATTTTGAAAAAAAAAAACGAAATGTCTTTGCATTTTATACTTGAGGTATACTCATAAGAGTCCGCACGGGTAGGTACCACCGTCCTGCCTATTTCTGCTATGAAGCAGTAATGCGTTTCGGCTTGAAGGGCGGGGCAGCCGTTGTAACTACAAGTATACTGAGACTTTAAAACTCATATCTCAAGGTGGGTCATCATTTACGTTGTAAATGCGGGGTTCCGGTAACCACTTAACACCGGGTGGGCTATGAGCTCGTCCACCCATATATCCAATTAAAAAAAATATTTTATAAAAAAAATAAATAAAAAAAAATTGGAATTGTTTGTCTTTCTCTGGTATATAAACTGCTAGTCGATTTATCACGAACCAACAAACAAAACACTGTCGTATTTATTATAGCAGATAAATCCAGTGCGGCTAATGTTATTTGCTATGATAAAAACTATCCTATATGTTAATCCACATTATAAATTATCTTTATGCGAAATTTTATGAAACTACGTTCGGCCATTTTTACTTGATTTGCAGGATTGACAAACATCAAAAGACGCAATATTTCATATTCAATTTTAATATTAGTATATTATATACTCGTAGATTTAAAGATTGACGCATTAATGATTCAAGATATATGAACGATTTTTACTAGATTTGCAGGCCATTCCGATAGAGGCACCCGTCACGTGCGGACGTGCTCATCGACCACTCGATCGCCCGGTCTTTGTTCGCCCGGCTTTTGTTAGCCCGGCCATTGTTCGCGCGGCCTATGTTCGTGATACATCTGCCGACCAAGTGTTTTTCCTGGAAGCTTTTATTTGTTTTGTTTTAGTTATTTTTGTGTTCGTGGAGCATTTGCCGACAAAGTGTTTTCCTGCAAGTATTTATTTGTTTTGTTTCTTTTTGTAATTTCTGTTTTGTTGTGCTTTTTCTTTGTCCTGTAGTAATCGCGCCGCATTGCCACCTGTGTTCAATAGAACCGCTCAGGTCCGAGAAGTTGGGGCCTCGCCGCAAGGCGAGTGTTTTCAAGACCCGGGGCCGCCCCACCTGGGTACTCAGCGATCATGGACGCTGTACTCGCGGAATTCCTCCGACTTCGCCCCCCACAGCTCGCGTCAGAGTTTCTGGCCTTTAAGGCCAATCACACTGCGAGCCCTCTCGAGGACTCCACCGCGCTCGCTGCACCTGCGTCGCCTGTACCTGCGTGCAAAGCTTCTGCATTGAGCACCGCAGCCTCAGTCGTGCCTGCCGCTCCCGTGTCGCCTATACTGGCGAGTAAAGCTGCTGCGTCATCCGCTGTGACCATCGTTTCAGCTGAGCGATCATCCGCGGCCTTCGTCGCGCCCTCTAAAACACCTACACTTGCTCGTAGGTCGCCTGCACCCGCCTCCTCGTGCTCCGACTCTGACTCGGACATGGAGGTCGACCTCGCACCCGCCTCATCGACGGATGGATTCACCCTGGTACAGAAGGGTAAGAAGCGTGCCGCGGAGTCCCGAGCTCCCGCGGCCGCTAAAATTAGCAAAGCCGCGAACGCGTCGCGCCCCCGCCCTCAGACTCCCGTTGCGCCCCCAGCCCGTGCCACTCCGTCGCCGCGTCCAGTGGCACAAAATAAAACCCAGACCCCTCCCCCGGTTATCCTTCAGGAGAAGGCAGCTTGGGATCGAGTTTGCCTGGCCCTTAAGGCTAAAAATATAAATTTCACGAATGCCCGTAACCTCGCGAACGGCATTCAAATTAAGGTTCAAGCACCCGACGACCATAGGGCCCTCTCTTCTTACCTACGTAAGGAACGTATAAGTTTCCATACTTATACGCTCCAGGAGGAGCGCGAACTCCGCGTTGTAATACGCGGAATCCCTAAAGAGTTAGATGTAGAGCTCGTCAAGGCCGATCTGTTAGAACAGGGCTTTCCAGTGAATTTTGTGCACCGTATGCACACCGGTCGCGGTAGGGAGCCATATAATATGGTTCTAGTCACCCTCCAGCCTACCCCCGAGGGTAAGAAAATCTTCAACACACAGACCGTCTGTAGGCTCTCCGGTATCGCCGTCGAAGCCCCCCCATAAAAAAGGCACTCCTAGCCAGTGCCATAACTGTCAATTGTACGGGCACTCTTCCCGTAACTGTCACGCGCGCCCCCGATGTGTTAAGTGTTTGGGCGATCACGCCACGGCCCTCTGCGCTCGCGACCAAAAAACCGCGACGGAACCGCCTAGCTGCGTCCTGTGTCGAACACAGGGTCACCCCGCGAATTACCGTGGTTGCCCCCGAGCCCCTAAAATAAATCGCCGCGTCGCCCGCCAAAACCGCCTCCGAGCTTCCGGCCCAGACATCAAAGCCTCGGCACCCTCTGTGTCGCAGGCCTGGGCGAAACCGCTGCCGTACATGAACACGGCTACAACTCCCTCCTCCGCGATTCGTCCCGCCCCCGTGACTCTTCCTCTCCCGCGACTTGCCCTCCGACCGCGTCCGACAATCTCGCTTTAGCGATCGACTTCTTTCAGTCGATCAACTTTGAGCGCGTTAACGCTTTGGGCGACGCCATTCGCGCTGCCTCCACCGCACAACACTTTATCGCCGTTGTGCAAGAATACGCCGACGTATACGCGTCATTAAATACGTACGTCCTCCCCTCACTCCGCCGGTAATCAATGGCGTATATAAGTAGAGTAAAGCCCCTATCCGTAACGATAGGATTTTTTAACGCTTACGGTCTCGCAAATCAACGTGATCAGGTTTCTGACTTTTTGCGTGACCATCAAATTGATATCTTTTTAGTGCAGGAGACCCTACTTAAGCCCGCGCGCCGTGACCCTAAAATCGCGAACTATAACATGGTCAGGAACGACAGGCTCTCTGCTCGTGGTGGTGGTACCGTCATTTACTATAGAAGAGCCCTGCATTGCGTCCCGCTCGATCCTCCCGCGCTCGCTAATATCGAAGCATCAGTGTGCCGAATCTCACTGACGGGATACGCGCCGATCGTTATCGCGTCCGTTTATCTTCCACCGGATAAGATCGTTCTAAGCAGTGATATCGAGGCGCTGCTCGGCATGGGGAGCTCTGTCATTCTGGCGGGCGACCTAAATTGTAAACACATCAGGTGGAACTCACACACCACAACCCCGAATGGCAGGCGGCTTGACGCGTTAGTCGATGATCTCGCCTTCGATATCGTGGCTCCGGTAACCCCGACTCACTACCCGCTAAATATCGCGCATCGCCCGGATATACTCGACATAGCGTTATTAAAAAACGTAACTCTGCGCTTACATTCGATCGAAGTCGTTTCAGAGTTAGATTCAGACCACCGTCCCGTCGTTATGAAGCTCGGTTGCGCTCCCGATTCCGTTCCTGTGGCGAGGACTGTAGTGGATTGGCACACACTGGGCATTAGCCTAGCTGAATCTGATCCACCATCGCTCCCGTTTAGCTCGGACTCTACCCCGTCTCCTCAGGATACCGCTGAAGCCGACATCTTAACGTCACACATCACCTCGACATTAGATAGGTCATCGAAACAAGTTGTAGCGGAGGACTTCATTTACCGCTTCGGGTTGCCCGACGATATTAGGGAGCTCCTTAGAGCTAAGAACGCCTCGATACGCGCCTACGACAGGTATCCTACCGCGGAAAATCGTATTCGAATGCGTGCCTTACAACGCGACGTAAAGTCTCGCATCGCCGAAGTCCGAGATGCCAGATAGTCTGATTTCTTAGAAGGACTCGCGCCCTCCCAAAGGTCTTACTACCGCTTAGCTTGTACTTTCAAATCGGATACGATAGTAACTATGCCCCCCCTCGTAGGCCCCTCAGGCCGACTCGCGGCATTCGATGATGACGAAAAAGCAGAGCTGCTGGCCGATACATTGCAAACCCAGTGCACGCCCAGCACTCAATCCGTGGACCCTCTTCATGTAGAATTAGTAGACAGTGAGGTAGAACGCAGAGTCTCCTTGCCACCCTCGGATGCGTTACCACCCGTCACCCCGATGGAAGTTAAAGACTTGATCAAAGACCTACGTCCTCGCAAGGCTCCCGGTTCCGACGGTATATCCAACCGCGTTATTAAACTTTTACCCGTCCAACTCATCGTGATGTTGGCATCTATTTTCAATGCCGCTATGGCGAACTGTATCTTTCCCGCGGTGTGGAAAGAAGCGGACGTTATCGGCATACATAAACCCGGTAAACCAAAAAATCATCCGACGAGCTACCGCCCGATTAGCCTCCTCATGTCTCTAGGCAAACTGTATGAGCGTCTGCTCTACAAACGCCTCAGAGACTTCGTCTCATCCAAGGGCATTCTCATCGATGAACAATTCGGATTCCGTATAAATCACTAATGCGTTCAACAGGTGCACCGCCTCACGGAGTACATTCTTGTGGGGCTTAATCGACCAAAACCGTTATACACGGGAGCTCTCTTCTTCGACGTCGCAAAAGCGTTCGACAAAGTCTGGCACAATGGTTTGATTTTCAAACTATTCAACATGGGTGTGCCGGATAGTCTCGTGCTCATCATACGGGACTTCTTGTCGAACCGCTCTTTTCGATATCGAGTCGAGGGAACCCGCTCCTCCCCACGATCTCTCACAGCTGGAGTCCCGCAAGGCTCTGTCCTCTCACCCCTCCTATTTAGCTTATTCGTTAACGATATTCCCCGGTCGCCGCTGACCCATTTAGCTTTAATCGCCGACGACACGACTGTTTACTATTCCAGTAGAAACAAGTCCCTAATCGCGAAGAAGCTTCAGAGCGCAGCCCTAGCCCTAGGACAGTGGTTCCGAAAATGGCGCATAGACATCAACCCAGCGAAAAGTACTGCGGTGCTATTTCAGAGGGGAAGCTCCACACGGATTTCCTCCCGGATTAAGAGGAGGAATCTCACACCCCCGATTACTCTCTTTAGACAACCCATACCCTGGGCCAGGAAGGTCAAGTACCTGGGCGTTACCCTGGATGCATCGATGACATTCCGCCCGCATATAAAATCAGTCCGTGACCGTGCCGCGTTTATTCTCGGTAGACTGTACCCCATGATCTGTAAGCGGAGTAAAATGTCCCTTCGGAACAAGGTGACACTTTACAAAACTTGCATTAGGCCCGTTATGACTTACGCGAGTGTGGTGTTCGCTCACGCGGCCCGCACACACATAGACACCCTCCAATCTTTACAATCCCGCTTTTGCAGGTTAGCCGTCGGAGCTCCGTGGTTCGTGAGGAACGTTGACCTACACGACGACCTGGGCCTCGAATCTATCCAGAAATACATGAAGTCAGCGTCGGAACGGTACTTCGATAAGGCTATGCGTCATGATAATCGCCTTATCGTTGCCGCCGCTGACTACTCCCCGAATCCTGATAACGCAGGAGCCAGTCACCGTCGACGCCCTAGACACGTCCTTACGGATCCATCAGATCCAATAACCTTTGCATTAGACGCCTTCAGCTCTAACACTAGGAGCAGGCTTAGGGACCTCGGTAACCGTACTCGTCGAACTCGACAAAGAGTTCGTCGTGCAACCTAACCCATGAATCAGCTCGCTGAGTTTCTCGCCGGATCTTCTCAGCGGGTCGCGATTCCGATCCGGCAGTAGATTCATTCGCGAAGCAGCTACTCTTGAGCTGTTAGGTCTCCTTCGGAGGCGCTCGGGTAGCTGTTAGCAAATCCCACCTCTCCTGGCTGAGCCTTTGCTCGCCCACGTGTCCTGGTGAAACTGGAAAGGCCTCCGGGCCACCAGTAATCTTTCAATCATAAAAAAAATTGATTTGCAGGATTGACAAACATCAAAAGACGCAATATTTCATATTCAATTTTAATATTAGTATATTATATACTCGTAGATTTAAAGATTGACGCATTAATGATTCAAGATATATGAACGTATTCATTATTTTAATATAATTGATTTTTAGATTTTTTTTAAATGGAAACCCTTAATTTAAATACTGACTCGGAAACAACAATCTAATACAGGATGCGGTTTGTGACTTAATTTTGAGACTGTCATTTCGAATCTTGAATTATCAAGTCGCTTAATCCGAACAAACAGTCGTTTATTTAAACTAGAGGTCCCGCAGTAGTCGAAATTTGACTATAATTAATTGGAATTTTAAGTTTGTACACTATTATGATTGTATTTTATACTTCTACTATCACAAATTTCGCCAAGACTACACTATAAAAAATATTAACAAAGACAAACAATATTTGATCTATTCTCAATTTGACAACAGACGTCAAGAACAAAAGTTTGACAATAAATAGTATGCATGCGTGTGTGGGTCAAATACATGGTGTGTGTGTCAAATACATGGTGTGTGTAATATTTTCTTTATTGATTTAATGTATCTTATAAGCTTTATTTTAAAAAAAATATTAGCATTGTGCACTTCTTCTCTATATTCTCATTAAGTGTGGAAAATTTCATACTCCTCCGTCCGCGCAATTTTCGTAAAAAGGGATACAAAGTTTTTGCTTCACGTATTAATATATTTAAATAGATATAGTATCTGGTAATCTGTTATAGGTTACGTAGGTTTAGTAATTGTTTATTTATTACGTAAAAAGATGTGTGGTGTCGTGGGACACTGGATAGGAACGAAGTTAAGTTCTATTCGAGGTATAAAGAAAATAAAACTGGAGGTTTCGCAACAACCCACGGTCATTCGGTTACGTCCGAACTTATTGTGGTACACTTCATTCACGTTTGTTTGCATAAGAGTTAATGTATTGCGCAAACGAACGCTCTGAGATCGTAGTCAATGAATGATAAAAAAATATGTATTTTTTTTAAAGTTATTACAAAGTTAAGTCGTACACTGTGTGCATTACTAAAAAAAATTTACGCTACGGACTCTTTTTCCCGGTTAGGGTACCCCTCTGCATCGTCTAATCATGAGGAACATCGTTCCAATAATTTTACGGAGACACATTTTTTTTAAATACAGCTGTCAAAGAACGTAGATTTAAATCAACGATTTGAGAATCCAATACAGTTGGAATATATCACTATGCCAACTGCAAGTGTACCAAGCTGTGTTATAATTTTTATTTAGAACCAACCATAAATGAATCTGTAAATGTCACACAGCCCACTGAGTTTTTCGCCGGATCTCCTCAGTGGGTCGCGATTCTGATACGATCATATTAGCAAAGTACAATAGTGTTAGCAAATTATCTCTGGTTAAGTCCATGAGCTCAAGGACCTGTCCGCGAGAAGCTGGAATCGCCCCTTAGGCTATCAGGGAATGAGTAGGAAAAAAAATCAGAATGCTTTACACGAATTACGGTTCCATAGATTATGCTATTTATACCTTTAACTAGCGACCCGCCCTCGCTTCGCTTCGGAAACTGTAATTTATTTTTGATTTCTCCACTATTTAATGGATGTTATTACACATATAAACCTTCCTCTTCAATCACTCTATCTATTAAAAAAAACCGCATCAAAATCCGTTGCGTAGTTTTAAAGATTTAAGCATACACAGGGACAGATATGGGGACAGAAAAAGCGACTTTGTTTTATACTATGTAGTGATATTAATTTAGCTAGTTATTACGTTTAGCGGGTCTGTCATGATTATTATATTTACAATTATTATTGTTTACAGCGCTACTAATTAATTACATTATCGTCTTTGGTAGTGTTCGTACAGGAAAACGTTTCCTTGAATAATTGGTCTTGTTTAAATAATGAAACCTATCGCACGATTCATATAGCATCGCTTGGAACTTTGTAAACGAATCGTGGAGGTCAATTGTATTTATTAGCCTATTTCAAAAAAATTACCTTGTAGTTGATTGACATTGTGTTTCTAAGCCAATTTTTTTTTTCTACCTATGCTGATAGCCTTGAGAGGCTATTTCAGCTTTACCCTAACGTGTAGAGCTCACGGGGCTGAAGTGATGCTAACACGGACCCTAGCAAGAGCAGTGCTTTGCAGAATTTACCACCGGATCGGAAACGCGGCCCACTGAGAAGATCCGGCGAGAAACTCAGAGGGCAAGCCAATAAACTATATATGTACTTAAGATGAAAATAAATTAACACCTGTTTAATTAAATAATTAGATCGGTCGGTGTGGTATTGTACGAAAATAGTCTACCACATTCCCGTCACGGTCTATGAAATGAACGAAAATTAGTAGCGCTTTTGAACATTGACGTCATAGTACCAAATGAAGCGTTACCTGTCTATAGTGAAATTAAAATGTTTATAGCTTCTATATTTCAGTTTAAGTCAACCTTAAACTTGGTCGTTTAAGGTTGACTTTTTATTAAATAGAAAATACCGTAAACATATTAATAGTTTTATCGCGTTGAAACTTTACTCATATAAAGTTGATATTATCCGGGTGATCCGGATGATATTCCAACAATATGGACGATAGAGCTGGCGTCGTGATGAACATGGAAGGCTGGTAACGGAACCCTTGTTAACTCACCGGTCATTTGACCAAGTCGACCCGCTATCTCGTTCTAGAACTTACCTTCGCTACGATGACTGCTGATGATAAGCCATTCATTATAAATTGAACTAATAAACGCTGCAGAAAGAACTTTTTTTTTATTGCCTAGTTAGGTGGGCGAGCTTACAGCCCACCTGGTGTTAAGTGGTTACTGGAGCCCATAGACATCTACAACGTAAATGCGCCACCCACCTTGAGATATAAGTTCTAAGGTCTCAGTATAGTTACAACGGCTGCCCCACCCTTCAAGCCGAAACGCATTGCTGCTTCACGGCAGAAATAGGCAGGGTGGTGGTACCTACCCGTGCGGATTCACAAGAGGTCCGCAAACTTGCTTAGAAGCTTTAGATTTACAAATTATACCATTAGTAACAGTTAATCATCGAAACAAGCTGAGTGTTGTTAAAATCCACTATGGTTTTTAGAGAAGGGACGGAATTTGCTCCTTTTATACTGAGAGAAATTATTTGATGTACATTTTAGAATCAAGTACAGATATAGGAGCATATAAGGCACATTAATGTTTATGTACCACATTTTTGCATGTCTGCGTGTATTTTTAACTGTGGGCGTCGGGCGACGCGACCTTGCGACAGAGACGAAGCTCCCACCACTGATCAATAATATATCGGTACTTTCTCAAACTAAATTGATCCACTGCTTATTTAATGTGGAATATTGACAATGAATCGAGTTCTTAAGCAGTAATGTATGCCTACAAAAGCGATTATATCGCGGCAGTGTAGTGTTTAATGGCGATGGAATGGACAGGCTACTCTTCGGTCTCGTTCGCCAATTTCGCAGTGATAAGTTCATCGACTCGTTACAAGGATGTGTGAATCAAACGTAATAAAATGATATGGTTGTTCGCTCTCTGTTTATCCGACGTCATTGTTTTAAGAAGGATAAGCTTGTTAATAACATTTTAAAAAATCCACGTAATTAATTTCCTTCCGAATCCGAGATTAATTTGATTCAAAATAGAATTCAGTAATTTTTATCCTATCAAATCTTAACCTCTATGTTATAAAATTTATAACCAAAAATTTCAAAGTACGCATTCCAATTTATAGCAAATATTTTTAATGGGTATAACTCGTTCGTAATCAACCTTTTTATAACTATGGCATAATTAAATTAATCTAAACTGGCCTGCTCCATATACATTTAAGAAAAACAAAAATTCCATGATAGATCTTTGTGTAATGTTATATTCGACAAGATAAAAGTTCAAGAAATAAAGACTAGGGTTTACGAACTCGTTTGAGTCTGGAAACGTATTGTAGCGGGTAGCTATTATAGAATACCTACACGATATTTGACGGATGCCTGAATCGCGCTACCGATATTTTCAAGATAAGGGCATATATACAAATTCCGAACGATAACGTTCCCCGGTCATCGTTCTCGTCGAATCCGTCGCTGCCGACGAAGCGTTCGACGGGTAAATTAACCCTCAGACACAGCCCACTGAGTTTCTCGTCGGATCTTCTCAGTGGGTCGCGTTTCCGATCCGATGGTAGATTCTGCGAAGCACGGCTCTTGCTAGGGTTCGCGTTAGCAACGTCGTCAGGTTTGTGCCCCGTGAGCTCACCTACTAGTTAAGGCTACGCTGAAATAGCCTCTCAAGGCTATTAGCTTAGGTAGGTAAAAAAACCGTTGTACTTTTGCAACTGACCTTAGAACTCTTGTCTCAAGGTGAGTGGCAGAATTTACGTTGTATTTGTCTATAGGCTCTCGTAACCACATAACACCAGGCGGGCCATGAGCACGTCCACCTATATAAGCAATAATAATAAAAACAATATTACCCATACGGTGGACGACGACGTGGTATTTTGAATTAATTAACATATTCCGCAAGATCTAGGTTTTCAATATTTTTAAATAATTCGTTAAATTAAATTAAACTATTACTCCTTTTTAGAAAAACATATTTTACTTATTACGTAATCACAGTTCGTCCAATTACTATTAGTTGGTCGTTGTCTTTTTGCTATAGAATAAATAACCTTCAATGTTCAGCCTTAGCGCGTGACCTTTGACCTTAGTGCTAATGAAAACTGAAAACACTAATGTACGTTAATTATCTTTAGTTCTTCTTATTTTTATTCAATTCACAATTTACTAAAAAACGTAATAAAAAAAAACAATTCTACGACACGGAATAATAATGAAGAAATGTACATAGGTACCAACTATGTTTTTGTTGCGTGTTGAAAATTAAGTAGTAAGTAACGAAAGCGTGAATTATTGCATTAACAATGTCAATTTCAACAATGTCAACAGGTAACTAGCCTTGGTCAAATTTATAAATAGCAGAAGTTACGTATTATAAAAGTGAATGAAGAAAAACGGAAGTTATATTTTATATATTTTTATTGCGACTAGAGGTCCCGCAGTAGCCGAAATTCGACTATAATTAATTGGAATTGTAAGCTTGTACACTATTATGATTGTATTTTATGCTTCTATAATCACAAATTTCGCCAAGGCTAGAATATAAAAAAATATTAATAAAGACAAACAATATTCAATCTATTCTCAATTTGACCACAGACGTCAAGAAGAAAAGTTTGACAATAAATAGTATGCATGCGTGTGTGCGTCTAATATATAGTATGTAGTGTGTGTAATGTTTTCTTTATTGATTTAATGTATCTTTTATGCATTATTTAAAAAAATATTAGCATTGTGCACTTCTTCTCTATATTCTCTATGAGTGTGGAAAATTTCATACTCCTCCGTCCGCGCTATTTTCGTAAAAAGGGATACAAAGTTTTTGCTTCACGTATTAATGTATAGATTTCAAACGATAAGTAAATTTTGTTTCTTAAGATAAAAAATTATCGACTTAATATTAATATTAATGCAATAATAATAAAAAAATCCCCAACTGTTTTGAATTGTTTGGTATTTAAATGTGACCTTGTATTTTAATTTATTCCAAAATGTAACTATTCGCATTACCATAAGTGTTCTAGGTCATGCACTAAGCGTTTCGGCCTCAGTATTCTAAATAAACGTATCCGTGCCAATTCTACACACGTTAATTTGCTAAACCAGTGCTTCTAAACCTTTTTTGTTTTTGCTTTCCTTTTGTGTCCTTTAATATTTTATTTATTTATCAGGAGCCATCCCCTGATAACCTCATACTACTTTTCCGATTTTATCATTACGTAATTACATAAGTTAACTGCTTTAACTTGGAGTGCTCTGTGGAATTGTTTGAGATGCTACCATCCTCTCGTTTTTACTATCGCACAGCCCGTCACCGGAGTAGAGTTCATCGATACTACCTGGAGCCACTGCGTTCATCCACAATGCGTTTCCAGAGATCTTTTTAGCTTATATACCATCCAGCTTTGGAATGAGCTCCCCTCCACGGTGTTTCCCGAGCGCTATAACATATCCTTATTCAATCGAGGCTTGTGGAGAGTACTTAATGGTAGGCAGTGGCTTGGCTCTGCCCCTGGCATTGCTGAAGTCCATGAGCGACGGTAACCACTCACCATCAGGCGGGCTGTATGCTGGTCTGCCTACAAGAGCATTAAAAAATAAAAAAATAACTTCTTAGTATTTCTGATAATTTTTCTAACAATTTTCTACCGATATAATTTTAAAGTAACCCCCATCCCCCGCGCCGCAGATTGAGAATCTCTGAGCTAAACGATGTGCAACTTTGTTGATATTGTTGTGAATTTTGATATTTCCTATCAACAAACGTTTTAATTTTTGGCCAACATATTGAGGATTTAATTATATTTAGTTTGATATATATTATTACTATTTCATTAATGTACTAGCTGACCAGGCAGAGTTCGTAGTGCTTCAATCGATAAATAAAAGACCGATGGGGGACACATCAAAGGAAAAACAAAATTTTTATTTTTATTTAATTCCGAGCATTTTCATATTTATCTACCTTTTAAACCTTCTCTGGACTTCCACAAATTATTCAAGACCAAAATTTGCCAAATCGGTTCAGCCGTTCTCGAATTTTAGCGAGACTAACGAACAGCAATTCATTTTTATAGAGATTATAATAATATACCTGGACAAGTTCTATTTTAACCGCACCTCTCCTATTTTAAAGGATAAAGATTTATCTGTACTACTTTCTGGTCCATAACCTGTTGATAGATTTGCAAGTCCCTTGTCACAAGACCAATGACTAACGAACATGCTGTCATAGGTTTTATTTCGCATACGCCCGGCGTTGCCCAAACCATCTTATTTATTACGATCAAAATCTTATGCAGTATATAACCTAAGTTATAAATTATCATTGGACAAAATTTCATTCAAATCGGTTCGCTCATTTTTGCGTGATTGAGAAGCAAACATCCAAACAGAGAATCTTCGTAGAAGAAAGATGGAATACTAGAACTGTCAGTTCTTTTATATGGCTTTCATGAGTAGACGGGCTTATGGTCCTCCTTTTTTTTTTTTTCGGGTAGGGGGCCGAACCTCCTACGAGGTCCCCGCGCAGAAGGGGCGCGCGGGGTATGTGAGACTCAACGATCTGCATAGTGTTGTGAGCAGACCGCGTGCCCAAGGATTTTAGGGCCCACCCACTAAACGACTCCCCTGCACTCTTACACCCGATGTCCGATCCCCTCCGAGGCCAGAACCCGAATGAGGTAGGGGGGTTACCGCGGTCAACACTACAACCAGAAGGCGCGGCTCACCCCAAGGACACCCGTGGCTATCAGAGCCCATAGACATAAACAACGAAAAAGCCACCACCCACTTTTTTTTTGCATAGATGGTGGACGAGCTCACAGTCCACCTAGTTGTTAAGTAGTTACTGGAGCCCATAGACATCTACAACGTAAATGCGCCACCCACCTTGAGATATAAGTTCTAAGGTCTCAGTATAGTTACAACGGCTGCCCCGCCCTTCAAACAGAAACGCATTACTGCTTCATGGCAGAAATAGGCAGGGTGGTGGTATCTAACCGTGCGGACTCACAAGACGTCCTACCACCAGTAATATCTTCCCTTCTCGAGATGGATGACAGATCACGGTGTGAGTTTTAAAAACTACCACCAGTAAAAAGTCTCCATTTTTATAGTAAAACGGCTGCCCCACCCTTCTAATCTGAGCAGTTTAGTGATTCGCGGCAGAAATAGGTAAGTGGTGGTGCCTTGAAAGCTCGTAGGTATGTAGGTGTACAACAAATATTTTTGAGTAATTTAAAGCAATGCCGCTTTAACTATCTCTTTACATCGTTGCGGTATCTACGTATGTATGCGTTCCGGACACCGCTTAATATTTATAAGTGAAAGATATGTTTAGCATATTTGCCGTACCAGCCGTAGACAGAAAGAAACTATTACCCCTCATTCGACTCGATTATAACTATAATAACTACAAGAGTTACAAACGTTAACAAATGTGTTGACCAAAAATTGAATTTAAGTTTTTTGACTGCACTTTTTCCGTAGCCGTCGGAAGCTTAGCGCTTCATTATTGTTTGGTTCTTTTGAATTACCGAATTTAGAATGATGAATAACTCGCCTAACATTAGGACATTATGTACTCTGGCCGTGAACTCCTTTGCCGGTTTACTGAAGCAAAAAACGTGTTATTAACTCAATGTGACACAGTCTACATACTCTTCGATTTTCACGAGTCGAAGACCACGGAAGCTGTTTAATATTCGAAACATCAAATAAAACATAATATCAATTTAAAAAAAAAACGCGAGATTAAACCAGATAATTCTTTATAATTATATCAATTGGACACTTTAGTTGATAGAAATTTGGAGGCAACTATTCACGTTTATTTTAGGCCGCCAGCGCAAAAGTGACCTAACCCACAACTTTTCATATTCGTGCTTATATATTTCAATCTATTTAAAACATAATAAATGTTGATACAAAACCGGCCTATCCCTAGTTCCACCCATGGCTTACAGATAGATGGCTTTGTAAATATTATTTATGCGCGTAGTTTTTGCAAAGCAGTGTAAAAAAAATTAAAACCTCATTATCTCCGTACTAACTAGCTATAGTAAGCTTAGGCCACTTTTGCGCTGACTGACTCATTTACTTGATGAAAATGAATCTATACTTATATATAAAAATGAATTGCTGTTCGTTAGTTTCGCTAACACTCGAGAACAGCTAATTTTGGTCGTAAATTATTTGTGGAAGTCCAGAGAAGGTTCAAAAGGTGGATAAATATGAAAATGCTTGGAATTAAATAAAAATAACAATTTTGTTTTCCCTTTGTTGTGTCCCCCGTCGGACGGATTCCTTTTGTTTGTTTTAAGTTTATTTTATACAAAAGGTTAGGTCTTTTACTTATCGATTTAGGCACTACAAAGTCTGCCGGGTCAGCTAGTTTGCAATAACAATAATAGTGAATACAAAAAAAATAAAAATTACCATATCCAAACACTCGATAATTAATCATTAACAATCCAGCACACGCCCACATGTGAAATCAATTGTGTCGAAGAGCGGACGAAACACATGTGTATGTAGAGACAGCGTTTAGATGAATTTGCTCTTGTTCCGACCGTTCGTTGTTGTACGGTGACAATAAAATTTTAATTACACAATAAATATTTCTGTTTTAGCTACTGAATAACTCAACGAAGAAGTGATTGATAACAGATTGAGAGCATTCGAATTGATTTTCTTTAATTTAGAGCTGTGTATGCATCCGCCGCAGGGCTTTTTGAGTGATAGATAAAAAAAAATATAATTGAAGGATTACTAATGGCCCAGGGGCCTTTCCAGTTTCACCAGGACAGGTGAGCGAGCAGAGGCTCAGCCAGTTGGGCTGAGATTTGATAACCGTTGCCAGAGCGCCTCCGAAGGACACCTAACAACTCAAGAGCAACTGCTTCGCGAATCAATCTACTACCGAATCGGAATCGCGACCCGCTGAGAAGATCCGGTGATAAATTCAGCGGGCTGATGCATAGGTTAGGTTGCACGTCGACCTCTTGTTGAGTTTGACGAGTACGGTTACCGGAGTGCCTAAGCTTGCTCCTAGTGTTAGAGCTGAAGGTGTCGGTGATAGATAATCATTTCAACTAAACATATCTCTTTGTAACGTAAATCTAAGCCAAAAAAATACAACCTGCATTGGAGTCACATTATTATAGTGTTTTTGTGTGTTATAATGCAAAAGCAACGTAGCTGTTAGCTGAGTGATGTCACGCACGCAACCCATGAATCTCTACTAATATTATAAAGAGGAAAGATTTGTTTGTTTGTTTGTTTCGAATAGGCTCCGAAACTACTGGACCGATTTGAAAAATTATTTTTCCATTAGAAGCCGACATTGTCCCTGATGAACATAGGCTACTTTTTTTTATTTATTTTTTATTCTTTTATTTGGTTTCATGTGTGTTTTAATGTTTCCGAAGCGAAGCGAGGGCGGGTCGCTAGTGTTTTATAAAACGAATTAAAATTACTTGATGTTATATACTACTAAGTTCGAAGTATTTACTGGTGATAGAGATTCTTTTGAGCCTGTAAGGGGAAGTATCACCACCACCCTGCCTATTTCGGCCGCAAAGCAGTAACTTGTTCCGGCTCGCACAGTGAGGCAGCCGTTGCTGTATAAAATTGAGACTTAATAACTCACTCCTCAAGATCGGTTTCCGTCCGTAACCACTTAACGCTGTTAAAGAAAATAAATAAAAAATATTTTGCATTACCTACGGATCAAAGCGTCTCGTAACTTTTTTAAAAATCTTAAACTGTTACCGAACCTCACAGATATTATAGCTAAAGCCACGGAAAACGATAGGAACATAAAAGTATATCATCTTTAAATCAGTACAATATGTCTTCACTAATTCATGGTAACCCTACGTTTAGACCACAGCTGATTTATCGTCGTCAATTATTTTAATTTCGAAACTATTGCAACGCGGAAAATTTCACGAATTAATCTACGTTGAAATTTACACAACCTAATTTTTGTTTTTTAAACAATGTCTTATCACGTGTGACGATGAGGCCATTTTAGCTTGTAATTGTATGGTAGGGTATGTTGCGAGCTCGTAGGGATGATCACCATCATGCTAGCTTCTGACGGGATGTAGAAATTCATTCCTATTTGGTAGTTTTACTGGTGGTAGGACCTCTTGTGAGTCCGCACGGGTAGGTACCACCACCCTGCCTATTTCTGCCGTGAAGCAGTAATGCGTTTCGGTTTGAAGGGTGGGGTAGCCGTTGTAACTATACTTGAGACTTTAGAACTTATATCTCAAGGTGGGTGGCGCATTTACGTTGTAGATGTCTATGGGCTCCAGTAACCACTTAACACCAGGGGGGCTGTGAGCTCGTTCACCCATCTAAGCAATAAAAAAAAGTTAGGGAAGGCTGTATAAATGTAGAAATTTCGTCCTCTCGTGTCAAGTTGGAAAGCGGGTGTCAATCGTTGTGTCTTTGAGCTCTCCTAAACGCTTTAAATCAGACGTGCCGTGAGCTTATCCGGCCTGCATAGCTAGTATAAAAATAAATCATGAACAAACTACATTATGCGTGAATTTAAAAAAAAAAACTAATACGGAACGTGTAAATTCTCAGATTTGCGATCTAGTGTTTACATAACGCACGTCACGAAACCACTAGAAGTGTTTTCGACCTAATAGATCGTGCACGTGCAACCTAGTTCGATCATTAGAACACCTAGAATCAAGTAGGCATTTGACACTTGTCAGTTATCTCAGAATATTCATTGACAAGTCGCTGTTAATGAGTTGCATTAGCGTTTGACGTTTTGTAGAGGCTAAAACAAGTATTTTTAAGCTATTGCATAGCTTTTATCGCGGGCCTTGAGCGCGGCGACCGAATCATTAAATTCCGTAACGAAAAAAACCTAACACCCCTCACTCCGCCTACCATGTAGCTCGCGTTCAACACATTCACACGTTGCGCTTGTGTAGTGTTTGTGAATAAGCGCGTGGCGTGACGTCACACCACATGCGCATCATGAAAAGTCTGCCCATCTCTCTCTCGCGCAGTCTAGCTTATGAGTGTGAAGGGGACAGTTAATGTTTTGCTTTTATTAATGTTTAATATAGCGTGGTATCGTTTTATTATTGTTTGAATATTAAATTATCACTGTCTAATTATAATTGCTTAAGTTGATAAAAAATGCTATGCAATAGCTTTACCGCGGCAGTTCCCGAGTGCCACAAGTTTTTTTTTTTCATCGGCGTAGATCGGCAAACGTATTCGAGACCCGCTTTGTATTCACTGAAAAAAAAACATTTTAGAAGCTGAACGTTGTCTATTAGCATGAAATAAAAGAACGAAGTTTCAGTAACATTGAAATAACAGTTATCGTTTTAACACGGAACACGTGATTGTTGCGAGGAGGCGCTGGTGTGGACGCTGGCATGAACACGTGCGTTCTTGCCACAGATCCCCAATCAAATCAAAGATATAAATCCACAAGATAGTTAAAAAGGATAATAAGATGAATGTATCGCTGCTTCAGAAAAGTATGTGTAAAATGCTAAAGAAGTCACAGCTGTCTTTCCGTTGTATAGAATGTTATCATTTAAAACCCTCTGAATTGTTTCAAAAAAAAAAAAAAACTTTCTATTACACATATCGAGCGATATAAAAACATTTAAGTAAGGTTACGTTATCGTTTAAAAGTACTGAGACCGTGACGATGAAAACTGTAAAATTATTCGAAACATAGCAAATAATATAATAATATTTAGAAAAAACACAAGATTAAACCGTAAAAGTAGCTATAATTATGTGTAAGAAAACCGAAAAAAATAATCTATTAAAATATATTTGCTCTTAAAGTTCTATTACGAATTGGCGCGCGTGTGTCAGAATAAGTCGATATAAAATCGGTACTTGGTTTTACTGTAAACTGGTCGTCGACCTAAGACGTTTTCCTCGTCTGATCGCATCTGACTCATGTTTTGTTTATTTATTTTTGTCAACAGATCTTTCTGTGACGCAGCGTGGAGGCATGTTAGTAAATCGTATTATTGTTCTTTTTTTTTTTTTTTGCTAAAATCTAACTTTATTAAGTTCTGCTCTTTTAAATGCATTTTCTTTTCTATTTTTTAGTCTATAGTGTCTATACTAATATTATAAAAAGGAAATATTTGTTTATTTGTATTGAATAGGCTCTGAAACTACTGAACCGAGTTGAAAATTTCTTTCACTGTTTGGAAGCGTCACTATTTAAGAGTGACATAAGCTATAGTATATTTTGAAAAAAATTAGGGATCCTTACTAAAACTCCAATACTGTAACCCAAGGTGTAAAAAAAAACACTAACCCCCTACCACCCCACAGGACCTTAGTGTCGAGCACCGGGCGCCCCCGCACCCAGCAATCGACGGCCCCTGCAAGAGCCGGGTCAGGGCTTTCTGTCCGCACCACCCGCTCCACCTTCACTGCCTACGAACCGAGGTCAACGACCTCCTCCTCACGACTTCCTCTTCGGCTCATCAGCATGCCCAGTTCTTCATAAATCCCTGGTCTTCCTTGTGCTCGACGGAGGCTAGACGTCCATCGGAGTCGTCGTCTCGCCAAGCTGGCTTCGGTCTGCAGTAACGGGTGCGGCCGCGGGCGCAGCGACGTCGTCTCTCCTCGAATTTCTCGGAGGCCTTACACAAGCCTTGCCCCCCGAAGTGTAGTCCGCTGGTCTCCCGGCGGAGGCGCAGACGGTGCATCGCGGTGCCAGTGTGCATCCGGATGCCACGTGGCCGGTCTGTCCGCACCAGTAGCAGTCGTGACTGCGGTCAACCGACGACGGGCACCGGGCGCCCACATGGCCCAGCGCGTGGCCGCGAATACATTGTAGCCTCCGGGCCTCCAGCAGGCGGACGCGAACAACGCTCCACCCAATGCGCAGCTTCGTCACTGCGACAATCGTCTTCGCCGCTGCTATCGGGTAACGAACGAGAACTTGGCCCATTCCTCCGGGTCCGGGCTTCATAGAGCCAGCCTTGACTGCATCGACGGAGTATTCGCCGCTGTATTTTACAATGATAATCCAATTTAATGCTCACTAATACTCAAGATTAAATCGCCGGAAAATATGTTAAAATAATGAATTATTATAATTAATTAATTTCATGATGACAATTATGTTTACGAAATTATTAATGTGGGTTTACATCACAACGATTCCTGGTAATGAATGAAGGCCTTGAAAAAAGTTCATTGACCTTACATTACGTACAAATTTCAATTAATTAAATTTGTACGTCATCTATTATTTATATAATCTTAAGGTTGTTTATGAAAATTCTTGAATATTTCACGTTCTGGAACACATTTTGGTAATTAAGTATAAACAGACGCAAAAAAATGTTTCTTCTAATGACTTAATTAGTAATTTAGTTACCGACAAAGGATGAAAATAATTTTAGTTTTTTTGTACGAATAGCTAAGGGAAAAGTCTGGGAGACAGTATAACTTTTTTCATTTGTGAATGTAGAGCGTGAGCTATATCAAGTATTTGATTAAATATAGGATGCATTAAAATCGTTTTCCAAAAAATTAACATGTATACAGTTTTGAAAATACAAAGAATCATCACGATCAACACATATTTTATTATTTTATTTAAGTTACTTTCATAGAACGTAGTACGAAGAAGAACTTAGCCGGTGAGTGGGGAAACGTGGATTACCGCCTCATGCATTTTAACTAAAACAAGATTTTAATAAAAAAAGAAAATGAACTACAACAAAATTAAAATATCATGAATGCAGCCGAAGTATGCATAAGTATGCATTATTAAGAACAACTAAAAACGGAATAACTTGAGAAGTTTTTATTTATTTATTTTTTATTGCTTATACGGGTGGACGAGCTCACAGCCCACCTGGTGTTAAGTGGTTACTGGAGCCCATAGACATCCACAACGCAAATGCGCCACCCACTTTGAGATATAAGTTCTAAGGTCTCAAGTAAGTTACAGCGGCTGCCCCACCCTTCAAACCGAAACGTATTACTGCTCCACGGCAGAAATAGGCAGGGTGGTGGTACCCACCCGCGCGGACTCACAAGAGGTCCTACCACCAGTAAAAAAGTAAAAAGTATCATGTTTCAATCCAAAAAGTGATCATCAAAATCGGCTCAACTAGAAAAAAATATTCTTAAGTAACACACGCACATAAAAAATAGAATCGTATTGACGACCTCCTCCTTTATTGAATTCGATTACAAACGACAACCAGGTCTGCGTATTCCATGAGGAATGGACTCGATATCTTCGTCATCCTTTCGAAGTTCATCAGCTTTATCTGGAACGAGCGATCTTATCATTCACGCGTTAAGCTTTAGATAGAAATCCCTCTACGGTATTTCTAGAATGCAACTGCATGTTTTCCTTCAAACTATGGTGTTCAGTTTTCATGGCGTAGACTTTACCTTTCTGTCGGAGGCAATGACTTATATGTTATAATCTAGTATGTTTAGAGCTCTTGTGAGTCTGCACGGGTAGTTACCACCACCCTGCCTATTTCTGCCGTGAAGCAGTAATGCGTTTTGGTTTGAAGGGTGCGGTAGCCGTTGTAACTATACTGAGACCTTAGAACTTATATCTCAAGATGAGTGGCGCATTTACGTTGTAGATGTCTATGGGCTCCACTAACCAGTAACACCAGGTGGGCTGTGAGCTCGTCCACTCATTTAAGCAATAAAAAAAATAAAAAATGTTTTGACTGACTCAGTGGAGCAATAGTCAGCGCCCCTGACTGTTACGCCCAGGGTCGTGGGTTCGATTCCCGCATCGGCCAAACATTCGTGTGATGAACACGCTTGTTTGTTCTCTGGCTGAGCGCTTATTATCTATATACGTATATATTTAAACGTATATAAGTATGTATGTCAGTCTTTGGTACCCCTAAACCCCACTGAGTTTCTCGCTGTATCTTCTCAGTGGGTCGCGTTTCCGATCCGGTGGTAGATTCTGCGAAGCACGGCTCTTGCTAGGGTTCGTGCTAGCAACGTCATCAGGTTTGAGCCCCGTGAGCTCACCTACTAGTTAAGGCGACGCTGATATAGCCTCCCAAGACTATCAGCTTAGGTAGGGAAAAAAAGGGCCCCTAAGACAAGGAATCCTAAATTAGGGATCGGGACCGTGCGTGATTTGTTCCCAGTTTTTATCATTATTATTATCTGCCTCCATTTCGTATACAGCACTATAAGGTCGTCACGTGGCTCCTTGCTGATAAAAACAGAATGGTTCGTTAATTGTCCGAATTCGCGAAATCCCGAACGCCATTACAACAACTCAATTACAATATAATATCTAAATGGCCGCTTTGTTTTTATGGCTATAATCATATATTTTATGGCATTACTGTGTTGCTCTATTCAAATATAAATATAATGATAATACCTATTATATCTAGTTGAATAAAATGTCAGTAAATTAAACAGATGAACTCACCGTTACGGCTTTCGTGGTCACACTACATTGGCTTAAAACTTTTTAACGATAAAATTAGGTTTTATTTTCGTCGGGACAATGAACACTCCAAAATGGATCGATATGAAAGCTATCTATATATTTTTTAACTACGGGGTCGTCCGTGATCAAGAAAGCTGTAAAGTGTTCGACGCGTCGGGAAGATCAGAATGACACAAAAAAAGTGAGAAGCAACAAAAGAAGTGAGAAGCTAGAATAGAAGCGAGAAGATAGAAAAGAAGCTTGAAGCGAGAAAATAAGCGAGATTAAACCGTAAACCGTAGTTTAAACTACGTTTATGTTTCAGTTACGTTATACGTTTACGATTCGCGATAACCGATGAAAATAGTTGCCGTAATATTTGAGCCTTCACCTGATGGCGTTCCACCATTACGTTGAAACAATACGAATAAATAACACGGCCGAATAACTAATAAATTTTGTTATCATCAACTAGAAAACAGTGAGAAGCTTGCCTCTCATCAGAGAAGCAACAAGTTCGGCCCAATATATTCACGTGTCTTGAAAGCTATTGACCTGAATTGTCTCGACTCGTAATTAATATTGAAATATAAGCGGTTTTTTCAAAGGTTTCTAGAGTACAATAAAAAGAACCGCTAAACATTGAACATAAGTTATCTGTGGCTGATTTAAAAAAAAAACATGGCTGAGTGCGCATAGCTTTCTTCGGATCATTAAACAGCCATACTTTTAATACATTAACGGTGTAATTCGAAGAGTGGAATAGAGTAACATAACGTATCGCGTCGCAAGATCTATGGCAGTACTAACGTTGTGATGCCCATGGACTCTGGTAACTAATTAATTTCAGATACACCGCGAGCTCGTACATACGTCGATGTATTTTTTTTAAAGTGAAACTTCTTTAGGCGCGTTGAGAATAAAATTTAAATCGCGACAGATTCGTTACGACTAGAGAGAAAAGATATAATTTAGTAAGAGTGAGAGTGAGACAATAGAAAGAGCGTCTCGCGAACCGCTCGACCGTCAAAAGAGGGGAAGAACAAAGCTAGCTAGGTCGTTTTTCTTATACATAGCATTCTCTATTACAAGGGAAATTTGATTTAGGAATGAAAACTGAAGAAAATCTCGATACTATCTCAAAAGAAGTTTCATTTTCATGTGCGCCAAGTTGCACGGGCTCCATTTTTTTTAATCTACGATCTTCATAATAATTAAACATAGGCACCCTTCCGAACATTGATAATAACATCTACAGGAATATTTTCATATTGTTTGGTAAAGTGGTCTCGGCTTACAGGATAAGACGCCCGATGTAATCGTTAATATCATTTAGAGGAATATTTTCATATTTATTATGGGTCGTATTGTCGTTGTGGCTTAAAGGATAAGACGCCCGATGTAATCATTACAAGCGATGCGATTGAGCCTGTGTTCAAATCCCGGGGACACGTATCAATTTTTATAATTAAATTACTCCTAATTTAACATATGTTTTCTTCCATGATAAAAGAATGTGTGTAATAAAAATTAAGCCCGTAGAAATTCGATAAAAAACATACCTACCATATATAGAGTTTTCGATATTTCTGATCTGTGTATCCTTATATTAAACTTTACGTCAAAACTATATCGTTGGCATCCTGTAGACATTGAAATCAACGTATTTCGATTCCTACCCGAAGTGGTCCTACACGAAGCTCACCACACGCCGCATCACCAGTCAATATGGTAATGAACGCAGGATTCCATTGTTCATTGTATTGTAACATCCGACTCATATACAATACGTACTCAACAATATAATTTTAAAATCTATCGCTTCATAGTTCATTTTTTTTTTATGATTGAAGGATTACTGGTGGCCCTGAAGCCTTTCCAGTTGCACCAGGACAGGTGGGCGAGCAAAGGCTCAGCCAGGAGGGGCGAGGTTAGCTAGCAGCTGCCCGAGCGCCTTCGAAGTTCATAGCCCTGCATCATCACGACTGCTCTTTTTCCTTTTTGCTTAGATGGGTGGACGAGCTCACAGCCCACCTGGTGTTAAGTAGTTACTGGAGCTATAGACATCTACAACGTAAATGCCGCCAACCACCTTTGAGATATGAGTTCTAAGGTCTCAGTATAGTTACAACGGCTGCCCCACCCTTCAAACCGAAACACATTACTGCTTCACGGCAGAAATAGGCAGGATAGTGGTGCCTACCCGTAATTACTGGTCCGCAAGAAGTCCTACTTCTTGCGGACCAGTAATTACGCAAATTTATATACGCAATTAATTTTGCGGGTTTGATTTTTATTACACGTTGTTATTCCTTCACCGTGGAAGTCAATCGTGAACATTTACAAGTACGTATTTCATTAGAGAAATTGGTACCCGCCTGCGAGATTCGAACACCGGTGCATCGCTAGATACGAATGCACCGTACGTCTTATCCTTTAGGCCACGACTACTTCAAAGTCGACTCCTTGGATCGTGCATTCGGGACTTGATACGCAATTTGTTATTTCTTAAACTTGCCTTTTTATGTAGACAACCACATAGTTCAACCCGGTGGTAATTGGTCGTCTTTCGTGGACGTCAGGGATACCAGGCTGTTCACCGATGAGCCTAAGCATCAGTCCTTCTCCAGGCTCGAAGCACCGCTTCGCTCTGTTTAAGACTTTCAACATTTTAGAAGCTTAACTTTAACTTCCGATGACTCCCATACTAAACACCGCTTGAAATGTGGATATAGTAATAGTAGGAGGTTTCCGATCTATTTATACCGTGAAGCCCTCATTCTTAGGGTTTAAGGGTTGGACAATTGCATATAAATACAATACAATGAAATTTCCGACCTCTAATCGCAATATGCGAGTGGTGATGAGGTGGCATATGGACTTCGGAAGCCACACAACACAAGCCGTATCGTAAGTTCGTACACAAGTTTACTAAAAAAAAACTTAATTATTCGTTATTTTTCGTCTTTTTTTTTAAACCTATGCTGATAGCCTTTAGAGGCTATTTCAGCTTCGCCCTAACATGTAGATGAGCTCACGGGGCTCAAACCGGTGTGTGCTAACACTGACCCAAGCAAGAGCACTGCTTCGCAAAATCTACCACCGGATCGGAAACGCGACCCACTGAGAAGATCCAGCGAGAAACTCAGCGAGCTGATGCATGGGTTAGGTTGCACGTCGACCTCTTTGTCGAGTTCGACGAGTACGGTTACCGTGGTCCCTAAGCCTGCTCCTAGTGTTATGTTATGGTGGGCTGTGTCTATGGGTTAATTCGCTCGTCGAGGCCTTCGTCGGTAGCGGCGGGTTCGATGAGGACGGTGACCGGTGCTTGTGGTACCTAAAAGCACCGTGAATGGATCGGGAGGATCCGTAATGACGTGTTTTGGGCGACGTCGACTGTTTACCATTCGGTCTACAGGATCGGGTATGTAATTTCCAGCGGCCAAAACAAGAGGGTTCTCATGTCGTGCTGCAAAGTGGCGCAATTATGCCGACTGTAGATACTTACTGACTGATACCGTTCCAGGTCATCATGGAGATCCACGCTCTTTAGGAACCATAATTTTCGTCACAATCGATACCTTTCTAACACGCTTTTATTATCTTACTATGTATGTACGTATGTTTGCACGTGTGTATTAGGTATTTTTTAACGTCATTTTCACCAACTTATATAATAATTTTAGTGCCCGTATATTTGTAAATGATTTCGTAAGATTAAGAGGGTAAGGCAATTTGTTCAAATTAAATAAATAAACTGACGATTTAATGTTAAAATGTTTTGAATGTAAAGCTTAAACGCGCGCTCGGAGGACATGTTGTGCCAGTGAGTAAGCCCTGTGAGCAGTCGTGACTCATTTCCGATTCGAATTCCAGATGACGTCATAGGGTGTGCGCCCGCGCTCCGTCGAGAACGCATTCCGTATTAGAAACAAGAGCGCTCATTGGTCTGTTAAGTGTCACGTTATTTTTATGTCAAAATAATGTAATAAGATTTGAAATTAAAGAATGTTGATTGGTTTAAAAGTGTCGAGAACGTTTTTTTTTAGTTGGCAACAAGTTGTCGTTTTTAAATTTTAATTAAATTTTAAGGCATCGTGTACTTAAGTATTGTTAATACGACTTGAATAAATTTTGAACAGACAATATATTTAAAAAAAACTAATAAAAATAAATTATATTTTTTTTGTCATGTGGAGATCGCTGGACCTACGCGTTGGGGGCGGTAGGCGGGGCAAATCTGAGTTGAACCGACTAAAGCCTCAGTCTTGCTCAAAAACCGGCACCCGAACCTGGGATCAAACAGGATTCATCGTTTGAGGCGGGTTGGATCAAGGTGACGCGCTTTGAGCGGTTACTATGTACCCCCGCCACCTTGCCTCCGAATCGGAATAAATGGTTCAGTATTCATAGCACAATTTAAAAAAAAAAACGATGAGATCTTAAAGGTATCTTATTCTAAAGTGCGATTGGAATTATAGAATAGTCAAAGAGCGGCCATAAATGTTCGAAGTGAAATTTTATCTTGAATTCTTAGGAAATTGAAGAAGAAAAATTATCTAGGATTAACAGTCTGAATGTGGAACTAGATTGCCAGCAGATATGATGAAATTATTATGTCTATGACTCAAACCTTAAAAAGCGGTTTTTTTTTATAAAGGCATTAAGGATAAAAGTAAATGAAACGAGATGAAATGGGATGAAATAAAGTGTTAGTAGATGGTTTACTGCTACTTTACTGGATTCTGATTGTCTGTTCCAGCGGATTTTTTGTAAGAACTCAGTGGGCTTGTTTCATTTTCCCATATGCAGTTAATAATTACACATTCAAACCTGAAGAAATACTAAATTAACAAAATGAAACAATCAATACAGCTTCGCTCCCGCGTTTCCCGCTATAACGTTCATCAGTAAGAATTACCAACATGCCAAAAAAAATTATCATTAGGTACCTACCTAATCCACCAATCCACCGGTTCGTTTATATGATGACAATTTATACACTGGTAACAATAAATAAACGGAATAAACAAAGTGTGAAGATTATTAAATAAAGTATAGGATCGCGTGCTATACGCAGTTAAACTTCATTAATTAATCAGAAATGAGCAGAAAAACGCGTCACGCCGCTGTAGGCGCGCGCGCGTTTTTACAGCCGCTCATCACCCGGAAATGCACGCGTGTGCTCACAATCAGTTTTTTATTTATTTTGAAATCACATAAATTTCTAATAATAATAAGATTCAGTGCATTGGCCTCTTTAATAGATAATAAAATCATTTAACCTCTTTGTAAATTAATTTCGTTTCGTCCTGTCCGTTAAATTTTAAAATTGAATTTCAAACACAGATAAAAAATAATTAATTTTGAAATCTAATTGGACTTTTTGGCGGGAGCACGAGCGCGAACCTGTGTGAATTGTTTTATTTGTTAATTTAGTGTCTCTTTGGGGTTAACCGCGTAATAACGGTGGTTTATTAACTGTTTAGAACAGGTGAAAATACGCCAATGTGGTAAAATAAAACAGTCACTGGACGTAACTTCTCGAATTCTTCCAAAAAGTCAACCAAAGTCTTTGTAAATAATTGCCATTTTTTACAGTTGATTTTGTTGATTACAATCTTCACTACAAATCAAAATCACCTCATTTCAACCATATCATTTTCACTACATCTTATTCTTCAAATAACAGAATTTATTAATGATTAGGTCTAATACTTTTACCTTTTCTGTTGCAAAGCAGAACTACTACTGAATTATATAACCTTACATACATACGACCAAGCGTATTCGTTCGCGAACTAGTTTAGTGAAAGGGGAATTCCTTAAATGAAACAAAGCTCAAATAAATATTAAAATAATTAAATGACAACATTAATCGGTGGGATAAAAAATTAGTTGACAAGGATAGGAGGAAAATGACCTTTGCCTATTTATATATAGATTCTATATTATTTTTGCAGGAATTTACTCTAAGTCTAATATTGATCAGCCACAAATTATTCAAGCGTTTGACCTCAGAACGGTTGTACAAAGTTGGGTCGTCGCCTCCATCTGCGCACATCGTGAACTTAGGACAGGGCACACGGTCAAGTTCACGCTGTGACGTGTCCGACAATAACACATTGTAAATAGACATGTTTTAACAAAAACCGACCTCAAATAGGAAAAAAGGTATTCCAAAACAAACTGATATACACTAAAAACAATAATCATCGAAATCCGTTGGCGTGATATTGAGTTATTGAGTTATTCATCTATTTGTCGCGCACGTACTTAATGCAAATTTAAGACATATGGTTTTCTCGTGAATACCACTATCAGAAATGGACTAAATTGAAATGGGACCACACGGGAAGCGTCAGCTTTTTAATAAAAAAAGAATCATCAAAATTGATTCGGCCAGTCAAAAGCTATGAAGTAAAAAACATACAGTCGAATTGAGAGGCTCCTCCTTTTTTGAAGTCGATTAAAAAACTAACTCACCGGATACATAACTCGATCCTAGTAACAGTGTCCAAATAGGCATCGTGGAGAGCCGACCATAATAAAAACACAAAACACAAAAAAAAAAACGGACTTTATATTTGGAGCTTCTATCGCAATTAAATTCGCATATTTTTCTACATGACTAATTTTACTATTTGTGATAAAAGCTGATAACTCAAATTATTATTAACGTCAATAAATATTTTAAGGCAAACTAAAGTATGTATAGCAAGCATAACACGGGAACGTTGTACCAAAAATAATCTTCCGATTATGACATGTTTTCGATAAGGTATATTTTGTTGTATTCATAACGCGAAGAGAGTTTATGCTGGTTTGTCCCCGTGATATTCTCCTTGCGAAGGGGCGCGGCGCCGGCGGTTCGGTGTCGTTGTCCGTGCGACTTTGTTGCAAGGTGCCTTTCGATTATCTGTTTGTATAAATTAATACAACACTATGTAAATTAAACGTTGACAAAGATATTATTTCGGGCATTTTTTAAGAAAGATATTAATGTATTGGCTCAGCGAGTTGAAGTCGACTTGGTATAAATACCAAATCTCCCAGAAGAGAATGCGTTAGCCCACTGAGTTCGCGTTCCCGATCCGGTGATAGATTCCGCGAAGCACTGCTCTTGCTAGGACCAGTGTTAGCAACATACCCGGTTACAGCCCCGTGAGCTCACCTACCCGTCAAGGAGAGGCTGAAATAGCCTCTCAAGGCTATCAGCATAGGCAGGAAAAAATGCAGTTAGAACAACATCCCTAGCGGCAAACGTAGGCAAACATTCCAACTGCATACAAATTTGAGTTAACTTTTACGCTAACGAGAACGTTAAAATACTCGCACTAAGCACACGGTTCGTGTTATGATTAATACACAAGCATAGGTAGGAAAAAAAAAGAGAATGCGCGTAAGTATATACATATAATTATTAGTGTTTGGTTTCTTCAAGCAGTCGTATCACTTGATCGACACAATTATATAACACAGGTGGTAGGTATGTAGGTACCTACCGATCTACTTATTCTTAGATTTCTGATATATTCAAAAGTTAAGTGAAGTTAAGTAAAAAATATATTAAAGTAAAAAATAATAATATTAAAGTTTCGATTGAAAGTAAACGTTTACTAATATTAATCTTTATTGCACTCTACGCTGTGCAAAAATGAAAAGGGAGTCAAAATAGATCGATCAAAACAAAAGACAACATTAAACGGAGAAATAGAAAGATAGGAACAAAGTGTATGAATAAAGAACCTCTTCTTGAAGTAGGCTATAAATAAACTAATGTGTAATATGATCGTTGTTGTGTCAATTAACTGTGGTTATTTGTGATTTATACGCCTCCCGGTTCGTAAAACATGATTCGTAAAACGATATTTTGTTCTTGACATGAAAAAAAATGTTTTACGTTTGGTAACAGAAATAATTTGCAACTTTCAAAATGGAAAATTACTTTACCCTACCATTACCATTACAATGGTTTTAAATAATTACTGACTTATAAATAGCATTGAAATTCACTTTGTTACGTCCATAAACTACGGCCCACCTTATAGTGAGTGGTTACCGTCGCCCATAGACTTCAGCAATGCCAGGGGCAGAGCCAAGCCGCGGCTTACTGTTGAGTACTCTCCACAAGCCTCGTTTGAAGAAGGACAAGTCATAGCGCTTGGGAAACACCGTGAAGGCGAGCTCATACCAAAGCCGGATCCGGATGGTACGTGGCAAAAAAGATCTTTGGAAACGCACTGTGGATGACCGCAGTGGCTCCAAGTAGTATGGATGAACTCTACTCCGGTGGCGGGCGGTGCGATAGTAAAAACGAGATAATGGAATCATCTCAAACAATTCCTCAGATCTATTTATATCTTAATTAGAAAGGTTTGAAAAAGCTTAATTTTATATATCAAAGAAGTAACCACTAGTTCACCTCGAGAATAGTTAATATTTAGCTAAAAAAATACGGTACGTACTTTAAAAACGTTACGACTTTATGGTTGTATGAACAGATAATGTATTTTTTGCTTAGGCAGTGAGCCTAGTATTTGAATCAATTTAATGCAGTCTTGCCAGCCATAGCAGAACCCGAGCCTTTCCCAGATCTTATAATTTATGTTCTTTTTATTTTGACTTTCACATAAATATTTGACATATAATTTATTCTTGACAGAAATTAAAATAGAGAGTTTGAACAATTTCTTTTCATTCAATGATAACGGTGTGAGACATTTTGTTGTTAAATCTATATCACTAGCATAAAACAAAGTCGCTTTCTCTGTCCCTATATCTGTCTGTCCCTATGTATGCTTAAATCTTTAAAACTACGCAACGGATTTTGATGCGGTTTTTTTAATAGATAGAGTGATTGAAGAGGAAGGTTTTTAGGTATAATAACATCCATTAAATAGTGGAGAAATCAATAATAAATTACAGTTTCCGAAGCGAAGCGAGGGCGGGTCGCTAGTATTTATGTATATAAAAATGAATTGCTGTTTGTTAGTCTCGCTAAAAGTCGAGAACGGCTGGACCGGTTTGGCTCATTTTGGTCTTAAATTACTTGTGGAAGCCCAGAGAAGGTTTAAAAGGTAGATAAATATGAAAATGCTCGGAATTAAATAAAAATAACAAGTTTGGTTTTTCTTTTGATGTGTCCCCCGTCGGACGGATTCCTTTTGTTTGTTTTTAAGTTTATTTTATACAAAAGCTTAGGTCTGTTATTTATCGATTGAGGCACTACGAAATCTGTCGGGTCAGCTAGTAAATAAATAAAAGACTAGTGTTGCACTTCCTTCACATCCAACTAAATAAGAAAAGCATATTTAATAAGCGCATTTGCAGAGTAACTACAATACAAAATATGATACAAAAATTAACGAAAATTATTTTAAAAATTTTTACGTATTTTATTGATTTATGAACCGGCAGCATATTGATTACTGCGATTTAAATGCAAACATGGATGCTTCGCGCTAATTGCGATCATTGTTTCATAGTTCCTTAACGCATCCGTTGTATTGGATTGCAACTTGACCATTATATCGTGATGCACGCGACTGTTTTTCATCGGTGCACTAGAGCGGGTGACGGGAGAAAAATGCGGAATTATGTTACACTGAAATAAAACGGTATCTACATTTTTTTTGATGCGACGGGTCAACGTACCTTTGTTGCTTTTGCGCCTAGTCATTATGTAGAAGAAAAAAAAATGTGTTTGTGTGCAAGTCACACACGGTAGAAGTGAAACTTGTATAAATAAGAATAATCGCAAGGGTCAGCCGCCATCCACTCCGCAGTGCAATGGATGGAGCAGTCTCACCCTGAGGGAACCGCCTGCATGATCACGGTATATCTACGCCAACTGTGTAACATCTCGTCATCGCGATTCAGGAATTGTTGAATTTACGTGCAGCGACTCTGTTGATAACAAACTAAATAGAAATAATTGTAAATCATCTTTTATAGTATGAGGTAGCGCCCTCTGTGAATTGATATTTTAACTTCACGTTTCCTTTTTTCGTTTCATCGAGTTTGAAATCACATCACAACGATTCTAAAGAAGTTTCACTTCAAAAAGTTAGGTATTAAGAGTTTCAAAAGTAACAAGCACTACAACTATGAATGTATCTACAATAATACTAGTTACTTAAGAAATGTCAATTGAATTTAGTGTTCCCATAAAAACAAGACATGTAAAAAATGATATAAAATATTCATTGCTTCTGTGAATATTTTGAGTGCTTATCATTTCGGAATGAAAAGCGTTTCATCGCATCAGGCGCAATCTTTTCTTTCTTCGTCCATCCATTTCCATGACCATCGTCGTTATTGTTTCCATTGATCTAGGATTTTCCTCAATGAGCAAACGAGCTCATACCGATTAATTGACGTTAAAATATTGCCTGAGTCTTTGGCATAACAATAAAAACTCCTCTAGCTCTTTTCATTCTTAAAACCGAAATAGATGACAGCTTCAGGACAGAAACAGATATTGCTCTCGAGTTCACAAATACATGTTCTTCTCGTTCTTCTTGTCTTTATCCTACATGTTATTATGTGGGGTTCTTATCGTATTGCATAGGGTTTTGAAATGTGTTTTGCATACGGCCACCCGCCTGATGTTAATCCTTGGCTAACGTCTCCAGTAGTATATCCATTGCAGCGTGCCATTGGGGTAATTACGTACCGAGAAGCTGAAATAGTCTCTCAAGGCTATCAGCATAGATAGGAAATAAAAAAAATAAAAAGTGCCATTAGGAGGAAGTTTTCTGTTTAATCTTTTGGTATTTCCTTTAATTCTTCATCCGTTTTATGATTTTCTTTCATTGTTATAAACATTCATTAGTTCAGAGCTCTTAATACATCTATTGTTATTAAACACGTTCAACCAATAAGACGGTTAATCCCTTTACTAGCATTTAGTTAACTAACATGCTAAAAAGCGGTGCGAGTGTTATGTATATAAAAATCTTCAGTTATTAAAATACACATAATATATGTACATGATCTATTATACGAAAAACGATATGAATCGAAACGAGATGAAATTGATTAATTCGATACTTTAATCAATTGGGATGTAATTAAATGAAACAAGATGAAATCGGATGTTTTAAAGTTTCAGTAAAATGGTAGTTATTTGCTGAGATTCCAGTGGACCATTTAGAAGAACTCGAGAAGCGTCTTTTTTTTTTATTGCTAAGATTAGTGAACGAGCTCATGGCCCATATGATGTGTATTCGCTGGTTACGGCAGTCTACAGATATCTACAACGTAAATGTGCTTACCCAGTCTTTTCAGTAAAATGGCCCGCCCTTAAACCGAAACGCACTAAGGATGCGTGACAGAAATAGACAGAGTGGTGGTACTTATCTGTGCTGACGCCGTCCGAAGGCGTCCTACCACCAGTAAATAAGCAAATTATAATTTTTGAAGGTTTGACTTTTACTGCACAATGTTATCCCTCACCGTGAATGTCGATCGTGAACATTTGTCAAGTAAGCATTTCATTAGAAAAATTGGTACCCGCCCGCAGCATTTGAACACCGGTGCATCGCAAGATACGAATGCATCGGACGTCTTATCCTTTAGGCCACGAGTAGCCGCTTTGTTTCGTTTTCCCACATTTGTATACATTCACAGTTGCTGAACAGTTATAAAGAATCGTTATTACACATTTAAACCTGAAGGAACAATAATTAGCGATTCATACAATTTCTAGAAACTATTGATATGGTTTACGAATTACGTACTTTTTCATTAGATTCAGTTTTGTTCCTTGTTAAATTAAACATTACTGGTATGTATTTACAAAATAAGCGACTGTATGGGCTTAGTTTTCGTTGCCTAATCTATAGGTATATCAACCAAAAAACTTGACATTTGACATTTTTGACAATTGACATTAATGTCATTATTAGATATTTTTCACTTTTTTATTCTAGTAATCTAGTTGAAAAAATGTGGTACATATGTATGTACTTAATGTATTTTAAAACGATTTAAACAATTCTCGTATAAATTTCATTTAAGATTTTTTTGTAAGCTATGGTATATGTAACTAAAATTCAAAGCAGAAATATAAAATATTGATCATTTGTAAAAATGTGGAGAAATTTGAGTTATGCTATATTTTTGCTGTCGTGGTATGTATAAAAAAATAGAATTTATAACCTAAGTAGACTTATTTTATACATTTTAAATTTATTTATTTCTGATAGGTTGACATTTGACTGAATGTTGTAGATTTTCATAAAAATAATGTCATATAAATCAGAAATATTGGCAGGCTTGATATGTGTCATTAATAATAATTATGTTTGTTTGCAGTTTTTTCATTTAAATTAGTTACACCTATTTATCGGTACAGTAAATTTGAAATAAAAACAAGACATACTCAGTAACAACACAAAGACTGACTAACTGGCAAACAAACCCAGACCCATAGAGCAATACAGTGTAACAGGACAAGCACTAGTCAAATCTACAAAGAAACATCCTATAAGTTAATCATCATCATCATCAACAAGAATAGCAAAAAGAAAAAGATATGGGTGTCCTTATATTCAGTGGTTATATAGTTGAGATACTCTCCTTAATTAGTCACCCAATTAAAATTTTAACTGAATGATCATATATAAAATTTGCCTGCAATTGAGATATAAAAAAATATGTCTATGATTGCAAAAGCTTTTTTTATTTATATTTTATATATACAATTGTAAAAATAAACCGTCATCAATTGTAATGGCTACTAGTAATCACCAGTTGCTACCAATTACAACTTGATCACAAACTCCTCTGCACTGTCTTTCATGAGTTCCTTCTGTTAATCCTTCTTCAAATGAGGTTTAAAAAACACCTAAGCAGCAGCCCAGCTATCCCCGATGTCCATGAGTATAGGTGACCACTATACTATAAGACAGACAACGTCATCACTGTTAAGGCAAAAAATTAATCAAACTTGATTGAAAGGGTTTAAATTTAACTTTGCAGTTTTACATACGCAGAACTAAGCGACACAAAAAATAATGAGTGGGATTTTCTAATATTCACGCAACACTGGCCAGCGACTATATGCAGAATATGGATGGAGAAACCTACGCACTCTTGTATTATGCCACATGAGCAGAATTCATGGACTATTCATGGTATATGGCCAAATAAAAATCACTCCATGGGACCATTTTTCTGTAATAAGACTTGGTTATTTGACCCTGATCAAGTTAAACCCATTGAAACAGACTTGGAAGAATCTTGGGGCAATATTGAGAAAGGTCAGTGTAAATGTATCATCATATTATTATATGAGGTTCATATATACATATGTGCATATATATATATGCATGCATACATGAACATGTTTTTAAATGAAAATGTAAGATAGATGGCCACAGTTGACATTAATAGATTTTGTCTCAGTTTTGAATGTTATTTAGAATTTATAATTTTTTTTAGTGATATTTTATATGTTTTGCTTAGCCTTGACAGCAATACTGCCATCTCCACATTATGTAAATTATGCTATTAATTGATGTAATTCTGAGTTACACATAAAAACTTTTGATGCTTATTACAGAACAATCATTATACAGTTTATGGGCCCACGAATGGACAAAACACGGTACTTGCGCCGCGTCAATCGAGCCCCTTAACTGCGAGCTGAAATACTTCACGAAAGGGTTAGAATGGCTGAAAAAGTATACCATGAAAAATATTTTGAACAATGCAGGTATCACCCCTTCAGACATGAAAGAGTACAAAGCTATTGATTTTCATAATGCTGTGAAAACTAAACTTGGATTTAAACCAATGGTTGAATGTCACAAAGTTGACGGTAAACAATTTTTGTTTGAAATACGCATATGCTTCTCAAAGTCACTTGAATTGATTGACTGTGAAGATACACATATGACTAATACGGATATTATTACGAATTGTAAGTCAACTGAAGGGATTATATATCCGGTAAATGAGAAACCACCCAAAAGATATTTGATACAGCTTCATAGATTATTGTCATGGTTACGTTGGTTCACAGTGTAAATACTATTTATTCGCTACAAAGAAGCCTTCAAGCCAATCTACACTTATCCTAGTGAAACAGGTCAAGCCTCTGAGCCCCCCATACATCCCATAAAAATTATAAATTTTTACATCAAACAAGGCAATTAATTAAAACTTCTATTTGCGTGTCTCTTGGTGTGCTGCAGTATTTCATTTTTCAATTAACTCAACAACTTGGGTAAAAACACCATTCAAACCAATTTTCGTAATTTATCTACATCATGTATAAAGTGGCAAGAATGTCAGCTTCGCGTCAGAAAAAGCATGATGGTAGTATTTACCCTAACTTCCAATGACGCCATACCACCAGTAAATACGATTTTGTTTTTTATTAGTCATATTGCTTCATAGCGGAAGCAGTAGATATGCTAAGTACACTCTTCAAAGTTGTGTGGGAATTAAAATGATTATATTATCTGACACATGATTCGAACACAAGCATAGTCGCTTCGCTTGAAACGACTACACCGTGTCTTTTCTGTTAGGCCACAATGATTCTAGTTAATATTTTTTTGAAATAAAATGATGGCACTTAAGTAAGTACTTAAAAACGTTAAAGGCATAGAACAGTACCTACTTAATTAAAGTTTACAACATTTTAAAGGATTAAAGTTAATCATTATTGGAGAAGTGCTTAGACAATTATTTTTTATTAGCGGAATTATTAAATAATTAAAAAAAATCATCAACATGAAATATAAACAATTAATTAATCAATATGTTTTAAGTTCATACTTTATGACTTTCATATTTTATTTTAATATTTAATGAAATCTGTAAGTACCTATTCCTAACAACAATACCTGATAATTTCCTATAAAGCTCTTTTACTTCTTTGATATTAATTCCAAATCAAGATTTTTTCTAACAATTTTAATCAAATTACTGTATATATTTCATTGATCTGTGTTTCCCATTATTATGGGAGTCATAATTTGGCCTGAATTATCTATTTATCCTTTGTATAAATTTGTACTAATGTTTGAATGTAGTTAACAAACAATCATAACTCATGATATTATTTGTAACCTACCGATTTACGAACTTCTCTATATCAGTTTGTTGTTTAGTAGCCCTGATTTGTACAATGGGCCTAGGTGTGACCAGATTGATGTCAATATCTTTAAGTACTTTGTGTTCAATTGGTGTACATTGTACATTTGTCTTGTATGTATATGATAGTGATACCCATAACTTAAAGAAATACTAGCTTCAGTATGAAAATCAAATGTGGAACGCAGGAGGTGTTGTCGTTTCGTTTTATTTTATTTTCGTTTTAAATATACTGAAACTGAATGGATTTGATATGAAAAGGTTGACATAAAAAAGCGCAGCATAATCATTGAATCCTAGCCAAAATTATTAATTGTTAATATAGGATAACAAGATCAATCAAAACAGGATATATTATTACATTAATATTATAGCCAACATTTTCATATTTTATTACATTATTATTACGATTTGATTATTTAAATATATTTTATAATTATTGCACATATTCATTCAATGTTTACATGCAAATCATTTTACGATAAGTATCTGTAATATGTATATTTTTGAAATAAAAATTTAATATGCACCACAAATCTTTATTTCCCAAATGGATATTAATTTGTATAACCCATGTCCTGTTTTGTGACACTCAGGCCTATTCTGAAGATAAACTGAGTTATTGTTCTAACTACTGTCCTTGGCTTTTCGAGACTATAATCACTGCAGATGGTACAAGACCTGAAATTGACATGAATAAATTACTTATACTATAAATCAGGGGCTCCCAAACTCATTTTGTCTACTGCCCACTTTGAGAATAAATTATTATATAGCGCCCCCATTTTTTCAACTACTTAAAAACCACTATAGGGTGAGCTCAGTCGGTGTCTAAGAGTCCTTCTAGATGAAATAACAAATCGCCTACACAACGCCCCCATTTGTTTTGGGTCTCTTACTGCCCCCCTTAGCCCTGCAGCGCTCACACGGGGGCGTTATCGCCCACTTTGGGAAAGACTGCTATAAATAAACTTATATACTGGGTGTTAGGAGACCGCTTTCAAAATCGAAGACAGACGATAGTACTCATGACATCTTTGATGATGGGACGGAAAAAAGTCAATACTGATTTTTTAAAAAAACATATTTTTAAAACGTTTTATTAGATTTTTTTGCGCGATAGTGTCACGATGAACCAGTTTGTTTGCTCATTGTCTAGGTGTTTATTATCTATTTACGTTTATAAGTATATGTAGGTTATAATGTTTGTCTCTGGTACCTATAGCCCAGGGAATTCTAATTTGGGGCTTGATACATGATTTGTTCCCAGTTATTATTATTATTACATGGCAGTACTTACAAAATAGGGGATAAGTAATATTATGCCAATCGGTAATCATCATAATAAAAAATATATAACTAATTATATTTTACCCAAAAAATCCAGAGGTTTATCATAATCTTCACTGGTAAATACTTTTTTTGGAAATGTGGTCATTAATTTGTAGTTATCTGATTGTGCATATTCATGTGCATGCATTTGTAAATACAGTCTGTAAAAAAGTAAACAATGTATTAATATAAGTATTACTTAATACAAATGTATGAGTTTTTATAAACAAAACCAAAGTCAAACATATGGATAATAGATAATCACAATATGGTGTTGTGAATTCCTATTTGAACATTGGGAAATCTGTTATTGCATACAATTATTTTCTATTTAATAGATGAGCAATTAGCTTGATCTACACATTGATAGCAAAAAAAGGAAATGGTTTTATAAATGTTAAAAAAGAAATTGCACATACAAGTTTGTGACATAATTTAAGAGATCATGATGTTCTGACTACACTACACTTGGGGTCACAGACAGCCACAAGTCATGTTATAGTTTACATTTATTTGTTACCGAAACATTGTTTCTAAGTGTATACTATATATAGGTATATACATGTTACATTTAAATTAACATTACATCATTGGAAATACATTAAGTTGGTTTTTTTTGCCATTACTATAGACTTTTAGCAAATGTTTTTATATTTACCGTACTGCAGACAACTGTTCTTTAGCTCCAAATGTCTGTGAAAGAGCCCTTCCGTCCGGTAATCGCAGTTGTATTCTTGCTTGCTCATATGACACTTTGGGGTTTGGAGCTGTTGTTGGTATGGTGGCAGGGGTGGGTGCTGGGACTGAGGGTGGTGCCGTTTTTCCTAATGCTGCTAATCTGAGAATTGAGGTTTTTTTACTAAATTAACAATGCAATCAAAGCATAGTTTGTGTTTAACTGATTCATTGAAATTTGTATTTGAAAAATTCATTAATCAATGACATGTATATTGCAATATAATAAATGGTAGATAATTGTCAGAAGCTTTGGCAAAAAAAAAAACCACCTGGCCAATAAAGGTTATGCACAAAATTATCATTATCGTTAAAAGGTGGATTTGGTTTGCTTGTTTGTCACAGAGAAACCTACTTTCTAGCCTGTTTGTCCGCTTCTATTTGAGCACGGACACGTTCTCTAGCCTTCTGGTCTTCAATTTTCTCCATCCTTCGTTGTTCAACCAGTTTTTGCATCTCTTGCTCTTGAAGTCGTTGCTTGGCATCTTGTAATTCTTTACCAGACTTGATTCGATCACGTTCACGATCAAGAGCTTCAGCCTGAAAATGAACATATTATCTTCTTTTTTTTTTTTTGGTTGATGGTTCATGCTCCAGCTGTCGATAATTATTTCACTGTCAGTCACATAACATATAAATTATATGTGAAATAAGCCACTACTTAAACACCACATCAACTACACCAGTCTCTCAATTGTACGGTAAGAATAGTTCCTTGTTACACTAAAATAAAATAATAGTTTTGCATTATAAATAGGCAAGGTGGTCCCAATGCAGTTATTGGACAATATCATATTCATTTTATATTTAGTCTGTTAATGATACTAAACTAAAAATCTTCCCCAATGTGCCAATAAATTTTCAATCTAATATTGTTACATATACACAAACAACTCTGACAATATTCTATAATCATGAAATTGTTTTAACTTAGAAAACTCAACTTTACACCAGAGCCATAAAATTATTCCAAAAATACATCTCATATTATTTTTATAGAGATATAAAGTTGAAAATTGGCATGGATTTATAATAAATATGGTAAAAAGTGATTTAGCACAAAATGCAAGTTACAACATTTATGCTTTCTCCTGTCGATATAATCAGTAATGTGTAGAACTAAGTTAAGTTTTTATTTATTGTTAGAATTATGTTTTAAGCTTAGTGAGTAGGAAATATTCAGTATTTAATCTAACAAATCTATTATGAAATTTTAGTGATACCTTTTCTCTCTCTTCTCTTTCCTTACGCTTTTGTTTCATTCTCTCTTCTAGGAGCGCCAGTTGCGCCTTCTTTTCCTCTTCAGTTAATGGTTTTTTTTCTTCAGTAGACTCTGAGAAACTACTGTGATTCGTTTTTGCGGCGTGGTACTCAATCTCATCTTGATTTTTGAACAGCTTCCCACATTCGTCGCATTTTAAAGACTTAGCATCACTTTCTTCTGCTGTAGGAGTCTCAGTCGAAGGAGCCGGAGTTGAATCAGGGACAGGTGCTGAAGACTCGCCAGCTTGTGAATTAGAGGGTTCCGAGGATACTGCGAGGTCCTCAGCATGAGCCAAAAGCCACTCCATGGCAGGCTCTACACCCTTATAATTGGTCACGGCTAAAGCTTTTTCTCTAAAAACACAAATCATTGTGAATTGTTTTAATTTGGTATAACCTCCAATAATTTATAAGTGTAAATACATACGCTCGTTCTTTGGGAAAACCCATCTCGATCAATGTCTGTATTTCTGCCATTATTTAAGTTTGCAAATAGTATGTTTATCGTGAAATTAGCAACCTTTTATTTCCAATTCTAATCATTACTCAGTCCACCCGTCAACGGTTCTGTGACAGACAGCAACTGACAAGTGAACCTTGTCACTTGTCATGGGTGTCGTTGTCACTCCTGAAGTTAATAAGTACCTACCTACAAAATACTAACTCTGTGTTGTCACTAAATTAATAGGTCTATGCTAAATTACAATATCCAACTTTATCCAAGTGTCATCACAGGCTTATAATAATATAATGGTTTTGTGCAAGTAAAAAATTAGAAGTAGAGGATAAAAGACATGATTTTTTGTTTATTCTTATTCTCCTGCTCTATGTCAGTATCGAGATTGTCGTTTCACGATGTCCCCGAGATGTCCGATGTCCAGATGGGTGGACGAGCTCACAGCCCACCTGGTGTTAAGTGGTTACTGGAGCCCATAGACATCCACAACGTAAATGCGCCACCCATCTTGAGATACAAGTTCTAAGGTCTCATGTATGGTTACAACGGCTTCTCCCTTCAAACCGAAACGCATTACTGCTTCACGGCAGAAATAGGCAGGGTGGTGGTGGTACCCACCCGCGCGGACTCACAAGAGGTCCTACCACCAGTAATTACGCAAATTATAATTTTGCGGGTGTCATTTTTATTACACGATGTTATTCCTTCAAAGTGGAAGTCAATCGTGAACATTTGTTGAGTACGTATTTCATTAGAAAAATTGGTACCCGCCTGCGGGATTCGAACACCGGTGCATCGCTTCAACACGAATGCACCGAACGTCCTATCCGTTAGGCCACGACGATTTCAAAACTTCTGTGTTAATTTAAAGTTTACAAACATAAAGTTTATCTCTCTCTTACTCTCTCAAAATCAATATAAAAGGAGACATCACAATTCATAGGCAATATATAGTATTAAATTTGACTTTACGCACAGCCAATATTTTTTATATTGAAATTTGACATATAATTTCAAAAAAGAAAAATATATTGTGTGAAGATATTTTATTGTTGAAACGTGCGTATGTAATGTATTGTTTTTAAAGTGAGTTCAGCGAGAAAAAGTTACAGTCTCATAATATGGCCACACGGAAAAGCAGAAGAAAAAGTGTACAGAACAGCGACCCTGGCAAAATATTGGATTTAGTGATGAGTCTTTCTGAAGACAATTGTGCACCATTAATAGTAAAACAAAATAATTACGTGAGCGGCCTTTATCGATACATTTCTTGTTTATTAAATAGCGTCTTATGATGGAGCAAGGATTGTGGAACTCATTTCCACATGTTTAACTGTGTAGGTATTTGTCTAGCTCAAGAAAAGCGAGTCGGACAACTGTTACTCTAAGTAAACAGTTCCGCAAAAAAAGTGAACAATCACAATTAAATTCAAAATGACGATAAATTTGATAAAAAAGCAGCGATTAATCGTGAAATTATTAAATTGGAATGGGAGATATTGCAGTGTACTCATGTGGTCTGTAGTAGGATAGCCGTTACGTTGTAGGTACTAATTTAGATCTAATGTCTCAAAATGATTGGCAGAGCTTACGTTATGGCGGGTAATGACTCTGCTAATCTCTAACTGTCATGAAATCGTCTTCCTGTATTAGCTTTTTTTTTAAAACTCATAGCTCTGGCCCAGCAAAAAAGAATCATAAGCCAAAAAATAACATAAATAAATTAACGCCGTATCTACGATCCAAGTTACCCTTTACTGGGGCTCTAGAATGAGAAAACTCCTCACGATACGAACTATTTCAAAACCGAGCACTTTTTGTTCTAAGTCCTTGACTAAGCCAAAGCATGTCTTAAGGCGTTAGCCGAAGCTTATCGCTATCAAACCGTGCGCCGACATAATTAACATTATAATTAACACATTTAAGTTACAAATAAACATTAATTACAAAATAAAATAATAGCATATTTAAAAAAAAAATCGGTTTTTCGGTTACATCCGTCATAGTTTTATACGTGGGGAAGAGCAAAGGGCTTAGATTTTGGGAGCCAGACAAAGAATTATTACTATACTTCGGAGGCATGAGCAAACGATTTTTGTTCATACCTCAGTAGTGTTATCAAATTAATTTATTGATAATACAATTTTTATCAACGCAGCTGAAAGAGGAGTGCAATGCCGAATTCGTTATACAGATCATAGTCAACACTGAACGAATGGAAGCGTACATAGAGGCAATAGGATCGACAATGCTGCAGAGAAAATATAACATCCAAGTAGATATTCAGAAAATCCAGTTTTCGACGAATTTTAATTAATGTTCACATAACTTACTTGAAGCACTATCCTTTCAGATGCCGTTAAAATTAATTGAAACACTCAAATCGTCTGGAGATCAAACTGACTTATTGAACACTTTTGAAACAGACTTCCAGACAATATTGGCTCCGGTAAAAAAACTGTAACCAACTTAAAAAGTGGAATTTTATTTTAAAATTCTTAATTAGGCATTCAAAAAGTAAGCTAGGATAACGTTCCTAATAATTTTACCTTATTGCTATCTATACGACCTGTCGATTTAATATTTGGCATACCCAAAGAATTAAACTTTTTAGTAGGAACTTTGGCGGGAACATGAGGAACGTTATTGTGTGAATTGTTTTATTCTGCTAATTTAGTATTTCTTTATGTTTAAACTTGTAATAACTTTAAGCTGGTGGCTTATTAACGATTTAGCATCTGTGGGAGTTGCACAAGTGTGGGAAAATAAAAGAAAGTACCTATCTGTACGTGGCTACCGTACGCGTAATTGAAAATTATAATAAACTCGACACTGGCAACAATGGCATCGCAAGGACCCGTTTGCCGGACTGAAAAAACAGTATTATGAGTCCTACGTTTTCTATCGGCTTATCGGCACATGATATCCAACAAATACATCGCTTCGAACACAATATTATAACAATATTTTTTTTAAATAATTACCTATTTCGATTTATTTTAGTACTTCCCCAAAGACAGTTCGAAGAAGCGTCTTGTTCTCTATCCGGTGATTGACAAGCCCTTCTCAGTTATTGTCTGCGTGGTAGCCCCAAAAACGTCTGAGGACGCAGTGCCGGTCATCATTCGTGAATGCTTCTTGTGAGTTTGTCTGGTTAATCTCAATAACAGTATGCCTGTTTTTAACTCGTTCTTCCTAGCTCGTCCTATGTATCGAACAGAATGTTTTAACGTAATTTTTGAACCAACTTTAAGACAATACAATAATAATTTTATTACTCCGGCGTAATATTTTGACCAGAAAATACTCAGATAAACAAAATATTCTGTTTAATCTATTCCTCAGAATCGTCTTCTTTAAATGAGTAAAGTTCAAAAATAACAATCGAGTGTGATATATTAATAATAATAATTAATAAATAATAATAGTGATTACACAATCAAGGTAATGTATCATCTCAGTTAAGCTACAATATGTAGCGGGGACATAAACTTACTTTGCGTTCTGTTACAGACTCCCCATGGTAATTAAAGGGATGATACATCCCCTGTAATCACCAATGATGCTCAGTAATCAGAGTAAGAAATCTCTTGGTAATAGTCACCGACCGATAGTCACCCCCCAGGAGCGGTCTCAAGCAATAACTACTTTCTGCCAATTTTTAAATTTAAATTGTTTGAGAAATAGATTTAAAAAGTGTAATCTCTCCAATTTTTTTTTTAAACCTAATCTGGAAACTCAGAAACCAGTACGAAACCCGTCACCCAGCCTGCCTTGGATGAGTCTAGCCTTATCCGAAGTCCAGACGCGGGCTTTTGAGCCACAGTGAATTATAGGAGATTTCGGTCCGACATGCACCGCCTACCGCACCCAACGCGTAGTTGGAAGCCCGAGGATTTCTTCTGGACCCCTAAAAAAATTCTTAGCTACCATGTTGTCTTAGTTATTTTTTGTAAATCTCTATGGAACTACAATTGAGACCATAGAGAACATGTCGCACGAAATTTAATATAATTAGCATTGTTGTTTAGATTCACTTGGCCGACGTTGAAGAAGGCCATTTCTTTAGAGCACGAATGCTCGTTGAAACAGAAGTGCCAGCAGTTGTTGAAGGTTGCCAAAAGACTATTTACCCAAGTATGTGACCTTAATCGTTAAGTAAAATTTGATTAACCATTGGGATATCCTTGATCTTGTTAAGGTGTTATTAATAGTTAGAGCAGTTAGAGAAGAGTATACAGTTGAGAATTTGACTAAGGGTATCGAGACAGAATTTGATTTTTGATATTTCTAGGCTACGGTTACGTATTAAAGATAAAGATAAAGAAGCCTTTATTAACAACCTTAAATCATATTTAGGTAAATGCTATTGATGTGAAACATCTATAGCCGCACGTAAAACCGATTTCTGGCGTGCAGACGTATGCCGTGGCGACGCGTCGCCACGCTGTATGATGGTATATATATACAGTCTATACAGGCGACGCTACGCCATGCGCAATCGACTGTGCGATTCTCTCTGTGTTTTACTTGAAAACAAATTATTTTTTCGTATTATTTTATTTTATCATTATGACATATTTAGTTCCTATCACAATCTGTTCTTTTCTGCATATTACTTTTACAAAATAATGTCGATGTTTCACATCTACCAGGCGTTCCGTGACGGCTTATCTATTTTTTTAATTTAATTTTTCTTTTTTTTTCTCTTTGCATTTGACATCGGCAAAGATTGTTTTGCTTTCGCATAGGCCTCCCCCAAATCCTGCCATAAGTCCGGGTCGTGGCATTTCCTCTTCCACGTAGAGCCTGCAACGGCCTATAAGTCGTCTACTTATCTTTGGAACGGTCGTCCTTTTAATCTTTTCCCCTATCGAGTGTACCATTCGGTTACTAATTTAGCTCATATTTCTGGTTTGCTTCTTATTAAATAACCTATCCATTTCCGCTTTAATTTTTAATTGTGTATGATACATCCGTTACTTTTGTTTTCATACGAATGTCTTTTAATTTTACTTTCTCCTTTCTTTTAGCATTAAACATGCTAATCTCCATACTATGTTGGCATGTCTGTAGTTTTTCTGAGTGAAATTACCTATTAATAAATCTAAAATCGGATATAAATTCCAGCTCGGGAATGTTTTTACGAATAGAATTTTGTTTACCAAACAGGTGGCATCATTGGAGACGCTGCTAAAAATTGCCATGGAACAAGCCAAGCAGTTGACCAAAGCGGAATACTGCTCGGTAATGCTTGTGGATGCCTACAAAATGGAGTTGGTCGACTCTTTCAAACAGGTCATCACTAGATGTAAACATACAGCTATTATTATAATTCGTTCTCGTTTTTTTAATAGATAAAAAAATAGTCTATGGAATTGATTTGCTCATTTAAATTCAAAATACGGGCGCTATTTTTTCTTCTTGTGTGTGCGTTGCTGGGACCTGAAGATGTTAAATATAAATTGTAATTTCAAATCAAACGATCCGTTCGTTTGAAAATTTGATATTTAATTATTCTAATAATAATATTATTCTAATATATTATAATATATTATTCTAATAATAATTAATTGAAAAAAAGTGTTATCTAAAAACTTTTTACAAATGGTATTTTTAAATCTGAAAGAGTACATTATATGTTGGCGAGGAAGAGAAGGCAAGCAGTGGTGTACAAACGAAATGAATGTTTTATTTTTCCTTCCAAATTATATTTGAAATAACGGCCGTGACAATATACAGGTACACAGGTGTTGTGCGTAAGGTTGCTGCGAGAGAAGCACAGAACACTATTACTTCTAGCGAAGCTGGAGAGAAGTGTCGGTGCGGTTGCAGTAGTGCTCGTTGACCGATTTCTTTTTTTTGGTAGTTTTTGTGCGCATAGACATTATATTAAATAAAAATCTTTATTATGTTCTATTTGTGAATGAAATATCGCATAGTCATAGGTTCAAGTGAGTTCGTATTTGATTCAGGATGATAAATATTCGGAACGACGGTTTCCTATGGACATCGGCATCGCCGGGGAAGTGATAAAAACCGGAGGATTGATCAATGCGAAATCCGCTAAAGAACATCCAAATTATGATCCTCTTATTGACGGACTGCCGGGAATAGATTGCAAGTCAGTTTAAAAACAATAAATAGAATGATTATTTATCTGTGGATTTGAATACAATCACTTATGACGTTAACGTCCATTTACTCTCAAACTTTTATATAACACGCTTTATTTTATTGCTTAGATATGTGGACGAGATCACGGACCACCTGGTCAAGTCGTTAGTTAAGAAGCCCATAGACATCTACAACGTAATTGCCACCATCCACCTTGAGATATGTTTTCCAGTCTCAGTTTTTACAGTACAACGGCTGCCCCGCCCTTCGAACCGAAACGCATTGCTGCTTCACGGCAGAAATAGGCAGGGTGGTTTCAAAACGTACAATAGACTTGAAAATTTTCAAACTTATCAAGAGCCGATGACAATACAATAATAGTATTTGTTTAAGATGATAAAAAAATAACTTTATTTTAACGTTTAGTTGGGTTTACTATTATAACGTGTTTTTTTTTTAAACTTAGTGTGCACTGACAGTGACTATTTACAATAAGATAGGTCGTATGCTTATCTGCCAAAAAAAATAAAACTATACATATAATATATTTATATCACTGTGTAGTTGATGAAGCACGAGTACATAATACTAAGCATATTGTCAATAGTAAGATTTGGAGTTTGCAATTCTCTCTCAGTTTAACAAAAGGTTTCAGAGTTGGTAAAGATGAACTCCAGCAGAAAAGCGGTACCGTAGGGTAGGTAGCCGGAGAAGGAGTAATTGGTGGTTCCCACCCGTGCGGTTTTAATTGCCCAATTTATATAGTACTAGCGACCCGTCCTCGCTTCGCTTCGGAAACATTAAAACACACATGAAACCAAAAAAATTAAATAAAAAAAAATTAAAAAAAAGTAGCCTATGTTCATCAGGGACAATGTCGGCTTCTAATGGAAAAAGAATTATTCAAATCGGTCCAGTAGTTTTGGAGCCTATTCGAAACAAACAAACAAACAAATCTTTCCTCTTTATAATATTAGTATAGATATAGATAAAGTTTTCAAGTTTATATTTTTACTAGACGCTGTTATTCCTTCTCCGTGGAAGTCAATCGTGAACATTTGTTTAGTACGTATTTCATTAGAAAAATTGGTACCCGCCTGCGGGATTGGAACACCGACACAGTCGCATCGCGTATAGGAGTGCACCGAGCGTCTTAACCTTTTAAGCCACGACGACAACATCAACTGCCCTCTTGAAAAAATCAACAAAAAAAACGATCCAAATTGTTTTCCATTTCCAATCAGTTATCAATTGGGTCCGTGCATGTATTCCTAACAGGTCGATTCGGAGCTGGTTTAAAAGATCAATGTTACATTTTAGAACGATCCTTTGCTTTCCCATACGGGAGCAGACCGGAATAATAGGTGTGGGGCAGCTCATTAACAAGATCGGCGATCCATACTTCGACGCAATGGACGAGGAAATGGCGCTGGCGTTTAGCGTCTATTGCGGCATATGCATCATACATTCCGTGGTCTATCAGAAAATACAAGAAGCCCACATCAGGAACACGCTGGCTATAGAACTTGTTATGTACCATATGAAGGTATCTGTTTTTTTATTGCCTCAATGGGCATTCTAACGGCCAATGCGATGGAAAATTGTAGTGAAGTAAATGTAAGTAGTGCAGATTCATTCATACTATCTTCCCTTAATGGTTTTTCCTGAGCGTCATGACATGTTTTTCTTCAAACGAAGTTTGTGGAAGCCGTAAATATCAGCTTAACTGTGCCTCAGATATTCACGAACGATGATGGCCACTCATTATCAGATAGACCGTAAGTTGATCTGCCAACAAAGGCGATGAAAAAATGAAAGCAAAGCTACTAGTTCAATGCATACCCGTTAGAAAATAAGGTTTGTGTCTTTGTTTATTCTTGATTTGTGTACTCATGGGCTGAGTTTGTTAAAAACAGAACTGATGGATTCAGTCAAAAGCCTCTTAGTACTTCAGGGTAGGTTTTCATAGCACCATCAATATTTATAGTACAGTAGATGGTAAGACGTAAATTTTGCATAAGTGTTAATGGTAGGACGTCGCGTGAGTTGGATCGATAGATACCACCGATCTGCCTGTTTTTGGCAGTCATTGATTCAGGTTTGAAGGCTGTGCTCCAGTGACTAACTAGCACCAGTGAGCTTATAAAAAAAAGTAAGCATTACAAACATAGTAAACATTTAAAATTTTATCAATGCCGATCATTCTAAGTGAAACTGTATTTCAGATAGGCTTTAAATTGTATAATAGCGACCTCATCGATACTAATGCAGGCCAGCCCTGTTAACACAAGGCAGCTCACCGTGAGCACTCGTGAACACAGTAAAAGCTCCGTATTCGCACTTCCTTCATTCGCGTTTTCACTACTCGCAGATTTAAAAAAAATGCGACCCGATCCCTGTTCGCAGCTAAAGATTTCTTTATTCGCGGATTTAATCGGCACATGGGTACCTCTACATACCTACACATGGATAAAAAAGGATTCCAATATCCAACCGAATATCCTTTGTTAGCACGCTTTTCCATATTCACGGCTTCTGTATCGCGATATATTCACGGAACGTATACCCAGCGAATAAAGAGCTTTTACTTTGTAGTTCATTTTACACACCTACAAATTTTGTAAGCGAAAATAAAAATACTTGTATTTGCATCTGTTCGCGTACAACGCTCACATAAACTCACCAGAGCTCATCAAGTTCATTCCGCAGGTGGGTGACGCTGAAGTAAACCGTCTAACTCAATGTACCGGCTTCCACAGCCACCCACACTTGACCAGTCTCCATTTCAATCCGAGGGCCCTTTCCCTCAGAGAACTTCCTTGTTACGTTATGAAGATTTTCGTTGATCTCGGCTTCGAGAAAAAGTAAGTCATGAGCTAATAAAGGACATTCTGAATGCTATTTCACGGTGTGTTTGTGTTTTGTGTTATGCCAGCTTAATATCCACAGCTTCGTCCACAGAATAGTGGCTTCATCTATGTTCCTTCGAAGGGTTACCAAGGCTTAGCATGCCGAATGACATCTAAATCAATTGGTTTGTGCGTATTAATAATACTGTTGGCCATGTAATTTCTAATGTGTAACAGCATGAAAAGAAATCCCAATTTTTATGAATTACCATATTTTTCGCTAATTTTAATGGAACAATACTACTTATATTCTACTCCGAATTATTCTTTGTCGACTTATAAAATTATATAAAAAACCGTACATTATTTCTAAAAATGTGCGCGAATGAATTACTCCCACTCTATTTTAATTGTTTTTCTTCGATGATTCATACATAAATGCGTTTGTCATAAATGCAAACAGCGGTCGATCTTCGAATACTGCTTATCAATTTAAAAACCGTCAGTGTCGCCAACTGTTTGAAAACTTTCCCCCTAAAGCAATTTCAAAGACCACTAAATTCAAAACAAAACTCCCCAACGACGGAAACAATAGTTATTTAGTATTTTTAAGTATTTTTCTTTAATTTCATCACATTATGAAATTGTTATTTTTGTTGATGTACGTAGAAATTTTTTAAAAGATACAAATAAAATTTTATCCCTAAAAATGTCCCCAAAAAATCTCTGTATAGATTTTTTCCCCCTAAAATTTCGGGGGAAAACCCCGGAATTGGCATCACTGAAAACCGTTATTTCTGACTTTATCTTTCTGTTCCCTTATTTTAATGTTGTCATCAACACTAGGACAAACGGTGACATACCTTGAATATCCTAAGCACAACGTAAAGCACTATATCCACGAAGCAAACATAGTCTGGTGTGGTCTAACCGCGGGCCTTGAAGTTACGAAAACAAAAGCAATAGTAATTGTTGGCTTTTTAATTCAGATTCAACATTAAAAGCCAGAAACTGGCCCGTTTCATATTGTACGCCAAGAAGGGGTATCGCGATGTGCCCTATCACAACTGGCTTCATGCGTTCAACGTAACTCAGTGGGCATACGCTGCTCTCGTCAACTTCAAACTTGTACAACAAGGTTACTTGACGTAAGTACCATTTTATGTCAAGTTATATAAGAAAGTGTGGGAAAGGGATGGGTTTATAGTTGACGGACGTTGCCAGACCGTCAAGTCTCTTAAATGGGCCGTCAACTGGCTCTAGTCACATAGAGCTGCAATATGCACAAGGGGTATAGACTCCAAAAGGCTTTTCGCTGCAAAGCACTTTTAGGGGCGCTCAAGTTATTTTTGGTTTTATTTATTCCAATGATGAGTGGACGAGCTTACGGCCCACCTGGTGTGGTCACCGGAGTCCATAGCCTATACAACGTAAAATATACTACCCACATTAAGACACGAGTTCTATGTTCTAGTATTTTAAGGACAACGGCTTCTCCGTCCTTCAAACCGAAACGCATTGCTGCTTGGCGACAGAAACTGGCGGGGTGGTGGTACCTACCCGTTCAGGCTCAGAAGGCGCCCTACCATACCACCAGCAAAGCTCTGACAGTAGTTCATTCCTTAAGCAATTTTCACCTTAGCATTTACATTATCTTGATAGGATTGTTGTGAATTACTGATTACGTATCGAGGGGTGAAAGGCTATTTCGTTTAATGCGAAATTTTGCAATTTTACAGAAGCGCGATTTTAAGTAAAAAGTTGGAAAAAAAAAAATTTTTTATTGCATAGTTGGGTGGACGAACTCACAGCCCACCAGGTATTAAGTGGTTACTGTAGCCCATATAGACATCTACAACGTAAATGCGCCACCCACCGTAAGATATAAGTTCTAAGGTCTCAGTATAATTACAACGGCTGCCCCACACTTCAAACCGAAACGCATTACTGCTTCACGGCAGAAATAGGCGGGGTGGTGGTACCTACCCGTGCAGACTAACAAGAGGTTCTATCACCAGTAAAAAATGGAAAAAATATAATGACAAAATTGTGATAAAGATAATTGAAGTTCAATTAAAACATTGAATTGTTGATACTAATACAAAATAAAACGCACCTTTAATTACAAAGACAAGTGTCGCGTTTTGAGCGAAATGTCGTTTGAGCAAAATAATTTTTCACTCCTCGTTCTATTAAATGTCCCAAGTTAGAAACGAATAGGACAAATTGAAGAGCGTCTTAAATTGTCGACCGAATGAATTTCGAGAATTTCATACTTCGCTAATTAATATAATTATAATTTTTACTGGTGGTAGGACCTCTTGTGAGTCCGCGCGGGTAGGTACCACCGCCCTACCTATTTCTGCCGTGAAGCAGTAATGCGTTTCGGTTTGAAGGGTGGGGCAGCCGTTGTAACTCACTTGAGACCTTACAACTTATATCTCAAGGTGGGTGGCGCATTTACGTCGTAGATTCTATGGGCTCCAGTAACCACTTAACACCAGCTGTGAGCTCGTCCAGCCATCTAAGCAATAAAAAAATATCTTTAGGGAACTACAAGCCTTGATGTACTTGGTCGCTGGTCTGGTACACGACCTGGACCACCGCGGGACCACTAACAGCTTTCATATACAAGGACGTAAGTTAACATGTTTACGTACCTACACAGAAATTTCTCTTGTCACACATTGTACATACATAAAACAACATCTTACATGTAATTTAAAAATTAATAAAGAGACAATATTGTATTTGTTTTAGTATCACGTTACCGAATGACCGTGGGTTGTTGCGAAACCTCCAGTTTCATTTTCTTTATACCTCGAATAGAACTTAAAATTAATATTTTTATAATAAGGAACTTCGTTCTTATCCGGTGTCCCACGACGCGACACATTCTTTTTTTTTTTTGTTAAGTAGGTACAGCAAAGTAGGCAATTACAAAAACGCACACAAAATTAATTCTATTAAATTCTGTCACTGATCAAAATTTCGGTGAGTCTGCGAACATTATAGTTTCTGCGCGACGTTTTATTCTAGAGACCACATTAGCGGCCTTGTATTCGAGCGAAGGTAGCGTGATGGAACGGCATCACTTGGCCCAGGCCATGTGCATCTTGAACACGGAAGGATGCGACATCCTCGAATCGTTACCGAGAAAGGATTACGACAGAGCGATCCTGATGCTCAGAGATTACATCCTGGCGACGGACTTGTCTAATTACTTTAAGTACGTTGTTTAGCGTATTTCGATAAGTTTTCGCTATGACATATCCTTCTTTAAACGAGGTTTGTGGAGTGTATTAAGCGGTATGTAGCGGCTTGGCTCTGCTCCTGGTATTGCTGAGTCCATGAGCGACGGTAACTACTCACCATCAGGTGGGCCATATGCTCGTCTGCCTAGACTGACCATAAAAAGTAAAATAAAAAAAGTGCTAGTCACTTATTTATCTAGTGATTTTACGTGCGTCTTCCGCAAGGAACAACATCATGTTGTATGAAAGAGAAATGTAGAATTTGTAAATTTGCATCATTCGGTGAAACTCGTCACCGCCCAATAGGGTCAATAGATTCAGCGATCATCGACATCATAACGTGAATGCCAGCGCCTACCTTGAGACATGAGGTCGACTCCTCAATTGTAGCACAAAGCGGCTGTCCCACCCTTTAAATTGGAACGCAGAAGCGCATCGCGGCAGAAATAGGCGTGATATTTTTACGTAACCGTACCGACGTGCGTCTGGTTGTGAGCTCCGCCCCACCATCACCAGTAACTAGTACGTGTTGGCTGTATTTCGTTTTCCCACAAAAAAAAACTCCTGGTAATTCACACCGCGCAGCACCCGTCAGTGTGTTTCTCGATTTCAGTCAACACAAATTAAACATATTGTAGGCAAACATTTATATTTTTACAGGAACCTAAGTGAATACAAATTGATATCCCAGGATTATTTGAAGGGTAACCGTGCCCACGTGTCGTGTCTACAGGCGCTGCTAATGAACGCCGCCGATCTCAGCGACCAGCTCAAAGACTGGGCCAGTGTCAAGAAGACCGCAGTTAGTTTACCTACTGTCTAAATCAGGGGTTCCCAAGCTTTTGTCTATTGCCCACTTTGAGAATTTTTTTTTTTGCGCCCCCGTGTTTTCACAGACTTAAAAACCACTATAGCGAGAGCTCAGTCGATATCCAAGAGTCCTCCTAGATGAAATTACAAATCGCCTCCCAAGCCTCTACACAACACCTCAATTTTTTTTCTGGGTCTCTTACCGCCCCCATTTAGGCTTGCAGCGCCTACAAGGGGGCGTTATCGCCCACTTTGGGAAAGGCTGCTCTAAACGAAGCCCCATTGTTTTGTCGTAATTTCACAATCGTGTTCGCTGTAGGCGTCAGTGCTGACGGAGTTCTTCAAGCAGGGCGACGTGGAGAAGAGCCGCGGCGACCTTCCGCTGCTGATGATGGACCGCGAAAAATGCTTCATACCGCAACTAGAGATACAGTTCATGCAGACCACATGCGTGCCGCTCTTTGAGTTAGTTCGAGCAACTAGTCCAGCGGTCGGGGAACCGGGGTAAATTACCCCAAATGGGGTAAAATGAAATGTTGGGGGTAAAAATGAAACTTTTGTGAGTTAAAAGTATATATTGAAGTGAAACTTCTTTAGAGTCGTTGTGATTTCAAACTCGATGAAACGAAATGAAATGAAACGAAAAATTTTTTTTTTTTCAAAATTATCAGTGCATCATTATAATATGAAAAATGCTAAAAAGAAGCGATTTCGTTTTTTTTGTTCTTCGCCATGGGGTAATATCAACTAACACAAAAATATTTTGCGGCAATAATTAAAAAAGTTCCCCGACCGCTGAACTAGTCTATACTAATATTGTAAAGAGGAAAGATTTGTTTGTTTGTTTGTTTGTATTGAATAGGCTCCGAAACTACTGAACCGATTTGAAAAATTCTTTCACTGTTTGGCAGCTACACTATTCCCGAGTGACATAGGCTATTATAATTTTTTTGAAAAAAAAAAACTACGACTTTATTATTTGAACATTATTATTTGAACCCCGGTAACCGTACTCGTCGAACTCGACAAAGAGGTCGACGTGCAACCTAACCCATGCAGCAGCCCGCTGAGTTTCTCGCCGGAACTTCTCAGCGGGTCGCGATTCCGATCCGGTAGTAGATTCATTCGCGAAGCAATTGCTCTTGAGTTGTTAGGTCTCCTTCAGATGCGCTCGGTCAGCTGTTAGCAAATTCCACCCCTCCTGGCTGAGCCTTTGCTCGCCCATCTGTCCTAGTGAAACTGGAAAGGCCTCTGGGCTACCAGTAATCCCTCATTAATAAAAAAAAAAGATTGCTATTTGAAAATAACTAATTCCATTTGTGTTCAGAACTTTAGGTAGAATTATACCCAAAGCCACTGCGTGTGTGAAGATCATTGAGAACCACATCGAGAGGTGGGAGGCCGCCAAACCAATTTTTGCTGAGGTAAGAAATATTATTTTTAGCTTACCTGGAATGCTGACTAAATCCATAGACATAAATTAACATTTTTTAATACACTGTGATGGTGGATGCACTTTATTTCTACTCTCCATACAAGAAAGAAATAAAAATACAAAATGGCAGCAAAACATTCTGACTTGTGACAAATGAAACCCGCAAAATTATAATTTGCGTAATTACTGGTGGTAGGACCTCTTGAGAGTCCGCACGGGTAGGTATCACCACCCTGCCTATTTCTGCCGTGAAGCAGTAATGCGTTTCGGTCTGAAGGGTGGGTCAGCCGTTGTAACTATACTGAGACCTTAGAACTTATATCTCAAGGTGGGTGGCGCATTTACGGCGTAGACGTCTATGGGCTCCAGTAACCACTCAACACCAGGTGGGCTGTGAGCTCGTCCACCCATCTAGCAATTAAAAATAACTTAATGCAAGGTTCACGCGAACCTGTTTTATTCGACCGACTTAGAAATCGATAACCGTAAACACAAATCGCATATCGATCACGAATCGATTCAATAAATTTTACCTTTTGTTTACTAAGCAAATCATTAGGACCGTGCGTACATACGGGGGCTATATACATAGGGGCTTAGGGGTCATTTTACGCAAAAATGGTCTATACAAGTTTACTTGATTTTTATCTGAAGGTGCCAGCCACAGCCGGCTTGTCAGTTCTAATGAGTCAAGAACTGGACAACCTCATTGAAATAAATTTAAAGGAAATGGAGAAGTTGCGATTAGAAGCAGAGGCTGCCAACGAGGAAACTACATAGACACGTGTGAACGAACCTTTTGTGCCCATTTTTTATTATAACAAAATTAATAGGATCTGTAATAAATACATCGGTCAAATTGTTCAATAGGATCACAGAAAATTCTAAAACATTATATAAAAACCTTTTTGGAGTTTTATTACCAATGAAAAAATCATGTTGCTTGTGTACTCATTTTGAAAATATTATTACTTTAATAGGTAACTTAAATTGATATTTTCATTGTGAATATTTTGCTCTTATATTTAGTGTAACAATAAATTTATTCTTAAATTAAAAGGTTGGGACGAAAATAAATAAAAAACCTTTTATTTAAAACATAATGTATTATTTTACCAATAATCAGCACAGATAGATCTACACCGATCATGACAATACTTTAAACATTCTATCACATAATGGAATGAACATTAATTTCTTTGGTAAACAAACATTAAGAAAATTGATCTTTAAATTAAGAATATTAGGAAGTCGTTATTGTCTAAGCTCCAGTTGACATGTAAATTACGCTGAAGATATCATTTCATCTGCATGCTGCAATTTCTGTCGCAACAAGATTTATTAATAACACATTATAACGCTATTTATAAATATCTCTCTCAGAGTTATAAATTAGGTAAAGTTATAAATTAGACAATGTTTTTTTTTATTGCTTGGCGATAGATAGGTGGGCGAGCTCACAGCCCACCTGGTATTAAGTGGTTACTGGAGCCCATAGACATTTACAACTTAAATGCGCCACCCACCTTGAGATATAAGTTCTAAGGTCTCAAGTATAGTTACAACGGCTGCCCCACCCTTCAAGCCGAAACGCATTACTGCTTCACGGCAGAAATAGGCGCGGTGGTGGTACTTACCCGTGCGGACTCACAAAAGGTCCTACCACCAGTAATTACGCAAATTATAATTTTGCGGGTTTGATTTTATTACACGATGTTATTCCTTCACCGTGGAAGTCAATCGTAAACATTTGTTGAGTACGTATTTCATTAGAAAAATGTATTATTGAAGTTAGCTACAACTAGCAATGGTTAACATAAAAATCTACTTTTTTGAAGACAACGAAGCTTTAACATTTTTTTCAATACACTACTAACGTTAATTAGAATTTAAATGGAGAAGTAACATTTTTGATTTTATCTTCAATATTTAAGTGAAGCTGATAAATAATGAAAAAAGCATGAAGAAAAGAAAAATTAAATTTTGAAATTATTAACATTATTACCCAGATGAAATGGTACAACTTATGATTCCGAAGACGACCGTTTACTTTTTATTAAAGTATAATCTGTGGTGACGAATGCAAATCGAAAAGAAACATAGGCTGAAATAGGCAGGGCGGTGGTACCTACCATAAGATGCCCCATCACCACACTCGGCACTTATGGTGGTAGGACCTATTGTGAGTCCGCACGGATCTCAGTATAGTTACAACGGCTTCCACACCCTTCATTCCGAGACGCATTACTGCTTCACAGCAGAAATAGGCAGGGTGGTGGTGCCTACCCGTGCGGACTCACAAGAGGTCCTACCACCAGTAAAAACAGATGTCGCTAGTGTCAGCATACGATAATATAGAGTAACATTTCCCCTTTGGAGCAAGATACATCGTAAGAGAATGAAGTTGATCTATCTATCCATTATGTTTGTCTCTTTCGCTCCAGTTTCGCTGCTAAATGAATAATTTTTTTTTCTTTTATCAACAATTCAATATGATATGTTTATTAAGAAGAATAAATTAAAATATGTGTCGTCTCGTTACTTTGTGAAACTTGATTTAAAATAATAACTTGCTTATTATCCTATCAGACCGTTCTCTTCGGGCTGTAGGAGCTCATTGATGAACTCTTGAACGATCTCCTTTAGTTTCGATTTCATTTCCTCTTGTTCACTGCAAAGAGTATCGTTAGATTATTAGTAATAGCGACCCGCCCTCGCTTCGCTTCGGAAGCTGTAATTTATTATTGATTTCTCTACTATTAAATGGATGTTATTATACATATAACTCTGACAAACAACATTTACATTAAGCACTGACAAAAACAAAAACAAAATAGCGTGGAGCACTGGCACAAATGAGTAATAGTCTATACACTACACGGTCAGCTGCTGCGAACTATAAGCGCCGCCATATTGGCCTTGGCTGCTCTGCGAGCGCCTTTCACTTTATCCCTACTCCGCGGCTGACCGTCACGCGACATGCAACACACAGACGAAAAACTTTGAGACGATGTAATAAAAGTTTAACTTTAAAACTCAAAAAGTGCACATAGCAGATTTTGGTTTGACAACGACGATATCTATACTAATACTAGCTGACCCGGCAAACGTTGTGTTGCCTTAAATAAGATTTCTAGGGAAATTCTACTGTAGAAATAAAAACTTCATTTAACCACATAATACCTCATTATAAACAAAAAAATATATCCAAAAAATTAAAATAAAAAATAAATGTTTGGGGTGGACAACCCTTTTCACTTAGGGGAATGAAAAATAGATAGTAGCCGATTCTCAGACCTACTGAACATACTATTGATACACAAATAAAACCAACAAAACATGGCTGAAAAATGTATAGTATTGTATAGCTCTCAAATATATTAAGTGTATAATCTATGATGTATAGTGAGTAAGTAAGACAAGGTGAATGAAGTTAGCCCCTCAAAAAATTTTTTTTTTCCTATTTTATACTTATTTTCTATTAATTCGTTTGTTCATCATTTGTTTATGATTGTTCACTGTTAATAATTGTTTGTTCTGCATTTATTTATTTAAAAAAAATATTTAAAAATATACCTACAAGTTAGCCCCTCTAATGCAATTTTTAATATTTTTTCATCCTTAATGACTCGTAAATATTCATTTTCGATTGTTCTTATATAAAACACGTTTGTTCTCTTTCGAAATTACTCGTTTTTTGTTTAATTTACTATTTTTATTAGTTGAATAAATGTATGCAAAATATGTGTACTGCGCATGCGTCAACTATAATGCCTAAACTTTCTACGCGGTGTTAATCGTGAAAAAAAAAACAAATATAAATCCTGAAGGAGCAATTAATTGGTATACAGTTTAATTAAAAAAATTAAAAAATAAATAAATGAAATAATGTGCATTGACGTTAAGTTAGACCAAATACATTTTTTCCATCCTCTTACCTATCGTATTAAAATGTTATTGTACTAATGTTAGGAATATAATTTCGACTGTGTAAAAAAGTTATTATATAGTATACCTATATTATCTCTTGAAAGATAAATAATGAACATATTTACTTATTTGTTTATATTACTTATGTGAACTCCCTATCTTTTTTATACCTTCATAACGATGAGTAGGAGGATGGAAAAAATGTATTTGGTCTAACTTAACGCCAATGCACATTATTTAATTTATTTATTTTTTAATTTTTTTAATTAAACTGTATACCAATTAATTGCTCCTTCAGGATTTATATTTGCTTTTTTTTTCACGATTAAAACCGCGTAGAAAGTTTAGGCATTATAGTTGACGCATGCGCAGTACACATATTTTGAATACATTTATTCAACTAATAAAAATAGTAAATTAAACAAAAAACGAGTAATTTCGAAAGAGAACAAACGTGTTTTATATAAAAACAATCGAAAATGAATATTTACGAGTCATTAAGGATGAAAAAATATTAAAAATTGCATTAGAGGGGCTAACTTGTAGGTATATTTTTAAATATTTTTTTTAAATAAATAACTGCAGAACAAACAATTATTAACAGTGAACAATCATGAACAAATGATGAACAAACGAATTAATAGAAAATAAGTATAAAATAGGAAAAAAAAAATTTTTTGAGGGGCTGACTTCATTCACCCAGTAAGACAGGAGACCGGCTTCGTCCCCATCCCTACTACGTGATGTTTGCTGGATCAGTGGTGACACCTGGTGGGGATAGCTGATCGATTAATAGTTGATCAGTAGTCGACCGGCGAGGGCGGGAGATCAAATTAAATTTTAAAAAAATCATAATTAAAGGAACTTGAAATTATAAACTCTGAATAAGAATTTATCGTACTACAATTATAATATTTGATTGCCATCTTGCAACCTTATTGCGGATGGAAAAATAGGGGTTGATCGTATAAGAGTGAAAATTGAGAGTAATATGATTTTTTTTATTTTAAGTCATGATAAAACTAAATAAAAAACTTGCCAAAAAAATTAAAGTTTATAATTAACAAAAAATAGGGGTTGATCATAGAGGGATGAAAAATTGAGAGTAACATCAGATTTTTTATTTTAATTCATGACAAAATAAAAAAAAAATGAAAATCTTGCCAAAAAAATTAAAGTTTATAATTAACAAATAAAAAATAGGGGTTGATCGTAGAGGGGTGAAAATTTCAGAGTAATATGATTTTTTTTATTCTACGTCATGATAAAATAAAAACAAAATTCTCGCAAAAAAATTAAAGTTTTTAATTACCAAATAAAAAATAAGGGTTGATCGTAGAAGGGTGAAAATTGAGGATTGTATGTATTTTTGTATGTTGTATCATAAAAAAATAGAAATTAAAAATTTTGTCTAAAAAATAAATAAAAAAATTTAGTGGTGGACTACCCCTAACATTTAGGGGGATGAAAAATAGATGTTGGCCGATTCTCATAGATACCGGATAAGCACAAAAAATTTCATCAAAATCGGTCAAGCCGTTTCGGAGGAGTATGGCAACGAAAACTGTGACACGAGAATTTTATATATTAGATTATAAAGCTGAAGAGTTTGTTTGTTTGAACGCGCTAATCTCAGGAACTACTGGTCCGATTTGAAAAAAAATCTTTCAGTATTAGATAGCGCATTTATTGAGGAAGGTTATATAATATCACGCTAAGATCAATACAAGCGCAGCAACAATAAAGAATGTTCAAAAATCGGGGTTCTTTTCCCTTTTGAGAGCTTCCGCTGCGTGCGCTGTAGAAACGGATAAAGTTTCGCTAAAATAATTTATGACAGAATTGTTCCCCTTTAAAAGACCTGAAAAAAAGTCCGCGACAGCATATGTCTATATGTTAAGGTTGTCTCACTATAACGTTTTTTATGCTAACCAAATTTGTTCTAAAATAAAGCATTATTTGTGAACTATTTCCACGCTTTTTTTTATTGCTTAGATGGATGGACGAGCTCACAGCCCACCTGGTGTTAAATGGTTACTGGAGCCCATAGACATCTACAACGTAAATGCGCCACCCACCTTGAGACATAAGTTCTAAGGTCTCAGGTATAGTTACGACGCGTTGGACGAAATCGCGGGCAAAAGCTAGTGATGATATAAGATGATGCAGTAGTGGAGTCCCCACCTGACGATGTCGGCCCGGCAGACCAGCTCGGTGTAGTACTTGAGCTTGGGCTCGGTCCCGCTGGTGCGCACGCACGCGCTCAGCCCCGTGTCGCAGCGGAACATCACCATCTCGCCGCTCGTGTAGTCCTGGTCCAGCCCGGTGCCTAGCACGCCTGACAACGACCTCCCTTTATAATTACTTAGTTAAATAAACTATGCACTCCTAGTGGTTCCCCAGTAGTCGAAGTTCGACTATAATCATTTCAAATTACGAGTATAGGTGTAAGAAAACTACGTGATTGTGGAAGAAATAATGAAACGTTTTTAGGATCACAATATAACACGCATTTTACTGTCAGAAAAGTTAGGGTTTGAAGAATGTCAGCTTGACTGGTGGTAGGACCTCTTGTGAGTCCGCACGGGTAGGTACCACCGCCCCGCCTATTTCTGCCGTGAAGCAGTAATGCGTTTCGGTTTGAAGGGTGGGGCAGCCGTTGTGACTACTGAGACCTTAGAACTATATCTCAAGGTGTGTGGCGCATTTACGTTGTAGATGTCTATGGGCTCCAGTAACCACTTAACACCAGGTGGGCTGTGAGCTCGTCCACACATCTAAGCAATAAAAAAAAAAAAAAAAAGTAGTACAGTGCCCCAGGCGTAAGAAAAAGGTAACTTAAATGGCTGCATTCCATTTCTCTAACAACAGGTTTGAACATTATTTTGGTTCTATTGTGAAAGACTATTATAAATACTTCTATAATTACAGATTTCGCGAAGACTACACAACATCACGATCTCGCCGCTCGTGTAGTCCTGGTCCGGCCCAGTACCTAACACGCCTGACAACGACCTCCCTTTGTAATGGCTTAGTTAACTAGGCACACCTAGTGGTCCCCCAGTAGTCGAAATTCGACTATAATCATTTCAAATTACGAGTATAGGTTTGAACATTATTATGGCTCTATTGTGAAATAAATTTTTTTTTAGGATTTTATGACCTGGTAACTAAGACCTTTAAGTCATGTCTTATTTTTTATTTTATATTCTTATTTTTATGAAAAATGATGAAATTAAATGAAGATGATTAATTTGAGACATTAATCAACTGGGATGAAATGAAATAAAATGAAATAAGATAATATGGGATGAAATACAATCTCAGTAAAATGGTGGTCATTTACTGAGATTTTTTCAGTGGACTTTTTGGAGGACCCTGAGAAGCTACGTCCAGCGGCTTCGTTTCATTTTCCCACATTTGTGCACTTTCACAGATATTAAACAGTTAATAAGCCATTGTTATTTTACATTTAAACCCGAAGAAACACTAAATAGACTAAATAAAACAATTCACACAAGTTCACTAATCGCGTTCCCGCCAAAAAGTCCCTTGGAGCAGTTACTTTAAAAACTAATTTGGTATGTTCATATGCTTACGGAGGTGCGTGTCGGTGCGGGGCGCGGGGGGCGCCGTGACGCCGGCCGTGAAGTCCGTGACGCGCGTGACGCCGCACGAGCCCACCCGCCGCGGGTACTGCGGGCGAGGGGCGCTCAGTCGGCGGCTGATATTGTCACTGACAGTGCCAGCCGCCGGCGGTAGGAACACGTTTTTACTGGTGGTAGGAGCTCTTGTGAGTCCGCGCGGGTGGGTACCACCACCCCGCCTATTTCTGCCGTGAAGCAGTAATGCGTTTCGGTTTGAAGGGTGGGGCGGCCGTTGTAACTATACTGAGACCTTAGAACTTATATCTCAAGGTGGGTGGCGCATTCACGGTGTAGATGTCTATGGGCTCCGGTAACTACTTAACGCCAGGTGGGCTGTGAGCTCGTCCACCTATGTAAGCAATAAAAAAAAATTAAAAAATCGATTTATATAACAGATCTCACTTGACCGGGCCCCTCGTAATTCCTGATCCTCCTGAAGATCTTCTGTATGGTGGAGGGCTCGTGGCAGATGTAGTAGGAGTTGTGCGACACGTGGTACCCATACTCCGCGTAGAGCTGCTGCAGCTGGGAGCCTAGCGACATCCCCTTGGAGCGAAGGTGCGACGCCAGGGACGCCACCTGAGTGAGAAGAGTTGGACGGGCATCAGTGCGAGAATTTACTGCTGTTTCCGAGTTGAGCAGTTGCCATCACTGTCAAACACATAAAATTCAGTTTTAGTATATTATCTACCAGCGACCCGCTCTCGCTTCGCTTCGGAAACTGTTATTTATCATTGATTTCTCCACTATTTAATGGACGTTATTATACATATAAACCTTCCTCTTCAAATCACTCTATCTATTAAAAAAAACCGCATCAAAATCCGTTGCGTAGTTTGAAAGATTTAAGCATACATAAGGACAGATATAGGGACAGAGAAAGCGACTTTGTTTTATATTATGTATTAATGCTGTTTGTACCCAGTTAGGTACTAATGACTTTTTGGCGGGAACGCGAGGAGTGAAGTTGTGTGATTTGTTTTATTTTGTCTATTTAGTGTTTCTTCAGGTTTAAATGTGTTATAACGGTGGTTTATTAACCGTTTAATATCTGTGAAATTGCACAAATGTGGGAAAATGAAACAAAGCCGCTGGACGTAGCTTCTCGGGATCCTCCAAAAAGTCCACTGAAAAAATCTCAGTAAATGACCAAAATTTTACTGATATTATGTTTCATCTAATATCATCTCTTTTCATTTAGTTTCATCCCAGTTAATTAATGTCTCAAATTAATCCTCTGCATTTCATTTCATTTCACTCCATATTATAATTTTTCATAAAAATAAGAATAAAATAAAAATAAGACATGACCTAAAGGTCTTAGTTACCAGGTCATAAAATCCCTTAAAAAAATTTAGTTACTAATGACTTTATGGCGGGAACGCGAGGAGTGAAGTTGTGGGATTCGTTTTATTTTGTCTATTCAGTATTTCTTCAGGTTTAAATGGGTAATAACGGTGGTTTATTAACTACTAGCTTTTGCCCGCGACACCGTCCGCGTGGCATAGTTACTTTGGCATAACGCAAAATTTTACCCCCCACTTCATTTGCGTAGAAAGCGAAAACATTTTTGAATTATGTAATGTTAAGGAACTATTTAAACCCCTATTTTGAAACATTATTTATTGGTGCTCCACTTTTATTGACCTAATTGTGATGTTATATCGCCTTTCTCAATAAATGGGCTATCTAACACTGAACAAATTTTTCAAATCGGACCGGTTCTTAGATTAGCGCGTTTAAACAAACAAACTCTTCAGCTTTATAATATTAGTATAGAAGTATAGATTTAGTATCTGTGAAAGTGCACAACTGTGGGACAATGAAACAAAGCAGCTGAACGTAACTTCTCGGGGTACTCCACAAAAAGTCCAATGAGACCTTTTCTCAGTAAATGACCAACATTTTACTAAGATTATATTTCATCACATATCATCTGATTTGTAAATTTAATTTGTTTTTAATCATTTATGTTATGTCGCGATTAGTTTCCTTCGTTTTTTATTATTCATAAACTGTAAATAATGAAAACTGTGAATTATAAAAATCTTATTACTTGACGCCGTCTAATGCAGAAGCCGTCAGCGACGCTGAGGTCATTCTGTTTAGTTGTTGTCATTGCCTTCCATAATGACAGAAAATAAGACTCACTTTTCCAAACAAATAGTAATGTTGCGCCGATATATATAATACATTTATACTATACTATACTTACTTGCACCGCGGCCGAGACGCCATCTTTGTCTGGTACGCGCACATCGCACATGTAGCCCAGGGCCTCCTCGAAGGCGAACACCGGAATCTTGTTCTGCTGTACCAGCAGCAGGGAGCAATTACCTGCGGATTCCATTTAGTTTTTATTATTTTTTTATTGCTTAGATGGGTGGACGAGCTCACAGCCCACCTGGTGTTAATTGGTTACTGGAGGTCATAGACATCTACAACGTAAATGCGCCACCCACCTTGAGATATAAGCAGTTTGGTGGTACCTACCCGCGCGGACTCTCAAGAGGTCCTACCGATTCGAACACCGGTGCATTGCTAGATACGAAAAAAACCAGCTCACCCATCCACTTGAAGCCGGTGAGCGTCTCCACAAACTGTCCCTTCCCGTCGACGATGGCGCGCAGCATCTTCGAGCTGACGATGCTGGCGATCACGTACAGGTCCTCAGCATTCGCAGACGGGTCCTTCTTGTAGTGCTGCGTCAGCAGCCACCAGCCCAGCAGTGCGCCCATCTCATTCCCACTGAACACCTTCCAGGATTTCGAACTGAAGAAAACGTATGAAGTGATTAAAAACAATTGTGTAATGTTTTTTTCTATCTTAGCTGGAAACCTTAGCGGGCTATGCCAGCGTCACCGAGCAAGTAGGTGAGCTCAAAGGGCTCTAACCTAACGACTAGCTAGCACTAGCCCTAATAAAAGCAGTGCTTCGCAGAATCTATCACCAGATCAGAAACGCGACCCACTGAGAAGATCCGGTGAGAAACTCAGTGGGCTGTGTCTGTGGGTTAATTTACTCGCCGGGCCCTTCGTCGCAAGTGACGGGTTCGGCGAGGACGGTGGCCGGTGCTGGAGGTACCTAAAAGCATCGTCAGTGGATCGGGAAGATCCGAAATGACGTGTTTAGGGCGATGTGTGTAATGCATACACGAATATAAACTAATAAAACCAAATGATTGTGGGCGCCATCTGGTGTCTAGCTACAGAACTACGCAAGGCGACATCGGCGCTGTGAAGTGTGACAAACAAATTTTTTTAAACTTTTACAAAAGATCCATTCATATTTAAAAATTGAAAAAATTATCAGCAATTGGAATGGAGTAAAACAAAGTCGCTTGAAGTCGGTGAAGTGTGACAAAGCGTTTAGTAAAACTAGTGGTCGCCTGGTAGTTGAAATTCGACTATAATTAATTGAAATTATGTTTGTACACTATTAAGATTTTATTGTCAAAGACAAAACTTCTATAATATTCACAGATTTCGCCAAGACTACACTTTCGACAAATATTAAATAAAGACAAACAATATTTAATCTATTTTTTTTAAGGGATTTTATGACCTGGTAACTAAGACCTTTAAGTCATGTCTTATTTTAATTTATTTTCTTATTTTTATAAAAAAATATGAAATGAAATGAAGATGATTAATTTGAGACATCAATCAACTGGCATGAAATCAAATGAAATGAGATGAGATGATATGGGATGAAATATAATCTCAGTAAAATGGTGGTCATCTACTGAGACTTTTTCATTGGACTTTTTGGAGGATCCCGAGAAGTGAAGTCCAGCGGCTTTGTTTCATTTTCCCACATTTGTACACTTTCACAGATTTTAAACAGTTAATAAACCACCGTTATTGCACATTTAAACCTGAAGAAACACTAAATAGACAAAATAGAACAAATTACACAACTTCACTCCTCGCGTTCCCGCCAAAAAGTCCATATTTAATCTATTCTCAATTTGACCACAGACTATAAGCAATAAGAAAAGTTTGACAAGTTTGAAAAGTTTGAGAAAGTTTTGTGTGTGTCAAATATATGGTAGTGTGCGTAATGTTTTTTTTATTGAATATACTTTTTATGCATAATTAAAAAAAAAAATTATCGTTCTGCACTCCTTCTCTATATTATCTATAAGTGTTGGAAATTTCATACTCATCCGTCCACGCAGTTTTCGTAAAAAGGGATACAAAGTTTTTGCTTCACGTATTAATATATAGATATGGTATCGAGTAAACGTTCGGAAACGCTCGGCTGCGTCTTAGGCGAGTTGTGAGAGATTTTCAAACGTTCAGATTCCCTAGCGTGTACGTGAACAGCTTCCGACTGACGACTTGACGATTGTTCTGCGACTGAAAACAACTAATGATGAGGAAGCAAGTCCTCAACGCACCTGACGTCGAACTCGGCCACCGCCAGCCGGTCAGCGTCAGGGTCGTTGACCAGCACCAAGCTGACGCCTCGTTGCTCGGCCTCTTGCTTGCTCAATGCCAGACACTCTGACTCCTCGGGATTCGGGAATGTCACTGTCGGGAAATCTGGATCCGGGTCTTGTTGTTGCTTGACGCTGATCGGTGCCTGACGAATAAGATGACATTGTTGTCGTTCAAGACGTTTTTGACTTGTAAGAGCATTGATTTATACAAATATGTAAAAGTTAAATAACCGTCATCTTACATATTCGCCAGACCTTGGTCCAACGGACTACAATTTTTTTTCGTGATTTGGACAATTTTCTACGTGATAACAAGTTTTCTTCCTAGGAGGCAGTACAATATGCTTTCACACAGTTTGTAGAATCTAGATCACCAGAGTTCAATCGCAAAAGCATAAATGACCTTCCTATTAGATGGCAACAATGTATAGATAATAATGGTAGATATTTTGATTCAATAAATATGTTAAATGAAGAAAAAAATGAATATGAATTTTTCAGTACAAATCGGCAATTTCATACTTTAACCCCTAATATAAATCATTGATAGATAACGCGTGCTATATTGTCGTACGGGCGCGTTATACGAGAATACTCCTACGACGCAGAACCAGTCCATAGCGGGGATTATTATAATTGGTTGATTTGAAATTGACGGATTTCTCGAGATGGTCTTTTATATGAGCGAACAAGCTTACGACTTATAACGGTTCCCATAGAGATCACAACGTGGTCGCCACTACCCATGTTGAGACATGAGTCGCAATTCTATTGTATAATAAATACCCACCGATATATTATATAAGCGACTGGAACGCATGTCTGCTTCGCGCCATTATTACAAGTTTGTGGTTAGTCTTTAATAATTCGCTTTTCGTGTGAAATATTGCATTTTGATTTTAAACCACTTTCCTTTAAGGAAGAGCATTAAATTCTGATATATATCTTACGGCTAATACCCGAAGTGCGGCTATACCTAGTTCTAGCCGACCAAAACTAAGTGTAGCCGCACTTCGGTGTTTAAACCTAGGTGTAACAGATTTGTTCACGGCTAATATTAGGTGTAGCCGATATCATTTGATTAAAACTAGGTATAGCCTTCTTTATGCTGGCTACAACTAAATGTAGCCAATCAACCTTGAGATATGATTTCTAAGGTCTCAATTCTTACAGTACAACGGCTATCCCACCCTTCAAACCGAAACGCATTACTGCTTCACGGCAGAAATAGGCAGGGTGGTGATACCTACCCGTGCGGACTCACAATCCGTTCTACCACCAGTAAAGTGATGTTATATTGTAAGATACCTTCAATCCGGCCGTTTCGAAGGCCTTCAAGACGTATTCGTAGCCGACGCCGTGCATCGCGCTGTACACAACATCGATGGCGGCTCTCTTGTTCGTCTCCAGAACGTCCTCGTGAAGGCTGTCCCGGATGTACGCCATGTACCTATCCGTCACCTCCGCTGTGCAGTCCCGGACTAATTCGTGAGCTCTGACTTCGGTTATATCCCAATGATCGTCAGGTATGCTGTTAATAACCTCAGTATTACACATAACGGTGTAGAGAGGGTGACGTAAAAAGATTTGGATGGGAGAGGATATGCTAGAGAGGTAATGTATGATAGACTTGAATAGAAAAAAAATACATGCTGTAAAGACTCCACATAGTGGGATAAGACCCGAAATAAGAATGTCTGAATGAATATAAAGGTCCGTTCACACGCAAAGAGCGCGCAATCGGAGCCGACCGGCTCTTCTTATTATTTCACACGCAACGCGTTCAAGCATTCTGAATGAAAAAAAGTGCACATGCAAAAATAAACTTTACTACAATTACGCAAAACTCTGTTTCTAACGTGATAAAAATCTGTTCTCCTCTGCGAGCCATTATGTGTGAACGGACCCTAAGATTGCAGAGACCGTGTAGCAGTTTTACGATAAATCGGACACATGAAACAATTTATATGACCCCCAAATGCTCGGGACGTGTATGCGCGTAGCAGAAAATAGTATTGAATAACAGCTGCCCATCTTAACATCGTATAATACAAATCAAACCCGCAAGATTATAATTTGCGTCATTACAGTTGGTAGGACTTCTTGTGAGTCCGCACGGGTAGGTACTACCACCCTGACTATTTCTGCCGTGAAGCAGTAATGCGTTTCAGTTTGAAGGGTGGGGCAGCCGTTGTAACTATACTTGAAACCTGAGAACTCATATCTCAAGGTAGGTGGCGCATTTGCGATATGGATGTCTATGGGCTCCAGTAACCACTTAGCACCAGTTGGGCTGTGAGCTCGTCTACCCGCCTAAGCAATAAAAAAAGATATACAAGCACAAAACTCACTCCAAGCACTGCAATATCTCATCCAGTATGTTGTCGTCATGAGGCGATATAATCTGCGAACCGTTCGACCAATAAACTTTGTATCCGTTGTCCTCCTTCGGGTTGTGAGAGGCCGTCACCATGACACCGGCGGCGGCGCCGTACATTATTGTTCCGAAGGACACGAGTGGTGTCGGGCAAACCATTGAAAATAAATGGACCGGTATTGATGAAGATATGAACACCTTCGTTGTGAGTTCCGCGAATCTGAAATCACATTTGTCAGATTATTGGCATCGCATTCGTGATGTTTGTGCTACAACTGTAAACATTGACAGTTCCGTCATTTATTGGCATGTATGTTTTAAAAGTTTGTGCCTGAAATAAGTAGGTAGTTATCCGTAGACGTTATCAGCACAATTGACACTCAAAAGGGCATGATTTTTTTATAGTTCGCAACACAGACGCAAAATCTGTATTTACAATAATGCACGAAACTTCGCATACATACCTTTTGCGGAAAAATTAATGGTAAAATATGTCATTTGCAAAAAAGACTTCGGTTAATATTCGATACACGGCACACGATTCGTGCTATTATTAATACATCAATAGGCGCTTGTTTTTTTGCTTACCCACAAAAATACGTAATACAAACATAATCGCCCCCTACATTGATAGGCCAAGACCCCGATAACCGAAATCGAATTCTTCCAAACGGTGTGCTTAGTGTGAGTATGTAACGTTCTCGATGGCGTAAAATTTAATGCAAATTTGTATGCAATTTGCCCTAAACACGACATTACGGAACCTCCCGATGCATTAACGGTGCTTTTAGGCACCTCAAGCACCGGTCACCGTCCTCGACGAACCCGTCGCTTGCAACGAAGGGCTTGACGAGTAAATTAAAACATTAACACAGCCCACTGAGTTTCTCGCCGAATCTTCTCAGTGGGTCGCGTTTCCGATCCGGTGGTAGATTCTGCGAAGCACTGCTCTTGCTAGGGCCAGTGTTAGTAACAATCGGTTTGAGCCCCGTGAGCTCACCTACACGTCAAGGAGAAGCTGGAATAGGCTCTCAAGGTTATCAGCATAGGTAAAAAAATGCAGTTGGAACAACATCCCTAGCGGCAAACCTAGGCAAACGTTCCATCTCCATACAAATTTGAGTTAACTTTTACACTAACGAGAACGTTAAAAAACTCGCCCTAAGCACACGGTTCGTGTTATGATTAATACCCGTCCGTTGGCGTTTTGACCCCCGGAGACGATCTGTGACATCTCGATAAACACCAGATAAGTTACGATAAGCATTTGAATGAATCTATGGAAACATGACATCGTGCTGCGAATTGTATTTAATTAACACATGTTTCTCGCGACAGTCGTGAATAAAAATATATACGCAAAGTTATTGTATGTATAGACTGGTCTCCTGTGACCACTCAAACTGGAAATCACAAAATGTGGTCATAGTCTCCTCATTACAGTTGGAAGCATATTCCTACGAAATTGAGATGCAAATGAAACTACATTTAAAATTTAATCTCTCTCGTGTTTTATCGTAATATTGTTTTAGAGATCAAGACAACCGTAGTCGATGACCACGAAAACTGTAAAGCATTCCAAACGCCATAAATATTAAGACGTATTTTACTATGAGCTGTCGCTGTCGCAGGCCGTTCATATTGTCAGCAAGCTTGGTAAGTGCTTAGTAGCAAACTGACTGTAGATAAATGTACCAATTAAAATACAAATCTACTAATTAAAAAAAGCCGTACGAGATCGAAGTCTCTATGGTATTGGATAACAGTTGCCCACCTTACTAAAGCGGAACGCATGAGGGGAGAGACCTTGGAAGTTATATCTCAAGGTGGGTGGCGCGTTTACGTTGTAAATGCCTATGGGCTCCAGTAACCACTTAACACCAGGTGTGAGCTCCCAATCTAAGCAATAAAAAAAATGTGGTCACAATGAGGTATGAAACTGCCACGTAGGTCTTAATTTAGTATTAGCTTCAACATTACGGTGTTTTTAATTGAACCTCAATTACGTTTAACTCAATGAAATAGCCGAAGTTGTTTTTTTTCAAACTTTAAACTTGAAATATATATAATACTGTAAAGTTGCAAAAATTTCGCTTAAACTAAATAGCCTTTCACTTCACCCCTCGATAAATATAATGAATACTGCAACAAGGTTTAGGTGAAGAAGCATATTCTTTAAAACCATATTATTTAGTTTTTTTTTTCTACCTAAGCTGATGGTCTTTGATACATCATATCAGCGTTACCGGCCGAGTAGGTGAGCTCGCGGGGCTCAAACCTGGCGTTGTTGCTAACACGAACCTTAGTAAGAGCAGCTTCGCAGAATCTACCACCGGATCGGAAACGCGACCCACTGAGAAGATCCGGCGAGAAACTCAGTGGGTTGTGTCTGTGGGTTAATTTACTCGCCGAGCCCTTCGTCGCAAGCGACGGGTTCGACGAGAACGATGACCGGTGCTTGAGGTACCTAAAAGCACCGTTAGTGGATCGGGAGGATCCGAAATGAAGTGTTTTAGGCGACGTCGAAAGTTTACCATTCGGTCCGTAAGATCGGGAATGTAGTTACGGCCACGATGAGAGGGTTCTCGTGTCGTGCCGCTTTATCGAAATGGATTATTTAGTGGACAGGTTTTGATGACATACAATAATTCGCCAGTTTTTCATATAAAGATCAAGACTTCGCCATGAAAAACCAACGACAAAAGAAAAAATATTTAACAATCAGTGATCTGGCACTAATGTAACTATGTTCATTGCAGTGGTAATGTCGCCCTTTATATGTGTGGATATGTAGTTTCATATCAATTGGGCTAATGGTTCTAGAATTTTAGATGAACACATATATTTGGACATACGAATTCTTTTATATATAATATTTATATAGATGTTTTTATTTTTACCTTTTACTCTGATGTCTTCCATCAAATCCAACCACGATTCCATTTTTAATTTGCGCATTATTGGATACCTTTTGTATATACGAACATATTCCCTGGATGAGAAAACAAACGTCAATAAAGATAAATGTGAGAAATGTTTGTTAATAAAATCAAAAATTAATTTCATTTGAACAAACCTACACATGAAATCAGAACTCAGAATTACTTTGCATCGACATCAAGCTATTGTGGTCACCAATTTTTTTTTAATATTGCATAGTTGGGTGAATGAGCTCATGGACCACCTGATGTTAACACATTAACCTCTAAATATGAGGCGTGCAGGCACATTTCTAATTATTCATTAATAAAAAAGACTGGTACATCTTCCTAAGAAAATTTGTAGGCATCCCTAATGGCTTGCTTCAATGTCCTGATAAGTTGCAAGTGAGAGTGTAAAAGTGTAGGAAGAATGTTTGATGAAAAAAAATATGCACAGCCAATTCAATCTTAGTCTAATTACATATTATACATTTTGACTCAATTTCCCTAGTCAGCATCAGTTTCTATGTTATATTATACATATAATGTTCAGTGTCTGAATGTACTTTCACTCGTCTGAATTTTCAGTTCCCAGTCCCATATCCCAGAAGAAAATCCTATTTTTCATTGAACGTGACTTATATTAATTTGTTTCACGCCTGGTCTTAGCAGTCAGTTAGTGGTTACTGAAGCCTAAATACCATAATATGAGTCTTACCACCCAGCATGAGATATGTTATTAATATCCCATCACCATTACATCAAGGTAAGCAGAGATTCTCTTTTCAGTTTAATTAGAATGTCGAGAAACACAAATTTTGTTTTCAATCATTGGTAACATTTTTTATCAACTTTAAAGGCATTGTGAAAAAACAAATAAAAACTAGTTTCATTGACACAATTGTGTTATTGTGCAATGGATTATGCAAGCGCTTATTTTTATTACATAACTAGCTGACCCGGCAGACTTCATAATGCCTGAGTCGATAAATAAAAGATCTAAACTCCAAAAAATAAACTTAAAACAAACAAAAGGAATCCGTCCGACAGGGGACACATCAAAGGGAAAACAAAATTGTTATTTTTATTTAATTCTGAGCATTTTCATATTTATCTACCTTTTAAACCTTCTCTGGACTTCCACAAATAATTCAAGACCATAATTAGCCAAATCGGTCCAGCCATTCTCAAGTTTTAGCTAGACTAACAAACAGCAATTCATTTTTATATATAGATAATAATAATAATAATATGATTATCATCTGACAAGAGGTTGAACAATAATAATTTTTCAATTACTCTTTGCAAAGTACAAAAACTTGTTCCCATTCCAAGTTAACTAGAAGAACTAATTACTACTTTAAGTGATTTATCAGAAAATCTATTACAGTTTAATAATATCATACTTGAGCAGTCTGTAAAACCACAACATCATTCATACACGTGTATCCAGCACCCATTCGTCCACGTAGACCAGCCGTGCCAAACTTTTGGCGATGTAGCATTGTCTTCTTTAATTTCTCCCATCTTGAATTTTTTATATCATCCAATACTTCTTGACGTGTTGCGGGATTCTAAATTAATAAAAAATATAACTCTATAATCTGTAAATATTTTTTTCCTAGAATTATAATATTGTCTTAGGCCTAAAACTATAATGCTGTTAAATAAAAAATACAAATATTTAATTTTATGAAACTATAATTTTTATAAATATATAAATAATTAAAAATATCGGGGTTTATTTAATTTCAGAAATGTTACAATACACGAGAAAGGTCTAGTTCATTTGCCGAAGTCATTCAAGGACGCTCTGTTTTAAAGCAGACAATCCGGTTTACCTTATCGTGTTTCAGCCAGGCATTAACTGCTGCATCTAATTTAACGTCTCCACTATTACACACACTCATTTTAAAGTTAAAAACCAATTTCAATCGTTTTAGGAAACTTTTGGAATGTTGGTACTATAATAATATTACTACTGAAATCTTCAGTTCTGTTCGATTATATAGCAAATTAACGACTGGGCAACTTGAATAAGACAACTACACTTTTCTTGGTACTCAATTTAACTGATAAATAAACGTTTGATACGAAATAAATTTCATCATTCCTCATCATTCTCAATTTAGTTAATTTCAAGAAATCAGCTGTCAAGTGTCATTTTTCAAGTTTAGTACTAATATTCCAATATAGCCATTATTTCGTTGGTTTACGGTGCTAAATCTTATAAAAGTTTCAGTCGTTTGTTGGAAATTTGACATTCAATTGTACAACATTCATGAGTTATACACTCCCAAGCACGCAGATTTTTATTGTAAATTGAAACTTACTTTTATTAGTACCTATCTCTAAAATTATTCGTCTTGTGGTTACAAAATAATTGCACACTCTATTAAAATATTGTCGTAAATTTGTAAATCTATCATGTCATACGGCTTAAAGGACGTATTTAGTAGGTAGTTAGAGGGGGCTATTTCAATACAACTGAATCTTCAATAATATCTTCCAATCCTAAAACTAATTGAGCCAGTTCGTTTTGCTAGTGTGCGAGTGTACTGTCAATTAAAGTTTGATATCGATGATCCTAATCGAAAATAACTTCGTAAAATTCGACAAATACGTATTTATTATTTATTTTAACACCTTATATGAATTTATTGTATTAGATATAATAAAATAATAGTTTAAAAAAATTAGATAAGATAAATTAATAAGCTGGCTGGTAAATTACTGTTAATAAAAAAGATTGAAGGGACAAAGTATTCGAGAATTGTTTGCCCAGTCCTTTAGAGACTGGGCAAACAATTCCAAGACTTCCAAGACTTACAGGATATACAAATAAATTAACAAAGGTTGACCGGGAATGCGAATACAGAATAATCTTCCACCCACATTAAAAGTGAGCGATTGCGACACAGGACGTTCGATTAGGAAGCCCTGCAATCACCGGTGCTTTAATTGTAATTGCTGGTCGCCGGAACCGACCACTCCGAACCCCAGGGTCCCAGGGTCCTGCATCATCCGTTATTGTTTTAATTTGTACTTGTGTTCCAATTGTTTTAAATCTGTGACGAAGACTTAGATGCCTAGCTACATACTACGTACCTTACCTTCCTCTGGTTCTTACATTATGTGTTAAATACTATACGAAAGAAAAAGATTGATGGAATGAAATGAAATTTAATGAAAAAATGAAAATTAACCACGAATGCTCATTTAAGTAGGTTAAAATACGAAATATGACTTAATTATTATTTGTAATTAAATAAGTAAACCAAATAAAAGTTAAATTTGAAGAATTTGGTAAAAACAGAGTTAGGTTTCATATTTAAATGGGTAATGAAAATTAACCTAATAAATAGGGTTGTGAAATCTATTTTTACCTACCGTTTTAATCTTCAGTTTATTATTATTAATTCAGTTTTTTCGAATAGTTTACAGTTTGCATAGTCACGAATAAATAAGTAAAGGTTTTATTCATCGTCATTTGATTATTGTGTCCTGACCACCCTCGAATTTTCTTGATGGTAGTTGTTTACGTCGGAAATAACAAAAATTAAAATATTAAACACCGAATTAAACCGAAGTCATTTTAATTAGGTCTACGAATCGGGATAATCGAAGAAAATGCTAAATAGTACAGCTTAAAAATAACTAATCGGTTGATGTTATGTATTGTAGTTGATTAACGGTTATCGATTTTGATGTAACACAATGGTAAGCAGTGGCATTTAAATATATATAGGTATTCTTTTTTGGCTGATCAATGAGCAGCAAAGTTTGGCAGTTGGATGAGGGACTGCACACTGACCGCCGTCTTGTACAGTTTGCGTGAATTTTTAATTTCTTTACTGCATTGTGACGGTGTTTGTTGTTATGGGCGGCGAGGACCCAAACACTTTGGCCACTGTGGAGTTCGAAGTTTATGGCCAGGTTCAAGGTCAGTTATTTTTAATTAAGTCTTTTTACTACAATATAATTTAAAACTGGAAAAGAATGAAATCGAAATTTGAACGGGATTACATTTTTGAAAAAATTACTAGATTTTATTGATATGAATAAATCAGTCTGAAGTAGAAGTAAGTAATTAAACAACAAATGTAATTACACAAAAACTGCTCTGAAGAACTTTAACAAAGTATACGTTTTCGTTTTTATCCCAAACTTTGTTCTGTCCTTTGAATATTTTTAAATATTTTATATTTAAACTAAAGTCAATCATTAAATACGTAACATCGATCACGAATATCGGTTTTGCTCCACCCACAGCTAGTAGGCCGAGCGTATTTATTGCAAAAAGAACTTTATTTACATTAGTTAGAAAGTCGAATTATTTCATTATCGTTTTCGATACCTTTCGATATGGTGATCGCTCAAGTGCGATATAAATAGTCGAGCCGCTGCAACTGGGTCGATGTCAATGAAAAATCTGTTAGCATGCTTATTTGGCTATCCACTCATTGCACTAGAACAAACCATAAACCCGCAGCAATCATTACTTATACCAGTGGTCGGGGAACTTTTTTAATTACCTATTCCTCCAAAATATTTTTGTGTAAGTTGATATTACCCCATGGCGAAGAACAAAAAAAAAGCGAAATTGCTTCTTTTTAGCATCTTTCATATTATAGCACCCATGATAATTTTGAAAAGAAAACAATAACTAAAATTTTTATTTAAACATCATTTATTGAATAATTAATTAATGTGTTCTATCTCATTCTTTCGCCGGCTGAATCCTATACATTTATGTGATTATGTCTCTATGGACTTATTTTTTCGTTTCGTTTCATTTCGTTTCATCGAGTTTGAAATCACAACGATTCAACAAATTTCATGTTACCCCTTTTGGGGCAGTTTACTCGGTTCCCCGACCGCTGATTTATACTATAACTATATTTATCATACAAATTTTCCCACTGAGTTTCTCGCCGGATCTTCTCAGTGGGTCTCGTTTCCGATCCGGTAGTAGATTCTGCGAAGCACTGCTCTTGCTAAGGCCAGTGCTAGCAACACTCCCGGCTTGAGCCCTGTGAGTTCACCTATACGTCAAGTCGAAGCTGAAATAGCCTCTCAAGGCGTCAGCATAGGTAGGAAAAAAATACAAATTTAATTAAAACCAGTCACTGAAGCCTTACTTACTTATTTAATATTAGACACACATTCATTGGAAGATCGTTTGACGATAAATATTTAAACTATTAAAGAAGGTAGTACCCGAAGTTTCTCAAGAGATTATCCTTCTTTAGAAGAACACATAGAGAAGATTATTGGAGTGATAAGGAGAAAAAAATATATTTACAAAATTCTTCGATCACGCAGGCTGGGCGGCTTTTTATTTATTTAAAACTCTCATCATCATCAACAGCCCACAGTCGTCCACTGCTGGACATAGGCCTCTCCCAATCCACACAAAACTCTCATAGTACTAGGCTCGTTATTTCCCAGTGCCCAATAAAGATCCGCAGTCTTTAAACGTTGTTACCTATTAAGAACTTTCGTTTCTTATATGTTTAAGGTTTATTCCCGAACCCCAAATTGGCAAGAAACCACTGGCTTAATGTTTATGGAAAACAACTATCTCCTAGGAAGCTTTTCATTCTTAAGGAGCCTCCCCACTATTGCAGGCTGACTTTCAATAATATACACTTGTCCGTCAATAGCCCACGGTGTTTCTCGTGGGAACTCCTGAGTGGGTCGCGAATCGTAATCCGGTAGTAGATTCAGCATTGCTCTTGCTATGGCCAGTGCTAACAATTCTCTCGGGTTGAGCCCGTGAGCTCACCTACCGGTCCGCGTGGAGTTGGAATAACCCCCTAATTAGGCTACCAACGATTAGGCTCTACAATCCCCGCCACTCTAATGTTCCTCAGTCACGACTTCTTTCGATTCCCAGCGTATCTCCAGCATTCGTGAATATCATCAAATGTTAAAGCTTTATATCACGAGCGCTCACTTTGGTGTGATATGTATGAATTGTTTCGCTCAATAAGCAAAATTTGGAGCTAAGTGAATTTCGGTTTACTAATAAGTACCTAAATACATAGTTTTCTCTCTCTGTACTGTATAGACTCTGTACTATGTCTTCTTTTTTGTGTGTACATAAATAAATAAATAAATAAGTTAACACTCCATGAATACGAAATGTAAAGATAAGTCCGCTAGCTAACACGTCGAATGAAATGCCAAATTTAGAGCGTCAGCTGATTTTTAATCGATTTAAAATAAATTGCGTGTCAAGTTTTACAGTAAGAAAGGATATTTTTTTTCGATTACATCATTTTCAGCGTTTTCGGGTTTTTTTTTTTTTTTTTTTTTTTTTTTTTTTTTTTTTTTTTTTTTATTTTTTTTTTTTTTATTTTTTATGATTGAAAGTTTACTGGTGGCCCGAAGGCCTTTCCAGTTTCACCAGGACAGGTGGGCGAGCAAAGGCTCAGCCAAGAGGGGTGGGATTTGCTAACAACTGCCCGAGCGCCTCCGAAGGAGACCTAACAACTCAAGAGCAATTGTTTCGCGAATGAATCTACTACCGGATCGGAATCGCGACCCGCTGAGAAGATCCGGCGAGAAACTCAGCGGGCTGATGCATGGGTTAGGTTGCACGTCGACCTCTTTGTCGAGTTCGACGAGTACGGTTACCGGGGTCCCTAAGCCTGCCCCTAGTATTAGAGCTGAAGGCATCTAATGCAAAGGTTATTGGATCTGATGGATCCGTAAGGACGTGTCTAGGGCGTCGACGGTGACTGGCTCCTGCATGATCAGGATTCGGAGAGTAGTCAGCGGCGGCAACGATAAGGCGATTATCATGACGCATAGCCTTATCGAAGTATCGTTCCGACGCTGACTTCATGTATTTCCGAATTGATTCGAGGCCCAGGTCGTCGTGTAGGTCAACGTTCCTCACGAACCACGGAGCGCCGACAGCTAACCTGCAAAAGCGGGATTGTAGGGATTGGAGGGTGTCTATGTGTGTGCGGGCCGCGTGAGCGAACACCACACTCGCGTAAGTCATGACGGGCCTTATGCAAGTTTTGTAAAGTGTCACCTTGTTCCGAAGGGACATTTTACTCCGCTTACAGATCATGGGGTAGAGTCTACCGAGAATAAACGCGGCACGGTCACGGACTGATTTTATATGCGGGCGGAATGTCATCGATGCATCCAGGGTAACGCCCAGGTACTTGACCTTCCTGGCCCAGGGTATGGGTTGTCTAAAGAGAGTAATCGGGGGTGTGAGATTCCTCCTCCTAATCCGGGAGGAAATCCGTGTGGAGCTTCCCCTCTGAAATAGCACCGCAGTACTTTTCGCTGGGTTGATGTCTATGCGCCATTTTCGGAACCACTGTCCTAGGGCTAGGGCTGCGCTCTGAAGCTTCTTCGCGATTAGGGACTTATTTCTACTAGAATAGTAAACAGTCGTGTCGTCGGCGAATAAAGCTAAATGGGTCGGCGGCGACCGGGGAATATCGTTGACGAATAAGCTAAATAGGAGGGGTGAGAGGACAGAGCCTTGCGGGACTCCAGCTGTGAGAGGTCGTGGGGAGGAGCGGGTTCCCTCGACTCGATATCGAAAAGAGCGGTTCGACAAGAAGTCCCGTATGATGAGCACGAGACTATCCGGCACGCCCATGTTGAATAGTTTGAAAATCAAACCATTGTGCCAGACTTTGTCGAACGCTTTTGCGACGTCGAAGAAGAGAGCTCCCGTGTATAACGGTTTTGGTCGATTAAGCCCCACAAGAATGTGCTCCGTGAGGCGGTGCACCTGTTGAACGCATGAGTGATTTGTACGGAATCCGAATTGTTCATCGATGAGAATGCCCTTGGATGAGACGAAATCTCTGAGGCGCTTGTAGAGCAGACGCTCATACAGTTTGCCTAGAGACATGAGGAGGCTAATCGGGCGGTAGCTCGTCGGATGATTTTTTGGTTTACCGGGTTTATGTATGCCGATAACGTCCGCTTCTTTCCACACCGCGGGAAAGATACAGTTCGCCATAGCGGCATTGAAAATAGATGCCAACATCACGATGAGTTGGACGGGTAGAAGTTTAATAACGCGGTTAGATATACCGTCGGAACCGGGAGCCTTGCGAGGACGTAGGTCTTTGATCAAGTCTTTAACTTCCATCGGGGTGACGGGTGGTAACGCATCCGAGGGTGGCAAGGAGGCTCTGCGTTCTACCTCACTGTCTACAAATTCTACATGAACAGGGTCCACGGATTGAGTGCTGGGCGTGCACTGGGTTTGCAATGTATCGGCCAGCAGCTCTGCTTTTTCGTCATCATCAAAGGCCGCGAGTCGGCCTGAGGGGCCTACAAGGGGGGCATAGTTACTACCGTATCCGATTTGAGAGTACGAGCTAAGCGGTAGTAAGACCTTTGGGAGGGCGCGAGTCCTTCTAAGAAACCAGACCATCTGGCATCTCGGACTTCGGCGATGCGAGACTTTACGTCGCGTTGTAGGGCACGCATTCGAATACGATTTTCCGCGGTAGGATACCTGTCGTAGGCGCGTATCGAGGCGTTCTTAGCTCTAAGGAGTTCCCTAATATCGTCGGACAATTTGAAGCGGTGAAGGAAGTCCTCCGCTACAACTTGTTTCGATGACCTATCTAATGTCGAGGTGATGTGTGATGTTAAGATGTCTATGGCTTCAGCGGTATCCTGAGGAGACGGGGTAGAGTCCGGGTTAAACGGGAGCGATGGTGGATCAGATTCAGCCAGGCTGATGCCCAGCGTGTGCCAATCCACCACAGTCCTCGTGACGGGAACGGAATCGGGAGCGCGACCGAGCTTCATGACGACGGGACGGTGGTCTGAATCTAACTCTGAAACTACTTCGATCGAGTGTAAGCGCAGAGTTACGTTTTTTAATAACGCTATGTCGAGTATATCCGGGCGATGCGCGATATTTAGCGGGTAGTGAGTCGGGGTTAACGGAGCGACGATATCGAAAGCGAGATCATCGACTAACGCGTCAAGCCGCCTGCCATTCGGAGTTGTGGTGTGTGAGTTCCACCTGATGTGTTTACAATTTAGGTCGCCCGCCAGAATGACAGAGCTCCCCATACCGAGCAGCGCCTCAATATCACTGCTTAGAACGATCTTATCCGGTGGAAGATAAACGGACGCGATAACGATCGGCGCGTGTCCCGTCAGTGAGATTCGGCACACTGATGCTTCGATATTAGCGAGCGCGGGAGGATCGAGCGGGACGCAATGCAGGGCTCTTCTATAGTAAATAACGGTACCACCACCACGGGCAGAGAGCCTGTCGTTCCTGACCATGTTATAGTTCGCGATTTTAGGGTCACGGCGCGCGGGCTTAAGTAGGGTCTCCTGCACTAAGAAAATGTCAATTTGATGGTCACGCAAAAAATCACAAACCTGATCACGTTGATTTGCGAGACCGTAAGCGTTAAAAAATCCTATTGTTACGGATAAGGGTTTTATTCTACTAATGTACGCCATTGATTACCGGCGGAGTGAGGGGAGGACGTACGTATTTAACGACGCGTATACGTCAGCGTATTCTTGCACAACGGCGATGAAATGTTGTGCAGTGGAGGCGGCGCGAATGGCGTCACCCAAAGCGTTAACACGCTCAAAGTTGATCGACTGGAAAAAGTCGATCGCTAGAGCGAGATTTTCGGACGCGGTCGGAGGGCAGGTCGCGGGGGAGGGACGTATCGCGGGGGTGGGACGAGTCGCGGGGGAGAGAGTTGTAGCCGTGTTCGTGTACGGCAACGGTTTAGCCCAAGCCGAGACGCTGGGCACCGACGCCGGCACGAAAGCAGGCTTAGCCTTCGGCACAGAGGGTACCGTGGCTTTGATGTCTGGGCCGGAAGCTCGGAGGCGGTTTTGACGGGCGACGCGGCGATTTATTTTTGGAGCTCGGGGGCATCCACGGTAGTTCGCGGGGTGACCTTGTGTTCGGCACAGGACACAGCTAGGCGGTTCCGTCGCGGTTTTTTGGTCGCGAGCGCAGAGGGCCGTGGCGTGATCGCCCAAACACTTAACACATCGGGGGCGCGCGTGACAGTTACGGGAAGAGTGCCCGTACAGTTGGCAGTTATGGCACTGACTAGGAGTGCCTTTTTTATGGGGGACTTCGACGGCAATACCGGAGAGCCTACAGACAGTCCGAATGTTAAAAATTTGCTTACCCTCGGGGGTAGGCTGGAGGGCGACTAAAACCATATTGTATGGCTCCCTACCGCGGCCGGTGTGCATGCGGTGCACGGAATTTACTGGTAGGCCTTGTTCTATCAGATCTGCCTTGACGAGATCGGCATCTAGCTCCTTCGGGATTCCACGTATGACAACGCGGAGTTCGCGCTCCTCCTGGAGCGTATAAGTGTGGAAACTTATACGCTCCTTTCGGAGGTAACTTGAGAGGGCCCTATGGTCGTCGGGTGTCGTTACTTTTATTTGAATCCCGTTGGCGAGATTACGGGCGCTGGCAAAATTAATATTTTTGGCCTTAAGGGCCAGGGAAACTCGGTCCCAAGCTGCCTTCTCTTGAAGGATAACCGGGGGAGGGGTCTGAGTTTTAGATTGCGCCACCGGTCGCGGCGACGGAGTGGCACGGGCTGGAGGCGCAACGGGAGTCTGAGGGCGGGGGCGCGACGCGTTCGCGGCTTTGCTAATTTTAGCGGCCGCGAGAGCTCGAGACTCCGCGGCACGCTTCTTACCCTTTTGTACCAGGGTGAATCCATCCGTCGATGAGGCGGGGGCGAGGTCGACCTCCATCTCCGAGTCAGAGTCGGAGGACGAGGAGGCGGGCGCAGGTGACCTACAAGCAGGAGTTTTGGAGGGCGCGACGGAGGCCGCGGATGATCGCGCTGCTGGAACGGTGGCCACGGCGGACGACGCAGTAGTTTTACTCGCAAGTATAGGCGACGCGGGAACGGCAGGCACGACGGAGGCTGCGGTGCTCGATGTAGACGCTTTGCACGCAGGTACAGGCGACGCAGGAGCAGCGAGCACGGCGGAGTCTTCGAGAGAGCTCGCAGTGTGATTGGCCTTGAAAGCCAGAAACTCTGAGGCGAGCTGTGGGTGACGAAGTCGGAGGAATTCCACGAATACAGCGTCCATGATCGCTGAGTACCCAGGTGGGGCGGCCCCGGGTCTTGAAAACACTCGCCTTGCGGCGAGGCCCCAACTTCTCGGACCTGAGCGGTTCTATTGAACACAGGTGGCAATGCGGCGCGAGTACTACAGGACAAAGAAAAAGCACAACAAAACAGAAATTACAAAAAGAAGCAAAACAAATAAATACTTGCAGGAAAACACTTTGTCGGCAAATGTTCCACGAACACAAAAATAACTAAAACAAAACAAATAAAAGCTTCCAGGAAACACACTTGGTCGGCAGATGTATCACGAACACAGGCCGCGCGAACAATGGCCGGGCTAACAAAAGCCGGGCGAACAAAGACCGGGCGATCGAGTGGACGATGAGCACGTCCGCACGTGACGGGTGCCTCTATCGGAATCGTTTTCGGGTACAGAATCGCCCTAATCACCATTTACGTTTACTAAAATTAATGTAAAACTTTCCATCAGGTTGCTATTTCCCGAAGTACTGCAAGGAGTTAGCGCAACAGCTGGGCATCGGTGGCTGGGTTAAAAACACGAAGAAAGGCACCATCGTCGGGAAACTACAGGGGACGAAAGCGCAACTAGACCACATGTAAGATTGTGAGAAATGTTTTAAATTATCAACTCATGATACCCGGCCTTGTCTCACTATAATATTATCTAATGTCCCAAGATACATAATTAAATGGAAACAAGGACCTTTGTTCAAATAACCCATGCGCCATCTAGTCTACTGTTGAGTTACACTAGAAACTAGTAAAAGCTCCTGAAGACGCATCGAAAGCTAAAAGGTTTATATAAAAGTGATTAAATTACGTGCTATCATATGACGCTTAAGCCAACAAACTATAAGCCACAAATATTCATTTATACCTAGACTGTCAATTAACAATAGGCCTGCTCAATGGAAAATGGCAGGTATCCCTGTGATCCGCCCAACAATAGACTATCAGTTCATTGATGCTAAAAAGCTATACATATTTTATATTATTTATATTCTATATTTTACTGGTAGTAGGACCTCTTGTGAGTCCGCACGGGTAGGTACCACCGCCCCGCCTATTTCTGCCGTGAAGCAGTAATGCGTTTCGGTTTGAAGGGTGCGGCAGTCGTTGTAACTATACTTATATCTCAAGGTGTGTGGCGCATTTACGTTGTAGATGTCTATGGGTTCCAGGAACCACTTAACACCAGGTGGGCTGTGAGCTCGTCCACACATCTAGGCAATAAAAAAAAGACTAAGATTTGACGATGGTCAGTCATTAACATTCTAAAATTCCTGATAAATCTCTAAAAAGTCGATGTATGTTTAAGTATTCCTTATAGACTCCGAAACGATTGAATCAATTTCGATGTATATATTTATTTATTTATTGCATAGATTGGTTGACAAGCTCACGGCCCAACTAGTGTGGGCTGTAAGTAATCACATTAAGTGGCTACCGGAGCCCATAGACATCTACAACGCAAATGCCACCACCCACCTTGAGATATGAGTTCTAAGGTCTCAGTATAGTTACAACGGCTGTACGGCGAAACGCATTACTGCTTGATACCAGTAACACTTTCAGGAAGGCGTCAGATTAGCCTAGAAAGCGGCAAAGCAAAATGAGTCGAGGTTATCATCTTATGTCTTTCGGTTGACAATTATTAATCAGTTGTCTTTTTATCACTTTAAAGAATATTGGAAGTCAACCAAAATTCTATCATCAATGATGCGGAAATTCTAATTATGACTGGCAGTTTCATGTCAATATCAACAAGCGAACCTAATTAAAAACTGAACTAGAATTAGGTACCTATCTCTCGTATTTGGCGTTTGCAAATTGATTATTGTTTATATAGAGGTATTAGGTACATAACCATCAATTAAAATTAATAAACCAGTAGAATGCGTTGTGTCTCATCATTCATTCTCCTGCCCTTCTCCCAGTGACCTGGAGTCGGCGCAACATGTTTTCTCCTTCCATAGTTGTAAGGTTAGAGTTTATATAGTTTAAGTTCACTGTTTGTCTTCCTAATAAAATAAAATAAAAAAATAAAATAAAATACTCCTCTATCATATACAATAGTCCAAGAAATGTCTTCGTTTACTCCCCTCTTACACATATCGTCTTTCACGCAATCCATCCATTTCTTCTTAGGTCTAACTCTTCCTCCAATGCGTTGTGTCTATGCTTCAAAAAAGAGTGTAATCAAATAAAAAATGGGTTAAATAAAAATAGTAATGGAATATAAACCAACGATTTATATAATTATTTATGGTTTACTGTGCCCCCATCTCCGGAACTACTGATTCGAATTTCAGGTAGTTTTCACAGGTAGAAATAGATTGAAAATGTGAATATTAATATCATCTCTTTCCCCTGTTTCAAATGTATTTATTGTTTTTTTTTAACGCTGGGGAATCCATTTACTGATATCCGGTCGAGGGGGGTAACGGACCGAGCTATGTCGGACTCCGGCGCATCTTGAGAAGAAGAAGAGGAGAAGAGAAGGACCGAGGTCCTCCACCTCCCCCAATTTCTCACAGGAGACTACGCCTTGAAAAAGGCACGCGTGGCACTTGCCCCGCAGAACCGACTACCGACCTCTGTGCTTAGTGCGAGTTTTTTAACGGTCTCGATAACGTAAAAGTTAACCCAATTTTGTATGCAGTTGGAACAGCGCCCCTAGCGGCAAACGTAGGCAAACGTTCCCATTCCATACAAATATGAGCTAACTTTTACGCTATCGAGAACGTAAAAAAACTCGCACTAAGCACACTGTTTCAAATACCTAATACGCATTAGCAGCACGCGATATTGTAAAAATATGTTTTACCAAAGAAATATATTCAAAATTAGTTTAACAGTTTAATTTCGCGTTTTTTACGTGCATTACATCAAACATTAATAAAATTTTATCAGATATATCAGTCGACGAAACTGTATAAAGTATTCGATACATAAAAAAAACGCAATAAATAATTCGTAAGAAGCTTAATTTTCTCCACGATTCGAATCGCAGTGCTCATCAAAATTTCATTAGACGAACGAACATTTTTCATCCTTTTTTATTTTATCGAAAAACAACTACCGAACCGAATATAACTATACACACCGGGTTGAACTTGTAATAATGTTCTTTGATTCCAGGATCAACTGGTTAAGTACAACGGGCTCTCCGGGATGCAAGATAGAGAAATGCGACCTCACAAACTGGGAGTACGTGGGTAGAATAGCGTACACTGATTTCAGTATACGATTCTGACCGATAAAAATGAATGTCAAAAATATGAGGTGCTTGTTTTAAATGCTATCAAAATAAATATGATTTTACTTAATTTTGTTTCTTAGCGTTTCTTTATTGTTTTCATTAATTACTAATATACTATAATCATTTAAAATCTTATTAATTATACAATTTTTTTTGTAAATAAAACATTTTTTTTTTTAAAACTCTATATAAAATAAATTGCTGCTGATGGCGGTGTCTACGACACAATCCACTAGTCGTTAGAACTCCAGAGTGAGAAACCTCCGCACAATACGCACCGTATCGAGGATAACTGCCTTCTGTATCAGGCCCTTAACCCAGCTATGCAGCTATGCAATGAAAGTTTCATAAGGTGTTGACCGAAACTTTTCGCTATCAAACCGTGTACCGACACAACTATTGGAGCATTGATGGTTGAATCAACATGCCACATGGCGGTAGTCTCGTGGACCAGGTCTAAATATTTTATTGATTTGTCCTTTTCTGCCTTCATGAGGTTCTCGTCGTGAGGGTTGGTGATATCAACCAAAACTGTTCGACATGCAGACCGATCTATTATCACAACATTTGGCTTATTGGCAACAAGAGAACTATCCATGATAATAGATCGGTCCCAGTAAAGCGTAACATCACTATTTTCGAGAAGTGGTCGACGTTGGTATTGGTAATAAGGTACAGCAGAATCAAAAAAACCATATTTCAGAGGTTGTTGATGGATAATCCTACTTGATTTAGCTTAGCCACTTGGCTATGTTTATGTAAGTATTCACCATTAGCAAAACGAGAACAGCTAGAATCAATATGTCTAACAGACTCTCCCGGACGGTGACATGCTCGACAAATGTTAACCGTCCCATCCTTTAATATCTATTTCCGATAGTTGTTCATGATAACTTTGTCCGTAATTGGAAAAATGAAACCTTCAGTTTTCCCAAGGAGGCTACTGAATCGTAACCAGGCCGCAGAAGCTAATTGTTCTATATTTACTTAATTATATATAATTACAGGGTATTAATACATACAGGCAAGCACAGAAATTATGAATTCCATTAAAAGTATTTAAATACCGTAAATTTTACTGGTGGTAGGGACCTCTTGTGAGTCCACGGGGGTAGGTACCACCACGCTGCCTATTTCTGCCGTGAAGCAGTAATGCGTTTCGGTTTGAATGGTGGGGCAGCCGTTGTAACTATACTGAGACCTTAGAACTTATATTTCAAGGTGGGTGGCGCATTTACGGGGTAGATGTCTATGGGCTCCAGTATCCACTTAACACCAGGTGGGCTGTGAGCTCGTCCACACATCTCAGCAATAAAAAAAAATGATCACGTGGGTGGCAGAATTCAACTAATGATATTTAAAGATCCCGAACCTTACCGCCGAACAGGAGGTAAAACCCACCAATTGGAAGTAAACAATTTTCGAATTCTCCTTTTCATTGAAATTGACCATGAATGTTCTTCCTCCATATTGGTCATCACTATCGTTCATGAACACGAGCAGTACTTAGAATCGCTCGCTACCTCTGTAAAGCTCCCCAAACAACTTAAGAGACAAGCACCCAACTCGTAGAAGGCTTGTTCGAAATATGCCACAGGACTATTTCATAATAAGTATAGAATGGAAAAATAGCATGAAAATAAAAATATCCAAAATTATTTCACAATCAGTTTATTAATGCATAATCTACAGATAAAATTATGTACAAAAACAATCAGCCCTGCAAATCTAGTGGATCACTTATATACATGTGTATCACTATCTTTATAATCTTGTTATAGAACAAGATGGCGTATAATATAAAAAAAAAAACTATAAGACCCTAAATTTGTATAAAGACAGCGAAGACATTAAATTCGTAAAATGTGGAATTTCTATTCAAAAAACAAAAAATCCACCTTGTCCCTTGTCATGGCTATCTTAATTTTGTTAAATTGTGTTTTACATACACAATAGTAATTTAAAAGTTTTTAGTGGAAATAAGTAGGTATTTGTGATATGTACCGAGGCTTCAATGTGTTAAAATGTGACAACATTGAAAAAAATCGTTTCAAATATTACTATTAATTTGTTTGTTATATTTTATGAAAGTAGCGGTACCTATGAAGAAATGATTTGGCGTTGTTGAAAATTGTCCCCAATTTTTTGACAGTTTCATTCCATTTCACACAGATAATTTTAAAATACAGCGATCCATTTTGGAGAAATAGGTATGTAATAAATTAAATAATTCCCGAGGTAGATTAATTCAATACGTATATCATATCTAAGTGTATCTAAAATATATTTTGTAAACATTAACATAATATGTATAAACATCTATATGAATTTTCTTCTATTTACAAAATAAACATGTAAAATTAACAGTTTACAAGTTGCTTTATATGCGATCCCTGTGTTCAATTATGAAAAATTTAACATCGCTCATAGATTATGTGATATTTTTTACAGAATTGTTGTTGGTTATTATTAGAAGATTTCGATATCACTAACGTAGCGCCATAAAACAAATAGATGACTTTCAAGTGCCTACTGCAAATAGTTTTGTTTCATATGATATTTATCGGGATTTATACAATTTTTAGTATTTAATTATTTTCAGTTCTCCAAATAACGAAATAATATAATTTACGAATTGTATTGTATATACGACACATATGGCTTCTTTATAATAATATACGCACTAGGTACTCTAATGTTTACAATTTTTTGTTGTAAAAGTATTTTAGGAGTAATGTGAAGAATATAAAATGATACTGATACTTACGGAGGTACAGAACCTCTGGTCGTATTATTGGAATGTCAAAAGCGAGGTCATCGAATATCATAAACTGTTCTTCAGAAACTAAGCTTGAAAAAGGTTATGTCTTAACGCTCAGAGAACACCGTGCAGAAGATTACATTATAGGATTTAATTTTACGAGGTGCACAATGGGAAACGCTACTTGAAGTAAGAGAGATTGAGGTAGACGAGATTTTTTGATTATTATTTGATAGTCTTTGGTGATCATGATTGTCAAAGTTTGAGGGAGGTACCATCTCGCACAATTGTTTAGGGCAATTTCTATGAAACATAATAAAAGTAGACCTAAAAGCCGTAAATGAGTTGTTACAAATTCACTCAAAAAACTAGGATCCCAAATAATTCGAAAACCAAATTTTTTTAGTAATAATTTGTTGTTTTTATTCGGAAGCCCGGCTTTGAGGCGAGACCATTACTCTCACTCAGTACTATTAAGTTTTATCTTTAACGAAAATCTTTAGTAACGAGAGAATTTCCGTCGTGTCACAAACACCGCAGCTTTTCAAAATCAATTTCCGTTTTAGCTTCCTTCCGTTCCGTTTTAGCTTTCTACGCAAATTTAATTTCATATCTGAACGTTATACTAACAAAATTATTCGTAGTCCTTGAATTAAACAAATATGTAATAATCTTATTTTACAGTTATATTACTTTTTTTAAATCAAAGATAACATTTGCGCTTTTGTCGTTCTAAGCTTCCTTCATTTTGTGTACGAAATGGTCATTCAAATATTCGTAATATCAGTAATTTGATAACTAATTAGCCTAAGCAACTAATAGACAAACGGTTATGTATATGTATTGGTGCATATGATATGTCATTGTTCTACATACAAATGGAACTGATGAGCTGAAAAAGATTTGCAGTTTTATATACAGTACCGACATTTCATGTGTACCAACATAATATAATTGTTTGCTATCTGCTAATGATTAGGCGCTCTAATTTTAAATTAAAGTAATTCTTTGTTGGAAGTTTGATAAATTAGAAGGTATTCAATGAAGTGAGTTTGTTTTAAAAAAAAAGTAGTATTACGGGAATGTTTTTTTTCTGATATATCACTAGAAAATAATTTAGTTTTGTTATAACGACCCGGCTTCAGCAAGCCGTTTAGTAAACGTCTGCTCCAATCTCTTGGAGTCGCGATCTAGCGAAGTCGTCCTCCAGACTAGACTTTGTCTTCGGGCTGCAGAGGTAAACTAGCGTCTTGTCTTCTCCCCTCTTTAGCGGCGGCAGCAAGGGCTCTTTTATGTCTCTTCTTAGTTCTTTCTTTGTGGACAAATAGTCTTAGATAATGACACGGGAAAACTACGCATTCTCCGTCCGGTTCCTCGGCGTCAATGTAGACTCCTCGGACGAGGATCGAATTGGAACAGTTCAATAAGACGAGAAGGCAGAAACTGACGATATGGGTGCACCAGTTGCTGAATTTCGGCCAATCTGTTAAAAAACAAATAAATTTTCAAAATATATTTAATTTTTATTTTATTTAAATTATTTTCCTAACTTGACTAGCTGTCATCCGCGGTTTTGCCTGCGTGTTCAAGGAATAGTGTCGATTATTTTTTCTATAGTGTCACGGAGTACACCTAAACACAATAAAACAGTAAGTATCCCGTTGGAAGGTTATGTTTTTTTTTTCGGAATCAAAAGTAACCGAAATCACTTTCCTGAACCAAAACTGTAATAAAAAAAATACATGTCAATTGCCGTTGTTTCATTTCGACCTGAAAGAGGGACAAACAAATACACTTTCACGTTTATAATATGATATTAAGCATGGATTTTGGGTAGTTAGTGTAAACGAGGAATTGGGTAAGAATAATAATTTTGAATTGCTTTTTTTTACCTAAGCTGAGAGCCTTGAGAGGCTATTTCACCATAACCTTAACTAGTACGTGAGCTCACGGCTCAAACCTGACGACGTTGCTAACACGAACCCTAGCAATCGCCGTGCTTCGCAGAATCTACCACCGGATCAGAAACGCGACCCACTGAGAAGATCCGGCGAGAAACTCAGTGGGCTGTGTCTGAGGGTTAATTTATTTAAGGACGATGACCGGATATTTAATTTGCCTATACTTTACTATACATAAATACGAACCAGGGAAGAAATAAACATTGAGCAAGCCCCACACTCCTCGCCAGACGTTGACCGTCGCGAAAAACGACACGAGATGGTATACGTCGGCCAGGAGGAGTCTCGGCGCGCCTCGGAGACGTGCTGCAGCCCAACACATCGGGACTTGAAGAGAGAACGTCATAATAACCAGCGCGTAACCTAGTGCCTGAAAAAAAAACAGTCATTAATCTTAGCTTTATGGTATGGACATGTGATGAGACGAAATGAAAATGAGGTTGGTAAGAGAGCGTTAACTATGAATGTGGAAGGATATAGAGGAAGAGGTACACCTAAGAAGAAATTATGGATAACGCGAAAGACGATATGGGTAAGAGGGGAGTGAGCGAAGAAATGGTATATGATAGAAGAGTATTGAAGAAGAAAACATGTTGCGCCGACCCCAGGTGACCGGGAGAAGGGCAGGATAATGAATGAATGAATGAATCTTAGCTTTAAGGAGCCACCATCCATCCATCTTATACTGAACGGGTGCCCATAGAATACAACTTGAATATTGACGGTAGGTACCACTGCCCTGCCTATTTCTGCCGTGAAACAGTAATGCGTTTCGGTTTGAAGGGCGGGGCAGCCGTTGTAACTATACTTGAGACCTTAGAACTTATATCTCAAGGTGGGTGGCGCATTTACCTTGTAGATGTCTATGAGTTCCAGTAACCACTTAACATCAGGTGGGCTGTGAGCTCGTCCACCCATCCGAGCAAGAAAAAAAAAGTAATACACTGCATAAATAATTTTTAAATATAGCATGCCTTGATTATTTCAGAATTTGAACTCTAATTAATGACTACTTCACGGCCGAAATAGGTAAGATTTTTTCATTGGGTCGCGATTCCTATCCGGTGGCAGATTCTGCGAAGCACAGCTCTAGCTAGGCCTAGTGCTAGCAAGTTCTCTCGGATTGAGTGCATGAGCTCACGTCCCCGTCCGAGCGCAGCTAGCGTAGCCCCTTAGGCTACCAGCGAATAAGTAGGGAAATAAAAAGAATTCGTCAACTGATTTAGATACGTTTATGTCTAATATCCTTCGTGTCTAGAAACCCTAGTACTATTAATTGTGCAGTGCGAAAATACCGATATCCATTTTGTATACTTCAGACGAGCTTACTGCTAACATTATACGGATGTATAAAAAATTCAACGATTATTATCTATATATTAATACGTGAAGCAAAAACTTTGTATCCCTTTTTACGAAAATGACGCGGACGGAGGAGTATGAAATTTTCAACACTTATAAAGAATATAGAGAAGAAGTGCACAATGCTAATATTTTTTTAAAATAATGCATAACAGATACATTATATTATTAAAGAAAACATTACACACACTACATACCATGTATTTGACGCACGCACGCATGCATACTATTTTATTGTCAAACTTTTGTTCTCGACGTCTGTGGTCAAATTGAGAATAGATTAAATATTGTTTGTCTTTATCAATATTTTTTTATAGTGTAGCCTTGGCGAAATTTGTAATTATAGACGTATACAATACAATCATACTAGTGTACCAACTTATACAATTCCAATTAATTATAGTCGAATTTCGACTACTGCGGGACCTCTAGTAAGTATAAACTCGTAATATTATTTTGTTATAACGTAAACAATTAGTTCACAATAGACTTAATGTAGACATTCCGATTGTCTTTATACTTCCCTTATCATGTTTGTGACGTTTATTTATAAACTACTGCATTATTCAGATAATCGACGCTTTCAAAATTATCTAGTGTCACTACACATACTATTGTACGTCTCTGTTATTATTTGTACGAGTAATAGCAAACGTTCGCCTCTTTCTCTTACTATTTCCAGATCTCTCATTTCGAAAAGCAGCTGTTAAATTAATAGCACAAGTTTAAGCGCTTCATGTGCTTTTTTTTTATTGCTTAGATGGTTGGACGAGCTCACAGCCCACCTGATAGACCATAGACATCTACAACGTAAATGCGTCACCCACCTTGAGATATAAGCTCTAAGGTCTCAGTATAGTTACAACGGCTGCCCCACCCTTCAAACCGAAACGCATTACTGCTTCACGGCAGAAATAGGCAAGGTGGTGGTACCCACCCGCCCGGACTCACAAGAAGTCCTACCACCAGTAATTACGCAAATTATAATTTTGCGGATTTGATTTTTATTACACGATGTTATTCCTTCATTGTGGAAATCAATCGTGAACATTTGTTAAGTACGTATTTCATTAGAAAAATTGGTACCCACCTGCGGGATTCGAACAAAGGTGCATCGCTACATACGAATGCACCGGACGTCTTATCCTTTAGGCCACGACGACTTGCTTATTAAACTCTTTTTAATTATACAATATATTTTTAAATACGTAACAAAAAATAGGTTAACGTTGCTCGCGAGACTTCCGACAAAATCCACTAGTGATTAGGTTATTGTGAGAAACATTCTCATAATAAATACCATTATTATTGTATAATCATTACCTTTTTTTTGTTCTTTATATAATATTGTAGGTACTATGGCAACACTTCCAGAAATTATAATATATATATATAATAAATTATAATAATACTTCTATAATTGAGGTGACATCTGCCATGAACTTTTGTCAATTTGTCAATGTTTTGTATTGATGATCACTTTGTTGGTGCAACTTAATAAATAAATAAATAAATAAATAAAATTATTCGTATATAAAAAAAATTTAAAGCACTTACGCATTTCACATCATTGTTGATCGTTTCAAACTCCACTATTAATGCTACAATTTCGTTGTGTCAAAAATCTTTTATACCTACTGTAAATAGCTTTACACTGTTACAATGGACGAATATTTATGAATGAATACTTAAAAAAAATCTAATATTTAAAAAAAAAGACATGCCCGCTGAGTTTCTTGGCAGTTCTTCTCAGGACGGAGGCTACTTTTTGTGAATTGGCGGTAGTGTACAAGTATGTTGAATAATTTTTTTTTTATTTGATTTGAATTCCGTGATAATATCCGAAACGGCTGAGACGCTCGGCAGATTCACATATTTATAAAATACTAGCTGACCCGACAAACTTCGTATAGTATACCTATATATATTTTTTAATAGGTTTGGGTGTGGATGCGCCCTTGTCACCGAAATCTTAATTAATAAAAACCTTTAGTTAACTGATCGATTTTTACTTTTTTTTTGTACACAAACCTTGCTATAACGAACAAAAAAAAAGAATTATCCAATTTGTGGCCGGCGCGGCGGCGTTCTGAGATTATGCACGTACATACTTTACGCTTATTCATCTGTATATATATAGATAATGAATGTGTAAATATAAATCACAGTTCACCTTTAAATAATTTGAGCACAAAATCAAATAATTTTTTTCAGTACTCTGCTATATATAATTAAGAGGCTGCTAAAATGTACCCTATAAATAAATCGTAATCTGTTGATTGCTGTCCTTTGTTCACCCCTCTGAATGATAAGATAATATTATATTACCTAAGAATGACATATTACGAAGGAGCCATTGTACATACAATAGGTGATATGAACTAGGGTTGTATTTGTCAAAGATTAGAGAGGCGCCGCATGTGCGCCGTCCTTTATATGAAAGTATTGATTTAATTTAAGGAAAGTATTCACGCGCTCTTTATTTGGAAATGGAAAATTTTGTGCTGGCTTCAATAGATAATATTAGCCTACGTAATACTAAAGAAATATCTGAAGCGGATAATGTTAAAGGCACATAAGAAAACGTTGAGCTAGACAAGGATCTATACATAAAACTGGTTGTATTTATAGTATAGGATAGATGTATAGCATGCATAGATGCACAGGATCTTCGGTTGTGACAGTAAATTACGGGAAAATAAACGGAAAAATAACGCACGTACCAACATTAGGTACATTGCACCAAATTATCGAGACACATCAACTTGGATGAATTGATCATAATAATGCTCAGTAGTATTTTTTATTGATGTTAAAGAATCTCACAACCTGCCTGGCAGCGCTGGTCCGGTAATCATAATAACACCCCGCCTATTTCTATCTCAAAGTTCTAATGAGTTTCCATTAACTAATACTTCGACTTTATACCTCAAAATTCCGGCCTTCTCAGCTATATGGCTTAGATGTGTAAAAGAACTGACGGTCTACCTGGTGGTTATTAAAGTGATGACCGAAGTCTGATCTGCAGGCTTCGGTAATCATATCAACCAACCGAAATGCTGTCACTCACCATGAGACGTGAGTTCTAAATTTCTATTTTATAATACAAGTTATTTTTCAAACGGAAACGCATAATTATATAACGGCAGAAATAGGCAGGGTGGTGGTGGTTTTATTTTTTTAGCGCTGGGGAATCCGTTTGCGGATACCGACTACCAAAGATAGAGACAAGTGGAGAGGAGTTGTGCAATGGTAAACGTCACCGAACAAAACACGACCTTCAGATACGAAGATGCGGATTCAGAAGACATAGGTACTTTCAAATGGTCTTTACTTTCGCACCGATCTAATCCGGATCCAAAGATGTAAATAACGAAGATTAACGAGGCGTTTTAAGCTTTCGCGGCTACGTATATTACACACACTAATATTTAACGGATACGATCTTCAGATGTAGGTAATAAGTTACCCATATTTCGGTGATTACGGGTAGCTTATTGAATAGTCTACCGAGTTTACATATTAGCATGTGTAAGATGTATAAGTTTTTTAGGGTAAAGTAAGTAAGGCCAGATGATCTTACATGACGATAGTTTCGACTTTGAATATTAATGAGGAGTTACTGGTGCACATCCTTGGCCGCCTCCACAATCTCCCTCCAAATCCTACTACAACTTCCCCGTAAACCAACCTTATCAACAATATGATCAATAAAACTTTTTCTACTTGACCCTTGGGCTATTGTGGCCCAGTGTCCTGATGCGTGGCGTTCATGTGTTCGTACCGGAAAAAACAGAATAGCCACTATCCAAACGAGATTGTCACACGATTGACGACGAGCAACATTGAGTTATCTATAAAAGAGTTCTCAGATTCTATTATAATAGAGGGAGCATCCTAAATATTAGACTACAAGGCAAAATCAATGCAGAGTTGGGGAAATCGATAAAGAGAAGTTCTTCCATCGAGCGTGTGAAGACATTTCTTGGCAAATTTGCGGTAGGCAGCGGCTTGGCTCTGCCCCTGGCATTGCCGAAGTCCATGGGCGACGGTAACCACTCACCATCAGGTGGGCCGTATGCTCGTCTGCCTACAAGGGCAATAAAAAAAAAACAGTCGATGGTCCGAATGTTATTGATCGGAACATGTACGTACGCAAACATATCTTGAAAATGTCCTTAGATGCAGACATCTATGAAAAATCTTTTGTTCAATAATAGCTATTCGCCACGCATACTACATATGCATATGGTATATAGGTACAGTAAACTAATTTAAGTGGAACTGGATATGTTGTATGATCTGATACGAAAATAGTCAAAAGAAATCACTATGTGCTTCATCTATAAAAAAACGGACGAGACGAACGGACAGAACAAGGGGAAAATAGATATGAAGAAAACAGCTGTACCGCTATGGCGAAGGAAAACTACGAATAGAAAAATATAGGAAACAAGACAAACCTTTGTTAGAAGGCAATCTGACAATTAGAAATAAAGTGTTTTGGATGTGTATTGGAGTATATAGACTACAATAATTTTATATGGGTTGGACTGCGAGCTCGTAAGGCCCTAAATCGCAAATAAACAGCCTGTGTGGTTTCATTGGACTTGATCAGCGGAAGTAATTAATAAGTGGTCAGCACTAAGAATAGCTGTAAAATTCCATAAATATCCCTCATTATTCAATCAACTAAAAACGGGTAGAGTTTCAGGAAACATTAGTAGCTGATGAGTTGAATTACTTGAAAGGAAGTTGTGGGTGCACAATTAGAAAACCAAAGAAGAAATACAAAAAAAAAATACAAATTCTGTTAGTTTTAAGAATCTCTTTCGTTGGGAACTTTATGTCCTGAGAGGTGTGTTGACCAAAAATGGATTTAGATTTCGACGTGTTAGATTTACTGTTTGTAGATTGAAAGTTTATAATCTGTTGAATTTGAAATAGAGATTATTCCAGAGAAGCTATTTGCTAATGATATTAACAAAGAACCGACGATACTAACATTCCTAGAAGAATTTAAAAAATAAAGAAAAAAGTCTCCAAAATGACGTCTGACAATACAAAAAATACAAAAGTGATTACAGAATATACCCAAAATTAATTCAATGGAAACTGCCTTGCGGAAAATCTTTATTTGTTGCTTTGTTATCAACTTAATCGAAATAACCAAATTACCCAGCTGACCGTTACTAGTCCAAGGTAATAAAATGACTGTTGAAATACAAACATTAATATACACACTACGTACTAGCACTTGTGTTGAGGGGACACAAGACTGCTGAGAGGAAGAATCAATTGCGTGGCGAATGTACAATGGCCATTGACTCAATACAGCGTATATCGTGCAAGCGGGAAAATAGCATTTCTAGATTTCATTGTAGTCAGAAAATTTAGTGAAACAGATACTTAAACTAATTTTTATATTACAGAGCCAAAAATAATATGTCAAAACTAAGAACATATTTAATTAAGATGTAATAAACTAACATTAATGTAATACCTAAACATACAAAAGTAATGATGCAATAAGATTTTTTTTTGTTAAATAAAATCTGTATAAATTATGTAAACAAACTTTGTAAGTCTTGTTTTGTTATTATATTTGTATAATATTTCTGATTTCGTTTTATCTTAAGACAACTGTAATGTTATTTACAAAGATTGAAATATTAGGGATTTCTGAGGCTTTATAGGGATAATAGGCCCCAGAAATCATTAGTTTCTAAGCGATATTTTTTGTGCCTAGATACTAAAAACATTCCTTAAATGTAGAAACCTTGTACCACCCATGAAAGTCGTCGTGGCCTAAAGGATAAGCATAATTAACATTCTTTTACCAACCTTATTTTCATTTCGTCTCATCACATGTCCATACCAACCCAAACGCGCACTTCTCAACTTCTATGTCACATCTTCCACTTTCTGACTTCCTCTAACATATTCATTCCGTATTCTATCCATTCTCCACACATCCATCGCAACATTCGCATCTCTGCTGCATGCAATCGCCTTTAATCCGCCACTTTAGTGATCCAACAAGCTGTTGAGTCTTGTTGAAGTTTATTTAAATATTGACACATTTATACACGTATATACATGTCAATATTATATAAATATACATGTCAATATGACTAGAACAGAAATACTCCTTAATATTGATGAATTTGACGGAGCGACTTTTGACGGAATGGAAAAAGGAATAATTCAAATGTGCACGTGAATTTCACGAAAAGGATAACGTACATAAATCATTTCAATGAAAAAGCCTACCAATGGAGTACTAAAGTAAACGAATCGTCAGGAATACCGTATTTTTTCAGGTATGAGGGGATTTATTCTGGAATAGCTTTTAAGGCTACCAGCAAATAGGTTGGGGAAAAAATTAGGCATTACGATTTTCAGCAATCACACAAATCGAACTACAAGAGAATAATTTAAAGGCTTATCATAATTTATAGGCCCCCTAAAATTGTAAATAATCAAAATTTTCACCAATTGCAAACCAATTTTCTCATATTGGGACATCATTAGCTGTGTCATATCTATAGGCACTCTGACTTTATCAAGCCAAATCCTCTCCTAACTTACCAATGAAATCCACAAAGATTTAACTAGGTTGTCTGGTAAGATAAAGATGTCCAGTAGAGCCCAGGAGCCTCGCCACACGAACACCACTAGCGAGCCAACCACGCTCACTGAGAACACGCAGTCCAACACGTAGAGCGCCATGTCTTTACTGTTCTGTAAGAAATTTTAATTTTAATAATCTTAATAATAATAATCGTTGGTCTCCAACGTAGGAGAACAACATTATTTGAGTAATAACTGGTATTAGGACATATTGTTGGCCCGCACGGTTAAGTATAGTGTTCCAGATTAAAGTGTGAACAATCTTTTTACGAAATAATACTGCCAATAAGGAAGTATAAGCCTCTGTACATATTATATCAATAAAGTCCAGAGATTAAGCCACGGTATCATCATCATTATCATTAGACTACAGAGGTTCACAACTGGATCATCACCATCATCTTAGGCCTACTGTGGGCCTTAGCCCGGTCCAGTATGTCTCTCCAAACTCTTCTTTACATGACTTTCTCCTTCCACTTTTTGACACCAATTCCTTTGTAGGTCCTGCTTTACGCCATTTAAGCATCTGAGATTGGGACTGCTACACCTTCCGTGGCCATCTGGTTTGCCTTATACTAGTTGTTGAATTCTGGTCTACATTCTAACTACATCTCAGGCATTCAATTTCAATAGTTTTTTATGATATCATACAACTCATGCCTAAATCGCGTCCAGAATAGATCGTTTTCCTGCACAGTCCCGAATATTCTTCAAAAGATCTTCGGCTCGAACACAAGTAGTTGGATGTAGGATACTCAGACCAAAATGTCTATAGGAACCTATCCCTCAACGCTATAGCAAATTTATACGGTGTGTGAGTAAGTGTATTAGTCATGAGGCGTCTGAAGCAAAAGAACTTGAAGGGTGTGATGAAGTGTTAACCCAGGTCCTCAAATATAACATGCAGCCCAATAAAAAAATCCTTCTTTTTTTTTTTTTTTTTTTTCGGGTAGAGGGCCGAACCTCCTACGAGGTCCCCGCGCAATAGGGGCGCGCGGGGTATGTGAGACTCAACGATCTGCATGGTGTTGTGAGCAGACCGCGGGCCCAAGGATTTTAGGACCCACCCACTAAACGACTCCCCTGCACTCTTACATCCGACGTCCGATCCCCTCCGAGGTCAGAACCCGGATGAGGTAGGGGGGCTACCGCGGTCAACACTACAACCAGACGGCGTGGCTCACCCCAAGGACGCCCAGCCGACGGAGCCTTCGAGGCGAATCGAAGGCTCTGAAACGTCGGCCGTCTCGGTACGGCAGCCCGTCGGGACGCCCAGACGGTGCCGCTGGTGTCCCGGAATACCCCGCTGGACCAGAACCAGCCTGCCGGGTCGGGACGCGATACACCGTCAACCGGTCGCTCTATTCACTCCACGGCAGCGCGCTAGAGTGCTGGTAGCGCGCCGCGCGGCCTCACCCCCTCAGGTCGCCCTTTGACCTTCACCGGGGGGAGGCCGCTACCTACAGGGGCCGGGACGTACGGGCGTATTCCCGCCTCCAGCCCCCGGCTCGACGGCGACGGATCGGTGCGGAAAGGGAAGAGCTCTCCCTCTCTCGCTCCGCCGCCTCCTTCTGCGAAATGGTGGACTCGCAGAAGTCGAGCATCGCCTTCCAGGACGCGTCGCTGCCGAGCATCGTAGCCACGACGCACGGCATCGAGAGGTCCTCTCCTATGACCGCGACGAGGGCGGCGCGTTGCTCGTCGAATCCAGAGCAACGCGCCAATGTATGTTCCGCTGTGTCATACTCGTCGCGGTCAGCGCAGTGGTGGCACTGCGCCGTCGGTTCCCTTCCGGCTATTTTGAAAAGGTACCGGCCAAAACAACCATGGCCGGTCAACATTTGCGTCAGCCGGAAGGTGAGGCATCCGCGGTCGCGGCCCACCCAGTCCGCGAGAACCGGGCGGACCGCCTCGACGGTACGGAGGCCGGCCGACGGGTCCGCCAAGCGGCGAGACCACGCCTCCAGCACGGACCGCTGAGATTGGAGCCTCCGCGCTCGAACTACTCCTTCGCCGGGGCGCCCTTCCCCCCTAGAGCGAAGGTCGCTACGCCACCGGTAATCGGCAGCGAGCGCCTCCGCCTCCAGGTCCCAGGGTGGCGCCCCGGCGAGCAAGCACGCCGCCTCGAAGGAGACGGTGCGGTATCCTCGGATCGCCCTGACCGCGATCGCGCGCTGCGGACGTCGCAGCGCCGCGACGTTCTTGCGGGTCAGGGCGTGGCACCATACGGGAGCCCCGTATAGTGCCATCGACCGCACCACCCCCATGTAGAGGCGGCGCGCCACCTGATCGGGACCCCCGACGTTTGGAAGCAGCCGGCTCAAAGAGCCGGCCGTCGCCATCAGTCGAGGGCCCAACTTCGCAAAGTGAGCGCGGAAGTTCCACCGACCATCCAGTTCAAGGCCGAGGTACCGAAGACCGGTCACCCCGACCCCGACGTGGACGCCTCTGATCACGAGGTGGGCACCCAGAGGCGGCGCTCGTCCCGGCCCGTGAAACAACAGGGCCTGGGTTTTGTCGAGCGCCACCTCGAGTCCCAGCCGTCGGATCCTTGTGACGACGTGTGCCACGCCTGCGCACGCCAGACGGGCAGACTCCCGGTAGTCCCTCCCCGGAGCCACGACCAACGTGTCGTCGGCGTAACAAATTACGCTCAGCCCGGGGAGGGGACCCCGTACGACGCCCCGCAGGACCCAGTCGTAGCCGATGTTCCACAGCAGGGGGCCCAGGACAGACCCCTGCGGAACACCGCGCTCGACGGGGAAGCGGTACATCGCCCCACCGTGTCCGATGCACTGGATCGACCTGCCCTCGAGGTAGGAGCCGATCAGTCGGCGGAGGTATGCGGGGACGCCGTGATACTCCAGCGCCCCCGCGATCACCGACCAGGGCAGGGTGTTGAAGGCGTTCCTTACATCTAAGGATAACGCCATCGCCACCCCGCCCCGGGATACGGCTTCGTCGGAGAGGGCACGCACGCGCAGAATTGCGTCTATCGTCGAGCGGCCCTCTCTGAAGCCGTACTGTTCCGCCGAAAGATCGGGACCCGTCTCGGTCAGGTGCCGGACGATGCGGGCCGCGACGATCCTCTCGAGCATCTTGCCCGCTTCGTCCAGCAACACGATGGGGCGATAGCCCGCGGGTGAGTCCGCGGGGCGCCCGTCCTTCCGCAGAAGGACCAGTCTGCCCGTCTTCCATTTCGACGGGAACCGTCCCGACTCGAGGCACGCTTCGAAAAGCCCCCCGAGCCGGTCCCCTAGGGCCTCGAAGGCCAAGCTCCAGACCCGGCCGTGAACGCCGTCAGGGCCGGGGGCCGCGTCCTTCGCTCTCATTCTGGACACGGCCGCATGGATCTCCGCCCCCGTGATAGGGAGGGGGCTCCTCGGCAGCGGGAACGCTGGGGCGACGCGGAGGCGTGCCCCACGTGGCGTCCATCTGGGGGGGCTCAAAGTCCCCCCCTGCTGCCGGCGGGAAGAGTGCCGCAACAATTTCCCGCAGCTGCCGAGGCTGGAGCCGCTCGGTCACCGGGAGCGCCCACGGCTGCAGTTTCCTGCGAACCATCTTGTATGGGCGCCCCCAGGGATCTTCGTCGAGCGACTCCAGGAGAGTCTTCATGCTCTGCTTCTTGGCCTCGCCGATGGCCAGCTGCAGCGCCGTCTGCTTTAAAATCCTATCACTGGGAACTCAATTGTAAATGATCGTGATGTAAATGATAACCTCTTAGATCCGTTGCCTTTGTAAAAGGTATTTATTTGCTTGTCAAAAACTTGACCTTGTTATAATTTGTTTTCAGTGCAAACAGCACAGCAGTCAGTTTATAGTTTGATTGGAAGATTTATGGCCTTTTATTTTTGTAAAATAAAATATTTAACCACCTTTTTTATATTTACGACCAAGATTAAGACTTAGGCATATAGAGAAATTATTGAATTTTCGGACTGTAATTGATTTGTCAATATAAATGTAAGTCAATATAATTTAGTATGAATACTGGTTTCGAAACAGATGACCGTGTGTTTAAATATTTAAAAACCATACACAAAAAATTGGAACTTATAAAAATAACCGGATACTCTGGATACAAATGGGCACACCGCACTTCCCTTTTTTTATTCGGCTCGAAGGACCAAAAAAGGGATGTACAATATGTCCAGGCTTCCCTTTTGCTATGTTAACGATAAGAAATCGGATCACTTGAGAGACTATTTACTGATAAACCTAAACTAACTGATAGATGATATGGTACAAATAATTTTATGCGAGTAGGCGATGACTTTTTGATGGCGGTATAAAAATTTAATACGAAAACACATTTTTTTTTATTTTGTATTCACTGATAGCCTCGAGGAGCTTTATTAATTTCTCTGGGTTGGTAAGCGAGTTAACAAAGCTTAGCCTGAGAGTATTTAAACCTAGCTAGGCCTAATTAACTTCAGCTCGAAGCAGGGGAGCGCTTTGCTGAATATACCCCCGGAGCGAAATCGTGAGCAACTGAATAGATCCGGCGAGAATCTCAATGGGTTGTGTCTATTGTTAAGTTTTAGCGCCGTTTGATCTCGCGTTTATTTTTTTCATTTTATTAATTCCTACGTTTCAAATACATTATTTTTTTCGTTGTGACGATTAAAGTTTTATTTGTCGACATTCTAGTATCGTGCGACCTACCGCACTATTGTCTCACACATCCTTACGGATCCATCAGATCCAATAACCTTTGCATTAGACGCCTTTAGTTCTAACACTAGGAGCAGGCTTAGGGACCCCGGTAACCGTACTCGTCGAACTCGACAAAGAGTTCGCCGTGCAACCTAACCCATGAATCAGCCCGCTGAGTTTCTCGCCGGATCTTCTCAGCGGGTCGCGATTCCGATCCGGTAGTAAATTCATTCGCGAAGCAGCTGCTCTTGAGCTGTTAGGTCTCCTTCAGAGGCGTTCGGGTAGCTGTTAGCAAATCCCACCCCTCCTGGCTGAGCCTTTGATCGCCCGGCTGTCCTGGTGAAACTGGAAAGGCCTCCGGGCCACCAGTAATACTTCAATCATACAAAAAAAACTATTGTCTTAGTCTAGTCTCGCGTTAAGCCGTAAATTGAATTTGAATATTTTAAATCTTACGTTACCAATAAATTATTAGTAAAATATACAATTGACATATCTGCTAGGCCTACATAAGTGAATCAAGTAAATAACTGAGTTATTTGGAAACGGAAGGTCAGGTCCGGGTTATTTATTTCTTGCTATGATGGATTAACAAGCTCACGGCTCAGCTGGTGTTAAGTGTTTGCAGGAGTCTATATATGTACCTCAACAACGTAAATACCGCCACATACCTAGAGATATGAGTTCCCAATCTCGGTTTTACAGTACAACGGCTGCCCCATCCTTCAATCCGCAATGCATTACTACTTTACGGCAACAGGTAGGTGGAGGTATCTACTTACTCTTGCGGGCTCACGATAGGATACTACGCCAAAAATCTTAGCAAAACAATATTTGACGGGTAGATTTTGAGTTACACCTATTAATGCATAATATATAATTGACTTCGATTACATAGTTCTTATTTTAATTAGTTGAAGTAGGCTTTCTTTTTTGGTAAAATGTTTGTATTATTGTCTCATCTAGTTATTTTACGTATTTTCAACAGCCTTTAATGACGTGACGCATAATCAGGTTTGTTCTATTGTAAGGTTTCAGACATTCATGTAAGTGTATAAAAACAATACAACGTAGAAATATTTGTTTAACGGTAATAAAAAGTTATATTTACTTAATGTTTTTTACAATAATGTTTTGATCATTACTAATTTGTATTATTCTGTGTTGTTATTTTGAAGTGGCAGTGAAATCTTTCACAATTTAAAAGGGAGTTCCCCTTTTTTTTGTTCCCTACCTATTCGCTAGTAGCCTAAGGCGCTATGCCAGGTACGACCGGACGGATAGGCGATGGAACTCACGGGGTCAATCTGAGAGAATTTGCTAAAACTAGCCCCAGCAAGAGCAGTGCTTCGCAGAATCTACCACCGGATCGGAGTCGCGTCCCACTGAAAAGATCCGGCGATAAGCTCAGTGGGCCGTGTCTATGGTTTAGTTCGCTCGTCGAACTCTTCGTCATAATCGACGAGGACGGTGGCCGGTGCTTGAGGGTCCTAAAAGCACCGAGAGTGAATCCGGGGGATCCGACAAAACATGTTTCGGGTGACGGCGGCTTTGCGTTGCCCCGTCGCGATCGGATATGGGTTCATATTTTTTTTTTAATATTATAGTGATCCGAGACAAATCACACACGATAATCTAGCCCCAAACTAAAATTATGCACCAGAGACTGATATAAATATGATACTATATACGTTTGAATATATACATTGATAACGAAACACCCAGACAAAGAGCAAATAAATTTGTTCATTGCGCGAATATCTGGTCGATGTGGGACCCTCGTTCCAGCAGTCAAGGGATCTACTACGAAAACGAGTCGATCACCCTAAAGTACCCCTATAGGCACAACCCTCTGAGTTTCTCGCCGGCTCTTCTCAGCAGGTCGCGATTCCGATCCGGTTGTATTTAGATTTTTTTTTTATTGCTTAGATGGGTGGACGAGCTCATAGCCCACCTGGTGTTAAGTGGTTACTGGAGTCCATAGACATACACAACGTAAATGCGCCACCCACCTTGAGATATAAGTTCTAAGGTCTCAGGTATAGTTACAACGGCTGCCCCACCCTTCAAACCGAAACGCATTACTACTTCACGGCAGAAATAGGAAGGGTGGTGGTACCCACCCGCGCGGACTCACAAGAGGTCCTACCACTAGTAATTAGACTAGTAGTAACCAGATTTAGTGAAGCACTACTCTTGCTAGGGTTCATGTTAGCAATTTTCTCAGTTTAAGCTCGTTAGTTCACCTACTGACCCTCAGTAGTTAGTATAGCTCCTTAGGCTGCCAAAGATTAGGTAGGGAAAAATACCAAAGGTACCAGGTAAGCAATTTTCTAAGAAGAAATAGGGAATTGGAGAAAGATTTGACGAAAATGAAGCTGTAAAGAATAAGAGAAATTTAGGAAATTTATCTGTTTTATGTTAAGAGACAAAAAACTATAAAATTTATTACGTGCTTAGTATTTTTACTCAGTTTACGAAAATTGAGGATAAAGAAACTGTCAACATTATACAACATATATAACGTTATATTACAAAACAAACATGGACGTTCTAAGGTACAAACTTCAGATCTCAGGACAACAAAGAAATATCAATTTAGATATGATTAACAATAAGGTCACGTTGCAGGGAATTACGAATCCACGTGTATATCGGATGACAACAGGAAACGAAAGGTCAGGGCAGGAATAAGATCACACTAACCGTGCGGAACATTGTCGGAACCGCGAAGTAATCGGGCGGTGAATCCACGGCTACAGCGAATGGCGCCGCGCTGATGTTGCGCAATGTGCGTAGCGCCGCGAGCGAAAGCGTCGCCGCCGCCGTCGTGGACAGCAGCGTCCGCGCGCTGTTGCCCGTGCACTCGTTCAACAGGTTCCATACACCACGCCAAGCACCCACACAACCCACTGCGGCCACGTACGTGCAACAACGCGACAACGCGTAGTACGTCAATCGGCCGCGCTCTGGCTGCAGTAGCTTGGCCAACTCGGATTGTAACGCGCAAAACGTCAAGTCACAGAGAAGACCGAAACCAGCGCTGATGGCCGCACTAGCGATCGGATGCTCGGGTAGCACATACAAGTCCATAAGGATCCATGTTGATTTCCAGTAGGCGACTACGGCAGGCGCGACCACTGTTGCTGCGAAGAGGACGTCGGCGGCGGCGAGTAACGCGGCGTGGGCTCGGGAGCCGCCCGCGAGCGTGTCAGCGAGTCCAGCCGTGCTCCCGCGCATCTCTCACTGACTCACTAACAAGTGCGGCGTACTGCCTCCCGCGCCAACCAGCGCGACTCTAATTGTATTATCAGCGCGTCCCACCACCGGAGCCGCGTGTTTGCTCTCCGGGATCCGACCGCGATTACTACGATACCGACGGATCTCTGCTTAATCGACACCACAGTGTAAACAGCTAGCGGTATCTACGTTTGTATCGAAAAATCACTCTTGTTTTTAAAACAGGTAAACCAATTTTGATTTGTTAACAGATACTGGTGATTTTTAGTGGCGGTAGGACCTCTTGTGACTCCGCGCGGGTAGGTACCACCACCCTGCCTATTTCTGCCGTGAAGCAGTAATGCGTTTCGGTTTGGGGCAGCGGTTGTAACTATACTTGAGACCTTAGAACTCAAGGTGGCGTATTTACGTTGTAGCTGTCTACGGGCTCCAGTAACTACTTAACACCAGGTGGGCTGTGAGCTCGTCCACCCACCTAAACAATAAAAAAAATTAGAATATAGTATCGACAAACTTACAATCGTCTTGAATCTCGTAGTGAAGAGGTATGTCGCTTCCTTCCCGTCAGTGTATAGCAAAAAAGGTGAGGCGAGCATGTTGCGCGAAGACCGTAAGAGAACGGCAGAGAGGTAGAATATGAACGTGAGAACTGCTATCAGAACAGCCCTGAAAGTGAAGTTGATTTAATTAAAATAGTAAAATATTATTATATCATTGGAGTGTCTAATCTTTGATCCAATTGACTAAAGATTAGATACAGATATAGTATATACAAAGTATATACCATATTATACATATATAATATACTAGCCGTACTCGCCCGCTTTGCTGGGCATTTAAAATTAACATTATTATTTATTGTCTTTATTATTAGGGAGTCCAACACTCATATAAATATTAGCCTATTCATTAAGTACATGTATTTTCTACAAGGATACCAAGTTTCAAGTCAATCGGATGCATGGTTCAGTAGTTATAACGGAACATCCGAAAAACCACTGTAGATTTATATATTAGTATAGAAATATATGTATGTAGTAGTAAGATACAAGCAATACAGAGATTAAATATATATCTATATATATCTTCACTATAAATCCCGAAACGGCTAGATCAATTTCGATAAAATTCTCTGGAATTCTTTAGATTGGTCAATCCGATGATTTGAAAGCGAAGTAAATTGTTTTTTCGTAATAAGGTGACACTCAACAAATTCTGCATACGCCCGCTCATGACCTATACAAGTGTAGTGTTCGCTCATGCGGCCCGCACTGATTTGAAGCCCCTTCAAATCATTCAATCGCGTTTTTTGCAGAATAGCCGTCGGAGCACCGTGATTCATAAGAAATGTGGATCTTCATGATGAACTGGAGCTTGACTCCATCAGTAAGTATATTCAGTCGGCATCAGTGCGCTACCTTGAAAAGGCGACACGACACAGAAAACCCTCTTGTCGTGGCCTCCGGAAATTACATTCTCGATCCTATGGACCGAATGGTAAATAGTGGACGTCGCCCTAAACACGTCATTACTGATCCTCTCGATCCATTAACGGTGCTTTTAGGTACCTCAAGCACCGGTTACCGTCCGTCACCGAACCCTTCGTCGCAAGCGATGGATTCAGCGAGTAAACTAACCCATAGACACAGCCCACTGAGTTTCTCGCCGTATCTTCTAACTGGGTCGCGTTTCCGGACCGGTGGTACATTCTGCGAAGCACTGCTCTTCCTAGGGCCAGTGTTAGCAACACCTCCGGGTTTGAGCCTCAAGAGCTCACCTACACGCTAGGGTAACGGTGATATAGCCTCTCAAGGCTATCCGCATAGGTAGAAAAAATTTAGATTCGCCCAGCATGTGTTCCTATGAAGTTTGGTAGATTTCGGATCAAAGTCAAATCAAAGATCGGCCGGTTTTGCCTGAATACAAAAAGTAAGTTTCTGATTTTAAATTAAATCAATGATTTGTTTTTTTGCTAGAATGAAACAAACATTCTTTGACAAGCATTTCTTACAATAAATACATTTCCTCTATGAATCACTACTTGTTAAAGGCGTGAAAATAGCCTTATTATTCACTAACATTTATTGATTACAAAATTATTTCATATGCATTATATATATATTTCATATGCATAAATTCATTATGCAGCACTTGTTTGGTTGATGAAAAGAAGTAGTATTTATGAAGAAGAATTCTGTAGTTTGGTCGGCCCACCACTTAACACTTGTGATAGTTCTAACCATCAGAGCAATTAAAATATATCTCACCTATATGCATAGCTCAAGAACAATCTCAGCCGCCTGGGATATTTAGATATGTATAAATTTTTGTGAGCCCTAACATACGCTACATACAACATATACGTACATATACTATTGGTATTTATGAATATCACCTACCATTATAAACAAATTTATTATTTTTTCGTGCACACACATCACGTTGTTTGTAGATAATTAACGCCAAAGCATAGCAAGACTCGCCAACGAATGAACAGTCGTATTTGGGAGTTGAACATTTTCAACGTTTACCGAGACTGCTGAAGGTATCTTTTGCTATTCCGGCCTACTACCATTGCGCATTACTGACTGAGATGACACATTTTTTTTTTATTGCCCTTGTAGGCAGACGAGCATACGGCCCACCTGATGGTGGTTACCGTCGTCCATGGACTTCAGCAATGCCAGGGGCAGAGCCAAGCCGCTGCCTGCCGCCTAATACTCTCCACAAGCCTCTTTTGAAGAAGGACTGTCAGAAGATTTGTTAATGGAGCCAAGTAGAAAGCTATTCTTCCAGTCTGCGAAGAATGACGCATTACGTAGAGTCCTCTAGTCTAATTTTTCTCGTCACAGACTTAAAGAATGGTCCACTGATCCATATATTTTTCCGTATCCATATATTGATCCACATATTTTTGAAAGTCCGTAACCTGACCGATCTATCCACGAGCACTCTTTGGCCCGCCATAAGCCAGCTATCAATAAAAATTGTTGTTAGTATGCATTGGTCGTTTATCTCTTATCGCATTTTAAAGACAAACGCTCTGTTTCAACTAACCTATGAGGATCATCAGGATCAGGTATAACAGTGCTCAAGAACATATCCAGTACGCCCCAACCACCACGCCACATTGTGAGGTTGGACAACACGAAGATGTAAGTATATAATTTGGACAAAAGCCTTTCTCGTATCCACCGGAGTACACCACCGTTCTCGCCACTCCAAGCGCCGGCAGATCGGGCCAGAAACGTTGCTCTGAAATTGTAAAAGGCTTCGTTACAAAGGAACATTTGAAATTTCCCTTTTCTTTCAATATTTCTGTATCGAATCATTGACTAGGAGATGGTCAGAGTATCTCAACTCATGTCTCCGGGATGGCAGTAGCATTTACGATATAGCGTCTATAGATTCGGTGAGGTGCTTTTAACATCAGGAGGCTCGAAGCCCGCCGGCCTTGCTATGGCAAACGAAATGTAGCGGTAGCTTCACACAAGCTAACAATTTGCAATGGAAAACATCAACCATGCTGATTTCATTCCAAAGTAATAACAAATAATCCTGAGTACTTCTATAATACGATCTCGCATTTATGCTATAATACCTACATTTTTTCGAATAGATCTGCCTGTAATAATGAAAACTGAAATGATTACAAATCAAATCAAAAGGTTTTTATTCAACATAAATGAAAGTACATACTTGTTGAACGTCAAAAAGAACTACCGCCAATTCACAAAAACTAGCCTCCGTGCTGAGAAGAACTGGCAAGAAACTCAGCGAGCCTATTATTTTTTTTTTAATAAAAGATTTTTTTTTAAATATTAATTTGTACAATGAGTATTATAACGTAACAATTATTGCAATATTGAAATGCCCGGAGCGAGCAACACATTCCCACTTTGTGCAATCTTCTAGATAATCATTGGCTTTATTGCACAGATGTTCTTTAATAGTTTTTTTAAACCTATGTATATGTAGGCTCTGAACATCTTGTGGGATTTTGTTGTACAGGCGCACAGACAAACACCCGAATGAATTTCGTATCTTATGTAACCTACTCATCGGCACAACGGCAAATTGATACCTGTCTACTAATACTCGTATGTATTTTCAATTGAATCAAAGGAAGCCTCTCCAAAAATATTGTTAAACAGTATAATTGTTAATATCTAATCATAATCTAATTAGATTTAGCATTTAGAATTTGCCAAAATAAAGCAAATGGTTTATTATCACACAATCTTCAGTCGCATCAGGCGTTTAAACTTTTTTGTTCCCTACCTATGCTGATAGTCTTGAGAGGCTATTTCAGCTTCGCTTTGACGTGTAGGTGAGCACACGGGGCTCAAACCGGAAGTGCTTACAATTGTCCTAACAATAGCAGTGCTTCGCAGAATCTACCACCGAATCGGAAACGCGACCCACTCAGAAGATCCGGCGAGAAACTGAATGGACTGTGTCTATGGGTTAATTTACTCGTGGAGCCTTTCGTTGCAAGCGACAGATTCGGGAAGGTCGGTGACTAGTGCTTGAGATACCTAAAAATACCGTTAAAGGGTCGGGAGGATCCGTAATGACCTGTTTAGGGCGACGTCGACTGTTTACCATTCGGTCTACAGAATCGGGTATGCGTCATAACTGGGAACCTTTGTGGGCTTATAATGAATGCAGTATAACAAAACCTAGCGTAAAGGGTGTTTTTTCTGATTCAGTCAATCATGTTTGAAGGTTTTCTATAATTGTATTGCATTGATGGAGCTCACGATCCCTTGGTGATTATTGAAACATCGTAAATAAACGATTCCACCTTGAAACATGAGGTGCAAATCTCAAGGGAGCCTGCACGCACGACAGCTTCGCCGCAGAAACCGGGAGTATGGTAGGGAGTACATCTCCGTGTATTTCCAATAGCAGTGCAACATCTGCTATATATTTTACGAGACAGAAGAGACGAGCACAGACTGGTCTGGGCCAAAACCATTATTGACCCAAGAGAACTGTTAAGTTAACAAGTTAAGTGAATTCACGCCGTTAGCACATGCGACTTTGGAAGTCGTCGTGGCCTAAAAGATAAGACGTCCGGTGCATTCGTATCAAGCGATGCACCGGTGTTCGAATCCAGCAGGCGGGTGCCAATCTTTCTAATGAAATACGTACTTAACAAATGTTCACGACGGACTTCCATGGTGAAGGAATAACATCGTGTAATAAAAATCAAACCCGCAAAATTATAATTTGCGTAATTACTGGTGATAGGACCTCTTGTGAGTTTGCTCGGGTAGGTACCATCGCCCCGCCTATTTCTGCCGTGAAGCAGTAATGCGTTTCGGTTTGAAGGGTGGGGCAGCCGCTGTGACAATACTGAGACCTTAGAACTTATATCTCAAGGTGTGTGGCGCATTTACGTTGTAGATGTCTATGGGCTCCAGTAACCACTTAACACCAGGTGGGCTGTGAGCTCGTCCACACATATAAGCAATAAAAAAAACTTCGCAGAGGCAACTTAGTATCGGCTGGAAGTAGTTCAGAACATTTCAGTCTCTTATTGAAAGAAATACAGGCTTACATATATTCATATAGACTGTGTGTTAAAAAACATATCTCTGTTTTTATTGCTTAGACGGATGAACGAGCTCACGGTCCGCCTGGTCTGAAGTGGTTACCGGGGCTCGTAAACAACGTCAATGCCACCATCCACCTTCAGACATAAGTTCTAAGTCTCCGTTTTCTAGTACTAATTAATCAATTCAAAGTCGTTCAATATCGACCGCCACAGATTCGAATCTTAATAACACGATGGCTAATTCTGAGTTAGGCCGTCGTGTCTTTTGATCACCTTAAGAACGCGAAGGATATATGAACGATCATTCCCATGAAGTATGATTCAGCGAACGGGAAGTAGTTTCCGTAGATGTCCATTATTTGCCACGTGCCACGCCACACAGACGCCACTAAGGGCGCAACCACGAAAGTGCTAAACACAATGTCTCCTGAAACAACACAATTTACAATTAATAAGTGGTAGGGCCTCTTGTGAGTCCGCGCGGGTAGGTACCACCACCCCGCCTATTTATGCCGTAAAGCAGTAATGCGTTTCGGTTTGAAGGGTAGGGGCAGCCGTTGTAACTATACTGAGACCTTAGAACTTATATCTCAAGGTGGGTGGCGCATTTACATTGTAGATGTCTATGGGCTCCAGTAAACGCTTAACACCAGGTGGGCTGTGAGCTCGTCCACCCATCTAAGCAAAAAATAAATAAAAATAAATAAATAATATAATTAAATTGCCGGTATTGTCAGGTCAGGGTCGCATTCTCACTTTCTTTGGACTTGTGTCCCGACGGGGTGCCCTCAATGAAGCGCCTTGTGGTGCAAGGCATGATTGAGGATACAAGACCGCACGGTGGATTACCGTTACGAAGGCCGACCAAATAAAGGCAGCTCTAAACACTCCCGTCAACGAGTACACAAGAGGGCGTCGGTACGCGAGGAATGGCGACGTCTAGTGAAGCGCACCATCAGTGTCCTTAGTGCGAGTTTTTTAACGTTCTCGATATCGTAAAAGTTAACTCAAGTTTGTATGGAATTCGAACGTTTGGCGCTAAGCGCGCTGTTCCAACTGCATACAAATTTGAGTTAACTTTTACGCTATCGAGAACGTTTAAAAACTCGCACTAAGCACACAAGACACAAAAGTATAACGGTTGGTCTTATTTTGTCTGATCTACACAATCACTTAGAGAAACAGAAGAATTGCAAACGAACAAAAAAAAATTATGGCACATGTTACTTTCTAATTTTGAATGGGTACATTTCCCTTTCCTTTCAAACGAATACCTGTACCGTAGCTAGCCTTGTCGCAGGAACACTCCGTGGCCTCTGTATCCTCACTGAGGTCTTCAGATTCTGAGGCGTCATCTTGTGTATCGTGGGGAACCACTTCGAACAGAGTGTCTTTGGCGTTTGGTGGCATCTGTACATAGGAAATCGTGTGGTAGTATATAAATCGTCGTGGCCTAAAGGATAAGACGTCAGGTGCATTCGTATGTAGCGATGTAACTATATTCGAATCCCGCAGGCAGGTAACCAATTTTGTAATAAAATACGTACTTAACAATTGTTCACGATTGACTTCCGTGGTGAAAGAATGACAACGTGTAATTAAAATCAAACCCGCAAAATTATAATTTGCGTCATTACTGGTGTTAGGACGTCTTGGGAGTCCGCACGGGTGGGTACCGCCACCCTGCCTATGCCGTGAAGCAATAATGCGTTTCGGTTCGAAGGGTGGGACAGCCGTTGTACTTTAGACATTAGAACTCAAAAGTGTGTGGCGGCATTTACGTTGTAGATGTCTATGGCTTCCGGTAACTACTTAATACCAGGTGGGCCATGAGCTCGTTCACCCATCAAAGCAATAATAAAAAAAACATAGGAAATTATGGACATTAATCCGGTCACCTGCATGATAATAACACATGACCTGTCCAATATGCATTCGTAATGTAATATTGCTGATTTTCTTGACTGACAGTAACCACCGACAACTAGGTACGCCGTATGTATGCTCATCTGAATCATAAAACTATATAACCCCATGCTGAGTGATCAACGTGGCTCATGGATACCAGCAATCCTCTGCAGCACCAGCACAGACAGAGTCAAGCCTCTACATAAGGACTCTCCTCAAACCTTGTTTGAAAAAGGACACGTCACACCCCTGAAGGAATACCGAGGAGGGTAGTTCCAGGATACACATCCAGGTACCAGTACCAGGATACACATGTATGTCACAAACATGATCTCTAAAAACGTATAATGGATGGACGTAGTAGATCAGAGTAGGCATGAGCTCTATTCCGAGTGCTGCTAGTTAAATTCAAACAAAATTCAACAAGTATGGTTAACAAAAAAACTGTTGTCAAGACTTCAATAAAAACAACGAAGTACCCCTTAATTATAAATAACCAATGTCTGAGTCTTGTACGTTCTATTTATAAGCACATAAAATAAAAATAAACAAGAATAGATCCTCATTTAAATAACAACATATAAATTTATGAATTTAAAAAAAAAACTGGTTTTATGCTTAACTAATTTCGCTTAACTAATTCTATTATTATTGTGACAGTAACGCTACTGTGAAAACATGTTTCTCGGTTTGTTTGTGTACTGAAAATTTTTACTGGTAAAAGTGTTGCATTACTGCTTCAGGGCAGAAATAGGTAGGATGGGGGGTACCTACTTGTGCATCAAAAGTCGCCCTACCACCAGTAATTACGCAAATTATAATTAATGCGGCCTCTTTGCACGCATGTGCATGTGACTAGGAGATGTATGGAAATGCTAGTGCAAATTAGAGGGGGAAGAGATCGACCGAAGAAGACATGGATGGAGTGTGTGAATGAAGATATGAGAGTGAGGAGTTAGTGTTGAGATGACGGCTGATAGAAGAGAATGGAAGAGAAAAATTAGTTGAGCGGCCCCACCTAGTGGGATAAGGTGGAGAAAAAGAAGTGTTCTTTGCAGGAAGGAATTCGTCTCATTGCTTGGAGCATATATACATACATATATGTAGGTGTAGAATTTCGTAATGTTCACCTACTCTGAGTCTTATTAGGAGGGAGAGATAAATATTTTGTTCACTTTATCGTGTTGGCTCAAATCCTTTCATATTATCTGATTTGGCTGTTTTAAATAGATAGATTTGATTCAGTGCGACTTTTTATACTATCTGATTTTATTTTATTTTATTTATTTATTATGCGCACAATACAAATTACAAGTTAAAAATATACACAAAAAATAACAAGTAAAAAGATAATTATTGATTTACCTGTTATCTTTAATTCCACACGATGTAAGCTATGAAATGTGTATAATCTTGTATTAAATGTAATGTGTGTTCCAGGTGCAACGGTAGTCTTTCTAAAGCAGTATTTTTGTATCGATATATTTCAAATTAATTCAAAGTGTTGTAACACTCTCTTATACGTTTTATTGTTTCAAACGAGTGCAAACCAAGATACTTGCTGTCAAGATACTTATTACTTGCGACCTTTAGATACAGTACGGCCTGATTATACTGATGATAGGATGGATTTTCGAAACGTTGGAAAATTTGTATTTCGTGATATTGTTTTTCTAATTTTACTATTTGAAACGGGTAAATAATGCCTTTTTCTAATGAAATACGTACTCAACAAATGTTCACGATTGACTTCCACGGTGAAGGAATAACATCGTGTCATAAAAATCGAACCCGCAAAATTATAATTTGCGTAATTACTGGTGGTGGGACCACTTGTGAGTCCGCGCGGATAGATACCACCGCCCTGCCTATTTCTGCCGTGAAGCAGTAATGTGTTTCGGTTTGAAGGGTGGGGTAGCCGTTGTAACTATACTGAGACTTTAGAACTTGTATCTCATGGCGGGTGGCGCGTCTACGATGTAGATGTCTATGGGCTCCAGTAACCACTTAACACCAGGTGGGCTGTGAGCTCGTCCAACCATCTAAGAAATAAAAAAAAAAACTTAATCACGCACGCCGAGTCGACGAATTCATTTTATAGGAACTGAGACAAGACTGCTGGTGAGCATTTAAATACCAGACGATTAAACAGAAGACAAGAAACAGAAGCTGGTTTGGATTGAACTCTCGGACGAGTCGGGAACTATATTTCTGATATCCAAAAAGCCCTTGAGAAATACTTTTTACATATTGTTAAAGGTAAGTTTAAATCAAGTGAGCAGGAAGCAGAAACAATGGCATCACCAGAAAATTAAACTAGTGCCTTATTAAATATAATCTCCGCAGAAATAGCTCGTGCAAATTATTTACGCTTTAAAAACCCTTAATATTTTTAACTCGGATAACTTAGTAAACTTTAATTACTAATCAATAATGTGGAATTCAAGAAAACTTGTTTGTTTTTAACCAACAACTTAAGTAAATATTGTTTTATTTTTCTTCTAAATTTCAAACTAGCTTAATTAAACAAGGAGTTAGTTCTGTTTATTATTAGCCTCCATTCAAACTGATTAACTCACCTTAAATCGTATATGTCCTTAGATCACAGTCCTAACATAATTCATTTTATTTCAAAAACAACAATAAAAATTCGAATTTAAATACTAAACAGTATAAGCAAGTTAACGCATTCATGAGAAAAGGCAGATAGATAGATATGATTTTACGGAATCGATATTTATACAGCAGAAAATTTACGGCGCCGTCAGAGGCTAATGTGTCGCGCGGACTCTACGAAGGACACTACTGGTCAATCGATCGAATCGCTAGCAATTTAAATAAAATCATTTAAGAAAAGCAATTACAACAAAATCGATTCAAGAACGTAATTTACCACGCCACTTTTTCCAGTGGTCGCACGCGTCACAAAAATTTTCCGCGGTACCGAATTAAAATTTTAAAATGTTTTTAATTCTCTTTCTGTTCGTTGGTGGATTTATTCAAATACAAAAATTACAATGATATTTTATATTTTTATTATTTATTTATTTATTACTATAAATTATAACTGAATGAATTGTTGCATGAACGATTTGTTTTCTTGTCAAACCAAAGTCCTTTGTTTGTTACCGCTTGTGAACTGAAAATAATCAGTATTCGTTGCAAGTTAGCGTAGCTGTCAGCAGCGATACCAGGGGTACGACTAGAACAATATTATTTTTTTAATGCTGATGCCAAAGCTCACACGTAATCGCGCCTAGGAGACTCGTGGGGTATGCTGAACGCGAAAAGCTTTTTTTTTTATTGCCCTTGTAGGCATACGGCCCACCTGATGGTAAATGGTTGCCGTCGCCCATGGACTACAGCAATGTCAGGAGCAGAGCCAAGCCGCTGCCTACCGTAAAGAGACCCCTGCTCACCTAAGATAACTCAACCTTCATGAGTGCCCAGGACTGATGAGAGATGAATAACATCTCATATTACCTCACCGCTTATGATATAATATACTATTATTTCGACCGATTTTTAATTTACATACACATCAATGAGGATAATGGCATACCTAGCCTAGCCTTAGACTACCAGTCTCAAAATACCTACCACCGTAAATAATAACCAATAACAGTATCGGGCCGAAAAAGTTTACATTGCCCATAACATTCCTTTGCGTAGCTTATTAATATTCCCAACTAAGCCTTGTTCGTTAATAATTCCTATTAGTTTAATGTAATTAATGTTAGCTCTATGTATTTGTTTTTATAATCTGAACATGCCAGTAACAACGAGGCTCGGATTTTGCAATGTAGTTAAACCAGTAATATTTTATTACTAATCATGTGTGTATCTATACTTCTATACTATCTAAATATATACTAATATTATAAAGATGAAATATTAGTTTGTTTGTTTTTATTTTTTTTATGATTGAAAGTTTACTGGTGGCCCGAAGGCCTTTCCAGTTTCACCAGGACAGGTGGGCGAGCAAAGGCTCAGCCAAGAGGGGTGGGATTTGCTAACAACTGCCCGAGCGCCTCCGAAGGAGACCTAACAACTCAAGAGCAATTGTTTCGCGAATGAATCTACTACCGGATCGGAATCGCGACCCGCTGAGAAGATCCGGCGAGAAACTCAGCGGGCTGATGCATGGGTTAGGTTGCACGTCGACCTCTTTGTCGAGTTCGACGAGTACGGTTACCGGGGTCCCTAAGCCTGCCCCTAGTATTAGAGCTGAAGGCATCTAATGCAAAGGTTATTGGATCTGATGGATCCGTAAGGACGTGTCTAGGGCGTCGACGGTGACTGGCTCCTGCATGATCAGGATTCGGGGAGTAGTCAGCGGCGGCAACGATAAGGCGATTATCATGACGCATAGCCTTATCGAAGTATCGTTCCGACGCTGACTTCATGTATTTCCGAATTGATTCGAGGCCCAGGTCGTCGTGTAGGTCAACGTTCCTCACGAACCACGGAGCCCCGACAGCTAACCTGCAAAAGCGGGATTGTAGGGATTGGAGGGTGTCTATGTGTGTGCGGGCCGCGTGAGCGAACACCACACTCGCGTAAGTCATGACGGGCCTTATGCAAGTTTTGTAAAGTGTCACCTTGTTCCGAAGGGACATTTTACTCCGCTTACAGATCATGGGGTAGAGTCTACCGAGAATAAACGCGGCACGGTCACGGACTGATTTTATATGCGGGCGGAATGTCATCGATGCATCCAGGGTAACGCCCAGGTACTTGACCTTCCTGGCCCAGGGTATGGGTTGTCTAAAGAGAGTAATCGGGGGTGTGAGATTCCTCCTCCTAATCCGGGAGGAAATCCGTGTGGAGCTTCCCCTCTGAAATAGCACCGCAGTACTTTTCGCTGGGTTGATGTCTATGCGCCATTTTCGGAACCACTGTCCTAGGGCTAGGGCTGCGCTCTGAAGCTTCTTCGCGATTAGGGACTTATTTCTACTAGAATAGTAAACAGTCGTGTCGTCGGCGAATAAAGCTAAATGGGTCGGCGGCGACCGGGGAATATCGTTGACGAATAAGCTAAATAGGAGGGGTGAGAGGACAGAGCCTTGCGGGACTCCAGCTGTGAGAGGTCGTGGGGAGGAGCGGGTTCCCTCGACTCGATATCGAAAAGAGCGGTTCGACAAGAAGTCCCGTATGATGAGCACGAGACTATCCGGCACGCCCATGTTGAATAGTTTGAAAATCAAACCATTGTGCCAGACTTTGTCGAACGCTTTTGCGACGTCGAAGAAGAGAGCTCCCGTGTATAACGGTTTTGGTCGATTAAGCCCCACAAGAATGTGCTCCGTGAGGCGGTGCACCTGTTGAACGCATGAGTGATTTGTACGGAATCCGAATTGTTCATCGATAAGAATGCCCTTGGATGAGACGAAGTCTCTGAGGCGTTTGTAGAGCAGACGCTCATACAGTTTGCCTAGAGACATGAGGAGGCTAATCGGGCGGTAGCTCGTCGGATGATTTTTTGGTTTACCGGGTTTATGTATGCCGATAACGTCCGCTTCTTTCCACACCGCGGGAAAGATACAGTTCGCCATAGCGGCATTGAAAATAGATGCCAACATCACGATGAGTTGGACGGGTAGAAGTTTAATAACGCGGTTAGATATACAGTCGGAACCGGGAGCCTTGCGAGGACGTAGGTCTTTGATCAAGTCTTTAACTTCTATCGGGGTGACGGGTGGTAACGCATCCGATGGTGGCAAGGAGGCTCTGCGTTCTACCTCACTGTCTACTAATTCTACATGAACAGGGTCCACGGATTGAGTGCTGGGCGTGCACTGGGTTTGCAATGTATCGGCCAGCAGCTCTGCTTTTTCGTCATCATCGAACGCCGCGAGTCGGCCTGAGGGGCCTACGAGGGGGGGCATAGTTACTACCGTATCCGATTTGAGAGTACGAGCTAAGCGGTAGTAAGACCTTTGGGAGGGCGCGAGTCCTTCTAAGAAATCAGACCATCTGGCATCTCGGACTTCGGCGATGCGAGACTTTACGTCGCGTTGTAGGGCACGCATTCGAATACGATTTTCCGCGGTAGGATACCTGTCGTAGGCGCGTATCGAGGCGTTCTTAGCTCTAAGGAGTTCCCTAATATCGTCGGACAATTTGAAGCGGTGAAGGAAGTCCTCCGCTACAACTTGTTTCGATGACCTATCTAATGTCGAGGTGATGTGTGACGTTAAGATGTCTATGGCTTCAGCGGTAACCTGAGGAGACGGGATAGAGTCCGGGTTAAACGGGAGCGATGGTGGATCAGATTCAGCCAGGCTGATGCCCAGCGTGTGCCAATCCACCACAGTCCTCGTGACGGGAACGGAATCGGGAGCGCGACCGAGCTTCATAACGACGGGACGGTGGTCTGAATCTAACTCTGAAACTACTTCGATCGAGTGTAAGCGCAGAGTTACGTTTTTTAATAACGCTATGTCGAGTATATCCGGGCGATGCGCGATATTTAGCGGGTAGTGAGTCGGGGTTAGCGGAGCGACGATATCGAAGGCGAGATCATCGACTAACGCGTCAAGCCGCCTGCCATTCGGGGTTGTGGTGTGTGAGTTCCACCTGATGTGTTTACAATTTAGGTCGCCCGCCAGAATGACAGAGCTCCCCATACCGAGCAGCGCCTCGATATCACTGCTTAGAACGATCTTATCCGGTGGAAGATAAACGGACGCGATAACGATCGGCGCGTGTCCCGTCAGTGAGATTCGGCACACTGATGCTTCGATATTAGCGAGCGCGGGAGGATCGAGCGGGACGCAATGCAGGGCTCTTCTATAGTAAATGACGGTACCACCACCACGGGCAGAGAGCCTGTCGTTCCTGACCATGTTATAGTTCGCGATTTTAGGGTCACGGCGCGCGGGCTTAAGTAGGGTCTCCTGCACTAAAAAGATATCAATTTGGTGGTCACGCAAAAAGTCAGAAACCTGATCACGTTGATTTGCGAGACCGTAAGCGTTAAAAAATCCTATCGTTACGGATAGGGGCTTTATTCTACTTATATACGCCATTGATTACCGGCGGAGTGAGGGGAGGACGTACGTATTTAATGACGCGTATACGTCGGCGTATTCCTGCACAACGGCGATAAAGTGTTGTGCAGTGGAGGCAGCGCGAATGGCGTCGCCCAAAGCGTTAACGCGCTCAAAGTTGATCGACTGAAAGAAGTCGATCGCTAAAGCGAGATTGTCGGACGCGGTCGGAGGGCAAGTCGCGGGAGAGGGACGAGTCGCGGGGGCGGGACGAATCGCGGAGGAAGGAGTTGTAGCCGTGTTCGTGTACGGCAGCGGTTTTGCCCAGGCCGAGACACTGGGCACCGCCGCCGGAACGAACGCTGGCTTAGCCTGCGACGCAGAGGGTGCCGAGGCTTTGATGTCTGGGCCGGAAGCTCGGAGGCGGTTTTGGCGGGCGACGCGGCGATTTATTTTAGGGGCTCGGGGGCAACCACGGTAATTCGCGGGGTGACCCTGTGTTCGACACAGGACGCAGCTAGGCGGTTCCGTCGCGGTTTTTTGGTCGCGAGCGCAGAGGGCCGTGGCGTGATCGCCCAAACACTTAACACATCGGGGGCGCGCGTGACAGTTACGGGAAGAGTGCCCGTACAATTGACAGTTATGGCACTGGCTAGGAGTGCCTTTTTTATGGGGGGCTTCGACAGCGATACCAGAGAGCCTACAGACGGTCTGTGTGTTAAAGATTTTCTTACCCTCGGGGGTAGGCTGGAGAGCGACTAGAACCATATTATATGGCTCCCTACCGCGACCGGTGTGCATACGGTGCACAGAATTCACTGGTAGGCCTTGTTCTAACAGGTCGGCTTTTACGAGCTCTATATCTAACTCTTTAGGGATTCCGCGTATTACAACGCGGAGTTCGCGCTCCTCCTGGAGCGTATACGTATGGAAACTTATACGCTCCTTACGGAGGTAAGAAGAGAGGGCCCTATGGTCGTCGGGTGTTTGAACCTTAATTTGAATGCCGTTCGCGAGGTTACGGGCATTCGTGAAATTTATATTTTTGGCCTTAAGGGCCAGGCAAACTCGATCCCAAGCTGCCTTCTCCTGAAGGATAACCGGGGGAGGGGTCTGGGTTTTATTTTGTGCCACCGGACGCGGCGACGGAGTGGCACGGGCTGGGGGCGCAACGGGAGTCTGAGGGCGGGGGCGCGACGCGTTCACGGCTTTGCTAATTTTAGCGGCCGCGGGAGCTCGAGACTCCGCGGCACGCTTCTTACCCTTCTGTACCAGGGTGAATCCATCCGTCGATGAGGCGGGGGCGAGGTCGACCTCCATGTCCGAGTCAGAGTCGGAGCACGAGGAGGCGGGTGCAGGCGACCTACGAGCAAGTGTAAGTGTTTTAGAGGGGGCGACGGAGGCCGCGGATGATCGCTCAGCTGAAACGATGGTCACGGCGGACGACGCAGCAGCTTTTCTCGCCAGTATAGGCGACACGGGAGCGGCAGGCACGACAGAGGCTGCGGTGCTCAATGCAGAAGCTCTGCACGCAGGTACAGGCGACGCAGGAGCAGCGAGCGCGGCGGAGTCCTCGAGAGGGCTCGCAGTGTGATTGGCCTTGAAGGCCAGAAACTCCGAGGCGAGCTGTGGGTGGCGAAGTCGGAGGAATTCCGCGAATACAGCGTCCATGATCGCTGAGTACCCAGGTGGGGCGGCCCCGGGTCTTGAAAACACTCGCCTTGCGGCGAGGCCCCAACTTCTCGGACCTGAGCGGTTCTATTGAACACAGGTGGCAATGCGGCGCGATTACTACAGGACAAAGAAAAAGCACAACAAAACAGAAATTACGAAAAGAAACAAAACAAATAAATACTTGCAGGAAACCACTTTGTCGGCAGATGTACCACGAACACAGAAACAACAAAAGGAAACAAAACAAATAAAAACTTCCAGAAAGAGCACTTAGTCGGCAGATGTACCACGAACACAGGCCGCGCGAACAATGGCCGGGCTAACAAAAGCCGGGCGAACAAAGACCGGGCGATCGAGTGGACGATGAGCACGTCCGCACGTGACGGGTGCCTCTATCGGAATGATGTTTTTATTGAATAGGCTCCGAAACTACTGAACTGATTAAAAAAATTCTTTCACTGTTTGGAAGCTACACTATTTCAGAGTAACACAGGCTATAATCTTTTTTGAAAAAAAAATAGGGATCCTTACTAAAACTCCAATAGTGTAACCCAATGTGTAAAAAAAATTACCTAAAATATTCTTCACATAGCGTGCCCTGCTAAAACTATTGATGATAGAATAAAATAATGTGCTACGACTTTGTACAACACATTATTATTTACAAAAATTATCGCGGCAGCATATGTCTAACTATCATAGTTATGCCGCAATAAGTGATTTTTTATTTAAAAAAATAAAACAACGTCAAATATCGTTGAAATTTTTGTTAAAGACCCGAGCGGAGCCGGAGCGGGCCGCTTGTTAATGAATAAATCTGCAAAATTATAATGTGTTGACTCTAGTAACAACATCAACCGAGGAAAATATTATTCATTGCTGTTTAGATCATTTAGTTAGCTCGATGGCATTACCGGTTTATGTTTTATTTGCATTTAATAAAGGCTTGCAACTATTTACTACCTAGATGTGTATCTATCTATAAAATACAAAGAAAAGGCGATTTTGTCACAGATGCATTTGTATATTACGTGGTTACATCCAAGAGATTATGGAAAAGAAGAGAAGATGCAAAACGGTTTAAGATCGTATAGTATAGTGGTGCTGGAATACGAACTTGCTGTCTTAGAAGTGAAGCAGTCGTATTGTAGTCTATCACTGACCTTAATGTTTTCGCCAACGCCGATACCCCTAAACAAGAGGGTTCTTGACAGTATCGTGCACAGTAAAATAACACTTTAAGCAAAATTTAAATGAGCAGACACTCTGGGATCGAATCCTAGTGAAAATCACTAGCACTTTCCAATTAATGATTTCAGTTTTAAACAGTGTGGTGGTTAATAGAGAAGTGTCTTGTTTTTTCGTAACACGAGCGCTACCACAGGATTAATAAGTGCATATGGCTTAAAGGAAAAAGCAAATAAGTTTGAATAATTCACTATCCTTTATCTATTGACTTTTTTACGCTTCTAGGTATTCTGACGCGTTACACACGTAGAAAACGGTTATTTATTTTAGACGCTCTTCCAACTTGTAAAAGACAACCGGCGCCAACTAATAAAAATCTATTAATATTCCATTTGGACGTAGGAAATGAATTTAAAAATATATATATTATGTGTGCCCATTTCGCAACCCATCAGGAAGAGCTCAAGAAGCTTGATACCGGATTCATACTATTAGGTTGTTTTTTTTTTTGAACGTGAGAGTATATGGAAATGAGGTTATAATATAATATGAACTCGTCAACTACGGAAAGTGTGCGTCAGTGTTTAAGGCAGTGGTAGGCCCGGGTCTGGTCCAATATCTAGATCAATCTAGATAGCTTCTAGATCAATCTACGGTTGCTTTTCTCGATCTAGTTCTAGATGTAAGTCACTTCAGGAACTCGCTCAGTACCAGCCAATCAAGGTACATCGTCCACAGTGTCTGTAGCTATCGAGAATTCCCCAGTACTCGCTTCGAAGTTCACGGAAGCTATTGCTTGGCTATTAAGTATACGGGATCCCACATTGCCCACATAACATTATATGATCACTGGAGTCTATAGACAATATAGCGTGAATTCGTTTTGAGAAATAAATTCGAATTTTCTATTGTATTTTTTTTTTTTATGATTGAAAGATTACTGGTGGCCCGAAGGCCTTTCCAGTTTCACCAGGACAAGTGGGCGAGCAAATACTCAGCCAGGAGGGGTGGGATTGCTAACAACTGCCAGAGCGCCTCCGAAGGAGACCTAGCAACTCAATAGCAATAATATTGTATTGTTTAAAAGTTGTCTAACCCTCTTAAAGTGAAACGCACTAGCTGCTTCGCGGCAGATATAGGCAAACTGAAGTTTCATCCATTATTCTGTTTGTTACTGAAACTGTTTATCAAATTGGTATTCAAATTTCCACACACTCAGTGTAACTATTTAGATTTACACATAACGAAAACCACGTATGCAATAATACCATGTATTGATTTTATTTATGCTTAATTTATTGAATTCAACAAATACAGGTAATATTAATCAATAACACGACTATATAAACAGTATTCTACAATAAAATTACAATAGAACTAATGATTCTTAATTGATTGCCTGTAGAAAATAAAATCCATTATAAGAAGCAAGAGAAGTTTTTTTTCTTCTTTGTTAAATACTATAGCGGCGCTTAGTAAATGTAGACTATGATTTGAAAATTCAAAAACTGTTCATAATTTTACATTATACAGAATGAAAATATTTCGTAAGCATAATCAATAAAATAAAATAAAATACAATAATAATAAATAATAATCATGTTAGAGGAAGTCTGAAAGTGGCACCTGTGACAGAGAAGCTGAGGAGTGCACGTTTGGGATGGTATGGACATGTGATGAGACGGAATGAAAATGAGGTTGTTAAGAGAGTGTTAACTATGAATGTGGAAGGATTTAGAGGAAGAGGTAGACCTAAGAAGAAATGGATGGATTGTGTGAAAGCACGATATGGGTAGGAGGGGAGTGAGCGAAGAAATGGTATATGATAGAAGAGTGTGGAAGGAGAAAATATGTTGCGCCGACCCCAGGTGACTGGGAGAAGGGCAGGATAATGATGATGATGAATCAATAAAATAAAACTCTGAGATCAAGGACCTCTGACTGATCAATTAGATGAATATATAATGATATAATTCAACTTAGATGCTCTATTAATCAATCTTGCATAAAATATTTCTTTAAAATGTTAATAAAAACATGACGCATAAACACGTGTAATTTTAATAATGAAGCAGTATTATTTTTTTGGATAAAAAAGGCAAAAACTTGCCTGCTTGCAAGAGCAAAACATTAAAAAAAAAAAAAAAAAGGCAAAAACATTTCTATTTTGTCTTTTCGGGTGAATTGTTTAGCATATATAATCACAGATCGTATTATTAACAAATTAAATCGGTGAAAGCTGAGTGAAATGAGTAAAAAATGTCACTGAATATATCATTATCATCATTACACAAATCCGAAACACATTCCAGGATGAATAGAAATTTCTAGTTTTGATGCCGAAGGACACAAGAGAACAAACGAAAAGCTGGAAAATGAATTAAATGATCTTGTACAGAATTATTTATGTACATCTAAACTGTGGTTTATCATTTAAGTCGCAAAAGGTCAAAGTTTCAAACAAAGCATTATGTGCTGACTTCAAGTATTGTAATCACGTATGCTAGTCATTAAAAAACATGTCCACATTAAACCCAAATAAGAACAAAATAATTATGTTCATTGATTTAATTATGAAAATATAAAATTTAGAATTTTTATTCTAAAATGTTGTATGTTAATAAACATATATGCAACAAAATTAAGATAAGATTAAAAAATATAGTCTAGACGTCGAGACTTCAATAAAAAAAGGATATAAATCTTAAAGATTCGTATTTCGGAATATAAAGTAAAATGATTAACATTTTATGTCGCTATGTCTGTATCGATTGGCGAATAGGCGAAAGTGGATGGGAAGAGCCATTAGATGATATTTATTGTTGGCATAAATTCTAAAATGATGGAAATCCGAGCTCGTGGCTCATCCGGCTTTATATGGATACCGAACGCCATTGAAACCACACACAAAAACCTAAAATAAATAATAGTTTAAAAATCTAACAATATACGCTTTTATAGAAAATCCATGCATACAAATAAGTAGTTATTATTATACCATGCACCCCATGCTTTTTTACTATAAAATCATTTTTTTCTTACACTATTTTTAATTCAAATTTATTTTCAATTTTTTAGTTGCATTTTCTATAAAAGCGTATTTTGTTATTTTTTTTAAACTATTATTTATTTTTAATTTTTTAGTTGAATTTCAATTTTTTTATTTTTTTTTAAATATTGTATTGTCATCGGTCCTTAATAAGTATACCAAATTTCGAGTCAATCCGACGTTTTGAAGGGGGTCAAAATCATGTTCAAAAATTCCGTTACAAACATACATACGTCTGAAGCTAATAAAAGCGTATTAAAAATAACAAATAAGATTAAATTATTATGACTTCATTTTCAATTGTCAATTCTTAATTTTACTATAACTAATATAATAAGCCACAGCCCGCGTACAAATGATACAGAACACAACCGATTCTGGCGGTGTCAAGATGATATTAAGCTTGATGCGGTCATCCTGTCATCGGTTTTAAAAGACTTGTTCCAAACATTTCCTCGAGTATAATTATCACCTTGGCAGGAAAAACGGTGACAACTTAGAACAGTTGATATTCATCGGGAAGGTCACGTGAGAATTACACGAAGATACAATCCTATACGTTCAGATCCGCACCAAAATGGACACTTCAATGTGATAACTCTGCCACTTGTAACACAAGAAGCTTCTAAAAAGTGTCGCTGTAATAAAATAACACTTGAAGAGAAAATTACTATACCTTCAATTTGAATCGGGAACATTTACAAACAAATATAAGTATGTATTACAAATAAAAATGATTATTCAGTACGTATATAAATTACTCGCAATCATCGCGATTTTTTTTTCTTAAATGGGGTTATGTTTACATTAATTTCTTTAAAATTAATTCTGCTGTATTTTTGTTGTGTTGTTATCATAATATTATTATTCATATAATTTTATTGAAACATCACATTATAAATCAAAAGTGGCAGGTCACTCGTAATTAGACAAAATCAAATTCGTGCAAATCAAAATGAGTTAAATGTTCATAGCAGCTGTAACAATCGTAAACCTTTCTAAATTTATTTTTTAATATTAAGTACGTATTTCTTTATAATTATATAATTTGTAAACCATTTTGAAGCTTGACACAAGCTGTCTTTCCGTTTATGGGATGGCTCCAATATACTATTGTAATTTGTCTTAGAATGAAACAAACAATTGTTATTATAATTTAACTGTAATATTTATTTATACGTTAACTTTCAGTTTCTCGATGCGATGTTTTTTCGCAAATTAAAAACTAGCTACTAAAAACCAGTTTTTAAAAATAAAAAACGAAATTTTATCACTAAGTTCTTTAATGTATTGTCAATCGTCTAAAACTTGTACTATGCACACTTAAAGCATCTGAAATGATAATTCGAGGGGTGAACGACTGACTGATGCAATTTTACATGAGAAGCATTTAAAGTTTAAAATACGGAAAAAATATAATAACATAAAAACTTCTTCAGCTATATCCATGGAGTAAACTTAACTGAAGTTCAATTAAAAACATCGGACTGCTGATGCTAATACCAAATAAAACGCATCTTTAATTACAAAGATAATTGTTGCGTATTAAACGGAATATCGCTTAAAACAAATAGTGTTTCACCCCTCGATATAATGAAAAGAAAAACCATTAATGAAGAGAGAGGAATCTCTCCAAATTACATTTATTATAAAAATACTTGACCAATTTACCGAGTCCGGTACAGTTTGCCTTAATTATTTAAGAGAAAACACACTTTTTTTAGCAGCTCTAATGAACAATGTTTAAATGAATACTATATAAATATTACTAATGACATGCAATTGCTAGCGTTGAAACTCTTCAAAGAGAAATCCCGTAAAACAATGTAGTATAGGTATGTATTAAATATATTTAACTACGTAAAATTGAGCACTTAAACGTTTGAGAATATTGAAACGCTAAATAGTTATTCTGTAATAATATAACATCATTGCTAAAAAGAACAGAGACGTATTTAAGATAGATGCTACAACATACATATGAGGCCATCAGCGTAAAAGTGGCCTAACCCACAAATTTTCAAAATTGATGTTTTTCTTTTATTTGAAATTGCAATTTATTTGAAACAAAATAAATTTTGACGCAAAACCGGCCTATTCCTAGTTTCAGCGATAGATAGCAGATGGCTTTGTAAACATTATTTTTGCACGCATTGTTTTTGCCTATGAAGCAGTGTAAAAGTAAATTCAATCCTCGATATCTCCATACTAACTATGGTAAACTTAGGCCACTTTTGCGCTGACGGCCTCATATGTCTTGTTGAATACTTTGGAATAAACGCGACAAAATAATAAACACGACTTTTTATTTGACAAAACATTAAATAATTTTCCTTTCATTAAGAGTAAAAGATATAGATTTGCGTAGAACAGTAATAATGAAGACTTTCAGCCGAATACTATAATACAGCGTAGGTACAAATTATTTTATATCTTATCATAATAATGTTTGCACTTAAATTACTAGAACAAAGAAACAATTTAATGAATATTAGTAATAGATACAGATAGATAGAAAAGGCACCATCGTAAACGTATTAGAGATTGCGGTAGTATTAAAATTTGAGTGAGCTTTCGGTAGGCAGCGGCTTGGCTCTGCCCCTGGCATTGCTGAAGTCCATGGGCGACGGTAACCACTCACCATCAGGTGGGTCGTATGCTCGTCTGCCTACAAGGGCAATAAAAAAAAATCTAAATGTGAGAATATTCTTTGAAATTATCGAGTTTTCTCTGATGTTTATTGTATTATGACGCTAATCAAATTGTGTCTTTATAATAACGTAATCGTTCGATACTAAGTTTCTCAATACTTTAATAGAACAAGCGACTTTAGAAAATACCCTCTGTTATTCGTAGCCTCTGACTCTAAAGATATGTAACTATTGGTTTTAAATTGTATGTTTTTTAATTAAAGTGTACAATTGTACAAAAAATAATTAATAATGCAAACGGAAGTTTCAAGGAAACCTTGCATGTGTGGAACTTCCGCATAATTCGGATTGTCGTTGGTCTCTCCAGCTTAGATACCTCGATGGAGAGCTTAGCCTTTGCTGTTCTTCATGTAATTGAAAAGCACTTAGCCATTGACATAAAAAAAATCGATATCGGTTTTATAAGTTCTACCAAAATTTAACTCGGTACGTAGGTATTCGATATAAGAAAATTATTTGCTCATGACGAGCAATCGGTCCACCCACATAAAGCCGAAAATTCAATTGTATTTTATAGCCTAAAAACCTGGGCGCAGTTTACAATAAATTTGATTATGTCATTCTTATTTGGTCATAATCGTTTTATGATTGATGATTGCTCATGATATTCATCATTGTACTCTAAAAGCTAAACCTCATATGGATTTATTCTTTAAATTAAAAATGAGTCATTTTAAATAGGTTTGTTTTTTAAAACAGTCATCGCCTTTTAAAACTGTTTGTTTTGATTAGCGAAATACAAAAATTTGTTCAAACTAAATGGCGACACTGATGATTTTGATCCATCCATATATGTATAAAGCTGAATTAACCCAATTTTCCTTAAATTATTAATGATGAAAAAATAATGATTGATTACTGTTTTATTTTCTTCGATAATACAATGCTACATTCTAAAGTATTGAATCAATTTCTGAACGAACGCTTCACAGGCTGACAAAGCGATATTTCTTTTCTGAAAAGGCGGTGTAAAAAAAATATATCTGTCTGGTCACAAACAATACAGTTATCCTTGAACTTGATCTCGTAAAAACTGTATTGCCTATTGCGTTACAAAAACATTAAGTTTTGCTATTATAAATCTTTTAACGTGAGCCGGAATTCTCTCGAATTATTCGAAAAAAAGTTTCATTGTTACAAGATTTACGTCGTTTGCAAGATTTGCTTGTAAGTGTCGTTCTTTTTTTGCGAACTGTTTAACTTCTTTTTATATAAACCATTTACACAATGAATACGATACGAAAGATTTGTTTGTAAATAATCTAGTTAGTTTTTTTTGTTTTTTATTGCTTCGATGGGTGGACGAGCTCACAGCCCACCTGGTGTTAAGTGGTTACTGGAGCCCATAGACATCACAACGTAAATGCGCCACCCACCTTGAGATATAAGTTCTAAGGTCTCAGTATAGTTACAACAGCTGCCCCACCCTTCAAACCGAAACGCATTACTGCTTCACGGCAGAAATAGGCAGGGTGGTGGTACCTACCCGCGCGGACTCACAAGAGGTCCTACCACCAGTAAGTCACGCTGTTCGTGTAACACGGGAAAGTCAAGTCAGAATAAACTAATATTTTATTATGCACTAGTAACATTTGTAAGACTTAATTAGAAATGCATCTATACTAATATTATAAAGAGGAAAGATTTGTTTGTTTGTTTGTTTCGAATAGGCTCCGAAACTACTGGACCGATTTGAAAAATTCTTTTTCCATTAGAAGCCGACATTGTCCCTGATGAACATAGGCTACTTTTTTTTAATTTGTTTTTTTTTTTTTTGGTTTCATGTGTGTTTTAATGTTTCCGAGGCGAAGCGAGGGCGGGTCGCTAGTCATTAATAAACACGTAAATAAATTCTAAAAGATACAAATTGTAAGTGGATAAGGTTTTTTATTCTTGTGAAAGAATACAGAAATTTTTCCTCTATGTTTATAAATGAAAGTGAAATTACTTATCAACTTGTTATTGTTAACTACTTATCTAACGTATTTGTGAATTTAATAAACAGGTTTTTATGTGGAGTGACGATCGACAATCTGGGAAAAATACGGCAAGGCGGCCTATATTTTCGGGTTACATCTTTTAAAAGAAAGTATTTATCGATGTGGTGTGTTGCTACCGGAACCAAAAAGACATCAACTCTTAAAACAGCTATCATAATTCGAGGCTGACTGCCTTCTACGTACATAAAGCCAAATAACTATGAACAAGAAACGTTAAAAACACCCAAAACTAACACAGAAAATTTAGTCGAGTTTCAAGTCAGAGAAAGAGATCTAATTAAGTTGTATCAACATGCTACTTCAACATCTTATACTACACTATATACAAGTGATTTCTTTTCAATTTCACGTTTTTCTGATAGAACGTCTTATTTCAAAATAAATGGACTTTTGCATTAAATTTATAATCATACAGCAGGTATGTCCGTACTGTTGTTGCTTGGTTTGAAATAAGCACTCGTTACGAATATAATATTATGCTCAAAATGGGAGCTCACTTTTTATTTACGTTGCTCAGCTGCTAAGAAATATTATTTAGTAATATCTCCAGTTTCCTTGACCGCGCCGAGAGATATTTAGCATTTTTATCCATTGACTTCTGTCAAACTGTCTTTGACACTAAATGTCAAATGTCATTAAGCCGAGTCATTTTTGTAATTTGGAAAAACAACAAATTAACAGGCAAAATGGAAAAATAAAATGGTGCTTTGTAACTGTTTTTTTGTTGTTGTAAAATCAACTAACTACACACTTCTGTTAAAGTTTTTAATAGTAAAAATACATAGAAGATAAATTGTTAACTTGCAGATGATCGCTTTCTTAAACGATCGGTTTTAAAGCACCTAGCCCATTGAATATAAAATATATAGTATATAAAAGATTGTTATAATATATTAAAAGCAACAATATACTTTAGATATGGATAATATTTTTCATATATATTTGTTCGTAGAACCACTTTTTTTAGTCATCAATTCTTAGCTTTTTTTTTTTCATCAATTGCCAAAAACAAGCAGCAGTTTTAGAACCAGGCGACTCTAAGATGTTCCCCCAGGCTCCGCTGCAAAAACAACGGAGTGAACATTAAAATCCCTACTCACAACTCTTTTAAGCTCAATCTTCCCTTCCCCTGCTGAGGCTGAATCTTCTATGGAACTTGAACGTTTTCTTCTTTTCTTGTTTTTCCTCGGACTTCGCCTCCGTCAAGCTGTCGGCAGATTTCGCAACTTGCACGCTTTTCCGTCGATTCTTCATCGTTTTCACCAGCCTGTAGAACTTTCCTTTCTTCTTTGTAGGATCTTGAGCGGGGTCCGGTACGTCCTCTTCAACTTCCACACTGAACTCTGACGATAAGTCCCCGAGATCTTCGATGCTGTGGCTCTCCGCTTCGCTGTGCTGCGGCACGTCTAGTTTTGTTTTGGATGTATCGGGTTTTGGATTTTCAGGAGGCGGTGGCGCATCAGGATCTACACACTGAAATGAAGACAAATAAAAAAGTGTAATTTTACGTAACTCAACAGGTTTTTTTCAGTATGATAGTATCAAAAAGTATGAATTATTACTTTATGTAGTGTTCGCTAAATGATTATATTTATGATCGAATTTTGATCATAAACTTTGAAACCTATAGACATCCAGACTTAGTTTCATTATAGTTATTTAGTTTTACACTTTTGTTTTTTTTTTATTGCTCACAGCCTGTTCGAAACATAGCAACCCTATTTTCCTCACCGCGGCGGAAGCGGGGGAGAGGCGTGAATGACAAAAAAAAAAACGACGTGCATCGACGAAACGCAATCATTGTCGGTCCCGTAAAACTGTATTAACTTTGATCCGATTAATAAACCAGCTTTAAATACAGTCCACTTTTATTGATATAAGCCTTGCACCCAACATCTCATCGCAACGGCGCCAACATATGGTCCTTCAAACCTCAACATAATCGGAAGAAGATAGTACATCGGGTCTTTCAAAGAAGTCTTTTGGAGCCTAGGACGCCTATCAACCTTCGTGAGTCTACATTCCGCTGGAAATTCGTCGCCACTGCTTGAAAAAGAAGATCTTCAGTTTTTTCAACGCCTACCTACACTTCAAATTCAAGCAGCGCCTCAGGTGGATTACCTTCGTGGAACGCCCATAATTATCTACAGAAGAAGTCCGAATCCAGCTCACCGACAACATTTAAAAAACAACAATCCAACAAACGTACAACATTGCCGCATCAGCTGAGTACAACATAACCAACACCATTATTCAAGGTCTCATAGGATCAAGTCACAGGAGGTTTACAAAGAAAAGATACGTAAGATCGTTCCTTATATTTTATTCTTTCCATTCCTCATTAACATTAACATTAACATTCATAACCATAACAATTAATTGCTACCGTCAACATTTTCACTATTAACAAAAGGTCCAAAGGTCATTCTTCTCATTTTTGTCAATCACTTTTTATGCTTCTCATTAAGTTTTTATTAAACACAACATAAAATAACACAAGAGCTTTGCTTTTCACGCTTGTTCATTTCATCGCTAATATATAATTTACATTTACACATTTCGTTAGGTATAGCTTTAAACTATTATTGTAGTGTATCATTTACTTGACACTAGATTTAGATTTAAATTCACAATTTTATTTTAATACTAAACTTTTAAAATAACTCATTCGCCTTCTAATAAAACATTGTAGAAACTTTTATTAAAAAAAATATACATATTGCGGGTAGTTTGAAATATAACACTCCTTAAGTACAGCTGCTAACAATTTTTGCTATTATACTTTATTCAGGGACTTAGATTTTGCTTAGCAGTCTATTGCTATAATTTTTTTGGCAGGGTCAACTTTTGCTTTTAGTTGCTTCATTGCCTTTGGGAAGTAGATAGTTGGTACTCGAAATAAAGATGCCTGAAGGCAAAGTAAAAGACTTAATTAAAAGGAGGGCCTCAATAAAGGCCAAAATAACACAATTCTCTACGTATTTGGATGTCCTACGGGGTTGTGATTATCTCAATGATGTGCAATTCTCGGAACTCCAAGTACGTCTTGAGAAATTCGAAACCTTATACGGGGACTTCGACACTTTTCAGAGTGAGATCGAGATGCTGTCAGACGCACCGGAAGACCATTATAAGGATCGTGAGTCCATTGAGTCGCAGTACTACAAGCTTGTGGCTTCTGCGCGTACGCTGTTGGATCAACGCAAAAATAATGACGGTAGGTCCGAGGTAAGCTCTGAAAATGGCATGAAGAATACCACCGTGTTAAGTCAAAAGCCAAACTATATTAAGTTGCCAAAGATTGATGTACCCCACTTTGACGGTTGTTACCAGCACTGGCTTGAATTTCGAGACACTTATATTTCTTTGGTTCATGAAAACGATACCCTTGATAGTATTAATAAGTATCACTATTTAAGAGCTTCTCTTCATGGAAGCGCTGCTTTAGTAATCAAAAGCTTAGATTTTAAAGCAGATAACTACTCTTCTGCGTGGACTCTTCTCTGTGAGCGTTATGACAATAAGCGCTTACTTGTCAACAATCACGTCCAAACTCTTTTTAATGTTGACGTCATACAAAAAGAATGCAGTAAGAGTTTACGACACATTGTAGATGTAACCAACAAAAATCTTAGAGCCTTAGCCACATTGGATCAACCTGTCGAACATTGGGACACTTTGGTGATTCATATGATGGCGTCTAAATTGGACAGCATCACTAGTAGGGGCTGGGAAGAGCATCGTAATACTCTCAGCGACCCTCCAACTCTAAAAATATTTACTAAATTCATTTCAAATAAAGCCGATTTATTGGAAACGTTAGAGGACGCGCGTCGAATCAAATCTAAAAATGAACATTTTAAGCTTAAAGCACTAACTACCATTAACAAAAATAAAACAGTTGCGTGTCCGTTATGTAATCAGGAACACTTCCTGTACGCGTGCGAGTCTTTTAGAAGTTTATCGATTGAAACACGTATTAGGAAAGCAAAAGAGCTTAGAGTGTGCCTTAACTGTCTGAGGCCTGGACACACTGATTCTCAATGTAAGCTTAGCCATTGCAAGTACTGCAAGTTAAAACACAACACGCTTCTTCATTATAAGAAGCAAACAGCCGCAGTTGAAACCGTTGTCGTGTCAGCCACGGCAACTGATACTTCATCACACGTTTTACTCTCTACGGCGTTAGTTCAGGTTTTAGACTCTAATGGGCAAACGCATACTGCACGTCTTCTTTTAGACAACGGGAGTACTGCTAACTTTATTACGGAGGATCTCTGTCATAGGCTTAATTTGAGAACGAAGCGTGTGGATTACATAGCATGTGGTATCAGCAATAAAACCTCCGCGTGTAATGAATCGTGTTTGATAAGCATACGTTCATTAGATGGCAACCACAACTTTAACATCAATTGCTATCTCTTGAATAAAATTACGAACTCTTTACCCTTAGCATATTTAGAAAATAAAAACATAAATATACCATCGGGAGTATCTTTAGCGGATCCAACTTACCATATTCCATCCTCCATTGACATATTGGTCGGAGCAGATGTTTTCTGGAATGTCTTAGGTACAAACCGTATTCAACTAGGCAAAAATAAACCTGTTCTTTTTGAAACCAAACTTGGCTGGGTAATTTCTGGTTCCCTCTTAAATAAGACTAACTCTAAAGATTTACATTGCTTATTAAGTTGCGATTCTTCAAAGATCGCCACAGATCTTACTAAATTTTGGGAGCTAGACTCTATACCATCTTCAACAATCCACGATTTAAATAGTCATCCGTGTGAAAAGGTGTTCACTGAAACTACAACGCGAGACGGACGCTTTAACGTGACTTTACCTTTTCATGAATCACCAAAATGTTTAGGAGACTCGTACTATATGGCCAAGCACCGGTTCCTTTCACTCGAAAGGAGACTAAAATCAAACAAGACATTTAGAATGCTATGCGGTAGCTTTATGCGCGAGTATCTCGATCTTGGTCACATGAGTGAAAATATCCACAATACTAACAATAACGTGGTTCAGTATTTCCTTCCTCATCATGGTATTTTAAAGGAATCGAGTACAACTACAAAATTGCGAGCAGTCTTCGATGCATCTGCTCGTACATCGATAGGTAAATCACTAAATGATATTCAGGTAGTAGGCCCCACGATACAAGATGATTTATTTTCAATTTTAATACGATTTCGACAACATCTGTATGTGGTCGCGGCCGATATAGAAAAAATGTATCGACAAATTTCATTAGACAGTTCTCAACGCCCTTTACAACAAATTTTATGGCGATTTAATCCTTCACAACCCATAAAGACATACACACTAAACACATTAACTTATGGCATGGCCTCAGCTTCTTTTATAGCAACCCGATGTCTTATACAGCTAGGCAATGAAGCTCACGATGACGATGTTAAGCGCGCTATATGTCATGACTTTTATGTTGATGACTACTTAGGTGGAAGTCACACCATTCACAGCACCATAGAATTGTGCAGAAAGATTAAGGTTGCCCTCCAGTTTGGACAATTTAATCTTCGTAAATGGCATTCCAATAGTTCTGAAATTCTCAGAGCTATTAGCGATACTTCGAATGATAACGCAGATTGTGTAGATCTGAGTTCCAACGAATACTCGATTCGACTGACTAGACTCGAGGCCTACCAGCGATTAAAAGAGAACGCTCTGCAGAAAACGATTCTTCCTGAGCTACAAATAATAAATGGTTTGTTGCATTTCTTAATTCTAAGTCAGTTAGCCTCCCTTTTTGTAAATGTTTATGATTACAATTAGATATAAAACGATAGATATAAGATGTCACGCGAATTAACCTAGAAAATCTAGATGTGTTCTGAATTAGATTTGACAATATACAATTTTTTGAAGAGCCTTGATTTATGTGTAAAGCATGAACAGTTTCTAGAAGATGATCAGTATAATTTGGGTTAGTTGGCCAGTGTGATGGGTCCTGAGCTAAAAATGAAGGTCCCGACCACCATAAAGCGGAATTACGTAAAAGACTAGCGTTCAATCCTCTAGATACCAAGTCTGCTGGATTTTCCTTTGAAGGGACATACCGCCATTCGTGTCCAGCGCAGATTTTCTGTATCTCAGACACACGATGAGCTACGAATTTTTTCAAATGAATTGCAGAAGAGGCAATCCAACCGAGAACTATGGTATTATACGACGCGCTTACAACAACATATGCCCGCTACCAGTCAATATTTGAAGTTCTTCAACCCGGGGAGCATGTTCGAAACATAGCAACCCTATTTTCCTCACCGCGGCGGAAGCGGGGGAGAGGCGTGAATGACAAAAAAAAAAACGACGTGCATCGACGAAACGCAATCATTGTCGGTCCCGTAAAACTGTATTAACTTTGATCCGATTAATAAACCAGCTTTAAATACAGTCCACTTTTATTGATATAAGCCTTGCACCCAACATCTCATCGCAACGGCGCCAACACAGCCCACCTGGTGTTAAGTGGTTACTTGAGCCCATAGACATCTACAACGTAAATGCGCCTCCCACCTTGAGATATAAATTCTAAGGTCTCAAGTATAGTTACAACGGCTGCCCCACCCTTAAACCGAAACGCATTATTGCTTCACGGCAGAAATAGGCGGGGTGGTGGTACCTACCCGTGCGGACTCACAAGAGGTCCTACCATCCGTAAAAAGTGGTTTACTAATGGTATCTATCTCGCTATAGTGGTTTCTACTAGGCTATAGAAATAAAATGAACTACAAACTTCATCAGTAAAAGCAAACATCTCTTTCGTTTCACTAATAGCTATTAAAAATATATTTTCTCATACTCAATTCAGTGTTAACAAATATTGCATATGATACTTTATATCACCGTATGCGCGATATGTAGATGACATAATATAAATATATACTAATGAACTATAACTATATTACATTGTATAGTGTTTATACTGAAAATTATGGAATGCATTAACACCTTAACATGGTAGAAACGAAATCTAATACGCCTCATAGTTATATATCTCCTGTGTGGCAGAGCTGAGAAAGACCTAGACTTCTCTGTCGTGTAGAAGCTGTTCTCTCACTTTAATTCGATATAAGGGAAAGAGATGGATGAATATCTAAAAGTTCCTAAAAGAAAACCCGCTGTGAACGTTTTAAAGATGTGTCGTTTGATGGCATGGAATATTCAATAATGCAATATGTTTTTAAAATTCACCGCGCAATTTTTCTGATTGTACTACTGACGTCATCTATGAACGAACCTTCCTAACAAAGATGCATGACTGTCTAGAATTAATCGTATGATAAACCGTCGAACGTCGCCCAAAGCACGTCATTACGGATCCTCCTGATCCATTAACGGTGCTTTTAGGCACCACAAGCACCGGTCACCGTCCTCGTCGAACCCGTCGCTTGCGACGAAGGGCTCGACGAGCGAATTAACCCATAGACACAGTCCACTGAGTTTCTCACCGGATCTTCTCAGTGGGTCGCGTTTCCGATCCCGTGGTAGATTCTGCGAGGCATTCCGGTTTGAGCCCCGTGAACTCACCTACACACGTTAGGGCGAAGCTGAAATAGCCTCTCAAGGTTATCAGCATATACAGGAAAAAAAATCTAGAATTGTGAAGGTTTATTGGTTAGTTACATTGATTCCCTTACTCCAGCAAATCTTGCTTCAGGCATATACCATAAAATAATTAAAAGTAATTTTGCGTATGTTTATTTCCGACCTTTCGAATTCGCGGCTTCAGGCACATACCATAAAATAATTAAAAGTAATTTCGCGTTTGTTTATGTCCGACCTTTCGTCTTCGCGAACAGAACGACTCTGGTCATCCGTGACCACGAGATGGTATCTTACAACTAATCTTAATTACGTCTACGATTTGCGTACCTCAAAGAAAATCCCATACCTTCTGATATTATGCTAAAATTAAAGTAAATACAACCGGCAAATAATATCTCGATCGGTACTAGTATGGATGACAGTGGAATGAGATAACATTTTTTTTTCCTACCTAATCTGATAGCCTTGAGAGGCTATTTCAGCGTAACCTTAGCTAATAGGTGAGCTCACGGGGCTCAAACCGGAGTGATGCTAACACTGACCCTAGCAAGAGCAGTGCTTCGCAGAATCTACCACCGGATCGGAAACGCGACCCACTGAGAAGATCCGGCGAGAAACTCAGTGGGCTGTGTCTATGGGTTAATTCGCTCGTCGTGCCCTTCGTCGCAAACGACGGGTTCGACGAGGACGGTGACCGGTGCTTGGGGTACCTAAAAGCACCGTTAATGGATCGAGAGGATCCGTAATGACGTGTTTTGGGCGACAAGATAACAGTGCTATATCCTAAATACAGCTATACGGCTTTATGTAATTTATATTGACAAGTCATTCAACACACTGCTAGCTAAGGTTAGTTACTATCTGATTTTTTTATTGGTTAAATGGGTGGACAAGCTAACAGCCCACCTGGTGTTAAAGGGTACAGGAGCCCAATGACATCAATAACGTAAACGCCATCGCTCACCATGACACTTCGGTTATGAGTCTCAGTTTTACGCATTACTGCTTCACGGTAGAAATAGGCATAGAACGGTGGAACTACCCCTGCGTACTCAGAAGACACCCTTCTTCTTTGTCTCCACCTTATCCCGCTAGGTGGTGTCGGCAAAACGAATTTTTCTATTCCATTCTCCTCTATCAACCGTCATCTCAACATTAACTCCTCTTACTCTCATATCGTCATTCACACACTCCATCCATGTCTTCGATCGACCTCTTCCCCCTCTACCTTGCACTACCATTTCCATACATCTCCTAGTCATATGCATCTCCTCTCTACGCATCACGTGTCCATACCACGCTAATCGTCCGCTCTTTAATTCATCAATAACTGAGGCTCCTTTCACACTTCCTCACAAAACACCCTAGTAGCAGTAAAAATAGTGTTCTTTGTTTAGTACATACCTATTGTCAAAGCTTAATATTTCTTATCAATAGTAAAATGGGAAACAGTAATTTCTCATATTTCTAAAAAAGCGCTACGATAACAAAAAAATAATTACGAATATGCTATTGTTGTTTCGTTATTTAATAAATAAAAAATTAGGTATATATTTATGTTGTACTAAGGCTTGGGTTTATTGAAAGTAATAATAACATTTAAGTGAACTGAAGTATCGGGTAGGTATTTATTTATTTATTTTTTATTGCCTAGGTGTGTGGACGAGCTCACAGCCCACCTGGTGTTAAGTGGTTACTGGAACCCATAGACATCTACAATGTAAATGCGCCACACACCTTGAGATATAAGTTCTAAGGTCTCAGTATAGTTACAACGGCTGCCCCGCCCTTCAAACCGAAACGCATTACTGCTTCACGGCAGAAATAGGCGTGGCGGTGGTACCTACCCGTGCGGACTCACAAGAGGTCCTACTACCAGTATTAGCGGTTGACAGGCCGTAACCAAAGTGAATTTTTTGCAATAAAACACACATTTTTTTTAGGTAATCATGAAAAAAACAACAATTTGTTATTAAGTATATTTAAATTTAAAATTGGTATCCGACACTTCATACAAGAGCCAAATAGTAAATAATACGAAGAATTTCTTCTAAGCTTGAAATGTTAAACAGTGAAACTCGAGATGCGAAACGAGAAGCTCGCTAAAAGCATTCGAGCTTTGCCCGAAAGCTACAACAGCTGGGCTCCGTGAATAAGCTTTATTGTTTTAAAAGCAACTATGAACGACTGCTCTGCGGAGAGCAAAGTTTGAGATTTCCAAAAATGTTCTCAGCGCATCTGTTTGGAATACCTAATGTTATGGAAAACGATACGAAAGTCTTATTAAGGGAATGTCAAGTTTGCATTTCTCTACATAATTTTGAGTTTAACTCTCGTGCATTCTAGTCTGAAGGGTACAGTCTGTACTGTACGGTACTGTACAGTCTATATAGAATACATTCGGTAAGTAGCCGCTTGGCTCTGCCCCTGGCATTGCTGAAATCCATGGGCGACGGTAATCACTCACCATCAAGTTTTTTTATTGCTTAGACGGGTGGACGAGCTCACAGCCCACCTGGTGTTAAGTGGTTACTAGAGCCCATAGACATCTACGACTTAAATGCACCACCCACCATAAGATATAAGTTCTAAGTCTCAAGTATAGTTAGAGCGGCTGCCCCACCCTTCAAACTGAAACGCTTTACTGCTTCACGGCAGAAATGGGTAGGGTGGTGGTACCTAGCCGCGTGGACTCACAAAAAGTCCTACCACCAGTGAATAACCAAATTATAATTTTGCGGGTTTGATTTTTGTTACACGATGCTATTCCTTTACCGTGGAAGTCAATCGTGAACATTTGTTAAGTACGTATTTCATCAGAAAAATTGGTATCCGCTTGCGGGATTCGAACACCGGTCCATCGCTAGATACGAATGCACCGGACGTCTTACTGTCTGTCTACAAGAGCAATAAAAAAAAATTTGTATCAAATATTAAGGCATTACCGCTTATGCTAAGTGGCGTAAGCTAAGTTAGTTTAAAATAGTACCACCCAATCTGTTCCCGTGAACGTAGTAAAAGCGACTAAGGGAAACGTTCTCTGAATATAGAGCGTTTTAACTTGACTCCGACCTGACGTCTCAAGGTGGGCCACGTACGTCATGATGTCTAAAATCTGGGGTAGGCACTTAACACCGGATGGGTCGTGAGATCGTTTATCTATTTAATTAAAAAAAAACCATTGTTTTAATCGGACCATGAGTAAGACTAACATGCATTTATCAATTTTAATTTAAAGCTGTGTGTGCTATTTATTTAATTTTCATGATATGAACGATAGCTGCGTATAAGCGTCTACTGCCTTTATGCGAGTAGTACTGTTGTTACTGGTGGTAGGACCTCTTGTGAGTCCGCGCGGGTGGGTACCATCCATTTTGGTTTGAAGGGTGGGGCAGCCGTTGTAACTATACTTGAGCCCTTAGAACTTATATCTCAAGGTGGGTGGCGCATTTACATTATTGATGCCTATGGGCTCCAGTAACCACTTAACACCAGGTGGGCTGTGAGCTCGTCCACCCATCTAAGCAATAAAAAATAAAAAAAATATCAACAAAAACTCAAAGCTACATTTGAAATACCCACATCATCCAAGGATATTCTGTAGGGCGGTACTTGCTCCGGGTGCCTCCAGGGTTTGTGGTAGGGGTAGTCGGTGAGGGCTTTCCATCCAGGATACCTTCGAGCCGCTGCGTGTAATTGCTGCACTAATCTCGGAGCTAGCTGAGCTGTTACTCTGAACAAAAACAAAAAAACACTTTTAAAGGTTTGATTAATTAGATTGTTAATTATTAAAACTCGATCGCTTAAAATAATAATAAGTCTGTGTTGTGGTGAAAACAAAAAAAAAAATGGCGGGTAGCCATCACATAACACAAGATATTTGACAGGAGACTTTTTGGCGGGAACGCAAGGAGTGAACTTGTGTGATTTGTTTTAATTTTGTCTATTTAGTGTTCCTTCGGGTTTAAATGTGTAATAACGGTGGTTTATTAACTGCTTAATATCTGTGAAAGTGCTCAAATGTGAGAAAATGAAACAAAGGCGCTGGACGTAACTTGTCGGGATCCTCCAAAAAGTCCACTGTAAATATCTCAGTAAATGACCATCATTTTACTGAGATTATATTTCATCCCATATCATCTCATCTCAGTATTCATTTGAAAAATATTCAGATTTAAGGGAAATGTATTTTCATGAATTTTCACGAATCCTTTACCTGTTAACAAGCCATGCCGGAAGGGCTCCCCTGGGATCCGACCGTGACACGTACCCCAGCCAACTTCCGACGCCCTTCCGGGTCCTCACCACAAACCCAGTCAAGAGTGATAAGGCTCTAAAGTAAAAAAAATACACAAATGTATAATCAACATACTTTTTCCTCATTTGGTATACAAGTCGAGAATACTTCAAATTTCCTTGAAATCAGAAAGGTTTGATAAAAGTGACGGTCATAAAAATCGAATTCGCTACAAAAAAATTAAATTTTCGATGTGTATTAACGCTAGTCAGTCAAAAGTCCACTTCGATAAAGCGGCACGACACGAGAACCCTCTCATCGTGGCCGCCGGTAACTACATTCCCGATCCTGCGGAAAGAATGGAAAGCAGTCGACGTCGCCCAAAACACGTCATCTCGGATCCTCCTGATCCACTGACGGTGCTTCTAGGTACTTCTAGCACCGGTCACCGTTCTCGTCGAACGCGTCGCTTGCGACGAAGGGCTCGACGAGTAAATTAACTCTCAGACACGGCGCACTGAGTTTCTCGCCGGATCTTCTCAGTGGGTCGCGTTTCCGATCCGGCGGTAGATTCTGCGAAGCACGACTCTTGCTAGGGTTCGTGTTAGCATCGTCGTCAGGTTTGAGCCCCGTGAGCTCACCTACTAGTTACGGTTACGCTGGAATAGCCCCTCTAGGTTACCAGCTTAGGTAGGAAAAAAAAAAAGCTAAAGTATACCCTCTACAATATTAAATGACCCCTAATCAATTCTCACGTCCCCACAAATACTGATCATTTGTCGACAAACATCATCGAAGAAATCATTTGAATTCACCTTTTTCCCTCTGCATATTGAAAAAACCGTGATTCGTTCATACGGTTAAAATATTGTGCAAACAAAATTGATTGTACTTCCAATAACACGGCTTCATTGTATTACCCCTACCATTGTTTCCAAATAGTATCAAAATTTTCTTTTTACTTTTTTAATGCTAAGATGGGTGGAACCAGCCCACGGCCCGCTTGTTGTTAACTGACCACCGGAGAACATAGACATAAACCACCTCCACCCCTCTTACGACAATTAAACTGAAACGCATTACAGCTTCACGGCATAAATATGCAGGGTTGTGGTACCCACCCGTGCGGGCTTACATGACGCCGTATCATCAGCAATTTAATCCGCATCGCAAATTATAATTTTTGCGATTTCGATTTTTGTTACACGATGTTATTCTTTCAGCTTGAAAGTCATTCGTGAGCAATTGCCACGTACGGATTTGATTAGAAAAATTGGTACCTGCCTGCGGGATTCGAACACCGGTACAATCGCATCGCTCGATACGAATGCATCGGCCGTCTTATCCTCTAGGCCACGATAACTTATTTTCTTAGGTTGTTTTCATAGGAGAGGACCTCTCGCTGCCGCGCGTCCTGGAAGGCGATGCTCGACTTCTGCGAGTCCACCATCTCGCAGAAGGAGGCGGCGGAGCGAGAGAGGGAGAGCTCTTCCCTTTCCGCACCGATCCGTCGCCGTCGAGCCGGGGGCTGGAGGCGGGAATACGCCCGTACGTCCCGGCCCCTGTAGGTAGCGGCCTCCCCCCGGTGAAGGTCAAGGGGCGACCTGAGGGGGTGAGGCCGCGCGGCGCGCTACCAGCACTCTAGCGCGCTGCCGTGGAGTAAATAGAGCGACCGGTCGACGGTGTATCGCGTCCCGACCCGGCAGGCTGGTTCTGGTTCAGCGGGGTTCCGGCACACCAGCGGCACCGTCTGGGCGGCCTGACGGGCTGCCGTACCGAGACGGCCGACGTTTCAGAGCCTTCGATTCGCCTCAAAGGCTCCGTCGGCTGGGCGTCCTTGGGGTGAGCCGCACCGTCTGGTTGTAGTATTGACCGCGGTAACCCCCCTACCTCATCCGGGTTCTGACCTTGGAGGGGATCGGACGTCGGGTGTAAGAGTGCAGGGGAGTCGTTCAGTGGGGTGGGCCCTAAAATCCTTGGGCCCGCGGTCTGCTCACAACACCATGCAGATCGTTGAGTCTCACATACCCCGCGCGCCCCTTTTGCGCGGGGACCTCGTAGGAGGTTCGGCCCTCTACACGAAAAAAAAAAAAAAAGGTTGTTTTGTTTATTGCATATCTGTGTTGCCCTCCAGCGTCACCCTCAATGTTATCATTCGAACCGGACCATATGACTTCGAAGCCGAAATAACAAACTTTAACAAGGATTTCGTTGAATTACACCAATTAAAGTGCAAACTTATATGTTCATGTGAATAATCATTAACATACCAGCCGAACGCTATAGAAGATTCTAGACTGAATATCACGGGGACATTGTCAAATTTAGAAAATGACTTCCTTCCTTCCAACTTTCATTATACATTTAATAGAGCAAAATATGTTTTGTACCGATAAGTTTTTGAATTTTAATACGAAACTAATTACTGAACTCAAGCGCTGCCCAAAGACAGTAATATCCACTTTGATATCAACGCAAAAATATTAATATGAGTTTTTACAATTTATTTATATCAGTCAGCAAAGTGCAGGGTAAATAATCGTAGTTGCAATAAGAACTATTTATACATAAAAATACATACATACTATATATAAATGCATGTATTTACATAAAGATAATAAACTCGTGACAATTCTTATCAAAATATTAATTATACAATTCTTATTCATTTTACTCGCGATTAATTCGTCTTCGTTTTTACTTTTTGACGAATGCACTAAATACAGCATACTGTGTTGTACAGAGTTATATATTTACAAGGGCGGATCCAGGGGGGGTCATGGGGGTCATGACCCCCCCCCCTGAGCTGGTTCCAGGACCTAGGTGGACCACATATTGAACATAATGATTTTAGGACACAATATATTCTTGCTCCTTAATTAATTTAATATATTAAAATAACTTTGTATGGCGGCAAATGTTTGGGAACGAACGCATCGAAAATTTGAATTTTACCGCGCCGCACTCGCGCGCGCTTTTCGACTACGTAACGTCTAGCTAGGCCTAACCTCAAATTGAATCCTAACCTCAATCGGAATCGGAACGACTAAACTTCAACATATCATAACATAGGTCTAAGTTAAAAAACTAAAATTTCTTTCTAGCTTTAATGTGCTTATAAGTGTACCTTTATAAGTATTCTTAAAAATTGTTACTGTAAATTCATTAATTACAAGAAATGGTAAGTAATCAGTTTCTCATTATCCCAGTGTGTGTGTTTTAACTTCAATGTTATTGTTGTTAATGCTCATAAAGTACCTCATAGGTAGATATGTAGCTACCTACTTACTGAAAGAGTCCTGCGTGACTTATGTACCTACTTATATATATTTTTTGGACGAGATAGATTGAAGAGCATAAGGTTACTGACCCAACCTAATAAAATCTTAGATAAATTCACACAATGAAATCAAGTGTATCGTCGTGACCACATTGATTTTAATGCTTTTAAAATAAAAGCTTTTAAATATGTACAAGTTATTATGTGTTAAGTTTTTCAAGTGTACAATAAAGAATAAATAGGTATTTTTAAGTACAGTACTTACGTACATTAATAAAATACCTACTTTTTACTTGTATCTATTGTTATCAAAATTAAATTATAAGTTCTTGACTTGACTGTGACTATGTGACCCCCTCCTGGCACCAAAGCTGGATCCGCCCTTGTATATATAGTAGAGATAATAAATTATTTGTATAAGGATAATAGGTATATATTTTTTCTGTTTCAGTTTCAATAGCTTATGCTCAAACTTTGTTATGAAATACTAAGCACAAATAATCACAATAGTCTCAAATCCCTTAACAAAAAATGTGTAAAGAAATAAATCCAATACACAATGCTTCGAGAGATGTGTGTAATGTATGTTTATAAAAGCCTGTGTATACATATTGTTACGCCGGTAAGAGTAACGCCATATATCGCCGAATAGTCGAACGAATATCGAAGGATCTAGCAGCATCTAGAACGCTCGAGAAGTACAACGCCATCTATTGTCAGATAGCGGATTCTCGATAATTCTAGAGATGTGGTATCGACTATAAAAGCGTTGCAGAGATGGCGCGCAGTCAGTTAGTAATCGGAACTACTCGAAGCGAAATAGCAAACGGATCACCTAAAGAGAAGCGGAAGAAGCGAATTGAGAATTTTAAAGTGTTTTAAGTGTTCTAAGTGTTGAATACAGTTTTAATTTATATTTCGTTGGAATTTTATTCATCCCGAACCCCAGCGCGTAACAATATGTTCACTATAGACTCCGAAACGGCTAAAGCGATTTCGAGGGAATTTTCAGTAAATCTTCGGATTATTATGGCGGGTGGTTCTGTGAAGTTTGGTTGCGATCGGATCAAACTCAAATCAAAGGTCGGCCAGCAAATCTTGTTGGCGGTTTGGCTTATTGAAAATATACCAGTGTGCTTAGTGCGAGTTTTTAACGTTCTATATAGCGTAAAAGTTATTCATTCATTCATTATCATTCTTTGATAATTCATTCACCGTCCAGGCGGTTCGATTGTGGAATGTTCTGCCTGATGCAGTGAGAAGTGCTCCAACTTTAAACTGTTTTAAAAGAATGGTGAAGGAACACTACTGCTGTTAGTGCTGTTTGTTTGCATCATGATCATTTATCATTTCCATACTGTTGATTTATTATGTGTATGTAAGTATATTAGTATGCATTATATGTAAGTGTGTATATTGGTATATAAATCAGTTAGTTATATATTTCATATTATATGTAAACGGTATATATCTCTTTATTGTTTGTATATATTTTCTATAATAATGTATTATCTTTATTGTACGTCTATAGTACACCGCAACATACCTGCTATGTTTTTATATTTTCCAGAATTTCTGTAAATTAAACGGATGCCTGGAAGAAATCGCTTTTAGCGATAATACTGCCTATTGTACAAATTTATCTGCTTTTTGACGGTTTTTTGAATGTAAATTGTGTTTTGATGTGCAATAAAGTGTATTCTCTCTCTCTTTCTCTCTCTAAAAGTTAACTCAAAGTATGCAGTTGGAACAACGCCCCTAACGCCAAACGTAGGCAAACCTTACCTTACCTTACCTTACTTACCTTACTCCATACAAATTTAAGTTAACTTTTACGCTATCGAGAACGTTAAAAAACTCGAACTAAGCACACTGTAGCACATTAGTAAGGGACGCACAGAAGGTCGTCACTCCGTCACGGATTGACGCGCGTTGTCTAATCTTATCAGTTGAGTGGCGAACGCAAATTATGTAAATACATCTAATGAGTCGACGCCGTCCCCTCACACCCACGGGATCCTGTTTACCATCGTCAGATTTATGAACGGGAAACATTTACTTTTGAAGGAGAACAGGGTCAAGGGAAATCATATTGGTATTATCGTAAATAGTCATGGCTTGTTATCAGTTCACTCCTTCAAGGTAATCATTGTGTATGCAGTTGCTTCGTAAGGCTAGTAGATAGAAACCACTGCCATGCTCTGTCTGGTAAACAGCCGACGCCCGTGTAACGCAAGGCTAGTGCATTGAAGTCACTTGTATGCACTTTCCAGTATAAAGCCATCACCTGTCACGTGGTGCGAGGATGTCAGCACAACACGAGTGAGCAGCAGCTAGTCAGTAAAGTAAAAAGTAATAATCCTTAGACCCTTAATGTTGCCAATAAAATATTAAGTGTAATAAATAAATTGTAAAAACTCATAATTATTAACACTAGAGGTCCCGCAGTAGTCGAAATTCGACTATAATTAATTGGAATTGTAAGTTTGTAGACTATTATGATTGTATTTTATACTTCTATAATCACAAATTTCGCCAAGACTACACTATAAAAATATTAACAAAGACAAACAATATTTAATCTATTCTCAATTTGACAACAGACGTCAAGAACAAAAGTTTGACAATAAATAGTATGCATGCGTGTGTGCGTCAAATACATGGTGTGTAGAGTGTGTGATGTTTTCTTTATTGATTTAATGTACATTTTATGCATTCTTTTAAAAAAATATTAGCATTGTGCACTTCTTCTCTATATTCTCTATAAGTGTGGAAAATTTCATACTCCTCCGTCCGCGCGATTTTCGTAAAAAGGGATACAAAGTTTTTGCTTCACGTATTAATATATAGATTTTTGCGCTGATATAAAAGTGGATATTACTGTCTTTGAGCAACGATTGAGTTCGGTAATTAAAATAGTTTCGTATTAAGTATTAAAAATCTAAAAATTATCGGTACAAAACATATTTTTCTCCATTGAATGTATGATGAAATTTGGAGGGAAGGAAGTCATTTTCTAAATTAGACGATGTCTCCGTGATATTCAGTCTGGAATCTTCTATGGCGTTCGGCCGGTATGTTAATGATTATTCACATGAAATAAGTTTGCACTTTAATTGGTGTAATTTGACGGACATTGGACACAGCACTCTTGGATTTCGCATCGACCAAGACTCTTCATTTAAAATTAATTTAAAGTAATTTTTTATTTTGTTCTCAACCTCCGACTGTAGCTATTGGGATTCCTTTAATAAAGACATTACACGACAAATAAATCTTTATATATATATAAATGAATTGCTGTTCGTTAGTCTCGCTAAAACTCGAGAACGGCTGGACCGATTTGTCTAATTTTGGTCTTGAATTATTCGTGGATGTCTAGGGAAGGTTTAAAAGGTGAGAAAATATAAAAAAGCTCGGAATTACAAAAAAACAAACAATTTTGTTTTTCCTTTGATGTGTCCCCTTGATGTGTCTTTCATTTATGAGGCACTACGAAGTCTGCCGGGTCAGCTAGCTTAAAATAGTTTAGTAATACTTAAATTTTTTTACAACCTCCGGCTGTATCTATTGTGATTCCTTGAATAAAGACATTACACGACAAATATATCGACAATAAAACATTTTGATGCTACGTACAAATGCTTACAGCGAGGACTTTGACCAGAGGATAATCTTACGATGATAATGGCATGTCCGGTTATAACGGGTACACAACTCCGGCGTCCTTTTACTGATGCTTTAAATTGCCCTTAACTCATTCTTAGTGGCAGTTATCTACTCTATTACCGTCTTCCGAATTCTACCTGTCTAAATTTCGTTTCCAATCTTACTGATAGCAAGGTGCAAAAGCCGCTACTGGGTACATCCACCCTACCAACACGTAGCTCTTAAACAAAGTACTCATGAATACCGATTTAAGGCGTACGATAAGCTATTTAAATTCAGTAGAGGATTTCGTCATTTCTCAAAGTGTTTCAGTAGATCCAGTGAACACAATATGGATTTTGAGCGAATAATTCTATAGACTGACTCGGTGGTGCAGTAGCTAGTGGCCCTGACTGCTGCGTTGAGGGTCGTGGGTTAGATTCCCACATCGGGCAAACGTTCGCGTGATGAGCAGGTTTGTCACTGAACTCCTCCTAAGCGGCTGGACCGATTTGAACGATTTTTTTTAATGCATTTGCGTGACGCCCGGGTTAGTTTAGATTCACAAATCAGCCCGGCAAATGGCGCTGCAGTCGGTATCTAAGTTATTTATCTGTACTGCAACTAAACGGCTGGATCGACTTGAATGAATTTTTTGAGGGCAACGTCTGTCGGGTCCCCTGGTGTACATATATATTATTTAAGCGTATATAAGTATGTCAGTCTCTGGTGCCCCTAACACAAGGAATCTTAATTTAGGACCGGATGACCGTGCGCGATTTGTTCACACTTATATATTTATTCTTCTCAGTCATACACTTCTGGCGGAGTGATCGTGGCTATGCATGTCTTATTGCTTGGTTGCGACTTTACGAGGCTTCTCCATATCTCGCTGTTTATGGCGGTACATGTACATTCAGCAAGAGAACACTTAGTAGATGACTTAATAAAGTCTGTCCACCTTGTGGGTGATAGGCCGCGAGAGCGTTGACCGTTTACTCTTCCTTGAACCATTAATCGTTCCAATGAGCTTTCAATACGGATGATATGTCCAAACTTATTAAGGATTGGTACTACTGGTGGTAGGACCTTTTGTGAGTCCGTACGGGTAGCTACCACCACCCCGCCTATTTCTGCCGTGAAGCAGTAATGCGTTTCGGTTTGAAAGGTGGGGCAGCCGTTGTAACTATACTGTGACCTTAGAACTTAAATCTCAAGGTGGGTGGCGCATTTACGTTATAGATGTATATGGGCTTCAGTAACCATTTAACAACCAGGTGGGCTGTGAACTCGACCACACATCTAAGCAATCAAAAAAAGGATTCACAGTTGCACAAAGGACGAAAGCCTTTGTTTGATTTAATTTGGATTTATTTACTAGTTATTTCTTAATAAGGCCCGTTTTCAATACCACACAGTAAACAACACAGGATTTTTTTATTTTATTTTTATTGCTTAGATGTGTGGACGAGCTCACAGCCCTCCTGGTGTTAAGTGGTTACTGGAGCCCATAGACATCTACAACGTAAATGCGCCACACACCTTGAGATATAGTTCTAAGGTCTCAGTATTAATCACAACGGCTGCCTCACCCTTCAAACCGAAACGCATTACTGCTTCACGGCAGAAATAGGCGGGGCGGTGGTACCTACCCGTGCGGACTCACAAGAGGTCCTACCACCAGTAATTACGCAAATTATAATTTTGCGGGCTTGATTTTTATTACACGATGTTATTCCTTCACCGTAGAAGTCAATCGTGAACATTTGTTGAGTACGTATTTCATTAGAAAAATTGGTACCCGCCAGCGAGATTCGAACACCAGTGCATCGCTCGATACGAATGCACCGGACGTCTTATCCTTTAGGCCACGACGACTTCAAAAGATTAGCTTCTCTTCACTTTTAAAGGCATATAAACGACCTCTAAAAAGGCATTGTGGATAAGCGGTACTCCGATGGGTAATGCGATGATTAACCAAAAGTAATGGAATCACTATAAATATGGAGTTGTTCAGCGGATTCCGCATGGAACAATCGGTACAGAGAAATTTCGAAAAGCTATTTAAAAATAATCGATTTCATTTTACTGGTGGTAGGACCTCTTGTGAGTCCGCGCGGGTGGGTACCACCGCCCTGCCTATTTCTGCCGTAAAGCAGTAATGCGTTTCGCTTTGAAGGGTGGGGCAGCCGTTGTAACTATACGTGAGATCTTAGAACTTATATCTCAAGATGGGTGGCGTATTTACATTGTAGATGTATATGGGCTCCAGTAACCACTTAACACCAGGTGGGCTGTGAGCACGTCCACACAAATAGGTAATAAAAAAAACGTAGTTTTTTTCATCGTAACTCAAATCACATAAAAAATGTTTAATAGATTATTGAACTCTTCCCAGCAACAAGACATCAAATAGTTTACGCTTTGAAACGCTTCACGAAAAGCTCCCAGAGCACTTGAGGGCTTACGGCCACGACTTCGGAATTAAGTTCGCTCTTTGAGGCTTTCATTTCGCTGAATTTTCTTTTAGACTTATAACAATAATTTACTATGATAAAATGTTTCGAATTAATCCTTTAAGATTTTTTTTGTAATTTGTAATTTATCAAAACATGACATTGAATGTTAAATTCTGAGTAAACATAGTATGCATTTATATTAAAATAAATTAGTGTGAATTATCATAGCATGTCTGTTAGTGTATTTTTTTATTGTATGTATGGGTGGACGAGCTCACAGCCCACCTAGTGTTAAGTGGTTAACGGAGCCCATAGACATCTGCAACGTAAATGCCGCCACCAACTTTGAGATGTGAGTTCTAAGATCTGTATAGTTACAACGGCTGCCCCACCCTTCAAATCGAAACCCATTACTGCTTCATGGCATAAATAGGCAGGGTGGTGGTACCTACCCGTGCGGACTCACAAGAGGTCCTACCACCAGTAAATTTTTGAAAACATAAAATTTTAATAGAATATATAAACCTTTAGAAATGTATTTCTTTTATTACTGTCTGTCACCACTTCTTTACTAAGGACTTAGCGAAAGTATCCAACAGTTCCATGACGCGGCTGTTTCCGCCAGGTCTACCGTAGAGCTCTACATATTGCGATATCTCTTCAACATCTATATATAATATTAATATAAACACCATAACACAGCAATTTCAATCGGTGTTAACAATTTCTTACCTTATTTTCCAAACCATCCTGTTTCCTATCCTAACTTGTCAGTTAAAGGCCTACCTTTCCCATGAATTGTGTAGACCAGACCGACCAATGATAAAGTAGTGAACCGAATCAATAAAGAGCACACAAGATAACAAAAAAGCACATACTATGTATCACTACATAGTATAAAACAAAGGCGCTTTCTCTGTTACTATATCTGTCTGTCCCTATGTATGCTTAAATCTTTAAAACTACGCAACGAATTTTGATACGGTTTTTTTTAATAGATAGAATGATTGAAGACGAAGGTTTATATCTATAATAACATCCATTAAATAGTGGAGAAATCAATAATAAATTACAGTTTCCGAAGCGAAGCGAGAGCGGGTCGCTAGTGCGTCATAATTCAATGTATGTATAATGTAATTACGCTTAAATAGAATAAATACCTCACAAATCCTTTTCTAGGCGGAAAATCTTTGTGATACACTGAATGGTTGAGGATCATCTTCTCATCGCCCGTATCCAGCCAGGAGCGTTGCAGCACGAAATCCCGATTCTTGAGTGGCGCCGGACACGACACTGCGGATAAAATGATTTGCTTTTTGAGAAAAATATATTAAGACAAGATTTCTTGACAGCATTTTCCAATTAACCCGTAAAATGTTCAAGTATTCAAAACATCGGATTAATAGATGAATAAAACAGACAATATTAAGACAGCTATATGCCCGTCTGCTTACAAAGGCAATAAAAAAAAGCTAACTTTTTATCACAGCCTAACATGTTGTTATTTTAACAAGTTAACTAATAACACGTTCAATCGAGTTTTACTGTAAGCGCGCTTGTAAATTTAAACTTTAAAAACGTAATCTTAGTTTCGATATTGTGATAAGGTTTTTGTTGATAATTTTTTTTGGAGTTTACTCCTTTAGAATCGATTTACATATATAGGCCCGGGGTATGAAAATTATGGGGACCAAAATCGTACTAGCATGTCACACGAAATGCGTTATGCGCCTGATTGGCTCCTGATTGCGTGATGCGTGCGCGCGCCAATCAAAATCGTACTAGCATGTCACACGAAATGCGTTATGCGCCTGATTGGCTCCTGATTGCGTGATGCGTGCGCGCGCCAATCAAAATCGTACTAGCATGTCACACGAAATGCGTTATGCGCCTGATTGGCTCCTGATTGCGTGATGCGTGCGCGCGCCAATCAGGAGCCAACGCGCGGCCGCGTTATCGCAGGTGACGCCGGGCTGCTGCGCCGGCAGTCCGCCACAAAGCCTCGTACTGATCGCGCGTTTCTCTCATTATTGTATTTTCATATATTTGTTAGTCGTTTGTTTTGTGTCTCGTTAATTTGTTAATAATCTGTAGTGTATCGTGTTGTCGTAATATAGAACTATTTCTCGTATTGTTTCGTTTAATTTTTTATATCCAGTAAACTCCAGTCGTGCGTCGGAGCGGACACACACACTTTTTTTTATTTTTTTTTTGCTTCTTTCAGCTACAACAGCAGATCTCTATCATTCTATTTTTAATACACTTTATGTTTTTGAATATTGGCGGACCTGAAGAACTTAGCACATATATATTAATAATAGTATATACTTGAAGAAAGACATGTTACAGCGATCGGGAAGCATCTACGAGTTTAAGACAATTTCATTCCGTCCCATCGTGACACATGCGATAGAACAACAAATAAAAACCTAAACAAACAAAGCTGACCGAATTTCGCTTTGTCATACAATCAAGGATGATGCTGTGCCTAAATGACAATCCGTAAACCCATCGTTATTTTAATACTAAAGATTTCTTTTGTGTTATTTTCTTTAACAAAAGTCAGGTAAATGGGAAAATGTTACAAGGCAGACGGTTAACGCATTATGAATTATTGAAAGCTTCTTTCACGGACGTCCCACGCCCGAGTGTCGTCCGTGACTATAAAATAAAATCTAAATAGTAATTTTAATAAATAGAAGTTTAATATTAAACCGTAAAATAAGTAATTAATTATATAATGCAACTCGCGATAAGTGATGAAAATATTACTGTGAATTCTTCACGTAATATTGCTTGAAAGGCAGAGATGATCCTTATTACAATATCATTAAGACTACGCTTTATAGCAGAACCGGGACGAGTGCATTTATATTATTTTGTATGTAGCCCCGTCTGTATATTTAAATTAATAATTAACATCTTAAATAAAATTTACATCTAGATCTTTTTGGTGGCGTAAATGTCCTTATTAGATTCACTAACTGTATGAAATCCACTCACGTTAATATTCAACATAAATAAAAACATTGAGTGAAAAAGAAAGCTGGAACAGTATCAAATTAAGTAATCCAAAAACTATCAATCATTTATGAACCTTTTACGATACACGAAAAACTCAATTCGTACCGTTGTTTCAAATGAACTGTAAATATATCTATATATAAAAAAATTGCTGTTCGTTAGTCTCGCTAAAACTCGAGAGCGGCTGGACGGATTTGGCTAACTTTGATCTTGAATTATTTGTGGAAGTCCAGAGAAGGTTTAAAATAACAATTTTGTTTTTCCTTTGATGTGTCCCCGGTCGGACGGATTCCTTTTGTTTGTTTTAAGTGTATTTTATACAAAAATTTAAGTCTTTTATTTATCGATTGAGGCACTACGAAGTCTGCCGGGTCAGCTAGTTATGAATATTAGTTTGTGTCCAAAAATGCTTGACGCCTTAAGAATGACATCAAAAAACGTCGATTTGAGCGGTAAAAACTAAATACTAAATCAGAACGGGACAGATAACAAACAACTCGAGTCACGGCGACGCATTACCTTAAATCTCGTTCCACGTTCGTGTTGCTTAAAATACGAAGTACGGGAATCGAAAATAATGTCATCGAACAATAAGCTATTTAAGAAACTCTCTCCCAGTATAGCGATAATATATTTCGAGATATGATATACTAATTTTGGTAAAATTTTGTTATAGACCAGAAGCTTGCTAATTGCATGTCCATGATTCTATAACTGACGAACAAAAGCAGAACCAATAGTACTACTAACCAGATGATTTATTAGCCTTACATTAAATGATGGTTTATTTAAATATTATTGAATTCTTTTAAAACTATTCTCTTGGCGGGCCACGGTACGCGGAGCATTCTTCGCCAACACCACATTTCGAACGCTAGTACAACAACAAGGTAGAAGGGAAAAGACCCGCCGGCCGGCCACCAAACCGTTGGTCGCATCAGATAACTGCGCTCACTGGACTCTCTGTTACCAACGCCCTGAGAGAAGCCGAAAACCGAAGCAAATGGAAGCTGAGGGTACAAAGAGCCACGAAGGGCTTTCAAGGACACGACCTTCAGCAATGAAGTATTCGACTAAGAAGAAGAAGAAGAAGAAAACTATTCGTTGCTAGATTTTTTTTTCTTTAACCAATGAAAATGTCACTATGAATAGTGCAATTCCATATAATGTAGAGTGTAGTTTGAATTTTATCCACAATATTTTTAACAATTCGTTAGTAATTCACTTGTATCTAGGAATTTTTATTCAGTTCTCATTTAGATAGAAGAGACGAATTGTCTGCGCAACGAAATATGTAAATACGATGAAATAACTTAGACGAGATAGGAAATAGTTCATTATGCATTTTCTCATATCAACATCATGAATATAAACGACTGCTTATTTATGTAGAAGCTGAATTATTTAGGACGTACTTTTATTGCTAAAGCAAAGAGGAAAGTATTCGAAGCATTTTTAACGTTTTTTATTGCTTAGATGGGTGGACGAGCTCACAGCGCACCTGGTGTTAAGTGGTTACTGGAGCCCATAGACATCCACAACGTAAATGCGCCACCCACCTTGAGATACAAGTTCTAAGGTCTCATGTATAGTTACAACGGCTGCCCCACCCTTCAAACCGAAACGCATTACTGCTTCACGGCAGAAATAGGCAGGGTGGTGGTACCCACCCGCGCGGACTCACAAGAGGTCCTACCACCAGTAAAAACCGTTTCACACATAACGCACATAACTGGGATTTGCTGCGATATTATAGATACCAGAAACGAACAAATTTACTTAAAGATTAAACAAAAACAATACGTGTTAAGTAATATACATTAGTGTGTGTGCGTGTGCGTATTTTCTTCTCTTGATTTCTCGCAGGTTCGAGAATGACCGGCCATTTCTCCGTGTACCCAACGAAACTTGAGATAATGGGCGACAACCACACTGGCATCAACTAATTCAACTTCGAAACATTACAGCGGAATTGTTGTTGTTTTAAACAAAACTCTAACCGCTTTTTAAATGTAAAAAACATCTACGAATGTTTTCTTTGCTTTTTTTGTGACCCGTAGTCATTATTAAATCTAACTTCAAGGTTTATTCTCTCGTTTACAATTCTACTACTATTTCATTTAATCAAAAAACTTTAAATATTAAATGTGAATTGAAACAGTAAAAGTATTTTTAATATACTATCAACTAGCTTTTAAAAGAAGAACAAAAATTGCCCCCACAAGATTCTATGGGTCCGATCTCATGCCTTTATTGGAGTTGTATCAGAGTTCATTTTCAAATTCAAGGAGCCCGAACTGGATGAGAACCAATAGATTTTGATTGAACCTCAACCTCATGTGTCAAAGTTGCGAATGGATACAGAATGCGCGGTCTATGAGCACTGATAAAATGAGGTAGGTAGTGAGCTTGTGTGTCCAACTAAAATAGTAAACGATATTCAGTATTAGTTCCCCTATAACATGAAAATGTTGAGACACTAATCAAAAATGTTTAGCCACTACTCAAAAATATTTAGCCACTACTCCAAAGTGTTTAGCCACTACTCAAAAATGTTTAGACACTAATCAAAAATGCTTAGCCACTATTCAAAAATGTTTAGTGACTACTCAAAAATGTTTAGCCACCACTCAAAAATGTTTAACACTAATTAAAAATGTTTGGCCTCTACTTAAAGCATCTACATACACTCTCTAATTCGTTCCATTTTAAATACTTATTTAGGTTAAAAAATTACTGTAGTTAAAACATTACTGCCTCCTGTGGCAAATTGAAATAATTAACAAGTTGATAGATGTCCCATTTATTGTGTTTTCACTGCTACGAATACTCTTTTAATTATTTAATCTTTTCTTAATCTTCTTGTCTCTTAAATAGGATATGACATTTTAGATTTCTTTACACATTTTTAAATGATTAAGTCAAGATCACTATTTAGTACCAATACTACTAAAGTGTTTTTCAGTGTTACTTATTAATAATTTATTTTTATGTACGAAAACATAAAAACGTTGTTTATTTCTATCCTATCTGTTCTGTTGTTGTCTAATTTTATTATTCATGTTTCCATTACATCTTTTCGTGGTTTAATCCAAACAAACTAAAACCGTATGATATGGCTATATCAAATCAAACTACAAATGAGTCTGGTGGTAGGACGTCTTGTGAGTCCGCACGGGTAGGTAGCACCACCCTGCCTATTACTGCCCAGGGTGCAGTATGATTTTGTTGTTTAAAGATTATATTGCTTAAAAATGTTTGTTAATTTATTAAGTAAATCAAAGAAATGTTAATGTTATGAATGCACCCGGGTGACGCGGTTGTTGATCGTTTTATTGCCCTTGTAGGCAGACGAGCGCACAGCGCACCTGATGGTGAGTGATTACCGTCGCCCATGGACTTCAGCAATGCCAGGGGCAGAGCAAGCCGCTGCCTACCTGCACTAAAGATTTGTGGAAATAAAGTTAACGGGTCACGCGAATTATGCTGAACAAAGGTGTTCAGTAATATATCACCGAACAAAAGTTTTAGGTACATTTAAAGTCTGATAAGCACGAGCCTCGTTCGTAAGCAGATCACCCTAACAAAACAAAGATGAGGAATGGTAAAAGCAATCATGCAATGTTGGGCGGACGTGCGAACTGCCGTACACGAGTGCTCGTCGACTCCGGAAACATGGAAAGGCGTGAAGGCACGTGTATAGCGCAGACGGAACGTTCCGAATACAAAGCTTTAGTCGTGATCCAGTTATATATACTCTGATAAAGTATTGTCTTCGTTTACCACAGAATATATATATCGGAGCAAATATGACGATTCACCTACTTATTATAAAAATAATAATGATTGAATGTGATATGACTGATCATCTGATCATCAACTAATTACTCTGTGTTTATTACGATGGGAGATTGATGTTAAACACTATGTCACTATCCCTTTTATTGTAATAATTTCAATACTTTAAAAACGTGTAAACACGCGCACGTGTATCAAGCTCTATAAAAACGGCCGTGCTGTCTAGCGCTTGGTCACCACTTCGAGCATCCTACTCCCTAATAGGCGCGTTAACACCTCCGCCGCTAGCCCCATCACTCTCCTTGGCCAGCCCATACCGTGGGCCTCGAAGGTCAAATACCTAGACGTCACCCTCGATAGAGGGATGACATTCCGGCCCTCATATCAAAACGGTACGCGACCGTGCGCCTTCATATTAGGACGTCTCTACCCTATGCTTTGCAAACGAAGCAAACTGTCCCTCCGTAATAAGGTAACTCTCTACAAAACTTGCATACGCCCCGTCATGACGTATGCAAGCGTAGTGTTCGCTCACGCGGTCCGCACTAACTTGAAACCTCTTCAGGTTATTCAATCCCGATTTTGCAGGATAGCCGTCGGAGCACCATGGTTCCTCAGAAACGTGGATCGCTATGATGACCTGGAACTTGACTCAGTCAGTAATTATCTACAGTCGGCATCATTGCGCCACTTTAAGAAGGCAGCTCGACATGAGAACGATCCTGTTGACCGAATGGTAAACAGTCGACGTCGCCCAAAACACGTCATTACGGATTCTCCCGATCTATTAACGGTGCTTTTAGGTACCACAAGTACCGGTCATCGTCCTCGTCGAACCCGTCACTTGCGACAAAGGGCTCGACGAGCGAATTAGCCCATAGACACAGCCCACTGAGTTTCTCGCCGGATCTTCTCAGTGGGTCACGTTTCCGATCTGGTGGTAGATTCTGCGAAGCATTGCTCTTGCTAGAGCCAGTGTTAGCAACACTCCGGTTTGAACCCCGTGAGCGCACCTACACGTTAGGGTGAAGCTGAAATAGCCTCTCAAGGCTACCAGCATAGTTAGGGGGAAAAAAAAGCGCTTGGTCATTCGTGCCCGAGCCGTAGTACAGTACGGATCTCTCTGGGACGTTGTTACGCTACTTGTGAAATATACGAAGCTCAGCAAGATCTCGTAAAGTTTTCTTTCGAAAACACAAACATGAGTCATCATAAAGAAATTATGTTAAACATTACGGAGCTTTCTCCTCCGTTATATACATAGACCTATATAGTAGGGACACGACATATTGTTCTATACGTACAATTGCTTATATAAATAGCACCCATTTTGAAGGCACATACATAAACATATATCTATCTCGTTCTTACTCAGCACTTTAACTCGCAGGAAAACAATATAACGGTATTTCAGTGCGTACATAAAATGAAACATGAATATACGTAAATATCTCCGTCTCCGTCTAATGAGGCCGAAAATCCGCCATGTTTAGCGCGCCAAATGTCATTGTCACGTCAGTTCGGCCGTCTGTTTTGGGTTGTACATTATTTATTGACTTTGATATCGATTTAATATGATTGATTATATAAAATTTCATAATTTATGATTAAAACATACAAAATAATAATTAAAACGTATTTTATAGGATCTCAAGAAAGTCGATGCCCTAAAACTATTATCTATATGTATTTAAATTCATTATGGAGCCCTCATCCGAAAAATCAATTTTTCGGTCGGAATCTATTGATCATGACACTAATCATAAATACCACTTTAAAATATGTCATCAAAACATATTTAGACATTCTGTTTAGATATTTCGGGAAAAAGGCTACCGACAAAATCTCTTCGGAACTATTTAAATAAAATAGTTTTATTCCGCAGTGAGTAAAACACTATTGTAAATTTGTTAAATATTTAATAATTAAGTGATTTTAGAGAGGAAGTCACAAGGAATGACGTTTGTAATTAATGAGTAAATGTTCTGTAGGTGTTTTTTTTTTTCACGCGGTCCCTTGATAAGTTTAAAATTTGAATCACTCTCAAGCGAAAGTGATTCAAATGGTGCGGCGCACCTTCCTTGGGGTGCGCTGCGGTAGTATGTTACGGACTTTAGAGTCAGCAAAACAATTAAAATAGATTGTAATAGTCTAAGAAAAACACGTACTCAAAATACGATAACATTTAGCATGCTAGAAATGGGCTGATGGCTTTGAACTACGCCATATCTTTGTGTTTTGCGAAAAAACGACAACTTTATAAAATCAGTGTAGCAACTTTTAAAAATCATCATATCGTTTACTTGGCAAATTCGAAGGACGAACTTGTCTTAGATTTCACCCATCTAAATCATATCATATTTGCACATAACAATATACCTACTTACTTCCCATTAAAGTATAAATTCTACAAATAAATAATACTCAACAATATTTAAAATAAAATGAGCCAAGAACGTTTATCGATAAAACCTGATAACATTGAAATCTTTTGTACCGCACTAAAGCCGCCATGTTTTGTGGCCAGATGACGTCACAGTGGCACGAAATTTTGGTTGACGTTTCATTTCCATAGGTTTCCTACTTCATTGGTTATATATAATAACCGACAAAAGAGTATTTATTTTCTTGACGTTTTCAAGACATTTCGGATAGTGGAATCGTAGCTATCACGATTTGAAAGAAAACGTTGTCGTATCTACTTATTCTTCATATTGTTTTTGTAAATTTGAATTATTTAGTGGCACCTGTATTCAAAATATTTAAAAAAAATGTCTTAATAGAAAGATTGGCTTTACTGATAAAAGCATTATAGGGCATTATTTTTGAACGAACGAAGGAAGGGAGAAACTAGGAGCGAAGTTGTGTGAATTGATTTATTTTGTTAATTTAGTGCTTCTTCAGATGTGTCATTCTTTAAATGTGTAATAACGACGGTTTATCAACTGTTTAGAATCTCTGAAAGTGCACAAATGTAGGAAATGAAACAAAGTCGGTGAACGTAGCTTCTGGGATTCTTCCAAAAGTCAACTGAAAAAAAACTCAGTAAATAACCACATATAACATAATACCTATGTATGTATGTATGTATGTATATATGTATAATCATTAAAGATATTATAAATTCGACTCCGACAATAATAGCTTCGCAAGAAGTCAATTGCCATACGTAAAAAAAAAGAAGAAAAGTATTCTTATTTATTACTGGGCGAGTATCGAGTGATGGATAGATCGAGAGATTGAGATTCTTTTTATATATTTCTATATATCACTTGTTTCGCTTTTGACATTTTGAAAAAAAAAATTACATACCTACTATTTTCACAATTTTTTTTAAACGAAAAAGAACATCGCTCGACAGTAAAATGAGAAAATTGTTCTTAGCTTTCCCTTTAATTAAATAAGGATTACAAAAATTTATTGACATTTTTACAGACAGGTATTTCAATGAAATACACGTACACATGTTCTTATCATGACGAATTGAATTTTCAATTAAGAGAATTTCATAGCGTAACAATAAACAAGAAGATATTGTTGTTAACTAAATCCACTCCGAGGCAATGTAGAAGGCTTTTCATAGAAAATCATCTTAACGGCACTTACTTGCGTAATACCCATTGTTAACTAAATCCTCTGCCAAGGCAGCACTTTTTGGCGGTAACGCGAGGAGTGAAGTTGTGCGATTTGTTTTATTTTGTCTATTTAGTGTTTCTTCACGCAAAAAGATCAAGTTTTTAAGGCACAAAAAAGGTGTTTAAGGTCTATGTTGGATTGGCAATAGCCGACAGCTGCAAGCCATATTTTGCAAAGCATAAACTTTTTACCCTTCCTTGTCTATATGTATACGAAGTTGCATCTTTTGTTAAAACTTGTCCCAATAGATTCACTAAGATGTCTGATGTGGCAAACAGAAATCGACGCGACGATAAGCTATGTTTTCCAAAAACCAAAACTACATTAAAGAATAATAGTATACTAGGTATGAGCGTTAGGATATTTAATAAACTACCGAAGAAATTAAGAGACTTAGATGATTTTAATTTAAAAAAAAACCTAAAAGGTAATCTTATTAGTGAAAATTATTATCACATAAATGATTTTCTTAGGGATGACATTGAAAATAAATGGATTTTTAATTATTAGTTGAATTATGGATGAATGAATGGTAAATTATATAATATTATAATTATGCACTGCACTAAAATTCGCATGTCAAGTAATGACAAAGCATACACGCTGCTTTTAATTTATGTAATAACTCATTTTCACTATGCTTGGCGAATAAATGATTTCTTTCTTTCTTTCTTTCTTTCTTTCTTTCTTTCTTTCTTTCTTTCTTTCTTTCTTTCTTTCTTTCTTTCTTTCTTTCTTTCTTTCTTTCTTTCTTTCTTCTTTCTTTCTTCTTTCTTCTTTCTTTCTTTCTTTCTTCTTTCTTTCTTTCTTTCTTTCTTTCTTTCTTTCTTTCTTTCTTTCTTTCTTTCTTTCTTTCTTTCTTTCTTTCTTTCTTTCTTTCTTTCTTTCTTTCTTTCTTTCTTTCTTTCTTTCTTTCTTTCTTTCTTTCTTTCTTTCTTTCTTTCTTTCTTTCTTTCTTTCTTTCTTTCTTTCTTTCTTTCTTTCTTTCTTTCTTTCTTTCTTTCTTTCTTTCTTTCTTTCTTTCTTTCTTTCTTTCTTTCTTTCTTTCTTTCTTTCTTTCTTTCTTTCTTTCAGGTTTAAATGTGTAATAATGGTGGTTTATTAACTGTTTAATATCAGTAAAAGTGCACAAATATGGGAAAATAAAACAAAGCCGCTGAACGTAACTTCTCGGGATCCTCCAAAAAGTCCACTGAAAAAATCTCAGTAAATGGCCACCATTTTACTGAGATTATATTTCATCCCATAATGTCTCATTTAACTACATTTAATTTCATCCCAGTTGATTAATGTCTCGAAGTAATCATCTTCATTTTATCATTTTTCATAAAAATAAGAATGTAAATTAAAATAAGACATGACCTTAAAGGTCTTCGTTACCAGGTCATAAAATCCCTTAAAAAAAAAAACTGCCGAGGCAATGTAAAAGTCTTTTCATAGAAAATCATCTTATCGGCACTTACTTGCGTAATACCCAACGTCGTTATTAACGTTGATGTGTCCAGCGTCCTCGGCGGCCAGCATGTGCGTGTCCCAGACGGATCTGTACTCGGGGTCGTGCAGCACGTCGTACAACGCGTCCGGTTCCACGTCTCCAAACTCCGCCACCACCTAACACAACATAGAGCTCGTTTAAACAAGTCTAGAAATTTATTTTATAATACGTAAACCCTAAGCCACCCTAACCCTAAATCAAGAGGCGGATTATCCGTAAGGCAAACTAGGCACATGCCTAGGGGCGCGTAGTTAGTTACAAGGGGCGCGCGAGCTCAGAATTTTTTAATAAATAAAGAAAATAACATATCGACGATTAAGAACTAAATGCTGATCTATAATCTAAATCTTCTGTCGTCCCTCTTGATTTCTTCACAGTTATAACCTCATATTTCATTCGCGTATTAGCGTAAGTACAAGGGTCTGGGTCTACTAAAGTCTAGGGTTTGATGATATAACGTCATCGTAATTGCAAAAACAACTATAAATATAATTATATAGTTATAATTTATAGTATTATGATGGCCATTTATGGCCGGTACAGGGGCGCCGATAAAGTGATTGCCTAGGGCTCTCTGGACCTTTAATCCGCCACCGCTTAAATCAATCTCTAACCGGCGCCATCTAGGCGGACTTCGGATAGTCTGCCAACCGAGAGGGCTGGTGGTCGTGGCGCCGACGACGGCCGGTCCGGCGTCCCGAGAGGGAGGGTGATGGGAGAGATGTGCTCCGCACTGAACACTTCACTTTCGCCCCTTTGCCCTTTCATGAGTTCTGTCTCATGCGAGGTTTGGACGTTGGTTGTTGAGCGACAGGAGGTCTTAGTCAGTTCGATTCTGACATACTCCGCCCGCCGTCCCCAGTGAAGGGCGGAAGGCCGGCGATTTCCTCCGGACTAAAAAATAACAACCCTAAATCAATAGTTTTAAATCAATTGGCCTTAAAGAATTGACCATTTATTATTATATTATTATACCACTTATTATATTACACTATTATATTACATTGTGTATTTGCATGTATGTTCATACTTATATGTATATGTATGGTATGTATGTGTGTATTGTGTATGTATATATTTCACTGGATTGGTAAACCGCGCGTAATTCGTTTCCAAATTATTCTTGTCCACCTGATGATAGTCTGGAAGAGATCGCTCTTAGCGATAAGACCGCCAATTTTACTTTTTTTGTATTTAATGTATCGCATTGTTTTTTTTTGTTTTTTTTCGTTTTTCTCTCCCCCCCCCCCCCTCTCTCTCCCTCTCTCTCTAATTTTCGTTCGATTACAAGAGTGTAATTAAATAAGGTTTTGGGTTAGAATCTATTGTCCATGCCCTGTATGGTTTTGCATATTAGAGCTACGAAGTTCAGCATTAAATTATCGTGAGCGGCATTTAAATGAATGTAACATATTGTCCCTAACCAAAATGACACGTGCCCCTTGAGTTTGTCGCAGTCTGATGTGAAACGGCTATAGTGAATAAAAAATAGTAGGCGCGCTGATATCCGTTGTTATATTTTGTTAAAATGTTTATTGGAGTATATTTAAGCACATTATGAAGGTAGATAGAACACTTGTCCTAAATATCGCTTAGTAAAATCTGTATAAAATTATGAAGATATATTTTCTTTTCGATCGAAGAATGGGGTTTGGTTTTAGGCGAACTAGGGAGCTCTATCGAGAAAGGAAGATTTTCCAACAACTGCTCTCGGACCCTCGAAGAATTATTCAAATCCATAATAACGAAGAAAGTCGTAATTGTCAATGCTTACTAATACTAATTAATTAATTTACGGCTGAAGGGCGCATCGATCGTTGATACGTTGACTTATCACAGAGGACTTCACTATTCCATTGAAAGCTCCTTGAGTGTTGCCGTACTTAAACAATTGTATTATCGTCATGGCCAGCCTTATATATACATAGATATATATATTACAGCCCTATATTACACTTAGTATTTAGTAGCTCCACTTCAATAGACATACAGTAGAAGCTTGCCATGTCCAAAGTCGTTGGGGAAATTTAAAGTACTATAATTTTTTTCGTCGTGTTCATATTGACACGATATTTTTTCTATTACTTTTTTATATGTTTAATATTGGGTGCCCGACTGGCATGAGACTCCCGGGTTGTCAGTTCCGGTATCGGCCGGGGACGCGTGTTTGCCACTTCAAAGTCAAATATATTAAGTGTATAATCTATCTATGGTCTGGCGCGCACTAATTGTGGGTGCAAATGGTGCAATAGATGAGTGGGCGCGGGTAGCGCGGGGTGAGTCGTCGCGGCACGGACCTGAGTCACGATCCCTTTGGCTACTGTTGCCCCGTGAAACGGAACGCTGCGTTACATATGTATATTTGTTTGTGTGTAACGAAATAATAAAGTCCGAATAATTTGAAAATTTTCACACGCATCAACGACCGGTGGCTATACAAGAATTTTGTTAATTTCGTTCTATTAGACTAACCAGTATCAACGTCAAAATAACATAAAATTTATTAATTAAAATAATCTGGTAGTAATAGGTAAGAGAACAAATTTGACTTACAAAAAACTCGCTAATCAAGAAAAAACTTAACGGAAGACCCTAACAAAGACTAACCTACTGACCAACATCGCTTAAAAAGTCTATTTGGCAGGAACATGAAAAGTCATATTGTGTGAAATAGTTTTTTTAATTTTGTGTACTTCTAAATATATATATTTTATTACGTACTGCCATATTTTAATCGCACCTAGTGATAAGTAGCAGCCGTAGTTCATAGACACCGCAATCTATATGCCGCAACCCATAATTAAACGAGAGAGTTAGGTCATATCTAAGTATAAATTGTTTAGTATAAGTTTCTATGCTTCAAACCGGAATAAATAAATACTCGTTCGCGGTAGAAACGGGCAAGATGTTAGAGCATAACTACAATAGTAGGTACTTACGGTGACCCTCCATATGTCCTAATACCAATAAAAGACATATATATATTTGCATATATACAATTAAAATTTGGGTAATTTTAAAACTGCACAAAAGTATGGTAATAAAACTAAATTACTGGACATGATTTCTCGGATTTCCATTCTTCTAAACAATGGAAATATAAGAAGTCGGTTGCCATACTGAAAAGATTGAAGATTTCGAAGGAGAGAGTAGATAGAGACGTAAATAAGTTACGGAACTTGCCAGTCTCGCCGCTAACACCAAATAATATAATCTATCTCTAATCTTTTCTTCTAAAAGTCAGCTTATAAAATTATGTTGTCGAGTGCTCACGACTTACGAACGTGATAAAAACATTATCGTTTGTTTTCAGTGTGCTTAGTACAAGTTAACTCAAATTTGTATGGAGTTCCAACTGCATACTTGAGTTAACTTTTCCGCTATCGAGAATGTTAAAAACTCGCACTAAGCACAAAGGGCCGCATGCTCATGAAATCAAAATTAAAGAACTTCTTCTACTTCTTCTTGCCCTTATCCCACTATGTGGGGCCGGCACAGAACATCCTCTTTTTCCATTCAAAATAAAAATACTAAACTATCGATCCAAAAAAACTTTTTCTGAATGACTCGAAAGAGCTATCCTAAAAGTTACCAACCCTAGTTACGAACTCAGCCGAAGAATACTTCTTTGGGAAGTTTAATTGATGATCTCTCTGTACTAGTTACAACATCCAGAACACTTTTACTTTATTGTGTCCCTCTAGAGTTTAATTGGATCCGAAGAGGAACTTTATCACTCTTGATCGACTCAAGAAGAGACAATAAATTCACGGACTGAGATTAGTTTATACTCCCTAAGTTTTTTCCACTGATACCAAATAAATAAATAACTAAATAACTTTAAATTGGATCTAAATTCTAGGGGTTTTCTAGAACAAGTGATAATAAGTCGACCGTAATGAGATCTCCAATGTCGCCGACGGTCTAGTGTTATTCCCCGGTGCTTGCATAAACGTGTAGGTATGGATTTCTCCTATTTATTGATAGGTATCGGTACAGGCAATATTATTATAAAAATGTGTTTGTAGAATAGGGATTGCAGCGCATAAAACAAAACTTCCACTGTTCCAAAATCTTCTGTTAAAATAATAATAAAAAAATTATTAACACTTTTATTACCTACGCCTTGCCTAATTTTTTAACCGTCGCCATCTTCCTTTCCTATGTCATTCTGTCTGTCATTCTCTTTTCCCTTTCATACCGTTTTCTCTCACTCACGTCTTACACTCTTTCATACGTACCTATCTTACCAATCCTAAATATGTATAAATTTAATAATATATGTATAAAAGTCGATATACTGTATAAACTCCCAAACGCTAGGCGGATGTCGACGATATTTTCAGGAAGTCTTCAGATTGGCCTAGTCAATGATTCTGAGAAGTTTTATAACGATCGGATCAAAGTCAAATCAAATATCAGCCTGCAAAGCGGGCTGGGTTTGACTGGTGTTCAAATATATATTGGTTTATCTACGACATAGCGAATAATTAATATACAACTCCTGAAGTATCTGGAGGATCGCCAGCTGATCAGTGACCGACAGTACGGTTTCCGTCACGGTCGCTCAGCTGGCGATCTTCTTGTATACCTTACTCACAGGTGGGCTGAAGCCTTGGAGAGCAAGGGCGAGGCTCTTGCTGTGAGCCTTGATATCGCGAAGGCCTTCGACAGGGTCTGGCATTGGGCACTTCTGTCGAAGCTACCATCTTACGGAATCCCCGAGGGTCCCTGCAAGTGGATCGCTAGCTTTTTGGATGGGCGGAGCATCACGGTCGTTGTAGACGGTGACTGTTCTGATACCATGACCATTAACGCTGGCGTTCCACAAGGTTCGGTGCTCTCCCCCACGCTTTTCATCCTGTATATCAATGACATGCTGTCTATTAATGGCATGCATTGCTATGCGGATGACAGCACGGGGGATGCGCGATATATCGGCCATCAGAATCTCTCTCGTAGCGTGGTGCAAGAGAGACGATCAAAACTTGTGTCTGAAGTGGAGAACTCTCTGGGGCGAGTCTCCAAATGGGGTGAATTGAACTTGGTACGCGGGAGGCCACCAATGCGGTGGACCGACCAAATTAAAACTGCAGTGGGAGGTCTCCTAAATGAGTGCAGTAGAATGGCCTCGAGCAGGGAGAGATGGCGCGACATCGTGAGACGCATCAAGTCTGCCCCTTCCAACACTACATGACGATCACGACCACTCTGTCAAGAGTGACACGACTGAGAAGAAGAAGAAGAATACTACCTGGAGCCACTGCGGTCATCCACAGTGCGTTTCCAGAGGTCTTTTTTGCCACGTACCATCCGGCTATGGAATGAGCTCCCCTCCACGGTGTTTCCCGAGCGCTATGACATGTCCTTCTTCAAACGAAGCTTGTGGAGAGTATTAAGTGGTAGGCAGCGGCTTGGCTCTGCCCCTGGCATTGCTGAAGTCCATGGGCGACGGTAACCACTCACCATCAGGTGGACCGTATGCTCGTCTGCCAACAAAGACAATAAAAAAAAAAAAAAAAAACATACAGTATACATAATATATATGTGTATGTACCTACATATGTCGTAGATCGGCAATAAAATGTCGTAGGTGGACAAAACTGCAGAGTAAGCACGATAAGGATAATAATAAATAACATGCCATCTGATCCATAATTACGCAAATTCATAAATTTTGCGAGTTTGCTTCCTGATTATTAAATCCTTGTTGCAAGCTTCACTTTCATTTGAGGCCGATAGATCTGCCGGTAGTGCAACTATTAATTTTTCATCGGTCACATATTCCAGCAACACCAATTTTTTTTTAAATCATAAAACAAGATCACGTTTTTCATCTTTTGTTTTTAGTTTGTGGTCTGTTTATGTGCAATACGTGAGTTAGAGTAAATAGCATCAACTCTTCTCTCTACACAAATAGATAAGCGTAAACTGTGCACACACAATGGCGGAATTGTTTCAATTTGGATGTCATTCCCATGTATGTATTTAGAGATTGGAGTGACTTCTCTACTGTTTGTTTTATTTAATTTAGTGAAAAAGTTAGATTAAAAATATGTGCAAGAATAATAATTACCGTATCTACACAAAAAATTGACAGTCGAGTTTATTTGCTGCCATTACAATCAGATATCAGTGAAGATTGATATGGTTCGCAATGTATTCGAAAGCATTAATAGAGGCAGATGCTTTTGTTCTCTTAATTATCTTGTAGCCTTTTTTATTGTTTAGATGGGTGTACGAACTCACAGTGGTTACTGGAGCCCATAGACATCTACAACTGAAATACGCCACCCATCTTGAGAATAAGTTCTAAGGTCTCAGTATAGTTACAACGGCTGCCCCACCCTTCAAACCGAAACGCATTACTGCTTCACGGCAGAAATAAACGGGGTGGTGGTACCTACCCGTGCAGAGATCCTACCGCCAGTAATTACGCAAGTTATAATTTTGCGGGTTTGATTTTTATTGAAGGATGGTATTCCTTCACCGTGGAAATCAAGTGAACATTTGTCAAGTACGTATTTCATTAGAAAAATTGGTACTCGCCTGCGGCATTCGAACACCGGTGCATCGCTAGATACGAGTGCACCGGACGTCTTATCCTTTAGGCCAGGACGACTTGACCTGCCTGCCTGTATGCCTCTCGAAATCCCGCCATCTCTGTCTGCTCCAGGCATTCCTTATCCTATGGCACTCATTTGTCCCTTAAATCTGCCACTGTAAACTCGGTTTGTTGGTTGGCGGTCAACCCCATAGGGCCAGGCGATTTACAGGGAAATCTGATTCCCTCACTTCTACTGTAATGACAATTTTGCATCTGACAGCTTTTATTGAAGTGAAAACTTCTTTAGAATCGTTGTGATTTCAAACCGGATGCAACGGAAAAAACGACAGGTAAGAGACACAAATACAAAAATGTGTAGGATGAAGCCAGCAAAGAATGAGACAGAAATATACATACTATTTAATACAGCGCCATCTGTGAGATTTTTTAATACTAACGTGTGTATGAAAGCTCTTGTAGTGAATTTTAATTTAGGATTATACGTGAAATTAAAATATCAATTCACAGAGGGCGCTACTTTACAATTATTTACTAATGACAAAATTTTACATATATTTAAGACGTTTAGGATAATTGTATTTTAATTTTGGAAGGTTTCACTTCTACCACGTGTGAATTGCACACATTTTGTTTTTATTTATTATTTTTTTATTGCTTAGATGAGTGGACGAGTTCACAGCCCACCTGTTGTTAAGTGGATACTGGAGCCCATAGACATATACAACGTAAATGCGCCACCCACCTTGAGATATAAGTTCTAAGGTCTCAGTATAGTTACAACGGCTGCCCCACCCTTCAAACCGAAACGCATTACTGCTTCACGGCAGAGTGGTGGTACCTACCCGTCCGAACTCACAAGAGGTCCTACCATCTATCATAATACATGCGCGATAGTGTCTCTAGGTAGCCCTTATATCGTCCTATACATTGACAAATGTGAAATCGCAGACGCGACTCGTATAAGTAAATAAAATAGAAAACGTCAGTAAAATATCTCAAAGTAATATTTTCATGAAATAAGCATTCCTTAATATTCTCGCGGCTCTCATCTTCCCGAGGCTGCGTCGTAACCTCATTCATTACGGGCCCTGATCGCTTCTAAACCTGTATTAATTTTCATCCTCTCGCCGCACACTTTATCTTTCAGACTTACGAAGACATGCAGTAACTTAGGTTACTCGGTAACAAAAGGCTTTAAAGCTGTTTCAGTGACGTATTAGATCAGATGTGGGTGCGTAGAGATTTATGTGATAATTCCTAAACTTCTAGTTTACTAATGAAGACAAACCTATTGCGTGTAAGACTATTTATTAGAATGAGGTTCAAAGGAAATACGCTGAGATCACATCGTCGGGATATCGTGATGATATTTTGAATAAAATAATGTTCATCATAATTATCCTGCCCTTCTCTCAGTCACCTGGGGTCGGCGCAACATGTTTTCTCCTTCCACACTCCTCTATCATATACCATTTCTTCGCACACTCCCCTCTTCCACATATCGTCTTTCACGCAATCCATCCATTTCTTCTTAGGTCTACCTCTTCCTCTATATCCTTCCACATTCATAGTTAAGACTCTCTTACCAACCTCATTTTCATTTCGTCTCATCACATGTCCATACCATCCCAGACGCGCACTTCTCAGCTTCTCTGTCACAGATGCCACTTTCAGACTTCCTCTAACATATTCATTCCGTATTCTATCCATTCTCGTTACTCCACACATCCATCGCAAAATTCGCATCTCTGCTGCATACAATAAAATAATAATGTGACATAAATAATTAAATTTCCAGGTAAGCGAGAATCAGGGTCACACATCCTTCTTCAATATAACTTTTTAATTATATTTTTAAACTTGATATTAAATTAGTAAATCGTCCTCTGGCAGCTCAGCCCTGGCGTCGTCGTCGGAGTGTACTGTATGGGCTACTTTTTTTTTGTTTGCGCGTTCCCCTGACGAGTCGTTGTCAGGGACATTTTTAGGCTTATTTGCTTTTTTGCCAATTAAATTTTATTTTTCACTATTTGTATGTTAGGTTCGTATTTCGTTCTCTTATGATTTTCGTTTCTCTGCTTATTATTTAACATTTTATTTCTTTGCCTGCATTTACTTTTTTCCGATACATTTTCATTTTCACTCCTCATTCACATTACATTGTCTAAATCTGTTACATTTCTCATTGTACATTTAACATAATTATTTTTACATTTTCTTTTTATTTTTATTGTTTAATTACTACGTTACCATATGGGCTACGTTTGGACTCTGTTTACTTCAGCAATTCAACAAAAAACGTTTACAAAAACGACAAAAAACAATTAAACTCTCTGAGGACTAAAACAGTTGCATTTGTTCTTTCTCAAACTTGTCTTTTAAATTGCTCATTTCACATTAAAATCGTAAGGTTCTTCAACGTAAATTACAACCGCTAAGCCACACCGCGTACCTATGTTTAAGATTCAGCAATTTGCCTGACCTCTTTACGTTTGAGGCCTCATGAAACGGGGTCCTCTTTGAGCTCTTAAGACGTTTTTGTTTGAAACCAAAATAGGCAGGTGAATTACACGACCTAAATGTTGCCTTTGTGACTCTTAAATATTAATTATGAAATTCTGCAGATACTTTACAGCTCAATATGTGGTAGGTCATCTGTTTTTAATGGGTTTTTATTACTTAGCTAATGTAATGTTAGCTAATCGAAAGCCGAGAATATGTTTTATTTTAATTTAACTTATAGTTTTCTTACCTCTATTGCTATCATTTATTTTTTTATTTTTTATTTAATATATTTTGTACACACAGCTGTTAGAAAAAACACGACAATAAGGATACAGAGCACAAGGGCACTACTTATTTCATGTTGAAATCTCTTCCAGTAGGCCCGCAAAAGGAGAGAAGAATTAGGAACTCAAACCTAGTGCATACAGTAAAAATTACATATAATAATATATACATATTACAAGATACAAAACAGTATATATACATACAAATACACACACACACACATATATATACACACATATACTTACTTTATATTATAATACATTATACAAATATATATACTTTTATTTAAGATCATTTTATGTGTAGTTCAATAAGTTAAAATCTAAGAGCAATAAATACTTATTTATTTATTTATTAGTTCGTTTGTATGTAACCGAATCATTGAACGTCACTTTCACCGACTTTGAGATGTCCAATTAATTTGAAAACTTACACACGCATCAAGGACCGATGACAATTTGATGATACATAAATTTTATTAGCTGCGCGCTAATATTACCAGGCCAGGATCAATGAGACAAGTAGAAAGGTGTGTGTGTGTGTGTGTGTGTGTGTTATTTTTTTGTTTTTAAAATAAGTATTAATATATTATTTTTACATTGATATAATACGTTTTTATTGTTCATACACACGGCGTGTTACCGAAGGTTGTGTTTGTATAATGCTCCTCCTCGCCTCGTTTTCCACATTACTGAGGGTCGTGACTCTCCCGCTGCATCAGTTTCTTCCGTACGATTTCCCTCCATCTTCTACGATCCTTAGCTTTGTGGAAGGCATTGTGGAAGTTGATGTTTGTATAATAGATACAGTACAATTTGATTTGATCAGCCAACGTTCCTATTCGCAACGGATATAAAATTTCAAAAACAAACATATACCTACACCGTATCGAGTTTCTCTACATAACTAAAAACGATTTATTTGAAAAGAATCGATTTATTTTGGTCTTCCCTCGTTGCGGTGCTACAATAGTTAAGTAAAACAAAGACGTGTAGATGTCACTATCCTACCTAGCTTTGCTACGAGACTTTCATACATTTCATTTTAGCAATAGGAACTAATAGGAAGCAGCTCGCATCGCTGATGTCCACAAGTGACAGTAAATACTTAAAATTAGGAGGTCCGTATGTTGATCTGCCTACAATGGCAATTAAAAAAGAAAAGTTTGAGAGACGAGACAGATCATTAGGTTTAGGTTAGGTTAGCTCGGTCATCAGTCATAGTGAAGCCAGAATAGCACCTTCAAACTGCTGTCATATGTAGGTACGCATAAAAAAAGGTTAATTTAACCTTATATACACTATCCGTTATATCTGTAACTCGCAAAAAACCAAAGGAAATAATATAATAATATGTATGGCTAAGTTCAGTTTTATTTAATTCAAGCATACTGTGTAAAATAATTTGTGGAAAATAAAGGTTTTAAATATTATTTTCTTAATATTGTACAGAAAACGCAATTAAGTATTTTATTATTGTTTCACCACTTTTAGAATACTCTCTTTATTCTTTATTTGTACACACTGTTAATAAAATACAGTAATTGGGATAAGATATAAAAAAATGGCGAGCTTAACTCAACAATTGAGTTATCTACCAGCTAACCGTTCTCAAAGAAGGAAAGCTTTACATTAGTGGGTAGATGAGTACAATCTAATTAGCAATAAAAATAGCAAAAATAAACACTAATACATAATATCAAACTATATACATACACAATTACACACATAAATAACATAAACATATACATACACGTACATATATAATGAAATACATAAAATAAATACATATAAGTAACACTAAATTGATAGATAGTGCTCCTTTAATGCCTTCCTGAATACTTCAAGTGAGGGACTTGCACGGATTGAGTGTGGAACTGAGTTCCACAGACGCACAGAGTGCATATCATTATATTTATATATACTAGGTTTTGTCCGCGATTCCGTCTGCGTGGAATATGTAGTTACTTTGGTATAACGCTAAATTTTACCCCCACTTAATTTACGTAGAAAGTGAAAATACATTTGAATTATATAATGTTAAGCTATTTAAACCCCCTATTTTGAAACATTCTTTATTTATGCTCCACTTGTATTGGTCTTACCGTGATGTTATATAGCCTATAGCCTTCCTCAATAAATGGGCTATCTAACACTGAAAGATTTTTTTCAAATCGGACCAGCAGTTCCTGAGATTATCGCGTTCAAACAAACAAACTCTTCAGCTTTATAATATTAGTATAGATATACATTTTAAATTAGTCATTCAATTAATGGAGCCCTCAAATGAAAAAAGCATTTACTCGTGAAAGGTACCGATATCTATTACGCCACTTCGTCACATTGTTTAATCGTTCAAAGCGTACCGCTCGCTATGAAATTTGTAATCAGTCTATTGGAAAAAAAACGTGCCCTTTCCGTTCTTTACAAGAGTATCCATTCCACACTGATATCTCGTGCTCATAAAAAATTACCTTTACTTTGAAGTCTGTGAAAATTTCAAAGGATTTCTTTTTTGTAACTCTACTGACGGTTTTGTGAATATTGTGACGTTCTATACACATACTCATACTTTGTATATTTTTAGTGTCATTTTATTTCGGCTGTCTATTCCTCCTCCTCCTCCTCGAGTCGTGTTCCTCATGTCTGAGGGTCGTGACCACCATCACCCATGAGCTTCAATCTTAGGATCTTTTTCCACTTTCCCCTGTCTATTAGATTTGCTTAAAAGAGTAGACATGACAGTCTCAGATGGAATAGGAGCGAACGTAGCATCAGAAATATGCGCGAAAATGTCTCTGCTGCTCATTTCTGATGTTACAAACGACTTTCCGGTTTTAAGGTAGCACAGTCGTTGTTACAGTTTAATCTATATATTAATACGTGAAGCAAAAACTTTGTATCCCTTTTTACGAAAATCGCGCACACGGGAGAGTATGAAATTTTCCACACTTATAGAGAATATAGAGAAGAAGTGCATAATGCTAATATTTTTTTTAATAATCCATAAATGATACATTAAATCAATAAAGAAAACATTACACACACTACATACCATGTATTTGACGCATTTGACGTATTTCTCTTTTAAAAACACATTGCTTAATTGCTTTTCTTCCAGCAGTAATTCGAGTCTAAATTTCCAATGACTAAAATTTGAATTTTCAGTCAAAATCGGCAGAAGAGACCCCGCAGTTGTCATTTTTCTTTTTTATAATTTTCGCCGATATTATTTCTCGTGGATCGCAACCCAATATATTTTTATTTACTTACTGCACACGCGGTCTGCTACCATGTTAAGATTTTATGTGGAAGAATAAGCAGACTCTTTTTATTATTACAAATTATATTTTATTCACACGTACAAACTTACAATTCCAATTAATTATAGTCGAATTTCGACTACTGCGGGGCCTCTAGTTTAGATTATTATCTCAAGATCAGTGTGCTTAGTGCGAGTTTTTCAACTTCTCGATCGCGTAAAAATTAACTCAAATTTGTATAGAGTTAGTACAGCGCCCCTAGCGACAAACATAGGCAATCATTCCAACTAAATACTTTTTTTACGAGGTACCCGCGCTTAAGGGGCGCGCGGTGTATGTGAGACTTGACGATCGGCAGATGTTGGGAGCAGACCGCGGGCCCAAGTGTTTTAGGGCCCTACCGCATTAAACGACTCCTCTGCACTCTTACAAACTCCATACAAATTTGAGTTAACTTTTACGCGATCGAGAAGTTAAAAAAACTCGCACCAGCATACAGAGGCGGCGTCGTGTGGTCGTGACTATTGGCTTTAGCCGTATACATCTAAAATAGTTAAAGCTTACCAACATCACATTTCGTGGACTTCATAAACGCGTACTTGCAACTACAGACTAATACGACTGCGTTCTCTTCCATCTACGTAAACTAATAAAAAAGGCCGCAAAATTATTTGGTTTCTTGGTACGTAAGCGAAGTTTCCGGAACCCTCGTAAGCCCTTTGAAGGTAGGATAATACCTATAGGGCATTGGAGGTCTATAGGGGATTAAATATTGTGAACACGTAAATAAACCCTTCTACCGAACATCAAAGCCGCTGTAGCCAGTGAACTATAAACCCTAAATAGATAAAAATAAATGTCTGAATCCTTCAACAGCCCAGCTCCCTGAGGAATGAAATCGTTTTATATCTAGAATATAAGGCTCTGCTGTCTTATTAGTAGCTAGAATTTAGTTAATTGGAGGCAATAAAATGTAAATAGTGTGCTATGACAGTTCCGTAACTAGATCTTTGATTATTAGGGAGGGAGTTTATCTAAAATTAATGGCCTCTACGAATGAACTCGAGTGAAAATTAATGTCGACAATTTCCGAACAACGAACTTAAGTAATCAATTAATGAGATTTATTGAACACGATAATTAACTTACAAAAGATACGCATAATTTAAAAACGGATTTAGGATTAATTCAAAGGACGTTTACGATTTAATCTCGCTTTTTTTTACTATCATTTATAATTTCCATTAAAGTTTTCGGTAATGTTTTCCGCTTCGTTTCGTACTCTTCTCGTCCTAATCCTCATCCTTACTGGTGGTAGGACCTCTTGTGAGTCCGCGCGGGTAGGTACCACCACCCTGCCTATTTCTGCCGTGAAGCAGTAATGCGTTTCGGCTTGAAGCGTGGGGCAGCCGTTGTAACTATACTTGAGACCTTAAAACTTATATCTCAAGATGGGTGGCGCATTTACGTTGTAGATGTCTATGGGCTCCAGTAACCACTTAACACCAGGTGGGCTGTGAGCTCCTCCAACCATCTAATAATAATAATAATAAAAAATAATAAAAATCTTCAAGCACCGATCACCGCCTTCGTCAAACTCGTCGACTACGACGAAGAGCTAGACGAGCGAATATTATTCGTTCTAGAGACACGACCCACTGAGTTTCTCGCCGGATCTTCTCAGTGGGTCGCGATTCCGATCCGGTGGTAGATTTTGTGAAGCGCTGCTTTTGCTAGGACCAGTCTTAGCGCATTCTCTCAGATTGAGCCACATGAGCTCACCTATCAGTCACAGCGTAGCTGAAATAGCCCATTAGACTTCCAGCGAATACATAGGGAAAAAATCACCCTAACTTTACCAATGATACGGTTATCGTAATCTTGGAAAATTAGTACGAAATAATCGTTTGAAACAATTAGAAATTAAAGAACGATATTTGTATTTGGTGATATTTATTAAATGTATAGATTCAGACGTAAACATCTTAGGAGTACAGAATAACTTCTCTCACACACATTAATATCTATATATTAATACGTGAAGCAAAAACTTTGTACCCTTTTTACGAAAATTGCGCGGACGGAGGACTACGAAATGTCCCACACTTATAGAGAATATAGAGAAGGAGTGCATGCAGAATTCTAATATTTTTTAAAAATTATGCATTAATAATATAATAAATATTTAATAAATAAAAACAATACACATACTACCGTGTATTTGACACACACATTTATACTCTTTGTTTATTCTCAAACTTTTGTTATTGCTTAAAGTCATGGTCAAATTGAGAATAGGTTAATATTGTTTATCTGTAATATTATTTGTCTATAGTTTAGTCTTGGCGAAATCTGTGAAGAAGTATAATAGTCTGACAATAGAACCATAATAATGTTCAAAGTTATAATTTCAATTAATTATAGTCCAATTTCGACTACTGCGGAACCACTAGTATACATAAATATGTATGTACATATGTACATAGTTGAAAATTTATCTGAATTAGTGACTTGTTGAAAGGAGATTCCTTAGATCTTTGTAGATTGTCTTTGTATTATTTTCTGTTTATAATATATATATTCTAACTAAAATTCTAACATAGTTCAGAGCGCTTCGATCCCAAAGGTGTTATCGACTCACTAGCATATTATCATTAAAAAAACTTATCAGATCCACGCAACCACTTCGCAATGTATGAATCACCAGTATGACAATTAACATGTTAATCCACCAAGGCCAAATTTAATGTAAAAAGGGCACCCATTTTATTACACGGTTATATTTAAGCTTTTGTGAATAATTCCACCGCCATATTTCACTTTAACATAGAATTATTGCCCTTTAATCTCAACTTAATTGTACCTATGTATATACAATATGGCAACACACATACTACATCCATATTAAGCTAGTTAAAGCGTGTTAAATTTGTTTTTATCTTTTTTTTTATAATCCTATTTTAAAAAGATTAAAAGTACATATAATAATAAAGCTAAGACATCGCCACCAGAGGAAATCTTAACTCGACAAAGAGGTCGACGTGCAACCTAACCCATGCATCAGCCCGCTGAGTTTCTCGCCGGATCTTCTCAGCGGGTCGCGATTCCGATCCAGTAGTAGATTCATTCGCGAAGCAATTGCTCTTGAGTTGTTAGGTCCCGTTCGGAGGCGCTGGGGCAATTGTTAACAAATCCCACCCCTCCTGGCTGAGCCTTTGCTTGCCCACCTGTCCTGGTGAAACTGGAAAGGCCTCCGGGCCACCAGTAATCTTTCAATCATAAAAAAAAGAAATCACTTTTATTTAATTGCACCTTCAAAACCTTTTTTGATTAATTTAGTATATTTATTACAATATCATAAATATATAGGGTAAGTAATAATATTTTTAATGTTGGTAAAAATAATATACATCCTGATTTTAGTTTCTAGACGATTCGTGAGAGCAGGACTGTTCACAACCTGGAAGGATCTCTTTTGCATGTAGTCAAATGGAAGTAGCTGGTATTGGAAGCCCTAGCTCAGTAATGAAAGTAGTACTCCGCGAGAGGTTGGACCTGTACTTTATAAAGTACTAGCTGTACCCATCCGCTTCGCTGGGCATTTAAAATTAACATTATTATTGCTCACCCCCACAAACATTCTCATCATTAACGCCCCCGCACTTGGTGTAGGGAGTCCAACACTCATATAAATATTAGCCTATCCATTAAATGCATGTATTTTCTACATGGATACCAAGTTTCAAGTCAATCGGATGCATGGTTCAGTAGTTATAACGGAACATCCGTAAAAACCACTGTAGATTTATATACAGTCAAACCTGGGTAAGTGAGTACTGGATAAGTGGGAAAACTCTATAAGTGAGAGTAATAGCCAGGACCCGTCATTTTAAGCCCCCAAAACCTCTATTAGCGAGAAACAGAAACCTCTGTAAGAGAGAGTCGTTTTACGCTTATGGACCTCCGTAAGTGAGACTGTTACTTATCTATACCTCTATAAGCGACAGTCGAGGTTTATTTATTTATATTATTTAGGAGGAACAAATGACAAAACAAATTACAAATTTAACACCTGCTATTTTATGACTCATTCTTAACTTTCGTGGCACTTCCCACCATTGTTTTTGTATTGTTTTCTCGTCAATATTGAACCTATTCTGTTTTGTGAAACTAACACAGGAATACCTTCATTTTTTTTTATGATTGAAATATTTGGATTAAGTTGGAGTTCCCGGTTATAATTTTCTATTTATTCTATTTTTTGTTTTGGAGCTAATTTAAGAAATTGGGAGCTAATTTAAAAAAAAATATATTCAACAAGTTCTCCCTCTATTTCATATTTTATAAGTCATTATTATTTTCTTATTCAGATATTAATAATATTTAAATAGGACATAAAGAGATGCACTAGTTTTAAATTTAAGAAAATCATCAAAGTCGGTTTTCCTTGAAAAAGCTTTGAGAACAAAAAATACTAGCAAAATAAGAATCTTTTGAAATAGGTTAAAAAATAGTTTTAAATTTATTACATTACCTTCGAGTGCTGCATATTGAAATTGACATAAAATCGATTGACGGCATTATATGAAATATATTAATGAGCATGTTAAATATGTACATATTATAATGAATACCGATTTACGTGAAGTATTCTTTTTCTGAACATTTTTAATATATTAGTAAGAACTACCTATATGTATAGCGTATGTAAAATTAATTGAGAATTTTATTAAATTACTAGCTGACCCGGCACACTTCGTAGTGCCTCAATCGATAAATAAAAGACTTAAACTTTTGTATAAAATAAACTTAAAACAAACAAAAGGAATCCGTCCGACGGGGGACACATCAAAGGAAAAACAAAATTGTTATTTTTATTTAATTCCGAGCATTTTACATATTTATTTACCTTTATACCTTCTCTGGACTTTCACAAATAATTCAAGACCAAAATTAGCCAAATCGTTCCAGCCGTTCTCGAGTTTTAGCGAGACTTACGAACAGCAATTAATTTTTATATATATCTATGAATTATTTACGCCGGTAATATAATATAGATAATAAATAAGCGTCAGGCGTTCCTCGTTACGAGAACACAAACATACCTTGACGGTTCTGAGCGCGCCGTGGGCCGCATCCTCCACCCAGACCTTGACGCCGTCGCGTTCGTACTCGAGGGTCCAGCCGCGGTCCGAAGCCAGCAGACTCTTCAGGGTTTCGAAGTCGGAGTCGTCGGCCACGCGGGCTTCACCGCGCGCCCATCCCGCGGCGCCCATTCGAGCCCGTACATCACCGAGTGACTACCTCTCGCAACTGTTCCGTGGGGGCTAGTCGATTTACACGCATGCGCGTTATCGCGACGCCGCCATCTTTTATTAATCTCAGGATACACGGGAAGAAATTGAATTTATTTTTCACACAGCTCCTTCCTTTATTTAAAACAATTTCACGGCTTACTGACATAGTCTTTTACATGAGAATAAATAAGTAAGGAACCATCGAATATTTATGCTTATATATTTTATTTTTGATTGACTGTTAATAATAAATTATTATTTTTAAATTATGGAGATATAATTATGATATTTACCTACATAAAAATAAACATTTTATACTTTACAAATTTAATTTAACATCTATTAATACTTCGCACCATAAAATAAGTGCAATAGTGACAAATTTCATAGAGAGAATATAGTGTAGACAAACGCTTATAGAAAACCCAACCAATCAAAAGCCTTTGTCAGTTTTTTAATTACTTTCTTTTGGTATGATAAATTGTTTATAAATTTTGCGTACGGCGAGGTTGATCATTTTGCTTCAAAAACATTAAATTGTGGGCTTTAATGGCTTTTATATCGATTTTCAGGATCGCGAATGTACAAGAGGATTTTTCACGTTAAATAAAAACGGACAAGTGCGAAGCGCGTAACACGCTTAATAAATCCTTTTTTTTCTAAAATAATCGTGGCTGGCTTATGGGTCTATTCCAACTACGCTCAGACGAGTAGGGGGAGATCACGGGTGTCAACCTTTTTTTATTTTTTCGGACCGGTGCGGTGGCCGGTGTTTTTGAAGTCGTTGTGGCCTAAAGGATAAGACGTCCGGTGCATTCGTATGTAGCGATGCACCGGTGTTCGAATCCCGCAGGCGGGTACCAATTTTTCTAATGAAATACGTACTCAACAAATGTTCACGATTGACTTCCACGGTGAAGGAATAACATCGTGTAATAAAAATAAAACCCGCAAAGTTATAATTTACGTAATCACTGGTGGTAGGACCTCTTGGGAGTCCGCACGGGTAGGTACCACCACCCCGCCTATTTCCGCCGTGAAGCAGTAATGCGTTTCGGTTCGAAGGGTGGGGTAGCCGTTGTAACTATACTGAGATCTTAGAACTTATATCTCGAGGTGGGTGGTGCATTTACGTTGTAGATGTCTATGGGCTCCAGTAACCGACCCGTGCGACTCACAAGACGTCCTAATTACGCAAATTATAATGCTGCGGGTTTCAATTTTTATTACACGATGTTATTCCTTCACCGTAGAAGTCAATCGTGAACATTTGTTAAGCACATAATTGATCAGAAAAAATTTTAGCTGCCTGCGGGATTCGAACACCGGTACATTGCAAAATACGAATGCACCGGACGTCTTATCCTTTAGGCCACAACGACCACCGGATCGAAACTGCGACTTGGTAGATCCGGCGAGAATCTCAGTCGGTTGTGTCTATGGACTAGGTTGCAGGTCGATCTCTGAGATGAAGCTCTTTCGCCTAATACAAGATACTTGGATACGGGGATACTTGAAATGGTATCTAGTATTCGAATTATATATATAATAGTAATTACGGTGTTTAAATAAGAAAAGACGAAATTGCGTTTCTTCTAAACAACAAGAAACAACATTTAATGCCCTTTCTTCAATAATTCTTTAACACACATTTCAAAACGTCTATTAAAACCGAAAATTTATTTAAACAACTATCAATTGTCATATGACAGATTGACATTCAATCATTCATTACATCTCCCCCGCTGAAAAGACAATTGTAAGAGGCAGTGAATGGTTTTACAATTGTTCAACACATCAGATAGACACTGGAGACAACTTTGTTATATGGTAGAGGTTTGATTCTGCTTTTTTGTGTCCGGTGTCAACTTCATAGATCGATTCTGAAATCTTCTTTAGTATTTTGTATGGCCCTGTTCTCAATTCATCCATTTTCTTCCTGTTTAGTTTATTTCCATTCTCCACATAAACACTATCTCCTTCTTCCAATTTATACCCTTCTCTGTACTGGTCAAATATATTTTTATTATAATTGTGAGATTTTATTGTGTTTTCTAAGGCTAATTTTCGATCTCTTCTCAAATCTTCTGTTGTACAACTTGTTTTCAAATGTAGTGGTAGAATACTCACATTTTCACCCTCTAGAAGGTACCTGGGAGCAAACTTTGTAACTGTGTGTTCTGTTTCATTATATTTTTCTACGCATTCTTGTGCAATTGTTGTCCAAGCTGTCTTCTTATCACTTTCGTTCATTTTACATCTTATCTTATTTGTTAGTGTTTGATTTAATCTTTCGTTAAGCCCATTCGAAAAAGGCGCATCAACGGCTGTGAAAACTATTTTGATATTATTATTCTTTAGAAATTCTTTAAATTCTTTTGAATTTATGCCAGGGTATTGGTCTGATAATACCATATTAACGTCATAGTTTTTTGTTACCTTTTGCATTAGCTTAATGAAATCATTGGAGCCTTGAGTTTTTGATGTGCAAATATAGGCATACCGTGTGAAATGATCCACTAGAAGATGCAAATACCTTTTGGTTGATCGGGATCCTCCAAAGCCTCCAATAGTATCGACATATTTCGACTTCCTCCTGGACTTGTTTTTAATGCAGGTTTCACACGCATCACACATTTTATTAATGTTTGCTGTAATATTCTTGGCTGAAAAGAATGGTGTTATTTTATTTGTCATCTGGGTTCTTCCAATGTGGCAGTACGTGTCATGGACTTTTTTTATTAGAGCTTTGCTAAGTTTTTCTGACAGTATAATCTTATTTCTTCTTTTATTTTTCTTGTAATAAACTTCATTCTCTAATATGTGCTTATTCTTTTCTTTTTGTAGGTCTGGATTTGTTAGCTGGTCATTCTTTATTTCTTGTAGGTCGATTAAATTTACGACCTTTAAAAAATCGTCGTTATTATCATTTGCTTCTAGGACTGGATTTCGGCTTAAGCAATCCGCTTCTTGATTTGATTTTCCTGGGTTGTATTTAATTTCAAAATTATATTGTGATAGATAATATGTTAAATCACCTAGTTCCTCATCAGTTCGAGCCTTAATGTTCATATTTTCCAGGGGTTTATGATCTGTGTATACCATAAATTCTTTTCCCATAAGCCAATGTTGCCAGTATTTGACTGCTTCTTTTATCGCCAGACATTCTAAGTATATTGCCTTCTTCTTTTTCTGTGCTTCTGTTAATTTCTTCGAAAAATAAGCAACCGGTTTACTCACGCCGTTTTCATCGTCTTGTTTCAACACTGCTGCAACTCCTTTGATACTAGCATCTGTGTAAATTCTTATCGGTGAATCTGGGTCAAATATTTTTAGGATTGGTTCTGAGCAAAGCAATGCTCTAATTTTATCAAATGCTTCCTGGCATTCTGCCGTCCATACAAATTTCACATCTTTCCTTAATAAGTTATGTAATGGATCGAGGATAATTGCACTATGTGGTACAAACTTATGATGGAAATTTACTTTTCCCAAAAACTGCCGTATATTTTTCCTTGTTTCTGGAATTGGGAAGCTTTTGACAGCAGTTAAATAATCTTTCAGAGGTCTAACTGAATTGTCTTCTATTATATGACCCAAGTATTTAGCATGGTGACTTGCAAATGTACATTTTGAAAACTTCAGTCTAAACCCTTCCTTTTGTATTGCTTCCAGTAGTCTCGATATGTGTTGTATATGTTCCTCAAAAGTTTTAGAGAAAATTAAGATGTCGTCAATAAAGTTTACTGCAAAGTTAGATAGTTTGTGTTTTCTTATAATATTGCTCAATATTCTTTGGAAAATCGCTGGTGAAGTCTTTAACCCAAATGGGAGACAAGTCCATTGAAAATGTCCTTCTTGTGTCACAAAAGCAGTCTTATGTCTATCTTGAATTTTCAATGGGATCGACCAAAATGCTGAGTTTATGTCTAATGTAGAATAATACTTACAGTTTACTGTTTTGGTCATTAAGTCCTCTATAAGTGGAAAAGGTTGTGATTGTGGAACTACTATTTTGTTTAAATCTCTGAAATCTATGCATAATCTTGTTTTTTTATCATCTTCTTTCTTATATGCTAGAGTTACAGGAGCAGCAAACGGGCTGTAAGATTCCTCTATCAAATTTCTCTGTAGTAGCTTCGATATTTGATTTTCAATTTCTGTTCTGTCTTCCATTGTGCATCTGTACGGACGCTTATAGCAGTATTTATCTACCATCAAATCTATATGGGCTTCATAATCCTGCACAGAGCCAACATCATATTTGTCCTTAGCAAAAACAGATTTGTATTTATCTACTAACTTCTCAATTTTTGATTGCTGATATAAATCTAGATGATTTACAGACATTTGAAATTCATCAATGTTTACATGTTCATTGAAATTAATTTCACACAATTTGTTGGTATTTATAGTAGTACCCTTTTTTACTATCTCAGAGTATAGTTCCATCTCTATCTTCTCTTTCTCTTCTATTCTCTCTTTAAATGTTTGTTCTTTATTTTTGTCACCTAGTACATCAGGAATTCCGACATTTGTTACATTATTCTCATTAGAACAATGTTCATTTGAGATTATGCTTTTCTTTTCGGGATATTGTATAATTTTAAGTTCTTCATTTTGTATTAATTTGAATTTTTTTATACAATCCAAACCAATTAAGAAGTCATAGTTAAAATTTTCATTATCCACCACAAAAATATCCATATTTCTTTCAATATTGTAGATTTTTATTTTTAGCGTCACCATGCCTTTCGTTTTTTTCTCACCATTAATAGTTTTTAAGTTTACAACTTGCATATCATTTGTCTTCTGTTTCTCTTGTATTTTCAATAATCTTGCATTTATTAAAGAAACATTAGATCCAGAGTCATAAATTCCAGAAACCTTCAAAGTGTCATTTATTTGTAAACTTATTTTTATTAATGGTGGTATTTCTAGTTTTTTGGGTTTGTCTCATTCAGTTCTATTTCCAATTCTGAATTATTTACTGTTTTTACCACAGCTTTTTTATTTTTTTCTTTGAACCAACAGCTGTCCTCTGGGTGGAACCGTTTCCCTTTTTTCTCATTTAAACAGATTGGGCATGGTTTCTTTTCGTCAATCTTTTTCCCTTTATTATCTAAATTATATGAGCTGTTCCTTTTTTCATATTTATTTTTCATCACCAGATGTTCCAATTTTCCTATCTCATTGTAAAGGTCTTCCGTTCTTTGTAATGTTTCTTTGTCAATCTTGTCCGCCACATAATTGGGTAAACCAAATGCCATGAGATCAATAATTGTTCCGGTATCCACTGTCTTCCTGACTTCCAACAATAATTTCTCCTTCCTTAAAGCATACTCAAGTAAGGATCCCGATTGATATTTAAAGGCAAGAGCATATCTAGTGGAGGACCATCCTTTGTTCGCAAATGTCTCACAATTTTTTTTCTCCCATTTGCTCCATTCTGATTCTACTGTAAGCTTCATCAGCATACAACTGTACCAATCTACACTAGCATTTTCTAAGAAGTTCTTCAAAATTTCTATTTTTTTTTTATCCTCGTTTATTTGAAAACGTTCACATTCCTTATTAAAATCTTTGATCCAATGTAATGCATTTGAATTACGGCCGTTGAATTTTTCTATAATAAAATCCTTTGCAATTTTCCCTAAATTTTGTTTTTCTGGTTTCTGCTGTTTTTGTTCTTGTAGTTTTTCTAACAGTTTTTCAAGCATGTGATTAGAATCACTAGATGTCGTTTCATAACTAACAGGTTGTTCTGAAATCTCTTCCAAATAACAATCATTGAATTGCAAATTTTGTTCTTCATCCAAATATGTTTTTGAAATTTCTTCCGTCACAGTTATCCATATTTTCCTCGTTTGATGCCTTTTTACTAAAGAGTTTTTTACTCTGGTGTAGTTATGAGTAGTTGTGATCACCTTATGAAGATTTACAGGTTGATATTCGACTGGAATACCAAAAACTTGTCCACTTGGTGTAGCAATGGAAGTTATGCATATGACGTTTGTTTTTCCATCCGCCATTGATTTCATTGTAAAATCAAATCTTAATTTCTCCATTTTTTCAATATATTAGCAAAAATGTTGTTTTATAATAGTAATTACGGTGTTTAAATAAGAAAAGACGAAATTGCGTTTCTTCTAAACAAAAAGAAACAACATTTAATGCCCTTTCTTCAATAATTCTTTAACACACATTTCAAAACGTCCATTAACCGAAAATTTATTTAAACAACTATCAATTGTCATATGACAGATTGACATTCAATCATTCATTACATATATGAAATAAAACATGAAAGGCTGATGATGGAAAAATGAAAGATGATGATGAAATGATTATTATCCATAGGAATCTTAAGGAAGCTTGAAAGATTATCTTAAGAAAAAAAAACTATGTATATTCTATTAAATAAAAGTTTATTATTATATTAAAATAACATATTTCATCTTAAATCAAAATAATTACAATTTACTGTGCAATAGATGTCTTAACCGAATAGATCACAAATAGCTATAATTGTAGTTAGGTACCAAATGAAATAACAAAAAATTAAAATCAACCTAATTATCACATTTTACCAAATAACAATTTAATTAGCAGACTTTCATTAATAAATTCGTTCGCGGCTTCAATTCAATTAAAAGTTCTGGCTTATTTTACCCACACAATTTTCCAATTGACGAAAAGGATCGTCAGAAAACAAATTAACTCAACGATCACACACTAAAATGATTTTAAGCTACTTCAATTAATAATGTTCACATTAGCGTCAGTATCAGCTAGAGCATCGAGAAACATCCGTGTGTTTTCATTAAGACAAATTCAATCTGGCACGGTAGTGTTTATGTGAAGAAACGCATTACGATCAAAAATCTATTTGGACTTGCAGTATCTTTAGGAAATATCACCTTTTATTTTGAAGGTATTTTCTTATGAAGGAAAAAAAACAGCTTCATTTCAATTTTAGTACCTACACTTCGAATAGTCAATGTTTTCCAATTAAATCGATCGAGGTAGCTTAAAAAAAAAAACATTTTGACATGTGTTTGTTTAAATGTCTAAAATGTTAAATGAATTGAATGATAGCCCCAAATTTTTGTCGAAGCAATTGCGCGCTAGATTCGAATACGCAATCTGTGTGCTTAGTGCGAGTTTTTTTAACGTTCTCGATAGCGTAAAAGTTAACGTTTGCCTAGTTGGAATGTTTGCCTATGTTTGCCGCTAGGGGGCGCTGTTCCATCTTTTTTTTTTATTGCTTAGATGGGTGGACGAGCTCACAGCCCACCTGCTGTTAAGTGGTTACTAGAGCCCATAGACATCCACAACGTAAATGCACCACCCACCTTGAGATATAAGTTCTAAGGTCTCAAGTATAGTTACAACGGCTGCCCCACCCTTCAAAACTGCATACAAATTTCATTAAAGTTTTACGCTTTTTTTTTTGTTGCTTAGATGGGTGAACAAGCTCACAGCCCACCTGGTGTTAGTTAAGTGGTTACTGAAGCCCATAGACATTTACAACGTAAATGCGCCACCCACCTTGAAATATAAGTTGTAAGGTCTCAGTATTACAACGGCTGCCCCATCCTTCAAGCCGAAACGCATTACTGCTTCACGGCAGAAATAGGCGCGGTGGTGGTACCTACCCGTGCGGACTTACATGAGGTCTTATCACCAGTAAAAATCGAATCAAGTCAGTCGATATCAGTATCGAGAACGTTACAAAACTCGCACTAAGCACATAGTTCTGTTTTGAGGAGATCGAATCGAAAGTCTAGCTGAAGTTCACAGTGGAATTTAGCAGCTGCTAATATCAGGTAAGGAGCCCTGGCAGTGGTTCTTCCAACCGTACCAGGCATCGAAGCGGTGACGTTTGTAAATTTTCTTAGCGCATTTCGCTGCCTTAGTGATGTCGTCAGTCAGGAGGTCTGAAAAAAACAAACGTTCATTCCGGTATTAAATTTTTTCCGTAATTACTAGTACTTAAGAAAATATTATTTCCGAGAACAAGTTTCAAGAAAGGGTACTATGCCCAGCAAAAGTGCATGAACAATTCCAAAGCGAAATCCTATAACGCGAGAATCGGCGCCATCTATGTGTTCGAAGTGTATTTAACAGCGCCATCTAGTTATTTTTTTGCGGACACCTTACAATACCGTCACCACAAGGGCCCTAAAACTGCAATACTATAAGACAAATATTTTTTTGTATGGAAACTAGCGACATCTTGTAGCAGATGCCCCTAAGCTTATATTTTGTTAAAGTTAAGGCATTTAATTATTGTATAACTAAACACAGAAAATAAAAAAAATAAAAATCATACAAGTCATTATTTTTATTAAAAAAATGATTAAATTTTATCAATCTGTGGTTTCTGGAAATGTACAAAATAGTATAGGTACATAATATGTTACTGCCATGTACAGGACGAATGAGGAACTAATCGAAGCGAATCCAACTAGTGGCCGACACCCGTAAACATTTTTGTTGAGTATAATTAACTTTTGAGCATTGTGAAAATATTATATGGATTTGCATATGAAACACTTACCGGAGCACTTAACGTTGCAGTCTTTGCCCGGACTGGCGCCTTTGCTGCACCAGTACCGGTCGTTGATCTGGAACAATCCGTAGTCCTTCGAGCCGTTACGGTTCGTGTTCGTCTTGGACGTGTCACGGCTGCTCTCGTGCTCGACCAGACATACCCCTGTTTAAAAATGTCGTATATTTATTGATCAATAACGTGACATTTAATCTATACCAGCGGTAGGGGAACCGAGGTAAATTACCCCAAATGGGGTAAAATGAAAATTTGGGGGGTAAAAATGAAACTTCTGTGAGTAAAAAGTATATATTGAAGTGAAGCTTCTTTAGAATCGTTGTGATTTCAAACACGATGAAACGAAATGAAAGGAAAGGAAAAAAAAAATATTTTTTTCAAAATTTTCATGTGTGCTACAATATGGAAGATGCTAAAAACAAGCGATTCCGTTATTTTTTGTTACTCGCCATGGGGTAATATCAACTTACACAAAAATATTTTGAGGTAATACATAATTAAAAGGTTCCTCGACCGCTGATCTATACTAATATTATAAAATTGAAGAGTTTGTTTCTTTGAACGCGATAATCTCAGGAACTACTGGTTCGATTTGAAAAATTATTTCAGTGTTAGATAGCTCATTTATCGAGGAAGTCTATAGGCTATATAACATCACGCTAAGACCAACAAGCGGAGCACCAATAAAGAATGTTTCAAAATCGGGTTATGCCAAAGTAACTATTCCACGCAGACGAAAGTCGCAGGCAAAAGCTAGTACTAATATATAAATCTACAGTGGTTTCTACGGATGTTCCGTTATAACTACTGAACCATGCATTCGATTGACTTGAAACTTGGTATCCATGTAGAAAATACATGGATAGGCTAATATTTATATGAGGAGTGAGGACTCCCTAATAATAATAATATATAGTAATATATAAATCTACAGTGGTTTTCACGGATGTTCCGTTATAACTACTGAACCATGCATCCGATTGACTTGAAACTTGGTATCCATGTAGAAAATACATGTACTTAATGGATAGGCTAATATTTATATGAGGAATAAGGACTCCCTAATAATAATGACAATAAATAATAACGTTAATTTGAAATGCCCAGCGAAGCGGGCGAGTACGGCTAGTTTTACATAAAACCGATTGGGTTGTAACGCTTGTACTTGACTATGTTAATGCAATTTTCATTTTTAAAAATTACATGGTTTTTAATATGGTAATAAAATAATTATGCTCACGAATCGTAATTTTTTTAGTTATCTAAGACAAAAATCAATGGTAAAAACATTTCGGTCGTGTCTAATTGTTGCATTAGTCCAGTACTAAACGTAAATCGCAGTGGATTTATCGACTCGACGTGGGAATGCCAATTAATGTATCATGAAAAAAAATGTGGTTCAAAATAGATTCTTAACCTAGTGCTATAGAACCGAAACATAAAATTCATGCCTCACAATTTACGCTGTTGATGTCTATAGGCTCCAATAAGCACTGTACACGGGGTGTGCCATGAACTTATTCACCCGTCTAAGCAACAAATTATAACAAACTTGACTACCAGAGGTCCAAATAGTACTAGCGTATTATCTAAATATTCGCTTTATTCATTAACTAAGAACTTAGACTTATGGCCGTTGTTATGGATCTTTAAATAGATCCTATTTTGAAGTGTAAAATGTTGTCGCATAGTTCTATTTACTTCGATTTTTAACGAGAATACAATATAATAATTAATAAAGCATAGTTACAAAGCTTCACCTAATTACTTATTTCATAAAAAAAGATTAAGTTCTTTTTTTTTATGCAGCGTATTTAATTATTATTGGTATTTAAAATTAAAATTAAAATTAATGCTAAAATAATATTTTTATGCATATTGTTACATAAATATCCCAAAAATGGAATGGCAGAAATTTTATCAAGTGTACAAAAAAAATATATGCTTTATTATTTCATTAATTACTTTTTTATCAAGTTGTACTAATGAAATTGGATGAGATTTAATAAACTTATTCGTAAGACTTAATTCATACATTTCCAATACTTAGGTTCGAAATTTTTTCATTAAAAAAATACATCGGAATATGTTTCATGCCTTCTTTAAAAACCTCAAAACAAAAATATCACAGTTTGAATCTGAACAAAACGTATTTGAATCTGGTTACTCACAGTTCCTCATGAGATTTTCTTCGAAGCCATGCTTCCTCAGCTCATGCACGAGACCGCATCTCGTGAACCTTTTGGCTTCAGAACCAACGCAAAGGACAACCAAAGCGAAAATAATTAACTTCTGCATTTCGATCGTATCTTTCGAGTTACAGTAACTGAATGATGCTTTAACGCGTCTTCACGTCTTTATATACCCACGTAATAATTGCTAAGAATATTTATCCTGGTTGTTTGTTTGTAATCGTTCAGCGTAAGAGGGGAATCCTACATATCGTATCACCGTAACGGGTCAAGAAATCGTGACGATACGAACGATTGTGAAGTATTGTAAGCATCAAGCGAACAATAGACATTAATAATTTAGCTGCAAAATTAAAATATACTTATCATATGAATAAAATTGGATGTACGAGGTCCAGTTTGTTTAATGTGTATATGAGAAACTAATATATTAACACAGCAATGGATTTTCACAACGATTTCTGTGCTCTGCGTGTGTTCTTGATGTTTTTGTAAAATTTTTCGATACGAGTTGCAGAGTGACTGTCATAAGTTCACTGACCTCACGTAGGAATTTTAAGATTATGCACATATGAATTCTCGTTTTCTAATAAATATACGTATTGATGTTTCTATTTCCAACAGAGAAAAAAAATAGTTTTGTTGAAATGTACCTACTTATTTAATTTAAGTACAAGCAGATAAGTGTTTTAAATATATTATGTTTTAAAAACTGTTCTCCGACAACTATCTAGGAATCACTCTTGTATATTTCCGCAGCAAAGCACTGAGTTAATTTGAAATTAATTGATGAGTTAATTTGAAATTAATTGATGAGTTAATTTGAGTTAAATATATTTCCATTTAGACTTTGGATCAATATCCTGAGATGGCCAGCAATATACGCGTTATGAACTTAACAAGAATATACACTATTAAATTCACTTGTAAGTAAGTACTTATGTCCGTATGAATAAATATAGCAGAATTGTTCATTTATATTTTCAGCCCCCTCTAACTGTTGTTTTATCTTGAAACGTGCTAGTTCTGTGTAACTTTGAAGGCTTGATGAGCTGTAGGGTGGATATCATGACTAGACTACTTGTAAACTCATCGTGTTTGGACTCATTGTTTTTCTTACTGTGTCACGAATACTTTTTTGATGGGTAGACGAGCCTCCTTGTCTTAAGTGGTCCCCAGAGCCCGTAGAAATTAAAACGTAAATGCTGCCACCCACCTTGCGACACCAGATCCGAATCTCAGTTCCTTATTAAATAACTGTCCCCAGGGACGTCTTAAACTAGGCAGGGGTCCTTGAGCACACAAAAATTTGAGGCCCTTTTGGAAAGTAAAAAAAGCGAATTATAATAACATTTTTTTACTGAGTATGAGACCATTTATTATAGGTAATCAAATACAGTATGATATAATATGTCATTAATGATATTAGAATGCTGCTGGTTTTTTGGTTACGATTTCGATAACGGTTTCTTTCGGGATTTCTGTTGAGCAAAATCTTCTATTATAGTCATAGTATATTATGCCTTGTAAATACCTTCTGATTACTGATTTGTGATAAAATTGTAATGTGCCCGACAAAAATCTTTTGAGAATAAACGTGTGAGAGAAATTGTCGGTCTTTCGGGGCCCCCTGAAAATGGGGGCCCTGGGCACGGGCCCCGTGTGTTCTTATGGTAAAGACCAATGATGTTATAGTAAAAAGAGTTATAGTAAAAAGAGTTTTACTATAACATCATTGGTAAAGACGGTATTGACTGTCCCTCACTTCAAACCGAAGACATCATTGGTTCGCCGTGGAAAAATAGTCGTAAGATAGTATCTACACACTATCACATACAACACGGTATACTGCTTGTAAATACCATCACAGTATGCTGGCAGCGCTTCAGATATCACTGCAGCGCGTTCTTCGGGAGTAGACGAGATGGTGCTATTCCACGTTGACCACACTTATTACTCATAAAACGTCTTTTTTGGATTTTAACAATGTAACTATACTGAGACCTTAGAACTTATATCTCAAGGTGGGTGGCGCGTTTACGTTGTAGATGTCTATGGGCTCCAGTCATCACTTAACACCAGGTGGGCTGTGAGCTCGTCCACCCATCTAAGCAATAAAAAAAAAAAAAAACATTTTTAGGTGCTAGCAAGTAGATTCTGTAACTAGTGCCAGTAAGGTGGACCTTTAGACTGTCTGCTTTTTATCGCAAGTAAAAACGGGTAGGTACTCAGTTATACATTGTCTACTTTTACTGTTAACTGTAGGAATATAAGACAAGAAAAAAGATTGAAAAAAAAAAAAAGAATTTATACGGGACTACAAACTAACATCACTAATTTGTATGAGTCATTGGTTCGTTGCACAAAGAAACGGGGAATTACAACCAAGATGGTTGACCGCTATCCGTGTATGTATGTACATAAGGAAAGTTTGTTTTGAATTTAAAATTATAACGGCAACCCTAAAGTACCATATATCTAATTATACTTAAAATAATTTTAAGATACATTATTATCATTGTTATTCCATTAAGACCCCGGATTTTACTTTAGGTTATTATTTGATAGTACCGATTTTGGTGTTACTATAGAGCGAAATCTCTTAATGTAAAAATCTGTTGACATTACTTTTCTGTAGTCGGACACGCCCGAATTTGTTAGCTCTTGACTTATGAACAGATGAGTTATATTGGGCCATTAATAGGCACTGCGATGCAGCTTTAGGCACAAGTATTGAAACTTTGTTTAGCTTATTAAAAAACTTTCAACATGCAAATTATTCGTGAACAAATCTCTGGTTGGTTTTCATTGAACACTCTCCTCATAAAACGTTATCAATATCTCGAAGAACACGCCAAGATTCAACAAACAAACAAACAGTTACGAAGAATTAGTGCTAGTAGTAGGTAAAAAACCAAAATCGTTAATAAACACTTAAAATGATGCCACAGACATTTTAATTCTTTATTAACTTTGATAGACACTGTCAAGAACGTTGTCCCCGATAACACACAAACATTGTAAGCACTAAATTAAGATAACATTCCAACAAGCGCTGGAATCATATTGGGATGAAGGAAAATATACCATAAAAATATAGCCTGCTTGAAAACTATCGGGTTTGCAGCAAGTGGAATGACAATAACATTGCTTGAAATTTTTATTTTAATTAAATTCACAATATAAACACATAGGCCAATTTATTTATACAATACTATTTTTAGTTTCGTAATTGCCGCTACACACTTTGAGACATCAAGTAAATTGTTTAATGAAACGTGAATACGGTAGATGTAGGCATGATTACAATAATATTTTTAGTACCAAATTTTATTTGTTCATGATATAATAATTTTATTAATTTTATTATGTTAGTCGTATTTTTTTTCTTTTCATGATTGTGGGAGTACTGGTAGCCCGGAAGCCTTTCCAGTTTCACCAGGACATGTGGGCGAGTAAGGGCTCATCCAGGGGTGGGATTTGATAACAGCTACCCGAGCGCCTGCAAAGGAGACCTAACAACTCAAGAGTAGCTGCATGAATATACTACCGGATCGGAATCGCGACCCACTGAAAATATCCGGTGAGAAACTCAGCGGGCTGATGCATGGATTAAGTTGGGCGTCGAACTCTTTAAAATACAATCGTCCCGATGACAATTAAAATATCACCAATAACCCAATAAATGATAATAATATCCAATAAATAATAAAAAGCAAAAAGTATCCCGTTGATTATTTTAACCTCCGTTAAGATATTTTATCGAAATTAAACCTTTCTTTATCGTAAAAAGGTTATCAGCTGTTATGTCATTTAGGTTGTTGACGTAATAATGATTGCCAATAATAAAAACGCCGCAATATTGATTATTTTATTGGATATGCTAAATCTATGCTAAACAAGATTGATTATTTAGCATAGATGATACGCTTAATACATATATAAGATTTAAAGGCGTATCTAGCCAATGTAGCAATCATTAATAGAGATAATAAATACACTTAAGAATCATTAATTACCCTAGGGGCAGGGGTCAGAAACTCGCGGCTGGCTAACCGCATAATACGGTTCTCCCCCGAAATGTTTAGTTCAGTCACGAAAATAATACTTATTATCTTGCCTTGTAAGAGACTAGTAAATATTTTTGCGCACACAAGCTTATAAAAATATATGTAAAAGAAAATGGCACTGCAATTTTTTTTTTTCAATTATGTTTTCTATATATTTGGCTCTTTTGGTGGACAAGGGCGCCAACTACTGCCCTAGTGCCTTCTAGTCAGAATGTGGTCAAAATGGAATAGTGTCGGAATGGAATGGAATAGTTTTAATGGTGGTAGAACCTCTTGGGAGTCCGCACGGGTAGGTATCACCACCCTGCTCATTTTCTGCCATGAAGCAGTAATGCGTTTCGGTTTGAAGGGTGGGGCAGCTATTATAATTATACTGAGACCTTAGAACTCATCTCAACATGGGTGGCCGCATTTACGTTGTAGATATATATGGGCTCCGGTAACCACTTCTTACTGATATACCTACCGCTACTGCTGTTATTAGAGTCGGTGCTTGAATAAAATATAATGTAGCGACTAACTACTTGTGAGAAGGTAGGGTTGCGAGGGTGCTATCTGACGGGGGTGGCGAAGCTTAACACCGGGTGGGCCGTGAGCTCGTTCACCCACGGATAAGACGTCCGGTGCATTCGTGTTGAGCGATGCACCGGTGTTCGAATCCCGCAGGCGGGTACCAATTTTTCAAATGAAATACGTACTCAACAAATGTTCACGATTGACTTCCACGGTGAAGGAATAACATCGTGTAATAAAAATGAAACCCGCAAAATTATAATTTGCGTAATTACTGGTGGTAGGACCTCTTGTGAGTCCGCGCGGGTGGGTACCACCACCCTGCCTATTTCTGCCGTGAAGCAGTAATGCGTTTCGGTTTGAAGGGTGGGGCAGCCGTCGTTACTATACTTGAGACCCTAGAACTTGTATCTCAAGGTGGATGGCGCATTTACGTTGTGGATGTCTATGGGCTCCAGTAACCACTTAACATCAGGTGGGCTGTGAGCTCGTCCACCCATCTAAGCAATAAAAAAAAAAAAAAAAAACCTAAGCAATAAAAATAAAAAAATGGAATAGGTACAAATATAACAGGTTCGTTGAAAATGCCGAGACCAGTGCCCTCTAACACCGCCGTGCCCACGCCCTGCATAGATAAAGACGCCTCTAATAAGATTACGTATTTAGCAGTTAGCATAAAACGCTCAGCTTTTTACCATCTCCCGACCTTTGACACAACTTTAGATTTTTTTCTGTTATAAATCTGCTAGCAATGCAGACTATAAGCAGATAAGCCGATCCAATAAACGGGCATTCAGTCACTCGCCTTATGTTAATATCTCTACAAATAACAGTCATTATTTAGAGGCAAAATCTTTGATCCAGTTCAAGGATTGCATGCCGCTTGAGTGTCTTTTTTGGATTCTTTGCATAGGGTTGTGTGCCAGTTGCTTTTGATAATTATTAGTTCGCTTTTGTGTCTGGATCAGATAAATTACATCTCTAACTGTAGCTATGCAGAGTCGATAAACTTCATTATAGATGGAATTTGTCTTTAGTATAGCATTTTGAACGTCAGAACGTCAATGATAGAATTACAAACGCAACCCTATAATCCTCCTATCCCGATAATAGGGTTGTCCCGTAGACCAGGAGTTTGTTTTCTACGGGTAATTTAGACATTATACCTAAAACCCAGTACGCAGAAATCACAACTGGAATTTATCCTTTTGTGGCTTTAATGTGGGATGCATGCCTAAGTACTTAGCTGATTTACAGTTTCGCCTGAAAAAATCACTGGAAGGCGTTTCCCCTGTCCGAGAGTGAAGTCTTAAGATAAATTGATTTTAAATTATTCTAAATTAAAGCAAAATATAGACGTTTTAGTTGATCAATACAAATATCAGCAATGTACCTACTCGTAGTGAATTCATCTTAACTGATACCTACAACAATTAGTGTTTATAAATAAATGAAGAAAGATATGTATTATTTTTTAATCAGATAAACAGTCTCATGACTTTTATTGCATTTAATACTTCTTATTTCCTTTTAGCTTACTAAAGTTTGCATAATCTCATTGTATAAGGTACCTACAACAGAAAAATGTCGCAAATGTTATCAGTATGGACGTGAATGACAGATTACGGAGATTCCATAGGAAAGTTAATCGGTCCTAGATCCTGTTACTTCCTTATTCAGAAGACAATAGCATACATAGGGATTTATTTATACCAGACGTAATCAAACCGCCATCTTTTCGTGGTATTTCCGATGATACGTTGAAAAATCTTGGCATAAACTTTAACATTTATAATGTTAAATGATATGGTATTTTAAAAATCCTCCCTTTGTTCTCCTTTGGTGTGCTTTGAAAATTTATATCGACGCTTGAAAGGCAAACATGACTAAGCGACAATAACTACTTTGTACATAAATGATAGGCAATAACCATATTCGATGCGCAAAAAAAATATATATATATAAAATATATATATATATATAAAAAATATATAAATATATATATATATATAAAAAATATATAAATATATATATATAGGTCTATTAAAATCATTTCAATCCTACAGCTACTAGCTAGATTTGACTACAGCTAGATTCGTTAAAATAAATTTAGTTTTCAGGTGTGTCAACTTTAAATTAGTCTACTGTAAAGTTCACGCATTGTCGCTTAGTCACGTTTGCCTTTCAAGCGTCGATATTATTTATCAAAAATCTGTAAATAAATTAATAACCGTTAAAAATCAGTGCAACCGAGCACAGAAATAAGTGGTTTCCGGAAAACGAAATCAATAATATAAAGTGGCTGTGGTAAGTCGGTGTGAAGTGTGACTCGTAATGAGTTTTTTTTTCCCCAACGTAAGCTGATAGCCTTGAGAGGCTATGTCAGCGTAACCGGGCGATTAGGTGAGCTCACGGGGCTCAAGCCGGGAGTGTCGCTAACACTGCCCCTAGCAAGAGCCGTGCTTTGCAGAATCTAGCACTGGATCGGAAACGCGACCCACTGAGAAGATCCAGCGAGAAACTCAGTGGACTGGTGACTATGGGTTAATTTACTCGCCGAGCCCTTCGTCGCAAACGACGGGTTCGGCGAGGTCTTCTCTTATAACACAGTAGAAACGTTCCTACAAAGTCCCGTATTGTGCGAAGCCGTGTCATATGTGACTAGAAGCCAAGTAGTACATAGAGTAATTTTTCTGAATAGAACATCCCAACTATGCCTGTATGTATTTTTTGCCTATTATACATAAAAAATTTGCAGTAAATAATAGTAGCAGTAAATAATAACAATAAACAAGCAGTCCTAGCAGGGTTATCTGAGTGTTATGAGAGGGTCACCTGTAAGTTAAATTTAAAAACAGAATCCGCACTTAGATTTTTTATTTGGCAAAACAATGTGTATTTAACTTATAATAATTACAAACATAAATTACAACTACAAACGCCTGTTTCTCAATTTATCACACACTCTCTTCTCAGCTTCAGTCACCTTCTTCATCAGCATATCTTCGATGGATTTCAACTGGAAATAACAAGAAGACAATCATGATTATTATTATTCAGTCCCATTTGTAAGTGTAAATTGATCTTCAAGTACATTAAACTAGTCCCAAAGTATTCTTAATAAAGTATAAAATTCGACTATAATTAATTTAAATTATAAGTTTGAACATTATTATAGTTCTATTATCTATTATACTTATACCTAGTCAGGTCATAAATTCTGTCACATGTTTAATGTAAAATAATTGAAACAAGTTTATTTATTATGTAACCATTCATATACCAAAATGAACGTAACAAAACATAGATTCTTATGACACTAAAGTTTATTCAAAATGACCTCCGTGATTTTGAATACAGGCCTTCAATCTGCGTGGCCAGTCGTCTATCGCAGCATGAACGAGGTCCATGTCAATATCGGCGCTTCAACAAAGCGCGGCATCTCTTCAGTCTCAGGTCCATTAGACGAGCATTCAAACGATGTCCTGTTTTTCTTCGATATGCCCGAAGCCCTAAGTCTTCATTTAACACCCTTTTCACCGTGGTTCTGCTTAACCCCATCTGAAGGGCCAACAGTTTCTGCTTACGTTTGGGATTTCTTTGAATTCGCGCCTTCACAGCTTTTATCACTGCTGGAGTCCTAACAGACCGAGGGCGACCACTTCTTGACCTGTCATCTACACTAGAGTCTTCATTGTATCGTTTGATGGTACGATAAACGAATCTTTTGGTTATATTCAAAATTTTCAGTATGTTAAAAATTTGAATTGGCGCGTAACCGCAACGATGCAACGCAATAACTGCAACACGGTCTTCTTTAAGCGTCCACTCCATATTTAATAAATGAGTAAAATTCCAAAAGTATACATTTTTATTTTCATGAACAATTCGAAATTCGAATTCAATAAACTTTTTTGTGGCCAGCATTCTAAAAGAAAAGTTTTTACTGTGTGACAATACTTATGACCTGACTAGTTATAATCACAGATTTCGCCAAGACTACACTATAGACAAATAATATTAAAGACAAACAATATTATTCTATTCTCATTTTGACCACAAACTTTAAACAATAACAAAGTTTGACAATTTTACAAATTCTTCTTCAATTCGAAGTTGAGTTTGTTAGCCAATAACTATAAGCAGGGCTCCTTAATTAAAAAAAATGTGTGTGCGCAAACAAGTCACACTCGGTAGAAGTGAAACTTATAAAAAATAAAAATAATCGCAAGGGTCAACCACTCCGCAGTGCAATGGAGTAGCCTTACCCTGGGGAAACCGCCTGCACAATCACGGTAACCTTACGCCAGGTAAGTATCATTTAGCAAGAGAAATACGAGAACGTCTATCAAATGTGTAACATCTCGTCACCGCGATTCAGGAATTGTTGTATGAACAAACTAAATAGAAATAAAAGTATCTCAGGGCGCTCCGAGAGCCACGACAGCGTGCACGGACGTCAACAACACACTGAACTAGTCGGGGACGCGAGTCCGTGTGGAGCGCTTCGTGATTTGTCGGCGCCGCTCGGGACCGCTTCGGCCAGCCAATCGCGGCACACTTATTTTTTCGTGTCGTTTCATTTCGTTTCATCGAGTTTGAAATCACAACCAACAATTCTAAAGAAGTTTCACTTCAACAACTAATAAAAATATGGTACTTTCCGATTTACATATGATATTTGAAAATCTGAATAGTCACCTCATTGCAAAAGCTGTTTTTAACGGAAGCTAGTTCCTCCAGGCACTTAGCTTTTTCTGCTTCATACTTGATAGTGAGCTCCTTAATCTCTTCGGTGCGTTGGAGAGCAGACTTGTTTCGTTCACGACATTTCTTATCTCTTTCTTCTGCTTCACGCAAAGCGCTGACAGGGATAGAAAAATATTTCTTTACTGCACCATAATAATCAGCATATACAAATTATATGAAACAAAGAACACCCTGTACACACTAACTCAAGAGAACAAGGGCGAGAGAGGGAGAGAGAGAGGGGAGGAAAGAGAGAAAGAGAGAGGGGGAGACAGAGAGAGGGAGAGAGAAAGAGTAGTGATAGCTACACATGCAGGCTCACAAGATGATCTACCAACAGTAATTGCATAAAATTATATCTTTTGAATGATTATGAAGCTATTGTTTCGGGGAATCAATTCGTGAAAACATATTAAGTACATATTTTATATTTCATTAGAATAATTGGTACTTGCCTGTGGAATTTGAACACATGCAGATATTTCACACAGTTATATTTGACAGATACAAATTTACCTGAGGGCCAAAGTTTTTTCCTCTTGTCGTTTTGCCTGAGACTCTTGTCTCTTCATCATAGCATCCTCTCTAGCTGCTTGCAGATCACTAAGTTGAGCGTTCAACTCACTTAACTCAGTTTTGAGTACATCCAATTCACCTTCTTTACTTTCACTGTCTAAATCACCTGATTCCAACTCCCTAATGAAAAAGAATGAGAACGAATTACTAAACATTGTCAACCAACAATACAGCAGAGATAAAAGATGGTAGAGGTTGCCATATGTTTGTATCTTTCAGTGACATAATAGCAATCGCAGTACTGCAGCAGTACTCCGATTGCAAGTAAAAGAAATACACCAAGAGTCAAATATCAAATTACTTAGTGAGAATCAACCAACCCTTAATACTGAATAGGATAAAATTTAATTAATTTTAAATTTCAAAGCATTAACATTTTAAATTATCTGATTGTTTTTTTTTCAAATAATCAAATACACATACTTCAATTCATCAGAAAGTTTCATAATTTCATGCAAAAGATTATTAGCTGTATCCAGATTGGGTTTGGTTGTCTGCAAATTCTTCAAATTATTTTCCTTCTGCATGAGGGTTTCCCTCAAAGATTTGAGTTTCTCCTCAGACTCTTGGACATCTTTAGCTGCCTTTGTAGCCTGTGCTTTAATGTCGTCAGCATCATAGACCCTGAGTGCCCGTTTCCGCTCCAGCTCAGCTATCAAACTGTCCCTTTGTGATTTCTTTTGGTCTTGAAGCATCTCAACTTGTTTATTCTCTTTGATGATAGCATCTAACTCTAATTTCTCTTCCTCATAGTATTCTTTTTCTTGTTTTAATTCCTCTTCAAACATTTTAATATCCTGATCCAACTAAACAAAAATTATAATTAGTAGATAAATATACCCCTTCCACCAAACTGGAGCTTTAATTAGCTAATTAAATATCAGAGATAAACAGCAAATAATGCCTAGACCAAATTAAAAAACTGAGATTGTAAGAAACAAATTAAATTTATAAAGTCATACATACATTTTCTAATCTCTCTGCTCTTTTCCCTTTCTCTTCAGCTTGTTGATTTAACATTTCTAATAGTTTGTTTTTGCGACTTTCTAAAGCTTTCACCTGAAATCATTTTATACTGGAATCAATAATCTGATTAAGCAACTGTCAGATAAGCCACAGAGTTTGCTACTTTTAGAAATTACACAAATAATTTGATCTGTCAAGGTTTGGAAAATTTTTTGATCTTGCCTTAATCTAGAAAAAGAGACTGAGCAAATAAAGGCACCATGACATAAAGGATAAGCCTATGATAGTTATATGTCTGCAGACAGGTACCAGTTTTTCCAAGGTAATAGTACATACTTAGCATGTTTTACTTCAACTAACTTTCACACTGAAGTAATATGTAATAAAAATCAAACTCACATTTTTTTATTTAAGTAAGCTGGCACAGGTTCTTACTGCTCTCCAGCTATGCTGGCTTAGTTAATTTAGAAATTTTGTGAGTTTAATTTCACTCACATTGCCTATATATTATACTCCAAGTGTAACTTCAAACTATTGTCTCAAGTTGGCCTTCGGTAACCTACTTATGCCTAAAGTGCTGAGATGTTTTTTTTTATCTTTCTATGCAATAAATTAATAAAATATTTGATAAGGATCTCAATAATACTTTCTTACCTCATCTGTCTTGGCAAATAATTCTTCCTCGAATGGAGCAATATCTCTTAATCTCCCTTCATTAAAAAGCATCAAATTGAAAAGTAACAGAAGTATTGAATGCGACGTTATTGCTGTCGGTTGCAGGAAATGTGATATGCTAATTGTAGAAACTTGAGGCATAACAGATACAAGATGATTGATCACACGCGTCATGTTGATCACCGGTAAGAGGTCCCAGTAATATATTGTGTGCTCGTTACAGTTTTCTTCAGGGGGTGGCTGAAAAATTATTAAATAAACTATTTAGTTCAAACAATGTGACTGTTGTTCATTTTTTAAAGAAATCTAATACTTTTTGCTGAGCAGATTCTGATGATAGCATTGTTAAAATTAAAGTTATTCGAAATAAAGAGGACAGTGAAATAACAGATTTTCTTCAGATGAATTACTGGTGGCCCAAAGGCCATTCCAGTTTCATCAGGGGCAAGCTCAGCCCGAGAGGGGTGGAATGGCTAAAAACTGCCACGGGACTGCTGAAGTAGTCTGGTTACTCAGGACATCTGCTTTGAGAACGCATCTACTAGCGAATCGGAATCCCGACCTGCTGATAACATCTGCGAGAAACTCAGGGGTCTGATGTTATGGGTTAAGTTGCAGGTCCAAGTCTTACAAGTTCAACGAGTACAGTTAGTAGGGTCTCCATGGCTGCTCCTAGTGCTAGAACTATAGGCGTCTAATTGACAGTTGGCTCCTGGATGACCCGGGACCGGCGTAGTTGGCATTAGCCACTATGACGCAATTATTACGACGCGAGACAACGGAAAAAACTCACCGCAAGTACAGCGTCGCGATCGATTCCAAGCCTGTCGAATATTTGGAACAGAGCTCCCATCACAGCTTGAGGAATTTTAAGATCCGCAGGCGTAAGAGGATAATTCGGAAAATCGCCATTCCAATTACTAATGAAATTTTCTAATGTAAATGCCTGTGCTGAAAAGTTTTATTGAAGTAATTAGATAGTGCATCAATTGGAATTTTAAGGTCTTAAGCACATACCTTTTTCCATTTCTATACTATGTAACTTAATTTAATGTGTCAAACTTAATTTCACAATGTAAACAAACACTTCAGAGAAATAATAGATGCACCGTTATTACTGCAAACTTCAAATTAATCTCTCATTAATTTTGTGATTGTGTTTATTTCCGACCGTTCAAATATAATTTCAAAAATAAATTCCACCAATGGGTGACCATTTCGTTATTTTTTTTTTAAGATATTTTATGACCTGGTAACTAAAACCTTTAAGTCATGTCTTATTTTAATTTATATTCTTATTGTTATGAAAAATGATAATATGAAGTGAAATGAAATGAAACGAAGACAATTAATCAACTGGGATGAAGTTAAATGAAATGAAATGAGATGATATGGGATGAAATATAATCTCAATAAAATGGTGGTCATTTACTAAGATTTTTTCAGTGGACTTTTTGGAGGATCTCGAGAAGTTACGTCAAGCGACTTTGCTTCATTTTCCCACATTTGTGCACTTTCACAGATATTAAACAGTTAATAAATCACCGTTATTACACATTTAAACCTGAAATAACACTAAATAGACAATAAAACAAATCACACAACTTCACTCCTCGCGTTCCCGCCAAAAGGTCACCATTTCGTTAATTAATTTGCCAAACCAGATTCCAGATACCTAGGCAATGGGAATACAGTCCATACATATTTTATTTTTCTACGTATTAGGTGAAAGTTGAAATTTGATAAATTAATCTACATCTAATTACAATCTACTTAAAATAAAAGAAACATACAGAAACTTCACTCAAAGCTTATGTAAAGCTAGGCATTTTATTCAATTTCGTTTTTCACCGTCGCGGTTATTTTTAGCGTGACAATATTGTTAGACTTGAAGTCGTCGTGGCCTAAAGGTTAAGACGTCCGGTGCATTCGTATGAAGCGATGCACCGGTGTTCGAATCCCGCAGGCGGGTACCAATTTTTCTAATGAAATACGTACTCAACAAATGTTCGCGATTTACTTCCACGGTGAAGGAATAACGTCGTGTAGTAAAAATGAAACCCGCAAAATTATAATTTGCGTAATTACTGGTGGTAGGACGTGTTGTGAGATCGCACGGGTAGGTACCACCACCCTGCCTATTTCTGCCGTGAAGCAGTAATGCGTTTCGACTTGAAGGGTGGGGTAGCCGTTGTAACTATATTGAGACCTTAGAACTTATATCTCGAGGTGGATGGCGCATTTACGTTGTAGATGTCTATGGGCTCCAGTAACCACTTAACAGCAGGTGGGCTGTGAGCTCGTCCATCCATCTAATCAATAAAAAATAAATTCCAAATCAGAATTTGAATACCTACTGATGAAGTATTTTTCCAAAGTCAAAAATATGTTTAATTATTTTTCACTCACTGTATGTGCTACAATTTTATACTATTAAGGCAGATTTATATTGAATCAGTAACTAACGTCAGTGCTGGCGCCGAAAACTGACCCATACGATTTAAACGCAGTCAATACTTCGTTAGCAGTCGAGGATATTTCTTATGGTATATATGGTACACACGTTTGTAAAGTCAGTGTGGAAAAATGAATTCTCGAAAACAGAAAAATCTCAGAGTTCATAATTTGTTGAGAAAATGTACCTTTGTGATGATGCAAGAACTAGCTGGTATGCTAGAAAAAATAACTAAAAACAAGCGAATTTGGGTAAGAAAATGGATAGGTGACAGCGATCAAACTGGAGGCTCAGCTCTGTTGTTAACCCAGTTGAGAATTGAAGATCCTGGGGAATACAAACTGGCTTTGAGAATGACGCCAAAAGACTTTGATGATTTGCTTATGTTGTTATCAAGCTCTATTCAGCGTCAAGACACATTTATGAGAGACGCCTTGCTAGCCAATATTCTGTAATGCTGTTGCGCGCATTTCTTTGATTTATTATCCCACAGGCATTCATTATCGCGGTGTAGTTGAATAATCTTTAAGTTCTCCGTGTCGTTTACTTTTCGCGTCATTTTGTGATGTGGTGCAACGCAGCCTGGTCACCGTACAATATAGCGGCAGCGACTGACTTCGGCATTTACACGGCGTCAGTAGCGCTGGCGTGGGTAGCGGGGGGAGCAGACTGACCATGGCGTCGCCGAAAAATATGAAGCGGTAATATTGCAGTCAGTACTGACAGGACAGTACTGTACTCACTTAAAATCAATTTACACGATGGCAATGCCAGGTCAGTACTGACTCGGTAGCGCACTGACGTTAGTTACTGACTCAATATAAATCTGCCTTTATGTTAGAAATTCTCTCAACGGACTAAATGGAAAACCGACAACCTCATCTCAAACAACAAAATGTCTGCTTCAATTTATTTGAAACTAACTCTATATTTAAAAACTTATAGTTTATACGTTAATTAATTTTAAAATGACCACTATTCTTTCGTGGCTGTGTAGTAAAAGTAGGTATGCATTTAATTATCCCACATCGCGGCGTCGCATTCCATGCATCCTTTGTTTCATAACATTAATTCTCTAAGCAGTTGATGTGATTAAAATGATGATGATTGATTAAATTTTCTAGATTTTTTTGAATAACTACTTATGACCAATATAATTCTGAAAAATATACGAAAAACACGATATGTTTTCCGTATTTTTGTGTTAGTTTTGGTTATGATTAAGCCATACTATGTTATTTCCCATGAGCCCATGGTAATTTGCGCGATTATTATTTTTACTTTATTTTTATCCTACCTATGCTGATAGCATTGAGAGGCTATATCACCACCCACTCAGAAGATCCGGCGAGAAACTTGTGGTCTGTGTCTGTGAGCTAATTTACTCGCCGAACCCGTCGCAAGCGACGGGTTCGGCGAGGACGGTGACCGGTGCTTGAGGTACCTAAATGAGGTACCTTAATGACGTATTTAGGGTGACATCGACTTTTTACCGTTCGGTTTACAGGATCGGGTATGTTTTCGCTATTATTCGTTTAATATCTACTTATTGTTAGTCGAAGAATATTAATGCCTCTTTTTAGTTTAATATCTAGTATTTGAGTTCGAATAGTCTGTTTTTAACATAGACCTATATAGTAGGGACACGACATATTGTTCTATACGTACAATTGCTTATATAAATAGCACCCATTTTGAAGGCACATACATAAACATATATCTATCTCGTTCTTACTCAGCACTTTAACTCGCAGGAAAACAATATAACAGTATTTCAGTGCGTACATAAAATGAAACATGAATATACGTAAATATCTCCGTCTCCGTCTAATGAGGCCGAAAATCCGCCATGTTTAGCGCGCCAAATGTCATTGTCACGTCAGTTCGGCCGTCTGTTTTGGGTTGTACATTATTTATTGACTATGATATCGATTTAATATGATTGATTATATAAAATTTCATAATTTATCATGCTTAAAACATACAAAAATAATAATTAAAACGTATTTTATAGGATCTCAAGAAAGTCGATGTCCTAAAACTATTATCTATATGTATTTAAATTCATTATGGAGCCCTCATCCGAAAAATCCATTTTTCGGTCGGAATCTATTGATCATGACACTAATCATAAATACCACTTTAAAATATGTCATCAAAACATATTTAGACATTCTGTTTAGATATTTCGGGAAAAAGGCTACCGACAAAATCTCTTCGGAACTATTTAAATAAAATAGTTTTATTCCGCAGTGAGTAAAACACTATTGTAAATTTGTTAAATATTTAATAATTAAGTGATTTTAGAGAGGAAGTCACAAGGAATGACGTTTGTAATTAATGAATAAATGTTCTGTAGGTCTTTTTTTTTCACGCGGTCCCTTGATAAGTTTAAAATTTGAATCACTCTCAAGCGAAAGTGATTCAAATGGTGCGGCGCACCTTCCTTGGGGTGCGCTGCGGTAGTATGTTACGGACTTTAGAGTCAGCAAAACAATTAAAATAGATTGTAATAGTCTAAGAAAAACACGTACTCAAAATACGATAACATTTAGCATGCTAGAAATGGGCTGATGGCTTTGAACTACGCCATATCTTTATGTTTTGCGACAAACGACAACTTTATAAAATCAGTGTAGCAACTTTTAAATCATATCGTTTACTTGGCAAATTCGAAGGACGAACTTGTCTTAGATTTCACCCATCTAAATCATATCATATTTGCACATAACAATATACCTACTTACTTCCCATTAAAGTATAAATTCTACAAATAAATAATACTCAACAATATTTAAAATAAAATGAGCCAAGAACGTTTATCGATAAAACCTGATAACATTGAAATCTTTTGTACAGCACTAAAGCCGCCATGTTTTGTGGCCAGATGACGTCACAGCGGCACGAAATTTTGGTTGACGTTTCATTTCCATAGGTTTCCTACTTCATTGGTTTTTAAGGAGACAGCCCTATCATAGATTATACACATAATATAGGCTCTATTGTTGACGTTGCATCGCTAGAAAACGTCAGTGATCACCAATTAATTGTAAATAAAATTATGTGTATTATCTATGGTCATCACTGACATTTGGCAATTTTGTCATTCGCAAGCCGCAAGTAGGTAAAGAAATCTAGAGAGGAGAAATTGCGAAGCGAGTGGTCGTGAAGAATTGTAAACGAAAATAATTTTGTTATGTACTAAATAAAGAATTAAAATGAGAATTACAAACCTTAGACGGGGTAGGTTAGTTCGTATGGGAGCAGCGTGCACTGTACTTTTACTTCTCATATATGCTTTGCACAAATGGTCCAGTGAAAACATAGAAAATACTGACGTAGTGCTACTTGCGGATTCGGAAACTTCTTATTACAAATCTCACAAAGATGTTTACCCAGTGCTTAAAACAGGTAATATATTAATGTAACTATAAATTTAAAATAAGAGGAGTGTCGTAAAAAAATTCGGCCAGTCAATTTACAGTTATGTGTAGATTCGCCGGCGACTCAGAGCCCGACCAGCCACTAAATACTTAGTTCGCATTGTTTTTGTCACGTCAGTAAAACGCATTGTGTGGTTTTATACATAGCTTGACGATAGGCATTATTTCCGAGTGTAAAAATGTATTGTAAACACACTGTAAATCAGTGAGATGTAACATTTAATTTAAACAATACAGGTAAAATGAAAGTTGTAGTAAAATTTATAGCACCGAGTTTATTTTTATTAGAAAATGTAGGTGTTTACATAGACTTATTTTGGTATATATAGTGTGTGTTTGTGTGTGTATGTGTTTGTTGTGTGTTTATGTTGTATATTAGTGTACAATAAAACATATTAAAACAATTAATTATATAATAGGTAATCAATTAATATTAATTTTTTGCACTTAAAAAAATCCACATAATATGGCCTTAAGCTACTATTTTATTCTGTAGAAAAAGAAATTTAAATCCAACATGTCCTTCCCAAGTGACAAGGCAATGCAAAGCTGATTTCGCCCAAAACATGTCTTTTTGGACCCTCTGAATCCACTCTCTGTGCTTTTAGGCTCTTCAAGCACTTTCGCAGTGATTTGCGTTTCCAATCAGTTGTAGATTCAGTGAAGCATTGCTCTTGCTAGGGCTGGTGCTACCAATTGTCTCAGCTTGAGCATGTGAGGTTACTTACTACACTGTGAATAGTTGGAGTAACCCCTCAGGTTAAAAACAATTAGATAGGGAAAAATAAGTAAAACCAGATACCTGATGCTTTATCATACATAGTGACTTCAACTAGAAATGAAATTGGGATGGTACCCGTGGTACTATAGTCTGATTTCTGGTGTAATAATATATTACACTCTTGTGAGCCCCCACAGGTATATACCACCACCTTGCCTATTTCACTGTGCAGAAGCAGTTCAGCATTCAGATTTGAAGGGAGGGATGGCCATTGTATGATATAATTGGGATTTAAACCTCATCTCAGTTTAGTAGTGGTTAAAATGTCTATGGGCTCTCTAGTAACCATTTAACACCATCTCTAAACTTATACATCTTAGACAGCATAGGGTTCAAAAGCGAAATCAGTCACTAGAAGACATTGAGAATATAAAAAAATGCAAAGTAATTTTAAAGTAAAGTAAATGCCAAAATTACCAATATTAGACAAGGATAGTGGTTAACCTACATGTTAAAAGTGTAGTGTATGCATGTGGCAAGATAATTAAAGAATAGTTTTTCTGGGAGATGATCTGGCAATTTCTCCTGTGAAAGTAAGGAATGAAAGTGCACTTTCAGTGAAAGCTTGATAAAAAAAATATATTTGTAAACCAAAATGCTGGAAAAGAACTAGGTACCAATTTTTTTTATTATTTTAGAATTGGGCAACTTTGAACCTAGAGACAAGAAGATTATCAAAGGGCCAGGTGAAGAGGGTAAGCCGTACCACATGTCACAGAAGCATGCCAATGATGTAGCAGAGACTGAGAGTAAATACGGAATGAATATAGCTGCATCAAATGATATTGCAATGAACAGGTAATTCTATGTCTATTTATATTCTATTTTATCAGCCCACAGACGTCCACTGCTGAGCATAGGCCTCCCCCAAGCCTCACCAAAATGATCGGTCCTATATATACATTTCATTAAAAAAACTGCATAGGGCAGCCAAGGCATTAGCAGTTGGTTAATATATAGATTTATGGTGGTGGTAGGACCTCTTGTGAGTCCGCACGGGTAGGTACCACCACCAACCTGCCTGTTTCTGCAGTGAAGCAGTAATGCGTTTCAGTTTGAAGGGTGGGGCAGCTGTTGTTACTATACTGAGACCTTAGAACTCATATCTCAAGGTGGGTGGTGGAATTTACGTTGCAGATGTCTATGGGCTCCGGTAACCCCTTAACATCAGGTGGGCTCTGAACTAGTCCACCCATCTATGCAATAAAATTTTTTATTACAATTAAACATAAAAAATTATATAAAAAAATTTATTCTTTACATATTATGATTTGGTATGACTCAATATTTTGTGTCACTACAAAATAGAGTATGATCAATTTTTATTTGATCTTTCTTATACAGTCGTTTGGTAGAAGAATGTGGTTCATGTGAAAAAAATATCATTCAAGGTATAGTAGGTTGTAATTCCTTACCTGTTGTAATTCATTACACTTTTACCTGTTGTAATTCATTACACTTTTTTTTTGTTGAAAAATTATTAAATTCGAACATCCTAAATTCTAGACTAAGGCTCGTCTTTCTATGCATGCAATTCTCAGCGAGATAATATTTCGAAAGTTCAAGAACAGCTTTAGTTTGTGTCTTTATGTTGGTGCGTTCGGCCAACCACGATTGAACATCGCACAAGCTCAGTTAGTGCCTAAGCCTATTTCTCCAATTTAACTCTCCCACTCTCAATATCAAGTAGCGGTGGTGAGACATATTGTTAGCCCATACGTGATGGTATAATTTATTTCAACACACGAAACAGTCACGCGTCCCGAAATAAAACTAAGACCGATATATCCGAGAGTGGCCCCGGCATTCAGGTTAGGCTGTTTGTCTATACCGCTCATCTTCAGTGTACTTAGTGCGAGTTTTTTAACGTTCTCGACAGTGTAAAAGTTAACTCAAATTTGTATGCAGTTGGAACAGCGCCCCTAGCGACAAACGTAGGCGAACATTCCAACTCCATACAAATTTGAGTTAACTTTTACGCTATCGTGAACGTTAAAAAACTCGCACTAGGCACACAGGTGAGAGGTAATCTTTCTTCTTCTTCAATTTAGCTCAACACCTCAACAATAACTCAACAGCGCCCCTAGCGGCAAACGCAGGCAAACATTCCAACTCCATACAAATTTGAGTTAACTTTTACGCTATCGAGATCGTTAAAAAACTCGCACTAAGCACACAAGTGAGAGGTAATCTTTCTTGTATTATTATTATATCATTATTTGAAAAAAATTATATATATCAGATCGATACCGGATACGCGGCTCGATGAATGCAAATACTGGCACTACCCCGAAGATCTGGCCAAGACATCTGTAATCATCGTCTTCCATAATGAGGGCTTCTCCGTTCTCATGAGAACCGTCCACAGCGTTATTAACAGAACTCCTGCGCAATTTCTGCATGAAGTCGTCTTGGTGAGTACTGATTTAATGGACGACCATACTAACGGCTGAGCCACTCCTGTGGCTGAGGGTACTAATTATTATTTTTCGATTCAGAAGTAAAAATTAATTAGCTATTCCTAAAAATACATTTTATTTATAAATACTGTAACATTCACAACAGTAATGAATGTAATAATGTTAATTTAATCTACTCTTATTACGTTAACATTTAATATATCTGAAAATTTTGACACACAAGTTTGACAAGTTTACCATATCTAGTAATTGCGATTCTTAACGAAATACGATGCTTTGGAGATAAGTGAAAAAAAAAAAACGTTACAAAATCGAAGAATTAATCATTTCCTGGAAGCTCGTAATTTATCAAGTTATTAATATTGAAAATAATAAAATAAAATAAAAAAGATTACAAGATTGCCGGCAACAAAGTTTACTAATTAACTATCTATTGTCAATTGATTTTATCGTTCAGATATGGAAACTTGTACTTGTTACCTTTATCTAGGAATCTACTCGATCAGACTTGCTTTTTAAATTACGACTATCATATTCCTTAAATATTTAAACACTAATACGCGAATGAGCAGCTGTTTAAATTTGAATAAGCATTACAGCTCGTATAACATATTATCATTGAAAATTACCGGCAACGAGTTAACAATATAAATAATGATGTTTTATTAAAAATTATTACACAGGTTGATGATTTCTCCGATAAAGATGACTTAAAAGAAAATTTAGATAATTATATAAAGAGGTGGAATGGTAAAGTGCGTCTTGTGCGTAATGTGCAACGCGAGGGACTGATTCGTACCAGATCGAGGGGGGCCCAAGAAGCGACCGGCGACGTCATAGTCTTCCTTGACGCTCACTGCGAAGTCAATGTCAACTGGCTCCCTCCGCTCTTAGCCCCCATATACAGGGACTACAGAACTATGACCGTGCCCGTTATAGACGGCATAGACTACAACACATTCGAGTACAGACCCGTATACCAACACGGAACGAATTACAGAGGTATATTTGAATGGGGTATGTTGTACAAAGAGAACGAAGTGCCCGACAGAGAAGCACATCTTCACAAGCACAAGTCGGAGCCGTACAAGAGTCCGACACACGCTGGAGGCCTGTTCGCCATCAACAGACGATACTTCTTAGAGATAGGCGCATACGACCCTGGTCTCTTGGTGTGGGGAGGGGAGAACTTTGAGTTGAGCTTCAAAATATGGCAATGTGGTGGCAGCATAGAATGGGTGCCGTGCTCGCGAGTAGGTCACGTATACAGAGCCTTCATGCCGTATACGTTCGGTAACTTGGCCAAAAATCGCAAAGGCTCCCTCATTACGATAAACTACAAACGCGTCATCGAGACCTGGTTCGATGAGGAGCACAAGGAGTACTTCTACACGAGGGAGCCGATGGCGCGCTTCTTGGACATGGGCGACATAAGCGAACAGGTGGCCTTAAAAGAACGCTTGAAGTGCAAAAGCTTCGGTTGGTTCATGGAAAATGTTGCGTACGATGTGTACGATAAGTTCCCGAAGCTCCCTAAGAACGTTCACTGGGGGATGGTGAAGAACAAAGCGACTGGCGCCTGCTTGGATACAATGGGGAAAGCCGCTCCGGCCTATATCGGTAAGCGTACACAACATACTTTGTTAACTGAGTTTGTCGCCGGATATTCTCAGTGAGTCGCGATTCCGATCCGGTGGTAGATTCACTCTTATACTCTTAGGTTGAGCTCGTGAGCTCATATACCGGTTCGCCTAAAGTTGGAATAGCCCCTTAGACTATCAACTATTAGGTAGGGGAAAAAACATACTAAGAGAATAAATATTCTCAGCAGCAATCCAACCTTTTACCATATCGATCTCTTTAAATCGAATACATAACTTCGAACTCTTTAAATGAATACATAACTTCGGACGTAATTTTTCGGGAACTTCCAAAAAGTCATCTGAAAAAATCTCAGTAAATGACCACCATTTTACTAAGATTATATTTCATCCCATATCATCTCGTGTCATCTCATCTCATTTCATATCAGTTGATTAATGCCTCAAATTAATCGTCTTCATTTCTTTCATTTCCTTTCACTCCATATTATCATTTTTCATAAAAATAAGAATATGAATTAAAATAAGACATGCCTTAAAGGTCATAGTTACCAGGTCATAAAATCCCTTTAAAAAAATATTGATCAGGTACGTCGTCGTGCCACGGGATGGGCAACAGCCAGTTGTTCAGGTTGAATGAGGCCGGCCAGCTCGGCGTCGGCGAGCGGTGCGTCGAGACCGACGGAGATAATGTTAAACAGGCCATTTGCAGACTCGGCACGGTTGACGGACCGTGGAGGTTGGTATCTATTTTTTTTTTTCTAAAATTTATTGGCAGCCTCCTTTCTTATACGCGAAATAGCCATCGACAGCGCCACGACTAAGTTGTTTCAACCCACCAATTTATTTCGATGTAATATGCCAAAAAATACAGTGTGGTGTTGTTTTGTTGTCTTTAGAAAGGAGATCGAAGTTTTCAAATAAAATATTTCTTTATTTTCTGACAACAAACAAAAAAGCAATTGGTATTTTTTTATTGCTTAGGTGGATGGACGAGCTCAAGGCCTACCTGATGTTAAGTGATTATCGGAACCCATAGACATCTACAACATATATGCCGCTATCTACCTTGAGATATAAGTTCTAAGGTCACAGTATAGCTACAACGGCTGCCGCACCCTTCAAGTCGAAGCGCATTACTGCTTCACGGCAGAAATAGGCAGGGTGGTGGTACCTACCCGTGCGGACTCACAACACGTCCTACCACCAGTAATTACGCAAATTATAGTTTTGCGGGTTTCATTTTTACTACACGACGTTATTCCTTCATCGTGGAAGTTGATCGTGAACATTTGTTAAGTACGTATTTCATTAGAAATATTGGTATCCGCCTGCGGGATTCGAACACCGTTGCATCGCTATATACGAATGCACCGGACGTCTTATCCTTTAGGGCACGACGGCTCACTGCTTCGGTACCTTGGTGATTGTCTTAAGTAGTCGGTAAGTATACTTGAGACCTTAGAACTTATATCTCAGGGTGGGTGGCGCATTGTGGATGTCTATGGGCTCCAGTAACCACTTAACACCAGGTGGGCTGTGAGCTCGTCTACCCATCTAAGCAATAAAAAAAAAATAAAAAAACGTATGTTGTAATCGTTAAGCTACAACGAGGAGCGCCATCAGCTGGTGCACCGGCTACACGGGCACTGCCTCACGCTGCAGCCTCACTCCGGGCAGCTCGGCCTCGCGCCCTGTGACCCAAACAACACGTACCAGCAGTGGACCGTCAAACAGAAAACGCCCAACTGGTGAGATCGACTCGTATTGAGAACACGAGAACCGTCATCTCAACTCCACAAAAATTCAATATGAATATTTAAGGCCATTAGCGCAAAAGTGGCCTAACTCACATTTTTTTATATTCAAAGCTTATATTGGAATTTATTTAAAATACAATAAATTATTTCTCCTACCTACGCCGAAAGTTCGGTTTTCGTCCCGCTGTACAGGGAAGAAAGTGTAACTTTTCCTCCCTGGGTACTGACAAGTGCGCATGCGCGTTAGTGTCTACGTCTGCTCTCACGCACCTAAAATTCTCCGCCATTGTTGTGCTCGGGTAATTTGCAATATTGTGTTTAGTGTAAAAGTGAAATAAACAAAAGGCAATAAAATTTAATAGTGGTATTGAACAAAGATGAATTCATCAGACAGTTCTTATTCAATTAGTAGTAGTTTATTTAAAAACTAAAAAACAGTTAAATTGTTTTTTTTATGAGTGCGGGGGTTTCGGCCCCCTACCCTCACCAGGGCTTCGCCCCTGGACCCCACCGGAGCTTCGCCCCTTGACCCCACCAGAGCTTCGCCCCTTGACCCCGGCTCGGTACTCCACGGGTGCTAAGTTTTTTACAATGTCGAACTTTCGGCCTAGTAGGAGAAAAAATAGTATGTGCACCGCGGGAAAAAGTAGGACATCTCATCCCGCGGGTTTGCCACCCTCGCCTTCGGCTCGGGTAGCAATTTTACACGCGGGAGGAAATGTCCAACTTTTCTCCCTTGGTGCACAATGTACTATAGATGCAAATCCGGCCTCTCCATAGTTTCACCCATAGATAACAGATAGCTTTGTAAACATTGTTTTTGCGCGTATTGTTTTTTTTTGCCTACTCAAATTCGAATTCATGAAAATTCAAACCTAATTGCCTCCATACTAACTGTAGTAAGCTTAGGCCACTTTTGCGCTGACGGCCTTATTTATTGATTTTACTGAACATACAGGGTGTAACGTTTACAAAAGCGATAAGCTGCTTACGTAAACGATAAACAATACAATCGTTCGCTAAACCGAGAATGAATTCTTATCGTTTTTGGTGAATTCATTCTTCGTAACTAGAAGATGACCAGCTTCGACTGAATTTAGTTTTATATTCCATCATATACAAGAAAAAAGAGAAAGATATATTAGTGCTCGCGTTAAGTATGAACGATTCCAATACACCCTGTATGTTGTAAGTTAAATAATACAACGAAACGAAGCCTTCGTTAGTTTATATTTTTATATAAAAATCACACAGCAAAATATGTCGACCAATATATTATATAAAGTTATATACATAAGGTACTCATATAACTCCCTAGATAAAGTGAACCAATATTTTTGTGTAGGTCAATATTGATTCTCGTGGTCTCAATTACGTTTATTTAAATAGTTTGATTAGATTGTATTTTGTCTTATGTTAGTGTAAGTAGCGTTCAATTTGAATAAACAAACTATTTATAAAGCAAATTTACAATTGTTAAAAATTGACAGCCATTATGTAATGCAGAAACTGTTTTATTTTTGTTTGTATCTTTCATTTTGAGCCGAACGACTTTGCCATGTGCTCAATCATAATCTCAAAGGAGTACTTAGATTATTAGTACCTACTGCTTGATGAAACTAGAAAATGAAAAATAAAATGTCAATTTAAAAATGTTTATATAAACATCATGATAGTTTTAATTTCAAATAAAAAACTTCTAACACATATCAATTGTACTGGTGTTGTACTTAAAGACATTCCTGTTTTTTTTTTGTAAGACAAAATTACAAAGTATGTAAATTGATAATCTATGAGCAATTACCGAAACAATTAACTGTTTATTTAGATTTCAGTGTGGCATTACTTGAAAACGTGAAAACACAACAACTGTACTTTCCATATTTTAAAACTACTGTTTTTTTTTTACCAATATACCTAAATTATTTGTTTTTATTTATTTATTAAGAAACAAAAATATTCTACCTTCATGATGTCTAATTTTTTTTATTGTATGGCTGTATGTTATTCTTGGATTTAATATAGAAGAAAATACTTGTTTCTGAGGAACTGAATTATTAGGTACATTCTACGTCTAAATGACTCGAGAAAATTGAGAAAAAATTATTATTTTGTTTTCCATTGCATTTTATTATAAGAACATGACAATAGAATTTATTTGTATTTAATTAAGTTAACCGCAATACTATAATTGTTGTAGGGCTATTAAAAAATAATTCTAAATCGAATTCCAATTAAATGTAATTATTATTTCGAGTAATATTTTTGTGGTCGTATTATCTGAAGTCTGAGCTACACTAGACAGCCTATAAATTTTAAATTAACTGTTTATCACGATTGATTTACAATAAACATCAAATTTATTAAAAAAATTAAAAAATATCATCAATTTGCGCCATTCAAATCCGATAAATATTTAATTTTAGACATGGCCCGGCGTTCTGTTTTCACTATCTAATAAATGTTGACAATTGACAGCAAAACAAAACAATTTACTACTACGGCTCAAAGGTAACATAGTCAAAGCAGTTTTACAATAAATTGCTAAAATGCGTCAATGGTATCGAGGTGCTTAATTAATTAATTTCGACAATCCAAAGGCTGTTTCGTAAATATAGATTGCTCTAAGCGGTATGACGTCATATAAAGAAAACTTATATCAATATTGTTAGATATTCCCTTAATACCGACACGTGGAATAATTATTAAATTAGATTAATAATACAATGGAGCTAACTTCATTGTATGTTTGAGAATATCAGCAACAATTTCTTACAGCGTCTTTTGCGATGTTTCCAAGTGTATTTTAATTGAAACAGTAAGTCTTTATGTAAACGGGCTATAAAAATTGCATCTTGTTGGTTATTTTTCTTGACTTGAATATAACTCAATATATTTGCAACTTTACCCTTGCTGCAATTTTATTTTGCAATACATTGCCGAGTGTAGCCCTTCAAGATTCGGCAACTGGATTGCTGAGGAGTTTTGCTCGTACATGCGGGGCATATTGCGGGTAGAACTCGCAGGACAAAATAGTGGACACCGAAGATGTTGCCGTTGCTGCAGTTTTTATTATTTTGCGTCATCGTTTAACGAAACCGAAACCTATAAGAAGAGTGTGGATCCCGGCATATTTAAATAGACGAGCGTCCATAACTAACCTTGACAAAGAGCTGATTCTCGATAAATATCTGTTTCAAAACTTCACTGGGATGTCGAAAAGTGACTTCCAATATTTGTTGAATACAATTGGACAAAGAATCAAAAAAAAGAGGATACAAACATAAGAAAGGCAAGGGGAGGTGAGCGACGGAAAAGGGATGGACCTATACATCAGAGCAAAGACGATATACGGCAATATTGCAGTGAAGTCAAAGCGGGATAAATCATTTGCAATGTGGCCGGCTAGACATTAAATACTTGCAACTATAATGAAATATATTGACAATATCGCCGGGCTATACAGCAATTGTTGCACTGTGTATATCTCATATACAATCAGCAACTTGGCGGCTATAATATTGGAGCAAGAAATTGTCAAAAAACTAGCCCGTTTACTAGCACCTTAACAATACGCTGCTGTAATATATAAGAGGATAAATAGCATGTAGAAGTTTCGGATCTTCTCAGTGGGTCGCGTTTCCGATCCGGTGGTCGATTTTTTTTTTTAATTTTTTTTTAATTGTCTTTGTAGGCAGACGGGCATACGGCCCACCTGATGGTGAGTGGTTACCGTCGCCCATGGACTTCAGCAATGCCAGGGGCAGAGCCAAGCCGCTGCCTTCTGCGAAGCACTGCTATTACTAGGGCCAGTGTTAGCAACGCCGCAAGGTTTGAGCCCCGAGAGCTCACCTACACGGTTAGGCTACGCTGACATAGCCTCTCAAGGCCACCGGCTTACATAGGGAAAAAAAAGTAACAGTTATTGAGCCCGCAATCTAAGACGAAGGTAGCTGGCGGATGTGGTCGTTGACCTCGCACGACGAACTATTTGTATTTTCATTACATAGCGTCTATTTTTAGACCTTATATTTAAATAATAATCGTGTCAGGGAACACGTGCGTAGGTAGATTCGATATACGTCAGCATATAGTCATAGATATGAAATAAATATTAAAACATGTTAATAAATAAATAGGGTCTTGTTCCGGTCATGTGTATGTTATTGCCAGTCGTAATTTAAATATTATTTAAAAATATATATTTGTATAATTATATAGTACTAATATATGCAAAACAAAACTTTCGCTATAGAAGAATCTCATTTTAAAAACATACAAATGTAGTGAGTTATGTAATTTTGTATCAAGTTATCTGGTAGACACAAAATTGTTTCTTCTATACAGTAATAGTCTCAAAAAGGCAATCTTTTAATTGACACAATAGTACATTGAGGTTTTTGTTATATTGTGTATTTGTGTATGAAAACAATGTTGGAAATTTCTTAATATTTTTTATTTAGACATTTTTTAAATGCAGTTTTATGATTTATATACCATAAAAATCTGAAGTCAGATAAAATATGTATTTAATTGTAAAATTTTCTTAGGTTTGGATAGTTTGAACTATGCAGTTTGTAAACACGCAAATTCAAAAAAGGGTTTTTCTAAGAAATTAATATAACGGAATATTTATGGAAATTGAAAAAAAAACCCATAAATATTCGTTTTTCATCCATAAACTTATTTCTAAACTAGAAATTTAGTAATGTATTACTGTGCCGTTATATTGCTCCGGTCGTTGAGATCTTGCTAGCGTAGTGTCTTCATGACAGTCCATCACTGAATGGAGCATCACGTCTTTTTGACGTGACAACGTCTTATAATTCGATGGAGCCGGCTGCACGCACGAAAAAACATGACTCATGCGGCGTTACCTCGCTCTGAGGCGTTCCATTTAAGGCTTGAAGTGCAAGCGAGAGCGCGCAACGATCGAAAAAGAGGCACAATCGGCCTCCGCGTTCGGCAGCGTTCGACATCCGTCTCTCTCCTACTTGAGTGAGTGATGCATCCGCGTGGACAGCTGCTATACAATAATACATTTACATGTTTACGTTAAGTATGAAGTTCAGTGAAAAGTGAATGTGGTGTCAATTGTCCATACAAAATATTTATCAAACAAACAAAATTAAAATTTTCTTTTGAAAAATGAAACCATTCCATCAGTATTTTCTTATGACGTTGTCACGTTCAACTATCGTCAGTAAACCGACTTTACAGACAACCGATATTTTTTTTACGGGCAAGGAACATCCGCACTCCTCGCATTATATTTATCTGTCATTTCTTTCGTCATGTCTCGATCGTTATGTGACATAAACAACAAGTTTAGTGAAATCGGTTCATGACTTAACTCGCCAGTTGTTCGATAAATATGTATCATTAAAATATCTTAATAAAGTGACAGCTGACAATATATACTACATAGATACATATCTTCTGATTTTTATTACCTACTGAATGTAAAATGTCTACTGTACTACGTCATAAATGACCATCAAATAAGCTTTAAGAATTCATTTGTATTACATTTAAAATTACATATATAAGAAAGAATTGTGTAACAAGTTCAGTTTCTGTGCCTGCATTTGGAAATAAATGAGATATATTTATTGTTACATTTAGTTTCATTTACTTACCTATTTTATTTTCTGATACTTGTCAAATTTTTAAAACGTCATGTATTTGCTGTTTTACCATAGACCTATATAGTAGGGACACGACATATTGTTCTATACGTACAATTGCATATATAAATAGCACCCATTTTGAAGGCACATACATAAACATATATCTATCTCGTTCTTACTCAGCACTTTAACTCGCAGGAAAACAATATAACAGTATTTCAGTGCGTACATAAAATGAAACATGAATATACGTAAATATCTCCGTCTCCGTCTAATGAGGCCGAAAATCCGCCATGTTTAGCGCGCCAAATGTCATTGTCACGTCAGTACGGCCGTCTGTTTTGGGTTGTACATTATTTATTGACTTTGATATCGATTTAATATGATTGATTATATAAAATTTCATAATTTATCATGCTTAAAACATAGAAAAATAATAATTAAAACGTATTTTATAGGATCTCAAGAAAGTCGATGCCCTAAAACTATTATCTATATGTATTTAAATTCATTATAATTGTTCCTTGCTGGATGTCTTATTGTACTCTTCAATGAAACGATTTGGCTCGTATTTACAAGTATATTAAAAGATAAAAACTCTAGAACAAATAATAATGAGGTTGAATATTGTAGTAGATAATGTATGTAATCGTTAAAGATGTATATGCGTTCGCGATCGCTTGATGAAGTGAAGCTCGGTGGTGGGCGAGAATAAAAACTTGTTTGGAGGGGGATTTAGAGATCCTTAACAATAATAATAATAATAATAATGTTTTTATTTCAAGTATCCATGACATAAATTGGTAATAAAACTTAGACCTATGTTAGTAGTTATATTTACATCACAATGAATTACTGTGGTAACATGCCATGGGAGATGGCACCACAGCGACCCATGTATATACAGTCCAGCCTGCTTGCGATCATGCTCAGGATACTGTTGGAGCTGGCCCTCACTCTGTTTACCAGAGATGCACACCTCTTACGCATGGTAGCGTAAAAACAATGTATGTGCGCGTCTGCAAACATCCCTGATGCGCTACAAAAGCGGGGCAGCACCACCAGCACCCTAAACGCGTTATTGTATTGAACAGGGAGAGCATTGTACGATCTTTGAGTATATCCAGCCCACAAGCTGCACTGCTCGTTCAATATCTTCATCATCTTTGAGATCAGGGGTCAACACATGGCCGAGATATTTAAATTTATAAACTCTTGTCAATGGCGTTCCGTTGAGTACTACGGGAGGTATTTTATCATGCGTCCCACCCCTGGTCTCAAAGACCATGATCTCCGACTTTTTACAGTTGTACACCAAACCGTGTGATTTGGCGTATCCCTCACACAAAGAAACAAGTTGCCTTAGGCCACAGATAGACGCGCTCAGCAGCACTAATAAAATACCACTTTAAAATATGTCATCAAAACATATTTAGACATTCTGTTTAGATATTTCGGGAAAAAGGCTACCGACAAAATCTCTTCGGAACTATTTAAATAAAATAGTTTTATTCCGCAGTGAGTAAAACACTATTGTAAATTTGTTAAATATTTAATAATTAAGTGATTTTAGAGAGGAAGTCACAAGGAATGACGTTTGTAATTAATGAATAAATGTTCTGTAGGTGTTTTTTTTTCACGCGGTCCCTTGATAAGTTTAAAATTTGAATCACTCTCAAGCGAAAGTGATTCAAATGGTGCGGCGCACCTTCCTTGGGGTGCGCTGCGGTAGTATGTTACGGACTTTAGAGTCAGCAAAACAATTAAAATAGATTGTAATAGTCTAAGAAAAACACGTACTCAAAATACGATAACATTTAGCATGCTAGAAATGGGCTGATGGCTTTGAACTACGCCATATCTTTATGTTTTGCGACAAACGACAACTTTATAAAATCAGTGTAGCAACTTTTAAAAATCATCATATCGTTTACTTGGCAAATTCAAAGGACGAACTTGTCTTAGATTTCACCCATCTAAATCATATCATATTTGCACATAACAATATACCTACTTGCTTCCCATTAAAGTATAAATTCTACAAATAAATAATACTCAACAATATTTAAAATAAAATGAGCCAAGAACGTTTATCGATAAAACCTGATAACATTGAAATCTTTTGTACAGCACTAAAGCCGCCATGTTTTGTGGCCAGATGACGTCACAGTGGCACGAAATTTTGGTTGACGTTTCATTTCCATAGGTTTCCTACTTCATTGTGTTTTACGACTAAAATAACCAGACAATTGAAGATTTATTATCTATGGTATTGGTAGACTAGTCAGAATTGTGGAAGCCCTCCGACTTTCCTAAAGCTTTATAATCAGAGGTTGAAGACTTATTTTTTATTACTATTGCATTGTTGTCATTATGCAATAAATAATAAGTTTTGAAGACTATTATGTAGGGGATCAATTCTAACCAACTAAAAACATTGTAGTAGTAAAAATAATGGCAGCACCATCATAATTTATTTCAGATCAGAGAAACCAAATTTAGCAATTAAATAAAACAAATGTTGTGTTCATAAATAAAATTTAATCAAATTAATAAATGCAACTATGTCTATTAGATATAAAGGAGGCATCTTACACAAAAATTAATAGTAATTGTTTCTTCAATAGTTCTTTTCAAATAATTGCATGTACTTTGTAAGTAAGCATCGAGCTTTTATAAGTCTGGAGTATTATTATTGTAATGTAATTAATGAAATGTGAACAAAAAATCAGCTAATGAGCTAAATAAAGAAAATACTAGATGTTATTTGTTATATTACAATAATTATATGTAACAGCAACAGAAAAAGCACATGCACAAACAGAAGTAATTTCATACTTAAATAATTTTGTCTAATCTGTTTCTTGTGTGGATATTCAAGTGTTGTACAATTGCACAGATATTTTATTTATTGTTATATTCATAATTTGTTACAAAGGAATCTTAGACCACCAATCGTCCCATGAATCAATTCTTTCAGAAACATCTAAAACTGACCAATTTGGTGAACTTACATCAGGAGCTAGCCAATTGAAATCATCCAAATTATCCCAGTTATTTGAATTTTTATCTAAACTGGATGATTCATAATGCTTCTCCAAGTTATCATAGAACAAATTATATGGTGCTGTGCGTATTTGAGTACAGTCCTCTACAATGCCTTTGCTAGTTACATGCAAATAAACATCACACTTTGTTGATGTGTGCATACGAAGCTGTTGGCATGCAATAACTATTTTACAATTTGTGCACTTATCAACAAATACTGATGATGTTACCGGCCCAGAAAGAACTATGCAGTTTTCCAAATTGATCAAATGTAATGTTCCCATTAAACCTTTGAGACCTATAGTGCAATTTTTCAAATTACGTAAAGCCACATCTCTTCGGTACAATTCATCATTTTCTAAGAGCAAAACTTCATTTTCTTTTGAACTGAATCCAAATAGATTTTCATCCCATTTGTTACTGTCTTTTTTAGCTGCTCCATCAGCTTCATCCATTAAATTTTGTTTTTGACTATGAGATTTTGGAAGCTTTTTCTTTGAAAAGCCAAATTTCTTGCGAGGAACATATCTGTCTTCTAATTCATAACATTTAGTTTGTAAATTTTGCACAATGCCAAGAAATTTTCTCAAATTGAATTCTTTAAGGAAAAATGTTGATGTTACCACATATTTCTGTAGTTCATTAATTTCCTTTTTGATGATGTCAAAGTGAGATGGGAGCATGCTGTTGTCTATTGTTGGTACTTGAGCTAAAAGATCTTCAACATATTCAGATTTGATTTTAAATGAACCTGAAAAGTAATCTTCGTTTTCATCACATGCATCTACTTCTTCTCTTGCCTTATGCGCCTTCTGTAGTTTTTCTAATCTCTGAGCATCTCTGCGGCTCAGACGTTCTAACACAGAATTTTTATCATTCATTTTTTCAACAATGCTTGTATCTTTTGGTTCAATTCTGAATTTTGGTTGGCAGCTTCTTTAAGTTGTTCTATTGTTTGTTTGGAGAGTTTTCTTGCATCAGTATTCTTTGAATTTTCATCAAACTGGAAATATTGAAGACTTAATTTAACTTTCATATTCAAATGAATTATTTTAAACATTTCAACTGTTTTTATTATACACATTATTATTTAACAACTTTTTACCAGGATTTTCACATTTTATGAGTCCCTTGCACTTTGGTGTGGATTCAAAAACCATGATCACATATAGTTTGAAAACGATCCATTCGATAACAGTGTGTATAATTTGATATATTGTTAAACTTTTATTTACAGCCACAAAAGTAATGACCAAACTTGATGAAGATGATGAAGTTAATATGTACAAAGGAAAGCAAAATTTGGTGAATAATGTCAAACATTTTTGATGTTTTAGTCACATTACAATATAGATCCATAAATAATAGCGGAAATATGGTACAACAAAACATGCATAAAACTACATCTAAGGCACAGTGACTAAAACAAACATAAAAGAACTGAAATAAAATTGTTAAAAAATAATGACCTTTTTGAGAAGTTCATCATCAGGTTTGACCAACGTGAACAGAGCGTAACCAATGGTGCCAAATGTGACCACCCAGAAAGTGGCTCTTATAGCAATACTCATCTCACCAGTCCTATAAATCCCGGAGCTTACAGTTTGCCCTCGCCGTCCCACACTTTTAAGTCGAGTTGACGAGTTTTTTGATCAGCAATCTTTTCACCAAGTCCGTAGTACGCTTCCAAGACCCAGTTGTGATTTTTAAACATATATAGTCTGAAATCTGCGATTTAAAAATACTCTTTTAGTATTTTGAAATAAAACAAAATCCATGAGGTGGAGCCTAGGAATAATGTGGCATACTTATAAAAATAGAAATTAACCGAAAAGCAGCTGCGTTTTGTCTAATTAAATTGTCAAATTTCAATACTCTAATTGTATTTGTCTTTTGTGGAAGTTAAAAGTAACAGACTTAAAATTTTGCTTTATTGTTAATTTAAGTTTTTTTACTCACTTCGGTCGGTGTTCAGCCTATACCAAACGCCGTAACTCACAGCAAAGGCGACAGCCTCAACAACGAATACAGTCTTTAGGGAAGTTTTGATAAATGTTTTAAATGTAATAGGTTTTGGCTCTTTTTTTAACATAATAGATAGATTACAAAGCAAAAAATGCTAGGAACGTTTGTGGAAATTTCTAAATAAAGATACTAAACCCTGATTGCATTTTTTACAAAAGTTGATGACCAATGACGTAAGGTCTAGGGTTGCTATTTTTTTTTTTTTTTAAGAGATTTTATGACCTGGTAACTAAGACCTTTAAGTCATGTCTTATTTTACTTTATATTATTCTTAATTTTATGAAAAATGATAATATGGAGTGAAATGAAATGAAGATGATTAATTTGAGATTAATCAACTGGGATGAAATTTAATGAAATGAGATGATATGGGATGAAATATAATCGCAGTAAAATGGTGGTCATTTACTGAGATTTTTTCAGTGGACTTTTTGGAGGAACCCGAGAAGTTACGTCCAGCAGCTTTGTTTCATTTTCCCACATTTGTGCACTTTCACAGATATTAAACATTTAATAAACCACCGTTATTACACATTTAAACCTGAAGAAACACTAAATAGACAAAATAAAACAAATCACACAACTTCACTGCTCGCGTTCCCGCCAAAAAGTCCTAGGGTTGCTATTATTTGCTATGTTGCTATTCATGAGAAAAAATAGTACGGTAAATAATTTTCTACTATGCTGCCCCTCGGCCTCGTTTCATGTAGATATTTTTTTCGAAAATGGAATCAGCTTTTTGGCATGGCACACGCTGTTGTTAGCAATATCGAGTTAATTTATTCTTACGATATTATTTTGATAATACAAATGCTTTGGTGGATGTAAAATGAAATAAGCGGTATGAGATGAAGTTCAAACGAATCGATCGCTCGACGTCCGAATGTTATTATTCTTCGGCACTTGTATATTTGCATTCCAAATTGAAAATTTTGTTATCGCGGTTATGGTCTTAATCGAATTTACTATATTCTAGGATAGCAAACGCTACCATTTTATAAGATTTCACATACCTATATGGGTTTATATTGAGTTACTACATAATTTGGATTCCATTCGTTTGACAATGATCATGAATATGAATTAATAAGTAATTGGGGACTAAAACGCAGTTAATAAACCTCGAACCAGGATTCTTTATGACCTCCATGACTACTTATGACCAAAATGCCTATACTAGGTCGTCGTGGCCTTAGATTAATACACATAATATAGATAATATGTACAGTATACTCCATGTAGTAACTAATATAATAGGTTGGGGGAAAAATTATAGTATGTATGAACTTTTAATAAAATCTTGTGGCGTTTAAGAACGCATCTTTTTATGATGCGTAAGCCGGAACGCACGAGAGGTCGAAAAAAGAATATAGTCTGTGACACAGGACCTTTTTACCGCCGAAAATTTAAAAACGTAAAAATAATTTATAATGTGTTTAATAACTAATATAATATAATAACGTAGAATTGTTTATGCCGCTACAACAATAAAAGTTCTGTTGTTTCAACTGTGGTGTTAATTAAATAAAACACTACTTTACGGCGAAATAAAGAAGGGACTCTTTAATGGACTCCCTCAATCTCTTTGGCTATACTATTTGTATCTGGCTGGTTTTGGTATCATTAAAAGTGTAAATTTTAAAGAAGATAATTTCACTGATGTATGAAACCTAGATAATTCATGAGAGTTATTAAGTGTGATTTTTATTTATTTTTCGTACAGTCAAGATGAGTGAATTTATTGAAGAAATTCAATACATTTCATATTTTACTATAAAAAAGGTAAAAAAGTAACGCAAGCCGCGAAAAATTTTTTGCGATGTTTATGGATCTAGTGCAGTGCTGTGAGAGTAGCACAAATTCGGTTTAAGCGTTTTCAATCCGGAAGTTTTGATGTCAAAAATGCACGTCGCTCTGGTCGCCCTATTACGGATAAATTGAATGCCATTTTTGAAAAAGTGGAGCAAGATCGGCATATCAGTAGTTACGACGTAGCTGAAGAACTGGGAATTGACAACAAAACAGTCTTGGCGCATTTGAAAAAAAACTGGGTACACAAAAAAGCTCGATATTTGGGTACCTCACGAGCTCACTGAAAGGAACCTAATGAAATGTGTACTCGTTTGTGCTCTTTATTACGACGTAATGAAAACGAATAATTTTTGAAGAAGCTGATAACTGGTGATGAAAAGTGGATCACGTACGACAAGAACGTGCGAAAAAGGTCGTGGTCAAGGCCGGTCAGGCTTCACAGACTGTGGCGAAACCCGGGCTAACTTGCAACAAGGTGATGCTGTGTGTGTGGTGGGATTGGAAGGGCATTATTCATTATGAGCTGTTACCACCAGGCAAGACCATCGATTCTGAACTCTACTGCGAACAACTGATGAGATTAAAGCAAGAAGTTGAGAGAAAGCGACCGGAATTAATCAACAGAAGAGGTGTGGTTTTTCATCACGATAACGCTAGACCTCATACATCTTTAGCCACTCAGCAAAAATTAAGAGAGCTTGGCTGGGAGGTGTTAATGCATCCTCCGTATAGTCCTGACCTTGCACCTTCAGATTTAGGTACCTCAAGCACCGGTCACCGGCGACGAAAATCTTGGCGAGTAAACTAATCCATAGATACAGCCCATTGACTTTTTCGCCGGATCTTGCCAGTGGGTCGCGTTTCCGATCCGGTGGTAGATTTTGCGAAGCACTGCTCTTGCTAGGGCTAGTGTTAGCAACGTTCTCAGCTCCAAGTTGAGCTCACCTACTAGCTCGGATGTTAAAGGCTATATAAGCTTAGGTAGGAAAAAAAAACTGATATTGAAATCCCGCAGGCAATTTCCATTTTTTCTAAGAAAATACGTATGTTGGACTCATTATCACCAACTAATTCCACTAGCAAGGATAAAACTCGTCTAATAAAAATCATACCCGTAAAACTTGTGAAACTCTGGTATCACTAGCGGTACAGCGTAATTTTGGCAAACACAGATACGCACCACCATCCAATTAAACTACACATTAGGCAAATAATACAACAACATACAATGAAATAAGTATTACTTTATTAAATACCATGATTCGTCTTCATATTTCAGAATTAAATCTTAATCATTACATAATAAATGCATATAAAGTGATGGATAAGTTTAGAAGAAGCAGATAATTTTGATACTTCAATTACCTATTGATCATATTTTAGACTTTATACAAAAATAAAAAGTAAAATTTCAGCAGACGCACAAACATTAATTTGCTACTTGAAAAAAGGGAAGGACCTTCTCAGTCGACTCCTAAGCGTTTTATTTTACAGCTTGTTCGTCAAGTTCGGATGTTGTGTCATCCCAAACGTTATCTTCGTCAACTGCTGTTTAAAATAAATTAAGTCAATTTAAATTACGGAAAACAAATCAACAAACAACAAAGAAGGTTTTTATCACATGAGCATTTATAATATTTTTGGTGAGTTTTTTTTTTCGTAATATCGTGTCAACAAAACGCAGTAATATTAAACTTTATTTTAACTGTTTGACTGCCATGTAGGTCATCAGTGTCCTAGGTGGCACACTGAAGTAATTACGTTGATTTGATAAATAAGATAATTACGTTAACAACTATATAGTTGTCAGATACAAAAATAAATAATCAAATAGGATATTTATAATTTGGTAGTAATTAGTAAAAAAAATTTTTATATCTACCTTCCGATTCGTAATCGCATGTTTCCTCACATTCCCTAGTGTCGCTAAGACTGTATTTATCTAAACATTCCTCTGGTGTTTGTGACTCTTTCTGTTCCTAAAAAGAAGTTACGAAGCCTTTGTCAACACTGCGCAAGGTGCGTGTATTGACGACTGCTTACGAATGTAAGAAGAAAACGATGAAAATTGAATTTTTGTAACCGTCACGGTCATTGCCACTTATGAAATTTATCAGTGGCAGAGTTACACAGCCCTGCCCTGCTGCCTAGCTCACCCTTCAAGATGCGTTAAAAGATGGACATGCATTTGTAACTCCATTGAGCTATCTTATTCCAATGTCGCTTAATCGCTTTTTTGCTGCTGGCAGAAGGTCTTGTAAGCCCGAACTGGTACATATCACTACCCTGCCTATTTCTGCCGCGAAGCAGTAATGCGTTCCGGTTTTGCACTGGGTCGGCCTTTGCACTATAGAATTGATACTTGGATATTATGTCTCAAGGTGGGTGGCGGTATTTAAGTGGTTGATGTCTATAAGCTCAAGTATTTGAAAGTGTTCCAAACACAGCGAGAACTTGACTATCACCACAGAGGCCCTGATGCTTAGCGATCCGGGATATCACGGTTCTTGAAAATCCAAAAGGACTCTCTCTTTGTAGGGTCAGATTAAATTGGCAAATATAGTTAGGAAAACTACAGGCAGTCCAAAATTTTCATTAATTATCTCTATAGGGAGAGCATATACTTTCAACTTTAAAGATATATGATAATAACGTGAATCATGATAAATATTGGTTTTTATTGTATACCTACTCACCCACAGATCAAAGTATGATCTGTGTACTCACCTCACCGAAATATTTTCCAATAGCTACACCATCTACCATGCGGTATCGCAATCGTATTTGTATTCCTTTGATTTTCCCATCGTTACATACACCTTGGCAAGGAAACCATTCTTCCCACGTTGATAGTGGACAGTCATCCGATGATGCCGGATCGACGGACGGTGGCTCTTCGCTGTATTTGTTTACAGAAGGAAAGTTGATAGCGCCTTTCAGTAACATATGCTTTACAGAGTTAAAGACTGAGTCGGTAGTGCAGGAGCTAGCGCCTCTGACTTACGCCGAGGGCCGTAGGTTTCCAAATCGGTCAAACATTAGTGTGATGAACAGGTTTGTTTGCTTTTTGTTTGGGTGTTTATTATCTATATATGTGTATATATTTAAACGTATATAATTATGTATCTCAGTCTCTGGTACCCATAACACAGGGAATCCTAATATGGGGCCGGGCGACCGTGCGTGATTTGTTCCCAGTTATTTGTTATTATTATTAAAAGATAATTCTGATGAAAGAGATTTCTTGAAGGAAATTATCTCTGATAAACTCCAATACAATAGGTACCACTATCCTACCATATTACCATATTATATTTTTTTTTATTACCTACAAAGGCAATAAAAAAAAAAAAAAGCCGCGAATCAGTCATGCATTCCAGTTTGACAGCTGTTACACAATGCAATTGGGACTTTGATCGCATAACTAAGATTAGTAGTATTGGCGTTGTGCAAATCTCTCATCTATGCAAATTTCGAAACAAATCCTTTTGTTTTGAAATATGACGGACACACCGATTTTGTTCACATCATTCTTTAAATTAATTAATTAGATACCTTGTCGTTGTTGTCGGCGGAGTGGTCACTGGAGGATCAGTTATATAATTATGCTCTCTATCTTTGTCATTTCCGGCATCAGCGTCATTATCACCTTCGCTTGTGACTGAATAAAAAAAGTTTATTTGTAGCTTGTTCGAAATCATTTTGAACCATCATCATCATTGAATGATCATCATCTCAGCCTGTCTACTGTCCACTGCTGAACATAAGCCTCTCCAACTGATCTCCAGTGCGGCCGGTCCATTGCCACCGTCATTCAGCGTGACCCAGCGATTCTACTATACAAATTATAAAAAGCGTACATCCATTAAGTATATATAGAATTCAAACACTGTAATTTTTGGTTCTGGTTACTATGTTTTAACCTAATTCGAAAGGACTTGCAGTTTTCATTTTATAAGAAAAAAAAGTGATATTTCGTTTCTAACACGTTAACCGATAGAGTAACAATGACGTGAATCACAAAAAAAAACAGTGCCAATGAAGTCACTTATTAATAGGAAATCTATAGAAAAGGTGTGCTACGCGGCGTATTGATACAAAACTGCCTCTGGTGCTTTACATGGTAATCAATATCGAGAGGTTAAAGGCTATTTAATTCAAGCGACATTTTGCTTAATACGTGACCTTTAGCTTTGTAATTAAAAGTGCATTCTATTGGGTATTAGCATTAACAGTTCGATGTTTTTCAATTAAGCTTACTCCATTCAAATAGCTGTAGATTTTTTTTTATTATATTTTATCCAAACTTTAAACCTTAAGGGGCTCTCCTATAAAGTTTCAAAAATGTAACTTGCTTCACCCCTCTATATATATATTTTTTTTATTTATTGCTTAGATGGTTGGGCGAGCTCACAGCCCACCTGGTGTTAAGTGGTTACTGGAGCCCATAGACATCTACAACGTAAATGCGCCACACACCTTGAGATATAGTTCTAAGGTCTCAGTATAGTCACAACGGCTGCCCCACCCTTCAAACCGAAACGCATTACTGCTTCACGGCAGAAATAGGCGGGGCGGTGGTACCTACCCGTGCGGACTCACAAGAGGTCCTACCACCAGTAAAGTATCTTAATGTTCCATATTCAACTTTGTATTGCTTTCCGATTTTTTTAAATCTGAGCTATTTAATTATGTTGTAATGTTAACAACTGTGTCAATTTTGTCAACATTTATCCCTTGCGAAAGTTAATAGTAAAAATTAGTACCTGGTTCCTCAATTTCCATGGAACAATTAGTAGTACTATATGTTCGAACCAGCTTCAATCTAAGTCTAGCGAATGGCTTCATCAACTCTTTTGGTATTTCTTTAATGAACTTCGCAGGAGAAATAGGTTGTGGCGGAGACATTTCCTCGTTCGGTGCCTGTTGATATTTTTTTTTAATTCGAATCAAAACAATTGTGGACATGTGAAAAGAATTATAAGCAGATTCGGCGAGAAACTCAGTGGGCTGTGGGTTAAGTTTCATGAACGAACCGACAAACGGTGAGCAGTGCTTGAGATGCCCCTAAAAGCACCAAGGTTGGATCGGAAGGATTCGAAATGAAGTAGTTAGGGCGACGAAGACAGTATGTTGTTCGGTCGCCTGGATTGGGTATGTAATTCGCGAAGCCACGCTAAGAGGATTATAGTGTCACGCAGCTTTTTCGAAGAAGCGTTCCGACGCTGATCCTTCAGATACTTAAGTACTGATCACGATCTAAATGGAACTTCGGAACTTATCACATAATAATATTATATAAGTATGTAGATATATACAAACTTATCCTGAAAATGTCGCTTGCGAGATTCAGGCATCTCTCAGATATCTTGTGTTCTATAATAGCTCCTGCTAAATATTTTCATTTTCACAAATCTCAAACATTCAAATTCAAAATTAGCCTTTTATATTTATATGTTCTATGAAATAAGCCAAGTTTAGTCTTGAAAACTTTACCTCAAAAGTCAAACCCTTATCAGTTCCAGCATCCATTGGATACAAGTTGAAAGTTATGTTTTCCGTCCATTGATTGGTCTTGATGCTGCATAACTCTAAATTCGCGACTCCGAGGAACCAGTCCGGCGATGGAAGCAACGCCGTTGCCAATGAAATTAGATGGTGCTCTCTCGTAGCCCGAAAATTCGTGACCGTTGACATGCTTGTGTTGTATGGAGCTGATGCCTTGATCACGGTCCGTACAGATGTACCTAGCTTCGAAGAAATAATACTTTATATACATTAAATTAAGTGCTCACCTAATACTTTATTGATATTTAATGGTTTGATAATATATTTAATGGTTTGATAACACATAAGCAACTACTTGATAATTATACATAGCTTAAACATACAAGAGGAATAAAATGTTGGAACTCAAATGTACTGGTTTGCAACATACCCTAAATTAGTTAGGGGTATATAAATAGATAATTTCTAATCCTCATGCTCTAATTTTAGTAGCGTGTGTTGCAAATTCAAATCTTTCAGTACCAACACCCTGCCTTCCTTGTTCTTTCTCTGAAACGAAGAAATGTGTTGCTGTTTGTTGAGTTGAAGAGTCACTCTACCAATATCATTGAACCTTAAATCTCTTCATAGGCAATAGTATTCTCGTCTTTAAACTCCGTTAATTAGCACATTTTTAGTTAAATAATATTCTAGTCTATTCTATGGTAATCAAACCACGCCATCTGCAACTTTTTATTTCAAATAAATACTAATACGTATGGTAATGTATGGATGCAGTAATGCTGGATGTATGGATGCATGGATGTATGGATGCGTGGATGCACGGATGTATGGATGTATGGATTTGTGGATGTGTGGATGTATCGATGTATGGATGTATAGATGTATGGATGCATGGATGCATGGATGCATGGATGCATGGATGCATGGATGCATGGATGCATGGATGCATGGATGCATGGATGTATGGATTCATGGATGTATGGATGCGGGTAGCGCAGGACCCAGTCTTTGTAACGAGGCTTGGGGGAGGCCTATGTTCAGCAGTAGACGTCTGTGGGCTGATAAGAAGAAGAAGTAGGACAAGATATAATAAAATAAGATTCAATATTATCAAAAGAGTCACAGATAACCAACCTGTTTTTGTATTTCGATCTCTAATTTAGTACTATTCCCTTGTTCGGCCAACAATTTCAAGCCTAAACTAGCTTCAGAAGTATATTTGTAAAGGCTGAAGTCTTTGCTGTGCGATGCTCCGACTACGTCACTGAACCGGGCCAGTTCCCGGGATTTCGGAAACAGCGATGGATGCGTGTTGTACGACCATGTACCTTCGAAGGTCAGCTGTATACCACGATTCAATCATTAGTAAAACTATGCATATTGTGCTAATTTAATTTGGTAAACACACTATTTCTATATATGTAAATGCCAAATCTAAACATGCCCTACTCCTAAATATAATGTATTTAAATAAAAAATATAACCATTCAAGCCTAAGCTTTATGTATTTATTGAGACCCGAAAAAGGATTCTTAGAATTATTTATTAATTTAAAAAAGTTATGACTTTGTGTGGGGGAGTTTAGAAATAAATGTCTTCATTTAAATTTAGGAGTAATTGTCAAAGTTGTAAAGCAAAAGATAAAGGTATGCGTTTCGTTCGATATCTTTAGCTATCTACTAATATACGATATTCACGTTCTAAGCCCGTGTTTGATGTCCTTGCTTTTATTAATTTCTCTCATTTTGTTTAATGTCCATAAAATAAGTTTAACCTTATCACTGACCTAAATATCAAAAGTTAAGTGACACAAAATGTATGAAGTTGCATCGAGAATGTAATCGCCTCTCAAGGCTATCAGCTTAGGTTTAAAAAAAAAAACCATTACCATAATGAAACTATTTTTGTAGATTTTATTTATTTATTAAGTTGAGTCTATACCATAGTTTCCCTAGTGATAAACGCAACCTTTGGACCGAAGCATCCGTGATAGAAATACGACAGAAGTCTAGATGTTTGAAGATACGAATTTTCATTTCATTTTAGATCTTTTTTCTTTTATATTTGTCTTATAATTATTAAAAATGTGTGCTTCTCCACCAATCACGTACCAATCAATGACGTATTATTCACAAATGAGATTGAGATTCCTAAGTAACACGACCATCACGAAAACTTTAAACAAACCAAATTTCTCATACCTGGTACCTTGCATCTTCACAAGCTTGGCAGTTGTCATTTTCTAAAGGCTGTATATCGTCAGCCTTTCGCCTATCTTCGCAGATCCATTTTGACAGCGGACCTTCGTAATTATACCAGACATCTGGTTGTACAGCTACCACAGCGAAAACTGTAACGCATTTGTTGTCCTTGTCCGGAGCCGTCCAAAGTGCCTAAAATTTTAATTTTATACTAATCCTACTAATTAAATAACCTCAGCTTATAATTTAAAAAAAAACATTAAAATTCAATAGCCTCGCAAGGTCTCGCGATTTGTTAAGCCTCACATGAAAATTATGTGACTGGATATTTAAAAATACACTCTGCTATCTGCTATCTGCTAAATTCTGCTATCATTTCTATAGGCTTTAGTCGAGTTGGTCGTGAATTCAGATGCATTGGACCGTGTGAAAGTAGCACCGGTAATAAACAAATTAAAGGGCGGACGTTTAGCGTAGTATGGACATGTGTGCGTAGAGAGAAGATGATATGACTAGGTGATGTATGGAAATGGTAGGTAATTCAAGGTAGAGGGGGAAGGGGTCGACCGTAGAAGACATGGATGGAGTGTGTGGATGACGTTATGAGAGAGAGAGAGAGAGAGAGTATTGAGTGTTGAGCTGACGGCTGATAGAAGAGAATGGAAGAAAAAATTAGCTGTGCCGAATCTTTGATAAGAGTTAACATGCTCATACCTCCACAAAAGTTTTCGGCGTTATATCCAATTCGACAACAGTATCATCGCAATGCTGTTTGTATCTAGTCGTGGTAGAGTTCGGCATCAGCGTCAAACGTCCAGGATTCAGATGGATCGGTTTCCGGGGGTTGTTCCTATTCGGCAGCGTGTCCTCTTTCAGTGCTATCGTAAACGCTATGAAAGTTGATTTGGCATCTCTCGATCTCAAGCGTACTAGAATTTAAGATTAAAAAAACATACATACATGTATTTTTTTCTTTGGTATATAAGTAAAACGGGTTTTTCCGATCAGAGGAGATTACAAGATAACAGTATGATTTATGTGTGCGACAGGCTTTGTCCACTAGGACTAGAACTATCTCATTATGCTGAACAAAAGGCTTTTTTTATTTTTTTTGGTCAGGAGGAAATCGCCGGACTTCCGCCCTCCCTTGGGGATGAAGGGCGGGGCATGTCGGAGTCGAACTGACTAAAACCTCCTGTCGCTCAACAACCCGCGTCCGAACCTCGCATGAGACAGAACCCATGAAAAGGCAAAGGGGGGAAAGTGAAGCGTTTAGTGCGGAGCACATCTCTCCCATCACCCTCCCCCTCGGGACGCCGGACTGACGGTCGTCGGCGCCACGACCACCAGCCCTCTCGGTCGGCAGGCTATCCGGAGCCCGCCTAGATGGCGCCGGTTAGAATGGGTTATCCTACGGAATACTCCGCTTGGTCAGAACCAGCGTGTGTCGAGGATAGCCGGCCTTCCATCACCCGGATGCTCTTGCGTAAAACGCGTGCAGAGCAGCTTGCACGTCGTCTTCTTAGGCCCCCTTCGCCGGTCCCCAGACCGACATGTGAAGGGGACCCGAAACCCTTAGAGGGCCAGGGCTTGGGCGAGATCCGCCTCCCTGGCCCCCGCCCGACGGCGGCGGGCTTGCGCGTCTCTCACGCGCCCCGCCGCCTCCTTCTGCGAGACGGTGCACTCGCAGAAGTCGAGCATCGCCTTCCACGACTCGTCGTCGCCGAGCATCGATGCCACAACACTCGGCAACGACAAGTCGTTTCTTATTTTTGCGACGAGGACACGGCGCCACCCTTCCCATGCGGGGCAGGCGACGAGCGTATGCTCTGCCGTGTCCAAGTCGCAACCACAATGGTGGCACTCTGCCGTCGGCTCGGCTGTGATCCGGTGCAGGAACTCACCGAAGCAACCATGCCCAGTGAGCACCTGCGTGAGCCGGAAAGTGAGGCGTTCTCTGTCACGATTCACCCAATCCACAAGGACCGGGCGAATCGCCTCGACGGTCCTACGACCAGCCGAAGGATCAGCCAGCCGTCTGGACCATGACTCCAGCACGGACCGCCGAGATTGGGCCCTCCGCGCTCTGATCACACTGGGGCTGGGACGCGCCACGTCCCGGGCACGAAGGTCAGCCCGCCACTAATAGTCAGCGGCGAGCGCCTCCGCTTCCAGAACCCAAGGCGGCGTCCCAGCCAGTACACACGCCGCCTCAAAGGAGATGGTGCGATAACCACGGATGACCCTGACCGCAATGGTGCGTTGCGGCCGTTGCAGCAGCTTCGCCACCCCCGTGGTCAGGGACTGGCCCCACACAGGTGCCCCGTATAGGGCCATTGATCGCACCACCCCCGTATACAGACGGCGCGTCACCTGGTCAGGCCCCCCGACGTTGGGCAGAAGCCGGCTTAACGCGCCGGCCACCCCCAACAAACGAGGGACCAGGGAACAAAAGCCTTATCCAACTTTCTCCCTTGCGGCTTCCCGTAGCATTCGTCCATCAATCAGAGATGTCCCTATTTTCCTGTTCGACTATTGATTCTACAAGGGGCCACTCTCCATTGCCACATCAGCTTTTATTTTAGCTCTGTTGGCGACGTTGTTTTTATGCCGACCTTCTTTTTGCTAACGATTCCTAATAATTAGACAGGCGGGGAAATGATGAAAAATACATTGAGATATCAGTAAATTTACTATAACCTACTATGATATTATTATGGATTATGTACCTATGTACTCTTTCTTCGGTATATAAAGGTTTTCAATTAATCCGTTTATTTCAATGAGGAACTGATTGTCAGGTGGTAGCGGATCCGTCTTAGTCCCGAGCGGTCGACGATTGCAGACGTCTTCATCGCAAACACTTAAACCGAACAATAACGTCAGGAAAACAACTCCACGAATACCTGCAGAAAGAAATAGAAGCTTGATTTTTGGTCATTCTAAATGCAACTTAGCGCTAAACAGAGGTTTGGCTGTCTCTAGCATTATTGATTTCTTTATAGACCTATACCTAATACCTATTCTAAGGGACCGATAATATCTATTAACCATAAGGTGGTTCTTGTGTGTTTCCAGTGGTAATTAACAGATATAAAAATCAAAATAATAAATAAAACATTTTTAATAAATTAATTTAAAATTTAAATTTGATTGAGGCGATAATATTCTCTTTCCATTTTGTTTTTAATTAACGTTTTGTATGTACCTTCCTTTTTATCACTAAGATGGGTGGACGAGCTCACAGCCCACCCGGTGTTAAGTGGTTACTGGAGCCCATAGACATCTACAACGTAAATGCGCCACCCACCTTGAGATATAACTTTGTAAGGTCTCAATATAGTTACAAAAATTTTAAAATTGGTTTAAAAATTTAAAAAAAGTTTAATAAGTAGCTCAAAAGTAATGTCAATAAATTATTAAAAATAAATTTTACTGCTATTACAGTTTAAATGGAAAACCCATGGAAACTCACCGAATGACTTCTTCGAACGCATATTCTATATGACACCTTTAATATTCACAACAATGATGTGCAACGTATGTAATTCACACTCGTTTGATGAATGAACTCGCTGCGATGGTCAATTGTTCATTAAAACCGTTTTAATTAACTAAATGGAACTGTCAATTGCAGTAACTAGTATTATTAGCCCTTGTTTATTTGTCAATTCGTTAACACTTCGCGGTATATTATTGCAACTTCTGAAATTACGAATCGAGTTCATGTATCCCAGTCAATTAGACATATTTCTAGATGAGATGCAGTAGTACGGCTCGGGGTCCGCGAGCTTAAAGTAATGTAACAATAACAAAAAGAAATAGAGCAATTTATAACTTTTATATACCTATGTACTTGAAACCAATCAAAGTTAGATTTAATTAAATATCATCCTTATGATTATGATCCTCCTGAAGCAAAAATCACAATATTGTTCAGAAGTCTTGAAAACTTGAATTTATGTTTTTTTTTTTTTCTATTCTATCAGCCCATGGACGTCCACTGCTGGATATAGGCCTCCCCCAAGCCTCGCCACAAAGACCGGTCCTGCGCTGCCTGCATCCAGCGGATCCCCGCGAACCTCAATAGATTATTTATGATTATCTAAGGAAAAGTCCCGTGCAAGTCCCCCACTTGAGGTATTCAGGAAGGCATTAAAGGAGCACTATCTATCAATTTAGTATTACTTATATATATTTATTTTATGTATTTCATTATATATGTACGTGTATGTATATGTTTACGTTATTTATGTGTGTATGTATATATATGTCTAAGTCTAATATATTATGTATTAGTGTTTTATTTTTTTATTTTTATTAAGTTCTTGTCTAGATTGTAAATTGTAAATTTATTAGATTGTATTCTTCTACCCACTCATTTAAAGCTTTCCTTCGTTAAGAACGGTTAGCTGGTAGAAAACTCAATTGTTGAGTTAAGCTCGCCATTTTTTATATCTTACGCAATTACTGTAATATTAACTGTGTGTACAATAAAGAATAAAGAAAATTAACGGCTCGTCACAAACGACTTCCACTACATTTTTCGATGACTACATATTATATTATTTTTATATTTACATGAACAAATAAACACTTATAATTAAGATACCTTATAAATTTTATTTTGCCTTTTTTCATTGCGTAGACGTATGCATGATTTGTCGGTACATCTGATGCCAAGTCGTTACCGGAACCCATAGACATCACAACGTAAAATCAGCGTCAATTGTATAGAACAGAACTGCCCCACCTTTCAAACCGAAACGCATTCTATTTCGCGGCATAAATAGTTAGTTTGGTGGTAAACTACCTGTGCGAACTCACAAATCGCCCTACCACCAGTAATTACCTAAATTAAAATATTTGGAGGCTTCATTTTTATAATTCAAAAATAGTTATTCACATTGGAAGTCGTTCGTGGCACGTCCTAAGAATTTTTATTTATTATAGCTGACTCGGCAGACTTCGTAGTGCCTCAATCGATAAATAAAATACCTAAACTTTTGTATAAAATAAACTTAAAACAAACAAAAGGAATCCCTGTCCGACGGGGGATACATCAAAGGAAAAACAAAATTGTTATTTTTATTTAATTCCGAGCATTTTCATATCTAACTACCTTTTAAACCTTCTCTGGACTTCCACAAATAATTCAATACCAAAATTAACCAAATCGGTCCAGCCGTTCTCGAGTTTTAGCGAGACTAACGAACAGCAATTAATTTTTATATATATAGATTCTTCATTTGAGAAATTGATGTGAACTTGTCTTCGAAGTTAGAACACCGGCATAAGCGCATCGCCCGATGCTAGTATACCGCGTACTCATACGATTTTAGGTCACGACGATTTATTTGTGGCCAGGTTTATTGTGAACCCGGATGGATGGATTTCTCTTAAAATGGGTGAAGACTGCTTATAACGTTTAGTACTAAATACTGGGTAGACCGTAAGTTGCAACCCGTTTTGTCCAATAAAAAATTATCACTAACTCTTTTACTAGTGGTAGGACCTCTTGTGAGTCCGCACGGGTGGGTACCACCTGCTTATTTCTGCCGTGAAGCAGTAATGCGTTTCGGTTTGAAGGGTTGGATAGCCGTTGTATCTATACTGAGACCTTAGAACTCATATCTCAGGGTGGGTGGCGTATTTACTTTGTAGATATCAATTGGCTCCGGTAACCACTTAACACCAGGGAGCTGTGAACACGTCCACCCATCTAAGTAATAAAAAAAAACAACACAACATGTTCCAAGTTCATTCAATTCATCAGTTTTTTTTTTTTTTGTATTATAATCAATCGTGGATTCCGTTGGACAGCTCAACACTAGGGCCTATTGGGTCCAACTTCGATAAAAATATCGAAAAATGACAACCCATTGCCTGGTTTATGTCTTCCAACAATAGCTTCAACCAATCTTAGGCAATTGTAATACTTAGATTAGAGAAAAAACAAATACACAATTTAAGCCGCGTTTATTTCTTAAATGCTAAATACAAAAATGAATTATCTAAAAACATTATATTGTTAATGCTTGGTATTTTTTCTACTCGATCCACCCCACGAAGAACCAGGCATGATCTCTGATATTATCCTTCTCTCCACTGCAAGAAAATTTGACACTTATTCACAACGTTCAGCAATCCATAGCAAATCAAAAACTTAAAGATGGCGAAAATACGTTTAAAGATAAAATAGATTAATTCGTTAATAATAAAAAAATTAAGAACATTGTTAGTTTAGTAAACTCAATTTGTCTAAATAAAGGATTCATTAAATGTTTGTTTCGCATCTTGTTTATTTATATTGTTTTAACCTTTTAATTGTTAAGTTTTGCTGTTCACATTTCTTACATATTATAATGTGTATTTTTTTTAAATTTAATTTCTATATTACAAATGTACATGCGTGAGAGACGATATGTGTAAGAGGCGAGTGCGTAAAGAAATGGTATATTATAGAAGAGCAAGGAAGGAGAAAACATGTTGCGCCGACCCCAGGTGACTGGAAGAAGGGCAGGAGAATGATGATTACATATCGACGCTTGAAAGGCAAACGTGACTAAGCGACAATAACTGCTTTGTACATAAATGATAGGCAATAACCATATTCGATGCGCAAAAAAATATATTTCTAGGTCTGTTAAAATAATTTCAATCCTACAGCTAGATTCGTTAAAATAGAATTTTTTTCAGGTATTTCAACTTTAAATTAGTCTACTGTAAAGTTCACGCATTGTCGCTTAGTCACCATTTGCCTTTCAAGCGTCGATATGTACATACATTATTTTTTTTACACATCTGTCTTTGATTTTAAAATGAGTTACGACTTTAAATAGATGTTATTTTTTGTCTTTCAAACAATTTTTTTTTCCTTAAAACATAAGCTTACTTTTAATTTCGTCTTCATGCTCATCGTAATCTTCAGAGCATTTCTCGAAGCACTCTTTCCTTTGAAAATCTTCGACGTGATTTTTACAATACTTTGGCACTTCTAGATTTAAAGTGTGCTGATTCTGTAACATTTTATATAGTGATATTATTCTGATATTTGCCTAATATAGGAAATTACTTCTATAGGAAAGATTTATTATATATTACTTCCATAGTATTTAATGTATTATTTTATTAACACCAAAATAAAGTTTAGCCCAGTAAAACTGTAGCACAAATTGAGTTGCTCTATAAAGAGAAACAACATTTAAAGCTATTCCTTCACCAGTTTTTATATTTTTTATATTTCAACTAGCCGCACTCGCCCGTTTCGCTGGGCATTTAAAATTAACACTATTATTTATTGTCATTATTATTAGGGAGTCCAACACTCATATAAATATTAGCCTATCCATTCATCATCATCATCATCATCATCAGCCTTTATTTGCCCACTGCTGGACATAGGCCTATCCATTAATTACATGTATTTACTACATGGATACCAAGTTTCAAGTCAATCGGATGCATGGTTCAGTAGTTATAACGGAACATACGTAAAAATCACTGTAGATTTCTATTTCTCCTTTTAATGTTTCAATATTCAAAATACCATTTATGTCACCTGTATATCATAATGTAACCTCTTTTAAGATTTATGTCATAAATCATATAGAGGTTACAAGTATTTAACCAGTGCGTTATTGATAAGCATATTGAATTGGTTTCGGTCTGAAATATCACCACCCCGTCCTTTTTACCCCTTTTTACGTCCATTTCACCCCTTTTTACGTCTCTTTTACAATTCAAAAGGCATTTTAATCATCGGGGAATTCACAGCAACAGTATTAAATCAGTATAGGTACTGCGATCGCGACTACTGGTAATATGGAGTATTTTAATTCCGAACAGTGTAGATACTATTCTATTTATTTATGCCACAAAACAGTTATGCGATCCGATGGAAATAAATAATAGTTTTAAAAAACTAACAAAATACGCTTCTATAGAAAATCCAACTAAAAAATGGATAATAAATTTTAATAAATTTTAATTAAAAATAGTGTAAGAAAAAATTATTTTATTGTAAAAAAGCGTGGGTCATCGGTTCTTAATAAGTATACCAAATTTCAAGTTAATCCGACGTTTTGAAGGGGGTCAAAATCATGTTCAAAGATTCCGTTACAAACATACATACGTCTGAAGCTAATAAAAGCGTATTAAAAAAACACTGAAATAATGATTATTTTGGTTTTTCTTTTAATTCAAAATGATCTGCTCATTTGTAGTCTTTTAGAAAACCTACAGACTTGCAAATTATTAGCAATTTATTTAGGAAATTAAAGAAGGTATCAAGGTTTTAAGACGATTGCACATTCCTGTCCTACGAACATGCCTACTTCATGTATCTCAAATTTAGCTGTGAAGATATTCAGTTATGAAAACTTACATAAGGATCGTATTTCTCAACGGCAATGCCATCGACGAGATGGTACCTCACCCGCCATTGGTACCCCTTGACGTGTCCGTGTTCGCAGGGCCCTTCACATGAACTCCAGGCTTGCCATTCAGACATGGGACATTCTTCAGAAGAATCCTGATCGAATACTATCGGATCTTCGCTGTAGAGGAAAGCATATTTTGAGACACAGTTTTGATTCAGTTTTTAATAAGTCACCTGATTTTGAGCGATCACAAGAGCATATGGATACCATACGAGTGGCATCCTCGACCTTCCCAGTGCAGGGTGGAGGTCCGGCGATTCCCTCCTGACCAAATCCTCCACCTTGACAGAAGAACTCGCTAACTCAACTGAGAGCTACGTTTAACCAACTCTTAAAATTAAAATTATATCTAGAAAACTCTATGGAAGGAGCAATACAAAAAACAAAACACAGTATAAAAATTCACAAGCGCCAAAACAATTTTCATTTGTTTTTTTAACGGTGTTAATTTATTTCAACAATAACTAACAATAGTTTTAGGCAGCGTCTTCGCTGTGCCTCTAGCATTGCTGATGTCCACAAGCGACGGTAACCACTCACTATCAGGTGGGCCGTATGCTAATCTGCCTACAAGAACAATAAAAAGAATGTGACGACTGATGTTATGGGGTAAATTGGGGTAAAACTGGGGTAAATTCCAAGAACCTTTAAATGACAATAACTGAAGATTATTCATGGTCAGGCTATAAGACTAAGCAGACAATTCCCACTAATAAATTTCAATGAAAAAACTGCAGTAACTTATTTTAGGTATGTGGTGCTTGGCTGTTCATAATATTAATCCAATCTCTATGACTAATATCATTTATTTAACATAATGTAGAAACTTGAAATATTATGTTTAATATATTTACAACTATATGGGCATGACAGTTGTATGCATGTGTTTTCGTTCATTCAATGGTTTTGGTATGTCCGAAATAATTTCATTATTTCGTCTATATCTATTATCTCATCATTGCAAAACCGCTACAGCGATTCATGACTCCAACTGCAAGATAATCGATATAAGATCGATCAAAATCGAAATTCTCGAGAAACTTTTAGGTAGAACAACAGGTTGTGATGATGATAATGACCAAATAATGAACATAGGCTCACCGCCCCGAACCGCCGCTATCTATTGCAGGATTTTGGTACCTGGATGGCGGCTTTGGCTCGAAAGGTCCTTCCGACTCTTCCGTAGTAGTTGTCTCTGTGGTTGATGTACTTTCTAGATCTCCATCAGGACTCGTCGTTTCTAAAATACGTAAGTTGAATACTCTTCATGATCGACCAGTTAGTAAAACTTTGAACTCGCTGCCTTTTGCATTTGGACCAAAACGGTATAGCTCCTTTTTTTTGCATACCTATTGCTAGTAGCTTCGTGGGGCTATTTTTGCTTCACCGAATGTGTTGGCGACCTCACGGAGCTCAGCCTGACAAAATGTATTAACATCTGCCAAGCAAGAGTAAGTAGCAAGAGTAGTGCTTTGCTGAATCTGCCACCGGATCGGAATCGCGACCCATTGAGAAGATCCGGCCAAAAACTCAGTGGGTTCAGCTTTGTAATAAGTATGTAATTACGTCAAATGGCCATTCCATTGGAATTATGGAATATTAAACGATTTTGCTATAATTCATTGATTAGTTTTTTCACGGCACAAGAAAAATAAAAAATAAATCTTTCAATGAGCTTTCAATATTAATGTACTCGTATAGACTGCTATGTTTCAACAAAAAGTTTAAATTAACTTTATAAAAACAGTTTTTTTTTTCAATAATAAAATAAGCGAAATAGAATCTATCATAACCTGTAGTTTCTTCCTCGTCTTCGCATTCTCTGTGATAGCTCCTTATGAATTTGATGTGGAGTTTTCCGAACGGATGCATTTCCGTCATTGTCGTTTGGTAGAAGGGCGATTTTTTGTCGTATGAACTCATTGCTACGCGGGATATTGTGTCTTGGGGATACGTTTCAATGTTCGGTGACTAAAACAGAAATAAGATTTGGATTTGTGTGAAGACAAGAGTCGCCGCATTAGGAGTGGTCGCAAAGTCTAAAACAGAGATCGAGTGAGCGTCTCATTTGAACGTAGTCGAAGCTAGAGGAAAATGAAAGTTCAGTGATTATCATCTATGCAAAATATAACATACATTTCACTAAACGCTCTCTGTAAAACTAAATAATATATTGGTATTAAAACCGGCCCACTTGCGGAATGAAAAATTAAAGCTCTTCGACTGAGCGATTGGCTTCTAGAATACAAGATGTAACAGTTTATTGGGATCTTAATGATAATTGACTGTCGACCGGTGTGACACCTCTCCCTTATCATGTATCTTCACTATTATTTTCTTTCTATCTCCGAAATTCCCATTTAATAAGTCGTAACTAACCTCATACGATACACCGCTGTCTGTCCCAGCATCCCATGGAAAAAGATTCAACTCTCTCTCCCGTAGCCAAGTATTATCTTCCTGACACAGTTCAAACCTCGTAACTCCAAGAAACCAATCTGGTGATGGATGAAGAGCCACCGCAACCGACACTAAATGGTTTTTTTTATCCGCGCGAAAAATCGCGAACGTTGGATTGTTCATTTTGCGATAGCCGTGGCCTTTACCCTTAATGAGAGTACGTACCCCATCCCCTATCTGTAATATAGTATAAGAACAAAAATTTGTAAAAATAATGTAAATTACGTTATCATGCTTCATATTCATCGTGGTTTTATTGTGACAACGTTTTTGGGAAGTAATTATATTTGGTGGTCCAAAGGCCTTTCCTGCTTCACCAAGGACCTTACTATGGGTGGGCAAACTCAAGAGCCCAACCAGGAGAGGAAGGTTTACTAAACGAGGACCCTGCGAATCCTAGGAAATGCCCGTGCCGATGGGACGCGCGGTGTATCTGACCAGACAGTTGCGGTCACCGTAATGGGTGTCGTTTAATGACTACCCCTCTACACTCTCACCCAAGCGTCCGATTTCCGCCCGAGACAGAACCCGGAAGAGGCAGGATGGTTAACGTGGTGAACACTGCAATCTGACATGCGGACCGTTTTTTTTAATTGCCCTTGTGGGCAGACGAGCTTACGGCCTACCTGATGGTGAGTGGTTACCGTCGCCCATGGACTTCAGCAAGGCCAGGGGCAGTGCCAAGCCGCTGCCTACCCTGGGAGCAGTTGTAGCACTTCGGACTTCAGCCGAATATGGACAAAAAATATTATATATAAATATATAAAAACGTTATACGCTCACTTATGAAACACACAATTAATTTTATTCATATTCAACTCTTAATAATGTGATTGAACTAAGTACTTACAGAAAAACTGTAACATTGTCATACTCGTATTGTCTTGATCACGGGTTTCTGTATTTTACGTATTTACTTACATTATATGTTTGTGTCACGTATTAATAGCAACAGAGGATAAATAAAGATAATTCAATAATAAAATCACCTTTTCTCTTATTTCGGTTTCGAGTTTACTCGAATTAGCGTGTTCGGCTAAATCCCGCATTCCTTCGCCGGCCAAGTTGCCCGGTATCCACATTAAATAGTCCACATCGTGAGAAGCACCAACTAAATCACTAAATCTAGGGACCCAAACGTTTTCGGGATATAATCGAGGATGAGTATTACGGGACCAAACACCAGTGAAAGATATCTAAAAAAAATGTATTAAGTAGTTGATACTCGAATAGGTTGATTTTTATAAAATGTCTTTTTTTAATAATATACAATAGAAATTTGCCGCACAAAAAACATTCATAAATATATATACATCTACATACATACATACATACATATGCATACATCTTTCGATCGCATCTTTATATAAAATATATTGATCTTATAAGATGAATCCAAGTTTTAAGTCAACTTTTAATTTAAGTAAATTTTAAATACTTTATATTTAAAAATTAAAATTCTGTATATAAAAAGCATTTTTATTGCTGTGTTAATAATTGAGAAAAAAATTTAACTTACAAATGTTACACGTTCACACGTAATGTACAACTTAATTAGATGTTTTAATTATTATTTTTCGGTTTTAATGAGCACCCAAGACAACGGAAACTACATTTACAGTTTAATTTAAAGTACTTTTTTATTTTTTTTATTTTTTTTTAATATTTTTTTTAATAACTCTGTGAATCGGATATGAATTAAATGTCGTCAAACAAAGCCCTCGTCATTCGTGATCACGAAAACTGTAAAGTATTTGAAACATTAACCCTAATCAAACGAAAATATGAAACTAAAGATTAATCCGTAAAAGCAGTTTTATTTAAATTTTAAATTTTTATTTTATTTTTATTGCTTAGATGGGTGGACGAGCTCACAGCCCATCTGGTGTTAAGTGGTTACTGGAGCCCATAGACATCTACAAAGTAAATGTGCCACCCACCTTGAGATATGAGTTCTAAGGTCTCAAGTATAGTTACAACAGCTGCCTCACCCTTCAAACCGAAACGCATTACTGCTTCACGGCAGAAATAGGCAGGGTGGTGGTACCTACCCGCGCGGATTCACAAGAGGTCCTACCACCAGTAAAAAAAATAGACGTCTCTTAACTCCGTAAGATTGTATGTTCCACCTCTACCTACCTCATATTTAGCTTCATCACAGATCTGACAATCGTAATTTATAAGTGGCGACATGTCGTCGGGCTGCCTTAAGTCCTCGCAGATCTTTTGCGTGAGCGGAGCACCATCTTCGAACCACTGTTCATCGTTTTCAACTACCACAGCACGCAATGTAACACAACCGTGACCTGTGGGTGGGGCTTGCCAAAACACCTATGGAATTAAAATAGATAATAGTTTAAAAAAACTAACAAAGTACGCTTTTATAGAAAAGGGTGCTTTTCGGGATATTATCAAAATAACCTTTCTACTCATATCTGTTCGTAAAATATTTATAACTACTGATAACGTGCACCCTACGCTTTTTTTTTTACAATAAAATAATTTTTTCTTACACTATTTTTAATTCAAATTTATTAAAATTTATTTTCTATATTTTTGTTGAATTTTCTATTTTGCGTATTGAAGCGTATTTTGTTAGTTTTTTTAAACTATTTTTTATTTTTCGTTTTTTAGATGCATTTCAATTTTTTTAATTATTATTTTAAATTTGGATTGTCATCGGTCCTTAAATACCAAATTTCGAGTTACGTTCTAAAAAGTATCAAAAGGGACTTCGTAATTGGAATAGAGTAATAACTAACAACATATTTATCTACCTCAACAGAAGTTTTCCAAGTGCGCGTAGCTTGCTCGACTGAGTAGAGACAGCGGTCACTAAACTTAGCCGTTTCGATTTTCTGCGGCCTAATATCACCCGGGAATAAAGAGATAAGTCTCCGTGGATTCTTCGGGTCTTGTCGAGTGTCCCCCTCAGCTGATATCATGAAACCCGTAAATTTGGATTCGCCATCGGTCGACGTTATTTGTGCTGTAATTATTTAATTTAAGTGGTAAAGTACTTACGAGTATATTGATCTTAGGAAGTATTATATATAGGTCACACCGTAAAGTCTAATTGAAAAAGCGTCCATATGACGTTCTTATGACACGCGTTGAGACCATAACTCAGTGTCAATGCACGTTGTAGCTACGTTAGGGTACTTGGATATCTACGCATCGATATATGTATGTATACCTCCTGATCCACTAACGGTATTTTTAGGTAACCCAAGCACTGGTCATCGTTCTCGTCGAACCCGTCGCTTGCGACGAAGGGCTCGGCGAATAAGTTAACACAGCCCACTGAGTTTCTCGCCGGATCTTCTCAGTGGGTCGCGTTTCCGATCCGGTAGTGGATTCGGCAAAGCACGGCTCTTGCTAGGGTCCGTGTTAGCAACATCGTCAGGTTTGAGCTCCGTGAGCTCACCTACTAGCTCGGTGACGCTGACATGGTCTCTCAAGACCATCAGCTTAGGTAGAAAAAAAAAAATATATAATATATATGTACGTATTCCGGTCAGAAGAAATAATGCCCTATTAATTGAGGCTGTAAAGAGAAACGATAACTAGGGTGTCAAATTGTACTAACCTGTATAGACTTGTTCTGGTAAGTAAGCATGATTTTCAACTCCAAGTACATTGAGATGAAAACGACCATCCGGTGGTGAAGCTGGCGCTGTAGAGCCATAAGGGCGGCGATCGCAACGGAAACACATAATTTTATGAAAATTTAAATAGTGTAACAATAAGAACGCTCTCCAAATCGACTTCATTTTGTAATTGTGCGTAAATTTTGCGTTAATTTTAAATGAGGAAACAAATCAATTATCAGACAACGCGCTAATTCAATTCGTGAGACTGAAAGAGCCCCGTTCGTTACTTACATGTAAATTTATATCAACAGTTCAATTCGTATCGTACCTATCGTATTTCTGTTCTAATTAAAACAATTAAAACTGTCTTGAAATATTAGATGCAGATAATTGTTTCTCATTGATAGAAGTCGGAATGCAAAATGTAGACGTTTAAAAACGTTCATATATGGCAATTGGGGTTTATATAAAAGTGCCCCATGTTATTTGTTTGCCAAAGCTGTCAACAAACTTCCGCAGTGGTGGGAGTTTAGATCGCCGAAGCATCGCCTTGCGTCTACCAAAAGTTCAACACCTAGAATGATGTCGATAGTCATATAGATGTCGATAGATAGATGGTGAGAGGTCTCCGTCACTACGGCACGGTCAAGTACACACCTGCATAAAGGGAAGTAGGTACCTAAATGGTCTTGATCTTATGAGAGCAGTCAGATTAGATTTTATTTATAATGTTTCTGTAAATAGATCCATTCTCTAAAACACGACCTCTCAGACAGTCAGTACAAATATCAGGATCACAGATGAAAAATTAGAGTCGTCTACTTTAACCGATAAGTCGCCTTTAGTCACATAGAATTTAAAGATAATCTACTCTTATTCTGTTGTACAACAGTTTTGTACGGTCTATATTGGAATATGGCTCCGTCGCCTGGAATCCCCAATATAATATTTATATTGAGCGACTGGAAAGAGTCCAAAAAAGTTTTCTAAGCATCTTTTATACCATTGTCGCCGCTTTAACTCACCAGAAGCGTCAAAATTTATCTCTCTAATCGATCGTACTTATGCTACTGAGGGATCAAATTTTTTTATTTAAAATAATAAATAATGTGATTGATTCTAGCTATCTTCTTTCCAAAATTTCATTTGAATGTAGTCTTATTTCCGCGCGTCCTAAACAGACCTTCCACATGTCCAGGGCTCGAACGAAATATGCTTCTAATTCTTTTGTCCGTAGATCTTGTAGGTTGTATGATGCTAAGTTCTCTAATGCCGACATCTTTTGTTTGTCACTTGTAGCATATAGAAAAGCTATTTTAAAATATTTATAAGGTGATTTAGTCCGATGAGTATTATAGTTTTATAGTGTAAGTTGATGTACAAAATAATATGTGCGTATTGTGTTGCTTTTGTTTTTTTTGTAATTTAAATTTCTAAATTTCTCTTCTCTGTTCACTTTCTACTTATTTGTGATTTTGATTGTGGAAACATATTTGGTTATTGTTTTAGCTATATTTTTTAAAATATTATAGGTTTGTATTGTACTGTTTGTTTCCCAAATAAATAAATAAATAAATAGGACGCGTGAATGGCACATTGGATCTGGCAAGGTGAGTGACCAATAAAAGGACAAACAAACAGGGCTCGTACTGCTCTATATCTGGGACATAGATAAACTAGAAACGCGCTGACTAGACAGTTAAGATTTAATCGGTATGACAAAGCGAAAGCTTGTTACCTACTTCTGAATTTAAACTTTTTGGAAGGTGGTTGGTTGTTCCATCTATTCGGCCGAACCTCTTTCAAGGTCTCCGCGCCTAGGGGGCGCGCGGGGTATGTGGGACTTGACGATCTGCAGGTGTTGGAAGTAGATCGTGGGGCCCAAGGAATTTTAGGGCCCTACCGCACTAAGCGATTCCCCTGCACTCTTTCTTACACCCGACGTCCGATCTCCGTACGGGGTCAAAACCCGGTCAAAGTAGGGAGGTTTCCGCGGTCAACACTACAACCAGACACGCGGCGTCGCCCCGAGGACGCCCGACTGACGGGTCGTCGAGGCGATAGTCGACGACCAACGACACCGTTCTCCGCAGTACGGTGGCCGTGCCAGGCCGCCCGGGCGATGCCGCTGGTGTTCCGGGATACCCCGCTGAGGCAGAACCAGCCTGCCAGGTCGGAACGCGATACACCGCCGACCGGGTTGCTCTTCCACAGTATGTGCGGCGACGACAGCGACGACCGCATTGCAGGCCACAGCCGCCGACGCGTCATCCCGTCTTCCTGGTGACTACTCAAGAACGCGTTAAGTCCATGTGTAAGCATGCTACAGAGGAGTTGATCTGTGTTGTGGGTAGGCGTAGATTCAAATACTAGAATTCACCTAGTGCAACCGTCATCGTCTTCGTTCATATACATAAAAGAAGAACCAGTTAAAACGAACTTTGTTGATTGAATTTTTTTCACGAACTTGTATTCATGAAGTTGAAGCTGAAGGTGAAGCTACCTACAACTAAAATAAAAAATGATCATAGCAATTGTTTTCTACTAAGTTGATTATCTATGATAGCAGGAAAATGCCAAGATGACACTGACAATGACACTTATGTACGGGAAAATAAACAACGAAACATTTAAAAATCGCTAGCTGACTAGGTGTGGTGTTATGGAAAGTGTATTTCCGTCAAATGGTGATTAAATGTCTACAAAACCGATAAAAATGCCGTCGGCAACAAAAGAAAAGGATTCTACGAAACTTAAGATTGCTGTGGAAATGTTAAATGCTCCAAACAAAGTACCACAGCTCATCGAGTTAGATCAAAGCCAGCCTTTATCGAGCATAATCCAGCTTCTTTGTAAAACGTGGGGACTTCCGGACCCCGTGAACTACGCTTTGCAGTTCTCTGAGAGCAATAATCAAAACTACATTACCGAGAAAAACAGGAATGAGATAAAGAACGGTTCAGTGTTACGCCTAGAGTTATCGCCTGCGAAAACGGTGCAAGACATTTTGGCCAAGATCAATGGCGTAGAAGCAGATCAAATCGCCGCCTTATCCAAATTATCTGTCCTCAGTAGCGACCTAACATTTGCATTAGAGTTCATAAACAAAAAAGGTCTGACACTCATCATCAATGACATCGAAAATGGAAAATTCAAAGGAAAATCTCTAAAATACGCCTTAGCAACTTTTGTTGAACTCATGGACCACAGTGTAATATTCTGGGATATACTAGAAAATCAATTCATAAATAAAATTGCCAGCTTTGTAAGCAATCAGGCCATTCCGCAAGACCCCAAAGTAATTCAGTGTTGCTTGTCCATTCTAGAAAACATTGTACTGAACAGCTCTAAGAACTCTCAAGTGGAAAAAGAAATCACAATTCCAAGTTTGATATCACATTTACAGAATTCACAACAGGACAGTTTAATTCAGCAGAATGCTATTGCTCTCATAAATGCTATATTTTGCAAAGCCGATATGACAAAGAAAAAAACTATTGCAGCAACGTTGTCATCTAAACAGGTACGTAATGTCATTTATGAGAACCTCATTGGGACTGGTGAGTTCCCTAAGAACAATACTAAAGAAGCATTAGGGACTGAATTGGCTCATCAGCTCTATGTACTTCAAACATTGATGCTGGGTTTGCTGGAGCCACAAATGAGACAAAAGGCTGAGTCACAGGAACAAGAGTCACAAGAAAAAATAAAGGAATTGAGGAAAATTGCTTTTGAAGGTGACAACAATCCAAATATTGAAATAACAATGAGAAGGCCTGTTGGTTCTTATTCAAAAGATTTCAAAAAACTTGGCTTTAAATGTGAAATAGATCCTATTAAAGATTTCAACGAGACTCCCCCAGGAGTATTGGCATTAGACTGTATGTTGTATTTTGCCAGAAATTACCCAGAAGATTACACTAAAATAGTTCTTGAAAATAGCTGCCGTGCAGACGAACATGAGTGTCCCTTTGGGAAGACAAGCGTGGAGCTTGTAAAGCAACTGTGTGACATCCTACATGTAGGTGAACCACCAAGTGAACAAGGCCAGACTTACCACCCTCTCTTCTTCACACATGATCATCCATTTGAAGAACTATTCTGCATTTGTATAGTTCTACTTAATAAGACATGGAAGGAAATGAGAGCGACATCTGAAGACTTCATAAAGGTATCGAGTGTCGTAAGAGAACAGATTAGCAGAGCGCTCTTAGCATCACCTAAAAACTTTGATAAGTTCCGGCAAAAAATTAACCAGCTGACATATGCTGAAATAACACAGATATGGCAGCAAGAAAGAACGAACAGAGAAGTCTGGGAGTCTCATGCGCGACCTATTGTAGAGTTAAAAGAAAAAATTACACCAGAAATTATAGACCTGATTCAGCAACAGAGATTGGGTGTACTTGTTGGTGGAACAAGGTTTAAAAAGTTTTTTTCTAGAAGTCAAAGAATAAAAGATAAGTTTTGGTTTGTTCGTCTCTCACCTAACTATAAAGTGTTACACTATGGTGATTGTGATGAAAAAAGCACTCCGAGCTTAGAAGAACTCGGGAACAAGTTACCTGTTGCAGAAATCAAATGTGTTGTTGTGGGTAAAGAGTGTCCACACATGAAGGACTTGAGAGGAAGAAAAATAACACCGCATCTGGCTTTTTCATTTATTTTGAAATCTGCTGAAGTTACTTCTTTAGATTTTGTAGCTCCTGATGAACAGATCTTCGACTACTGGACTGATGGTATCAACGCACTCTTAAAGGAAAAGATGACCAGTAAATCATTTGAAAACGATTTGCAAACTCTACTGTCCATGGATATAAAGGTTCGGTTACTTGATGCGGAAGGAATTGACATTCCACAAGATCCTCCACAAATTCCTGATGAACCTGAAGATTATGATTTTTATTATGAGAATAATTAGCATTCCCATTAATTAATTCGTTTTTGAGATATTATTTTGTACAAAGGTCCCTTTTCTATTATGATTCATATATTTTATGTGTAAGTTAGGAATCAGTTTTTAAATACATATATATTTATTTTAAATAACCAGACCGTTTTCCACAACTAGACATATGAAATTGCGCCTTTATAGTGTGTGGATACAGTTATCGTATGATAGGCAGTATTTTATTTAACAATAAGGTTCATATTAATTACATTGAGTTATATTTTAGTTCTAGACATACCAAATAGGGCATCACCATTTTTGTTCATCCTGTTCCTGTGTGACTGTGTATGAACTTGTATAAATAGAATAAATTATAACCAATATAACAGTTTTTAGAATATGATGATTTAATTCTGATATTGAATCATTTGTTTATGATTGTAATTCAAGTTTTTTCATTTTAGTAAAGAACGTTAAGTAGTGCCAGATGTGTCCATTATAACAATAATTGAAGTAAAAGTTTATTTGTAACGAATTTCAATGTGTTGAAAGACCTATTTTTTTTTGTTGTTTGTCACATTCACATGATATTTACCAGTTTTAATTTCAAAAAAGATTATTTAAACAATGTAATATTAATTAATTTGCACAAATCATTTTATATAATTGTATCATAAATGAATTAAATACTTGATGTAATTTTAATATCTGAGGATCATATTAAGTATCATATTATATAAATTCTGTCTTCAATGTATTTGAGATTTAGTGATAGTTTTTCTATATTTAAGCTTTGAAACATAGGCATTAGCAGTGGCCGCTAGTGTTTTGTCAAATTCTTATTGTAATTTCAGTTAGGAAGCATTTGGGATTTTATAATAGAGGTTTTAATCATCGATTAATTTATGAGGAATATGTTGTTATTAGCCATTAATCGATATTATATTTTGTATACCAAAGATAATGTCTAAAGAACGAACAAAGTATATTCGTGTATTTACATGGAATAAAAAAAAAAACTATTAAATCACGAAACAATATGTTATTATTTTGGACTCCTTCACACGTACCAGATCATTAAACAGTAATAAACAGGGCTGTCAAAATAAATTTTGATAGAATTATCGAAAACTATGTAGAAAATCACTTTTCTTTTTAACAGATTTGCCTCTAATCTCTGGTTTTATGCTTAAGCATCATGTGGTACATATGAATGCTTTTTAGACAGCAATGTTGCCGCCCAAAAATTATCATTTTATGTACTGCCAATTTTTCTTTCATTTTAGAATTTTTTAGAAATTAATTATATACAGTAAAAAAAACCTTTTCCTGAAATCTTTAATTTTAAAACGATAATTATTTTAGTTACGGAAACCAAATTAAAGTCTTAGTAATAGTTACATAATACTTTATTAAAGAGACTTTGCTTATCACTACCTACTGCATTTTGGAAACTTCGAATTTCGTGTTAATGATCTCCTCGTCCGAGTCCAAAAGCGGGAGAGTACTGGCCGGTATGTTCTCCTCGACCCAACGCAGGTCTGATTCAAGAGAATTAGTGTTGGGTTCGGGCTGAGAGTCCCGGCCCTCTGGGTCCGTGTTGATGCTCGATCCACGCATCTTGACTCCGTACGCATCATTCACGAATTGCTCCTCTTCCTCTGTCAATTGAAATATAAAGATATTTCAATAACTTTGTCTCTATCGGAAAAAAACTCGTACTACTCTACTGGTGGTAGAGCGTCTTGTGAGTCCGCACGAGTAGGTACTACCACCCCGCCTATTTCTGCCGTGTAGCAGTAATACGTTTCGGTTTGAAGGGTGGGGCAGCCGTTGTGACCATACTGAGACCTTAGAACTTATATCTCAAGGTGGGTGGCAGCATTTACGTTGTAGATGTCTATGGGCTCCAGTGACCACTTATGTCTATGGGAAACTTGAGATAGGAGGACGGTGATTTCGTTAATTTTGTTTTATTGCTTTGGGTGGACGGGCTTACGGCTCACCTGATTTTAAGTGGTTACCGGAGCCCATAGACGTCTACAACGTAAAAGCCGCCACCCACCTCGAAATATGAACTCTAAGGTCTCAGTTTTTACAGTATAACGGCTTCCCCACCGTTCAAACCGAAACGCATTACTGCTTCACTCACTCATCACTATAAAATGTAGATTTGGATTTTTGTCTGCTTTCATGAAGCGATGCAGAGATCTTATATGTGGAAATGCGCGATTAGCGTCCTGCCTTCCGATTACAGCAGGAAAAAGAACAGCAATATTTGTTTGTGTGAAGCGTTATCTTCAAATAACTATCTCTAACAAGGGGGTCTAATAAAAAAAAAAATTTTGGTACTTCAAAGTTGTTGGCTATATCTTGTGCGTATGTACAAAAGGGGTAAATTTGTGAGTTTTGAAGTTAGAAAAACATTAATTACCATCGTCGTCTTCCGCGTTGTCCAAAAGCGGAGTGAAAGCGTATCTTTGGTTATTGTTTGTCGGCCGCCAGAGTATCATGATCACAGTAAGTACACAAGCAAATAAAATGTGCCAATAGGCTTCGTCCATCCACACCTCCTTCCATTCCTGAAATAAATGTTTTTTTTTTAACTAAATTCCATTCCTTGCCATTTCGTTTTCGAATGTTGGCAACATTAAATTTTATTAAAACATGGCCGAATTTTTGGCAGTAACCTGAAGAATGATGTTGTGTGATCTATTTTTTTTTTCTTAATTATGTATTTCTGTTGGTTTAATCGTTTATTTATTTATTTTTTAGGCGCATGAACGAGCTCACGGCCCACCTGGTGTTAAGTGGTTACCGGAGCCCCCTGGACCACCACCAGGTGGGCCGTATGATCGTCTATGCCTACAAGGGCAATAAAAAAAATCGATTAAATCGAAACCCAAGACTGCTTCGCTACAAGAGCAAACGGGGCCAAGGAAACGCCCTATTAACCATGGTTGACGCAAATTAATAAATAATCAGAAGCAATTCATCTCACGGATCGTACTTACTTTACACATGACTTATTACTATTGTATGACCAAAAAAATTATACCGATACAATAATCCAGTTCGAAACTTTCCACATAAATTTTATTGAACTGGAAATTGAATTTATGTTGGCAACACAGTACTAGTAGTAGATAGCATTAAAAATAAGTACTTGCTTAGTTTAATTTTTATCAAAAAATCCTTTTTTCGTAAAACAATATGGAGACGAATAAAATTATTGATGACTAGCTGTAACCGCCCGCTTCGCTGGGCATTTAAAATTAACATTATAATTTTTTGTCATTATTATTAGGGAGTCCAACACTCATATAAATATTAGCCTATCCATTAAGTACATGCATTTTCTACATAGATACCAATCGGATGCATGGTTCAATAGTTATAACGGAACATCCGTAAAAACCACTGCAGATTTATATCTAATATATAAAATTCTCGTGTCACGGTTGATTGAACTCCTCCGAAACGGCTCAACCGATTTTCGTGAATCTTAGCGTGCATATCGGCCAGGGTGGAGAATCGGGCAACATCTATTATTCATTCCCCTAGATGTTAAGGGTGATCCACCCCTAAATTATTTTTTTTATTTTTTAGACAATTTTTTTGTTTTTATTTACTTTATGATACAGCATACAACAATACATACAACCCAAAATTTTCACCCCTATACGGTCAACCCTTATTTTTTATTTATTAATCCTTACACGCTTACAATAAGTTCGTTTTTTTTTTCTACACTAGAAATTCCCTAGAAATCTTATATATGGCAAAACAACGTTTGCCGGGTCAGTTAATATTAGTATAGATTTAAAAATTGTTACATAATTTTACTGCACGTCTCAAAGTTGAAGATGCTATTGATTGTGTTATCGACACTCACCGTGATGCAATTGAGGAATCTGAACGATTTAATGGAATACAGCATGAACACGACGGACGATATGACGGCGAATATCAGCGTGTTCGTGAAATGTTTGTACAGAGACAGTTTTATGGCGTTCCTGAAACAAATAATAATATAATCGGTATCAACAAATTTCACAATCCATTTGTGAATGATCAAAAAGTCATCAATACGTTTAAATGATGATCACGTACGTAAGCGGTGCGAATTGGTTTTTAGGTTTAGCCCTTGGAGCGCGCACCGTCGATACATCGACTCTCTATTAATGCGTATAAAGTGCGGAGCGTCGGAATACCGACTAAAGCGCAGTTTCATTATAGGTATTAAACTGTATGGACGTGTCTTGGCGCGCACAATTATAACATTTTTAAGAAGTGAATAACATTTATAAATAACAATTTAAAATTATTTTGATGTGAATTTAGCATTGATTTTTTTTAAGTTAAGGGTTTTAAAAAGGTTTTTCAAAAATCCTTTAACAATTTCTGCAAAATATCTGAAAATAAGGTCATCTCTAAAAGGGTTAAAATAATAATACACCTATACGAGTCTGAACATAGACACTTTAAAGTTCATTGCGAGCGATCTGAACGCCGATGCCTTGACAGTTCATACATCCCACGTAATGGTTACTTTATGACAATTTCTTTTCAATAGTCTTTCGGTCCGATTTATAGTCAACCGGGTACACGCTTTTCGTACGTACGTTTTTTTAATTTTAATTAAAAAAACACTTTTCCTAAGCTTTAGCATAATATTATCAAATATCGACGAACTATACTAGTCGTCAAAATCGTCAAAAATAACAAAATAGTAAAATAATTAAACCGCGGCTAAGGCGTAAAGTTTTAATACGGTTAGTTTTTAAGCTTATTAGTACTGATTATTTTTGCGACCGAAATCATTCTCTTAATTTTAATAGATACCGATTTGTGTTGCGAAAGTTTAAGCGAAACTTCATTTCATTTAATTGGCAGGGAGACTTGGCTGTATCGAAATTATCGGAATGTGATACTTTTTACTGGTGGTAGGACCTCTTGTGAGTCCGCACGGGTAGGTACCACCATCCTGCTTATTTCTGCCATGGAACAGTAATGCGTGGGGTGCTTTTTAAGATATTATTGAAATAATAATTCTTCTACTCATATTTGTCAGAAAAATATAACTGATAACACCATGCACCCCGCGCTTTTTTTACAATAAAATCATTTTTTCTTACACTATTTTTAATTCAAATTTATTAAAATTTATTTTCTATTTTTTTAGTTGAATTTCAATTTTCTTTTTTAATATTGAATTGTCATCGGTCCTCGATAAATCTACAAAGTTTGAATGAAATCTGGCCGTTTAGTGAGCCAAAATTGCGTCTAAAGGAGTCAGTTACAAACATACAAACATACGTACCTCCTGAGCTGCAGCGTGCGCATGGTGTGCGCGAGCGACACGAACACCCACCAGCAGATGGCGCTGTCGAGCAGCGAGAGCGGCACCTCGGACAGCAGCAGGTCGCGGTTGGAGCGGTCCGCCTTGTGGTGCAGCCGCAGCCACGCGTTGATGCCGCCCAGCACCGCCCACAGCGCGCCCGTGCCCGCCACGCGCTGCAGCGCCGGCCCCAGCCGCGGCCTGCACCAAACACTCCGACGTATTACAATCTAACCCACCTGGTGTTAAGTGATTACTGGAGCCCATAGACATCTACAACGTAAATGCGCCACACACCTTGAGATATCAGTTCTAAGGTCTCAGTATAGTTACAACGGCTGCCCCGCCCTTCGAACCGAAACGCATAAGTGCTTAGAAGAAATAGGCGGAGCGGTGGTATCTACCGGTGCGGACTCAAAAGGGGTCTTACCACCAGTATTTGACCCAACACGTACATACATAATTATATATTCTTTGTTTACTGTCAAACTTTTGTTATTGTTTAAAATCTGTGTTCAAATTGAGAATAGATTAATATTGTTTGTATATTATTGATTTCATGTATTTCATATGCATAATTAAAAAAAATATGTATATAAAACACTGAAGTAGGAAACCTATGGAAATGAAACGTCAACAAAAAATTCGTGCCACTGTGACGTCATCTGGCCACAAAACATGGCGGTTTTAGTGCTGCCCAGAAGATTTTAATGTTAGTAGGTTTTATCGATAAACGTTCTTGGCTCATTTTATTTTAAATATTGTTGAGTGAATGTATTTGTAGAATTTATACTTTAATAGGAAGTAAGTATATTGTTATGTGCAAAGATGATGTGATTTAGATATTATGTGAAATCTAAGACGAGTTCGTGCTTCAAATTTGCCAAGTAAACGATATGACGATTTTTAAAATTTGCTACACTGATTTTATAAAGTTGTCGTTTGCCGCAAAACATAAAGACATGGCGTAGTACAGTGCCATCTGCCCATTTCTAGCATGCTGAATGTTATCGTATTTTGAGTACGTGTTTTTCTTAGACTATTACAATCTATTTTAATTGTTTTGCTGACTCTAAAGTCCGTAACACACTACCGCAGCGCACCTCAAGGAAGGTACGCCGCACCATTTGAATCACTCTCACTTGAGTGATTCAAATTTTAAACTTATCAAGGGACCGCCTGATAAAAAAAAACACCTACAGAACATTTATTCGTTAATAAAATTACAAACGTCATTCCTTGTGACTTCCTCTCTAAAATCACTTAATTATTAAATATTTAACGAGTTGACAATAGTGTTATAAAACTATTTTATTTAAATAGTTCCGACGACTTTCTTGAGATCCTATAAAATATGTTTTAATTATTATTTTTGTATGTTTTAAGCATGATAAAATAAGAAATTTTATGTAAGCAATCATATTAAATCGATATCAAAGTCAATAAATAATGTACAACCCAAAACAGACGGCCGCACTGACGTGACAATGACATTTGGCGCGCTAAACATGGCAGATTTTCGGCCTCATTAGACGGAGACGGAGACATTTACGTATATTCATGTTTCATTTTATGTACGCACTGAAATACTGTTATATTGTTTTCCTGCGAGTTAACGTGCTGAGTAAGAACGAGATAGATATATGTTTATGTATGTGCCTTCAAAATGGGTGCTATTTATATAAGCAATTGTACGTATAGAACAATATGTCGAGTTCCGATTGCATCGCCGTTCGGTCCGGACGCGGTTTTGCAAATTATTGTCGCTGCCGTCGCGAACGTGAGTCTCGAGTTGTCCAACATTGTCGTTGTCGCACCGATCGCGGCATTGTTGTGCATTCTTGACGCGCTGTCGCTGGCGTCGCGACCTTGAGTTGTAAAAACAGTTTGTACTTGAGTTGTGCACTCGTAACGCTAACTCATTATCACCCATCCATTTCATATATTAAATTCATTTATATATTCGGCGAGCAAAACAGTCTCTTTCGAGACTAAAACTCCACTGAGATCACCGCTTGTTGTGGCATTCTCACAACCCAGTGGAGCCCTACCTTCCCAACTTTCCACCCCAATTCCCAGCCGACTGCCGTTTTCACGGCAAAGGCACTCCCCCCCCTTGGAGCTGGTAAAGCTCAGGGGGTGAACTCCCACTCAGGGGACTCGCCTTTCGGCGAGTTTGCTTTAAGTCCCGGGGACGCCCCCCCCGGGCACACACTCACCATGAGTGACGCCAATGGCGCGCTCTTCTTTAAGTTCGTCCGCGACGTCTGTCCGGACATAATCGCCAAGTTCGAAGCTTACAAGGCCGGCCTTGACGCGCCGGCACTCCGCGACTCTCCGTTGTCGCCCCCCGCGCCGGTACCTCGCGACTCGCCGATGTCGCCCCCCACCCCCGCGCCTGCGTCGATCGCGTCTTGCGCGTCATCAAGCTCCGGCTCCGACTCCGAGTCGGAAATGGAGTACGAGTCCGCCGCGAGTCCCCAACCGGGAACCTCGGAAGGGTTCACCACCGTCGCGCGCGGGAAAAAACGCGCCCGCGCCGTGGAACCGTCCGCGGCGCCAAAACAGCCAAAGGCCGCGAACGCGTCGCGTCCTAAAGTCGTGGTCTCACCCGACTCCCCTCGCCGCGCAACCCCGTCGCCGCGACCCCAACCCGCGTCCGTCCGCAAAATTCCCGCGCCGCCGCCGGTAATTTTGCAAGATAAGACCGCGTGGGATCGCGTATCCCGTGCCTGTAAGGCACAAAACGTAAACGTCATCCATGCGCGTAACATCGCGCACGGCATTCAAATAAAAACGGCCTCACCGGACGACCACAGGGCGCTGACAGCCCACCTCCGAAAGGAACGCATAAGCTTCCACACTTATGCGCTCCAGGAGGATCGCGAGCTCCGCGTAGTAATACGCGGAGTACCGAAGGAGCTCGACGTCGAGCTGGTCAAGGAGGACCTCATCGGGCAGGCGTACCCGATTGTAAGCGTGCACCGAATGCACAGCGGGCGCGATAAATTCGCATATAATATGGTTCTCGTCGCGTTAGAACCAACCGCCGAAGGCAAACGGATTGCCTCAAGCCTCCGCACCGTTTGCGGCTTATCCGGGGTCACCGTCGAGGCCCCATATAGGAAAGGCACTCCCGGGCAGTGCCACCGCTGCCAGCTGTACGGCCACTCCGCGCGCAACTGCCACGCGCGTCCGCGGTGCGTTAAGTGCCTCGGTGACCACGCGACAGCCGACTGTTCGCGGGTCAAAGAGACCGCGACCGAACCTCCGAGCTGTGTGCTCTGCCAGAAGCAGGGCCACACAGCCAACTACCGCGGATGCCCCAAGGCCCCGCGGAAGCGTCTGGCCAACGCGCCCCCAAAAACCGTCGGCCCAAAGACTTCGGCGCCCCGTGCGCCGAAGCCTGCCTTCGTGCCGGCACCGGTGCCCACCGTCTCCGCGTGGGCAAAACCGCTGCCGCTCACGCTGGCAGGGAAACCACCGGCACCCCAGCCCCTGCTCGCGCCGCGCCCCGCCCCCGCGCCCGGTCCCGCGCCTCGCCCCGGCCCCGCGCGGCCTGCTGTAAACGACTTTACAATTATTCGCGACTACATCGCCGCGATAAATATCGACCGCATGCGTGCGTTCGCCGACGCCATGCGCAGAGCGGTCACGGCCGAAGACCGCCTAAACGCGACGTTCGAGTACATCGACGTCATCGAGTCCGTCCAGCGCACGCTGGTTTGATTACCGGTAATCAATGGCGTGCAACGGTAGGGAAAAACCGCGTTCCATAAAGTTAGCATTTTATAATGCTAACGGACTCGCGCGTCAGCGCGATCAAGTATATGAGTTTCTCCGCGATAACCTCATCGACATCCTTCTGGTGCAGGAGACCTTCCTAAAGCCCTCGCGTCGCGACCCCAAAGTCGCGAATTACGTCATGGTTAGGAATGACAGACTCTCCGCCCGCAAGGGCGGGACTGTCATTTACTATAGGAGGGCCCTGCACTGCGTCCCTCTCGATACTCCCTCGCTCTTACATATCGAGGCGTCAGTGTGCCGCATCGCGCTGACGGGACACCAGCCGATCGTCATCGCATCCGTTTATCTCCCCCCTGACAAACCCCTCCTGAGCAGTGACCTCGAGACACTGTTCGGTATGGGGGACGCGGTCATCCTGGCAGGCGATTTAAATTGCCACCACACTAGGTGGAACTGCCATCGCACGAATGTGAACGGTAGGCGTCTCGACGCGTTCATAGACGACCTCACATTCGAAGTATTCAACCCCCCGACCCCCACGTGCTATCCGTACAACGCCGCGCGTCGTCCGAGCACAATAGATCTGGCACTGCTGAGGAACGTAACTCTGCGCTTGCGCTCCATCGAGGCAATGTCAGAACTCGACTCAGACCACCGACCTGTCGTCTTGCAGCTCGGTCGCCCACTCAACCGCGAACCAGATACGAGGACCATGGTGGATTGGAAGAAGCTGGGCACGTGCTTAGCTGACACCGCTCCACCAATCCTCCCTTGCGGCCCGGATTCAACTCCATCCCCCGAGGATACCGTCGAATCCATAAACATCTTCACTGATCACGTCTCGACGGCGATCATAAGATCCTCGAAACAAGTCGATGTGGAGGACTGCTTCCACCGCATCAGACTTTCCCCCGAACTTAGGGACCTCGTTAGAATTAGAAACGCGGCAATCCGGGCCTACGATCGATATCCCACGGATTCAAACCGGACTCGGATGCGTCGCTTACAGCGGGAGGTCAAATCCCGCTTAAGCGACGCCCGAAACGAAAACTGGGATAGTTATTTAGAAGAACTCGCGCCCACTCACCAAGCATACTGGCAACTAGCTAGGACCCTCAAGTCCGAAACTATAGCCACTATGCCGCCTCTCGTACGCCCCTCAGGCCAACCACCGGCTTACGATGACGATGACAAGGCAGAGTTGCTGGCCGATGCACTGCAAGAGCAGTGCACCACCAGCACTCAACACGCGGACCCCGAACACACCGAGTTCGTCGACAGGGAGGTCGAGCGCAGAGCTTCCCTGCCGCCCTCGGACGCGTTACCCCCCATTACCACTTCCGAGGTCAAGGAGGCGATCGATAGCCTACAACCACGGAAAGCTCCCGGCTCCGACGGCATCCGCAACCGCGCGCTTAAATTGTTACCAGCCCAACTGATAACGATGTTGGCCACCATATTAAATGCTGCTATGACGAACTGCATCTTTCCCGCGGCGTGGAAAGAAGCGGACGTTATCGGCATACACAAACCGGGCAAACCGAAGAACGAAACCGCGAGTTACCGCCCCATCAGTCTCCTCCCGGCGATAGGCAAACTATACGAACGGCTCCTTCGTAAACGCCTCTGGGACTTCGTATCCGCGAACAAAATTCTGATAGACGAGCAGTTTGGATTCCGCGCCAGACACTCGTGCGTCCATCAAGTGCACCGCCTCACGGAGCACATCTTACTAGGGCTGAACAGGCGGAAACCCATTCCGACAGGAGCCCTCTTCTTCGATATAGCGAAGGCGTTCGACAAAGTCTGGCACAACGGTTTGATATACAAACTGTATAACATGGGAGTGCCAGACAGACTCGTGCTCATCATACGAGACTACTTGTCGAACCGTTCGTTCCGATATCGAGTCGAGGGAACGCGTTCCCGGCCCCGTCACGTCACAGCCGGAGTCCCGCAAGGCTCCGCCCTCTCCCCGTTACTATTCAGTTTGTATATCAACGATATACCCCGGTCTCCGGAGACCCATCTGGCGCTCTTCGCCGATGACACCGCCATCTACTACTCGTGTAGGAAGAAGGCGTTGCTTCATCGACGACTTCAGACCGCAGCTACCACCATGGGACAGTGGTTCCGGAAGTGGCGCATCGACATTAACCCCACGAAAAGCACAGCGGTGCTCTTCAAAAGGGGTCGCCCTCCGAACACCACGCTGAGCATCCCTCTCCCGACTAGGCGCGTCAACACCCCCGCCCCCGCCGTTCGCCCAATCACGATGTACGACCAGCCCATACCGTGGGCCCCGAAGGTCAAATATTTAGGCGTCACCCTCGACAGTAGGATGACATTCCGCCCCCACATCAAGACGGTACGCGATCGTGCCGCCTTCATCCTAGGACGTCTCTACCCGATGATATGTAGGCGAAGTAAAATGTCCCTTAGAAATAAGGTGACACTCTACAAAACTTGCATACGCCCCGTCATGACCTATGCAAGTGTAGTGTTCGCTCACGCGGCCCGCATACACTTGAAATCATTCCAAATTATTCAATCCCGTTTTTGCAGGATAGCCGTCGGAGCCCCGTGGTTCGTCAGGAACGTCGACCTCCATGACGACCTGGACTTAGAGTCCATCAGTAAGTATCTGCAGTCGGCGTCCATGCGCCACTTCGATAAAGCGGCACGACACGAGAACCCTCTCATCGTGGCCGCCGGTAACTACATTCCCGATCCTGCGGACAGAATGGAAAGCAGTCGACGTCGCCCAAAACACGTCATCTCGGATCCACCCGATCCACTAACGGTGCTTTTAGGTAATTCAAGCACCGGTCACCGTTCTCGTCGAACCCGTCGCTTGCGACGAAGGGCTCGACGAGTAAATTAACTCTCAGACACAGCCCACTGAGTTTCTCGCCGGATCTTCTCAGTGGGTCGCGTTTCCGATCCGGTGGTAGATTCTGCGAAGCACGACTCTTGCTAGGGTTCGTGTTAGCAACATCGTCAGGTTTGAGCCCCGTGAGCTCACCTACTAAAGTTAGGGTTACGCTGATATAGCCTCTCAAGGCTCTCAGCTTAGGTAGGAAAAAAAAAAAAAAAAAAAAAAAGAACAATATGTCGTGTCCCTACTATATAGGTCTATGATATAAAAACATTCTGCACTCCTGTTCTATATTCTGTGTAAGTGTGGGTAATTTCATACTCCTCGGTCCGCGCAATTTTCGTAAAAAGGGATACCTACAAATTTGATACTTCACATATTAATATTATAGAGATGAGCAACGTAATAGTTCTGAAGGCTTACTTGACGATGCCGAAACCCAGAGACACGATGATGACCAGCATCCGCGCCAGGGCCCGTTTCGCGACAGACACCCACTCCGCAAACATGTACGCCTCGGCGTTAAAATAACTGCAATTATAAAAAAAAAACATTTCCATAAAAGTTTTAAAATAACTAATTGATTTTCTTCAGCTAATTGGATATAACAATAAACAAAAACACAGATTCGCCTACAACAGAATTTGCCAATGAAACTTAAACATTAAAGTGGCAGCCCTGAAATGTCTACAACAGTAGACTGTTGTACGCACTTAACCACTTGAAGACTGTGGTGTTTGGCGGGAACGCGAGGAGTGAAGTTGTGTGATTTGTTTTATTTTGTCTATTTAGTGTTTTTTTCGGTTTAAATGTGTAATAGCGGTGGTTTATTAACTGTTTAGCATCTGTGAAAGAGCACAAATATGGGAAAATGAAACAAAGTCGCTGAACGTAACTTCTCGGGATCCTCAAAAACTTCCACTGAAAAAGTCTAGTAAATGACCGCCATTTTACTGAGATTATGTTTCATCTCATATCATCTCATTTCATTTCATTTCATGCCATGTTTCATATTAATCAACTTTATTTCATTTCATTTCACAATAACATTTTTTAAGCTATTGCATAGCTTTTATCGCGGGCCTTGAGCGCGGCGACCTAATCAAGAAATTCGGTAACGAAAATAAAACCTAACACCCCCCACTACGCCTTCCATGTAGCTCGCGTTCAACACATCCACACGTTGCGCTTGTGTAGTGTTTGTGAATAAGCGCGCGGCGTGACGTCACACTGCATGCGCATCAGGAAAAGTTGCCCATCTCTCTCTCGCGCGGTCTAGCTTATGAGTGTGAAGGGGACAGTTAATGTTTTGCTATTGTTAATGGTCATAAATATAGCGTATTCTTATTTTATTATTGTTTTAATATTAAATTATTATTGTCTAATAATTATAATTGCATAAGTTGATAAAAAATGTTATTCAATAGCTTTACCGCGGCAGTCCCCGAGTGCCACATGGGTTTTTTTATTTATATAAAAGTAATTTCATTAAAATTAAAATAAGACTCGACCTAAAGGTCTTAGTTACCGGGTCATAAAATCCCTTAAAAAAAAGCCCATACCCAGATCTGTTGATAGAAGAGTAGACCCCGTAGTAAGTGGCTGTCTCGACCATGCCCAGCAGCGCGACGCCCCCGATCCAGTACTGTATGCGCAGCAGGTCGCGCCACTGCAGGCCGCAGACGGCCAGCCAGCACGCGCACAGCACAGTGTACACGCCGCACATCGTGCCGAAGAACTGCCAACGATAGCACACCGTCAGCCGCTTCTCGCAGATTCGCGACAATGTGCATTCTGGTTGTGGGTACTTTTAACACCTAACCCATAGACACAGGTCAATGAGTTTCTCGCCGGATCTTTTCAGTGGGTTACGATGCCGATCCGGTGGTAGATTCTGCTCTTGCTAGAACTAGTGTTTTTTTTTTATTGCTTAGCTCACAGCCCACCTGGTGTTAATTGGTTACTGGAGCCCATAGACATCTACAAGGTAAATGCGCCACCCACGTTGAGATATAAGTTCTAAGGTCTCAAGTATAGTTACAAATTAGCAAATTCTCTCAGGTTGAGGCCGTGAACTCACCGACCCGTCCGGGCGTGAATTGGCTCCTTAGACTACCAACGAATAGGTAGAGATAAAAAAACTTTTAATCTTTTCGCTACACCAGACCTAGCCGCAAACTGTTTCGCACGAAACGGAACTCCGTACTGAAAGTTCGCAAAGGTGGGTATTTTGTGGCTGGTGACTATAGCCACCGATAGCGAAAGGATTAAATTGTATATTTTTCAAAAGAGAACATCGAAAACTTTAGCAGAATATTTAATATTAACCATATTTCTGCTGATTGCGTTAAAATTTCGATGCTCGTGTAAATTCGTAGCTCGGTATTTTTTTTAATGATAAATTGTGTTTTTTAGAAATCATATTTAAATACGAATTACATATTGATAAAATGATGAAATATTCCAAGATCGTTTAGGCATTTTAAGTGAACACGTGAGTTAAAAATACATAAATAATATAAATAAACAATTCATTTTCTTGGTCTAACCTTAAACAAAACACTCATTGGCTTCGAGTGACTTAACAACGCCATCTGCTGAAATTGCTTTAGTGTTATTGTGTCTTTAAAACAGTTAGTTGCTCTCAATTATGAAAAATAGTATTATTATTCGCCAATAGATGTCGGGAAGAGAGTCATAAAGTTGATTATTGAAAACACGAATAAAACAACATTTTCTGAAAATATATCATAGCTAGATCAATTTATCGCCTCGGAAATACCCTGTATACTAAATTTTATAAAAATCGTTGGACCCGTTTCCGAGATTCAGATTATATATATGTACAAGAATTGCTTGTTTAAAGGTATAAGATTTTTGTGACTGGCAACACTTTTCATTCTGGTAATGTCTACATTAAATAAATAAAAATGAATATTAATAAATATATAGAATGCGTTACGTGTATGAAACGAACATAATTAAGAAGCGTGACGTACCGGAAGCAGGGGCCATATTGCCGCGGCCAGATATCCAGATGGCGCCACCATCTCGATTCGTACGAATGCTTTGAACTTCTGGTTGCTCCTCACGCGCATCTGTAGCACGTACACACCCTCTTTCTCGACGATCAATAGAGGCGGTAGTTTCTGATAAAATATTAAATGCAATCAATCCCCTTTGCCCAAGGCTTTCAAGTAAAAAAAAAACTCGTGGGCGATGGCGTATGTATAATTATAGCTCTTAATCTAATGCAATTTAATTCTATGAGAAATACAAAAACGGTTTCTCGGCTAATTGAATAGCTCATTTTGGACCAACGTTAGGACATGGAGCAGTGCGTTGTATTCTATCGATATCTATACTAATATATAAATCTACAGTGGTTTTTACGGATGTTCCTTTATAACTACTGAACCCTGCATCCGATTGACTTGAAGCTTGGTATCCATGTACAAAATACATGTAATTAATGGATAGGCAAATATTTATATGAGTGTTGGACTCCCTACACCAGTTGCGGGGGCGTTAATGTTGAGAATCTTTGTGGGGGTGCGAAATAATGTTAATTTTAAATGCCCAGCGAAGCGGACGGGCAGTTAGTCAGTTTATAAAATTAAACGGTCTTTTCTAGTACAAGAAAAGACGAACGTGCTGTATTCATCTTTTTTAAATCAAGCGCATACCTTTAAAATACTAAAATCGAAAAACTATTTTTCCATTACATTTTTGAAGTTTAGAGAGAGAGAGAGAGAGAGAATACACTTTATTGCACACCAACACAAGTTACATTCAAAAAAACAGTCAAAAAGCACATATGTACAATAGGCGGTCTTATCGCTAAAAGCGATCTCTTCCAGACAACCGCTTCATTTACAGAAACATTTCTGTAAAATATAAAAATATAGCAGGTATGTTGCATAAAGTTTAGCATAAACTAAGAAGTTTGGTTTGAGCCACTTCGATTCTATTAGGTGCGATGTGTGGCTCTAGAATCACTCACAGATTGCGATGCTATGCCCGTTTCAATTTTATCAACGGGCTGATCCTTCCCGCCGTCGAACACAAGCGAAGAATTACTGTGACACGTTCTTGTCTCTTGAACGCTCATCGCTTGGTAAGACCTACTGGCGTTGACGTCTCTCGTTGTGCGTTCCAAGCGATCGGTGCACGTAACTATCCTCTGGAATAACAATAACAGGGTTTTTTTATTGCTTAGATGGGTGGACGAGCGCACAGCCCACCTGCTGTTAAGTGGTTACTGGAGCCCATAGACATCTTCAACGTAAATGCCGACAGCCACATTGAGTTATGAGTTTTAAAGTATCAGTATAGTTACAGCGGCTGTCGCACCCTTCAAACCGAAACGCAATACTGCTTTACACGGCAGAAATAGGCAGTCATACCACCAGTAAAAAATCGCGTTAAAATATTCGGATCCCTTTTATAGAATAATGTGTTTATGTACGGGTAGAAGACATTCGTTTTATTACGTTCGATAAATAAAAAATAAAAAACGCTAGTTGACAGAGAAATCTTTAGTGCCTTTGTTTCTATAGATTCATTGCTGTTGAAAAGCAATAGTACAAAACAAGATGTACCTGTTCAAAATAATGTAAGTATTCCGGAGAACACATTTCGGGTGTCCAATCGTATGTGATGTTCAATGGTACAGCTGCATCGCAGTGCACTGAAAATTTATTAAAGTTTGTAAACATATTTGCTATCACTATGTCAAATCACTTAGTGATAAATTTTGTAGAATTAGATGATAATACATTCCTTGTAATTTTCATTCAATTATAAGAATAATATTGTATATAATAAATAATAATAAATAAATAAATAAAAAAGATGGACGAGATCACAACCCACCTGGTGTTAAGTGGTTACTGGAGCCCTTAGACATCTATAACGTAAATGCGCCACCCACCTCGAGATACAAGTTCTAAGGTCTCAGTATAGTTACAACGGCTACCCCACCCCTCGAACCGAAACGCATTGCTGCTTCACGGCGGAAATAGGCGGGGTGGTGGTACCTACCCGTGCGGACTCCCAAGAGGTCCTACCACCAGTGATTACGCAAATTATAATTTTGCGGGTTTGATTTTTATTACACGATGTTATTCCTTCACCGTGGAAGTCAATCGTGAACATTTGTTGAGTACGTATTTCATTACAAAAATTGGTACCCGCCTACGGGATTCGAACACCGGTGCATCGCTAAATACGAATGGACCGGACGTCTTATCCTTTAGGCCACGACGAGTTCAAATAACAGGAAACAAATCATGCACTGTCACCCGGCCTCAATTTAGGATTCCCTGTGTTATGGGTACACCAAAGACTGATATATGTTAAAATATATATGTACCTATGTAGATAATATACACCCAGATAAAAAGCAAAAAACCCATTTATAACACAATGTTTGCCCGATATGGGAATTGAACCCACGACCCGCGGCGGAGAAGTCAGCTGCGTCTTATTATCTCTAGGCGCGGGGAAACCCTAGGCGCGGGGACCTCGTGGGAGAATCGGACCCCGGCTCGAAAAAAAAATATGACTTGTTAATATTAAGTTAACTTCATCTTATTCAAAAGTATGAATAGTTATTGACCGAATTTTTTTTTTAAATTTGCAAAAATGAACTAAGAATTTTTACACTAGAACTTGATACTACACCCCTCAAATATGGCAGAACTCTTTGTTGATGAGATTAGTTAGTGATCTGAACTCAATTACTCTTTATATCTCATATGTGTATTATTCCAGCTACCTTAATGTAGACGAAAATCCTAGTTCTTAAACAATAAATACTTAAATATTAAAAATATGAAATATGAATAAAAATTCATGAAACTACAGTTTTAACATAATATTGATGTTACAAACTCTACATTCCTCAGTCAGAATGCTATGAAACATATTGTGAAGTCACAAGTATTGATCTATGACGCATTTCAAAAGAGGGTCTTTTCTATATCTGATATCTGCAAATAGTTATCAGTTAACCAACATAATTGTAACTGCTGAACTATCAGATTGTGTTATCTGAGTTTTTCAACTTATTTTTAACATAAAAGTACACTTTAAATTGGTTTCAATATACTTTGCAAGTGTGGTTAATTACCTCGTTAGGTATCTAATCAATTATTGACTAACTATTAACTATAGTTATTCCAATTCAAAGGTTGTTTTGCTATTTTTTATGTTGCCATTAAAGTAAAATTTTGAAATTTGTGTTAAGTAACCAACATTAATTATTAACAATTTCAGTTAATTATTAGTTCAGTTGGTAGAAATTATGAGTTATAGTGATAAATTCAACCGTAAAATAACAATAAAACTGATTATTAGATTGAAATTTCAATAAAACCTTTTTGCTTTGTACATAGCATCACACTGTAATAAATAGTTTTAAATGGATAATTTCTATATTAGGAATTGAATAGAATGATAATTAAACTGAGCAGTCAATTTGAATGCACACAATGTCCACCAATTGGTCCAAATTGAAAATAAGTAACAGTTATTGCCTGAGGCAGCATAAATTCTATGTCCATTTTTTAAATATAAAAGATTTTTGTTTGGTATGACTATTGGGTGATCAAACTTGTAACTGCCAAAAAGGAAAGCATGTTTCCTTAAGTTGAGGATGTATCTCACTATTTACTATCCCAGGAAAAATAAACCCGAAAGTGAAAATCTTGTGGATGTTGAAAGGCCAAATTTCTAAAACTATCTATAATTTAAAATTAGTTGATACTTTAAGAATATCAATTTAAAAACTCCCTTCTACTGACTGAACTCTATAATTTAAGGACATCAAAAAATTAGGCAAAAACTTGGCTGTACAATCACTCACTATCAGGTGGTCCTAAAAAGGTAACAAAAAAAGTAATGGTGTTACAATCTGCTTTAGATAATCTTTTTTTTTTTAAATATAACCTCATTCCCGTTTTGCCTCTCCTGTTGTGTCTTGCCTTTGTGTGCCAAGATATAGTTGATTCAGTTTATCATCTTTTCATCTGATTTAAGAAATTTGTAGTAGTTGATTTATAACAGATTTGTTTGTCACTCACTTTAAGAGCATTAATAAGTAATACTTACTTGCAATTATAAGCTTTGTATTCTTAAATAATGACTTTGCTAATGTGAAATGACAATCATCCTGAAACCAAAAAGTATATTGCATTACTAGGCATATTATGGTTTGATAGGAACTTGGGTGGTTCAATTCACAAGTAGAGTAGATTCGATTACATCCCTATGGTGGTGCAACCAAATTGATAACTTTACTTTATGCCTATGAAAGGTAATTTGTCAAACAACAAGTCTTATCTTAGGCTAGATTTATCCTAAGCTAGTCTAATCCTATCTCCTTTCTTTTTTTCTTTTTGCTAGCTTCTTTTCTTTCAATGTGTCTCATAATAACTGGGTAACTAATATCTATACTTAGGTATTTAAATTATTGGTATATCTGTTATGACACAGCTGCTCCAAATTGAGGATAAGATCAATTGGTTTCTAAAGTGTTGAAGCTATTTAAGAATATTGTAAGATTATTGCTTGTAGTATGTTTCAAACCGTGGCAGAGTTTCATCCTCAATATAAGTACATGGGCCTTGTTCTCATTAGGATATGATTGTTATTTACAGTTAATTATTAGTTTCGTTTCACAGCTTTTGGCTTGGGCCAAGGCATAAAGGGAGCCAAATCTTCAGTTTTAACTGAAAATCATGTTTGACTGGAATATTTTACTGCTATACCAGGTTATTATTTTTATGAACGTACACTAAGTAAAGACGTGACAATATTATCGTGAATCGTCTCTTTTTTTTCAATCACTCAATTCTGACGACACATTCAATACTATTTCTGTATCTATTATTTTTATCTAACTACCGCAGCTACCCAAGATAATTATGAAATTAAACTGAAAATTTATTTAAACTTACGCCACTAAGTTCCAAATCCCACTTTCCGACATCGGAAAAACTGTGCGTACATTTTACAATTACAATAAAAATAAGAAGCTTAAGAAACATTGTAAATTACATAAATGTACTGTAATATTATAAATATTTCATTGCAGTCAATATGTAACCAAGCAACATTTTCCAATAAAAATCTAATTTTTTGCATTAAGCCACAACAACGAATAATACGATCACCGCGCTTAGAATAACTTTTCTGACATTGATTGATATTTGACAAATGTATGTGTTTTTTTGACAAAATATACATCGCGTTAACTTTACAACCTATCTCCTCAAATATTAAGTGCATTATTTAAGATCTATCTGTAGACGTCGTTTGTTTACTTAAGTCAAGAATTATTAAATATTACTTAGCTATTCTCTACTATAATACTCCATTTAAAAAAAAACCTTGGCTTTACATGCCCGTTGAAAATAATGAATTTTGTAATTATTGCATAGCTTAGCTTGAGCTTGTATGGCTTAGCTTAGCTTAGCTTAGCTTAGCTTCGGCTTGTATGGTCAACTTTCTTTTGCCTAATTTTCAAGAAAAACAAAACGACCCACAAAAAGTAATTTGACATTGTGGTTGTCGTGTCAAAATATTTTTGTTTTGTTCTTGGAATATTTAATAAAATAATCGGTTATTGTGTTATTATTCTAATGTTTTATGTTTACTTTTATTACAAACCGTACATTTTGTTACACCTAAAGACTATTTATCATAATTAATGAAGTTAAAATTTCATCCAACTTGTTACTGTATTAGTCATGTCAGATTGCGCGCTGGTTACCAATGTAAGCGAACACGATGCGAGCATGGATGTGGGGAGCGACAAGTCTCTATTCGAGCCTACTGTTGATATGATGGTCAATGATTTCGATGACGAGAGAACTTTAGACGAAGAAGAAGCTTTAGCTGCAGGCGAGCAACAGGACCCTAAGGCCGAGCTCAATAGCCTTCAGAAGGAGGGAGATATGCCTTTAGAGGAACTCCTGGCTCTGTACGGTTACGACAGAAACATGGAAAAGCCAATTCCTGACCAAGTTCCAGAAGTAGTTCCTGAGGAAACTGAGAGAACGGAGAGGGCTGAGAGGACTGAGAGAAATGAATCTGCCCTTTCCCAATTATACAATGAGAATGCAAACCCTGAAGCTACTAGATGCCTTCGGTCTGGCTCAAGACCTCCCTCTGAGGAGGAAGATGATTATGATTACAGTCCAGATGAGGAAGACTGGAAAAAAACTATAATGGTTGGTAGTGACTATCAAGCTGCTATACCTGAGGGTCTATGCAGCTATGATGATGCATTACCTTATGAAAATGAAGATAAACTACTATGGAATCCTTCTATTCTTGATGAAAGAATCACTGAAGAGTACATGCGAAAAGTGTGTGCTCTGAATTTAGGCACCGGGATTGAATTAATTCCAAAAGGAAAACAGCTTCGTGATGATGAAGAGGCCCTGTACTTATTGCAACAATGTGGCCACAATGCAGAGGAAGCCTTGAGACGGAAACGCATTTCTGCACAAACTCCACCTCACGCAAGTCTTTGGTCAGAAGAAGAATGCCGAAATTTTGAAAATGGCCTAAAAGCACACGGAAAAGACTTTCACTTGATAAGGCAGAACAAAGTACGAACTCGGTCTGTCGGAGAACTCGTCCAATTCTACTATATTTGGAAAAAAACTGAAAGGCATGATATATTTGCAAATAAAGCTAGATTGGAGAAGAAAAAGTATACTTTGCATCCTGGTCACACTGATTACATGGATAGGTTCTTAGAGGAGCAAGAGGCAAGTGGAGGAAGTGTGGTGCGACCTGCATCTCCATCGCCCATGATGGACTATGCAACCTCTCCTGTCACTCAACCCGACCCTCTTGCTCTTGGTGAGAAAGAAGTATTTTCGCAGTTAAATACACATAACACACCCCCGAGGGCCATGTCGACAGAAGAACCAGAAGCAGACACTGGACCGTAATTTTAATTTCTCACTTTGTAGAATGCACTGTTTGTAATATACTTAAGTAAATTTTAAATTAGAAAGGTAAAAAAATGCTGTAATATGTGTTTAATTCTGTGTTGATTTTATTTGAAATAGCTTTTGCTAAATTGTATGTTTCAACCTAAATATTGAATATAGTTTATAGTTTATATGTCAATATTCTTACTGTAGACTTAAACTATAAGCAGTGGTTGTTTATGTACGTTAGATATAATAATGATCATTGAAAAAAATGTAGAATGAAGAATGTCTCACTGTAATCATTGATTCAGGTGTATTGTTCAGTAACCGTGAAGTATGGAGCAAGAGCTTGTTTTTAAGTCACAAAAATAAAGTAATTTTTAAAAGTTTAAAATTCTCTAGGAATATTATCCATTAATACCTAATGTAGGTTAGTATTTAAATATATCAATCTTAATGTAAAAAAAATATAGGTATAGAATTCATCAATATCATTTTCTGTAGATGTGTATTAAGCTCTTGTGACATAGCTTTCAAGAAATCAATTTTAATGATTTTACACATTTAATTTTGGATTATCCAATTTGTAATTTTCTAAAATCTGTATACTCTTTATAGACACAGCTATTGTGTTCATTAATTTTCTTAACAATGCAAACTATAGAAGTGAGTAAATGCTTGTGAGATTGTACACAGCGAAGGCTGCTTAGTCAGGGATGACTATAGATTGTTTCGAACAACTACTAACATAGATAAGACATTTAGAAACTTATTTTTTTTAACACCTATATGATACACAGACCTGTTTTTGTTCATTCCTCATCTGCATGTATGCATAAATGAAAAATCGCCTATCTTTTGTTTGTTATTGTACACATAATTATTATTGTATCCATAAATAGTATCTAATTTTCTAATTTCATATATTAAATACCAATCTCAGATTTAAATCACTGTTTCATACATACAGATAGATAGGCTGCTGAAATTATCAGGGTTTATTTTATTGCCATTTTGCTATGGGGTTTTAAAAAGTAATAGTCCTAAAATAAGATAAATTCCCTTATTCATAAATCATATTGACATTAATTATTTCTACAGTATTTTTATATTTCTGACTAAGATAAATTCCCTTATTCATAAATCATATTGACATTAATTATTTCTACAGTATTTTTATATTTCTGACTGGATTTTATTTAAATGAATGAGTATGGTGGCTTTTTAGCATTTGATTTGTACAATGTACAAAATATTATTAATTTGTTAATCATATTTGTGAATAAGGGAGTAAAATAATTAAATTATGAATTTATGAATGTACCTGTCTATATCTAGATGGGTGTCGTATAAAATTGTGGATTATTTCATGAAAATAAACAGTGCAAAATGTTTTTTTTATTTCACACTAGCTTTTGCTCGCGACTTCGTCTGCGTGGAATAGTTACTTTGGCATAACGCTAAATTTTACCCGCCTCTTCATTTACGTAGAAAGTGAAAATATTTTTGAATAATAGAATGTTGAGGAGTTATTTAAGGTACCAAAATCCCGTTTTTTAACCGACTTCAAAAGAGAAAGTTATCAATTCGACCGTAATTTTTTATCTATATATGTTCATGGATTCCTCGAGAATGCTTGAACCGATTCTGATAATTCTTTTTTTTTTCTTCGAAAAGGTAGACTTCTCGAATGGTCCTGTTTACAACAGATTGATGATGGGATCTTGGAGAAATCCAGAAAAATCTTTAATTGTCAAAGCCTATCTTGAAGTGGTTTGGGTGTTTCAATGTTGTAATGAATAACGTATTTATTATCTTCTTTATCAATATCATCTTTGTAAAACACCTTCAGAAATAATGCTTTATTTTAGAACAAATTTGTATAACATAAAAACGTTATAGTGAGCCAACCTATATAGACATCGAGATTATATTAAATACGTACGTATAATGTACGTAGTACATAATATCTCGATGTATATAGACCTAATTATGCTGTCGCGGACTTTTTTTTAGATCTTTTAAAGGAGAACAATTCTCTTATAGGTACATTACTTTAGCGAAACTTAAACCGTTTCCGCAGCGCACGCAGTGGAAGCTCTCAAAAGGAACTAAAACCCCGATTTTGAAATATTCTTCATTGGTGCTCCGCTTGCATTGGTCTTAGCGTAATGTTATATAGCCTATAGCCTTCCTCGATAAATGGGTTATCTACCACTAAAAGAGTTTTTCAAATCGGACCAGTAGTTCCTGAGATTAGCGCGTTCAAACAAACAAACTCTTCCGCTTTATAATATTTAAAAAAAAAGTATAGATAATAATATCTAAGTTTGGAGCCATTAAATTTTTTACTTATACTTCAGAATCGCTGTAGACAGACAGTGACTACGGTACTCCCTCATTCTCTGAAAGAGTCAGTGTCAAGACAATTTTCTCTGAGTCTGAACCATAGACCTATACTTCAGTGGTCTGAACAAATATGCATAACGCAGTTTGCGTCACTATGTCACGCATGGGAGTGAATTCCTTACTCTGTTTACTCAACTAGGATTCTGTGATGTGTAGGCTACGTTACCCCATTATAATGCTTCGGTAACAGTTCAATTTTTTTTTTTAGGATAGCTGTTGTTCCGTAAACCTTTCCAGTTTCACCAGGATATGTGGGCGAGCAAAGGTTCAGCCAAGAGGGATGGGATTTGCTAACAGCTGAACAAAGGAGATCTAACAACTCCAGAACAGCTGCTTCGCGGATGAATGTACTATCGGATCGGAATCGCGATCCGCTAAGAAACAGCGGGCTGATGGATGGGTTAGGTTACACGTCTAACTCTTTGCCGAGTACGATAAACGGGTTCCTTAAGCCAGTTCCTAGTGTTACAAACAGTTCAACATGCGTGGGTGGTTTACCTACTTATACTAATAAATACAAGCGATGACATCTTAAATCGAATGCAAAAGGTAATGAGCGGAGGGGCTGTCGTAAAAAGACTGATGGACTGTGTGAAATATGATATACGAGAGAAGGGTGTAATTGCAGAGATAAAGTATGATAGATCTGAGAGGAAAAAGAAGGCATTTTGCACCGATTCCAGATGTGTAGTAAGCATGTGACTCCGATAGTGAGTTATGGGCAAGAAGAAGAGTAGAGTCGAGTAAAAATCAATAGTGTTGAATATCGATATAAAAATAAATTCCTAGAAACTACATTGTACTTCACTAGTGTCAGTTGTATAGTTGTTCAGTTGTCAAAATGATTTTTAAACCTTGAATTTCATGAAATTTTCCCCACTCGATATCACAGAACACTATTACTTCTAGCGAAGCTCGATATGCACCTAGATACTATCAGTATGATTTTCACATAGGATTTTTTCTAAAACACTTTGTACGAAAGGTGTGTGAAATTTGAACGATATTTACTGTTAAACAATATCTGTTAGAATAGTTGTTGAATTTGATCTTGCAATTCATTTCACAACATCATACAACCTATGTTGTAACGCCGCATACAAATATTGATTGAAATTTCATTGAAAGTTCGAAACCATGACTAGAGAAATGAGTGCTAAAGAGATACTTAATGATTTTAAAGAGAATTATATTAAATTCCGGAAGCTACTTGACGAAGACAGCAAGAATGATCCTGAAAATGCACCATATTTTTCTAAGTACAAAGCTAAAGAAATATTGAATAATATGTATGTTTTTTTAAAGACCTTAAAGACTGAAGGTTCCCCTGTCGATGATACCAAACTCGATGCTATGATCGGATATGTTTTGTTGAACATTGGTATAGTAGAAATGGATACAGAGGAACCTACAGCTAGTGAAAAGAGTCTCAATGAAGCTGTTGATCTCCTTCTGGAAAATTCTCTAAAACCCGAAATTGTTGTGACACTTATTAATGTCTACAACAATATTGGAATCTTATGGTCCAACAGAGATGACCCTGAAAAAGCAAAAGCTTCATTGGTTAAGGCAAAAACTTTGTATGAGGACTTTAAGTGCACTCTACAGATGCCATTACCTATAGAAGTCATTATAAATTATGTTGGGGAAACTTTGATAGATGATTTTATGTATTTGGAAAAATCTTATACTTTGACCTTGTATTATTTAGCTCAGGTGTTTGGTGTGTTAAAGGAGAACTTGAAATCAGCAATATATTGTCATGTAACATTAAGGAGACAGCTGGAATATAATGATTATGAACCTATAGACTGGGCATTGAATTCAGCTACATTGTCACAGTTCTTTGCTGAGCAAAATGGGTTTTACCAGTCAAGGAATCATTTAGCAGCTGCATCAACAATCCTTGATCAATATAAGCAACTGTTGGAGGCTGCAGTTGATCAAGATGAGGAATACTTAGCAAAACTAGAGACTTTTAAACATAGGTCTGCAGATGTTGCTAGGTGCTGGGCCAAATACTGTCTTTTATTGATGATAGCTTCAAAAACTAGGCTACTGGATGATGATGAAAAACTATCAGAGTCTATTACAGGTCAGTTATGCATCTAATATTTCTGTATTTATCCCCTTGTCTTAATTTTCTTAAATCTATGTTTTATCTTTGAAATTTTAAAATATCTTTAAATTAAAACTTTTCATTTCAGATATGTCAAACCTCAGCTTAGAAGACACTGAAAACATTTGTGAAGGTAATCTTAAGAAACTAACTTTTCCGAATCTCGATGTTACAAAATATGAAAGCAAAATAGGAGATAAGTTCCTCCTGACTTATGAAGATGCTAGAGCAATTTTTTTAAGTTGCCAAAACTGGTTGAACCAAGCCAAGGAATATTATAAACTAGAAACGTTGGCTTCAGATTATATAGAACTTATTTTAGATAGCTCTCAGGCATACAATAATCTAGCATTTTTTGAGGATAATGATGATCGTAGGGCTAAAATGTTGAAGAGGCGAATTGATATGCTTGAAAACTTATTGAATGAAATAAATCCTACATATTATTTACAATACTGTAGACAGATTTGGTACGAACTCGGTGTTGTTTACACAGACATTTTGAACATAAAAATAGATAAATGGCCCAAGAGCGAAGCGACAGTTCAAGCAAGAAAAAAAATTGATTTGCTATGCAATAAAAGTATTGAAAGTTACACCAACTTTATTAATTCGATAAACGATAAAAATGGGAAAGTACCTGCAAAAATTAACCAGGAATTAATAAGACCTCTGATAAATGCTCTTGTTGCAGTCGGTAGGAACAGTATGAAACGCATGGCTGTAAATAAAATAAACCAATTGTGCCATGTTCAGAAAAGCCTTGATTCATACCAAACTGTTGTGGACATCTGTGATACACACGAAGAAGTTGCAGTGATGTTCACTGAAGAGTATAAGCTATGCCAAGAAATGTGTCAGATTTTACCTTTAAAAATCAAGAAGTTGCAAACTGAAATTGCTGGATAGAAGAATTAGTTGAAACTAAAGAGTTTTATGAATTATTATATGGTTATTAATAAGACTTGCTTTGCTTCATATTTTAAATATAAAAGTAAAAATCAATTTATATTCGCAAAAGTAAACATTCATTATTTTATTAAGCAAATGTTTTATGATCTCGATTACATTACATATTCATAAACTATGTAATCATACCTGGCCAGGCTTTGGTTTGGCTTTGTTTGAAATTAATAACTTCCAAATTAAATAGATTTTGTTGCAATTAAATGGGTTTTTAGTATAAATATGCTCGAAACACTAAAGCTCTTTCTTAAATTAAAATTGCTTATGTTACTCCTTGAAACGTCGGCTATGTGTCCGTTAGTTAAAGCTCGTTCTGTGTGTTAAGTGCGAGATTTTTAACGTTTTTGATAGGTAGCGTAAAAGCTAACTTTAATTTGTATGGCGTTTGAACAATTGCCGCTAGGGGCGCTGTTTCAACTACATACAAATGTAAGTGAATTTTTACGCGATCGCGAACGTTAAAAAACTCGCACTAAGCGTACAGATCGGTACTAGCGTTACAGAGATTAGCCAAAAACAGACTTTTTTTTTCTTTTTTCCCTACCTATGCTGATAGCCTTGAGAGGCTATTTCAGCTTACCCTAGCGTGTGTAGGTGAGCTCACGGGGCTCAAACCGGAGAGTTGCGAACACTGACTCTAACAAGAGCAGTGCTTCGCAGAATCTACCACCGGATCGGAAACGCGACCCACTGAGAAGATCCGGCGAGAAACTCAGTGGGCTGTGCCTGTGGGTTAATTCGCTCGTCGAGCCCTTCGTCAAGCGTCAAGCAAGCGACGGGTTCGACGAGGACGGTGACCGGTGCTTGTGGTGCCTAAAAGCACCGTTAATGGATCAGGAGGATCCGTAATGACGTGCTTTGGGCGACGTCGACGGTTTACCATTCGGTCTACTGGGTCGGGTATGTAGTTTCCAGCGGCCACGATGAGAGGGTTCTCATGTCGTGCCGCCTTCTCAAAATGGCGCAGCGATGCCGACTATAGGTACTTACTAACTGAATCGAGCTCCAGGTCATCGTGGAGATCCACGTTCCTCAGGAACCATGGTGCCTCGACGGCTATCCTGCAGAATCGGGATTGAATAACCTGAAGGGATTTCAAGTTGGTGCGGGCTACGTGAGCGAACACTACGCTTGCATACGTCATGACGGGGCGTATGCAAGTTTTGTAGAGAGTTACCTTATTACGGAGGGACAGTTTGCTTCGACTACAAAGCATTGGGTAGAGTCGTTTTAGTATAAACGCGGCACGGTCGCGTACCGTTTTACTATGGGGACGGAATGTCATCCCTCTGTCGAGGGTGACGCGATATTTGACCTTCGAGGCGTGGGCCTCGAAGGTCAAATACCGTGGGGTATGGGCTGGCCAAAGAGAGTGATGGGGCTAACGGAGGAGGTGTTTGCGCGCCTATTAAGGAGTGGGATGCTCGAAGTGGTACAGCCTGACGAACACGATTTTTTTGTATTCTAGTGATGTGATGTCGATGAGCGACGTTGACCACTCAGCATCAGGCGGGCCATAAACATTTTCATACGATTTTAGATGCTATTATGAAATTTAAATTTAATAAAAAGAAATTCTTTAGTTATGTGTATCTACCTAAAAATATGACTATATGAATGGGTTTTGAAATTTGCATCCACATTTCATTAATTGTTAAAGTGATCAGATACGGTGAATTAAGTTCATACAGCCAAAGGTTCGTTTAAACGGCTGTACGGTATAGGCTTAGTATAACATCACTCTACTTCGGTAAAAACACAGAAATTTATTCACATCAATAAAAAACTAAAGTATTTTGAAATTATTGCTTGTCCGGAAAGACAGAGAAAATACATGATTACATTATGTATGTATGTATGGGCAAAATAAAATACTCTAACTATTTTAATCCAATTGCCCAAACACGGTCATGAATTTGGAGTGAATGTGGTTATTAAAATCTCAAACCGGAGCAGGTTTATCAGGTCAGAATACTCGTCTTACGCAGACGGTCATGATTTTCGAACACCATCGCACTTCCCGAGACAGCAGATTTATCATATCATATGCTCAGCTGCATAAAAAGCTCATAACTACTTAGGTACCTAATTCTTTACTACGCTCTGTGTATGTAATGTCTCTTTGACGGATTTGAACATATGAGTTGCAACTGGATTCGTCTGTCGTGGGAGTGACTTATTAAATAATTTCAATAAGTTATCCACGAAAAAAAGGAAGTACATATTATTTCCATTATTCAATTTATTCTATAAAATGGAACATAAAACTAATTTCATTTAAATTAAATATCTAAACGATGTGAAATAAAATAAAAACATTCAATATTAAACTAAATATCTTAAGATTTACATTTCAATTTAAAACATTTTTATTCGTTTATTTTGCAATACCATCAATTGGCTTTGTCTACTAGTATGAGAGAATTTATAAGAACTATTTTACGAAAATTTAAAAGGTAAATATCTTTAAGGAAACATGGGGGTCACCGTCCTCGCCGAACCAGTCGCTTGCGATGAAGGGCTCGACGTGTAAATTAACCCACAGACACAGAGCCCACTGAGTTTCTCTCCGGATCCTCTCAGTGGGTCGCGTGTGCGATCCGGATGTAGATTCTGCGAAGCACTGCTCTTGCTAGGGCCAGTGTTAGTAACGTCCTCAGGTTAGAGCCCCGTGAGCTCACCTACTCGTCCGGAGAATCTAGTATGCCCCCCGAGGTTACTAGAACAGGTAGGAAAAAAAAAGTAGACAGCATTTTTTCCAGTTCCAGACATTGCCAATGTCGATGACGGAGGTTACACTCAGTATTAGGCGGATCGTGTATTCGCCAGCCTTTAGAAGCAATAAAAACTTAAAAAGGGATGATGATAGAATATTACGAGTCATGCTGTAATAATAACATTGCATTGGTAATTGTATTTGAGCAAATTAGTTGATAAAGTGAGTAATTAGTTTATACTGAACACGTATCGACACAAGATATTAAATATCTATATACTTAATTTTAACTATACATATATATATTTATGCCAATATCCCGTTAACAGTATACTTAGGACTATACATTTCTTTATTGTGACCTTCAACCTACACATTGCAATAGAGGTTAGTGTAATTTCTCTTTAGCAGTGACACTACCGCTGAAAAATCGGATAATCAATACAACAATCAATCTTAAAATCGCTATTAACACAAGAATTGCTACTAAAATCGCGGCTGCAACGTCTAGCAACAAATATTGGTGGAGCGGCAAGTCTCTTGCGGGTGAGTGGAGGGGAGCTCGGTGTCCCCAACGGATGACCCTTTCTGTCCAATAGACGGCCGTGTCCAGCGGGTCGGCTTGTCGGTCGCTCCAAATATTCGACGCTCTTCGTGCGCTCAATCGCATTCTGAAAATAATTTAAACTTTCTTTGTGACGTAGTTGCTTCACTACATAGTATAAAACAAAGTCGCTTTCTCTGTCCCTATATCCCTATGTGTGCTTAAATCTTTAAAACTACGCAACGGATTTTTATGCGGTTTTTTTTAAAAGATAGAGTGACTGAAGAGGAAAGTTTATATGTATAATAACATCCATTAGATAGTGGAGAAATCAATAATAAATTACAGTTTCCGAAGCGAAGCGAGGGTAGGTCGCGTTAGTAGAATATAAATTATGTTTTATTAAGCTGCTGCCAATTGGCATGTAGGTATCTCGCCCTGAGTGACGTTATTAAATTTATTATGTAAAATCGTGTGATAGGTTGATTGTGCATGTTTTTTTATTTCACTTTTTATTGCATACAGTTCAATGAACTCCCGGCCTACCGGCTGTCAATTGGCTACCGAAACCCATATAATATGTAGGTACTACATAATATATCAAAGAATGAACCCATCCCTTTGAGATCGAGATCTATGTCTTAATTGCTCGGTAGTTACACTTATTACAATTCTTGCGGGTTGAATTTTTATTACACCATATTAGTCCTTCATCGTTGAATTCGTTCGCGAATATGAGTTAGGTACGTATTTCATTAGAGGAATTGCTACCTGTCTGCTGGATTCCAACATCGGCACAATCGCATCGCTCGACATTTATCTATAGTTCATCATGCGTCTTAACCTTTACACCACGACGCCTTCATATTTGAAACATAATTAATATATAGTTTTACTAATTTATCGTTCATTAACCGTATTCCGTACTATAAAATCAAAATTTATGATAAAATTGGACTTACTCAGGAGATAGCACGCTTTGCAGTCCATCCAGAAACGTCTTCTCCGAGAGATCAGCATAAGACACCACCTTACCGAACCCTATCTTTTCAGCTTGAGCGCCGTTCAGGTGCTGGTCTCCGAAGAACGGTATCACCAGCATGGGCTTGCCGGCTGAGATTGATTCGGTCATGCCCAAAAGTCCTCCGTGGCCAACGAACGCAATTATTTTGGAATGCTCTGCGGATAATTTAAATGATTTTTACGTAATTACACATATCTATACTATATATGTATAAATCTACAGTGGTTTTTACGGATGTTCCGTTATAACTACTGAAGCATGCATCCGATTGACTTGAAACTTGGTATCCATGTAGAAAATACATGTACTTAATGGATAGGCTAATATTTATATGAGTGTTGGACTCCCCAATAGTTATAACAATAAATAATAAGGTTAATTTTAAATGGCCAGCGAAGCGGGTGAGTACGGCTAGTATTTTATAAGTTTAGTGTTTATATGGATACCGTATAGCTTCAACCTATGAAGTATTTGAAAAAAAAAACTTCGACCAAATGCAATATGAACTGTGTGCTTGGTGCGAGTTTTTTACCGCAAATGTAGGGGCGCTGTTCAATTCTATACAAATTTGAGTTAACTTTTACGCGATCGAGAAGTTAAAAAACTCGCAGTAAGCACACTGAACCCAGATATAAACAAATTAGACTAGAATAAATAGATACATAGGTACATAGATAGATTTGAAAAGCGAGTTTCCTCAATTACTTAGGTACTATGAAAATGAACAACATCCTGAATAATTTGCTAAAATACTACTAGCTAGACATTATGTATGTAATCACGAGCGAGAGGTTTTTTACGCGACTCGATACTTTATGCACGTGAAGGTGTGCCGTATAGATAATATGTTTTTTAAATAATAATACTAGATGAGGCCCCTGCTTCTGATTCATCGAAATAAATTATAAGAATCTATTGAAATCGGAGCTCATTAATACATACTAGCCGCGCAGAGTATTAAGAAAGTGTCGATAAATTATTACTTAATGGCGCATAGAGAGGTTTTTTAATACGCTTTTATTAGCTTCAGACGTATGTATGTTTGTAGTTAATTGTAACGGATTCTTTGAACATGATTTTGACCCCCTTCAAAACTTTGGATTAACTCGAAATTTGGTATACTTATTAAGGACCGATGACAATTCAATATTTAAAAAAATATTGAAAAAATTTAAATTCAACTAAAAAATGAAAAAAAAAGAAATTAAACTAAAAATTTTTAGTTGGATTTTCTATAAAAGCGTTTTTTTTTGTTTTTTTTTTTTTAAATATTATTTATTTTACATATATACCTACGTATCCTGCTTTGGGTTCTCTTGTACAAAGAAAATTAAATCGAATATGAAATTGCAACAATATTAATTTTTACTGTATAAAATAGAACTAGAACAGCCTCGGAATTCGTTGGGTATTGACGCAGCAATAGATATTTTAAGGACGGTGTGAGCAAGGTAGTTGGCATAATCTCGCTATTTCTGTTACACGGCTGAACTTTACTAGCAGTGACGTCACAAACTGCAGTAGGTACATAATTAATCTTTATTCTTGACGATTAATCCAAACTCATTTTCGACTGTTTTTTTTTCTTAAAATTTGAGCAGGTAATCGACGCTCTATTTATGTCAATGATTTTTTTTTAATCAGCCTCTTTCTTCCGAGAAGCAGTCAAGTGAAATCATAGCTTTATAAGTGGATAAGCTGTTGAACAATAAATAGGACCTTCAAAAAATTTGGGACGGAACTTGAGAAGAGGGCCAATAAAAAAACTCATATCCTTTTTAATTAATTTAATTTGATATTCTGTAGATATTGTAGCATATTTTAGTTTATAACTGTATATATGTTTAGTTTATAATTGTATATTTTAGTACTTTAGCGTAGATAGTATGGAGTTGGAGGCGGGAACGGATCCCCCGGATCCGAATATTACTGAGGAGACAACTGATACGACTAACTCAAGGTTTAGCCAACCAATATTTTTCTGTGATGAGTTCGACCTTTCCAACGTATCTGAATTTGTCAACGTTAAATCGAAGAAATCCCAAAAAAAGAAACAACTTGTTAATTCTTTTAAACCAAAGATCTCGGACAAACAACTTTCGTTGCGCCCGCTGCAGCAGGCTTTGGCGGGAAATCTTGCAAATAACGTAAATAAGCTTATAGTGCCTCCTCGCCAAATTGTACAGACCTCACCAAAGCCTACTTCAGCGAGTCCTTCTATGACACCATCCGAGACCCCAATGGCTGACTCTGTTTACAGAAAAAAATACACTGAACAGGATCCTGGTCCATATATGGTCCATGTTACTTTAATCTCAGATTCTAATAGTACTACATCACTGCACCCACTTAAATTTGGAAATTTTCTAAAGAAAAGCAATCTTGGTAATATCTTACAGGATGGAATTAAACGAGTAGGTCGTAATCGCCTGGCAATAACTTTTAAAACACATAGTGATGCCAATATTTTCATATCCAACATGTCTATGAATCCATTGTATAATGTAGTGATTCCTACATATAATATATGTAAAATGGGTTTGATAAAGGGTATCCCTCAGGAGTGGACTCATGAGGACATTGTAGACAATCTGCAAATCCCAGAAGGCTATGGACAAATTATCAAATCTCGTAGATTAAACAGGAAGTCTGTCAACTCAGATGGAACTTCATGGATTCCTACTCAAACTGTGGTCTTGACTTTTGACGGACAGTCTCTTCCCTCTAGAGTGTATTCCTTTTTTTCAAGTATTCCAGTTGAACAGTATATTTATCCAACGGTACAATGTTTCAATTGTTGTCGCTTTGGACACACTCGTGTTCAATGCAGGAGCAAACCTAGATGTAATAAATGTGCTGGAGAGCACAGCGGACTGGCTTGTAATACTGAGACTTTTTCTTGTGTTAACTGTAGAGGTGAACATATGGCTACAAACAAATCTTGCCCTGAGTTTAGTAGACAAACAAATATTAAAAAACATATGTCTCAAAACCCCATTTCATACCAAGAAGCCTCTAAATTGTTTCCTATTGTAAAGAAATCATATTCGCAAATAACATCATCTATTCCACTATCTGCCCAAAGTTTAAATGATGTAGATAGTTCAAATTCTGTCTCTTACAAAAAAACTGTTATAAAGAAGCCTAAACAGGCATCTATTTTAAATAAGGGTTATGACAAATCAGAATATAAATCATTGATCCGCAGCATTTCATTTGATGAGTCTCAAGGTAAAGTAGGTTCCGCTTTGCAATCCAACAAAGAAAAGGATACACAGTTGCCATCTTCTGACACACTAAATAAATTGTTATCCACACTTATAAATATTATTGCTAATTCAGAACTACCAGAACACGTTGCTCTTTCACTTATAAATAATATTTCACTATCAATTTTCAATATTTTTAAATATGGACAGAGTCCTCCAGTGGAACTGTAAAAGCATAGTTCCTAAAAAACATGAAATTATATCTTTAATTAATTCACATAATATTTTTTTACTAGCCATATCAGAAACTTGGTTAGTTCCAGGTTCCAATTTCCGTATGGCCGGTTTTAATATTCTCAGACATGATAGACATGATGGGTATGGTGGCACAGCCCTTTTAATTCGTAATAATCACAGATTTTCTTCTTTGCCAATTCCAGCTTTTAACTCGGATATTTTACAAGGAGTGGGTGCCCGAGTAGGTGAGGTAACATATCTATCTGTGTACATTTCAGAAAAGGATTTATCTGTTCTGCCTATACTAGACAAAATCATTCAATCATTACCCAAACCAATAGTAGTTCTAGGGGATTTCAACGCTCACCACTTCTTATGGGGAGCACCCAACGATGATGGCATGGGAAATGGCTTAATGGAGATAATAAATGATCATAATCTTTGTGTTCTGAATGATGGGTCCCCCACTCGTCGCCCAGTTCCGGGTCAAGCCCCAAGTTATGTTGATATAACACTTAGTTCAGCCAGTTTGTCTTCACTGTTAAACTGGGAATGTTTAACGCTGTCCTGTGGCAGTGATCATTATCCCTTATTAATTTCCTTGCCCTCTGGTAAAACAGGCACTTTTAATCCACTACCGCCGTTATTTAAGTTCAGATTAAATAACTATGATTGGGAACTGTTTAGTCAAGAAGTCGAATCGAAAATTATGTCCCTTCCAAGTTTATCTACTCTTGATGATTATAACAACATAAACAAGGCGTATGATAACCTTATTACGGCATACTTAGCAGCTGCAGATAAACATATCCCCAAAAAGAATGTTGCCCATAAGAAAATATCTTCTCCCCCATGGTGGGACAAAGAATGTACAGAAGCTGTCAATAAAAGAAATGATGCAGAAAAACTTAATAAGCAATGTTTGACCATGCATAGTTATTTATTTTATAAAAATGTTGAAGCGGCCACTAAAAGGCTTCTTCGGAAAAAGAAAAAAGAGGGATGGAAAAGATTTTGTTCCAAGCTTTCGCCTGATTCGCCATCCTCCCTAATCTGGAAAAATATAAGAATGTTTAGATCTTCTTTTATAGCCCCATCTAGAAATTATACATCGCAAGAATGGATTAATCCTTTTTTGGACAATATCGCACCCACTATGGTTCCTAAGTTTGACCAATTGCCTTATACATACTCTTATATATCAGATAACTCTAATATTAATAATAACTTAGCGTGTTCATTTTCTTTGCCGGAACTTCAATTAGTATTGAACCGGTTATCAGACTCCACTCCAGGATGTGATGGTATTCCTTACTCTTTCTTAATTAATTCAAAACCCTATCATATTTACTGAATTTAATTAATTCTATAATAGACACTGGTATAATACCTTCTTCCTGGAAACATCAAATTATAATACCTATATTAAAGCCTAACAAAGATTCAAATAATCCTTTATCTTATAGACCTGTAGCGTTATCATCTGTTTTGGTAAAATTAGCAGAACATTTAATTAAACAAAGATTTGAGTGGTACGTAGAACATAACAATCTTTTGCCTTGCTCTCAATATGGGTTCAGAAGAGGTAAAGGTGTGTCCGATAGCCATGCCATTTTTGCAACAGACATTTTTTTGTCTTTTTCGAAATCTGAATCGGTTGTAGGAGCCTTTTTAGATATTCAAAGCGCGTATGATAATGTAAACTTAATTAAATTAAAAGAAAAAATGTCGGATTTAAAATTACCATTAAAATTTATTGATTTCATTTTTAATTTATATACTGGAAGGACTATTTCTTTACATATACCTGGTTTTGAGGACAAAATAAGAAAAATTTGGAAAGGTATCCCTCAGGGTTCTGTTCTAAGTCCTCTATTATATGACATTTATACTTTCGATCTCCATTTGAGTGTTGATCCTTCCTGTTCCATCTTACAATATGCAGATGATGTCTTAGTTTACTCTGCTAACCGTGATATTAAAATAGCAGCGGAAACTCTTAACGATTCATTAAACAAGTTATCATTGTGGCTCTCTGCCCAAAATCTTTCGTTATCTAAATCTAAAAGTCTCATAGTTGTTTTACGCGGAAAAGAAAAGTTCCCACCGTAAATATTTCTGTTGATGGAGAACGAATACCAGTGGTTAAAGAGGCGAAATTTCTTGGTCGCATTTTTGATTCTAGTATGAACGGTAACGCTCATATCAACGACATTGTAAGAAAATGTGAGAAAAACATAAATATTATGAGAGCTGTAAGTGGCGTTTGGTGGGGGTCTCATCCTGGTGTACTTAGGTTAATGTATAATGCTTTGGTACGTAGTATATTAGACTTTGGCTCCATAACTTTTTGTCTTGAAAACAAACAACCTCTACATAAATTAGATTTATTACAACATAAAAGTCTCAGGATCGTTATTGGAGCCATGAATAGTACTCCAATAAATGCTTTACAAATAGAATGTTCTGAACCGCCGCTATCTTTGCGTAGACAATACCTTTCTGATAGATTTATATTTAAAATTCAACAATATCATGGACACCCCTTAATTTTGAAACTACAAAATCTTTGTGAAGTTATTAATGGACGAAATGCTTTCTGGCGTAACAGGAAAATCCCTTACTTAGTTTCTAGCTATAGAAGATTTTTAGAACTACGTTGTTCAATTCATAAATTTCAATGCCACTCAACTTTTTCATATGATTACGAGACTTTAATGTTTGTACCCGATATCAAGTTATCAATAGATATCCAAAAAGGATCAAGCTCGGCAAACTCAAAATTAGCCTCCTTTATTAAAAACTTAGAACCTAAATCGGAGGATTTCTATACTGACGCGTCTAAATCCGTTTCCTCGGATGAAAAAAGCGTAGGAGCTGCTTTCTTAAGACTCTCGTCAGGTCATTTTCGTCTTTATAAATATCCACATCTTTCTTCAAACTTTGTTGGAGAAGGCATGGCTGTCCTTGAATGTGTCAAATATATAATTTGCAATAAAATAGAGAATTCATATATATTTTCTGATTCATTGAGCTTTCTTCAGTCTCTTTTATCAAATCCATTTAAAAAGAAACCTCCTTGTCCGCTTTCTCTTGAGGTAAAACTTAAATTAAAAGAATGTCATGATTCAAATTTACGAGTCACATTAGCATGGATTCCTGGCCATTCGGGCATCCAAGGAAATGAATTGGTAGATTATTTAGCTGCTATGGCCGCAAGGCAGGGTAATACATATATTGACAAAGTGTATACTCAAGACCTACTAGAAAAGCCTCGGGAGTATCTTTTAAAAGATTGGAACTCCGAGTGGGAAAAGTCTTGTTTATCAAAAGGTGGACGATATCGTCGTCTTCATATCAAAATTAATTTAAAACCTTGGTTTTCTAAGTTTAATTTCCCAAAAAAAGTAACATCTACCATATCGAGATTAAGATTTGGCCATTGTAGTTTACCCAGTCATTTATCGAGAATTGGTGTCGTTGACTCAGATGCTTGTGAACATTGCAATACCAATGGAAACATCGAACATACATTATTTGAATGTGTCAAATACAAATCCAAACCACTTTATGAATTCCTTATAAAATTTCGTGCTCCTCTCCCTTGTGACTCCTACACTATACTTTCCTTTGTTGATTTCAAATATACTAAAGCTCTTATTTCTTTTCTAACCTTCCATAATATTTTATTATAATATCTTTTCTTCTTTACATTACTATATTTTACTATATGTATATATTGCCCTAGTTCCTCCTATACCGCCTATTTCTAAAGTCCCTGCTCCTATCCCTCTACACTGGAATATCATGGCAACTTGACATTTCAAGATGAAGTTACTATGTCGCCTTTGGCTGACTCGACTCTGGCTAAAATAAGCTTCCGAATGAAGTTTGATCGCCATATTGAAGAAAAAAAAAAAAAAAAACAATAAATAGACTTCGACATCATGCGTAACAGTATTTATTTACCCGACTTGAGCAAAGAAGTAGATATACTTTGTTAATTCCTTTGGGTATTTAAGATGTTCATGAATCGGAAGTCTGCTGATCTTCATCAGTGTAACATGAGCGTCGCGGATGTTTTGTCTTTAACGCTAGTACCTACACGGATAAAACTGAAATCCGCTTTGTAAACATCGAATACCTGCCTACAACGAGTGGTTAACTACTAAGAATGTATTCGAGAAATTTTGATTTATAATGATTAGGGTGAACGATGATTTTTATGTCAGTAGTTAACCGTCTGTTGGTTTTTTTTTTTCCTACCTATACAGATAGCCTTGAGAGGCTATTTCAGTTTCGCCCTAACGTTTGTAGGTGAGCTCGCGGGGCTCAACCGGAGAGTTGCTAACACTTACCCTAGCAAGAGCAGTGCTTCGCAGAATCTACCACCGGATCGGAAATGCGACCCACTGAGAAGATCCGGCGAGAAACTCAGTGGGCTGTGTCTATGGGTTAGTTCGCTTGTCGAGCCCTTCGTCGCAAGCGACGGGTTCGACGAGGACGGTGACCGGAATCGTCTGTTGGGTACTATGCTTGCGAACGTCTAAACATTGCAAGGATGTTTATACTTACTTATATGGCTTTATGATTATCTAATCGAAAAAGTATTTTTTTATTATTATTACGTTCAACATAAGTTGTACTCACGTAACAGATCATATTGGGGAATCCACTTCACTTTCAGTACGTTTCCTACAAGGGTGCCTTCCTCAGCGCTATCTTCATATTTCCAGATAACTCTCTGCTTCAGTTTGGAAAGAGTTTTCATTATAATATCCTCCTTGTACTTGGGTAACGTAGATGTCTTGATTAAGGACCCAAAACTAAATAAAACTACACCGTGTTCAGACTCGTTTAAGAAACGTTCGAAGAACTGAAAAACAAAAGAAAAGCAGTATGTTAATACTAATTGATTTGATAGTTTTTTTTTTGGGCAGACGCACTCACAGCTTCCTAGTACTGGAGCCTATAGACACGACCAGATTGTGACCACTCTTTTACCCACAGACACAGCCCACTGAGTTTCTCGCCGGATCTTCTCAGTGGGTCGCGTTTCCGACCCGGTGGTAGATTCTGCGAAGCACTGCTCTTGCTATGGTCAGTGTTAGCAACTCTCCGGTTTGAGCCCCGTGAGCTCACCTACACACGCTAGGGTAAGCTGAAATAGTCTCTCAAGGCTATCAGCATAGGAATAAAAAAATAATAAAAAAAGACCTTGAAGCACAAGGTCTCTCACTCTTCAAACCGGAATGCTTGATTGTTTCACGGCAGAAATAGGCAGCAGGTACCCACAGTAATACGCATGTTTTTATTTTTCCAGCTTTGCTTTTACGTTACGAAACTTGGTCGGTCAGTAGTCAAAGCTACTAATGGCAATTGGCAAAGACAAATGTATTATTTTTAATTATTCGATTAGTATTTAGATCTCTTACAGAAGAAGGGCGATGACTCCGCTGAACAATAAAACATTCAGCATTCATCATTCAGTTATTATTAAGTCTCGTATTAATTCTATAAATATTACAGAATGCAATGACATCGCGTCTGTACTTATTGCTTTTATTAAGGTCAATAACCTAGCTACCGGCGACCGATTTTCCGATATTAACGAATTGAACTGTATTGTCTATTTTCTATTTGCCTTTTATATGCCGATAATAATATGTAAATAGTATGTAGGTATGTATGTATCGCAACCTCATTTAAATAAGGTTAAGTATAGGGATATTAAGAATCGATTACTAGTTACAGAAGTTAATCTGTGGTACAGGCGACGACAATCTTGCTTGGACAGGTTCATTGACACTTGATCGTTAACAATTTGAAACATGTATTTATTTGAAAATACAATCCATGCATAGTTTTATTTATTTATTGTTTATATGGGTGGACGAGCTCACAGCCCACCTGGTGTTAAGTGGTTACTGGAGCCCATAGACATCTACAACGTTAATGCGCCACCCACCTTGAGATATAAGTTCTAAGGTCTCAAGTATAGTTACAACGACTGCCCCACCCTTCAAACCGAAACGCATTACTGCTTCACGGCAGAAGTAGGCAGGGGGGTGGCGGACTCACAAGAGGTCCTACCACCAGTAATTACACAAATTATAATTTTGCGGGTTTGATTTTTATTACACGATGTTATTCCTTCACCGTGGAAGTTAATCGTGAACATTTTGTTGAGTACCTACGTATATCATTAGAAAATTATTATTATTATTTAAAATATAATATCCAAATATTACTAAACAACAAATGTTGAATATTTTGACGTGTGTGTGTGGCCTCACCATACGGTTTACTTAGTCTGCCATTAGAACAATAATGTTGATAGTGATTTTCTTGATTTTTCGTATCACTGACTAAGCTTATTAAATACCGTTTGAAAGCTTTCGCTGCTCCATTAAGCGGGACCGTTGCGGAAAATAAATAAAAACATTTACCGTTCAAAGCTCTATACAGTCATGGTCAATTTAAAAAATTCAAGATCACTGTTAATTACGGTTGTTAGAGATCTTTACATTATTATTACGTAGTTTTAATATCATTACAGAATTATCGAAGATTTTATCACTAAATACTGAATTGGTACAGTTTTATTTTAGTAGAAATTATGGACAGCTTAGCTTAAACCAACGTATGTGAATTACCAAATTCGTCCGAACAACAATCCATAGACAAAACTATAATAGATTAATGCGCCATTTTCTTTAGGACTTGGCACAGCAGTATCAGTTAGATTGGAAGAATATCAATTCTACTCGTGAAATTATAGTGTATGATTTCTCCGCGGGCTTCACAATAGATTGTTATGATAAGTGAGAATTATTATAGATACTTGGTGTTCGATTTCTGTGTGTACTTGCGTACTTGTTCTTTATGTATTCCGATTTAAGCAATAAAAAAGAAAAAAAAGATAATTTGTATTGAGCGCTTGGATGTAGGTACTAGTTAGTATTCATTTTTGTATTTCTGATATGCATAACATACGAGAAAACCCGTTTTTTCGGGCCGGGGCCGAACCTCCTACGAGGTCACCGCGCCTAGGGGGAGCGCGTGGTATGTGGAACTGGTCCGCGGCTGCGATCCGCGAGCCGGGACGTTTTCAGGACCCTACCCACTAAACGACTCCCCTGCACTCTTCGTCCATGCGTCCGATGTCATCTGAGGCCAGAACCCGGATGAGATAAGGGGGTTACCGCGGTCAACACTACAACCAGACGGCGCAGCTCACCCCAAGGACGCACCGACGACGCGGAACCTTCAAGACGAGTCGAAGGTTCTGAAACGTCAGTTGTCTCGGGACGGCAGCCCGTCAGGCCGCCCAGACGGTGCCACTGGTTTCCCGGAAGACCCCGCTGGATCAGAACCAGCCAGGACGCGTTACACCGCCAACCGGTTGGTCTTTTATTTTATTTCTCCGTGGCAGCGCGCTAGTGCTGGTAGCGCGCCGCGCGGCCTCAACCCCTTCAGGTCGCCCCTTTACCTTCACCGGGGGGAAGCCGCCACCTACAGGGATAGGAGAAAACCCTAGCTTTTTATCTGGGTCGTGTAAAAATATATTTAATAGACTAAGTACATAGTTCTCAGTACGGTTTATAGTTTTATTCATTTCCCGATACTATACGGCTATTTCAAATGCTTGAACATATACATAAATATTATATTAATATGTACAAATTTCGAATTACTTATAATTTTAACCATCACGGACAACTAATGTTTTATTTTTAAATGCTGTTAAATAATTAATATTTTCTTGAAATACCACATGAAGCGCAAGTTCTGAGTAAACTGAAGGCTGATAGAATTTTAATAAGCTTTGTCACATTGTTCTTAGTTGTTCATTTAGTGAAGTTCAACGCCTGTCTGTAGCTGTCTGTCTGTAAGTCTGTAACTGTCTGTCTGTAAGTCTGTAACTGTCTGTCTGTAAGTCTGTAACTGTCATGTCACCACTACAACCGTTGTGAAATCTCCCTCGTGAAAAAATAAAAAATCATGTGTCAAGTTTTATGTCATTGTTTGTTTGTTTGTTTGGATTGTAGTTTAATATAATGTGTATTATCGATGTCGTAGATTGTCAGAGAAGTTCACTTACCACTATCACATAACTATTAAGTAACAAAATTTGTGGAGTCTTTTAGATTGTGTGTCCCATAGGAACACCACCACCCATCTTGAGACACAAGGTCCAAGCCTCAACTGTCTAATATGTTGTTGCTAAGAGAATCAGCAGCTTATCTTCAGCTGCAATTGTTACGAATAATGTCTTAAAGAATGCATATTGTTCAAGATTATTAGTCGTTAAAAAGTCAATTTTACTAACTATTGTTGTCGACTAGTGAGGATGTCGCGTCACCTTGACTGTAATCGAGTTTGTGAGCGAGTGTTCACTCACGTGTAAGTTAAAGTTATAAATAAATTATTGTTGGCAGAGCGTAATGTGGAACGCATACATCGGTTCTATCATTCGAGTTACTACCCCCAGCCTTGTATTCTTCAAACGAGTCTTATGGAGAGTATTAAGCGGTAGGCAGCGGCTTGGCTCTGCCCCTGGCATTGCTGAAGTCCATGGGCGACGGTAACCACTCACCATCAGGTGGGCCGTATGCCCGTCTGCCTACAAAGGCAATAAAAAAAAAGCCCTATAAATAATGCCGTATTATACTGAAAAGTTCTGTTAGTACCCAAGAATGCCGGTGCATATATTCTTCAAGAAGTTTGCGAACAAAGCTTGAATTGAGGAATGCCAGGAAAGCAGTGACGTCTATAAGTTGTACAAAAAGACTAGATTTTCTAGTATTTCTTAGATCTCTACGACTCGGTACTTAAAATGAGGTAACGCAGAATAGCTGTACCGAAGATTCTTTCGCAAAGCAGCTGCCCTTGAGTCGTTAGGTCTCCTCCGAAGATGGTCGGGAGCCCGTGTTCGCTCACCTATCCTGGTGAAACTGGTAAGGCCTTCGGGCTACCAGTAATCCTTCTTTCAAAAAAAAGCTGTACTGCCAGTAAATCATACAAAACTAACGCTTTTAGTGCATTTTACAAATTGGTAGATAATAAAATAAAGACAGTATTGAGTTTTATCGACATGTTGTCCGTCCGCTGAAAGGATACCTTCCTGACGCAAACTCTCTTGCCTTACTAACAAATGATTATTATTGAAATATGAAATAATAGAATAAAATTTGGTGTTAGATAGATCGCAGTCTTTTCGCGGCCAGACAGTATTATTCGAACATAGACAGGAGATTAAACAGTGGTCCCGACACGCTTAGTCTCGCTTCGCCTGTATGAATCAGTCTGAATGTTCTGGAAACATACAAATTAATTTCTCTTACTTTTTATTGGGTGATAAATACGACAGATCGCGTTGCTTAGGCGATGAAGATGGATTTTTTTAGGGATCTCCCTTAAAGAAGCAGTTTAATTTCAATTTTTAATATTAGACATCTTATGATAAGATTTCTAAAACTTATTTTTCCAGTCAATAGTAAATGAGCACGTGTCGTTCCGGGATGTTAAAATCAAACAGATTCTCTCATTAAAGAGTTTTTGAAGATCGAAATGTCATAGTATCGTGTAGGACATTAGAATCTTATTTCATTTTGTTTGTTTTATTTAGTACCTACTACAATAACGTCACTCGGTTTTTTTTAAACTACATATAATTATATCAATCGTGTGTAGAACTTCTAAAAAACAAGACTTCATAATGAAACAGGAAAGACGAAACGTATTGGTGCTGACTAATGTATCGGGAAATTCAATACTCATTTATGTGGTTACTGGCACATGAGGAACTTAACAAAACGTAAAATAAAAAGAAAAAAGAAAAAATGTGTGCAATTCACACGTGGTAGAAGTGAAACCTTACAAAATTAAAATACAAGTATCCTAAACGTCTTAAGTTTAAGTAAAATTTTGTCATTAGTAAATAATTGTAAGGTAGCGCCCTCTGTGAATTGATATTTTAATTTCACGTATAATCCTAAATTAAAATTCACTACAAGAGCTTTCATACACACGTTAGTATTAAAAAATCTCACAGATGGCGCTGTATTAAATAGTATGTATATTTCTGTCTCATTCTTTGTTGCATCCGGTTTGAAATCACAACGATTCTAAAGAAGTTTTCACTTCAAAAAGTTTTTATATAAAATCTTTCAACTCATATCACGTCGTATGTGTTTTATCGGTACCTGTACGTGTTCATAGCGCATCTGGTGTTAAGCAGTGGTCGCAGCCCGTAAAAATAACAACGTAAACGCGCCACCGATACGAGACGTCTCAAAAGGTCTTATCGTCATTAGTAATATTTATTTGTGTTAACATATTACAATGATGCTTTGCTTTATCATTAACAGATGTAAATAACATTATTTATATAGTACTTACACATATTACGTTGAAGTGATTAATAATACATTTAATATACCTATGTAATTGCTATATTGTACTCGCATTGATATGGTTTTTATTGTCCTTATAGGTAGAAGAGGCCGAGAAGGGGTTCCGATCGATGGTACAGAAGAAAGTAACGATAGCGAGTAAAAGAAAATTAACGAAATTCTACCCTAGTATATATTAAATCGCATGTAATAACGATATTATTATGGATTGGAAATAAATGGGTTTTATTATTATTATTTTTGTATTGTGTTTTTCGAAATACTTAAGATATTTCGGTATAATGAATATCACGGGCCTATGCCAAGTGAGCTTCATTTTCTACTTGCAGAATATTTAAGTCTTCCTGCAAGAATTGACGGACTATACGGCATGTGTTTAATATTGCGGCTTTTTTCATGGTCATGTACGTGTTCTCTGCTATGTCTAATATTTTTAAAGATTGGAGTAGGTGTTTAGGTATAACGCCTGTACTGGATAGCACCAGTGGTACAATGTAGACTTTGTTAATTTTCCAGGTTCTTATTATTATTATTATAGGTAGAAGAACATACGGCACGCCTGATTGCGACTGGTAACCGTAGTCGTGGACGTGAGTAATGTCAGAGGCAGAACCAAACTGCTGTGTATTCTCCACAAGCCTCGTTTGAAGAAGGACATGTCATAGCGCTCGCGAAACACCGTGGACTGGACACACTTGATTCTGGATGGTGCATAGCAGAAAATAACTCTGGAAACGCACTGTGGATGAACGCGTGGTTCTAGATAATTATGGATGAACTATTCTCCGGTTTCGGATGACAATGTCGCGGTCATGACTGACGCGGTGGTTGCGAGAATGAGTCGTAAAAGTACTTATAGTTATATCTACAGCTCGCTAAAACCGCACAAAATTCTATATAAACATATTTGTTTTTCTATTTCCTAGTTCGAATAAATATGACACAAATGGTATGCACGTAAATAAAAATAATAATAAAAACTGAATATGGGTCTTCTGCGATACAGGTTGAGCTTGACAGACTAGAAAACGGTATTTGTAAATTTGTTCGAGATTAAATATTGTTATTCTTATTGTGAACGAACGTGATGTGAGTCCAACGCGTGTACTACTTCCTCTCCTACTTATTTTCTATCTATTTCTTCTGTCTATTTTTTTTTATCTATTTTCTATCTATTCTATTTTCTATCCTACTTATTTTTATTGTGGAGAAATAACGCTGTTTCGAAAAGGAGGATAACTTTTAGACAACGTTACTGAGTCTTCGATCGTAAGCATAGCATAATGACATTCAAGCTCTGATGAGTTCAGAATCTACTCAACAATTAGTCCAACAAAAAATAATTTCATACCCGCAACAGCTTTTATTTATAACTGTATTTATACTATTATGACTTCTGTCTTCAGTTTGATATTAACTTTACTGCAAATATCGTGAAAAAATCAGTTCTGGTAACGGCCTAACCTGAGTAAGGCGTCAGTATTCGCGAGCATAGCTATCACAACTTTACCAAATAGCCCTGTGATAAATTTTGCAGGCTTAGATAATAATACATTCCTTGTAATCTTCGTTCAATTACAATAAATAATAAATAGCTGGGAACTAATCACGGTCATCCGGCCCCAATTTAGGATTATAGACTTAATGAGGAGGTACAAATACCTCCCGATCGGATCCTCCCGATCCACTAACGGTGCTTTCAGGTACCCCAAGCACCGGTCATCGCTCTCGTCGAACCCGTCGCTTGCGACGAAGGGCTCGGCGAGTAAATTAACCCACAGACACAGTCTACAGAGTTTCTCGCCGGATCTCCTCATTGGGTCGCGTTTCCGATCCGGTGGTAGATTCTGCGAAGCACTGCTCTTGCTAGGGTCAGTGTCAGCAACGACGTCGGAGACCCGTGAGCTCATCTACTAGTTCGTTGAATCTAGAATCCCCTCGAGGTTACTAGAATAGGTAGGAGAAAAAAGAAGGAGGAGGTGTCATGGGTACTAGAGACTTATAAAATGCTTCTATGTAATTAAATATATACATAGATAATAAACACCCAGCCAAACACTAAAGAAACCTGTTCATCACACAATGTTTTCCCGAAGTGGGGATCGAACCCACGACCCACGGTGCAACATTTAGGGGCACTAACCACTACACCACGAATCAGCAATTAAACTACCGCGTCTTTGGTATTTACCTTGCTTACATTACTTGTATTTTTGTATCACACTGCATCGTAATATAACTTTGTGCTTAGAGTCTATAATACTCACTTCTGGTATGGGCTTTCTTTTGTGATCCAAATGCATGCCACCCACTTCTACTACACCGGGCAATAAAGGTCTGACACCATTGAAACTGTGGTGCACGTTAACAAACATTAATGTCGTATTCCTCGCTAATTCTTCGAGGTCAACGATCTTTCTACCGTAATGGTTCTCAATTATTTCTTTCTCCTTCAATTGGATCGCGTAACGAAACCACAGCTTGTAGTAAATATTTAAAACTGTATTCTTCAATCTTTGCACGAACGACATAGGGGTAGTAAAGGCAGAAGTGACTATAGGTACGTATGATGGATTATCTGATACCCCAATACGACTCGGAGACCAATCCATTAACGAGCTTGATAATAAGGCTATAATTGGCGCTTTCTGATCGTATATATGTGCCAGGCCCAGCATACAGTCACTATTGAAATTCTCCACTAAAATGACATCGTAATCCTGCTTCAAGATTCGTGCCAAAGGGTCAAAGCCAACTAATTTGGAACACACATCCACGGCCAAATAAGAGAGTGGCTGCAACGCTGTCAATTCTTCATAAATTTTATCCAGTCCCGTCATCTTGAGTATGGAGTTCGAGCTTTCATACCACGACAAATCAATCGTTTCAACTCCTAATTTGGCTAAGCTCTCGAGGCTGATGTTCGTGTAATTTGCTGGGGGATTTTTGACGGGAAAAAATGATACTACAGTAACATGGTGGCCTTTCTCCGCCAGTCTTCTCAATAAAGGGTCGAATACCATTTGATGGCTTTTGCCTGTGTGCGGGAAAAGGCCTAATATTTTCGCGGACGAGACTGCGTGTGCGATCAGCACGATGCACGCGATGTGAGCTCGCATGGCGATGCGTTCCCCACTGAGTTTACTGAAGCACTGATTATAAAGCTAACAGCACTGTTTGTATCTCGGCTGGTCTTGGAAGTACATTCACGAGAAGATACCTACGCTCCGGTCACAAAGTGATCGACTACTGGGCGACGCGACGTTTATTTTCAGCTTGTATATTATTACGTGATTAATGCGTGTAGGTACAGTTACGTATCGCAATAGTCACATCTTATTCTATTGTAACGTGGTTTTCTAAAAATAGGCTATTTATTTTAAACATTCGTATGTGTATTTATTTGTATGTAATTTATTCATAATTCATATTCATATTTATTCATAAAAAGTTACACTTTCATTTAAGTCATGCCGAGTATGGTATGTAAGTAAGTTAATGTATATATATGTATATATATATATAATGTATGTATGTAAGTATGTTCGATTGGTATTATCTCTGCGACTCATTCGAGAGCAGCTTCGGGCTTCGAGACAGTGCAAGTTTTCAATTATTTTTTTTTAAATGTGGTTTGTGTTTTGTTTAGAAAAAACGTATACCCGTACTTACCTATTTCTGCCGTGAAGCAGTAATGCGTTTCGGTTTGAAGGGTGGGTCAGCCGTCGTAATTATATTGAGACCTTAGGACTCATATCTCACGGTGGTTGGCGGCGTTTACGTTGTAGATGTCTATGGGTTCCGGTGTCCACTTAACACCAGGTGGGCTGTGAGCTCGTCCACCCATCTATGAAATAAAAATAAAATAAAATAAACCTGCGTATATTTTTAATACCACAAGATGTTATTCCTTCATCGTGGAAGTCATTCGTGAATTAAATAATTCATTCGTGAGTGAAGGATGTATTTTATTAGAAAAATTGGTATCTGTCTGCGATATTTGAATACGAGTACTCACATCAGGCTCGTTATCTTTTAGGATACGACGAATTTATCAGTATCAGGAGTCGACGAAGTCCGAAGTAAATTTGGAAAGATGCCATAAACAAATATTCATATCAATTAAGTCAAGTCATTGCACATCCACGAGTGTACATATAGTGATTTACGTTTGATACCGACTTAGTCAATATTACGTATTTTAAAATACTGATGAAACATATCATATTATATTGCAGTCTGTAACCTACTTATCTGGCCGGGTTATAAGTTCTGTCGCGAACACTTCATATAATAATTAATTAACACGTTTTACGAATGAAAACAAACGTAATTGAATGTAGATTTAAATTTTGTTATTCCATCCGTACTTTCTGATTTACGTATATAAAAAGGTCCTAAATCCTAAATCATTACATTACATATATAAAAATAGGGCCAATTCCCATATATAATTTGATTAATTATTTACCTGATTATTTAATTTTTAACTATTTTCTTTTAATATTAATAATTAATTGATATGAGTCAACTGTAAGAGAGAGAGATAGAGAGACAGAGAACTCAATATATCCTAATACATGTCTCACTCAGTCTCATGCGCGTGGATAATGCCCTCGCGCTCTTACCCACAGATATAATAAATTGAATTTAGGGGATGATTGGCCCTTTAAAGTGTCTGCAAAGCAATTCGGCCGACGGAAAGTGTCTGGGAGTATTGGCGACTTATTTTTAAGGATATTGCCTAAAATATACGTAAAAACCAGCTTTCAGAAAATACGTGAAGTAGGTCATGATTTTATGTACCTTGAGTACCTGATACCTGAAAATTGGCCGTCTAAGCAAGGTAGCAGGTAGGCATGCGTTCTTAGTACATACTAACACTACGCAATCGGCCACATTTCATTCGTCAGAAAATACGTGACGTCTGGGGGCCCTGGGATCTTGGACTACAAGTTTGTTAACTTGCCCGTAGATTCGGTTTTCTCCTTGCCGTAACGAGACGTCGTGTCGAGCAACGCTAACATCTTGTTTGACAAACACCCCCATACACGTTCAAATTTGTTTGTCAAACACGCCGTCAATCAAATTTCCATCAAACACGTCAGACACGTAGACTGTTTGACAAACGCGTCAAACAAAGCTGCATAGTACTGCATACTGTCAAATAATTTGAAAAACACGTAAAATTTGACAAACAATTTGATCGTTTACGAGCTTTAGATCCTATAGGTCATTCGTATCTTGTCGAATTTAAAATTTAATTAAAGCGTACAAATTGAATATGTAGGTACTTTATGGGTAAGTAGTACGTTTACCGTATAACGTTCGAAAATGTAGGGTAGTCAGAGGTAAGGCGGTGTTGTTTACAGCTTGAAGCCAAACGTTATCGCCTCAAACTACAAATTCAAGAATCGGAATTGCGACCCACTGAGAAGATCCTACGAGGAACTCAGCGGGCAGATGCTATTAGCTAAGTAGCCCGGCGAATTATACGAAGCGCTCGACGAGTACGTCGACTTGTGAAATCCTAGCGTTAGATTCAAAAGTTAACAATAAATGTAAATGAATAGAGTGGGTCGATTGTAATTAAGCCACACATGAGCCGGATCAGGGGCATAACTCGCGGCAGCCATAAGGCCTTACATCGCTGTATCCGACGCGGATTTTAAGTGTTTCGTGGTGTGTTCAAAGTCCAAATTGTTGTTCCTCATGAACCACAGCGCCCCGACGGCTATCCTGCAGAAACAGGACTGAAGTGATTGAAGGGATTCAATGTGGGTGCGATCCGCATGAGCGAAAAGACTTGCATAGCTCATAATGGGACGGAGCCCAGTCCTGCTCCCTGTTGATTGTCTCTGTTGATGTTAATCTCTGAGCTTAGCAAGCTGTTCGTCTCACTCTTAAGTCAACTAATTTAGCGCCCTTCTGATCTGTCATATTTTGCATTAATGTAAAGTTTGCTAGTGTAACGATTTAAATGAATAAGCAAGACGATAAAGTTGCAGAAGTATAATAATCATAATTGGCGTTTAACGTAGCATAATCTATGGGCTGTACTCCTTTGGTGTAGACAAAAAACCTTTGAATAATATCATCTTCTTAAGCTGGCACGACAATTTTATTATCAGTAGAATATCCGTTTAAATGATTATGACCGGTATTCTAAATTAAAACTAAACAGGAATAAGATAAAGAAAGTTCCAACTAAACATTATAATATATAACGTAATAAATTGTGATACACTTAGAATATAATAAGTAATGTAAGTAACACTTCTGGGAAAATTAGTTATGTAGTGAAACAGTATTTGAGTTTATATCACAAAATAACGGTCGAAACGTTTTTGATAAATCATTTTGAGTCTAAGCTATTTTAAGTACTTTTGAAGTCGAAACCAGGATAGTATTACTTTAATTTACGAAGAAAATAACACTCATATGACCCCCATATTAATTGATTTCAAATTGAGATAGGTCCACGATGTTAATAGTATTATTTTTAGCTATGTATTTGTTGTATGTATTCAGTTTAGATTAATGTATACTTGTTTAATATATACAGTCAAACCTGGGTAAGTGAGAACTGGATAAGTGAGAAAACTCTATAAGTGAGAGTAATAGCCAGGACCCGTCATTTTAAGCTCCCAAAACCTCTATTAGCGAGAAACAGAAACCTCTGTAAGAGAGAGTCGTTTTCCCCTCATGGACCTCCATAAGTGAGACAGCTATACTATACCTCTATAAGCGACAGTCGAGCTTTATTTATTTATATTATTTAGGAGGAACAAATGAAAAAACAAATTACAAATTGAACATCTGCTATTTTATGAATCATTTTTAACTTTCGTGGAACTTCCTACCATTGTTTTTGTATTGTTTTCTCGTCAATATTGAATATTCTATTTCGTGGAACTAAATAACGTTGTTATTTTATCGTATGCTTTTCGAATGGACACGTGTGCCTGTGTACCGTCCTGTTTGTCGAACTTACTCAGTTTATCGTTAATCAATTGCGAAGGAAAGTTCTGTTCTGCATCATGTCAAAACGGAAAATTAAAGTACTGTCATTAAGTGATAAACTTAAAATAGTTAATGCGTTTGAATCCGGAAAATCGCGAAATGAAGTTCAGAGGGTGCATTAAGGAGAAACTCGGGTTAGTGAGAAACCTCTATAAGCGAGAATAAGATTGTGCTCCCTTGAACTCTCGCTTATCCAGGTTTGACTGTATCTCCTATTCGGTTTCAGGTTTGGTTGTATCACACACCCTGTATTTGTTGCATTTACAAATAATTTATCACGGAAGAATCCGTAGGACACCTTATCGGCCATTTACACGTTTCCAATGCACAAACAAGTAGGTACATTTGTTTGTTTGCTCGGTGCGGTCGTGCTTTATTTGTCTGATCTAGTTGAAACTCTGTATCTTTAAAATGTATTTTGCGCTGCTCAGATAAAATTGTTGTACCTATAAGTCTCAAAGAATTTGGTATAGTAATTATATCAATCAGCTGGGTTGTGAGCTCGTCCAACGATATCTATATATATATATATATATATATATAGATACGAACAGCAATTCATTTATTTATATATATATATATATATATAGTTAGTCTCGCTAAAACTCGAGAACGGCTGGACCGATTTGGCTAATTGTGGTGTTCAATTATTCGTTCGGAAGTCCAGAGAAGGTTTAAAAGTTAGATAAATATGAAAATGATCAGAATTATATAAAAATAACAATTTTGTTTTTCCTTTGATGTGTCCCCCGTCGGTCTTTTATTTATCGATTGAGGCACTACGAAGTCTGCCGGGTCAGCTAGTAAGCAATAAAAATAATACCTACCTTAACAATAGCATATCAGATAAGTCAAAGCGTAATACATAGGAAATATAATAGATGCTTCAATAATTAAGTTCATTCGCTTACTTGTGATATAGGTCTCCTTGTTTTATCCAAGTGCATGCCGCCTACTTCCACGATACCAGGGATTAAAGGTCGAACACCGTTCAAACTGTGGTGCGTGTTCACTAACATCAAAGACACATTCTTCGCCAGCTCTTGAAGATCGGGTATCTTTCTACCGAAATGTTCCTCAATTATTTTTTGTTCTTTAAGCTGAATCGCGTATCGGAACCAGACTTTGAAATATACATTAAGCACGGCGTTCTCTAATCTTTGTAGGAATGTCATTGGGGTGGTAAATATTGAACTGACAATTGGCACGTATGACGGATTATCCGTTACTCCAAATCGGTCCGGAGCCCAGTACATTGCAGTGCTCGACGACAGATAAACTATAGGCGCTTTCTGTCCATAAACATGTGCGAGACCTAGCATGGAGTCGCTGTTGAAATTTTCCATTAATATCACGTCGTATTCTTTCTCAAGTACTTCTGACAAAGGCTTAAAACCCACTAGCTTCGAGCACGTATCTAAAGCGAAGTCTGCCAACGCGTGAATTTCACTAATGTGTGATCGAATTCTGTCCAATCCAGCAAATCGAAGAAAAACGCTGTCTCTCTTATAGATTGACAAGTTAATACTCTCCACTCTGAGTTCGGTGAGTGCTTCCAGGCTGACCGCTTTGTAATGTTCCGGTGGATCGTTCAAGGGAAAGAATGTTACGGCGGTGACATCGTGTCCTCTCTCAGCCAATCTTCGTAACAAAGGATCGTATGCCATTTGATGACTTTTTCCAGTATGAGGGAATAGACCGAGAATTCTAGCCGGCAACACATCTTTTATAAACACGAGCAGAATGTAATGAAATGGCACGGCACGCATAGCGAACTGCGAAGCTCGGAATGATTAGATAAACTGTGTGTAAAATTATATAAAAACGTTAATGCGTAAGAGTGAAGCATCGCGATTTTTTTGTTGGCACACGCGCTGACAAGACAGCGATATTTTCGACACGAATGTTTTCCGTGTATGTGTATTATCTATGTTCCGTGTACTGTAAAATTCAATGAAACGGTAGGTACATAATAAAGGTAGCTATGTAGGTATTATGTAACATCATTTAGTAAATAACATATTTTCTTCATAACAAAAGAGAAGTCAAATGCCATGACGTAACGTTTATGACAGATTTTTTTACTGGTGGTAGGACCTTTTATGAGTCCGCGCGGGTAGGTACCACCGCCTTACCTATTTCTACCGTGAAGCAGTAATGCGTTTCGGTCTGAAGGGTAACGCAACCGTTGTAACTATATTGATATCTTAGAACTTATATCTCAAGGTGGGTGGCGCATTTATGTTGTAGATGTCTATGGGCTCCAGTAACCACTTAACACCAGGTGGGCTGTGATCTCGTCCCCCCATCTAAGCAATAAAAAAAATATCAAGTTTCCATGTTTTGAGGCGTCCATGACCTAATTGACCCGATGCAATATTTAGAATTTATTTATTTATTTATTATTAACATAGAAGTAGAAACACAAGTATAATGTGCATCTGTGCTTGAACTAGGTGATAAAACCTGTATCTCAAGCAGCAGTGCTCCTCGTACAAAGAATACAACAGCTTTACTTCTGATACACAGAAACAGAAAGTTAATAGACAAGAAATACACTGAAATTCATGGTTTACATAAAAGTGACAAAATGTAAGCTTGAAAATATAAAAATTAACAAAAAAATATTGAAATGAATGTATTACTCTGTGTGTAATGAGTCTGAGCATGAGTGAGTGTAAGAGGGTGTGTGTGGGTGAAGTCAAAAATATTAAAAGTTATTTAACAAATTTTCAGTGTCCTCATAGTTAAAATTAAGCAACCAATTGAATATAGAAGTTCTGCATTTCTTACTATTTAGGGGATATATATTAAGTTGTTTATTAATTTTATTATAAAGAGTGGGACCCAAGTAGCAAAAGAACCTATGGATAAATTGAGTTTTAAATCGGATGGTTCTACAGACATTATGATTACGTCGCCTCTGTACTAAATTAGGGTTGTAAAAACAAATGGAATGTTGTTTCAAATTCGTGATGTTCTAATATTAGTAATGATTGATTGCATTGTTGGCTCGCATGGCATATGCTACCTTGCCTATTTCTGCTGGGAACCAGTACGCCCCGTTATATGAAGTGTGGTACAGCAGTTATATTACCAAATCGAGGTTTACACTTCAAGCCTCAAGGTGAGTGACAGCATTCATGACGTAATGTTCATGGGAAAAAACATATCGACACGTTTTTTTCCATTACTTCCTTATCTAGCCATCATAGTTTTTTATTGGAACTTTTCATTAGGACTATTTTTACACGTGTTTGAATTGTAAATTCTCAACGTAACTCGAAAACTAAACACACGTTACGATGCCGCAATGAGTTTCACTCTAGAGTCTATATTATGACATTTTTCGGTTTATAGTTACTGACGAAGATTTATAATTAATACATATTATTTAGATTATCTTTAAAAGGATACTATTTTAATTATTAGTAATAGTTTATAAAAAATACGTGGGGTCCTTTTTTGAGTGTATTAGACGACATCGGGTCCTATTTGGTATGGAGGGTAGAAATAAGGAGCACCATCTTGTATAGGGGACAAGTTGAAAAAGAGTTCACCTGAAAATGGTAAGTAATTGTTTGGAAGACTATGAAATAACGTAATATAACGAAATATCGTTAGTGTAGTAAATGGATATTATATTAATATAAGCAGATTTAAACAAATTAAAATTGATATTTTATTATTCTTCGAGACTTGTGTAATTAAAAAAACGTAATTACGTAAGAATTGTTCCTTTCCTTCTTAATTTAGTATCCTACTCTAATAGTTTATTGCGATTTTTTTAATATCTTTCCACTTGCTACTGTGGCGCCACCTTAATTGGCTCCATCGCAGCGGACACTTTTTAATACACTGATATGGTGCTTCTTACCCTCTTCTTCTACCCTCCATACTATTTGGAATAACACAGCATCGTTACGTGAATGAGTGAATTAATGTATAAACAGTCCCCCACTTTAAGAAATATGGTTGAAGGCTTAATTATAAGTCTTTTTCATATGTATGGTATTACGCATACCTACTACTTTGGGAGATAGCGGCAAAGGGAACATCTTTCACCGAGCCCGTGCTCGGAAATTGTGTATATACAAAACTATCTTGTAAATGTCGTTAGCGAGATTCGAGCATCTGTCAAATATTCTTGCGTTGTATGATAGCTACTGCCACACTACGTAGAACCGCTGCCTTCGCAGAGCGGTATCACAGTGCGTTCGTTACCAGAGATATTCTTTTGCTATGAACCAACGGTCTGTGGAATGAAACTCCCCCACGATGTTTCCTGACAGCCATGAGGTTCGCGGAGAGTACCTACTCAACGGTAGACAGCGGTCTGGCTGTGTCCCTGGCATTGTTGACGGCTAAGAGCGACATAGCCACTCATCATCAAGTGTGAAATATGCTCGTATGCCCATAAAACACAAAAATACTCCTTGTAAATAATATTACAGTAATTAAGAATTTTAATAAAAAAAACAAACCTAAATATTTTAGTCACCTTTTTTTAAAATTATTAAAAAATAATAAAAGGATTTAAAAAAAAATCCGTTCTCTACAACTATATCTTCTTTGTGTATCTCAAATAGTATCAGATTCTGAGCTAAGTTAAAAATTTCAGGCCTCTAACTCTAGTTATTTTTAAATTAATTACTAATTTCGAGCCACGTTGCTCAAAGCGAGCTAGTAAATACGCGGTAGACTATTTAATAAAATATTTTAAGCTTTTTCATTGTGACCGTTAACCTACACATTGGAATAGATATTAGTGTAATTTCTTTTTATCAGTTACACTACCGCTGAAAAATCGGATTATCAATACAACAATCAATCTTAAAATCGATATTAACACAAGAATTGCTACTAAAATCGCTGCTGCAACGTCTAGCAACAAATATTGGTGAAGCGGCAAGTCTCTTGCGGGCGAGTGGAGGGGAGCTCGGTGTCCCCATCGGATGACCCTTTCTGTCCAATAGACGGCCGTGTCCAGCGGGTCGGCTTGTCGGTCGCTCCAAATGTTCGACGCTCTTCGTGCATTCTGAAACAATATTACTGTTACGCCGGTAACAGTAACGCCATTTATCGCCGAATAGTCGAACGAATATCGAAGGATCTAGAAGCACCTAGAACGCTCGAGATGTACACCGCCATCTATTGTCAGATAGCGGAAACTACTACTAGAGAGGTGTGGAATATTCTCGATACTTCTAGGGATGAGGTATCGGCTATTAAAGCGTTGTAGAGATGGCACGCAGTGAGTCAGGACTCGGTCAGGAATCGGAACTACTCGAAGCGCAACAGCGAACGGATCACCTGAACCGAAGCGGTACGTGCGAATTGAGGGTTATAAAGTGTTTGTTGATTGTTTTAAAGTGGTTGTGAAGTGTTTGACACCCGTATCTTTAGACGTTTCGTAAAATAGTCCTCCACTCTTAACTCATCCGATGATGCTTGAGCATTCCCTCGAAACTTACTCGAGTTTGGTATTTTTAGTCGACCATTACAATATTCCTCAACTGTCCTCGAGTGAGGTAATAATGATGAAAATTTGATCAAGCTAGCATCAAACCCATAGAGTTCTGTAGTCTATGGTCATTGTTTAATGTCAAAGTCAAGCTGCCGCTGTCTGTTTGACACTAGATGAACTTGTTTGATGTTTTGGTTGCTGAGTTAATCGTAAATATGTGTGCGTGCGGTAAATCTGAAAGTGTATTATTTATTTACTAACCTATTATTATTTTAGATTTCGGATCCGGCTTTGTATTTTTATTCGCCGCTTTTGTGTGATTTTGGTTGCATCGTGTTGTTGAAGTGCTTTTCCACAACCACCAGTTTATTATTATATAAATAAAACTTATAATCGCATTGACTTTATTTATCAGGTAGTAAGCAAAATATGTCTCTTATGTAGGTAAATAAAATAAAGAGTTTCAAATATCTAACCTCGAACTATTTACTTTATTAATAAATATTATCAAAGTTAAATTATCAAAATATGCGGGAATCATGAACAGATCCAGGCCATTACAACAATATCATATATTTCCATTTGCGGTCCACATACTATTTGGACATTGATAGAAAACCAGCCTTGAGGAACATTCAAGGTACGTCGCGACGTACCTTGACTTGACAGTTCGCCTACTTCACTCCGGTTAGGAAAATTTTCCAAGGACGTTTGAGTGGAGTTTATTTTTACGACTAATCATACCAAAACGCGTGTTGGAGGTTGAGTCGAGTCGAGTTAAGCTCGTGTAAACGACTAAAGATACGGGTGTAAAGATACGGGTGTAAGTGTTCTAAGTGTTGAATACAGTTTTTAGTTGTACTTTGGTGAAATTTTATTTATTCCGAACCCTCAGCGCCGTAACATTACCTTATAAATGAAAGAACTACGCGGCCGTAAAATTAACACACAAAAAGGTGCAATCACTCTATTTCATTATTGAGAGGTCATTTAACTTTTGTTCGTATAGATGTGGTTTCTTTAATTTGCTGCATGTACATAAATGTTACCGCATTTTCAGCTGGAGAATTTGAGACAATGGAGTTCGCATTCTATGCAAAATTATATTCGAATCAACGTTTCGCAATTAGACTCAACAGCAGCATCTTTAATTATTCAAGTCCGCTGACAAGTGACGAGTCAGACTTGCGTGGCTTTTTTTATGGTCCCCCGGTAGTCGAAATTGGACTATAATTAATTGAAATTATAAGTTTGAACACTGTTATCATTTTATTGTAAAAGATTATTATACTTCTATAATCACAGATTTCGCCAAGACTACACTTTAGACAAATATTAATAAAGACAAACCATAATTAATCTATTTTCAATTTGACGACAGTCTTTAACCAATAAGAAAAGCAAACTTTTGTCAAAGACAATAAATAAATAGTATGCATGCGTGTGTGTGTGTCATATACATGGTAGTGTGTATAATGTTTTTTTTATTCAATTAATGTACATATTTTTATGGATAATTTAAAATAATATTAGCATTCTGCACTCCTTCTCTGTATTCTCTATAAGTGTGGGAAATTTCATATGCCTCCGTCCGCGCAGTTTTCGTAAAAAGGGGTACAAAGATTTGCTTCACGTATTAATCTATAGATGCAATGATGAGCGAGCTACGGCTCACCTTCCGTTAAAAGGTTAATGGAACACAGATATCTAGTTGTAATGCCGCCCCTTACTTTAAGATTTTGTCTCAATTTTAAAGAATACCAGCTCTGCCCTTCAAAACGGATCATAGATTCGCGGCGCTACGGCAGTCTGATGTGATTTTTTTTTCCTACCTAATCTGATGATAGCCTTGAGAGGCTATATCAGCGTAACCTTTACTAGTAAGTGAGCTCACGGGGCTCAAACCTGACGTTGCTAACACGAACCCTAGCAAGAGCCGTGTTTCGCAGAATCTACCACCGGATTGGAAACGCGACCCACTGAGAAGATCCGGCGAGAAACTCAGTGGGCTGTGTCTGAGGACTAATTTACTCCTCGAGCCCTTCGTCGCAAGCGACGGGTTCGACGAGAACGATGACCGGTGCTTGAGGTACCTAGAAGCACCGTTAGTGGATCGGGAGGATCCGATATGACGTGTTTGGGGCGACGTTGACTGCTTTCCATTCTGTCCGCAGGATCGGGAATGTAGTTACCGGCGGCCACGATGAGAGGGTTCTAGTGTCGTGCCGCGTTACCGAAGTGGCTGTTGTGATACAAGTTCTATCGTTTATATATACAACGCTGATTGGCTGTTCCAATCGTGAATTAGACCGACTCAATCTTGACCGTGAGTGAAAGTCAGTGAGTGCGTACCATAGAGATGATTTTACAAAACAATGAATCAACATTGAACATCGAAATCATAATAGCTCCTCTATATGTATTACTATCCATGCTTATTAGAGAACGTCAATTGATGTCAATTAATGCATCCTTACAGGTTAGTACCAAGTGTACATGTGACATATGACGGCTGAAAAATGTAATGAAAAAATAACTTACTGAGGGGATAGCATACTTCGAAGTTCATCCAGGAAAGTTTTCTCTGAGATATCACGGTAGGACACAACTTTACCCAAGCCTACCTTTTCAGTTTGGGCACCATTCAGTGTGCTTAGTGCGAGTTTTTTAACGTTTTCGATAGCGCAAAAGTTAGCTCATATTTGTATGGAATTGGATCGTTTGCCTACGTTTGAAGACTGCGGCTATTCTCTTCGGTCCGGTCCGCACAACAGTCGTCCCGGGACAGCTCAGTCTCCGTGACGCTAATGTCGAGTTTAGATCCAGCGTCCGGTACTTGGGGGTCAATATCGACCGGAGTTTGAGGATGACCGTCCACGCCATATCGGCGTTGGCGGCCGCTCGCTACGCGAGATTCCCCCTCCGGCCGGTGTTGGCCTCCAGGTTGCCGGTCAGGACTAAGCTCGGCATTTATAAGACGTATGTCCGTTCCCGTATCACGTACGCAGCTGCGGCCTGGTATCACCTCATCCCGCAGGGTATGCGGGCGAGGTTACAGGTCCAGCAAAATCTGGCTCTTCGCACGATAGTAGGAGCAGGGCGTTACGTCAGAAATGCCGTAATCGCCTGGGATCTGGATGTGGAGTCTCTCGAGGAGTTCATCCGGAGGCTAGCCCGTAATCTTTACGAGCGGGCTGACGGTGGACTCCACGAGCATCTCCACAACATAGCTTCCTTGCGCGCCAGACCACCTGATGGTCGGGCGCTACCAAGGGAGCTACTGGAACTCCCTACTATATATAAGATAGTCGGCTTAATCGGAGCGATATGGGAGTGCTCATAATGAGTGCCTCCACGGGACTGAGCTATCCTTACTCGTCACTTCCCTCCCACTTCGTTGGGGTGCCCCCCTATGGGGACCCATTTCTCATCCCCGTTGGGTGGACCACTCCCCCGTCTGGGGAGTGTGTTAAATCAAACCCTCCCCGCGACTGTCTTCCCCTTCTGGGGAGCCCTGAGCGGGTGAGCGCCTAACTAGTGCCGCGGCCCCCCCTCTGGTTTGTAGAGGTGGGGGCCATCGTATTATGTTTATGTATGTATATTTCGTCGATGTTGTGCGGCCAATTACACGCTGCAAAAAGCACCCTTCCCCTATTCTGGTCCTGCACCCACATCACCGTTTGCCCCGAGGCCCGTTCCGTACGTACGACGTACGAGGGGTACGACGACCCCTCTTGCTTGCTTGCTTGCCTAGATTTGCCGCTAGGGGCGCTGTTCCAACTGCATACAAAAATAGGGCTAACTTTTACGATAACGAGAACGTTAAAAAAAACTAGCACTAACCACACATATGTCGGTCTCCAAATAATGGTACCACCAACATGGGCTTGTCAGTTGTTATTGCCTCTGTGATGCCCAAAAGTCCTCCGTGTCCGACGAATGCTATTAGGTACTCTCGAATGCTCTGTGAAGTATGAAACTTTATAAATTGTTTAATTTTTACTATTTTGAACTTAATGGTCATATGCATTACGTACCTGCATTTTACTGAATTTATTTGTAACCTCAAACAATATATGCGTAGAAGGGTTAATAGAGGTCGCAAGAAGAATAGTTAAGCGCACACAAAGTGTCACGAATGTTTCATTCATATTATTACCTAATGTAACAGAATACAAAAATCAAACGATTTACGAAAATATAGTTATGCATTGTTAGTTAAGGACGGTTGCCAACTGCTTCGCGTTATATTGTTTTTCAAAATATGAATAAGGTGATACTAAATGTATTCATGCTTAGTTTAGTAAATAGATAATGTATTCCGTTTAGTTTAGAGTGCTCTTCCAGATGTCCACGGTCAAGATACGGTCCCCAGAAACGTGCGCCAGAAATGTCACATCTAGATGTAAAAATGACATTTCATAATTTGAGTATGGATCACGGATCCCCTCATCTCTTTTTTATCATCGCACCTCCCGCCATCGGAGCAGAGTTCATCCATATTATCTGGAACCGCTGCGTTCATCGACAGTGCGTTTCCAGAGGTATTTTTTGCCACGTACCATCCGGCTATGGAATGAGCTCCCCTCCACGGTGTTTCCCGAAGTCCATGGGCGACGGTAACCATCAGGTGGGCCGTATGCTCGTCTGCATACAAGGGCTATAATAAAAAAAAGAGTAACGGTAGGGGACCAAGAAAATACAAGAGAAAATTTACAATGAATGAACAAGAGATTTTCTAGATCCATCTAGAATTGAAATAGGTTGTGCTGCACTTTTTGAATGCATTGATGTAACCTCGCCTAATCATCTCCTTTGGCATAGTTGTACACTAATAAAACTGAAATCCAATTTATAAACGTCGAAACCAAATAATAATATAGTCGATAAAACGTGATTTATTATGATTTGGTTGAACGTAGACTTTTATGTTTCCTTCTTTGATGTAATAAATCCTTCTGAATCTCGAAACACGACAAGGATATGTAGCTTAGTATCCCCTCCTGGCTGAGCCTTTGCTCGCCCACCTGTCCTGGTGAAACTGGAAAGGCCTCCGGGCCGCCAGTAATCTTTCAATTAGTGTATACATAATAAAAAAAAAAATTGTGCTTATGTAACAGATAATATTGGGGAATCCACTTCACATCCAGTACGTTTCCTACAAGGGCGCCTTCCTCAGCGCTATCTTTATATTTCCAGATAACTTACTTGAGACCTTAGAACTTATATCTCAAGGTGGGTGGCGCATTTACATTGTGGATGTCTATGGGCTCCAGTCACCACTTAACACCAGGTGGGCTGTGAGCTCGTCCACGCATCTAAGCACTAAAAAAAAAAAAAAGATAACTCTCTGCTTCAGTTTGGAAAGAGTTTTCATTATAATATCCTCCTTGTACCTACTTGGGTAATGTAGATGTCTTGATTAAGAACCCAAAACTACATAAAATTACACCGTTTTTGGATTCGTTTACGAAACGTTCTAAATACTGAAAACAATAAATTGAAACTCCTATTGAAACCTTAATAATAATAGCTTTTCGATTTTCGTGAGTCGTAGATATAGTAGAACTAACAGAACGAAACAAACTGCCAAAGCTGAAGATACGATTACTTTGATAAGTTCGTTCAATGAAACATAAAAATCAATAAAGCGGTAGGCAGCGGCTTGGCTCTGCCCCTGGTATTGCTGAGGTCGATTAGCGACGGTAAAGACTCACCATCAGGTGGGCAGCATTCTCGTCTGCCTATAAGGCAAAAAAAAAATCAAGTTCATAGAAAAATAAGCAGTAGTTAGAAAAATATTAAGCAACCATATAGACGACAAACACCCATGAAGTGAAGTGAAGTGAAACATAAGATTAAACCTTAAAAGTAGTTTTAATTTTAACAATATTCGTCGTTTTTTTCTCATTTAACAGTTCTAAGCTGGTACGGAAATTCATTATGGTTTGGTTAAGAGTTATTTTCTAGTATTTTCATATGTTCTATCGAGATTCACACGATGAATCGGTCACCCTAATATCTTTTTAAGTACCTAATCGCGGTAATACCTATTGCTGACAAAGAAGTTTGGTCGGCATGCATCGACGATTTACTGTATTTCAGATTCGTATATAAGCTATTTATTAGTTGATAACACCGTTTTTATGTAGGTATGTTATACATATTATTTATTTCGCGGTAATATTTAAATTTCTCATCACACCAATCTTTCGTCACGTTATACCACAAATTAATGTTATGTATGTATTTTAAAAAATATTCACATACACACTATGCGTATGTATTGCGTTGCGCATTTATTAAGGTAGGTATGTCAAAATGTAATTTTTGATCTATCTCATAGATGTTTTTAATAATGTTGAATTTAATCAAATATTGGGTACATTTGAATATATAGGAAATATACGTTATTTTTAAAAACCGTTGTATTGTGACACTTATCGTACGAATTTTTTTTGTTTCTGCCACGAAGCAAACAAGCGTTTCGGTTTGAAAGATACGACTATAAGAAAAATTGAAACTTTCATGTATTTGGTGGTTTTATCTGCGTTATTACGTTACGATATTTGTGATCTTCGGTTACTATTTAAATTCGGTCGAGAATTCGTCTTATGTGCGTCCCACAGAGAGTTTCTCCATATCTTTTCAGCGGGTCGCGTTTCCGATCCGATGGTTGATTCAGCAAAATACCGCTTTCGCTAGGGAAAACTTTAGCAAATTCGTCAAAACTGAGCCTCGTGAGCTTGCCTACACCTTCCGTGAAACTAACATAATCTAGCTAATAATAGGAGGGACAAAACCCAATCTTAGATGCAAATAGAGCCATAAAAAAAAATGAACAAATTTAGATAAAACCAAAAACAATTTGAAGCTATAAAACATACAACTTACGATCTTTAGAAAGAACTCTCCTCTATTGTGTTCTCCGCTATTATAGGTCTTTTTTCAAACGAGCTTTAAGGAATCCCTAGCATTAGGCTGTGCAGCTAGCATTGCTGATGTCCATAAGCGTCGATAACCACTCGTCCGTCATCAGTGTTCTTACTGCAAGTTTCACAACGTTCTCGATAGCGTAAAAGTTAAGCCAATTTTGTATGCAGTTGGAACAGCGCCCCTAGTGGCAAACGTACGCAAACGATCCCATTCCATACTAATATTATCTAACTTTAACGTTATCGAGAACGTTAAAAAACTAGCACTAAGTACACAGGTGGACAGTTTGTCTGGTTGCAACAAAAAACGTAACAGATTAGACTACACCTAAAATGAATATAGTCGTATCTTATCTTTCGATATTGATGGATTCTTAAGATGTAGACAGTATTTTATAAACCCAATATATAAAAGCAATTTTTATTTATTCATTCAATATTTGATTAGATTAGATTTCCTTGAAGTATCAAGGAATTGAATTGAATTTATCGCAGGTCAACAACTGCATGCACACTTTGTATTTATAGGTGAATTACGTATAGGTAATATAAGTAAATTAACATTAGAATGAATATTGTGATTTTGTTTGTTTGAACGAATTCGGAATAGTAACCCTCTGAGAAAATCTATCGAAATACACAAATATTAATAATGTTATGGATTACGTATCACGTCAAACTCTACGAAAAGTTCGACAAGTATAGTTACGAAGGTTTCTATACCTGTTTAATATTTATATCTTGTTCTATTTATGCGCCTATACCTGTTCTATGCCTCCCTCCTCGCGTCGTTTCCTCACTTCTGAGGGTCGTGACCATTATATGTCGACAGGATTTTGCTCCTTGTAATGTACCGCCAGCGCCTCCGGTCATTGGCCGCATGAAGGGCGTCGTGGAATGGGATCTCTAGTGTGGTGCGGATTTGGTCGAACCACTTTGTCGGACTGCGCCCGCGCGGTCTCTTTTCCTCGATCTTCCCTGTCACGAATAGTCTCTCTAAGCTATCCGGTGTTTTCCGAGCAATATGACCGAAGTACTCGAGTGCGCGGCGAAGGCAGAGTGTGGACAGTCTAGTCTTGATCTCCAGTTCATCTAAGATAGACAGATTGCTTCTCTTCGCTGTCCAAGGTATCCGGAGCATTCTTCTCCAGCACCACATGTCAAAACCATCCACACGTTTGCGATCAGCTGCTTTAAGGGTCCAGGTCTCCGCTCCGTATAGAAAAATGGAAAAGACTAGAGTATGTCTATACCTTTCTTCGAGTTCTTCTTTTGAGTTCTATGCCTATACCTGTTCTATGCTGATACCTGTTCTATGCTGATACCTGTTCTATGCTGATACCTGTTCTATGCTGATACCTGTTCTATGCTGATACCTGTTCTATGCTGATTAGGAGTGGGTAATATCGGTTTTGCCGCGTATCGAATCGTATCTATATACCGAGTATCAATATCGGATATTGAATCTATATATTTTCTGAATCTATATATTGATGGATGCTAGTAGATTTTCTCGATTCATGATATTTGAGATTTAAAACGATACGCTGATATAATATCGTAGTAGATATAGATTTAAGTCAACGTTATACGGTTGGTTTTCTGATATCAATTTATAATATGATTTTAAAGTAATAAAAAGAACATGAAAATAAAAATATAAAAAAAACTTTACTTCATGCTTTTACCAGGCTTAGGACTGGCTACATTATTTTCAGTTTTTAGTATTTTGTGTCTTAATTTAAAATTACAAAATATACCAAAAGAGTGTAGATTTCAAAAGTTTAATACAAACACAAGAAATAAACTCAATTATTTGGATTCAACTAAAAAAAATCAAACACAAAAAACTTTTAAGTATTTATAAATACTTGTCCAAAAATTCTAGTTCAAGGTCAAAGCGCGTGAAATTAAATTCAACGATGCAAATAGGCTATACTGCATTCAAGTTAGGGTCGAAAGTTGAAACTTCTTTCCTAAATTGTATCCTGCTGATACGCTAAGAATAATCTACAGACATATGGACTTAAACATAAGGTTTACAATTGTATGGATAATGCCGGTTTCTGTTTCATTCATCACATGATATCCCTATCGTGCGCTCACTCTCTGGCCGATTCGATACGAACCAAACGAATATTGCTGATATTCACGAATCGGTACGTTATGCCGATGCGCATCACATCGAGCAATATCGTGTATCGGCTGATATCGTTATATAGATTTCGATTCACGAATCGGTACGATATGCCAATGCGCATCACATCGAGCAATATCGTGTATCGGCTGATATCGATATATAGATTTCGTGCGTGGCGATATCGGATTCAACGATATTGCTGCGATATATAGATATTGAATCTATATACGATTTATATCACCCACTCCTAATGCTGATACCTGTTCTATGCTGATACCTGTTCTATGCTGATACCTGTTCTATGCTGATACCTATTCTATTCCTATACCTGTTCTATACCTATACCTGTTCTATACCTATACCTGTTCTATACCTATACCTGTTCTATACCTATACCTGTTCTATACCTATACCTGTTCTATACCTATACCTGTTCTATACCTATACCTGTTCTATACCTATACCTGTTTTATACCTATACCTGTTCTATACCTATACCTGTTCTAGTGTTAGAGCTGCAGACGTCACGCTTGAATCATCTTTATGATTCTGATCTTGTGAAACATTGGAACTCATTTCTCAAGATGGGTGGCGGCATTTATATTGTAGATATCTAAATAATTTATGTGTAATTTATGTCTATGGGCTCCGGTAACAGTTAGCATCAGCTCGTCCAGTCCACACACCTCAGCAATAAAAAACAAAACATCTTACATATATCCCTTTTGCCTTATTAATAAAATTGATGCAAACTAGCAACTGAAAACGCGGTTATTTTTTCCCAATACGAGTTGAATTTGGAACAGCAACATTTTATTAATAAATGTACTTTATGGTGGCAGAAAAAAAACAAAAGGACCATTTAAAATTTATTTTATTTCACGAATTCACCACATTCATATAACCGACGACAGTCACATTCATAATACAAGAGTTTTGTTCTAATTAAACAATAAATTAGTGGACTTATTGGAGTATCCTATTCACTATTATTAACACTTGCTTACGCCGCAATCAACACCACGATCATTCTGAAATGAAACAAAAGATGTAATGAAAACTTCTGCTTATAAAGTTTATCGTCTCCTTCTATTTAAAGCATATATATAAACCAACATTACATTTAGCTGACTGAAATTTTGTAAACAAAGGTTCAGAGTTGTTATAATCTGTTAAAAATAATTCTAATTGGTTGAAAAAAAACTTTTAATGCTGCTCGCTGGGTGCTGTGGAGTTTTCATTAGAGCCCCCAAGATATGGAAACGAGAATGCTAGCGCCTACCATAAGGAAACTGACTACAAACTAGAATACATGACTCGAGCAAACATGTAGGACAATTTTTTTGAAACTAATAATGTAACATTTATGGTACTCGTTGACAAATAGTTAAAAACAATTTTTAGGTTATTTGTTTTGTTGTTATTAATGTTTACAGAATATTGTGTTTTTTAATGCTGCAATAAAATTTTGCCTACTTTTGAATTTAGATTTAATTCTTTGCTTTAAATTCCATGTTTCTCGTATTAAGGGGGAATTATTACTGCAAATGAACTCAATGAATAATAGACATCCACATATTCTGGAAAACGCATTTATAATTTAATAGGACGGCCAGCCAGCTCGAGAGATTTAAGCATACACGGAGTAAGATTGGAAAATGGAAAAAAACAGGACCAAAAATAAAGTTCCTATTTCAATCAGATTGTCAAATATTAAACACGAATTACGAGAAGAATGGATAGATAGATAGATACATAGAGTATGCTTAACAACAAATAGGCCGTGAGCATTTGCCTATGCTTGAAATAAATAAACAATACAAAAAAGTTTTTTCTGTGAATTTTTTCTCAGTAGCTTTTTGAAAAGATATTTCCAGTGTAGAATACACTATTTTGATTACATGGACACTTTTGATTTGGGCAGCATTGTGTAAGTGTACAAAAACTATGATGACTATGTCAATAAAAGTGTTTTTTTCTTATATAGAGAAAACTTTAACAAATACTTGTGTGATTTAGGAATAAGCAGAGAGGACAGTAGCAGGTAGAGGTAGGCAGTAACTTTATTTTATACTGCACCATCTAGTTTTGTCCTTTGATAATTTGATAAAGCTTAATCGTCAGAATATTCATAATGTTTGGCTGTTATGTATGCACTTTTTGCATCTCTCTAAATTCGTCTGTGAAAGTGTGTAAGTTGACAATTGAATCCCAAGGAGTTGAATATGGATGATCTCAAATCATTGAGATTGTTTAAAGCGTGGCTAACCAAGAATGATTTTGGTTCAACATACCCATAAAGATATAGGAAGAATGACAGCAAGTAAAATGCCAGCTTTATCCAGCCTTCCCTCTGACATGAAGTTAATACATCTGCATTCATAATACTTGTCGGGTCATACAGGCCTGGACCTGACATGACTGGCCTTGTGTAGTATCTGAAACATTAACAGTTAATCAAGTTATCTGTCCCCTAAGAAAAGTTTTAATTTTTATCATTCTACTATCTACCAATTACTAATTTGTAAATGCAAAATAAATTATTAACCAATCTAAAATTCAATTCAATAGCTTTATTTAAGAAAGTAAGGTAGTTGATGTTATATTTTATTTACTAGGAAATTTTATAACTACATTTTTTTTGGTTTATTGTTATTTGTTGTATTGTTGTAATGAAATCTTTTGTTGCTTGTAGAAACTTGTAGTTTTAAGTTAAGCTTTTACATACAATTTGAGTTGTAAACAATTTTTAATGACGTTATTTATACTAATACATATTTATACAAATACAAATCATAGATAAATAACAGATGACTATAGTTGATTGGACTAGCAATTGCAATTGCACTAGCGATTTACTTTGTTTGTAATAGTATCATGTTACCTTACAAAAGCCCAACAACAAAATATCAATGCAAATTTGTGAAGATTTTAAACAAACAAGCAATAACTACATTTTTTTTGCAATGCCTATAGTTTAATTGTTGTGTTATACTACAGAACTAAAACATAGGGGCCTCATGTGTTAAATTGGGTCACTGGACTGAAATAGCTTTGCTCCAGGCTCCAGTAAGCAATTAATACAAATCCACTGTGACCTAGTTCTTGTAATAAAAAATTTACGATCCCTATGGGGGTGCCCTTTTGGCAGGGAAATTGATGCCAATTTAGACAGAATTGACATGAAATAATTAGTGATGCAAAATAACCAATAATGTAACTTTAAAATCCTCAACGACATAATCTAGTTGCTGTTTCAAGTGTGGCATACCAGATGCATTGGAGATATTGCAAAAACAGTGACAGGCCTTACTATTGATGTCCAAGGTAGCATTAACATTGTCTAAAGTTTACATTTTACTGTTTTTTGGAGGCTCATCGATCAAGTGTAAAAAGGAAAAGTTGAAAATGAGCCTACAAGCTTAAAAACTGAAGTATTCCCTTAAAAAAAATTAAATTTCTTAGATTTCATACATGACAGTTTACAAAAAGGTTAGCTCTTTAAAAAGCTATGAAATATGAATACAAGAGGATATATATTATATATACATGTATAATAAGTTCTATTGTTCAATTTTAGAATGCTATATCATGAATATTAATGTGTGACTACATAATTGTGTGTATTAGTAGTGTCTGCATGTCTTACCTGTGTATGTGGTATAGTATTAAAGGAATGTTGATCAATAACGAAAACCATTCTCCGGACAGCAAGAACAGTACATTAATGAGCAAATGCAGTAAATATTCCGGCAAAACCAACTGAAACAGACGTGAAATGAGGGTAATTCAAAAATACATAAACTTAGGTTATAAATAAACTTACAGGATTCAAACTATTGCATTGATCGATGGGATTTTTGTAGTCAGTTTTTAGTTCGTCGAAGGCTATAACGTGAAATATAGAGAAAAATATTAAAAATGCATCGGTTATTAAGGCAACAATATACGCAAAGGCTGGAAAACTAAACGCCATCTTCAAAGTTTTACAATGCACTTTAGAGCAAGATATGAATTGACATTTGACAGTAGTAGTAGTAGCTTTTAAACAAGAAATGCAAAGATATCAAAGCATATTAGTTATAATACTAATTTTATTTATTTTTGTTAGATGAAAAATAATATGGACGGAAATGAGGTGATATGATTAATTTGAGACTGTAATCGCTTGTTATGAAATTAAATGAAAGGGATGAGTTCGGGTGAAACAAAGCCTCAGTAAAATGGTGGTTATCCAATAAGATTTACATGGACTTTTTGAAAAAACCGAGAAGCCATATATAGCTACATTCTACATTACGCTTCATTACTACATTAAGCTACATTCCCACATTTGTGCATTTTCGCAAATCTAAATAGTTAAATCATCGATATTGCATGTTTAAACCTGAGGAAACATAAACAATTCACACAAATAAATTCCCTTTTTGCGTATGGTCTTGAACCTTGTCTTTAATACTAAAATTTTAATCTGTGACGTTGTCCGTCTTTCCTTTTTTTATTTTTAATACCCCAGACAGACGAGCATACGGTCCACCTGATGGTGAGTGGTTATCGTCGCCCATAGACTTCAACAATGCCAAACCGCTGCCTACTGAACCTACTTTCATTAAGTATGTAATGATAAAAGAAATTAAAAAAGTCTAAATAAATATTGACAGATTTTAAGAGCTTTTCTTTACCTATTCGCTGGTAGCTTAAAAGGGAATGTTCCAGCTACGCGCAATATGAGTAAACTGAGAGTAGGACTTTTTGGGGGGAACGCGAGGAGTGTGAAGTTGTGTGATTTGTTTTTGTCTATTTAGTATTTATTCAGATTTAAATGTGTAATAACGGTGGCTTATTAACTATTTATTATCTGTGAAAGTGCACAAATGCGGGAAAATGAAACAAAGCCGCTGGACGTAATTTCTCGGGATCCTCCAAATAGTCCAATGAAAAAATCTCAGTAAATAACCACCATTTTACTGAGATTATAAATTTCATTCCATATCAGAGATCATCTCATCTCATTTCATTTCATTTCATCCCAGTTGATTAATGTTTCAAATTAATCATCTTCATTTCATTTCATTTCACTCCATATTATAATTTTTCATAAAATATCAATATAAATTAAAATAAGACTTGACTAAAAGGTCTTAGTTACCCGTTCATAAAACCCCATAAAAAAAACTGAGAGTGAAACAATGAAAAAAAAATTCGTGACAAATGACAGCATGCCAAGTCAGTCTGGTCGAAATAAATAATCCGTCTAAATTAAAATACCCGCTTATTGTTGTTCTGTGTGCAATGTTTGGGTCACGTTTCAATTTTATTGGCGGTATTGTGTTTTATTTTGACATATTCATTCAAATTGTTCGAGTAAATTAAATAAAAAAATCCAACGCTCGACTAATTATTAAATTAAAACCAATAGATATTAAATAAATATGTGTAGGCGTGATTAGTAAGAAATAGCAAAATGAGAGTGAAAATTGTTATGTTAAGTTTAGTTTATAGCTGCATAGGTATTGAACAAGACTTTAAAGGATTCGATGATAGCATTTTGTTTGGGATAAATTGGCCTGGTAATCCCAATTTAAACGAAAATTTTGTTGATGGAGAACAAAACAAGTCTCAGGTGATATATCTACCGACTATTAAAGTTTTACAAAAAGTTACATGTTCTAAAATAAATAATTTTGTTTAGAACCAAGAGTTAATTAAAGTAACAACAACAAATAAAGAGAGTTACGAATGTCAACTGCCGGAACTTCGTAGTACGGAGTCTACCAGCATTGATGATTACGATGGTCCATCACCTCTTCACCTTCTAAAGCCTTTGATGAACAAAGAAATGTGTTCATATAGATTGGAAAGCTATTGGAGCTATGAAGTATGCCATGGAAGGTATATCCGGCAGTATCATGAAGAAAGAGAGGGTATGTTTTACTGTATTTAAAGGTGTTCAACTCATTACTCTGTAAATCGATGGATTTTTTTTGTCCCATGAAAACACAAACCACAAGTAAAGCTGCATTGGTTCTCAAATCTTCAGCTCAGAAATAACAAAGCTACAAACCTTTTCTGTAATATTTTAAACAGAGTGCTTTTAATAATAAAATAATTATAAAATGTACTAATACAATTTGCCACAAACACTTGTAAAAATAGAGCTTTTTTAATTTCCATCTATGGACTAAAATTATTTTACAGATACAGTTATGAAATTAAAAATTCTAAATCCTGCAAGATATTATAAGCAGTTTTCAAACTCATTTGTTTTTTTTATAAGGCAAACAAATCAACACCCAAGAATACTTTTTGGGATATTGGAGCCCTGAAAAGCAGGCTAAGCTGGAGGCTGAAATGAAAGCTGCACAGGAATCCAAACAAATCCCCAAGACCACCAAAGTAGAGGGAGTTGCTCTACCTAACGTTGAAATAGTAATGGATGATGGTATGTTTACTAATAACTTAAATTTTCAGCCAAAAGTATATTATATAAATAATTAAAAACCATCAATCTGGTATTTATTTATAAAACATACCTATTATTGTTCATCAATTGATTTCATTGAAATTCATCAAAGCTGTGATTCCATTAAATTAATCAAAAGTTTTCTAATTAATATTATAAATGAAAAAGTGAGATAGTTGTGTACTGTTACTCGTTAGACAATTATGCATTTATTCTACCTGCCGGTGAGGTTATTATCATCGGTCATATCACCATTATCATGAGAACCGCCAACCAGCTGCTTGTTAATGAGGGATGTTTTCAAACCTCATCAGAGTCTGAAATAATGTGAAAAGTTGCTCTGCATCAGTTCATATTGTGGTGCCGCTTAGACCACCATATGTGTGGGAATTATGGCTATATATGTATTAATTGAGTCATGATATTTCTCACTCATTAAAAAATAATAATGATAAACAATTTTAATTTTTAGGTACAATTTGTGATTTAAATGGCAAACCACGACTAACTAGGGTTCATTATGTCTGTTACACACATGGAAAGCATGAGGTTTATTCCTTCAGAGAGACTTCTACTTGCGAGTACGAGATCATTATTCTGTCGCCGTTTCTATGTGAACATCCACAGTTCAAACCTATGGATGTTAGTGAGAATGTTATAAACTGCCTCCCAATCGGAGAAGCTCCAAGGAAGCCAAGGGACTTATTAAAAATGGAAGCGAACAGTTTGAGATTTCATCATCAGAGCATAAGACTCATGGATAATGCTGTATGTAATATATTATTACTATATTATGTGTGAAAGATAACTAGCAGTAATTTACCTTATTATGCTTGATTGTTGAAATAGAATTTAGGCTTATTTTAGTTAAGATTTGTTCCATTATTAATTTCAAACATGAAGACTGATAGTATATTAACTTTGAGTTCCAGCAGTTTGATGACAGTCATTTGTATGAATAAGAGCAAGGAATTTCATAATGAGGTAGAACTTACAGCTTTTCTATTATATTACAAGTAGAGTAGCATAATGTTTAGCTCCAAAATTAAGTCAATGTCTCAATTCTATGTCTGACATTCATACAATTAATTACAAGGAATTGTTCTATTTTCTAAATTTTTGTAAGTTCAAAATTTTTAACCTAAAATTTTAATATCCATTAATTTAATATTAAAACTAATATTGGAAAAGTTTCTTTTAAAGCATGCCTTCAAATGAGCTTTAAAATTGTCAAGACTTGACAAGACTGCATTCCGAATAAGACACCACTTATTCGGAATGCAGTTTCACCACTTAGAAGGATCGGGGCTTGACATTCCCAAATATATTTCCAAATAAGGCTTGTCCATTTCCAAATATAAACATATTAATAACATGTATATTACAACAAATAAACATAATATTATTATATTAGGCATAAAATGACTATAACACTATAGAAAACTATAGAAAAAAATGTTCTGTATTACTGAGTCTCACCTGTCTGCTCTGTAATGTTTTGTTAAGTACTGTTGCTGCTTGTAGCACAATTTAATTCAGCTGTAGTTAACAACACAAGGGAAACAGCCCTCTGAGTTTCTCGCTGGATTTTCTCCGTTGGTCGCATTTCTGATCCGGTGTTAGATTCTGCAAAGCACTGCTCTTGCTAGGGCCAGTGTTAACAACTCCTCCGGTTTGAGCCCCGATGATGCTTAACTCTAATGATATTACTTTAAATGTCATTAAAATACTCAGAACTGTTAGAGCCGGGTAATAAATGAAGCAAATCTTTTAATATTATACTTTTTGTTTTTAAGTGTATTATTTAATTTTAATTTGGATTTTGTTTTGTATTTACACTGTAGTTGCTTGTATTAACACTGTTATTGGCACATTCAGGACCAGACAGTTAAGGATATACTTGCAGTTTTGAAAGTCGGAAAATTTGAGAAGGTAAGTTTTTCGTAGTACCACCTTATTTTGTCCATACAAACAAAATTAATAATTTATATTGTATTTAGCCCATTTAGAAATATTATAATTTTTGAGATTAATTTTTTTTGGGTTTAAGTAGTTAGGTTGTTACGTTTTTTTTAATGTTATATTATTACTTTTTGTGGTATCTTAATGTTTGAATATTTTACTGAATTTGCTTCCAACTGGTGGCATATCAGGAGAGGCACAACACACAATACATTAACAACAATATTCTCAATTTCTGCCCCAAAGCTGTTGTTCCGGTTTGAAGGCTTAACATTGATGATCAGTGATATTTCTAGAATTAGATTCATTTGTTTTTGGTCTTCAAAATAATAGAAAAACCAAAAAAGCTGACTTTTTCTAACCATGGCGAACTTCTCTACAGGTTAAATAAGAAAAACATAAAACTTCATGGAACATTTTTTTGCATAGCAACCGACTTTTTTTTACCTCTTCAACGAACTTAATGTTGCCAATAAGATTTTTTTTGTTTTTGTTTCCTATAACATTACAAAACACAAAATGTAATGCATACAAATGAATGTAAATCTTGAACTGTCAGTGATTATGGTCATAATGTCTTAAAATAGCACAACCCCGTATCTTCCCGTGGGTGTCGTTTTTTACAATGCCTTTGCGACCAAGGAAATCATCGGAGGTTGGGTAGTAGTGCTCTCAGTATTACACTAACGTAGTCCGATCGCTAACTTCCATTTATTGGTGGTTGGATATATTTTAAAGATATACGGGTAACATCACCTATAGCATTCATTTGTTGAGGCTTGAAGGGTGAGACCGCAATTGTACAGTCCAATTGGGACCTCGCGTCTCGAAGTGGGTCTTCAAGTTGAGAGCTCTACGGACCCTGATAACCACTATAAAGCGAATAAATAGACTGTGAGAGTGTTCCTCAATTTTGACAATAAAAAAGGGAATACTAGTTTCATTAAACATATAAAAACTGAGAGAGCGGTGTTATATTCATATTGTATTGTGTTTTTGATAGATATGACACCTATCATTGTAAGTTATGAAAACGTGACTTTAAAATATAGTTTAAAAAATAAAGCGAGAAAGAGACAGCGCGTTTTCTTACCTTTACCGTTACATTGTACTCGATCCCTAAAATTTAATCGATAGAACTAAAATCGGAATAAAGTTTTCGAATAGTTTTTTAATAATAATGACGTAACGTTTTTCAGGACGGCGAAACCCATTTGAAATTCGAACTACACCCGCTGGGTGACGACGACGATATGACGTCAGACCCACCGAAGCCAGTACCGAGCGTCGACAAGCGCCCTCCGCCAATCACGGATGATTCTCCCGTACGAGCCTTCCTCAACGGGGAAAATTGTCTAAATGGTGTAAGTCGAACTTGGAGCACTTACCATACAATGTTTTTTTTTTATGATTGAAGGATTACTGGTGGCCCGGAGGCCTTTCCAGTTTGACCAGGACAGGTGAGCGAGCAGAGGCTCAGCCAGACCAGGACAGGTGGGTGAGCAAAGGCTCAACCACACCAGGACAGGTGGGCGAGCAAAGGCTCAACCAGACCAGGACAGGTGGGCGAGCAAAGGCTCAGCCAGACCAGGACAGGTGGGCGAGCAAAGGCTCAACCACACCAGGACAGGTGGGCGAGCAAAGGCTCAACCAGACCAGGACAGGTGGGCGAGCAAAGGCTCAACCACACCAGGACAGGTGGGCGAGCAAAGGCTCAACCAGACCAGGACAGGTGGGCGAGCAAAGGCTCAGTCAGAACCCATGCAATGTCTGTCGTGTTGAAATACAACGCAAACGAATGAAATGCACCCACAATATGTATGTAGTGGTTCGGATTTTAGTGCCAAGTCTCAAACAGAAGGGAAACAAAGGAGTATTTTCATTTTTACGCTAGAGAAGTTTCACTTCTATCACTGCCGTTAAGTTTTGAAAAGTTTTTTTAATTTAATTTAATAATTGCTTAGATGTGTGGACGAGCTCACAGCCCACCTGGTGTTAAGTGGTTACTGGAGCCCATAGACATCTACAACGTAAATGCGCCACACACCTTGAGATATAGTTCTAAGGTCTCAGTATAGTTACAACGGCTGCCCCACCCTTCAAACCGAAACGCATTACTGCTTCACGGCAGAAATAGGATGGGCGGTGGTACCTACCCGTGCTGACTCACAAGAGGTCCTACCACCAGTAATTACGCAAATTATAATTTTGCGGGTTTGATTTTTATTGCACGATGTTATTCCTTCACCGTGGAAGTCAATCGTGAACATTTGGAATTTAATGGAATTTAGTTCATGAGGGCTCTAGTACATAATAATGTTCACAGTTAAGTCAATAAGGCCATTCTTCTTCATATGTACTAACAGATTTTTATAAGATATAAGCAACTGTTTGGATAGGCAATGCTAGCGTAAACACTTTGCTCTTGTCATAACACAAAATAATAATAATTGAAATGAAATTATTATTATATTGTTTGTTAAAATAAACTTAGACGGATAATACTTTTTTTTGTTGCTTGTGTGAATTTTACGTTTTTCCTAATGCCGTAAAGCATGTAAAATTCTCGTAAGTTGACACTGTTTGCCCTTTCCCTAAAGGTCCTTTTTATAGTAATGGGAGTTATGACAGCAGCATCAAAAGTAGTAATAGCAACAGTAGCTGTAACCTTTTAGCATTCATTAGTAAAACAAAAGTTGCTCTAAGTTAATTTGGGACAAAGTAAAGTCAATGTCATCATCATCATTTTCATATTCAGCCTAGGGATGATCGATATTCATCGATGTTGAATAAACATCGAGGTTTAGCTGTAAATCGTCGATGTTTTAACATCGATGCTATGAGATAAAATATAGAATTATCGAAATGTCCATCTATATTTTAGGGCCATCTAACGGTGGATGTACTTTCTAGCTTAAATTACATTGATTAAAGTAATCGTAGTAAGCCGTACTACATAAATGTGTGTGAAATTAAGAAAATGTAAATCGCGAAGTGTGATGTCGGAGTCAAGTCTAATAATTAAACGCCCGCTTATAATCCGTAAAACGTAGTTTTTATTAATAACCACGTATATTAAATAAAATGACCTTTTTTTTTTTACCAAAATCGATGTTTTACTATCGATGTCTATTGTACATCGATACTTTTAAATCGATGTCAACATTGATGTTTTTCTAATATCGACATCCCTACTTCAACCTACAGACGTTGATTGTTGGCCATAGCCCCTCTCAAGGTGGGCCATAACGACGGACCCTGCTCGCAATTGGAACATTCTCGCAATTCCATATCGATAAATCATACACAATCCCTTCATTCCAGGGTACGGGCTGGTGGAAATACGAGTTCTGCTACGGGAAGCACGTGCTCCAGTACCACATAGATCGCGCCGGCGAGAAGACCACCGTAATGTTGGGTCGATTTGATGAGAAAGCGCATTTGGACTGGATCAAGGATAATAAAGGGAAAGCCCCGAAACCTATAGGTATCTGTTTGAACTATGACTCGACTGATATAGAGACCCGAGAGAGATGTCGGTCCGATGAAGATCCAATATCCTTATATTGTAAATGAGATAAGAATAGGTTGTTCTAAGTGAATTGTGATTTGAAAAATTTGGATTACTGGAATTAATTTTCCGACTCTTTCGAATTGAATTTGACTAACATACTGCAGTATAAATGTATATATAATGCGTAAATACTATATCAAGGATTAAAAGGCTATTTGGTTTAAGCGATATTTTTGTTACTTTACTTTAGGCGAGCCTTTTGAAGTTTAAAATTTGGAAAAATATCATAAAAAAAAAAACTTTTTCAGATATTTGAATGGGGTAAACTTAATTGAAGTTCAATTAATAGAATTGTTGATAGTAATACCAGATGAAATTGACTCTTAATTACAAAGACTAGTGGTCCCTTGGTAGTCGAAATTCGACTATAATTAATTGAAATTATGTTCGTACACTGTTATGATTGTATTGTCAAAGACTACTTTTATAATCACAGGTTTCGCCAAGACTACACTTTAGACAAATAATAACAAAGACAAACAATATTTAATCTATTCTCAATTTGACCACAGACTACAAGCAATAAGAAAAGTTTGACAATAAACAAATAGTAGGCGTGCGTGTGTGTGTGTCTACAGTCTAATACAAGGCAGTGTGTGTAATGTTTTTTGTATTGATTTACTGCATTTTTTATGCTTAATTTAAAAAAAAACATTCTGCACTCCTCTATATTCTCTATAAGTGTCGGAAATTTCATAGTTCTCCATCCGCGCAATTTTCGTAAATAGGGGTACAACGTTTTTGCTTCTCGTATTAATATATAGATAAATGTCGGGTATTAAGCGAAATATCGGTTAAACAATAGTCTTTCCTGTCGATATAATATACTTAAATACTTAATTTATATTGTTTTCAGATCAAAGAATTTCAATATCGCATTTCTATTCGAACGGCGACGTTTGCGACAAAACCGGCCGACCCCGGCAGACCGAGGTCAAACTTAAATGTCTAGAGAATTCGTCGAGTCCAGCTCAAGTCTCCCTGTACTTGTTGGAACCTAAAACTTGTCATTACATACTGGGCGTGGAATCGCCTTTGATATGCGACATATTGCCTTTGGCCGACGAGAATGGCCTTATAAAAACTGTGAGAGAGGCCTTGGAAAAGAAGAAGGAGAGGAGTGAGGCTGTCGATGATGTCTCAGACAAGAATGTACCAAAATACGAGAATGATTAGTTGTAATAAATGTTTGATTTTTGTTGGTTTTAAAATTGTTGTTGTTTTTTTTAAACATATTACGACATAGGGGTAGGTCTTCGACCGAGCTTCGACGCTCGGTCGATGACCTTATATATAGTATAGTATGGTGTATATATAGAACAGCGGTCGGGAAACTTTTAATTAATACCCCAAAATATTTTTGTGTAAGTTGATATTGGCGAAGAAAAAAAAATCTTTTATATTATAGCACCTTCGATCAATAATAGTACTAGATTAAGGATTAGGGGGGTGCAGTTGCTCGCGTCCGTAGGTTCTACCAAAATTCACAATATTCACCCTACACGTGCTCCCCGGGTGGTGCCAAACGAGCAACAACAACGCCGAGCCTCGGGCGGCGGTTAAATAACCCGATAATTGGTAGCCACAGACCATGAGGAATTAAATCTCCTTAAAAAGTGTGGACTCCGTAGGATGTCGGATAGTAGAATAGCATCTTCCCCTATCTTCCCGTGGGTGCCGTGAAAACCGGCTGAGGGATGTCCCAGTGGGTGGGCAGCAGCACCCTCTGTAGTGTCGAATACTAGATATCAGTTGACGGGTCACCGGATACTACTGCGGTGTGGAAGGCAAGGGGAAACCACCACACTAATCTCCCAAGAAAGTCATCATGAGGTTACGAAATGGAAAACAACGGTGGCCATGCGATCCGCTTAGCAACCGGCGCCGCTCTGCGTCCGGGGCAGACGGTGTTAAATTGGATACCGGCCATGTACGTGTAGGAGACCAGGCACTGCATGGAAACTGGACAACTGGAACTTTAAAGATACGTCACATTCAGAAGATAGGAACTTGGAATGTGCGTGGCTTGATGCAACCTGGAAAACTTCATATATTAGAGAAAGAAATAACCCGGTGCGAACTTAACGTCTGTGGCCTTTCTGAAACACATTGGAAAAGTAATGGCCACTTTCTTACTGATGCACACGCTATTTATTTTTCTGGAAATAATACAAAGAGCAGTAACGGGGTCGCGATTGTCATACCAAAGGGCATCAACGATTGTGTGATGGGCTATGAGTCCGTGAGTGATAGAGTACTCAGTATAAGAATTAAGGCAGCACCGGTAAACTTGAACATCATACAGGTCTACGCACCAACAAGCTCATCGAGTGATAAGGATTTAGAAGATTTTTACTGCGCTTTGGAAAACACCATGTCTAAGATACCCAATCGAGAGCTACTTATAGTTATGGGTGATCTTAACTCAAAAATTGGAGCAAATGCAAATCAGCTTAGTCAGACCGCCGGAAAATTCGGGTTGGGTCAGCGTAACGAAAGGGGTGAGCGTCTGTTAGAGTTTGCTGCCGACCACAACTTAGTGATATGTAACAGCTTTTTCCAAAATCATCCACGTAGGCTGTATACATGGACATCTCCAACTGGTCATAGAAATCAGATTGATTATATCATGATTAGTTCACGGTGGAAAACTTCTGTGAGGAACGCTCACACCCTGCCCGGAGCCGACTGTAGCTCAGACCATGAACTTCTGGTAGCAACAATACAACTCAAACTTAAGGCTGCTAGGAAGGTTGACAAGCAGCGAAGAATCCAGCCTACAGACTTACCCAAGTTTGTGAATACACTAGAGCAAAATTGGAGTCGCTGGACTGACATAAATCCAGAATCTGCCACTCCAAATCAGTTGTGGAGCCGAGCAAGAGAACTCTTCCAGACTGCAGTTTCTGCATCAAAGATACCGAATGAGACTCATAAGCGTCAACACTGGATGAGTGTCGATACCTTTGCTCTTGTAGAGGAACGACGACGATTGAAGACATCGGGAGCTGATCTGAAGACCTTAAATGCTAAATCAGCTCGGATACAAGAAGCATGCAGACGGGACCGAAATCAGTATCTCCAAAACCTCTGTATTGAACTAGAAAAACACGCTAATAAGCATGAAACACGAGATCTTCATCAGAAAATTAAATCCTTAACTAAAACTCTATCTTCAAAAACATGGGCTATTGAGAATTCGCAAGGTGAAACAGTAACAGACCTTGAGGATATTTCCGAAACGTGGAAACAGTACTGCCAATCTCTGTTTCAAGATCCTAACTCGCACTGTTTCGATCCAACAGCACCTCAAGATGAAGAGATAGAGCCGAGCATTCTTAAGGATGAGGTTAGGGCTGCAATAAAACATCTTAAGAAAGGGAAAGCCACAGGGAAGGACGCCATTCCAATTGAAACGATTGAGGCATCTGGGGAGTATGGCGTTGAAATTTTCCATACCCTGTGTAATAAAATATGGCAGTCTGGAACTTGGCCCCAAGACTGGGTTCATACTGTTTTCGTGCCACTGCATAAAAAAGGCTCGACAAAAAGCTGCAGTAATTACCGTCTCATAGCGTTGATTCCACACGCATGCAAGATATTGCTGCGTATCGTTAACGAGCGCCTTAAATCGTACCTCTCTAAAGAAATTGCTCCTGAACAGGCCGGCTTTGTAAAGGGTAAAGGTACACGAGAACAAATATTAACCGTTCGACAGATCATCGAAAAATCCCGGGAATTCAACAAGCCTACGTACTTATGCTTTGTGGATTTCTCTAAGGCGTTTGATTCTGTCAAATGGCCAAAACTTTGGGAAACTATTTTGGCCATGGGTACCCCCAAACACTTGGTCCATCTGCTGAGGCGACTCTATGAGGAAGGAACAGCTTCAGTTAGAATAGATGACATTCTATCGCGTCACTTCCACCCTAGCGCAGGAGTTCGCCAAGGGTGTATTATATCACCGCTCCTGTTCAATATATATACGGAGCTTATAATGAGAATCGCCCTCGAAAACTGGTCAGATGGAATAACTATCGGAGGTCGGAAGATTTCAAATCTTCGTTATGCAGACGACATCACTTTAGTCGCGTCAGGTGTTAGCCAGATGGAAGAGCTACTCGGTAGAGTGGAACGCGTCAGTCTTGATTTCGGACTTAAAATTAACCGCAACAAAACAAGTGTCATGATTGTCGACCGTGCTAATAATAACTCGCCAGAGGTCACAAAAATTGCGAACTGCGATGTCGTACAGTCATACATTTACTTAGGTGCACTGATATCGAACACTGGCGGGTGCGTTGATGAAATCAAGCGGCGTATGGCTGTTTCGAGGTCAGCCATGGACAGGCTGAAGAAAATATGGGGGAATCGAAATATCACTAAAGCCACTAAAATCAGACTTGTAAGAGCGCTGGTCTTCCCCATTTTTCTTTATGCTGCTGAGACCTGGACATTGAGAGAAAGTGAGAAAAAGAGGATAGATGCTCTCGAAATGTGGTGCTGGAGAAGAATGCTGCAAATATCGTGGACAGAGTTCAGAACGAATCAGTCAATTTTACAGGAACTCGGCATCAAGCAGCGACTATCCTCCATCGTTCAGGGTCGCATTCTCACTTTCTTCGGGCATGTGTCGCGGCGGGGTGACGACTCGGTTGAGCGCCTTGTGGTGCAGGGCATGATAGAGGGTACAAGACCGCGCGGCAGATCACCGTTACGATGGACCGACCAAATAAAGGCAGCTCTAAACGGTCCCGTTAACGAGTGCACAAGAAGGGCCGCGGTACGCGAGGAATGGCGACGTCTGGTGAAGCGCACCACCAACCGAAGTGATGACCACGACCACTCTGCCAAGAGTGCATACGACTGAGAAGAAGAAGGATTAGGAACAAAAATAAGACGCTCCAGTGGCCACGTTTGCAGACACGAAAACATCTTCATTTCTTAGAAAAAAGTTTAATAATGTTAACGACTTCAGTTTATTATAAACCTTAATACTTAAACATAAAGTTTAATTACCATTGCAAAATATATGTACTTAGGTCCTTTCGTCAGAAAAAGAATATTATGGAATAAATTTAAAATGTCACTTGAACATAAAAAGTCATCAGTACAAAAATATTTATTCTAAAATGATACTTAAAGCTTAATTTATAAGGTTAAAAATATTTGTTTAAAATTTCGTGCTTATTGTATTGTGGAACTAGATGTAGTTCTTGGTATTACATTTCAATGCTCAGAACACAGTAAGTATTAAAAGACATAGAGTTGCAGAATATACATATTTGTTTTAGATTTGTTTTGTATGGTTGCAACTATTTTTGACCGACTCAAAAAAGTAGTAGATAATATTTTACATTGCCGCTATTACAACAAATAGGTGATAAAAAATAAAATTGAATAAAGTAAAAAAAATGTGAAAGGAAACACGAAACATGTTTTCCACGTATTCTTTATACAGAAGTAATTAAAACAATAATGTAGGTTTAATTACCTTTAAACAGATTCAGTTTGTTATAAAGCTGTCTTTTAGAAGTCATTTTTATATGAGCGGTTTCTTTTTTACAAATATAATGTAATCTTATATCAATGAATTTTTCTATAATCAGTTTAATTTAGGCTTATTTTATGGCTGTGTTCGTTTCCCCCAGAAAACAAATCCTTTTCAGCATATACGCTTAAAATATTTACACATACATATAAAGTTTTTTTAATACTTTTTTGCATTGATTTGCCACCACCATTGAACAATTCTAGAATTTTTATAAGGGTTCTATATTTCTTCTCCTCTTTCTTTCGCGACAATATATATCCATTGTGCACAGCGACAAGGGGCTACTAGGAAATCTACAAACAAAAATAACATTATAAAATAACAAAACGACTCTATGCATTCCCTGTTCAAGAATTGGTGATGTTTGTTACAATAGTTGGTACCTTGTTGCAAACATTGGCCAAACAATTACAATATTCGTAAATTGTGTTTTATTTACAATATAATTGTGTTTATTATTTTATGAAAAACACTTAATAATATAAATTTACCAAAAAAAGATATTCCTTCCAAAACCTTGGTGTTACGGTGGTTTTTTACTCAGTTTTTGAACGCGCATTGCAGCGTTTTGACGTCTTAGTGTTGGCTATGATTGGACCATACTAATTTGAAATAAGACCACAAATTTATTTTTCGGGCCGCTTTTGAAGCGCTAATCGCGAATCTAGTAGTATTATTGATCGAAGTATAGCACCCATGATAATTTTGTAAAAAAAAATTTTTTATTTTCGTTTCATTTTGTTTCATCGAATTTGAAATCACAACGATTCCAAAGAATTTTCACTTCAATATATACTTTTTACTCACAAAAGTTTCATTTTTACCCCCCAAAATTTCATTTTACCCCATTTGGGGTAATTTGTAATTTACCCCGGTTCCCCGACCGCTGATATAGACCAACAGTCTGAATGTTCTTGTTCGGAACTTGTATACAATATACTTAGTCTGGCCATAAATACTGCTCCAAGTAAAAATAAACAAAATATTACATTTGAATTTGGAATCTGTCATTTTTATATGATTGCTCATAGAGTTTTCTCATTTTGGCGCCAATACATTGTACAATATTTTGCGATATTAAAATGGAGTGGGGTGATAAAGAGAACCGAATCGCTGTGATTGCATTACACAAAATAGGTATGGAGCCAAATGCAATTTTTAAAACTCTCCATACGTTTGGTATTAGTAAAATATTTGTGTACCGGGCTATTAATAGGTTCAATGAGACCTCCTCTGTTTGTGACAGAAAAAGATCTGGCCATAGATAAAATATATTTAATATATAATACACTTTATATATTTGAGAGATCTGGCCGTCCACGTAGTGTTCGTACGAAAAAGGCGGTCAAAGCAGTAAGGGAAAGAATTCGAAGAAATCCTGTCCGAAAGCAAACAAACAAAACGTGGAACAAAATACAGCATGCATGCTCGTCTTCTATATCACAAAAAGAGAAGAGTAGAAAGGGTTGTCATTTCAAAGATAGCGCCAAAAGTTATCATAATAAATTTTACAACACTGCACACTTCAATCCCTTTATGCTTTACCACTGTTATACTCATATCATACCACTTGCGGCGATGGCGCTACTTTAGTGAGTTTGAGTTGTAAATTACTTTAGTGGTGGTAGGACCTCTTGTGAGTCCGCACGGGTAGGTACCACCATCCTGCCTATTTCTGCCGTGAAGCAGTAATGCGTTTCGGTTTAAAGGATGGGGCAGCCGTTGTAACTATACTTGAGACCTTAGAACTTTATATCTCAAGGTGGGTGGCGCATTTACGTCGTAGATGTCTATGGGCTCCAGTAACCACTTAACACCAGGTGGGCTGTGAGCTCGTACACTCATCTAAGCAATAAAAAAACAAAATTGCTGCTTACAGCTGGACACATTTCCAATTAGCCTCTTTAAAGAATTTATGCAATTCCAACATAAGTTGACTGCATTGTCAGCGACAAATGAATGGAGAGTCTAATGTGTAACCTTGAATAAAGTGCTCTGCATTATTTTTAATAATAAAGAGGTTAAGAAAAAAACAAATCGGCGTTTTGAAACTTGACATTTATTTACATCCATAATAAACAAAAACGGGTGTTTGTATATAAAAACAGTTCTTTGAATTTTGCATTTACTTTAGTATATTCGCTAAAGTGCCTCGAGATTTGTAAAAATATATATATTTTTTCATCTTTCCATAGATATGCTGATTATTGTACCGTGACTCTATTATTCAATCAAGCTGATTTTACTTTTCGCAAACAAAGTAAAATAATAAGATTAGAAACTCATTCGTAGTACCCACAATTTAATAAATAGCATTTTTGATTATTGATTATTTTTATGCTGAAACATCACATTGAAATTATACTTTTGCCAACATTCGTTTTCTCTGTGGTATCAATAAACTATACGACTCAATAGGAATGACAGTATTTATAAAATGACAGTATAAATTATTAATAATGATATTCTGAGCAAATATAGAAAATTTAGACAGAAAACAGTATAAAGAACATAAACGAATGTTGTTCTACGCTATAAATGTTTAGTTGTAAATAATGAGGACTATCATTGGCGAATGGTTGGCGAAAATATAAAAAAGCAAGTATTCTCAGCTAAATATTAAATGTTCAATACTTTATGAGCTGGCAGCACCACCAACAACGAGACTAAAAAAAATTACAATGACTCGTAAAAATTAAATTTTGATTCATAGACAAACTGTACATTATTTTTTTCAAGTCTATTAGTTACATAAAAAATTGTAGGTAACTTTTATTCCCAATTTATATTTCATTTTATCTATCAAACTTGAAGCTGGACATCCATTTTCACGTTTCGAATACAAAATATTATGACTACTTTGAATGCTCGATCGTTGTTGCAAGAGCACAGATCATATAAAAGCAAGCCCTCTGTTTTCTTTAATGAATCCACCAAGAACCAAAATGACGGCATGATTCTTATTTAGGCTTGGTTTGATGATAGCACAGTAGGTACGGTATGGCTTTTTAAAACGTATCAAGTCATAGACAACCAGCTTCACAAAATAACAGTAATTGTACGTGTCGCGGATTCCCATTTTCATTTCTTAAAAAACAATCACATTATTACAATTTACTTTATACCTTCATTTTGTTAATTTTTACTCTCATGACTTTATATGATAATAATTTATAACCTTAAATAACAATAAAATAAACAAAAAGACAAAAAAGAAATTCAGGGCGTAAGGGGACTGTTCTCGAATACATTCGCGACTAAAGTCAAAGGTAGACGACTCCGCGTGTCTTGGGAGGAGAGTGGCGTTATTTGGACTTTTACATCGTAACATCGCGAGCAAAAAAATCGTTCGATATACGTATGAGTTGTTATTCTTAGTTGCGTCAGTAATCAACAACGACTGTCTTCGTTTTCGAGAACTTTTCCGATACACCCAGTATAATAATTAAAGAAACGACAAAATTTCACTACTTACACAAATTCACTAAAGGAATCACAAAGAACAAGTTTTTTGTTCAGTAACGTCTAAAAGGAAACTTATTCAGTCTAAATGTTGTCTTTCATTAGACATTTAAAATTATGAACTCAACAGAGAAAATAAGGTAGCACCGTACATTTAGAAAAAAATATTGTCGAGGCTTGTTTTTATAAAGCATTTTATGTAAGCCTTTTTTTTACAAATGATTTGCGAACCTTATTTTCAAAGTTTGAGCATTAAACTTCACATAAAGATCATCCATATTTTAAATTAAACGATAAAACTTATATTAAGATACACAAAACGTAGAACTTTGCAATTTTTCTATCTTGACTTTATTAAAGTAATTTTATTTAATCATTATGTTGACATTGTACAAAAGGTTTTTTTAATTAAAATTTCATCAAATGGTCGTTTAATGGCGGATCAATGTCAAATCACAACTTTAAAAGTTCATACGAAAGTTAACTCATTTATATTTAAATTTGTGATAAACGATTATGTACCCATTCTATAAGCAACTGTTAAGACAATGACATTGACAATGTTCAAAGTGCTTGTTTGTAATGCCAACTTCAAAATTAATGAGTTAACTTTCTTTTAATTTACTTTTGAATAAAAAAGTCTAGACGAAGACAACATGTCAGTTGACATGTTAACGAACATGAATACGTTACACTTTATTTTTAATGAACAAAACAAATTATTAATTATGACTTTTCACAAGCAACGTTGATTGATTCCCTTATAAGTTTCCTTAATCCTTTTTATTGAGCGAAGTCCTTACATACGACGAGTGAATACATCGAAAATAAAAATATTAATAATTAATACTTAATCGTAGAGCTAAGTAGCAGGTAAATAATTATGCGTCGTGGAAGAAATGTGGGGTAAGTTTTAGAATCAAGCTGAAATGTCACAGTTAATGAAATTGGGTACAAAAGTATATATTGAATATAAATTTGACTACCAAAACCAATTAAAAAAAAATTGTTAAGTTATATTTGCTTTGAAACAAAGAAACCGTTTTTCTCGATTAATATAAATCTACGTATTTTTTATGCATTTTGTCATTTATAAATTGGTAGTGCTTTATCTCGGCTTCATCTATTCCACAACGCAATATTTTTGAACTTAAATAATAATAATGAAAAGTGCCAGTGACTAATCAAATTAATAAGAGTAGAGAAAAATTTAAAAGTACATATTTTTTAAATAGAAGAAAAAAAAAGAAACACCAAACTTACATGCGAAATTATTCTAATATTAAATTACTTAAACCTTACTAACAAAAAAAACTTTGACTAAAGGGCCAGTGTGTTCGATGTGTTTATTAATAGTTTAATCGTAATCGATTTGACTTTTGTACTAAAGTACGTTTGTAAAAAACTACATACAAAACAAGCACAACAAAATAAATAGTACCAATAAAACAATAGGTACTTGCTTGTGTAGGTACTTTTCAAAAGTATCAAGGGGCTGAAATTAATACACAATACGAAATAATAATTTCAACTTGGAAACTTAGACTTTAATGTCAAAACTGTAAGCGTTAAAATAATTTGCAATAAGGTACCTAAATAATAATAGATTAGGACAAATATCAATATAGACTATGGACTTCATTATTTCATTTTCAATTGACTTTACTTTTATTATTTAAAAAAGACATTATTACTTATGACAAGAGACTGCGAGTTTCTCGAATCTTTTGAAAACCACATACAAAGCCGGAAAGCAAAGGCATTTGTCATAGACAATCTATGCTTTTATGCTATTATGCTCCCCACTACTTTAAGTACTATTGAGTCTCAGTATAATCTATGAATCTTACAGTGACAACTTTAGATGAAATTAAAGTTTTAAAAATTCTATGTTGATCGTCAGAAATGTCAGACATTTTGATGACGACAAAAGTAAATTTTGATGAGATAGAGAACTTGTATAAAAAATACTATACACTATCCCACCACTATTTTGAATCTGTAAGATCTTTCCATTGAGATGTTGTAAAACGAATAATGTAAACAATAAATACACTGATCACTTTGAGATCATCATCTTTAATCTAAACATCTTAAATTTTTTTTTCAAACGAAATGACTGGATTGCAACTGACAATGGCCACGTGAATGAATACACATATTTTACTACGAGTGGTAACATAAAATAAAACAAACGATAATAACAAGAAAAACATATAAACTAACTTGTTCAAAACGAACGCAACCTTTAAATAAAAATCTACGAGCAATACTTATTTGGTATTCATATTCTGAATGTAAAACTTTGGGTGAAGAAATAACTAGTATCAGAAATTTACATTGTAAAGTACCAGTTCTTTGGTGCTGGTCGTCGTTGGTTCCTGATCAAATTCATCTTTTATATACCTAATCAAAAAGTTTCTAAATGATACCAACTTTAAAAATTAATTTACAATATTAATAATAATAATAAAGAAATTTGGGGAATACTTTGGAAACGATAATCCTTTAACACAAACCTTATTAATATACATACTTATTAGTTAACAACTGTGCACTCGGAATCGCGTTCCATAATATAACTTTTCGCGCGCCTCATGGATCGTGCTCGTGTGCACCGGTTACATCACAACAAACATACAGAAACTACAACCCCTTTTCGATATAGTTTTTCTTTCGTAATTTCTTTGCACTAGGAACGAATTCTGGAATATTCTAGTACGGTCTTGACAGTTCCTTGGATCGTTTCAATTGAACTTTAAGTCTCTTTGTACCTATTTGAAAGCCGTTCATCGCCTGTATGGCCGCTTGTGCGGAGGCTGCGTTGTCGTACGAGACGAAACCGAAACACTTCGAGAGGTTCGTCTGTTTGTCTATGAACACTTTTGCCGAAATCACGTGTCCGAACGGCAGAAACGTAGACGCCAGGTCCGTGTCCGTGAACTCCTGGGGCAGGTGGTAAATGAACAGGTTGCCGCCTTCCGGACCTGGAACGGTTTAAGAACAAATTGAAAATTAATTCGAAATGACAAATTTTTGTATTTATGTATTTTTTATTGCTTGGCGGTTGGACGATCTCACAGCCAACCTGGTGTTAAGTGGTTACTGGAGCCCATAGACATCTTCAACGTAAATGCGCCACCCACCTTGAGATATAAGTTCTAAGGTCTCAAGTAGGTATAGTTACAACGGCTGCCCCACCCTTCAAACCGAAACACATTACTGCTTCACGGTAGAAATAGGCAGGGCGGTGGTACTTATCCGTGCGGACTCACAAGAAGTCCTACCACCAGTAATTACGCAAATTATAATTTTGCGGATTTTATTTTTATTACACGATGTTATTCGTTCACCGTGGTATTTAACAAGCAAATTTATTCTACTATATTAATTTTTTAGTTGATTGAGTTAATCGTATATGAATAATGTGATTGTGAGGGTTTTTACATTGCCTACCTTCGACTTGTTTTCCCGCGGCTGCGGCGGCTGCCGACCCCAGCACAGACCCGAGCGGCGCTGCAGCGAACGCAGCGCTGCCGAACTGCGCGGCGTACGCTGAACTCAGCGGCTCAGCGGTTGACCCTACATTATAAGTGTCAAAATTTGAATATCGTTTACACGTACACGTGCAAGAAAAATGTGAAAATGCAAATGTTTTGGTAGCTGACTGTAAAAAAAAAAGATGATGATTTTTAACGTATTTCTAATGGTTTCTTTGAGGCTTTAAATAGAAATTAACAAACAAGCTATGTCTTGTCAATGAGTCTTTAAAAAGTCGTTAAAATCTGTATAATCTAAAAATTAATAACACTAACGCTGTCCAATTATTTCCAGTATTAATTGGCAAACCAATTTTCTAATTCAATTATAAAGTCGTTAACTGATAGACAATTTTGGAACAAAGTTGATGTGACAGTAATTGAAAACCGATGTAGACGAAAAGAACGATCTTAATAATAACTAAATTAAGCAAACGGAGATTCAATGGAAAAACGTAATAAGTAACTACAAATTAAGCGAATTTTAGGACACTTTTATTTTTAAAGCTACGTACTATTAAACGTTAAAACATGCCTAGTAAACGTATAGTTAACAAATATTTTTTAAATTCAAAAGCTGTTACTGCTTAACGGACAAAGAAAATCACGACATACTTAAAAAAAAAAAAACATTTTTAGCACTGTCATGCAAAAACAATCATTATTAGGCACACTGCGATGAAAATTCCGATACGTACTAATGTTAAATGTAAATTACACAGAAAAAAAAGCACATTGTCTATGTATCAATTTACAAACAAAACAACAGAGAAGAAAAATAAAGGTTAAGACGATTAAAAAATACACGCACACACACACACATAACGAACCCACTGTTCGACTACACAATCATATCTTACAATGAATTTTGAAACCACATACTAATGAAAACTAATGCTTAAAATTTTACAAAACGAAGTTGTAAAATCGTATTATATCCAAATTTCAATCTCCCACGAGTGCGGGAATTGTGAAAACAGAAATTGCTTGTTTTGTTTAAGGAAAATTCCAGGAAAGAAGTTCATAATGGATTATCTCGCTAGTCAGATTAATAGGTGTGCAGACTCTGAGGAATCAATCCATGACGGTGCCTATGTTCCTGACTTCTTCTTTTCGCCCCCTGATTCCGGTTTTATTGCACCGTACTGACGGAAGACCGTCTTCTAGCTTTTGAGCAGATACGGGCTGGCACCACCGTTTCATTATTTTTTTCGCAAATCCATCGTGGTTTTCATTCCATAGGAAGTACAGAATGCGCGTTATTTTTGAGACTTCAACGTAATGTGGGCAATCGCATCAGCTACCTTTTTAAACATGTTTACACTTTTACTGTAGATTTTAATTAGTAGGAAGTTTTCAAACGGTTCCCCAGGGACATTACCAATGCCAGGGAGCACATTCACCACACCGCTTGCCGGTATTTTTAATTTTAGTACTACATACAATAAAAACGAACAATTAAAATAATTAAAATTAAAAAGCCTAACTTCAGTGTTTCATTTTTCTCAAGAATATTTAAATGTCATTAACAAAATATTGTTTTAATCCACAAACTTAACGATTACTATTTACAATTACAAAAAATATGAAGTATTCGTGCTTGTCCTCCTTTGACAACGTAGAGCCTATCAAAAGCCAAGCAATATCAGAAAACATTATCTATTGTGATGCAAACACAAATTGAAACAAGCAAAATTCTAGATTATTCCGATAAATAAGGTGGATGTTTAAAAATAAATTAAAATATGTGCATTTTTATATTTTCACATTTAAAAGTAGTTGCATTAGATTAGATTATACTCAACTCCATAATGTAACAAATATTACGTGATGGAGTAATTAATGCACCAAAATTTTACAGAAACATTGTCATTTTACATTAAATTCATTAAAATTGTTTAAAAATTCTTCATAAATTTTATATTAATTGAAAAGCAGAATCTAAATTAATGTTTAAATTGTATGTAGATGATATAAAACCCGGTAAAACAGTCATTTCTGTGCTCAGTTTTCTTGTTGCAATTATGATTATGTATTTACTACACATCAAACATATGTATTTTTTTATATATGCACGATTTGTTACGCCACATCCCGCCTCATTTATCATTAAAATAATCTAGGCAGTATATAAGTCTTCATTCCATATTAATAAATAAACACACAATTTCTTTATTTTTTCATTTTCATTGTTTTACCTGTAATGTTAGTCTTCCCGAGAAGACCTGAAGCGTGAAAAATGTTCATCGTTAATTAACTTTTTTTTTAGTCTCAACATTTTTAAGTCCAACCTGAAATAGGAAAGTTTGCGGACTAAAAAGGATTTCCCGAAAATTTAGTGACTAAAGATTATCTCTGCTTCTTTTCAATTCATTTGATGTGAAACTAAATTAGGACAGTCCAGTCTAAATTGAGGCGATATTTATACGATTGATACCTAGTCGAAAGATTTTCCTTTTTCAATTCTATTGTGATTTTTTTTTTTCTACCCATTCTAGTAACCTCGAAGAGTTATTCTAGATTCGCCGAACTAGTAGGTGAGCTCGTGCGGCTCAAACCTGACGTTGTTGCTAACACGAACCCTAGCAAGAGCCGTGCTTCGCAGAATCTACTATCGGATCGGAAACGCGACCCACTGAGAAGATCCGACTAGAAACTCAGCGGGATGAATTTTGTTGTGTGCAGGGCCCTTACATAGTTGCGGCGCCGCGGATTGCGGGGCGGTGGTGGGGGCGATTGGCGCGACGGCCTGCGACTGCGACACGACGGGGGGCTGCGCTATGGCCGCCAGAGCCGCCAGGTTCTGCACGGACACGGGGGCCAGCAAGCCCCCGAGCTGTTCCGCACCCACGCTTCCCACTCCGCTACCGCTCAGTCCTGCACCATTGAAACCGATATCCTGATAGTTAACACCTAGGGAGGAGAACACAAAACGACCAACGTAAAAAACAAAATAAAAGAAAAACAGGAGTAAATAAAAATGGACGCGGGATAAGGTTGGATACAATCATTATAAGCTTGAGCCATTAAGCGGGTTAATCTATACTAATATACATATTATAAAGAGGAAAAATTTGTTTATTTGTTTGTATTGAATAGGCTCCGAAACTACTGAACCGATTTGAAAAATTCTTTCACTGTTTGGAAGCTACACTATTCTCGAGTAACATAGGCTATAACCTTTTTTGAAAAAAAATAGGGATCCTTAATAAAACTCCAATAATGTAACCCAAGGTGTAAAAAAATGTGTGGTGTCGTGGGACACCGGATAGTTGAAAATAAACGTAACATTATCATAATAGTGAGTCATTCGGTATGTAATGGAGCATAATTGTCACATTTTTAATGACGCCTTTAAACAGGTTTTACCTGCGTGAGCATCATTTGTAAGACGATATTTAATCATTTTGATACAGGTATTCAAACAATGTTGCTTAAACTAGTTTTAAATGACATTTTGTAATCGTACAATAGCTACCACCGTTTGGCTCATTTATCTTTGTTATTATTCTGCGTTTACTTATATTATCAAAATATTGTTTTAACGAGTGAGGCGGACTTCGGAGTAGCAACTTTAAATTATTGCTGGAAGGATAACATATAAAAAAAATTGCCATAAAAAAAAACTAAAAACATATAATTGTCGAATAACGACTGAATACGGAAGAGGACTATTTGAACAAACCTTGTAACAGAGTCGATCCCTGCCCTTGCAGTAACTGTTGCTGCAAGCCGACCGCTTGCAGTTGCTGCAGTAGTTGCAGTTGCGTGGCTGGTGAGAGCGCCGCTTCCGACGCGAGGTACGCAGTCGGTGCCACCGGCGTCGTGATGCCCCATAGGCTGGCCTGCATCGCTTGCAACTTTTTCTGTTCTTTCTCTTTCTGCGTGTCCGCAAACTTAACGACCAGAGGCGCTGAGCAGCCTTCCATCGTTTGACTGTGATGTAACGCCTGGAATTTTTAAAGTTGGCAACACATTAATTAATCAATTTTGATATTTGAATTACGCGGTGCTCAATAAACGTCCCAGCTTAGTCACGTATTACGATTACGATTAGGTTGAAGTCTCAAGACTACACCGAGTGTACAGCGGCTACCTAACAGACCGGTAATCGTTTCTATTAACACACAGAGCTAAGATATATTCTTAAAGTGTGACTTCAAGCAATCTTAAGTCAATACAAACTTAAGTCTTCGTGGCCTAAATAATAAGATGTCCGGTGCATACGTGTTGAGCGATGCACCGGTGTTCGTATCTCAGGCGGGTACCAATTTTTCTAATGAAATACGTACTCAACAAATGTCACGATTGACTTCCACGGTGAAGGAATAACATCGTGTAATAAAAATTAAACTCGCAAAATTATAATTTGCGTAATTACTGGTGGTAGGACCTCTTGTGAGTCCGCATGAGTAGGTACCACCGTCCTGTCTATTTCTGCCCTGAAGCAGTAATGCGTTTCGGTTTGAAGGGTGAGGCAGCTGTTGTAACTAACTATACTTGAGACTTTAGAACTTTATCTCAAGGTGGGTGGCGCATTTTCGTTGTAGATGTCTACGGGCCCCAGTAACATGTTAAAAAAAAAAGAACTTACTGTTAAGTCAAGTGGCAAGCACTTTCGATTGGATTAGACTAGACTTACTTTTATGGCAGCTATAGCGGCCTGCTTCGATACGAAGGTTACAAACGCGCATCCTTTGCTTTGACCCTGGGCGTCCCTCAGCACGGTACACTCCTCGATGGCTCCGTGTCCCGAGAACAGAGCTCTCACGTCGTTCTCTGCCAATTTCTTGTTCAGCATACCCACGAAAAGCTTCCGTTCTGTTGACAAAGAAATTCCATCATGAGGCTATGATATTTTTGAAAACTTCGCAAGACGTAATGTAGAATTATCATCTACTAGCTGTCCCCGTCCACCTCGCTGGACATTTAAAATTAACAGTATTATTTCTCACCCCCAGAAAAATTCTCATCATTAACGCTCCCGTAACTGGTGTAAGGAGTCCAACACTCATAAAAATATTAGTCTATCCATTAAGTACATCTATTTTCTACATGGATACCAAGTTTCAAGTCAATCGAATGCATGATTCAGTAGTTATAACGGAACATCCGTAAAAACCACTGTAGATTTATTTATTAGTATAGATTAGTCTTATTTAAATGACGCATAGCTGTGGTCTAAAGTCTAGAAGGAGTAAATTCCTTTCAGATACTTCTGGTTTCTTTGAAAAATGTACAGTTTTAAGGAAATGTTTTCCATTGGTGTTTCTGATTTCTTTGTAAAAATGACAAAAAGGAATATTAAATTTTTATTACGTATGTTAGAAATGAGTAATAAATAATTAAATAACTCAAACAATATATATAGTTAACAAATGATAATCAAAGTACCCATTACCTATCTACCTAGTATATTGTAACTAAACTTTTAAAGGTATTAGGCGCACGTGATTCACGATTGCAAAAGCACGGAAGTACGCTTCCTTTGTACCGAAGAAGCATTGAGTATTCACATGAAAGCCAATGGACTCGTTCGCATACGCAGCTCACGTATTAGCATGGGCCGTCATTGTTCGAGACAACAAATACACCGTACATTTTTCGGGGCGAACTGCCAACCGTCAAATATTCCTTCCTCTCTTCGTATGATCCTGAAATATGTAGTCCGCGATCCGGAACTTCGCTGGAGTTAACTGCGAATTTACGACTTACCCCAGTTCACCACGGTCGAACGTAAAGCATTTTCGTTTCTGTGCATACACGAATATCCGATAAATCTTTCGGGCGAAACGTAAATGTGGATCGCGAAAAAAAAAAAAAAAATGACGTTAAAAAGCGCGCCAACAAAAACATTTTTCGTCGCTAGTTTTCGCGCACAAAAACCGTACAGGGGATGAATGAAATGCAATGCCGGGATAAATCACATTGTGGATGATACTACGTGCACGCAGTATCAAAAGTTCGGCATTTTCATTTCCCCGTTGAGGGAGAAGAGGCGCGGAATTGAAAAGGTACCGAGGCCGGGCCCGTATGTTTACAAATATTTCATGCTCGCTAAATCAGCACCGAGATTAGCATGAAAACGGCGCGGCGTGTGAAAACGAGCGGATTTTACGCACAAAAAAAAAATCAACGCCAAACGAGACTTCTAATTTTATTTGCCGTTCCTCGGTACAACGGATAAACGTTTAAATACGAATATGTGGGCACATTAATCGTATTTAGCTCCTTCAATCGTAAAGTTATCGCATCGTTGGATGTGCGATAATAATTTGTTCGAGATTTGCGTATCCAAATTTCGGTATTTAAGGGCTTGTTATAAGCTTGGCTCGGGGAAATAGAAAAAGACCTACAAGCAGATGGGCTGACGACATCGAAGGGACGGCTGGTAAACTGTGGATGGAAAAGACCACAGATAGAGACTATTGGGCATCTCTGGAGGACGCCTTTACTCTTCAGGGGTTCACGATAATTTAAACTAAAAACAAATCTACTTAAAGCCAAAGTTAGTTAAATAAAAATAATAAAATAGTAATAATTAAAAAAAAACAAGTTATATAAAATTGTATTAGTTTTTTATGGGTGAAATAAAAGGTTTTTTTTTTATAAGCTTGAAGAACGAAAAATTATATTAATCAAATTGTCAAAAAATATCGCTACTTCAAATCGATCGATTAACGGAACGTAATCTCTTTCGTTTGAATAACGCATCCTAATCAGTTTAACTGCACGACTAACAGCGTATTTCGTAACAAAATAGGGCCTTTAAATGTTAATGCTTTAAGTGCGCCATTGAGGGCGTAACGGCAGCGTTTGTTAAACAATTTACATAGCCCCTTGGATGTGGCGGGAGGTGTGAGACGACTCGAGGAAAGCTACTGAAATACGTGCTTATTTAGCTGGCGATTACGAAGGCTATTTACACAAACATGTATTATCAAACGAATGCTACCTATTGTGTTCATTGCAATTTTGTTAATTTTTTTTTGCATGGGATTGTCATTCTAACTCACGTTCCGCTGGTATATTAAATTGTCTCCGTAGTCTAGTTTATAAAGTGAATGAGCCTACCAATTTGAAAAAGTCGTCGTGGCCTAAAGGATAAGACGTCTGGTGCATTCGTGTTGAGCGATGCACCGGTGTTCGAATCCCAGGCTTTTTCTGATGAATTAATTTTTCTGATGAAATACGTACTCAACAAATGTTCAGGATTGACTTCCACGGTGAAGGAATAATATGGTGTAAAAATCAAACGCGCAAATTTTAGTTTGCGTAATTACTGGTGGTAGGACCTCTTATGAGTCCGCGCGGGTAGGTACCACGACCCTGCCTATTTCTGCCGTGAAGCAATAATGCGTTTCTATTTGAAGGGTGGGGCAGCCGTTGTAACTATACTTGAGATCTTAGAATTTATATCTCAAGGTGGGTGGCGCATTTACGTCGTAGATGTCTATGGGCTCCAGTAACCACTTAACACCAGGTGGGCCGTGAGCTTATCTATCCATTTAAGCAATAAATAAATAAAACTATGTATGGATTGTATTTTAAAAAAAATACATGTTTCAAATTGTTAACGATCAAGTGTCAATGAACCTGTCCGAGGAAGATTGTCGTCGCCTGTACTGCAGATTAACTTCTGTAACTAGTAATCGATTCTTAATATCCCTATACTATAAAACATGCGGTTGAAATCTCAATAACAACTCTCCGAGCATTCAATTCGTAATCCATTCTTGGTTCACGTTTGGGCGTGTTTGATAACATCGACGAAAAGACATGAGGTGGTGTTGTTTTAGGATACAGATGCGTTGTTACTGCTCATCCTTCCTGCTTTCGTAGTTCTCCTCATTACTGAGGGTCCTGACTCCCTCGCTGCATCAATCTCTCTTGTACGATTGCTTTCCATGGCTTGGCCTCGTTGAGAGCGTCGTGGAGCTTGATGTCCAGACAAGACCGAATTTGGTCAGACCATCTCGTGGGACTGCGTCTTCCGGGACGTTTGCTCTCTACCTTGCCCGTCACCATCAACTCCTCAAGATTGTGACCCTCCTTTCGAGATGTGTCTGAAGAACTCCAATGCGCTACGAATGCATATTGTCGAGAGTCTAGTTTTAACATTAAGCTCCCTTAGTATCGACACATTGGTGCGAAAGGCGGTCCATGGAATCTGCAGCAATTTCCTCCAGTACCAAATACGATGTTCCTGCTGTGCTATGATAAAGCGCAAAGCGATAAAGCTCGTGAAATCTGCAGGTTTCATCACAATGCTTTTTTTTTAAATAACAACGTTACAAAGGCTCAAAGGTCATTCATTCGATTACTAAAAGTAAAATACATATTATTCTTCTGAAAGAAATAAATACATTTTTTTTTTTTTTTACATAAATTAATATGATTTATGGTGTCGCACGAAAGCACTAATTTTACGTTTTTATGACCCGGAGCATTTGAAATTTATTTATCGAGCGGGGACAATGAAATAATAATTAGCAATGTTAATTCGCTATTGTCTCTTAAGACGATATAATTTGCATTACATCGCCATTAACGGGCAGGCTACCTATCTCAGTAAAACGTTATAGGTACTACTAGCTTCACTATCAAGTATAAGAATAGGGCTCCGGTAATTACTGCTTAGTTTTAAAACGACGGAACTTGTACCTACCTAATGGTGGCAAGTTATATTGAACTATGAGGATTGAATGTGCATTGTTTTTAAAAAATGTACAACGTATAACGTACTTTTTTTATTCTTACCTAAGCTGATAGCCTTGAGAGGCTATTTCAGCGTAACCTTAACTAGTAGGTGAGCTACGGGGCTCAAACCGCAGTGATGCTAGCACTGGCCCTAGCAAGAGCAGTGCTTCGCAGAATCTACCACCGGATCAGAAACGCGACCCACTGAGAAGATCTGGCGAGAAACTCAGTGCGCTGTGTCTGACGGTTAATTTACTCGCCGAGCCCTTCGTCGCAAGCGGCGGGTGCGACGAGGACGGTGACCGGGAACGCACTACAGAATGACGAACAGTATTAGAAATAACAAAATTATTTAAAAATCCCAAAATTTCTATGGTCGCTTTTGCTGTCAAACTTTAATGAAGACTACATAAAGATATGTATGTATAATCTGTACTGTATGTGTGATCTGTACACATTTTGGTGTCAAAGTCAGCAAGGTCAAGTTCTCTATTCATGTGACGTTACGACGGTTTCGTGTAAACGGCATACCGCCTTCGCGTCTTATGAGTTTCTTAGGGATGTCTCGGATCGGAAGTGAAAGCATAAGATGGTAATTACATTTCCGTGTTATATTCTGGGAATTTAAATACAATTCAGACAGCGTTGCGTTACAACTAATAATAATTCCATAAATGCGGTGTAAAGTTAATATTTAATTGGTTAATATTGCATTGTGATCTTTCTTTTCGATAATCGCACTTATTCAATCGATATCAAAGTAAATCAGAAATATCCTAACATAGAATTATCATTAGAAACTGACAACCCTTTGGCTGAAGTCGTAACTCGCGTCCTTTAGCCGTCAAAGTGCGTATGCTTGTTACCGGAGCTGCATTAACCAAAAGTTATGTTTCTCCGCCTTATCTATGGAAATTTCACACATTACGCGCTGTGTTGCTAGAAATTTGTTGGTTAATTCTACCCTAGTATTGTTAAGTGACGGAATTTATTTGTGAAAAATTATGTTTCTTCATTGTTTAGGACATAAGTAGAATTTACTACAAATCTTCTTTTATTTTAATTGTACGCTAATAAAATGAATATATCCAATTAATGTGAAATTTTAACTTTAACTAACTTTTTAAAACGACTTCAAGTCAGAAGGCAGGAGGAGGTTGTTCATTTGTGAGGTTGATCAATTTTGTCAAGCACACGCGACGAATCAGAAAAGAGCATTTATAAGGAGTATAAAATATTGTGAATCTCTTAGATTTTAGTACTTTACTAAAAACAAAATTTTGTTAGGCATCTAGACAATTATAGAATTCGAATCAACCAGCAGTTTCTAAGATATTCGTCCATAAAAACATATTCACACATCGTACAGTGACACTTTCAGAAATGTTGTCCTACGTAACTCTTTCGCAGGCCAAAGCTTAAATTATTATATTTTAATATACATCTCTTTTAAGTTTTGCATTTTCATTTCAAATCATAACAGTCCTAAAAAGTTTTCATTTCCCAAAATGCGTTTCAAACAACTTTCTATTGAAGTTTCAATAGACATTTTAATATCTAAGAGACTTAGTAGTTCACTAGAAAAGTCAAAGCCCCGCTCTACTCGTTCCATTTTCACGTTAATTTAAAGGCCATCAAAGTCGAAGCCCTCAAACTTGGGCGTCGAGGCGTGAACGAGGTGCCAACAACTTTGCTTGCATACACACACACAGCCCGACACACTGACACAAATGTGCAATTAGCGGTCTCGTGTTAAATATGGTGCGGCATCGAATGTAGGACGCGCATGTAAATTTTCACTAAATATTTTACAGCTACGTTTTATGTATTTCCAATTTATGCACTGCAAGGTGCAAATCATTCTATTACGGATTGAAAACGAAGATTAAAATTGCAAAGATAAAATCTATTGAGATTTGAATTGAGCATGTGGGGTATTATCCCATACGTTGAGGTACCACGGACTCCTCTGTTTCTGTCTAGAAGCAGTGATGCTTATAGGGTACAACCGCCGTTAGAAAATGCAATCAAGCCTTAGAGTCTCAAGTTGGGTGGCGACATTCACTATGTCCTGTTTATTGGCCATCGTAATCGACACCTAGAGGCTATTTCAGCTTCTCCTTGACGTGTAGGTGAGCTCAAGGGGCTCAAACCGGGAGTGTTCCTAACACTGGCCCTAGCAAGAGCAATGCTTCGCAGAATCTACCACCGGATCGGAAACGCGACCAACTGAGAAGATCCAGCGAGAAACTCAGTGGGCTGTGTCTATGGGTAATTCGCTCGTCGAGCCCTTCGGCGCAAGCGACGGGTTCGACGAGGACGATGACCGGTTGTTGTGGTACCTAAAAGCATCGTTAATGGATACGTAATGACGTGTTTAGGGCGACGGACCTAGTGCCAGGGCGATGAATTCGTTCATATAATTATTCGTTAAAATTCGTTAAATTGCTTTCAATGCAAAATCGATATCATGTTCTATATCATAACAATAAGGAACTTTTGTTGATTTAGATTTTGTGGTTACAAGCGCTCCGACCGTGTGAATTTCTCTTGTTCATCATATCGAGCCACAGTTTAGAGAAGAAACCAGTAAAACTAGCGCAGTTAGCTTATATTTATCGTATTACCTGTATCCAACATTGAATATTGCATTAATCAAAATTAATAATCTTAGGACATAAAACGTCATAGTCAATGGAATTTTTTAAGTTGACAATAGTACCGCGACAGTAGTCGATCACCGTCAATACACATTTTTAATTATATTCAAATACAAATTCCATCGATTTCCTGGTACAGTAGATAAATATGAGAACAAGAAGATTCTAGAAGATACGAAAACATTTACGACAGCGTCAATTAATCGCTTCCACCATAAAAAACACGTAAACATTTTCGAACTAAAGGACGCTTAAACCACCAACTAAATTCCTGGATTCTTTAGTTCGGAACTTTAGCCGCAGCAAAGCTTCAGGAATTACCGAGCAAACATTGCACAATACGACGTCATTGTCTCTACGTAGAAAGCTCCCGTGCCTCCTATTTATCTCGCGCACTTATTTGACAAGACTATATTATGTACGCTAGCTTTTCAGCGGATCTCGCCGCGTACGAGTGCGAGCACAAATAGGGCTGCGTGCGAGATTGTTTGCGGTGACATTTTAGAATTGTCTTGAATTTTTTTTTTCCTACTTATGCTGATAGCCTTGAGAGGCTATTTCAGCTTCACCCTAACGTTTGTAGGTGAGCTCACGGGGCTCAAACCGGAGAGTTGCTAACACTGACCCTAGCAAGAGCAGTGCTTCGCAGAATCTACCACCGGATCGGAAATGCGACCCACTGAGAAGATCCGGCGAGAAACTCAGTGGGCTGTGTCTATGGGTTAGTTCGCTCGTCGAGTTCTTCGTCGCAAGCGACGGGTTCGACGAGGACGGTGACCGGTTGTCTTGAATAAATTAATTAAATATATTTAGTCTTCTGCTACGCAATTAATTCTTGTATTTTCCTCTTTGAACAATCGACAGCTAATAATTGAAGGAAATATGTAATGCAGAGGAATCTCTCTTAGTAGAAACTGAATTAGTAATGGACACTTCTGTAGATAAGTAATAAAATCGACCCGTTATTAAGATATAGATATATGTTATAAGATATAGATAGACCTAAGGGTGATGTTTGTCCTTTTTTAACAGGCAACCCTAATCTGTCTGGAGTCTCGTTTGAAAACAAGGCGGTTGTACACGATGACAGGAACTCGGAATGCGGTGCGATTAATTTTAAATTGCATTGCCCCTATTCTGTTTCGCAGCCGACGAGTTTCACGTTGTAGGTGTCACAAATGAAGTTTCCACACACACACACACACGTGGCCTAACGGATAAGACGTCCGATGCGTTTGTGTTGAAGCGATGCACCGGTGTTCGAATCTCAGGCGGGTACCAATTTTTCTAATGAAATACGTACTCAACAAATGTTCACGATTGACTTCCACGGTGAAGGAATAACATCGTGTAATAAAAATGAAACCCGCAAAATTATAATTTGCGTAATTACTGGTGGTAGGACCACTTGTGAGTCCGCGCGGGTGGGTACCACCGCCCTGCCTATTTCTGCCGTGAAGCAGTAATGCGTTTCGGTTTGAAGGGTGGGGCGGCCGTTGTAACTATACTGAGACCTTAGAACTTATATCTCAAGGTGGGTGGCGCATTTACGTTCTGGATGTCTATGGGCTTCAGTAATCACTTAGCACCAGGTGGGCTGTAAGCTCGTCCACCCGTCTAAGCAAAAAAAAAACACTCACACACAAACACACACTGTTGAGTTCACTGTCTTATTATTCAGTGTATTAAAAATATAATTTGATTGCACAACAAAAACTCAAAAGCACCTTGTACCTTAGTGGATATTTGAAATAAATCATTATATACACTGAGGCCCTAGCACGAATAACTTGCGAAAATGTATTCGTAACGTTATCGAATTAAATTTGTATGAAATTTGTACAGCGCCCCTATCGTACGTAAAAGGAACTAATTTTGCTAGCACGAACAAATTTCGTATCGAAATCGTATCGTCACGTAAACGATACTTGAACCTTATAAACAATCAAACGCTATAATTGCGAGCACGAACACTGTTTTGACGTACGGTAATGTAAATTTCGAAGGCTGGGTATCGAGTATTGTCGAAACTTTATTCACTTAAAATTTGTTGGTGAGAAAGGTTTCGTAACGTGTTTAAATATAATTTTATCCGTGTTTTTATTTTTTAAGTAATTTTTTATAAATAATAGTGTTTTCTTATCACTTTAGTTAGTTCTTATATACAATTAATTTTAATAAATTGCTCAAAATGCAAAGACCACCGTTGTACGAGCGTAGTCCTTTATATTATTTTGTTGCTGCAAGTTTACTTGAAAATGAAGAATATTCATCAAGAGAAGTTAGGTAAGTACCTACTTCAGTCAATCGTGTTATATTCTAATATTTTTTAAACATAAATTAATTGAGAATCAATTGGTTTTATTACTTATAGAGAAATTACACGCAGAGTTGCTTTGAGAAAGAAAAATAATCCTGTGGACATAAATGACGCGGAATTCAAAAATAGATACCGGTTGAATAAAGAATCATTCAAGTTTCTTTGTAATCAACTTAAGCAAAAAACATATTTAAAAGCAAGTTCCAGGATAAGTTTGGAACTTAAGGTAAGTTTGTTTTTATTATCTCAGTAGGTAGACGAGCATACGGCCCACATGATGGTAAGTGGTAACTGACTCGCTCGCTCGCTCATGTATGTTAGCAATGCTAAGGGCAGTGCCAAGTCTCTATTGTGAGAAAAGCTTAAATGTAACATAAAATTCAAACATTTCAGGTTCTTTGCGCGCTATCTTTTTATGCCACTGGATCTTACCAACGCTTAGTGGGAATGGCTAAATATTTGGGCCAAACGACTGTAAGCAAATGTGTGAAGGAAGTAACAGATGCTCTTGTAACTCCTGCAATTTTAAATACTTTCATAAAATTTCTTTATGCCAGAGCTGATAGAGATGTAATAAGAAATAAGTAAGTGTGAACTATATAATTTTATTACAAACATTCATTTTTATATTATCACGATTTGGCGTAAACTTATGACTACAAAGTAGTATTGTTATTTTTATTTTTTTTATTGCTTAGATGGGTGGACGAGCTCACAGCCGACCTGCTGTTAAGTGGTTACTGGAGCCCATAGACATCTACAACGTAAATGCGCCACCCACCTTGAGATATAAGTTCTAAGGTCTCAATTATAGTTACAACGGCTGCCCCACCCTTCAAACCGAAACGCATTACTGCTTTACGGCAAATATAAGCGGGGCGGTGGTACCTACCCGCGCGGACTCACAAGAGGTCCTACCACCAGTACCAATTGTTTGTTTTTACCTTACAGATTTTTTGCAAAGTATGGTTTCCCAGGAGTTATAGGATGCATTGATGGATGTCATTTCCATATTTTCACACCCAAAAAAGAAGTCGAGCATTTGTATTATAGTAGAAAGCATTTCCATTCATTAAATGTGCAAATGGTAAGCGCAGCTCCGCCGGCGTGTCCAAATGAAGTAAAATAGAAAATTAAACTGATGTAATGATTTTTCTTCAATTTTAGATTTGTGATAGTGATTGTCGTATTTTAAACGTAAATGCGAAATACGGAGGAGCCACCCACGACGCTTTTATTTGGGAAAATAGCGTGGTCAACAATTATATGCAGAGCTTACATCGAAATAACGAGCAAGTGTGGTTGTTAGGTAATATTTTATTAATAACCTTTACAAATATTCAGACTAAGTTTAATTTATTTTAACTAGGTTTTTTTTATTATTTCCAGGTGATTCTGGTTATCCACAGCGACCCTGGTTAATGACACCAATTTTAGATGCTGTTGAGGGAACTCCAGCTTATAAAGATACAGCAGTTCATGGAAGGACCAGGGTAGCTATTGAAAATACTTTTGGGCGACTAAAAACCGATGGCGTTGTTTGTGTAAGGATCGCACATTACACTATGCTCCAGTAAATAGTGCAAAAACCATAACAGCATGCTGTGTATTGCACAACTTAGCCATTGAGTTCAACGTACCTGAACCAGAACCAGCAGAGATTGAAAACCCCAATTTGGCTATGACAATATCCTGAACATATTTTTCAAGAGAATACTATGGGAGATGGGTTAATTAGGGGTAGAGCTATAAGAAGTATTTTAGCGGATAAAATTAATAGACTTCATACATAATTTTACTTTTGTTTATTAATTTTGTAAAAAATATAATAATTGGTAATTATAATTAAGTAATTGGTAAAATAAAATAAAATAAAATAATTAAGTAATTTGTAAAATAAAAGTAGTTGGTAAAAAAATATAGTAATTAAGCTTAACTTAAGACTTTCTCTCCATAAACCTCACAAAAGCTTCCATTGCCTCTTTCATAAATTCCAGCCATTGACCCTGCATCCGTAGCTCTTCATCTCTCTGTCTTACTCTTTCACGTACCTCAAATTCTCTAACTCTCAACCGATCTCTTTCTAATTCCTCATATACCCTATCACGCTCTGAAGCATACTCCCTTGCCTTTCTGTCTATATCTAAAAACATTTTTGTTAAATTGTTTTTTCTTTTTTTCTGTGGCGGAGGGATCCACTCCTCTTCCTCGTTAATGACTGGAGGGGGAGCTTCAGTTGGTGGTGGTGGAGCCACTGTTGGTTGGCTGCTTGTGCTAGGAGTATTCCAATCTATAAATTATTCCAATATGTAATAAGCCAGTTTATACAATTAGTCTCATTTAGGTTCATAGATATCACAGCTGTGATATCCTTCTTATTTTATGTATAAAGATACAGTATTAAGAAACAATGAACTTCAATAAATCTAAAATTAAAAGGGCTACGCACCTATTTCCGGTTCCTTTAAAATTATTTGAGTATTTGGCCTCTCAGTTGAAATTTCTTCCTGAAATAAAAAAAAATTACTTACTACATGCAATATTTATTGCACAATTGAAATGTAAAGTATAGCTAACTTGTGGAAACCCAGCTTCTTTTATCTCCATGCCAGTAGCTGCCTGCACTCCAATTATCTGCATGACCCTTTGTTCTTGGTCAGTCAATAATAAATGGAGCGCTGGTCCGCCACCAGTGCCACTAGCAGCTTTATTAATTTTAGCACACTTTTTCTTGCAATTATTCTTATAATCACTCCACACCTTAATTAACAAACAAACATTAAATTAGAATTTCTAAACAAGAAAGATTAATAACAAAGTTAGTAGATTCAGTCAAGTGCTTCAGCAGAAAAAAATAGCGTCCCTTGAGTTAACACTTGACATACCTTACGCCATTTGTCCTCACTCTTAGGATCTCCTGAAGAATCGCTATTTAGTAATCCCGTTAACTCTTTCCACTTTATCTGTATAAAATTGCGACCTCGTGGACCGCCTGATGGTTTTGATAAATCTCCATTTCTGGAATATAAATTGTATGGCACATTACATAAATATTAACTGAAACACTTGAGTTAATAAAACTTTTCTAATAAATTAGAACTTTATAAGTACTTACGCTTCCATAAATTCCACCATTGTTAAATACTGTGAGTGGCTAGTTCTCATATTTAAATAGGCAAATCTTGAAAAATAAGTACTAAATTAATAAAAACAATGAAACACTTTCGCTCTTCACAAGAACTAAAGCAAATATAAACAAACTTAGCCTTGGCCGATATCAAGTGGATTCGTTCGGAATCCGAATTTTTTTGTTTTGATATCCAAGACACTATTTTATTCCTTCGATTTTAATGTCATATCATGTTCCTAAATATCTGTCTTCATATGTACTTCACTTTGTATGCACTAGTTAATTATTTTTTAATTAAATAAACCGTAAATTCAAAAGTTTAAAATAAGATGACAACTTGGTTAAGTTTCCGAACGAATCATTAATTGCATATGATAATCATTTCATTCCACAAGGACCGTCCGGGCGTCCCTACTTACGTTAGGATGACGTCACTAACGTATTCGAATCGAGCTTACGATAGTTGGCAAAATGTTGTTCGTGCTGCGGAGTAACGTTAATGTATCGAGGGCTCGATACGTTAACGTTACGAATTCGTTAAATTTTCGTGCTTGGGCTACTGATGTGCAATTTCATCGTAACCTTGTACTTTTTGCATACTCTAATCTGACCTATCTTTAAAGCAGTGTTTTCTTCGATTTAGACGAATCTTAGACATAATTAAAATTATTTATACTATTTAATTTGGCATTTTTTTTTAAATTGTCTCATTGTATGTATTATTTCCGGAGCTTCGAACGAGCGAGATGAAACCGTAAAAGTAGTTTTAATTCCATTTTAAAAATTACAATCAGAAGCGAATATTTGAATGTCATATTCTAGTGATCTTCTGACGTGTCTGTTGCATACAATAAATTGAAAATCTTATTATTAAGCTTTGAATAAAGAAAATCTGATTATTGAATAGCAACACAATATTTAACATACTAAAAAAATATACATGCTGTTAATCCAAACTGATTTTTTTATACGTTAATATTGTATTTACACCACATGAGTTATTTTTATTTCGTACTAGCTGACCCCGCAGACTTCGTAGTGCCTCAATCGATAAATAAATAACCTATACTTTTGTATAAAATAAACATAAATCAAACAAAAGGAATCCGTCTGACGGGGGACACATCAAACAAAATTGTTATTTTTATTTAATTCCGAGCATTTTCATATTTATCTTTTCTACCTTTCACCTACTTTTCACCTTTCACCTACCTTCATTCTACCTTTTAAACCTTCTGTGGACTTCTACAAATAATTCAAGACCAAAATTAGCTAAATCGATCTAGCCGTTCTCGAGTTTTAGCGAGACTAACGAACAGCAATTAATTTTTATATATTCGTATAAAAAAAAATCGGATTAATTCTCAGCTATTTAGACGAGTAATTTATGCACCAAAAAACAAGTGTGAAATATACTTATATCCGGCTGAACGACCATTACAAAAAAAAACAATGAAGATGCTTTACATAACAATTATAATTTGATTAAATCTAGGACAGATATAATCTTAGCGAATCGAAATGTTCGAAACTTTCGCAGAGGAAATACGGTTTGACGGCAGTGATTACTTTGTCACTGTTCAGTGGCGCGCGGGAGAATGTTCCGGGATGGAAACTCGATAGATATGCTCGGATCCAACATAAAATCTGGGTTCGGATTCGATACATTTACATACACCCTTTATTGGTGGTATGACCTCTTGTGAATTCGCACGGGTAGGTACCACCACCCCGCCTATTTCGGCCGTGAAGCAGTATGCCGTGCATTTCGGTTTGAAGGGTGGGGTTGCCGTTGTAACTGTACTGAGACCTTAGAAATTATATCTCAAGGTGGGTGGCGCATTTACGTTGTAGATGTCTATGGGCTCCAGTAACTACTTAACATCAGGTGGGCTCGTCCACCGATCTAAGCAATAAAAAAAATATTTTTTTGGAACTGTTTACATTAACTTTTTTTTTGACTATTCGATTCAGATTATAAAATCTTCATGTACTTGTTGTACGATATGACTTTCGTTGCATCCACAATTAGATAGTAATGTCTAGTTGTTAGTTATCAGATAAGAGAGAGATTTTACTCAACACACGTTCGCATTTACATATTGTATACTTTATTACTATCAAATTATGATATATTTTAAATAGGTTATAACAGTTATAATCGACCATAGAGAACATCAAGAGAGTAAATATTCTATAGAAAAAAAAAACCGATCCAATCTTAGTTCATTCAGTGACTAGTGAAGAGTGAATGATATAATAACTTAGGGAAATTTACGTTTCTCTACGGTCGAGACGTTTCCGAACTGATATCTCGATTGAATTGAATAAATTTGAATGTTCGCTTCGTGAACATTTCGGGGTGCCGGTAAGCGAAATATTGTGGTAAAGACTGATCGTTGAATTTATATAACTTGTTTTTGTTGAATATAAAGCTTGATAATCACATTCATATTGCGGCGAGATGATGGTTAATGTGATTCTTCATTTTGACGTTTGGTTCGTCTCGTTCGGATGACAGTGACATAGTTAATTCGTTCAGTGTATTTAAGCAAAGGGATTCATGATCTTACTGACCGAAGCAGTTATTGGAATCACAACCGCAGCACAACTTTAAATCAGCGTACACCTTGGTACATGAATGGTGATCTTCAAATAGCAACGCAATTAGTAATTGGATAGTAATAAACGATATTATTTACGTTCTAATTAAACTCCGATGTATCGCCCTGAAATCAGCAAAGTATCAAATAAATTCATATCTTTTGTTTTATAAACGATGATTCATTCGTTCCAAAATCAAATGACAACGAATTCAGCAAATTCGCTTCTAAAATATTATAACAAGTAAAAACATATTATTATCAAGATGTTTGATATTGTTCATGTTCTTTACCAACTGTAAATCTTTTTAACCTGCTTTGCTTTTAAAAACAACGTGCTTTTTAATTGAATTAACAAATACTTTACAAATTTAATAAAAAAAAAATTTGTGGTGTCGTGGGACACCGGTACACTTCATTCACGGTTGTTTGCATAAGAGTTAGTGTATTGCGCAAACGAACGTTCTGAGATCGTGGTCAATGAATGATAAAAAAATATGTTATTTTTTGTACGTTATTACAAAGTTAAGTTGTACAGTGTGTGCATTACTAATAAAAATCTTACGTTACGGACGTTTTTTCCCGGTTAGGGTACCCCTCCGCATTGTCCCATAAGAAACTTCGTTCCAAAAAGTATTTGAACCCAGACAGGATAATCCTTGGGCCATAATACGTATTCGCATACTAATCACGTTATTACCAGTGAGTTACAGTTAGCTACACATCATCAAACAATTTATAAATAGATAAAATCGAATGTTCGTTCAAGCGTAACTGTCTATTAGATAAAATTCGAAACGTTTGGCCAATATTCGTTTCGGTGACATACTGTTGGCAATTTCATCGTAAATTGAAATTCATTTGCGTATGTGTGTGTGTGTGTGTGTGTGTATCTGTAATACACTTTATTCTTTGTCGCTGTTTGATCAAAGATGAAACATGTTTACGGGTAATACAATAAATACGCGTATTCGATACTCAGGTGACTCCTTTGAGGTGAATTATGTATATTTTTTATTGGATGTTACATGCGAAGTTAGAAAATCATCGAGTTTTTTATTTTAATGAGAGGGGCACATTAAAGACGTGTCTAATAACGATATTTGGATAAGACGCCCAGGAACCAATGAAAGACAAATTTTCATTGAATTATTATTGCATCGACGTGCTATAAACATAATAATTATGTATAGAGTAATCGAAGAATGTGTAGTACATATTATGTGCATCGATTTTCTTCTTCAATTCTCATATAATTTCCAATCTAAGTAAGATTGCCTTACGACAGGTCCTAACACTGTACACCAAACAAACTGCGTGGGTAGTAATTGTCGTTCAAATAGATATCTCTATTCCCGCCTATTTACGCTGTGAAGAAGTAGTCATATGCGCAGTCATATGTCAGTTGTTAAGACAATACTATTACATTTGAGACATGAGACATGAAGAGTCTCATATCTCAAGTTGGGTGGAGGCATTTAGATTGTGCTAGTTATTGGCTCCAGTAACCACTACACTACCGGTAACTAAAGGAGTTGTCAGCTTCTTCACCTATCAAAGCAATAAGAAAAAATATTATTTCTTTAAGATGAGCTACCAATATGACCGTTTACTGAACTTCGGTACTAAAACATTAACTTTTGTCAAAAATGGTTTTGATACGATCGTTATTGTTGAGTTTCAATAATTGCTCCACTCCTTTTGATGTGAGCTTAGAACTTTCGTGAATGTGAACTTTTGAACGAAAAAAAAAAAAAACATTTCACCTTATATGTGAACAATACCATTACCTTACCGTAGCTTATCATTTCAGCTCATATTAATGAAGAATTTACTTTGGATCCGTTTTCGCCACAAAATTCGTCTTTCTAGAAATTCGAGTTCATTAAATGGGTTTTCGTTGTATAATTAACGTTTTTGATAAAGTCTTTTCACTCGCTATGCGGGTGGTCCGTGAGGTTTTGTTAGAGTACAATTATTTCGAGGGAGTATTTAAATTTCAAGAAACGTTCTGTTTTCTTCCGACGCGAAGTCCTTTGATATTTTATTATGTGAATGGTATTATAACGTAATCATGTTTGTTACAAATAGGTAAGCAATTATTTATATTCTATTTGTGACCCTAATTGTAGTTGAATAATTATTCAAAAATATTGGCGATGACTTTTGATTTAATTTTAACGCGTAGAAAAACATCCCTAATGTTCCTGAGTTTAATGACCCCATCCACCTTGAAACATGACTCTCCTACGCTTCAAACTGGAACTTGGGAGTGGCTTCGCTGCGCAAACAGGCAGAATGTTGGTATCTGCCCGTGCCCACAATGCGCTCTACCAGTAGAGTCCGGTGCGCGTTTTTTTTTTTTTTATCAACTCCTGTATACATAATTAGTGACGCACTGTATGCGGAATTATTTGACCAACAAACATGTGCGCGCTCACTATATTTGCTCGGTTAGAATTTCGCGGGTGTGTGTTCCTTCGTGACACAGTCGGTGAGCTTGGTGCGAGTTTTCTAACGTTCTCTATAGCGTAAAAGTTAACTCAAATTTGTATGGAGTCGGAACTTTTGCCAACGTTTATTTTTTTTATTTTTTTATTGCTTAGATGGGTGGACGAGCTCACAGCCCACCTGGTGTGAAGTGGTTACCGGAGCCCATAGACATCCACAACGTAAATGCGCCACCCACCTTGAGATATAAGTTCTAAGGTCTCACGTATATTTACAACGACTGCCCCACCCTTCAAACCGAAACGCATTACTGTTTCACGGCAGAAATAGGCAGGGTGGTGGTACCCACCCGCGCGGACTCACAAGAGGTCCTACCACCAGTAAAAAAGTTGCTAGGTTCGCTGTTCCAACTGCATACAGATCCGATGCAGCTTTTACGCTACCGAGACCGTTAAAAAACTCGCACTAAGCACATTGGTGTGAACCCAAAGTAAAAACAGTACGCGATTTGTTTTAATGTACAAGAATAAAAAAAACAAAGCACTCATTTTGCTTCGTTGATTAAACACGTAATATTAATTTTTTAAGTTAGGTTTTAGCTATTGTTGCTTTCGGCAGTAACAATTTATGAAGCGGATCCGTAATTAAAAACGACGGCAGAAGGCCGATACGGAATTGCGTCACACAAGAGACATTTTGTTTGACATTGTGTGAATTGATCACATTTATTGACAGCGCGTTTTCAAAGTGCCGGTTTAGATTAAGTCAGCATAGTATTAGGTAATCGCATCAATATTTCTAGGTTTTTGACAATCCGTCTTTTTCACATAAATTTTTCGTTATTCTGATTGTGACAACCCTGCAGGCTATTTAATAAGCATTACCCACATTGCCAGCAGAGTGGAAATTGTAAACATCCGCGAACACACTTTGCGTTATGTATACGACTTTCATAATTTCTTTTATTGCCTTCGAAGGTAGACGAGTTTGCAGCCCATCTGACTGTGAGTGGTCACCGTTACTCGTCAATGTCTGCAATGCTAGCAGCACAGCTAAGCCGCATCCTACATCCTCTACAATCACGTTCTGAGTCAAAAAAACGCAAATTAGAAAATTTATATATCATTTCTAACGGTAATGGTAAAGAAATATAAAATATCCAGTTTTGTTGTTGCCTAATCTTATCAGCAATGTGTCGCGCTCGTGTAAACAAAGTCCGTGAGAAAATTAAATAACAACAGTTGAATGCTTTCCATTTCAATGCACGTGAGGACTTTAAAGGCAATCCAATCAGAGTGTGTAAAGCGTAACCGAAATACTCTTAACAGATAAAACAATTCGACCTTAGGAATGTTTAATGTTTTTAGCGCGTAACAATAATCACCTGGCTCGCACGATTTAAGCTTTCGTCGAATCGCCAGTAGATGTCGCTACAATATACTTCAAACCGAAGCACGAAACGCATCAATGAAGTTTGAATCATTTCCGTCCAATCCTGTCCTAGATTGCTCGGAAAGTATATAAGGTCTAGTTCTATCATCGTATTTAATTACGAGAATTAGTGTGGATCAATTCTAACGTACGGACACGTTGTTCTATAGCACGTGTCAATATTTGCTAGACCTCAATTTGATTTGTCGAGAGCGGTACGTCAGACCGAATAGCACCGGACGCAGTCCGACCGGATTAATTGTCCGATCGGATTGTCTCCAAGTTAGAGAGCCGCTGTAACAGTGTGTCGAGTATTATCTAGAACGTCTGTAAGAACTTCCATACTGTTTAATTTATTTGCATGTATTTTGGATTTTATTTAAAACTACCGGCTCCACTCGGGTCTTTAACAAAAATTTCAATGATATTTTTGACATTGCTTTATTTTTTTAAATAAAAGAACACTTATTGCGCATTACTATAATAGTTAGACATATGCTGTCGCGACACTTTTTGTAAATAATAATGTGTTCTACAAAGTCGTAGTACATTATTATATCGTCAATTTTCGCAGGGAACGCGACGAAAAGAATATTTTAGGTAATTTATTTACACCTTGGGTTACATTATTGAGTTTTAGTAAGTATCACTAATTTTTTTCAAAAAAGATATAGCCTATGTCACTCGGGAATAGTGTAGCTTCCAAACAGTGAAAGAATTTTTCAAATCGTTTCAGTAGTTTCGGAGCCTATTCAATACAAACAAAGAAACAAATCATTCCTCTTCATAATATTAGTATAGAAGTATAGATAAACTAAACTAGTTCGCATTATTTCATTTCGCTAAATTGTCCATTTTCATGAAAACTGTTAAGTATTCGATAGTTTACTGAAATAATTAAAAAGAAACTAATATCAATCTTTATTTAAATCTTTATTGTACAACTAGCTGACCCGGCAGACTTCGTAGTGCCTCAAGCGATAAATAAAAGGCCTCTAAACTTTTGTATTAAATAAACTTAAAACAAACAAAAGGAATCCGTCCGACACGGGGGACACATCAAAGTAAAAACAAAATTGTTATTTATATTTAATTCCGAGCATTTTCATATTTATCTACCTTTTAAACCTGGTCTCTGGACTTCCACAAATAATTCAAGACCAAAATTAGCCAAATCGGTCCAGCCGTTCTCGAGTTTTACCGAGACTAACGAACAGCAATTCATTTTTATATATATAGATAAGATAGATAGAAGAAGAAAATAAACTAAACTAGTTTTATTATTTTATTTAGCCTTTATTACATTCAAAATTGTCCGTTTTCATGAAAACTGTTAAGTATTTGTACAATTTTTATGATAATAATCATTGATTATGTAAACAAACTAAGCGAGGGAATTCATTAAAGTACGTACATACAAACTAAAACAATTGTAATGCAATGTTTGCGTAACAAACGAAAGCGAATTCTTCCCATGATTTTGTTCGTGTCTTCAACTATGAGCTCACTCGTCATTATTCTATTTAAAATGGTCATTTACTAATCGTCTTCTTCCTTTATCTATTGAATCTAAATAATGCTATGTGCTGGTTATATAAAAAAAAGCTAATGATAATATATATTTTTTTTAAATCGATCACAATAAACAAAATCCAGACAACAATAACAAAACAATTAAAATTGAAAATGAATGAAATTGATTATTAAATATTAATGATATTTTTTTATTTGTTTAATTATTCACCCTCTAACAAATAAATTACCATAAATCTTAATAGATATATTTTTATTACTCAAATTAGTATTATTATTATGATAAATGTTAACATGCTTAGCGTTAATAATGTTAATTATTATGTTCTTCTCGTCGCTTACTTTGTTCGATCGAATCGTCTGATTCCCAATTTTATGATATTCAATTACCGCGCACGCTATAAATCAAATCTAGACTCAAAAAACGTTTTCTATCAGCCGACCCGACGAACGTGGTCCAGTGAAAATTTCAATAAATTCCTTTGTCATCGTTTTGTGAATTTCCCTATTTTTGTAATAACATTTCCAACTATTATTTCATTAATACTGCGACCAAATATTAATGGTAAGGCGTCTGGTGAGCCGAGAGTCGCGGGTACCAGCACGCCGCCTATTTCTGCCGTGAAGCAGCCATGTTTTCCGATTTGAAAGTTGCTACCGCTATTCTATTGAAAATGAGATATTGAGAACATAAACCTCTAAACAGTTTACTATTCTTATAGTAAATTCATATTATAGGAAAGATAATTGAAATTATAAGCTCCACGCTGCATAAATATGTCAGTTAATTACAAATACATCCGCGACCATAATCGAAGGCCATACATACATAGTATAATTGTAAGTATTATTATTATAACATGTCGCTGGTACGAAGAGGCGCTGCTAATGTTTAACGCACTCGAGGTATTAAAAGTTTTAATAAAATTCACTCTACACTACACCTGCTTAAAAAGCTACGATTGTATTTAAGCAATTTTTTTCAAATTTTTTTATAAATCACCATTATGTCTCACGTACACCAGTGTAGCATGAACACACAAACACACATGCACGCACATATAGCAAAATTATTATTACATTGTTCACATTTGTATATTTATAAATATATATATGTATGTTATTTGTGTATGTATGTATATATTTAAATCAATAGGTACACCGTGTGAAATTCGTTTCCAAATTATTCATATCCAACTGATGGTTGTCTGAAAGAGATTGCTTTTAGCGATAAGACCGCCAATTGTAGGTACTTTTATTTGGTATTTAATGTTTCGCATTGTTTATTCATTTTGTGTACAATACAGAATACTCTCTCTCTCTCTCTCTCTCTCATACACACACACTAACACATTAATACGTATGCAAAAAAAAAAAAACTAAATTGTTAAAACAAGCGTAAAACTTTTATCCAATCATATATCATACCCGGATCAACGTTTCAAAGGTATTCGACCCCCGGGATTCTACCGGCCATTATCGGTTTTCCCTCCTTTCGACGTTTGCAGGTGGCTATTACTGAAACGTCACTAATCTTGTCTAACGTACCTACGTAACATACAATCTTAAGGGATTCCGAGATACGTCTGAGCCGCGTTTAGTGGCGTACAAGACGACCGTAAGTAAACAGGAGGAACAGAGAAATACAAACATTAAGCTCTCGTTATCGATAAAGTTAATAGTGCATGATGATCTTATTTCGATAAGTATACATACATACATAAATACATCATGTTATTTTGTTACGTGTAAATACGTAAGCTTTTATTTAAACGAACATTAATTACAAGTGTTTTATGATTTATTTATTAGAGAAAAGAAAAGAAGTACAAAAATAATGGCTACAGTATAGTTTCGATAAAAAAATATATATATATATTTACAAAAAAAAAACAACTGCTAAACAAAAACAATAATTGTATGTAAATCGTAAATTAAAACAATTGAAATAAATCAAGTATTTTACCAATATTGCGAGATTACAAAAACCTCAGCATCTATTGCATGATCATTCAATAGATTTTATTAACGGAATTATCAAGTTTCAATACAACTTTTCTTGTTATTTAGATTCAGAATTGAGTACTATATAATACACATATGTATATACTGTATATAGTGCACATAGTATATTATTATAGTAAAGATAAGACCGCTTGACTAGTGTTGCAGGAGTGAAAAATAAATAAATGGAGTCTTAACATTTAGTACAATACACAATATTAAAATGTGCAGAAAGAATTAAAAATTGTGCGGCATTTTTTAAATGTATATTTGACATGGGTCGAATTGACATTTATTTTTAATCAAATACAATGAAGATTTAAATAAAATTTACATTAAAATTTACATTTAGTTACAAATAGAAATAATTTACAACCAAATCCATTTATAACTCAATCGAGAAAATATCGTGTAGTAATTTTTTATTTACAATACTAGCAACCCTGTCTTTGAGATAAGTTCCCCCTTAGAGCACGCAAGAGACGGAATGAACTGAAGATGTCTGAGTACAGATACTCCGTTATGTTCTAGATCCTTTTGAAGTACTATACATATAAACCTTTCATAGGAAACTTACGCTAGATAGATCGCTTCTTTATGTCATAATTCAAGCTTCATTTAATCTAAATATACTAGAGCACCTTTATTCGTGATTTAAGGATGTCACACGTCCTAGATAAGTCAAAAAATAATAATTGTAAATAGACATGCTTTAACAAAAACCGACTTCGTAATAGAAAAAAAAGATATTCCAAAACAAATAAATATACACTAAAAATAATAATCATCGAAATCGGTTGGCGTGATGTTGAGTTATTCATCTATTTGTGGAGCACGTACTTAATGCAAATTTAAGACTTATATGGTTTTCTCATGGATACCATTATCAGAACTGGACTAAATTGTAATATAAAAAGAATCATCAAAATCGATTCACCCAGTCAAAAGTGATGAGGTAACAAACATAAAAAAAACATGCAGTCGAATTGAGAACCTCCTCCTTTTTTGAAGTCGGTTAAAAATAACGTTCACCGGTGCGCGATTTTTAATTGAATTTACACAGACCTTCATCAGACGATCAGCGTACAAAGAGATCTAGTCGAAATTCCTTTTTCCGTTTTTTTTATGCTACCATAATATCTCAAGGTGGGTGGCGCATTTACGTCGTAAATGTCTATGGGCTCCAGTGACCACTTAACACCAGGTGGGCTGTGAGCTCGTCCACAACAATTTGTCAACAATTTAGTATCACAAACATTCACCAACGCTGGATCAAAACAATGTCAACAATTTAGTTTCGCAAACGACCACCAACGTTGGATCAAAACTGCATCTTAACGTATTTAATATGCAGCCTAGGTACCTACGTATTCGCCAGTTACCGATAGCCAGCTACGACCTATTTCGTACTGTCGCATGTTGTATACAATCACAGACACACCGATGATAAACAATGGACATCGCTTTGAAATACGAGGGATTGACTTAGACGTACCGTATTCCACGTAATGTGTTCGCTTAATATCCGTTTACTATTCAGTAATGTAAGTTATCCAGTCGCTATTACGAACGAAGGCTTTATCACAAGTCTACATAAATATTTTAACGTATAAAAAAATACAAAGTATAAAACATACAAACAGGTATGTATGTATAGGTATAAAATATAAAAAAAGTGATTATATTACACTTTAAACAAAGAGATTGGGATTTTATAGCTAATAATTACAGTTTAGAGTGTTTGGTGTGACTTTAGAAATATATTGTGGCGGTATCCTTTATAGGATTACTGGTGGCCCGGAGACCTTTCCAGTTTCACTAGGACAGATGGGCGAGCAAGGGTTCAGCCTGGAGGGGTGGGATTTGCTAACAGCTGCCCGAGCGCCGAAGGAGACCTAACAACTCAAGAGCAGTTGCTTGGCGAATTAATCTACTACTGGATCGGTATCGCGACCCGCTGAGAAAGTACGGCGAGAAATTCAGCGAGCTGATTCATTGGTTAGGATGCACGTCTGAACCTCGCTAACGACATTGTCAAGATCAGCTTACATATATCACAAATTCCAGATGAATAACATTCAGGCTTTCGGTTTATCGACAACCAGTTCGGTGGAAGGTTTTCTCATTGTCGTTACCCCCAAAGTAGTGAACTGCGACGGAGCCACTGCAACCGTCTTACGTTATATCAGTCTTTATATATATCAGCATTAAAGCGCATTTTTGAGTCAATGCCGTAGATTTGGAGCATTAATTGTACTTGCAAGCTTATCTCGGCACGGACAACGCTAACTTAACTCGGCAGGACTTGTATCAGTCAGTCAGTCATATCACGACATTATATCAGTCATTATTATATATGTCAGCATTAAAGCGCATTCTCGAGTCATCGTCGTAGATTTGGAGCATCAATGGTACTTGCAAGCTTATCTCAGCACGGACAATGCTAACTTAATAGCATGATCTCCGGTCTCGGAGGGGAGTGATTTGGCGTTAACCATAATCGAACACAAGATATTTGAAAAATGCTTGAATCTCGCTTACGACATTTTCAAGATAAACTTGCATATATACAAGTTCCCAAGAACATCGTTTGGACTCTCAAATATATTAAGTGTATAATCTATGGTTTGGACCGTCGGTCTACCGAGCAATATCACTCGCTCGGTGGAAGATTTTTCCTCCGTCATTAAGCATCCTACACATATATGTACATACATATAAGCTCCGTATAATAAATAACATTCGGGTCGTTGGTCTATCGAGCAATTTCATATTATCGCTGTAGTTGTGTTTCGGGTAGACATCTAACTCCTACTTATTTCTACCACGTAGTGGTCACGAGTTCAGGTTTTCAAAGTGAGATAGCCATTATATAATGATAATACATCAAAATACATAAACATTATGTATATCGTATTATATCGTAGTCCACGAGGACAATTTTTCATTTATTACTTCTTAGTAAACTTCTTAATCGTGATCATTATGTAACTCGATGTGGGTCTTGATCATCGAAGATGAAAATAACAGACATCTAAATGCTCAGTCATCTATTGAATTCGCCTAAATAGAACGAAAACTTATATAACGTAAATATTTCGAATTCAATCAATGATAAAAAATGTTAAAACATTAACTTTATTGATAGTTTAAATTTAATTAACAAATATATTCCAACCGTATCATTGGCTGGTTACGTTTTGCATAGCCTCATTCATCCATCATAGCACCACTGATTACATACAATGGACACCATACTCGGAAACATAATGGAGAGGCTTAGGAATGTCAATTATGCATACGAATAATCGTTTCAATGTAATTAGTAATCCTATGTATCTAGTCTTTATGTTTATTTACAATTAGGAATGGGGTTTTTTATGAAGTAAAGTTTATTTTTACTGTCTTCTAATGAATACAGCTGACCTGATGGTGAGTGATTACCATTGTATTGGATTTATTAGTTTTTGAACGAGTGAAATGTGGGATATTAAATTAATTTAATGTTCAAGCTCTTTAGTTTGAGCTTGGTAAATAAAAATCTATGTATTTGTATACTTATAAATATTAACACCTCAACGCTCAACACCTATGACTCAACAACAACTATCTCTGTTAATTCTGTCATACTAATAAACAGGTCTAATTATTTTGCATGACAAAAGAATAGGTAATTAGCAAACATACAATTTGACGAAAATTACTCTTCAAAACTTTACGCCAGGGGAGCAATAAAGTTTTTCATAAATTATGATATGCCACTTTATATTATAGTTATTAAAAACAAAAAACAAAAACAGTAATTTGCATTATTCAAAGGCTAGATGAACTTAGTGTATTTTGGTTTTTTTTATCCAAATTAACAGATAGGTATCGCTTGGATGAGGTTCCAGTATTTTTTGTATATAATCTTTTTCAATTACATGCCAGTGCATCACACAAGCGAGGTAGCGTATACGTCTTATGGGAGTATCGCTCTGAGGTGTGAAGTCAGCACAGTAACTGCATTGCTATCATCCTTAAGTCGCTGTTTAACATAGGGTTGTCAATTCGTGGTACTTCATGAATTAAGTAATTTTTTTTGTATGTTTTGTGACCACGTACATAAATTGGACATGATAATAACTATTAAACTACAAAAGTGTAAAACTGAGTCACGAAAACGAAAACTTAAATTATTTTTACTTTAAACTAGCCATATCCGCGACTTTGTTCGCCTAAACTTAGATTAAATTTGATTAGAATATGTAAATATGTCATCGGGGGTGGAATTCACGTCGTGATTTCTCTGGGCTCCGGTCACCACTTAAAATCAGGTGGGCTGTGAGCTCATTCTCATGCGAAATGTTTTCTTTTTTTTTTTCAAATTTTTAATTTACTAAACTTCGTGGTACGGTAGTGGCAACCATTTAAAATGCGCAACACACGTACAGAGGGTGCCTGTCAGAACAAACACATCCGTGGCTTCCTGACAGTAGAGACATACAGCATGAGTTACGCCGACACACACACACACGCACACACACACTCGAACGTCACACCACTGTGCTTAGTGCGAGTTTTTTAACGTCCTTGATGATCTAAAACACATTTTTTATGGAGTTGGAACGTTTACCTACATTAGTCGCTAGAGGAACTGTTCCAAATGCATACAAATTTGTGTTAACTTTTACGCTATCGAGAACGTTAAAAAACTCTCAGTAAGCACCCAGGAATGTGCAACACGTGTACACACACGCACACTAAAGCACGCAAAAACCGCAAATGCTAAACGTCATAAAACGTCGCGGCGAATGTGGAACTGTGTTACTTCCTTTTTAAAGATTTAACAGCAATTTTTGAAATTGTCTCATAGGGAATGGGACCTAAAGTGGTATGGAGCGATCAGTTCACGGCTCAGTTGGTGTTAAGTGGAGTAAGCTATGAGAGCCATTACATAGACATTATGAAAGCTGACGTCATCTAGATATGAGATCACAATAGTATGCATGCATGTGTGCGTCAAATACATGGTATGTAGTGTGTGTAATGTTTTCTTTATTGATTTAATGCATTATTTAAAAAAATATTAGCATTCTGCACTCCTTCTCTATATTCTTTATAAGTGTGGAAAATTTCATACTCCTCCGTCAGCGCAATTTTCGTAAAAATGTATACAAAATTTTTGCTTCACGTATTAATATATAGATCATTGGCATGTGATCATTTGTGCGATCAAATTGTGTGACATTGTGTCATTGACGAATCAGTGACTTTTTTCCTACCTGTGCTGATTGCCTTGAGAGGTTATTTCAGCTTCTCTTTAATATGTAGGTGAGCTCACGGGGCTCAGTGTTGCTAGACTGGCCCTAGAAAGAGCCGTGCTTCGCAGAATCTACCACCGGCTCGGAAACGCAACCCACTGAGAAGATCCGGCGAGAAACTCAGTGGGCTAAGAATCAGTGACATTGAATATGTGTGCGAGGAAAATTTGATACCGGGAAAAACTCAATTAGCACTCGGCTTTGAAACAATGGCATCTTAACTGCTTTCCACAGAAGTGTGGGTGTCGAGATAGGATTTAAAAATGAAACGAAATACTACATTTTACGAAATGAAATACAACTGAAGTACAAAGAAGTTGTATTTTACAAAAATATGTCTTTTTTATTGACTAGCTAGCTGACCCGGCAGACTTCGTAGTGCCTCAATTTATAAATAAAAGACCTAAACTTTTGTATAAAATAAACTTAAAACAAACAAAAGGAATCCGTCCAAACATCAAAGGAAAAACAAAATTGTTATTTTTATTTAATTCCGAGCATTTTCATATTTATGTAACTTTTAAACCTTCTCTGGACTTCCACGAATAATTCAAGACCAAAATTAGCCAAATCGGTCCAGCCGTTCTCGAGTTTTAGCGAGACTAACGAACAGCAATTAATTTTTATATATAGAGATTAGTTAAGAATTTCAATTTTTTTATCCAAATACATCATACCGAGGTAAGTAGTTAATAGAAACGTTTAGTTCAAAGGAAGTTTTATAATTATACTTCATTTAATAGTGGGTCTTATTCTAAATAAATAAGCTATTTGCATGTCGAAAAAAATCTTACAAAAATGCTTGCAAAGCGTAAAGCTACGAGTGAAATAAAAATAAATTTAATATGATAACGATATTACAATGAACAGAACGGCAAAAAATATCGAAGCAAAATTTTACATTTTAAGAATTTATTATTTTTACTGAATAAGTTGTTACATTTGATAAGATTTAAATACATTTTCTTCATCTCTCAAGAAAAATTCTAAAGTTTATAACTAAGAATAAAAAAAAGGAAAACTCTTCATAATGTTAAGTAGTATTGTAAGTGCAACGTCCAATAGTCAAACGAGGTCAAGGTGTATTTTTAGGTGCGATATCTATATACAGTACTTTAATTTTACATTATTCTTTGGAGATGGTGACGATTTGTGTAAAACTTATCTGTTTTGGTTTGAAAAGTATTGAGGCTGAACCTTTTTACATCACTTATAACTTTTGTATATAAATAATTAAAATGTAAAGAAGAAATAAAATGTATTTTCCATAAAAAATGCAATTAAAAACGGTTTTTGAATTAAAAAATAAAATTTACCAATTATTTTTTGCATTCGACAGCTGGTCTTAATCTGATTCGCTTCGGGGGTGTGAGGAGCAGGTCTTGTCTTTAAACTTAAGATTGTTTGAGTTTCAAAAAATTATACAATAAGAATTTTTGTTTGAAATATTTTCTTTGTAGCTTCTAAGAAAATTTTAAGCATTTTTATATATTAACATTTATATAAAAGTAAAAATAACAAAAAAAGTACGAATGTCAATTTAAATAGATCGAAAAAATTTAAAAATTAAATACTGTACCAAACACAGCCTTGACTATAGATACCGCTCGAAGTAAAATTTAAGCGACACTGTTTGTTTTTGCTTAGCTGTTTAGTTTCGTAATTCGTAACCTTGTTACGTTAGTTGCCGAGTTATTCGTTCAAATTAACGTTGAATAACTATTTTTAAAATGATAATTATATTCAATGCTAGTGCCTGTACATACATATAGCTAACAATTAGGAAGACGATCAATGTGTAATCGGAGGGAATTTGTCAGAGACGCAGCTAAATCTGTTAAGCTCAAATGTTTGTCTTGTTCGATGAAATGACGAGAACATTCATTTCATAGTTTGCACGTGAGCAGATACGGTAGGTACTCGAAGAAAGCGATAACTATGTATCCCAAACAGTTCTTGGTAGCACTCACCGAGTAGGCACTTCCAAAGAATTAAATGAGTAACTTGGAATTTCGACGATGATTCATTTCAGTAATAACAGAGCTTGGTTATATGTTTCGTTATTGTTTTAATTCATTAAATTCATACGAATATGATTTTAATGAATCTGCAGTGAAAATGTATTGAATATTGATCATGTCGGAAATGTGACGAGCCTTATTAACTGGGAAACACAGATATAGCTATAGCTATATAGAGCAGATATAGTTTTTATTTTTTTTATTGCTTAGATGGGTGGACGAGCTCACAGCCCACCTGGTGTTAAGTGGTTACTGGAGCCCATATACATCTACAACGTAAATGCGCCACCCACCTTGAGATATAAGTTCTAAGATCTCAGTATAGTTACAACGGCTAACCTACCTCTCAGACCGAAACACATTACTGCTTCACGGCAGAAATAGGCAGGGTCGTGGTACCTACCCGCGCGGACTCACAAGAGGTCCTACCACCATGAGCCCAGACTTCCATTATATTTTTATCTTATTCTTTAGAAATTCCTTTCCTTTGTCGTATCACTCCTGTCAGAGCGGTCGTGATCGTCATCTAGCATCATTGTTGTGGGCAGGTGTTATGCGCCTCACGAGCAATCGCCACTCCTCCCAGTTTGTGGTGAGCCTGTGGTGAGCCACTCATGCAAACAGCCGCCAACTGCCGACTTGATTTATTTTTTAATACGCTTTTATTTGCTTCAGACGTATGTATGTTAGTTAGATGTTTGTAACGGAATCTTTGAACATGATTTTGACCCGATTTCGAAATTAGGTATTCTTATTAAGGATCGATGACAATTCTATATCAAAAAAAATGTAAAAAAAAAATTTAAAAAATTTAGTCAAGTAGAAAAAAAAAAATTGTTTAAGCGTATTTTGTTAGTTTTTTAAACTATTATTTATTAGATATTAGTTGTACTTTAAATTTCTAATTACCCAATCTATGCGTACCATAACGGGTATTGTTGTTTTAAAACATTAATCATTTTTTTTATTTTTTTTTATTGCCCTTGTAGGCAGCCGAGCATACGGCCCACCTGATGGTGAGTGGTTACCGTAGCCCATGGACTTCAGCAATGCCAGGGGCAGAGCCAAGCCGCTGCCTACCGCTTAATACTCTCCATAAGCCTCGTTTGAAGAAGTATCAATAATAAGTTCGTATCAATAATATGGTATATTACGTTTATGGTCTCCCTTATCAAACATTGTGTCTTCATTAAGCGCGCGACGAGCCGATGGGTGTTGGGAATAATCGATAATAGCGTAGGCAGTAGCACCGTATCAGTCCGCTACGTATAATCGATCGCGACAAAGATTGTCGTGCTGCGTGCGATAGGCAATTAATTTGAAATGTACCGACGCACGTATATTAGGTGTCTCTTGTTACGCCATGGCTTAAATCTAGGGCTGTCATAGTAATGTTTTTTATCAATTACGATTATGTGATTTTTTTGTAAAACAGCATTGCACTTTCAGTCTAATTTCTTTGATGAGTGGATAAATCACGATAACATGTTTTAATTAAAAGGAATATTTTTATTTATGAAAAAAAAGATTTCTCAACTACAGATCAGATTTTGAAACTAAGAAGTAAAAAAAATCATGTAGAATCGTCAATTTTTTAAATCAGTACAAAAAAATATTATGAATAGTGGTCAAGAGAGGTGCTGTAAAACAGAGGGCATCAAAATCGTATTTTTCTTTTGACAAAAACGCTGACCTTTTTTAGAAAAAAAAAAAAAAAAATTACAATTAATAACGACAAGCAGTCGCGATTAATTAATTATTGTTCGTAAAGTTTCACCGATCGGTATTCCCGGTACACAAGTTTACGAGAACACTCGTAATACTAATTTACGAACGTGTCACTCGCATCGGTCTCGACGAAGACGAACAACAAAGTTTCATCGACAACGGTTATTACACGAGAGTCGCACGTCTGGAATTCGGTACGTTATTAATTTTCGTCGGGCGTCAACCCTATTGCTTCCTCGGTAATATAATAAATAAGGTCGCGCGATCACAATTCCCGAGACGTATCGTTACGAAGTGTCTCGTATGTATAATGGTAGGCAGCGGCTTGTCTCTGCTCCTGGCATTGCTGACGTCCATGGGCGACGGTAGCCGCTCATCATCAGGTGGGCCGTCTGCTCGTATGCCTACAAGGGTAATAAAATGTAGACCCTTACGTTTCCTATTCAATCTAAAAGATTGAAATGCACATTGTTTGTAATACATAGCGTACTATTTAGCGTTAGTATCAAATACTTCTAGATATATAAACATTAATTACCTATAGTTCTGGAATAAGAATAGTTCCCGAAAACCAAGAGAAGCGATACTTCTGGCGATTAACTGACGATAACAATAAAACTGAGGCCGAAAAAACAACTATTCATGAATGTTTTTTTGGCAATCACGCAATGGAACAAACACACATTTAAAATCAATTGACACTCGGGGTCAGATTTTTCGTGTGACGCGCGGAGATGCCAATCAACGGCTTAGATTGCAAACTCACGTAAAACAATAAGTATTTATGTTAATTTTAGTAATTTGATTTCGGTATTAGTTAATTTTGCTACCATTTCGAATTTAGGGCAAGAAATAATGCCAAATTCTAGCATAAAGAAAATCAACTTCTAGAAATGAAGAAAACGACAATAAAAACAAATCTAATTATTACGGAGAACTCAGAAATAAATGATCACATCTTAGATCAAAATCGGTTCACATGAAACAAAGTTAAAAAAGTTGTAATGTACCCCAAAAAAGTACAGTTCGAGCCTCTTTTTTTTCAAGTCGGTTAAAAAAGCTTGGTCGGGCCCTAACCCCAGATACAGTCCACTGAGTTTTTCGCCGGATCTTCTCAGTGACTCGCGTTTCCGATCCGGTAGTAGATTCTACGAAGCACGGCTCTTGCTAGGGTTCGTGTTAGCATCATCGTCAGTTTTGAGCCCCGTGAGCTAACCTACCCGGTGACGCTGGCTTGGTCTCTCAAGACCATCAGCTTAGGTACAAATAATAAAAAAAAGGTCGAGCTGCGTGATGAAACAGAGAAGATTGTTACTAGTTTTCGACAAAATAGCTCAATGTTCGGATTCTATGAGCTTCGGAAATTATTGCTTCAGACCCTATCATTCATTTTAATTTTAATTGATCTCATCTCTACAATAAAGTTACTATTTGATATAATAAGCTAGTTTAGCTAATAGCTAGTTTGAAAGAATCTCTAATTTCACGAACAGAATCCTAGGGTTGAGTAGTGTTTTGCTTTAATGCGATTAATTAAATACAAAGTGATATTTGCCCCCTTAAATTAAAGCCAAGCGTTGAACCAGAAAACCATTAAACAATTAAATATATCATGATGACAGCTTTCAACCCTAGTTTCAGAACAGGCGCGTACCTATGTTTATTACAGTACACGTGAATCACACACCCCACTCGACTTAATCCGCAACTCTGTGCAACAGTAGCATATTATTTAACACGTATAATATAACGAATTTATATTCTATTTAGTTTCAGTTTATTATTGTAAACAGCTGTTTTTAGTAGGCGAGTCAAATAATATAACAAACTAGCGACCCGCCCTCGCTTCGCTTCGGAAACATTAAATTTTATTATTGACCAGGTGAGCTGTGAGTTCGAACACACATGAAACCAAAAAAAAAAAAAAATTAAAAAAAAAAGTAGCCTATGTTCATCAGGGACAATGTCGGCTTCTAATGGAAAAATAATTTTTCAAATCGGTCCAGTAGTTTCGGAGCCTATTCGAAACAAACAAACAAACAAACAAATCTTTCCTCTTTATAATATTATTAGTATTAGTATATTAGTATTAGTATAGTATAGATGTCTAGAGGTTTCGCACGGTAAACGTTATGTTGCTCTGCGACAGCAATGCGAAAGGTTAACAATTTCTTTGCGTCTCAGTAATATCTTCTTGGACCAGACAGTTGGTTTTTTTTTTATAATTGAAAGATTATTGTTGGCCCAGAGGCCTTTCCAGTTTCACCAGAACAGGTGGGCGAGCAAAGGCTCAGCCAGGAGGGGTGGGATTTGCTAACAACTGCCCGAGCGCTTCCGAAGGAGACCTAACAACTCAAGAGCAATTGCTTCGCGAATGAATCTACTACCGGATCGGAATCGCGACCCGCTGAGAAGATCCGGCGAGAAGCTCAGCGGGCTGATGCATGGGTTAAGTTGCATGTGGACTTCTTTGTCGAGTTCGACGAGTACGGTTACCGGAGTTCCTATGCCTACTAGTGTTAGAGCTGAAAACGTCTAATGCAAAGGTTATTGGATCTGATGGATCCGTAAGGACGTGTCTAGGGCGTTGACGGTTGCTGGCTCCTGCGTGATCAGGATTCGGGTAGTAGTCAGCGGCGGCAACGATAAGGCGATTATCATGACCAGACAGTGGTGAGGAGCGCTCATACACGCGCAAGATCGCGTCTATGATAGAGCGGCCTTCTCGTAAGTTGTACTGGTCTCTCGAGAGGTCAAGAAGATCCTCTCGGTCAGGACTCGAAGTCTAATTATATGATATAAAATTGGTAACGATTTCCAGTCTATGTTGATAATAGTCAAAGTAAATATATTCTCACAAAATCTTTTACCGCGTAAGGGTTACACTACCAAAAATAGTAAGTGCTATTTTAAAAACAAACATCCGTGTCGTCTCCTATTATTTAAAAAAAAAACTGTAGGTAGGATTCCTTAAACGTGACACGGTGGGGCGATGTACCGCTTCCCCGTCGAGCGCGGTGTTCCGCAGGGGTCTGTCCTGGGCCCCCTGCTGTGGAACATCGGCTACGACTGGGTCCTGCGGGGCGTCGTACGGGGTCCTCTCCCCGGGCTGAGCGTAATTTGTTACGCCGACGACACGTTGGTCGTGGCTCCGGGGAGAGACTACCGAGAGTCTGCCCGTCTGGCGTGCGCAGGCGTTGCACACGTCGTCACAAGGATCCGACGGCTGGGACTCGAGGTGGCGCTCGACAAAACCCAGGCCCTGTTGTTTCACGGGCCGGGACGAGCGCCGCCTCTGGGTGCCCACCTCGTGATCGGAGGCATCCGCGTCGGGGTCGGGGTGACCGGTCTTCGGTACCTCGGCCTCGAACTGGATGGTCGGTGGAACTTCCGCGCTCACTTTGAGAAGTTGGGCCCTCGACTGATGGCGACGGCCGGCTCTTTGAGCCGGCTGCTTCCAAACGTCGGGGGTCCCGATCAGGTGGCGCGCCGCCTCTACATGGGGGTGGTGCGGTCGATGGCACTATACGGCGCGCCCGTATGGTGCCACGCCCTGACCCGCCAGAACGTCGCCGCGCTGCGACGTCCGCAGCGCGCGATCGCGGTCAGGGCGATCCGAGGATACCGCACCGTCTCCTTCGAGGCGGCGTGTTTGCTCGCCGGGGCGCCACCCTGGGACCTGGAGGCGGAGGCGCTCGCTGCCGATTACCGGTGGCGTAGCGACCTTCGTTCTAGGGGGGAAGGGCGCCCCGGCGAAGGAGTAGTTCGAGCGCGGAGGCTCCAATCTCGGCGGTCCGTGCTGGAGGCGTGGTCTCGCCGCTTGGCGGACCCGTCGGCCGGCCTCCGTACCGTCGAGGCGGTCCGCCCGGTTCTCGCGGACTGGGTGGGCCGCGACCGCGGATGCCTCACCTTCCGGCTGACGCAAATGTTGACCGGCCATGGTTGTTTTGGCCGGTATCTTTTCAAAATAGCCGGAAGGGAACCGACGGCGCAGTGCCACCACTGCGCGGACCGCGACGAGGAAGACACAGCGGAACACACGCTGGCGCGTTGCTCTGGATTTGACGAGCAACGCGCCGCCCTCGTCGCGGTCATTGGAGAGGACCTCTCGCTGCCGCGCGTCGTGGCTACGATGCTCGGCAGCGACGCGTCCTGGAAGGCGATGCTCGACTTCTGCGAGTCCACCATCTCGCAGAAGGAGGCGGCGGAGCGAGAGAGGGAGAGCTCTTCCCTTTCCGCACCGATCCGTCGCCGTCGAGCCGGGGGCCGGAGGCGGGAATACGCCCGTACGTCCCGGCCCCTGTAGGTGGCGGCCTCCCCCCGGTGAAGGTCAAGGGGCGACCTGAGGGGGTGAGGCCGCGCGGCGCGCTACCAGCACTCTAGCGCGCTGCCGTGGAGTGATTAGAGCGACCGGTCGACGGTGTATCGCGTCCCGACCCGGCAGGCTGGTTCTGGTCCAGCGGGGTATTCCGGGACACCAGCGGCACCGTCTGGGCGGCCCGACGGGCTGCCGTACCGAGACGGCCGACGTTTCAGAGCCTTCGATTCGCCTCGAAGGCTCCGTCGGCTGGGCGTCCTTGGGGTGAGCCGCGCCGTCTGGTTGTAGTGTTGACCGCGGTAGCCCCCCTACCTCATCCGGGTTCTGACCTCGGAGGGGATCGGACGTCGGGTGTAAGAGTGCAGAGGAGTCGTTTAGTGGGTGGGCTCTAAAATCCTTGGGCCCGCGGTCTGCTCACAACACCATGCAGATCGTTGAGTCTCACATACCCCGCGCGCCCCTTTTGCGCGGGGACCTCGTAGGAGGTTCGGCCCTCTACCCGAAAAAAAAAAAAAAAAAGGATTCCTTAAACGTATCTAAAAATAAAATGTATCGTTTGAAGAATTTCTCTTACGTAATAAATCCGCCATTAGGGAGGTGTTACATTTACGAGCGCTTTCTATCAAAGCACCGATTAAATCATTGTTTTTATAGTTTGCATAATAAATTTCACTGTATCTTCATTAATTTTTACAAGTATCTATGGTGGTCTTGATACTTATAGCATGTGTCTGATCTTAAAAGCAAGTATTTAGTGCAGATAGCACATTGAGCTTATTAATAGCGCTATTTTTTAAATTATACTTTTTTAGGCAACATTTTTTTAAGTCAAGTTCTGATAAGAAAATTTGATTTAAACATTTAATACTTGTTTTTGATATAATGCATCACGGATTTCTATTAAGTACATAGATGAGTGAAGGTGCGCACAGCCCGCCCGATGTGAGACGGTTACTGATACTTATAGACACCGTGAATGCAGTCACCACAAATGTTTTATTTAATTTTTTTTATTGTAATGATGGGTGGACGAGTTCACAGCCCGCCTGGTGTTAAGTGGTTACCTGAGCCCATAGACATCTACAATGTAAATGCCGTCATCCACCTTGAAATATGAGTTCTAAGGTCTCAGTATAGTAGTTACAACGACTGCCCCGCCTTAACTTTTTCATTACGTGTATGTAAATTTAGCTGTAACATAATATGTATAAGTGATTGAATCAAATCTCAATCTCATCAGTCAATCCTCCTCCTTGCATCGTATTCCTCATTGCTGAGGGTCGTGACCACCCTTTGGTATCACCTTCGCACGCACGATTTTTCTCCATCCATTCTTGTCTCTGGCGGTGTGGAGGGCGTTGTGAAACGTGGAATCAAGAGCGGTGCGGATCTGGTCGGACCAACGTATTGGGCTGCGCCCCCGAGGTCTTTTCCCATCTACTTTACCAGTCACGATGAGCCTCTCGAGATTGCTACCATCCTTTCGTGCGATGTGACCAAAGTATTCAAGGACTCTGCGAAGACACTCGGATGACAGCCGCGAGGAGATTTTGAGTTCTTGCAAGATTGATACGTTGGTCCGAAATGCTGTCCACGGAATACGCAGCATCTTTCTCCAGCACCACATCTCAAAGGCGTCAATGCGTCTGCGGTCTGCAGATTTCAGTGACCAGGTCTCAGCGCCATACGAAAAAATCGAGAAAACTAGAGTCCGTACCAGTTTGGTTTTGGTCTTTACGGATATGTTGCGATCTCTCCAGATTTTTCCGAGCTGAGTCATAGCACTCTTAGCCATACCAATTCTCCGGCGCACCTCCCTCTCGCACGAGCCATTGTTACTAATGTTGGAACCCAGGTAGTTAAAATTGTCCACTATTTCTAGGTCTAATGCGCCAGTGAGTTCCAATTTTCCAGACCTATCCACCACCATGACTTTGGTTTTGGATTTGTTTATGGAAAGTCCCATCTCCTTGCTTATCCGCTCCATTCGGTCCAGAAGCGCAACCATTTCCGACTCATTCGCTGCAAGAAGAGTAGTATCATCGGCGTATCGGAGGTTGGTGATTTTCACGCCACCAACTGTAATGCCACCGTCCCAATTCTCGCAGGTCCGTCTCATTATGTGCTCCCCATAGGCGTTAAAAAGAATGGGCGATAAAATACAACCTTGGCGTACTCCTTTGTGAAATTTAAAAGGTTTCGAGGTTGTTCTATCGACTCTTACGACTGCCTGACTTGAGCCATACAAGTTGCGAAGTAAGGCGATGAGATGATTAGGTACCCCAAGTTCTCGTAGAACCTTCCATAAACAACTCCAGTTGACACAGTCGAACGCCTTGCTATAGTCGACGAAACACATTATCACTGGCGTATCAAACTCATATGCTTTCTCAACAATCTGCCTGATGTTGAGAATCTGTGCACGAGTACCCTTGCCCTTCACGAAACCCGCTTGCTCTTGCGGAATTTGCCAATCAAGGTAGTAACGGATGCGGTTGTTGAGGATGTGAAGCAAGATTTTGCTTGCATGTGAGATGAGAGACAAGGTTCGATAATTGTCGCAATTCTTGGTTGATCCTTTCTTGTGTAGCGGAAGAATAATGGATTCCAACCAATCCCGCGGCCAATCACCGTGTTGCCATATATGTGAGCAGATCTTATATAGAGTCATAACACCCAAGTCACCCATAGCATAAAGCACCTCCGCTGTAATCCGATCGCTTCCAGGAGCCTTATTCTTCTTAAGAGATTCCAGTGCGGTGGATATTTCTGAAGGTAAAATCATGGGTTCCAGTTCTAGATCCTTCCATTCAGGGTTAATCCCGGATGTCGAGTGGGAATCTGTATACAATTGCTCACAGTACGCCCGCCATCTCTCGGCAATGCGGTCGAACTCGTGTAGTACAGTTCCGTCGGCATCTCTTATGACCCACGATTTAGCCTTGAACTGCCTGGAAAGGACTCTAACTTTCTTAAAAAGGTCTGCAGTCTGCAACTTGTTCGAGAAGCGCTCAATGTCACGGCAAATACCCTCAACAAAGTGGTTCTTGTCAAGGCGACAACTGACCCAGTTCTGATCAGTCAATAATATTACTTAAAAATAATAAATATTATATAAATTAAATATATAAATTAAAAATAATACTAATATTACTTAAAAATATTAATACTGATCCACGTTCCACACTGCGCTAATTCATTTGTCATTCATACTTGTCCAAAATCCAGGTGTTCAAAAGTCGAAATAATAAAATTTTCAATTCAATGGACGAGACTGTATTTCAGTTTTTTTTTTGTGAATTTGGCGTCACCTATGCCTTACTTCGTATTGAGTGTTTTGTGATCTTTTTGTTCATTATATTATGGAATTTTGTACAAACAAACTTTTTTGTAGAAACAAAATGTAATAAAATCTATCAAAAAAAAAATATCTTCGAACTTCACAAGCAAATTAAACATATTTTTTTAAAGTTGTATTTTTTTATAAACAAAAAAAAATTGAAATATTTTTTTCAAAGTCTGTCTGTCTGTCGGTTGACGGTCGGTATCCGGGTGAGTGGCGCGCGGGCGCAACATGCGGACGCTCCAACACGCCGAAAGAATATTAAGCGAATGAAGAGGATCAATAACCTCACGGTACGACGTATCCATAGTCAATTCTGTTATAGAAAATCGAAGACAGCACATTACACTATTTGAATAACAAAACTTTATTTTTAGAACAGGAACAAGACTCGACATTATATTTTGTTCGGTATCTAATCAAAACACTTTTTTTTATTATCTATATATTAATACGTGAAGCAAAAACTTTGTATCACCTTTTTACGAAAATTGCGCGGACGGAGGCGTATGAAATTTCCCTCATTTAGAGAATATAGATAAGGAGTGCGGAATGTTAATTTTTTTTTTAATTATGCATAAAAAAGACATTAAATCAATAAAAAAAAACATTACACACACAAGCATGCATACTATTTGTTTATTGTCAAACTTTTCTTATTGCTTATCTGTGGTCAAATTGAGAATAGATTAAATACTGTTTGTCTTTGTTAATATTTGTCTAAAGTGTAGTCTTAGCGAAATCTGTGAAGAAGTAGAATAGTCTTTGACAATAAAAGTGTATAGTGTTTATACAAATTTATAATTTCAATGAATTTCGATTACCGGGGATCCACTAGTTCTATTAATTGTGTAAGTTTGGAAAACAAGAAGACCGTGTTACGAGTGTTGAATAGTTCTTCGTCGTGGTAGTCGTTCGTAAACCACATTTACTTTAAAAAATTGGTACGCAAACATATACCAAGTATTTGATATTAAATAAAATTACTTCATTACTCGTAATCTGAGAGGCCGCCCCAGAACAACTTGGCGTCGCTCGGTGGAGCAGGAGCTAGGGGTCTTAGGCATGACGTGGGAGGAGCTAGAACAGACTGCCCAAGACCGATATAAATGGAAAAATTTGATTCGAGCCCTACACCCCAGCAGAGGGTAATAGGAAAGAATGATGATGATGACTCGTAATCAGCGCTCATCGGCCTCACAGATATTGACACCACACGAGCCATTTACTATACTATAAATACTATGCGTCGTGAACAACACGATAGGTACAATGTTTTTGGTAGAATTTTCTAATTAATTATACAGAGACCTTGGAACTTATGTCTCAGGATGGGTGGCGAATTTACGTTGTAGATGGTAGATGTCTGTGGGCTCCAGTAAGTAACCACTTAACACCAGATGGGCTGTTAGCTCGTACATAAATAGTACCCATTTAAGCAATAAAAAAAACACCAAGTTCAAAACGATTAGGTAAAGAGTTTAATAAAATATCTTCAGTTACTCAATTAGTCCACCAGAAAGTCGATGCAAAAACGATGGAGTACAATAAACCTAAAATTCATTAAAGAAAATTCCAAATTACGTTCCCCGAATTATTTCAAAACCGTCGGCCAAGCGTTCGCTTGTAAATATAATATATTATTTGCGTATTTGATTTATCGCTTCGTTCGGTTTGGAAATAGTGCTGAATGCTGTTTTCAGAAACTGCGTTGGTATTACGTTAACAACAATTTTACTTCATCAAAATAGTACGATGGTTAAGATTTTTATGGGCATTAACCAGGGACGTCTTAAATTAGGCTGGGGCCCTTGGGCGCACAAGAATTTGAGGCCCTTTTGGAAAGTAAAAAAAAATTTTTTTACTGATTATGACCATTTATTATAGGTAATCAAATACGGTATGATATAATATGTCATTAATGATATTGGAATGCTGCTGGTTTTTTGGTTACGATGACGATAACGGAAACCGAATAAATGTGTGAGAGAAATTGTCGGTCCTTAGGGGCCCCCTGAGAATGGAGGCCCTGGGCAAGGGCCCCGTGTGCCTTTATGGTAAAGACGGTATTGGCATTAACAAATTGGGCAAATTAGGTAGATGAGCTTGCAACTCAACCTCATTTTAATTTATTTAATGCGTAGATAGTGAACGAGTTCACTACGTATCTGGTGTTAGTGGAGTCCACAGGCGTCACACCACAATGTTTGTTTATTTTTTATTGCTTAGATGGGTGGACGAGCTCACAGCCCACCGGGTGTTAAGTGGTTACTGGAGCCCATAGACATTTACGACGTAAATGCGCCACCCAACTTGAGATATAAGTTAGAACTTATAGACATTAGAATGTCTCAGTATAGTTACAACGGCTGCCCCACCCTTCAAACCGAAACGGCAGAAATAGGCAGGGTCGTGGTACCTACCCGTGCGGACTCACAAGAGGTCTTACCACCAGTAATTTGATTTGTTTTATTCTTTGTTTTTGTTTTGCTGTTTTCATTTTTGCAAATCACATCAGAAGTTACGCCAGAAAATTTCTCCAAAGCCTTAGTAGAAAAAATATTTTTTAACAAATTTACCAACTCGTCATATTTTAATCGGTCCGTTTGTTTGGGTACAAGCTTTGTCAGTTCGATTATATCTTAATTTTTTCGACGTTCGATTTGATCTCTTATACGATATTTAGTATTATACAAAATAAAAACTAGTGCTAACTAATAAAATAATATAACAACAAACCAAAACATAAAGTTTCCGTTCTAAAATATATAGAATCGCGTTTCGTGAACAATCCATCTGTTCCCGTATGATTTGTAAGCTCATGTCGAGTGTAATATACAAAAATAGCAAACTATTAATAAATCATTTGGAAAAAAAACACACACATACAATGAGCACGCGACACCGCGACGCGCGTTTATTTTATCTATTAGACCATCATAACATTAGTGTCAGATTTAATTACTTTATTCGTGTTAAATGAAATACTGATGACCTTTTTGTAGCTTAAACTGATACGGTGATTAATGGAGGCTCGGTCGACCGTTATGATTTTGTCATTCTGTGTCACAGGTTTGTAAATATGATATTTTATATAAACTATTTAAAATTGCACGCTCTTGCTAGTCGCCACGCAATGCTTAATGAAAACGTAATCTGGGATATAGACAAATACACTTTTTTTTTGCGTCAGTTATACTGAAAGAACTGAAGACGGAAAACGGTTACAGTTACTGGTGTGTTAGAGCATAGTTAGTGCGAGCCCTCACGGGTCGGTCACCCAGTCCACTTCTATCGTGAAACAGTAATGCGTTCCAATTTGAAGGGTAGGGAATTATAAAAACTTTCACTTAAAACTTTGCCTCAAAGCGAGTGTTCATATTTTTGGTGTCTACGGGCTTCGGGAAACCAGATAACACCAGTTGGGCCTTGTGATCGTCAATAGAAATAAACAATTAAAAAAAATACTAAACGTACCTCGTGGTTTCAATTCCTTTTAATTTCTAATTCATAAATCATTAAACAGGTTGCATTTTATCGAAAAGATTCCTTGTATCTTCCTCTAGTTCATAAAGTACCAGTTGATTAATAACAAATCGGCGAATATACTGTTGTATGTACTATACCCGATATAACCAATCTTTACCATGATAAAAAGTATCCATCCATCCAACCAAACTTTTATATTTATAACTTTTTTTTATTGCCCTTGTGGTCAGACGAGCATACGGCCCACCTGATGGTGAGTGATTACCGTCGGCCATGGACTTCAGCAATGCTCGGGGCAGAGCCAAGCCGCTGCCTAAAAACTTTAGCAAAACGTATACCTAGTTTAGAAGTCTATATGATTGAATGAAATGAAGTCTTCACTGCCTAAAAGCGGTTAAGAGGATATAATCGGAGTGCTGAGTACGAATACCATTATCGACCTTAAAACAATAGATTTTAAAACATGTTTTTCTATTATTTCTTGCGATGATGTTACAAACTTTGATCGTCGAAGTAATTAGTTTACATGTTGGTACGTGCTTACTTAGAAATGTTGATACCAGCCGGGCAGCCGGAAAATTTGAAGCGTGGCATATTCGCATCGATCTCTGTGCGTAGGCAAAAAAAGGCAATGATGATTGTTACGATTTGAAAATTAAGCCAAATTTCATCAGCGGTCCATACTTTAGGTCATGGTGGCGTGTTGACACGAAGCTGACAGCACGCCCGATCTAATGCATTATCGTAACGAGTTTATTGACATGTCAATGTATCGAAACAGTGCCAGGAACATGACGAGAGACGATGTGGCTTTAAATTGTTGCTTTCGATGCGTAAAATAATAATAGTAATATACTAGTGTAATACTGTGATCAAAAGTAGAGTGTGTTATTTACTTTTTTTTATTACGAAATTATCAAATTTAACTTTCCGGATATTCATGTATATAATTATTAGTTATAATATTGTTATTTACATTTATATAAACTCTGATAACAGTTATAAAATAGATATCATACATAAAACTTATCTTGATATCTTGATACACTTTGACTGAAGTTTTCACTCCATTTTCACAAAAATGTAGTAACTCTTTGACAAAACACGCCCCACCAAAACATCACTGACGCTGGAATGACAACCACGTTGTACCTTTCCGACCATTTGAACAGCTTCTTTAGAACTGTGAGAGTCCACTTTATCATTTTGCTTATTGTAGTGTTCTTCAATCGTGACAATTTTTTCATCGGTAATGAGGATATTTTTGTGCCTTTCACCTGCGTATCGCGACAGAAGGCGTTTTGATCGATCCACTCTCTTTAGTTGTAAAGATTGATTTAGGGTATGTCCTTTATATCGACGATAAGCACCGAGCTTCAGGTCTTGTTTTATAATACGCGACCGAGTTTTAGCAGGAATCTTCATTTCTCGTGATAAGATTTTTATTAATCAAAAAAATCGGTACCGGCCTGAGGGATTTGAACACCGGCATAATTTTGTTGAGAAGTATCTCATTGTAATATTTATTGCTTCGGGAATGAAAGCTTACAATATCTCCTACTCAATTACTGGTGGTAGGACCTCTTGTGAGTCCGCACGGGTAGGTACCACCATCCCGCCTGATTCTGCCGTGAAGTAGTAATGCGTTTCGGTTTGAATGGTGGGGCAGCCGTTGTAACTATACTGAGACCTTAGAACTTATATCTCAAGGTGGTTGGCGCATTTACGTTGTAGATGTCTACGGACTCCAGTAACAACTTAAGAGCAGGTGGGCTGTGAGTTCCTCCACCCATCTAAGCAATAAATAAAAAATTGTTTCATACATTTGGAAGTCAAATAATCGTAAAAACGCTAAATTGTGCTGAAAGAAATATAATTATCATCTCAAAAATAGATTTTTTTTCGCAAGTTTTGTGCAAACTAACAAAAATATACAAGCTCTTCACGAATTATTATTATAGATCAGTGAGATGCCTACATTCATTAGCTGAAGTGTATTTAATTTTTTTTCTTCTTGCTTCTATTGTCTTCTAAACACTTAAAAAATAACTCACATGACGCACCGGTCGTTAGCGACCGACGGTAAGATTTAAAGCAAGGAACGACCACTTTAATTAGACCTCTTAAGATGTCGCTCTCTATTTAGGATTCATTACTTTATTATACTTTATATTGAACTGGAGTGTTTCTCTAGATTACGATCGAATCGATTATAAATCGCAGTCGTTTATATGACTGAGAGGCGCTGATTTGAGTTTGAAAATCAATTTTACTGGTGATTTAGGTATTGCTTTTCAAACTTTTCTAAATATTTACAAATGGTTTCAAATAAAAGAAATAAAACTGAGATACGGAATATTTATTGAAGATAAGACTAGTTTTAATGGTAATGGTATATGTGATAGGTATACAAAGTGTTGTAGTATCAATAGAATCGGACTTTTGAAATACGAGACTAGAGAACAATACTTCAAATCCACTTCGTTTCACAACAATGACGACAAAATATACGACGAAAACTGAGCACGAAGAAAAGACAACCCACAGACACAGCCCACTGAGTTTCTCGCCGGATCTTCTCAGTGGGTGGCGTTTCCGATCCGGTGGTAGATTCTGCGAAGCACAGCTCTTGCTAGGGTTCGTGTTAGCAACGTCGTCAGGTTTGAGCCCCGTGAGCTCACCTACTAGTTAAGGTTACGCTGAAATAGCCTCTCAAGGCTCTCAGCTTAGGTAGAAAAACAAAAAAGACAAGACAATTCATAATAATTCGTATGGCACAGAAATATTTCAGTTACATTTCCAATAATGGTCCTAGCCTGTTACGAAGGTAATTCTAAGTTCGTCGGAAAGAAATCGAGATGTCGCAGTTCTACTAGACGTAGAGACCGAATCCATTCGTGGCTATGTTTCAAGCTTTTGGCTGCCTTATATGATGCTATGCCGCGAAGCAGCTGCTCTTGAATTGTTAAGTCTCCTTAGGTGGTGCTCGGGCAGCTGTTAGCAAATCCCAACCTTCCTGGCTGAGCCCTTGCTCGCCCATCTGTCCTGGTGAAACTGGAATGACCTCCGGATCACCAGTAATCCCTAATTCATAAAAAGGAATGATGCTATGGAGAGACTCAGATGGTGTAATGTGATAATTTTAATTAAAATATTGTATGTATGTATGTATATCTATTTGTAACTTATTATAATATAAATTTCATTGCATCTACCACTATTTACTCTGCACTACTTTTGGTTGACTGGTAGAGAATGCCATAGGCATTAAGTCCGCCAATGCAAATTTTACATGAGTGTAATAAATAAATAAATAATTTTCCTACTCCGAGTCTTAATTCTACTATAAGATATTTTAATTGATATACACACAGTGAAGAGGAAGAAGTTCAATATAAGCAAAAACAACAAATAATTAGACATCTAAATTCGATATGTAAACTGTTGATTTAAATTCTCATTGCACAGGTCTCGCATAGCTGGTCGTCGTTATTTATAGTGATGTCAGTTAGCGGCCGAGCTCGGTTCCCGAATGCCGATGCACAACTAATGTGGAGCGGTGACATGTCAATCAGCGACGTACGCTTCTGTGGATGCGAATTCTTCAAAACATTATTTTCGGTGTCGTCTATCGCGTTTTGTGCTCACGAAATAAAAATTATGAGAGGTTGGTATGATGTCGGACATGCAAAAAAAATTGTTTTTTTTTGACAATGGGATTCGTTTTTTTTTTTTAATTTTTCTAGTAACAGAATTATCCGGTTAAATTTGAGTGCATCTTATGCAAAGATTAGGTTGGCGAACAGTGTGCGTCCGAGCTTGTCTGGTTAGTCCCTGTATCAGTCTGACGAGAGCTTTAAAGTGAAAAATATGAGATAACGCTCAGTTTCCACCACAATTGATAATATTTGGTTCAAATGCTTGTACAGGAAGAGCCGGAAACTTCGCAGGGCGTATAATATATGTTATTTACTTGTTAATTAAACCCGCAAACGTATCCCTTGTATGTTCTTATAAAACGTGAGGATTGGTTAAAATGTTTCAAGCAACATGTCGTTTTTTTACTTTTGAAAATCCTCGTAATGTGGTACTAGCCTTATCTCGAACAATCGACTCGTTCTTAAGCGGTGCATTAGTTACAAATCGGTTTTAAATGGACGATCTCAATGCTCCATAGACTACGGGTAGCCATCGAGTCTAAGCAATTAAGTACATTTCCGGTTGCCATAAGTGACATCTGACATAAGTGACAGTTCATTTTGACAACGACATGATATATTGAAGTGAAAACTTCTTTAGAATCGTTGTGATTTCAAACCGGATGCAACGGAAAAAACGACAGGTAAGAGACACAAATACAAAAATGTGTAGGATGAAGCCAGCAAAGAATGATACAGAAATATACATACTATTTAATACAGCGCCATCTGTGAGATTTTTTAATACCAACGTGTGTATGAAAGCTCTTGTTATTTTATTTGTGTTTTATATTTTTTATATTGTATTTTAATTTAGGATTATACGTGAAATTAAAATATCAATCCACAGAGGGCGCTACCTTAAAATTATTTACTAATGACAAAATTTTACATATACTTAAGACGTTTAGGATAATTGTATTTTAATTTTGGAAGGTTTCACTTCTACCACGTGTGAATTGCACACATACTTTTTTGTATTTAATTTATATGTACACATTTTCTTGAAATTTAGTTTTTTTTACAAATACAAATTTTAGTTAACTTTTACGCTATCGAGAACGTAAACAAACTCCCACTAGTAACACAGATCTACAAATATTCATAAAAAGATCAATTCGACCAATTCGGCCTAGTCAAAGGCGCAGTAAGAAGCGACACTAGTCTTCGATATGTTTATGTAACGATTCGATAAAAATATAAATTCTTACTTGATAAGATATTCATGAAACTCTTCTAATATATAAAATTCTCGTGTCACAATGTTCGTTCCCATACTCCTCCGAAACCGCTTGACCGATTCTCATGAAATTTTTTATGCATATTCAGTAAGCCTGAGAATCGGCTACTATCTATTTTTTATACCCCTAAGTGATTAGGGTTGTCCACCCCTAACATATTTTTTTTTATTTGGACCTTTTTTTTGTTATAATGAGGTATTATGTGGTTGAAAAGGTTTTGTTATTTTTATTATATATTTCCCTCATCGTTCACAGCACTACATACCTCTTTCACTCATTTACCATATCCTAACACACTTACAATAAGTTAGTTTTTTTTTCTACACTAGAAATTCCCTAGAAATCTTATATATGGCAAAACAATGTTTGCCGGGTCAACTAGTTTTTTTATAAATCAGTTCATGAGGTGACGCCAATAGTCAGCCGTGGGTCTGTTCGCGACTGTACCGCATCGCCCATAGTCGCCTAGCCTATAAGACTGATAATTACATAAACATTAACCGGGCACGCATAGAATGTCCGCCATCTGTCTGCGTCCGTGGTCACGCCCATCTTGGCAATATCACAAACTCCAATTATAATATTGAGTTATTACTGTATTCATTCATATTAAAGATCATTTTGGAGAATACGTATGCAACGATTTTGAATAAGTCGTCGTCTGAAGGATGAGACTTCTGGTGCATTCGTATGGACTGTGACGGTATTCGAATCTCGCAGGCAGGTACCAATCTATTCAAATAAACACTATATATATATGTTCACGAATTACTTCCACGATGAAGGAATAACATCGTGTAATAAAAATCAAACTTGAATAAACTTTAAAATTTTCGTAATTACGGGTGGTAAGGTCCTGTGAGACCGCACACGTAGGTAGCACCATCCGGCGGACTTCTGCAGTGAAGCAGTAATGCGTTTCGATTTTAAAGGACGGGGGCTGTGGCTGTGGCTACTATAAAACTGAGACTTAGAACTCATGTCTCAAGGTGGGTGGCGGCATTTTGGATGTCTACAGGCTTCGGATACCACTTAACGTCAGGTAGGCCGTGAGCTCGTCCACCCATCTAAGCAATAAGAAAAGTACTTTTTGAAAGCTACGTGTAAAACGAGTTTCTAAAGTGACGATTTCAGAGTTTACTCAGATGTTCGGGGCCAATTCAAAAGCCATAATCTTGGAAAGCGTACAGAAAAAAAAACCGATTTCGTAATAAGAAACTCATATGTGAAATTACACATTCGTTTCAAAGAACGCAGGGCAGAGTGCAGTGTCACTGGAAATTTGGCACGAAACACTGACCCCGCGACTTAACCATTCTTCACGTATCCTATTTCAAACCACTAAAACATTTATTAAAAAACTATAAACTACGAAAAGAAAAACTGATTTAAACGAAATCTATTAAGCCTATCCACCAAAATGAACGTTAGCCTCTAATGAATACGAGATAGATTTCTGTGCAGTTCCAAATAGATATGTGTCATTGAATTGTCGTGATAGATCGCATCTGCGATTAGCGTCTCGACGGTGACGAGCGTATATACACAAGATCCAAACTCGGATTTGTTCGACGAATACAAATATTTATTAAATTACAAGAGAGTACGCTCAAAGCCCCGATGGAAGTCTAAGGCCTCAGGGAAATATGTTAAGCCAATTTTGAAATTAAACAGTCGCTCCGGGTACGAACAGAAATAGAAACAAACAAAAATACCTATATATACATATACTATATTCTTGTTTACGTAAATACGTTATAACGTAACTTTGAATAAGGAAAATAACGTTTTATTCATATTATTATTAAATGCTTTAATATTTTATGAGCACATGTTAACAGATGTTAGGAATTTTTATCGCGTACACCACACTGAATAGTTGTTTGAGGTTACCTCATACTTGGAATCGTTGCACTCATTCATAGCGGCACGGTCCCTGGAGTCAAATCCACAACGTCGCCTGGGCTAATAATATGCGGGTCTTTAAAACGAGGGCTGAAAAATCGCGTGTGTTGTGTATCGCGAATGTCAGACGATGATCTCACAACAAGACATCATCAGCCACCCGCCCTCAGGTGACCCTTACGAAGACTGTAAGAATGCAAACCAATCTACTGCCACTACTACTACAAGACTACAATCTTATGTCTCAAGGTGGGTGGACTCATTTCCATTGAAACGCTTATTGAATTATTTATTAGTATTGAAGCAGGACTGGCCACCACGACTATCACGTAGCATTAAAATAAAATTAAAAAAAGTAGACGGATAGAAGAATGCAAGAGCGAAGAAAGAAGAATCGGAGCCTGCAATGGTAATAACGGCGTCAGATTTAGTAATCAGCATTATCATCGTTTTCAGTTTCGTCATTCACAATACCATATACACTAACCAGCATCAACATGACCTCTGCCAAACAGACAGGGAATTAAAGCCTGGACAGAGGGGCTTACCCCGAGACTTCTGATCCTTGCCCAGTAATGGAGACATGAGGAACCGACACGTTTTGACACATGGCAATACCCTCCATCGAAGTTTTTGTAATGTCGCTCTTAAAATTTTGAATAGTCTACCAATCCTTCCACGAGTTCAAGTCGTTCTATTAGTTGGGAAAAAATAAATAAAAAAAATCACGTCTTAAACCTATAGAAGCACTTACAAATAATAATAGTTTATTAACAGTGTTTAGTATTTAAAACAGTTTTTTCTAGCTTGGCATCTTTCACATACCCACTGTGAATAGTCAGTGCTGAAATCAACCAAGCTTCAGGAAAGTGCTAAGCCAGGCCCTAATACGGTGCCAATGCTTTATTTTTGCGATAATCATTATTATTATTTTTAACTTATTTTTTTAGTCTTCCAGGTACTAAAAAATATATGTTCTTTTTTTATATTCTCCCTCAATCGCTTATTATGTTAAATTATACTTTTTGTCGGGTATGAATCATTATTTTTAGAACTCGTTCAAACAGGATTTTAGGTTACAATGCCTTCCGTATTAATTTAAAAAAAAAGAATATTGAATATCATTAATTATGTCCTATTAATCACGATCATGAGAGTCACTGAAGCAGATCAAAGCTTTTCTTGTTCCAATGATTTTGATTCCAGGCGAGACTGTCCATGTATAATTTATGTCATAGATACATTTTTATTTTTTATTTTTTTATTGCCCTTGTAGACAGACGACGGGCCGTATGGCCCACCTGATGGTGAGTGGTTACCATCGCCCATGGACTTCAGCAATGCCAGGGGCAGACCCAAGCCGCTGCCTACCGCTTAATACTCTCCACAAGCCTCGTTTGAAGAAGGACATGTCATAGCGCTCGGGAAACACCGTCTTTTTTTAAACCGCATTAACATCAACCATACAAGTTTACATAGTACTTAAACAGATTATTGTATCGATTATTTCAATGTACTACGAGTAAATAACGGTGTTGAAAGTTTTCCAACGAAATTCGACAATCGAATGTTAATAATCCCGGATATAATTCGCCAGGGAATTTTATTGTTGATATTTTATTGTCTTAATGGCCGAAGGAGCTCACTGTTTACCTGGTGTTAAGTGGCTAATCCCGTGGAATCCGTTACCGCAATGTGAATTATGTCATCCATCTTGAGACATGAGGTCTAAATCTCAAATTTATAGCAAAATGGTTATAGGTACTAATCCATCAAACCGGTACGTGTGACTGATTTGCTGTAGAATTAGGCAGAGTAGTGGTGTTGACCCGTGCGGGCTTACAATACGCTCGTAATTACATACATTCTATTTTTTTAGGATTTGATTTTTATTACACGATATTATTTATTGTTTTATGATGCAAGTCATCCGCAATATTCGTTCATATTCGGCACAGTCGCATCACTTGATAAAAATGCACCGTGCATCAATAATATAAAGGGCTAAGTCTCTTTGGACTGAGTCGGTGGTGCAGTATATAGCACCCTTGACTGTTGCACTCGGGGTCGCGGGTTCGATTCCCACATAGGGCAAACATTTGTGTCATGAAACAAGGTTTGTTTGTGCTTTGTTTGTGTCTGTCATCTATTTGTGTCTATATTTAAACGTATAAAGTATGTTAATGAGTCTCTGGTTTCCATAACACATGGAATCCTAATTTGGGGATGGAAATCCGTGTGTGATTTGTACCCAGTTATTTATTTAAGTCGAATAAATACCAAATAATTTAGAATTGCAACAAATGATCAAAAAAGATTTACTTCCACTCTACTCTGGTAGCCAGTTCATACCAACCTGTGTTCCTATCTACAACAATAAAACAGCACGAATTGTATGAATTTTTTCTGGCAGTCACGATTCCGGACACAAATATTATTTGCACCGTTGTCAGAATTCGTTCACAGCAACGCGCGAGCAGTAGTCAGACGCGCGTAATATGAGCTGTGTGTTATCACGTCGTCCCCACGCAACGTCTACTGACAACACTAAGCCGAATCCGAATCCTGCCCGCGCACTCTTCGCAACTCTCTGACAATTACGAGGTAGGAGATTGTCGACGAATTTATACATAAGTTTCTTTATCAATTTCAAGATCCTCCAAGTACTACTACTAAATACTACTTTTAGTGAAGTTCCCGTATAAATGAAATATGACTTTCTGACTTCACTGCGTGTCTCGTCAGATCTGATCCGGTGGTAGATTCAGCGAAGCACTGCTTTTGCTAGAGGAAATTTTAGCAAATGTCTCGCTGACTAAGCAAGTATAATTCCTAGAGGTAGCAGTAGGTAGGCTAAAAAAAGTGAAAAGTAAATATTTCTAACACTATCATATCAAAGATTATGCCCACTGAGTTTCTCGCCGGATCTTCTTAGTGGGTCGTCTTTAGTCACCGATCCATAAAAATGAATTGCTGTTCGTTAGTCTCGCTAAAACTCGAGAACGGCTGAACCGATTTGGCTAATTTTGGTCTTGAATTATTTGTGGAAGTCCAGAGAAGATTTAAAAGGTAGGTAAATATGAAAATGCTCGGAATTAAATAAAAATAACAATTTTGTTTTTTCTTTGATGTGCTCCCCCTCGATCTTTTATCTATCGATTGAGGCACTACGAAGTCTGTTGGGTCAGCTAGTTAGACAATAATAATTTAATATTAAAACAATAATAAAATAAGACCACGCTATATTTATAAATATTAACAAAAGCAAAACATTTACTGTCCCCTTCACACTCATAAGCTAGACCGCGCGAGAGAGATGGGCAGACTTTTCATGATGCGTATGCAGTGCGACGTCACGCCGTGCGCTTATTCACAAACACTACACAAGCGCAACGTGTGAATGTGTGGAACGCGAGCTACATAGTAGGCGTAGTGGGGGTGTCATGTTATTTTCGTTACAGAATTTCTTGATTCAGTCGCCGCGCTCAAAAAGCCCGCGATAAAAGCTATGCAATAGCTTAAAAAGCTATGTTTCGTTCTAATATGAACTATTATAATGAAAAGTCTAATTAAAAATATATATAATTAAGCATAAATAAACATAGGAAACAAAATTACTAAAATGATAATATTATTTAAAAACAAATGGTGAAAAAAATTGGAACAATCATACCTACCGTAGTCGGTTATACCGGACGTGCGACGACCTAACTCAAAAATATCGATATTTAATTTCCTGAATACTGTATTTTACACGAACTATTGTTAAAATGAAAAATGTACAAAAACGAAGCGGACATAGAAATCCACTCGAATAACGCAACGCTGTGATATCAAGCTTCAATATTAGGGGAATGCTATATTTTAAAACTTAAGTATTTTAGATACTAACTATAGTAAGATACGTATACTATAGTAAGATAAGTATTTTAGATACTAACTATAGTAAGATACGTATACTATAGTAAGATAACTATTTTAGATACTAACTATAGTAAGATACGTATACTATAGTAAGATAAGTATTTTAGATACTAACTATAGTAAGATACGATTACGTAAGATTTAGATACTTAAGTAAGTTTGAACTACAATACATCAAGGGTCGAAAGGCTTAAGTGACATTTCGCTCAAAACGCCACATTTATCTTTGTCATTAAAGGTTTTATTTGGTATTAGTATCAAGAATTCGATGTTTTTTCATTGGACTTCAATTATGCTTACTCCATTCAAATAGCTGAAGAATTTTATTAGTTATTTATTTATTTATTTAATATATTTTGTACACACAGCTGTTAGAAGAAACACGACAATAAGGATACAGAGTACAAGGGCACTACTTATTTCATGTTGAAATCTCTTCCAGTAGATTATGTTATGATACTCTTTCCAAAATTTAAACTTTAAATGGCTCTCCGGTGAGGTTGCAAAAATGTCAACCTTTCACCCTTCGATATGTACCTACATAGCTTAGTAAATATTATCAGGCCCTTCAAATCGAAACTAATGATTACTTTGCGGCAAACCGTGTGCCGAGATAAAACCAACAAAGATTTACAAAAGATACTAATAGTACCAGTTTTTTCTTTTTTTCTACCTAAGCTGATGGTCTAGAGAGACCATATCAGCGTAACCTTCACTAGTAGGTGAGCTCACGGGGCTCAAGTCTGACGATGTTGCTAACCCTAGCAAGACCCGTGCTTTGCAGAATCTACCACCGGATCGGAAGCGCGACCCACTGAGAAGATCCGGCGAGAAACTCAGTGGGTTGTGTCTGTGGGTTAATTTACTCGCCGAGCCCTTCGTCGCAAGCGACGGGTTCGACGAGAACGATGACCGTTGCTTGGGGTAACTAAAAGCACCGTTAGTGGATCGGGAGGATCCGAAATGAGGTGTTTTGGGCGACGTCGACTGTTTACCATTTGGTTTTCGTCGGCCACGATGAGAGGATTCTCATATCGTGCCGCTTTATCGAAGTGCAAGTACCAGTAAATACAGCTGTGTACATGAAATATCTATAAAGCGAATAATTACACATAAAACATAAAATAGTAATAATATAATCCTTAACCTTATTGCTCGGCGCGTTGCATAGCATTAAAACTTCATTACGATACGTCCAAAACGAAACCATAATTTTGCAAAAATTAATCACCATTAACCGTTTAATTATAAATTTCGTGCAAAAACGTCAATGGACGTTAAGCTACGGTAAATTCTCATTTCGTTAATATCTCGCGGTATCCGCCACTGATGCAAAATGGCCTTCGCTTCGTTTGTTGTCTTACTTCATTGTTGAATTAACTGCGAATTGTGTTGACTTATTACATTTTAAACGGCTATGTTGTGTTGTTATTAAGGTTGGGCAATGGTTATTAATTTCTTCTTATCGCGGTCTTTCTTCTTATCTTATCTTATGTTAATTGCATATTCATAGGACCTCATACCTACCTACCTATTATTGATAAGAGTTTTGATAGTATTTTCCTACCTAGCCGATGGTTGCCCTTAGGGGCTATTCCAGCCACTCATGGACCAATAGATGAGCTCACGGATTCGACCTGAGAGAGTTGCTAACACTGGCCTTAACCAGAGCAGTGCTTCACTGAATGTTTTAATGTTGAGGATAACATTGATCTGGTTCGGATCGATCCGTGTGTATAATGAACCCTGCTATTAATGATGAATATGAATATTATGATATAATACTAATAATTGTGTATTGCCTTTTGAATTTGCAGTCAGATTTATTATCAGTAACAATAATTCATGATTAATGCTAGAGTTTTAGTATGGAATTTTCAATTTAATCAATAATGAAGATTTATAGAAAAAATGGATTATAATTTCATTAATGCCGTAAGTTTGTTAGAATGTAATTCAGCATGTTAACCCACACAATAATATATAGCTACATAATACTAACACTAATATAACCTGCATAAGAAGCATATATGTATTTTTATATAAATATTTATATTATATATTTTGAAAATTTACGGACACACGAGGCTGATGCGGAAAATTAGTAAAAAGTAAGCAGAACATTTAAAAGGAAATCGATTTTTTCTTCATTTAATGTCTGAAAAATAAAAACATTTAAATAAAATATAATTGGTTTTAGTACGACTTTTTAATTTGTTTCGAAGCACAAGTCACATCAAACAGTTCTCTGAACGATGTGATTCGGACCTTTTGAGTATCTCTCAGTAATTCATGCAACCACGGATGACGTCACAGTTTTACGTCACGCATCATTTTAAGCGAGCACTTAATGTGTTTGTATAAAATTAAAAACATCAAATACATTTAACATTTGTTATTTATGTTATTTACTAACAAATTGCCTGGTTCTCTCCATCGAATCAACTAAGAACCTACGTACACTTGGATAAATAAGCAAACAGTATACTTATCCATTTAATTATTTACTAATAGAAATTATTTTAGGTAGGAGCTGTTCACGATTCACTCGTATACATTATAATAGCAGTCTAGGATATTTCATGATTGTAACGGTGTTGTTTCGCAAATAAACTAATAATTTGGCAACAGGTTGAAAATACATTTCTTGACATCGGCATATTTTTTTTCTCCACCTATGCTGATAGCCTTGAGAGGCTATTTCAGCTTCACGTGTAGGTGAGCTCTCGGGGCTCAAACCGGAAGTGTTGCTAACACTGGCCCTAGCAACAGCAGTGCTTCGCAGAATCTACCACGACCAGATCGGAAACGCGACCCACTGACAAGATCCGGTATGAAACTTATTGGGCTGCGTCTATGGGTTATTTTACTCGTCGAGCCCTTCGTCGCTAGCGACGGATTCGGCGAGGACGGTGACCGGTGCTTGAGGTACCTAAAAGCACCGTTAATGGATCGGGAGGATCCGTAATGACGTGTTTAGGGCGACTTCGACTGTTTACCATTCGTTCCACAGGATCGGGTATGAATCTGCATAAGATCGAATCTATGTTTTTTAAAAAAAAAACCTTCAATATTTGATATTTCGACTCGAATTTTACACTAGTTTATTTATTTAATCATTTCAATAATCGTATTCTAAAATTGGACGAATATACCTCTAAATTATTTATTACATTAAAAACAATTAACGTGTCAGATTTTCAATGTGAAATCTGTCCTGTGTGCATTTAAAATAGGTATCATCAAGTCAACAACATTCGAAGCAAAAAATGTTATTTGCTTAGATTCTAATATCAATTAATAATTTAGTACGTGACCACGCATAGCCGTGAACAACACTACAAATGCAAAATGTAAATTACGGATGCCCCCATGTAGACCTTCTCTATTGATTAGCGCAGCCTCGACAAATGTAGGTACACGGCTCCTCGCATTCAACTACTTATTAAGTACAGTCCGAAACAAAACTTATTCGCTTAAATATTCTCACTCAATACTTTTTTCTTTTTTCTATTGCTTAGATGGATGGACGAGCTCACAGTCCACCTGGTGTTAAGTAGTTACTGGAGTCCATATACATCTACAATGTAAATGCGCCACCCACCTTGAGATATAAGTTCTAAGGTCTCAGTATAGTTACAACGGCTGCCCCACCCTTCAAACTCACAAGAGGTCCTACCACCAGTAGAAGTACTTGCGTCTATTCGTAAACTTAACCATTAACATATTCAATCTAAAATTGAGGGATTAGTTGTATAAGCAACAAATCAAATCAGAGTAATCTCAATCAAGATCGTGTTTAAGCTAGAGTGCGTCCAATTTATCCGTTCACAGAGTACAACGTTCAAACTAAGACGATTAATCGTAGGGAAATTACTAAAATAACAAACCTCCATTATTAAACTTAATTGTTACCTGAATAATCACAGAGAATCGGTACGTTTGAGCAGAACAAGCATTAAATTTAGTCGGGTAATCGGAAATCGTCACTATTGTAATATACTGAATAGACTGTAGAGACGATTAGAATGTAGTACGTAGGTAATTTCAGTGTTCCCCGAAGACGTTCATGTACGCGCCGCTATTAACGACAACGTTATAATAATGGATTAATGAAATCGAGTCGAAACATAGATTAGTATTTAGAATTTGAATGGAAATGTTTGATCTGTCCGAAATCCGTAGGAGAACTGGTTTGACTGACATAGTCAAAGTGATTGGCTCGGAAAAAGTAGAAGTGGGCCGGCCACTTATCGTCTTTCCGCATTAAAACTGAATAATCTCAAAACTTACTAATTTTACAGGAGAGTGTTTTAAAGGTTTAACATGTAATATTTTCAATATTTATCATATTTGCAAAAATTATTTTTATTATTTTTTACCAGTGACATTATTTGTCTTTTAAAGTAAAATAACATTATGTATTAATTTTCTTAATAGTAGTCAAAATATAAAAAAAAAAACCTACCAAATGTTTACGTATATTAATTCAATTCCGAATATTTTTGGAAATTTTACACTTTTAATGCGAAAAGGCGATATGTTGTTGAACTGACAATCAGTGGGGCACAAAAGTATTGGAGTGGAGACCTCGGACTGGACGTCGTCGTAATGTGGGCAGACAGCCAGCGAGGTGGACCGATGACCTGGTCAAAGTAGTTGGTAGAGACTGGATGAGAAAGGCAAGAGATGGGGTGCATTCAAAGAGACCTAGACTCAGCATTGGGTGGACACGGGTTGAAGAGTTGGATCTGTTTCAATGTTTCAACAATGTTTCAACGTTATAAATCCAATGTAGTTTCAATTTTATCTTCCGAAAAGAGTCTACTGTGAGTTGAAACGCGTGGGTAGGTGGATTACTGTCGTTTTCTGCCTTCAAGCAAGATTTGAGGGTTCGACTACATGTTTCAAGATAGGGAGCGGTGTTCACGATGATATGTTTGAGTTTCGGTAACAACTTAACGTTAGGTAAGTCGTGGGCTCGTCGATGAGATAAAATAATGAAAAGATAAAAAAAATTAAGATATATATAATGTGTATTGTATCATAACGTGAGCGAGCATAAAAAGTAAGGGCTCAGAAGTAAACCAGCAAATTTAAAACAAAAATATTGACAAGATACCGTACCTTCATTAAGTCTATCGTTACGACGGAATGTCTTATGTATTAGGCCACAGACTTGTTAGACACCATTAAATTATAAAAAAAACATGATTTTCAATAAATTAATATCTATGAATGTATTCCATACTGAAATACGAGACTACGTAAGTAAAATTAATTAAATTTTAATTAAAAAATAAAATTGAATTATTTACACATATTTTATTTTCGGTAAAACTTTAAGTCAGTGCGTGTACATAATACGTGGAAAACGTGTCAGTAGGTAGGTTCACCGAGAAGTGTTCTAGCAAACATGTGTATTATTTAATTTTGCTATATTTAAATAAGTTCAAATGTATTATGTAAACTGCTCTTCAAGAGTAATGGAAGTTCATATGCAAATACAATTTCATCAGATTTGTGTCGTATTTGTTCATCACAAACATGATAAATAGTTAAAACACAATTATTAATTTATTTTTTCGGTTGCTAGGCGTGTAATGAATTAAAGAAATTGAATGTTTTTTGAGTCGAATTATTATTCAGTGTTGTTGATGCCGGGAACTCATATACGAGACTAAAACAAATATATCCACACTTCGTATAGCAAACTGGCTCCAATTGTGATGGTGTCTCTAATACTACGAGCAACCACAACGGTGCCATCAAATAAATAAATAATCCGACAGAAATCACACACGATAAACAGGTTCTAAACTAGGATTCCTTGTACTATGAGGGCTAGATTTATATACAACCTTATTATGATAAGTTGAGAATAAGCAGTTAGTAACTACTTCTTCTCAACTTATGAGCTTTTATATACTTTATACTTAAGAGCAACATACAGACATTAGCGCTCTAACCACGTCATTACGGATCCTCCCGATCCATTAACGGTGCTTTTAGGTACCTCAAGCACCGATCACCGTCCTCGCCGAACCCGTCGCTAGCGACGAAGGGCTCAACGAGTACATTAACCCATAGACACAGCCCACTGAGTTTCTCGCTGGATCTTCTCAGGGGGTCGCGTTTCCGATCCGGTGGTAAATTCTGTTTCCGATCCGGTGGTAAATTCTGCGAAGCACTGCTCTTGCTAGGGTCAGTGCTATAGCAACACTCCCGACTTGAGACCTGTGAGTTCACCTACACGTCAAGGAGAACCTGAAATAGCCTTTCAAGACCATCAGCATAGGAGGGGAAAAAAGTTCATTAGCGACATTAGGCACCATGGAGTTGATGCTCAATGTGAAAAATATACACATTTAAATAATACACATTTAATACATAAAAACCAGAAAAAGAGTAAAAGTTCGTCACACGAATGTCTGTCTGACGTGAGTATCGAATAGAATCAGAAACGACACCACGACATTCAGCTCAATTCTCAGGAGCGGTAGCTACTACGCCACTGAGTATGTTAATTTATAAAAAATAAAAAAATAAAAACATTACGAGACGTATTCTGCGCTTTGTCTGCGCCTTTAAACATCGCACAACCTACTTTCATAAGGTCGTAAAAACAGTTACGTATGTGTATGTACCACGAAACAACGATAGTTCGAGTGAATAGACAAATATATACATATGGATTTTATTCTTGGGAAACATTCCCATTTAGGGCTGTAGCAGAAATCGAAAAAAAAACCTTTTTTTTTAATATATAGTCAGTTGAAGTTCAATATTCTGTTTCGTATGAAATGGAATTTTTGATGGAGCCCGTAGCCATCCAGAATACCACTGCTCGTCTTCAGATAGAGCCTTTATACTATACAAATGAAACTTAACCTAGAAGTCATAAATAAATTTTGAATTTTAATACAACAACTCACTCCTCCCATCGTATGGAAAAAAAAGAGAACATTAAGCGGAATAATGGAACATACCCTTTTGGGCCCATAATACACCAGTGGTAAGCGTTAATTAAGAACTTTTTTTTTAAATACATTGCTGAGATATTGATTTGGAACGTGGCATATGGTCTTTTAAGTTTCTCCATCACCAAGATAGGCGAGCACGGCTTCAGCCGGAATAGTCGTTACGAGTACGTATATCGGGCGTATCTCCAAAATTTTACTTTATTCATTTCAAGGAAGACTGACAGCTTATATTAACATAATCGAATAACAAATAGGAAACACAAAGCCAATAAAAACATGTTAAGATATTAGAGAAACAAATAATAAAATAAAGTAATAAATGAGTATAAAAGTAACACAAAAATATACGTGGGTACTTATATTGAAATATTACAAACTAGCGACCCGCCCTCGCTTCGCTTCGGAAACATTAAAATACACATGAAACCAAAAAAATAATATAAAATAAAAATTAAAAAAGTAGCCTATGTTCATCAGGGACAATGTCGGCTTCTAATGGAAAAATAATTTTTCAAATCGGTCCAGTAGTTTCGGAGCCTATTCGAAACAAACAAACAAACAAATCTTTCCTCTTTATAATATTAGTATAGACTAATAGTATTTTAATTCTGTTTGCTGTTTGCTGTTGCTTAATAAATTATTAACATAATAAGAATGGTTCAGTTTTATTTTTAGCTTTAATATAAATCACTAAATAACTTTATTGCAGTAACTAAAGGTACAGTATTTGTGAGTCACTCACGACTCGTTGAAATTTAAGACATTTTAAAAATGCTTTTGATAAATTTCAAAGTGTTTGAAATTCTTAAAGAGAAATTTCATTGCAGCCCTATTAATTTGCAAATGGCGTGTCATTTTGTTATCAAGCAAGTTGCGGCTTATACAAGTAGGTAAGTAGTCAATATTTTCCTGCACACAGCATTGGATTTGTTCTTCAAAAATGTATAAACGAGTTATTTACGAAGAATTTCTCTAGTCCTAAATGTGATTTAAAACTATTGTATATTTTATTTTTTATAATGATTTTACTCTTTGTTTTTATTACCTTTAATTAATAATCATTTTTTTAATAATTTAATTATCACAACGGCCTTAGTAAAAGAGCTCATAAAATGTCTAAACATAAATCTAAGACGCTTGGTAAATCTAAAAACAAATCTGCGTTGCAAATTCCTTACGCGTCTACATGCCTTATGCAAGTTGTATGAATGAAAATACATATTAAATACATATTCAGTGAAAATATATATTTTTTTATTAGATTTTAAATTTACATTAAACGTTAAACAAAAATACTAATAAGACAACAGTAATGCATCATTGGGCTTCACACTTCAAATTTCGTCGCTCTAAGCCCTAATACCTGATGGGCAGTATCATTTATCCGCAAATAACCCAGATAAAGACACTAAGTATTCTTCAATGTCATACCATTGTCCTGGTGAAGCTGGAAAGGCCTCCGGGCCACCTGTAATCTTTCAATCATAAAAAAAAAAGAATATTACCCGATATAACTATTTTGTGATAGAAAGTATGCGTGCAATGTGCAACCGAGGATAATCGATTTCGTGCAAATCACAATCGCTACCGATACAAGCCGGATCGGATTGATATTACACGAGAATATTATGTATCCAATTTTTGAGGTTCGTAAAATTGCGATTGATAATTATATGATACATCAAACGTAAACCTATTATTGTATTAACTTTAGCGTTAATATTGTTAAAGGTAGTTTAAGGTAATTTTTATTCACCTTTTTTAATACATTGATACATGTATTTAGAGATCAATTCCATTATTATTATATACTAGCTGGTCCGGCAGACTTCGTAGTGCCTCAATCGATAAATACTAGACCGAAACTATTGTATAAAATAAACATAAAATAAACAAAAGGAATGCGTTCGACGGGGGACACATCATAGGAAAAACAGAATTGTTATTTTTATTTAATTCCGAGCATTTTCATATTTATCTAACCTTTTAAACCTTCTCTGGACTTCCACAAATAATTCAAGACCAAAATTAGCCAAATCGGTCCAGCCGTTCTCGAGTTTTAGCGAGACTAACGAACAGCAATTCATTTTTATATATAGAGATAAAAGATAAATTGTGCAAATAATAGGGAAATTTCATTCATTCAGTGATCATTTAACACCAGACGGACCGTGGATATGTTCATCAATCTATGCGATAAAAAATACAATCGTCCGGTTTTTAGACTAGCATTTTCCGCGCGTCTAAAATTAAACATTGAAATTTAAAAAAATCCTCTTGTAATTAATGTCATTTCAACTGCGAATTCTCGTATTAATGATAGTCTTGGCAATTGTTCAAATGATAATTACTATTAAAACATTCACCGTGGTGTCGGTTAATTGAAAAAAAAAACTATTCTGATAAACTATAAATTTAGTATTTTCTATGGTTTATCTCGCGTTTGTATACTGTTATTATACATATTATATTCGACGTTTTGAATACTTTACAATTTTGGTGGTAGCAGACGATTGGTAACGAATGATAATAAAAAAAGCGCCATGAAACTGTAAAAGTAGTTTTAAATGACTTTTTTGGTACACACACAAAAATAAATACAATCAATATTGGTTCTTTACTTGTATTTTAAGAAGAAACAAACATAGGCGGTTTCTTAATATTTTTTTTGTATCACATTTAACTAAAAATGATTTTACATAAGCGAAATGAGATGTCACTTTGATTAGTTGCAAACGGTTGTAAAAAATGCGGTTCTATTGTTAAATCTTAGGCCAAAATAATTAAAGCACAATATACTATAAACGGGCTGTCCGTAGTGTAATCTTCTACGCTTTAAAATTTAGAAATAATATTCATTATAACTGTATTATAAGATTTTTACGTCATGGTGTAAACATAGAGTCATTCCATACGTACCTTTATCACTAATTAATTTCATTATGAGACTGCATCCTTAATGATAAAGCAGTAGTAGTTATACTCTATTGCAATTACGAAGTCCCAAATTAACAGATTTTAAATGATTATTTACGACCATGAACAAAAAATGATTATTATTTCAAACTAGCTGACCCGGCAGACTTCGTAGTGCCTCAATCGATAAATAAAAGACCTAAACTTTTGTATAAAATAAACTTAAAACAAACAAAAGGAATCCGTCCGATGGGGGATTTTTATTTAATTCCGAGCATTTTCATATTATTTACCTTTTAGACCTCTGGACTTCCACAAATAATTCAAGACCAAAATTAGCCAAATCTAACTAAGTAAGCCAGACTAACGCAATTCATTTTTATATTTAAAGAAGATAGATTATGCGGAACGTCAAGAGTTACGTTCTAAAAAGTATCAAAAGAGACTTGTTAATTGGAATAGAGTATAGTACCTATTTATAGGTCAGAAATAATTGTTGATGTATAATTAAATTTTATATTGTTGGCGTCGAAAGAATTTACATAATCAACACAATGACATGTTCGTGTTATTTAATTTTAAATCTACATGATTTTTTTACTAACTTATACGAAAACGCAAAAAACAAATCATGTTTAAGTAATTCGACTTAGTAATACAGTCAAGGTGGAATCTTCTAAACATTAAAATGATATGAAATAGTACTCACCTTGTGTAATATAATGGCGAATATTTCTCAATAGTCGATGCTACATTCAACTTTATTAGCGCGTTAATACTGTTTGCCATATTAACGGAGCATGCTTATCGCGTTATCGCTTTTGAAAAGCCAAGGTTTTCTTAAACCTCGTATAAGTTTGTAACATAGCTTGTATAAATAAGCATTTGTGTTGTTAGCCAAAATTATTGTTAACGAATCAACGTCGCGTGATACATTGATGGCTGTGATTGGCCAACGATGACGTCATATCGCACGAACCAATCGCAAAACAGGAAACGCAACAGTGGCACCAATTATTGTCAAAATTAAAAAAAAAAATAACACGAAGAAAAAAGATGGACGCGCATTTCAATTCTATATTTGTAAAATAATTAAAAATAATATAATGAGTATTTGAAGAAGTAAACGCATTTATTCATTTTTTTGGCCACCTCAAGATACATCTAAGAAATAGATGTAACAATTGTTGATTTCTTGGATGATTTTCCACTTCGCCTGATACAGATTATGATGTTTCTTATATTTTTATCAAATAATTTTGTCTTAAATGTACATAGATAATAAAAACCCGGTGATACACGTTTTTTTTTTTTACTAAACATCTATTAATAATGACCGTATTAATAAACAACGAGTTTCTCGCCGGATCTTCTCAGTGGGTCGCGCTTCCGATCCGGTGGTAGATTCTGCGAAGCGCTGCTCTTGCTAGGGCGGTGTTAGCAATTCTCCGGTTTGAGCCCCGCGAGCTCACCTACACAAGCTAGGGTACGCTGAAATAGCCTCTCAAGGCTATCAGCATAGGTAGGAAAAATAAATAAAAAAAATAAACAATCAATAATTATGCGCTTATGAAAAAGAAAAACATTATATGTATCTCAGCCAAATATTCGAATTATGTGCCTGTCATTCAGTCTACTTATTATTTTAAGTTATAAAGGGTGTTATAAACTATAAATGTACCTAGTCTATTTTATAATCATGATCAAATCCAAGACTTCTTAGTCTATTTTATAATCATGATCAAATCCAAGACTTCTATTCTTGTAAATTAGCATTTTCTACGCCACCTTCCAGTAATCTAATGATATTACCATATCATTATCAGTCTCCGATAACATGTAACGAATACATCGTAAGCTGAATTATGCCATATGCTCCACGCCTGAATGCATCAAGCCGCCGCTTCGCCATATTTTTTTTCTTACCTATGCTGATAACCTTGAGAGGCTATTTCAGCTTCTCCTTGACGTGCAGGTGAGCTCACGGGGCTCAAACCAGAAGTGTTGCTAACACTAGCCCTAGCAAGAGTAGTGCTTCGCAGAATCTACCTTGAAATCAGAAACGCGACCCGACTTCGCCATCTTTTTTACCAACAACACACCGATAGTCAAATGGAAATATGTATCTAATGTGTATGTTTAGTTATAGAATGGTTGTCCAAGATTCGTGCATAAACAAAGTATGTATAGGCAAAACTTTGTAGGACCATAAACTTGTGTTAATAAATCGACTGTTAAAACGAAACCAGCTGCTGTTCGCTTGTACGAAGGTACTTTGTCAGTAACGTCCCCATATTTTGTGGGAGTTTAAACTTAAATCTCGTACCGTATCAAAGTCGTAAGTCGCTTGCGGCTCGCTGCATCGACTTTAAGTTACAGACTATTAGGACGCTGTCCGATCGCTAAAGAGATACGATAATATCACCGCCGAACGATACACTAATAAAGTTCCAATATTATTTTTATATCATAATTTTCCTACCCTTCTTCCAGTCACCTGGCGTTGGCACAACATGTTTTCTCCTTCCATACCCCTCTATCATATACCATATCTTCGCTCACTACCTTCTTACCCATATCGTCTTTCACGCAATCCATCTATTTCGTCTTAGGTCTACCTCTTCCTCTATATCCTTCCACATTTATAGTCAACACTCTTTTACCAACCTCATATATATTATATTACGAGTATTATTTTTATTAGGCTTAATATTTTTTTTGGTGCGAATTGAGCACGTTATTGGTAAAAATAAGTATGAGAAAATATTTAAAATAAGATTTCAATGTCAGTAACATTGTAGAATAGAAAAACATTATGAACTTATGTGCAGTAAAGTAAAATTTTAATCTAAATTCTTGGTTCTTGATTTGCTTAAAATCAATGCATTGATTGCAGATAATAACGAAATAAGAAAATCTAATTATGTTGTGAGATTCTAAAGTTCGAAACGTAATACAGTTTTATTTAGGGAAATTTGACTAAAATAAAATCATATTAAAATGTTAGTAACTCCCTTGGCCCAGTGACGGTGGAAAGTATGTGGAATAAAGCATGCATCTTTGCTCAATTGTAAGTTATAGGCAATGGAAAAAAACAAAAATAAAATCTATCCCAAACAAGCTACCTATGCATTTATTGTATGTGGAATAAAGCATGCATCTTTGCTCTAATTGTAAGTTATAGGCAAACGAAACAACAACAAAATCTATCCTAAACAAACTACCTATGCATTTATTGATCATTATTATATGTAGCACGATTGACACATTTTATTCGATAATTCAAGCACGAACGTTGCATTATCAAGGTCCAATCATTACGACATTTCTGTTAGTATATATAATTGTTTGTCGACTTCAAGGGTACAATAATCATGCTTTTTACTAAGCGTCAGATTTGTAACGTAAAATTTACGTAATGCTGCCATCATCTGAAACATTTCTTGTCGGATCCCCGGATTCACTTTCGGTGCTTTTAAAACCCCCAAGCACCAGTCACCTTTCTCGTCAAACTCGTCGAGTTTGAGACGAGCGAACTAACCCAAAGACACAGCCCATTGAGTTTCTGGCCAGATCTTCTCAGCAGGTCGCGATTCCGATCCGGTGGTAGATTCTCCGAAGCATTGCTCTTGCTAGGACTAGTGTTAGTAAATTCTCTCAGGTTGAGCCCGTGAACTCACCTATCCGGCCCAGAGTAGCTGGAATAGCCTCTTAAGCTTTCAGCGAATAAGTAGGGAAAACAACATATTTACGATTCTTTCTGAAAATGTAAGTCTCACGTTACAGCTCCCAACACTAGGCTAAGGTCGGATATCCACGACTTGATCTTTCCAAATCGAATATTCCAAATTGTTATTGCACTGTAATTCAATGTAAAAAGTGTCGAACAGCACTACTACAAGTTAGATATTTTCTACAAACAAAAATATATCTTAAAGAAATCGCACACCTGTTTATAGCTAGCACTATAACAAGCACCTCAAGCTAAAACTTCATCAGTAAACTATGTTGGTACATTCATAAACAAAATCGTTTCGTTTCTCCACTCTTCATTAGAATGAAACTTAAAATGTTTTTGCGACATTTTATGGTTACGTAAATAACTAAATAACGTTAAAGAATTTCGTGATATTTTAGTATAATACTGAATGTTTTAAGTACATTATTAGTCTTTCTCGAGTCGTAGACATGTTCAAAGGATCTTTGGCGGCTTAGATGTGACAATGAAAACTTTAAAGTATTCGAACTATTTATTTCGGAGAGATATATATATATATACGAGCCGCAATAAATATATATATATATATATATATATATATATATATATAGGTATATTTATTGCGGCTCGTTAGACGAACGCTAAAGATGGAACCATACGAATTCAATGTCTTTCAGTTTTACAATTTATCATTAGTTAAATGTGAGTCGCAAATTGACGGATCGAGAAAAAATTATAAGCATAAATAAATAAAGAATAGGTACATACATAAGTTACACCATTTTATATGTAAGTTCGGAATATTAAATACTAAACGATGTCTATAAAAATTCATAAACTGAAAACTGTTACTATAAATTTTACCTCTCATACAGCCAAATTATTACATATTTATTACCTACCTAAAGTAACTGATGAAAGTTCAATTTATGCAGTGAACGTGATTTTTTTGTGTCTTTGTATCGACTTCCGTAATCTTTGCAGATAAACCGGATAGTATTCGATATTAAATTTCTCGGGTACGAGCAGTGTGCGAGCTACGCCAACAATATCGTGGCAATATCAAACGACCTGATAAGGCGCATCGGACTTTAAGGACATCTACAGGCGCTTAGGCCCACCATACACGGTCAAAACGCATTTGGGGATCGAAAATCAAAATATCAACCAGTAATTATGTACATTTTATGTAATTATACGATAGCATTTAAAAATTCTGAAAAAAATAAATTATATTTCGATTTTTGAGTTGTTGATTCGATTTTTGAGTTTCTATTTCATAAAAACATTACTATTACATCAATTTATTTGAAACCATTATTCTTAAATATGTTTATAATACGGGGTATTAGTTAGATGCCTACGATTCAACATGGTGATGTTAAAGCCGCTTTCAGACTACGCTATAATATAATAGCATATAGTATATAGCTCATAGCAAAACAATATCGCACACAATACATTGTTATGGAGACGTTCACACTGTACTGTACTATATATTATTGGCTAAGTATAAGCTGCTATACTATATGGCACTATAGTATAGCGCAGTCGGAAAGCTGCTTTAATATAACATTTTTCTATAAACAATATTATTATAGTGATTATAATATGTCAACAAGTCTATGCAAATGTGTCATGTGTATGTATGAAACATGAACGTCATATTTCAAAATGGGTGACGGTATTCATGTTGTTACGTGCTTATGGTTACCGCTCAATAACAACATTAGGGCCGCGACGTCGTTTGTTAACCTAGAGCAATTTCTTTTTTATTTTAATTTTTTATTAATGCTTAGATGGGTGGTCGAGCTCACAGCCCACCTGGTGTTAAGTGGTTACTGGAGGCTACACATTTACGTTGTGGATGTCTATGAAGATCTACAACGTAAATGCGCCACCCTACCTTGAGATAAGTTCTATACTGCTTCACGGTAGAAATAGGCAGGGTGGTGGCACCTACGCGTACGGACTCATAAAAGGTCCTACCACCAGTGAAAATGTATTATTAGTATCGAGAGCTTGGCAAAAAAAAATTGTTTTTTTTTCTCGATCCGAATTGAAAGGATACGTCCGGCTTTATCGGCGCAATGTTTACCGACTGAGCCCGGAAGCGATCCTGATAATGATCTCAAGCGTTCCCCTACTTTCCGAACCGCGTCGTCTGCAGACAACAAACATGAAAAAGACCAGAATTTTGTAACAATAGAAAAAAACATGAAAACTTTGAAGTTCTTACATTATATTTGAGTACCTAGTTATGACTGTATAATTAATCTTAAAGTTTTATATAAGAAAAAAACTTGACTTGAACATTGTTACGAAGTATAATGTTTTTAAATAAATCTAAAGCTGGAAAAAAAAATGCTGCATAAAGATAGACAGAGCTGCTGCATTTTTTCAACCGTTATACCAAAACATAATTTAGTAACATTTAATATGACGTTGTAAAGTAATTAACTATAATTATAAAAAATATTCTTGATATTGATTACAAAACATAATGAAAACGTTGAACCTTGAAACGAAATATGTGTTTAATTAAATCTAACGCTGGAAAAAAAATGCTGCATAAAGATAGACAGAGCTGCTGCATTTTTTCAACCGTTATACTAAAACATAATTTAATAATATTTAATATGACGTTGTAAAGTAATTAACTATAATTATAAAAATTATTCTTGATATTGATTACAAAACATAATGAAAACGTGATCGCCTAATACATAGTATTAATTAAAAGTGTATACTCGTCTTTTTTATATGATTACAAAAAAAAAATATCTGTCTTCAAATGACGTAATATCAAAGGTAAAGAAAAATCGTTCAGAAATATGACTTCGTATTGACTGTGAAACTTAAGGAAGACCGATAATAATCATGCTCGTTTGTAAATGACGTCTGACAAATAGTTTACGGAAAGACAATGCGAAATCTGTAGTCTGGTATTTCGATATAATAAGTTATTTATTTTAATTCTTCGACGCTGTTATTTGGAGTACATTTTACATTTTCTGAACAATTTTGACATTTACCTACTACTAATAAATTCTTGACTGCTATGTAGTGATATTTATATTTTGCGAACTTTACAAATTCATTTTATCATGCTTTATATTGAAAAGAATAAGACTTTTATGAGGTCAATTTGGTTGTAAATTGGAGACTGCTTGAAAATTCAATATCTATTGACACAGTATAAATGCAAAAAAATATTTTGATTTGTATTTGTATTGCGAAGAATTTGGGCTTTTATTATTACAGGTCGTATACCAAGAAACGAACGAATTTCAAACTCTAATCTCAATATGGTTGCTAGTATTTATTTACCTTAATACCATTCAAACGAAGTATCAGGACAAAAACCGATTCTCCTTAACCGCGTTCGTGTGAACAGCCGACGTTAAAGCCGTTAGCGTCTTGTAGATAGATGGTTATCATTCGTAACTTGTTAGCGAGGGGTGGACGTGATAGCAATTCTACTAAAATGTGTAGGTAAGTGATGTCTGATGTTGACCGGTTCGTGGTCGAGTACATTGCGTTTTTTTTTATTACCCTTGTAGACAGACGAGCATACGGCCCACCCACATGGTGAGTGGTTACCGTCGCCCATGGACATCAGCAATGCCAGATGCAGAGTCGGGCCGCTGTCTGTTCGCCCGGGCGAGCATCAAAATCTTACGTATTTCGGTCGCGATACAGTATCGCTTTTCGGCATGAAGGGCGAATCAGTCCCAACACGATTCATGCAGTCGACCTCGTTTCTAAAGGTGGATTGCGGGATTCGCGACGTTATGAAAACCAGGTTGGCCATCAACTGGTTCAGCTATACAAGCAACAATAAATAAAAAAAAACCAGACCTCTATCACTGTAATGGAGAATCAAGAAAATATAACATAAACAGTCGTAGATTATTTTGTAATGTCTGTTTGAACCATGGTGTGTACGCGACAAGCATAAATACTACAATACTTAAAACTTTTACTAAGAAAAAAAACACGCCAAAAGTATTCGTTCACATACAACAAATGGTTCCGTAGCTCGTGTGAATGTTCATGTTCGTTTATGCCCGTGTAAATCTAAGGATATGCCCATTTTTATAAGCAATATTTTGCTCTACTAGACGTTTTTTTCCGGTCAAGAGGATATCGCCGGAATTTTGCGTTAGCTCTGGAGGTAGCGGACGGAGTATGTTGGGTTTACGTCTATTAAAACTCTCTGCCGCCAAATCAACAGCGTCCAAGCGTCTCGGTGGAATCAGCGTCGCCACGACCGCCGGCCTTCTGTAAGTCCTTAGTCATTTATGGTATTTATTGAGCGACATTCTAACATTTTTATTGTGATTTCGAAACTGCATTCATCATCATCGCCTCAGCCTATATATAGCTGTCCACTGCTCAACGTAGGCCTCTCCAATCGATCTCCAGTGCGGCCGGCCCGTTGTTACCTGCACCCAGTGATTTTCACTAGGTAATAGGTCTATCTGGTAGGTGCATTATATCTGCATTACAGATTAGTTAATCGATAACCTTCGAATTTACATCTGTTCAGTATCAATGGTATAGAGGTTCTAGCCACCACGCCGCGGAACCCTAATAACTTTGTAACCTTTACCTAAACAGGTCCCTGTTCCGATTTACGTAAAACAGTCGACATACGCTTTCAGACTTTTGTTTTAAACTCGATTAAAACTTGTCGGTTTGCACGGGTGCGGTTTGTGTACGTAGTTTGCCCGGGTTGGATGTACGATCTCTATGCGTAATGTGAATATTGTTTGTCAAAACATCGCCGTATTATAAAAAGCTCCTTCTATGATAAACAATTTAGGTGCAAAGTTAAGATTCAATGCTGTACGTATGTAAAGCCGTTGTTGACCTTTTTTTCCCCCTAGCTATGCTGATAGCCTTGAGAGGCTATTTAAGCTTCTCATTGACGTGTAGATGAGCTCACAGGGCCCTAGCCGGGAGTGTTGTTAACACTGGCCCTAGTAAGAGCAGTGCTTCGCAGAATCTACCACCGGATCGGAAACGCGACCCACTGAGAAGATCCGAAGAGAAACTCAGTGGACTATGTCTATGGTTTAATTCATTCGTCGAACCCTTCGTCGCATGTGACGGGTTCGACGATGACGGTGAGCGGATGTTGAATGTGCGTACCAGTTGACAGGTAGTTTTGGTTTAAGCGGTCAACGAAGTCCTTGGACAATACAACGAGTATACCTAATCACACAGGTCACATGTAGCATATTTCATAATGGCTGTTCCACTATTGAAACCGGCACATGTGACTACTTCGTGGCAGCAAAAAGGCCGAATTGTGGTACCTATGTATATTTGCGCTCTCTCAATACAACCTACCGCCTTACATCAGTTTCGTCTTGTTGTGCAAGATCGTGGCTAACACTTATCTCACTGGTTTCCCTCATTGCAGCGAGATAAAGCACATATTATGTACAAGTAAGTGTGTACGGGTTTTATTAAAATAAGTAAAATAAATGATTCACTAATACAACCCGTATTAGGTTGGTTGAACGAATTAACTTACAAACAGCTATATACACTAGAACAGAGTACATAATACTGTCTTTTTAAAATATATTCATAGTACATGATTATTCAGTTTATTTATTATTTTTAAAGTATGCTGGAGGAGAAAAAAAAAACTTTCCCAAAAATTTAATTGATAACACACGTTGTATCTAGAGAATCAGTGAGCTGTTTTGTCTTGTCATATAGCTATGTAAATGATATTATCTAGTTCTCTCTCTACTTCTGTTTAATTCATACATTATAATTGGACAGCATGTAATTTTATATAATATAAATATTTAATTTTCATCAGTCAATGCTAACAGCCATCTTGTAAATATAAATGGGTCGGTACGATACAGAAATAAGGCGATAGCGTAATAGGATGCATTCTTGTTCGTATATAGAATCCGCACAATTTCTCATGTTGCACATGTCCGTCCATGAGCGATGGAAATCACTCAAAATAAGGTGAGCCAAAGATTCAAATCTCCTAAATACGGAAACCTGTTATTGATAATCCTGTTTTTCTTCGGGATTAGTTTGTCAAAAGTGAAAAAGTTTGACAGAGGACATTGAAATGACAGAATATTTTGATATAATAATATGCTTTACTAAAATATGATCTAGTTTAATAATAATATAAAATAGGAGTGAAAATTAGTAAAAACAATGAAAGTTTTCAATAAATACATATAACAGCAACAAAATAGATTTTAGTCGAGCACAGAATTGTACGATCGTTATAGAGACAGAGATTACACAGTGAGTGAATAGATGCATCCGCAGAGCTAACTGGAATGGCTCTATATAACCAATAGGGTTGTGCTAGCATCGATTAATTTAATATTTTTGTTTGTGTCACTAAATACACATATGTCGCTTTACCTTGTGTTTTTTTTTATAAAGCTCAAGAATGGCTCTTGGCAAGCAGGACTTTGGCACAGATATTGCTCGTGAATGGCTGCAGCTACATATGCTTCGCTATATAATAAACTAACATAGTGTACATAGATGAAAAAAAGAACTTTCTCAGCACCATTTTCATTAATGGGAAATACGCTCTGATTATTTTCATTCCGTCTCTATTTAATGTTTTAATCACGGAACAAAAAGAATATTTATATGATAAGTAGGATGAATTAAAATGGGATAGCAATTTTTAATACGTCAAATGGTCCTCCTGAATTCTTGACCCCCATTTTACTGGACGCCCGTGAACTTACATCCACAATCAAATTGTATTAAAATAAAACTTCCAATTAAATTTCTTCATTTCCCATCTGAATGAGTTAGATGAAAATGCAATTGGGTAAATTGAAATTGTACCACTAGTTAAAAAGAAATCGTTTCTGAATGAAGTACATACTATATTTTTGTATAACTCTACTTTTTTAAATACTATAGTTGGAGAAAGGAGCTCACAGCCTATCTGCCACAGTAAGTGGTTGCTGATGATGGTTGCTGACAGCACTGAATGCCTCGTACCTGCCTAAAGAGATGGGACCAAGGTCTTAAATGTATTGCATTGCCCAGCAGGGCTGTTCCAAATTTCAAACCAATATTTGTATTTGTTTTGTGGAATAAAAAGAGAAAGAGAAAGGTACTATGCACCCATGCGAATTCATAATACGCTCTAACACCAGTAAAAAAAAGGATTTGACCATGCGTGAAAATTTGATGTGTACCTACAGTGCCATATAAACAATAAACTCATTATGTTCAGTTTTTTCCTCAAATATCCATTAGCCTTCCATTATATTCTAATGAATGCGACGTAATTAAATAATAAAATCGAACACCGTTTAGTAACAGGAAATCGTTCGATTAATTAAAATGTTGCTAGGAATTTGAATATCAAAGGAATAGTGGAAAATTAGATTCCGTTTATGCCTGTATAGGTATTTTTAAATTATTTTAGTATTGAGAAAATGAAAATATTATGTATCATATCGCGCGGGTTTTGACGATTCGCAGATATTAGTAGTCAGTGTAGCATGTTCACTTATTGTGTTGTATAAAGATTTTTCATGAGTTTTACAACCAGCCTATCTTTTTTTTTTATTGGTTAGATGTGTGGACGAGCTCACAGCCCATCTGGTGTTAAGTGGTTACTGGAGCCCATAGACATCTACAACGTAAATGCGCCACCCACCTTGAGATATAAGTTCTAAGGTCTCAGGTATAGTTACAACGGCTGCCCCACCCTTCAAACCGATACGCATTACTGCTTCACGGCAGAAATAAGCAGGGTGGTGGTGTACTTACCCGCGCGGACTCTCAAGAGGTCCTACCACCAGGACGTCAACCCGTCTTGGGTTATATCCCCATACATCCATTTCAACGTGCCACATGTAGGGACTTTTTTGGTTTTGTCTTTTGCTGTTTCTTATACTTAATCCGTTTTCTGCTCTACGATTTACATTCCATGATTTTCGAATACCACATCTTATTCCTTTGTTTATGGAATTTCATAATGAGTCTGTCAATGACGAATCTAGCTATGGACTACGGAAGTTGTGCCAGTAAAATTTACATTGCTAGCTACGGTTCAACCCTACGGTTCGTGCAAGTGTGACTGACGCAAATTACGTCGCGTCCCGTCGTACCGTACCGACGCGACGTCGTGGTTTAAACTATAACGCTTAAACGGTTCGCTTCACGCGATACCATTCGAATTGAGGCGTCATAATTTATGTGTGCGTTCGAAACGAAAAACACCTTAATTTTGTTATTACATTATGTTATTAAGCATTTCATTAAGCCGTTAGCTTGATTATTATTCAATTGCGAAGTCCCGCGGATCATATTTCGATACTTCGATGTCGGAGTTTGGTGTTTATGTGTCTTTGCTTTTAACTCATGAGTGATTTATTTCATTGACTGTTGAACGACATCACTGGTCAACAAGTGTTAAGTTATAATCCGGAACCCAAAGACATCTATACTATGAATACCGCCATCTAGTTTGAAGTGAGACGTTTAAATACTCGTTAATGTATTAATTAACGAGTATATACGTATAATACAATTAAGTTGCCGTTAAAAAAATATTCAAAACGGAATTTATGATTCGCAACAGACGCAGGATTCAATTCTTTTTTTATTATTATTCTTTATTGTATGCACAATTAATAAAATATAATAATTGCGAAAAGATATAAAATGGCGAGCTTAACTCAACAATTGAGTTATCTACCAACTAACCGTTCTTTATACATAGTGTTTTAATATTTTCAATTAACGAAATAAGTATACAGCAAAACTACAATGAAACGGTATTTCGTGGTGTCCTGAGAATCGTTAGCGAATCAGATGATTTATTATTATTTAACAGTGCCCACTACACTCGAAAACAGTTATTGAACGAGATTTAGTTCAAAGTTAAAAGAAAAACTCACATATTTTTCTCATTTATTTAAAATAACCTAAGTAATCGAAAGCTAGATGCTTTTTCTGCCGCCAACCAAACATATGTTTTGGTATGACAGTAGTTTCGAGAGAAAATTCATGGAAAGTCATGTCTCAAGAGGGCGATTGTAAAGCTGCATGCACAATTACCACAATAACTTTTTCTGCCGCCAACCAAACATTTGTTTTGGAATGACAGTAGCTTCGAGAGAAAATTCATGAAAAGTCATATCTCAAGAGGGTGATTGTAAAGCTGCACGCACAGTTACTACAATGACTTTTTCTGCAGCCAACCAAACATTTGTTTTGGTATGACGATAGCTTCGAGAGATAATTCATGAAAAGTCATGTCTCAAGAGGGTAATGGCAATTGCGTTGCGATATTAGTGAGCTCCGGTAATCTATCAACAGCGTTTCGCCCGTGATCTCATTAAATCCATCTGCAGTGCGATAAAATGTAGACTAATAACACGTGATGCGGTTAATCACGCAAAAAAATTCTCAAACACTGGTGGTTACGAATGACCGATTTCCTTCCTAAAAAGAGACACCCGCGGTAATTCTGTATTTGTGTGAGTCATTAGTCGCGTTCAAACAATGGCCGACGTGTCGCAATGTTTGTTTCCAACGGTGCCCGTGTGTGCGTGCATTATCGTTGTACAGATCAAAAAAAAATGTACACGTGTTTTAAATATGGAACTTTAGCCTTAATCTGCGGTTTTGTAACGATACCTATAATAGTAGGCATTAATTAAAATTACGTAATCAATAGACTGGTCTATTTATTTATTTTTATGTGGTTCTATGGTTTTCTTTTGTTTGCAAATTGAAAATATGCAGTTTCCCTAGAAATAAAAGAAATACCTAAACATAATATATTAGCCCCAGATAACCAAAGATAGAATTCTTAATGCCATTGTATTTTATTTAAAAATCTATCCAATCCTTAAAATGTGACGCAAATAATTACGCAGACTGAAATTATTAAACATTTCCGTGGTACATCAATTTTAATGTTCTAGCACAGTCAATGAATTATGTACTCGTATGTGTAACAAAATATTTCAGTGAAAACATTAAAACCTCAAGTTGATTGATATATACAGAGACTCGAACAATTAATGTTGTCAAATAAGGATTAACAATGGCGAGGAAGTCAACGGTATGCACACACCGAGCCGATGGGAGACAATATCGAGTCCGTGTCGTGTGTTCGTAACTTACTTAATAAGGTTGTCAACTTCGATAGAGATTCAAGAGTGGCTTAAACTTAAACAATTTCAAGCTGTGTTTATTAATCTTTTTTTGGTTTCAAGTGACATCTTGTAACTGAAGTCGGCGATTGTTAAAATGTTTTAAACAGTAGATAAAACAAAGTCTGAGAGAAATAGGGCGCTCTTGCTTTACTGATGATCTGTTCTTGTAGGCACAATCTGATCGATATAATCATTAATTACACAATTTTTCCAGTTTTGATTTTTATTAAATCATGTCATGCTTCGTCGTGGAATTAGTTCGTGAATATTTGTTAAGTACGTATTTCATTAGAAAAATTGAGACCATAGCGGGAGATTCGAACATTGGCCCAATTGCATCGCTCGATATGAATACATCGGGCGTCTTCTTATCCTTTAGGTCACCATGACGGCTTAAAATTTTAGCTTACATTGTGAGTGTAAATTTTTATTTTTCACTTTGTTTTCGGGAGTAGTTTCAATATACTCTAATCGTTCCAGTATACTCTAAATAAAAAGAAATCAAATTTATTTATCCTCTGGTAAGGTTTACGATTTTTTTTATTGCTTAGGTTGGTGGACGAGCTCACAGCCCACCTGGTATTAAGTGGTTACTGGAGCCCATAGACATCTACAACGTAAATGCGCCACCCACCTTGAGATATAAGGTCTCAAGTATAGTTACAACGCTGCCCCGCCCTTCAAACCGAAACGCATTACTGCTTCACGGCAGATTAGGCAGGACGGTGGTACCTACCCGCGCGGACTCTCAAGAGGTCCTACCACGAGTAAATTAAAATTACGAAATTAAAATAACATCAAATGACAAAGTATTTTCTGTTAAATACCTATACCAGTTACCTACCAGTATTATGATCGTGAACCCTATATGAACGTGTAATTCGATACTTGTAGAGCCAACTGTAATCGTTCACTTGTTCAAACAAGCCACGCGCCTGCGCAGCCTTATCCACGATCAACGTGCCACGCAGAAACGTGTTTCAATACGGATCGATAGTTATTAATATGTATAGCATTTCTAAGATAAATAAAAAAAAGGAAAATACAATTTTTCTAACAACAAACCGATTTAAACAAAACAGAATGAGAATATCATTAATTTAATATCGAAGTCAATTAAAAATAGTTTAAATATTTCAATGCGGTCTAATCACCAACCACCAGTTTTGAAATAAAAAAAAGAATTATCAAAATCGCTTCATAGATGAATCTAGAGATTAGAACAAAAGATCCGAGTTGTGTCTCACACACAAACACACAGAAAAATATATAGTCAAATTGATGAATTAATTCTTTTTAGAAGTCGGTCTAAAATTTAATTTGTGACCGTAATTGATTGTTTGAAAAATATCCAGTGAATTTTCAAAGTAAAACGTAATCGGCCAAATCGGTCGAGCTATTGTCTAGTTAGTGATGATCCGATATATTTCGCAAAAAAGAATTCAAGTGTACCTACAGATTTACAAGAAAACAGTTAAATCTAATTTCCATATACCGATACGAGGTATATCTATCTATATATATCTATCTATCTATACTGTAAAATATTTGGTTGTAAATTGGTTGTAAATTGGATTCATAACATCCGTTTCATTACTTGTTCGCTGTGAATATCGCGAAAAATACGAAATTCATATTAGTAAATAGCCTCTTTGGATGACGGAAATATAGCTGAGGTCTTTCCTAAAATGTCAACTACAAATTAAATTCATGACTTATTGACAAAACCTCTTTTTGGTTTTGACGGAGTTTTTCAATTCTCAATTTTATAAAGTTTACAAATTTTATCTCAAGTTTACAAGTCTCAAGATAACCTTGTTTTAAAACCAACAACCTACTCTTTGATGGCTAGTCCTACAACCGAACACTGCATTTCATATAATATGTAAATACATATTTATAATCTTTTTTGCCATTCTATATAATTAGGTTATTTCATATCATGCATTATATTGTAGTAGCTACATAATACCGCCCAGATCATAAGTTGGTATGAGCAGCGAATGAAAAAAAAAAGTGTATGTGTGTGCAAGTCACACACAGTAGAAGTGAAACTTATAAATAAGATATAGATATACTGACTATCCCACTACACAGGACATATGGACCTATGGACAATGTTTAGTAGACGATAGTGGGGATGCTACGAAGAGTCGCACATAGAGGAGACCGAGAACGTCTAATGTGTTCTATCTCATTCTCTCGCCGGCTGAATCCTATACATATATGTGTTTGTGTCTCTATGGACTTATTTTTTCGTTTCATCGAGCTTGAAATCACAACAATTCTAAAGAAGTTTCACTTCAAAAATAATGCTTAGGATTGAAATTTCACAAAAAGCAAATGTGTGTACTTTTGTTTATTTCATTTCGGAATGCAGACTGAATTGTTTGACACTTCTTACGTCGGTATGTAGCTACGTATGTATAAATAAACACAAACATTGCGTTGCGTTCTCAACGATTGTAATCGATAATGTCACCTTGTTTAATTATTTATAGCGCATTGTTTATTTAACAAACAAAATAATAATATATATTTTTCTTTCAGTTAGTGTTGTTATTTTTTGTACTTCACATGGTAACGTGACTTTCACGAGTGTTATTTACACGAATAATTATTTTGTCACACACATTTTTAAATAGAATTCTTAATGAGTATATTGAATATTAATAATGCTGGTTACCACAATATTTAATAAAAAATAAACAGTACATTATCGAAAAATAAAAAAATAAATTGTTTATCTATTTTTCGTTTCTTCATATTTCTTATTTATATTATTATGAATTTATTGTTGTCTAGCGGCCCGCTCCGGCTCCGCTCGGGTCTTTAACAAAAATTTCAACGATATTTGACGTTGTTTTATTTTTTCAAGTAAAAGATTACGTATGCGGCATAGCCATAATAGTTAGATATATGCAGTCGCGACACTTTTTGTAAATAATAATGTGTTCTACAAAGTCGTAGTACATTATTTTATTCTATCATCAATAGTTTGCGCAGGGCACGCGATGTAAAGAATATTTTAGGTATTTTTTCTACACCTTGGGTTACATTATTGGAGTTTTAGTAAGGACCCCTAATTTTTTTCAAAAAAGATTATACCTATATATAGCCTATGTCACTCGGGAATAGTGTAGCTTCCAAACAGTGAAACAATTTTTCAAATCGGTTCAGTAGTTTCGGAGCCTATTCAATACAAACAAACAAACAAATCTTTCCTCCTTATAATATATTATTAGTATAGATGAAAACGAGCACCATGACCTTACTGGCGCTCTGATCGTCACGCCATTCATCTCGAAACATAATATCAAAGTCTCCGTGTCAGCAGTATTGTATAACCTCTGGCCCGACTTTTAAATAAGAACAACTGCGTGAGGAAATTGGGAGGATAGTTTGCGTCGCCTCACAATACGCCTCCCACGCCCAGCGTCGATAAATCAGCCGCACGACAAGAAATACAGCCAAACTTTCGCAAGCCGCACAGCCGGGTAATGCAAAGCATAGCCTGAAGTTGAAGACTACCGAATTCAAAACGTGTTTCACAGGACACCGTATCCCCAAAACCCGTGTTATCGTTTCGGATACAAGGCTTTATTTAAGTAAGTACATTAGTTGTTCGGTAAAGCTCTCATCGTTACTATTGTTTGAGCCGTAATTGTTAACGTAATAAGTGAGTAGGATGCCTGTGTCTAGAAATTGTTTTCAATTAAATAAATAAAGTTATTTTATCTGAGCTGTAATTTCAAAATATATTCTATTTAAATGACAAAGTAATATCAGTGCAGAGTACGTGTGATTGGGTTTCCCAGACACGTGTACGATTTCTGAAAATTTTCCTTTAAATTTTCTTAAATGACGCATATATATAAGCTTTTGCTATTGAATTGGGTTAACGCACATTGCAATATTATTTTGAAATTTGTTCATTACATTTTGTTTGTTTACTGATCCAAGCAAATAAACACAAACCGCCGTTAGACCTAAACCGAAATCAATAAAATAATAGAACCTTTTATAAACCAACGCAGTTCCTTCAGAGGTTAGGTTGCTTGCACAAACGCACACACACACACAAAACTTATAATCGCAAACTCCGTTCGTTCAAATACATATGCAATGTGCATGAATATCAAACATAATAATACGTGTGCTAATGTAAATAAGATCTGAATATCGGGTTCTTTGATTAGCGAATGCGTGAGCCGTGAGCACACACACACACACACACACACACACACACAGCCGACGTGTCCATTCGACGAAGTGTTCGTTCACAAAACGAGGATAGAAACCGAAACGAGGATACCCAACAGTTTATTTCGGTCTCCAAACACAATACGTTAATTAAATATGTTATAACTCAACGACGACGGGAATATTTAATACAAGCCACAAACAAAAATCGTTTCGAAATATTATGAGGAGAATATTCCCGAAATTAGTCAACGATATTTTTGAATATTATTTGAACTATAGTATTTTTATTTGTTATGGTATCTGGTTGGTGCGTTCTAGTTAAGAGCAAGTCTCTATTATTACAATTTGACAATTCCTCTATTCCAAACTATAGGCCAAATTGAGCATAGATTTGTTGTTAAGTAAATTTTCTTAAAATCTTGCATCGCCAAAAGTAAGAAGAATTAGAACGGCTGGTTTTCACTGTACATACAGTGTACACAATAAGGTACCTGATAAACCAACAGAATACTTAAAATAAAAATTCCAAGCATGTCAAAATTCAAATATTGAGTAACTGTCCCAGATCCCGCGTCTGAAGCATCAGGTATATTCATTTGATATTTACGGTGTGTGGTAAGGGCGATTTTTGGCTCTGGCGCTAGAGAACCATATTTTCCCATTTCTTTTCTCTTGATTACCTTTGCTTGACCGTGGTCATAGTCGCTCATAGAAGTCAGCAGAGGCACAGCCAAACCTCGTTTGAAGAAGGTCATTACATGGCGTCGGGAAGCACCCTGGAGGGAGGGAATTCTAGAGCCAGATGATACGTGCCAAAAAAGAAATATCTCTGGAAACGCACTGTGAATGAACGCAATGATTCTAGGTGGTATGGATGAGCTCTTCTCTGGTGTCGGGAAATGCGATAGTACATAGTCGCTCATAGAAGTCAGCAGAGGCACAGCCAAGTCTAGTTTGAAGAAGGTTGTGACATAGCGTCGGGAAGCACCCTGGAGGGTGGGAATTCTAGAGCCAGATGATACGTGCCAAAAAAATATCTCTGGAAACGCACTGTGAAGGAACGCGATGATTCTAAGTGGTATGGATGAGTTCTTCTCTGGTGTCGGGAAATGCGATAGTACCCGTGCTATTTATACAATACCACAATTGAATGCAAGTTGGCGATCGTTGAAATCGTAAAATTTGTTAATTATGATTTCGATTCGTGGAAAGAACAGAAAATACCACATTACTGGTGGTAGGACCTCTTGTGAGTCCGCGCGGGTAGGTACCACCACCCTGCCTATTTCTGCCGTGAAGCAGTAATGCGTTTCGGTTTGAAGGGTGGGGCAGCCGTTGTAACTATACTGAGACCCTTAGAACTTATATCTCAAGGTGGGTGGCGCATTTACGTTGTAGATGTCTATGGGCTCCAGTAACTACTTAACACCAGGTGGGCTGTGAGCTCGTCCACCCATCTAAGCAATAAAAAAAAATAATAACCTACATGATCGCGATTTTATCTCATTGCATTTGGTAGAGCTGATTACTAAAAAATGCATATATATCATATTAATATAGCAATAAGAAAAATAAAAATAAAACCTACATGATGCGATTTTATCTCATTGCATTTGGTAGAGCTGATTACTAAAAAAATGCTTAAATATCATATTCATATAATATCTGAATATGTATAATATCCAGATAAAGAGTATTATTGTGTTACAAACGAGTAACTTGATTCTATAAAAAATATATTTGAAGTTGTGTTTTGTAATTATCATTTTAAGATTTGAAAATAATATACGTATCGCCTGCGAATTAGATATGCATATTAAACATACCACTTAGGTATAATGGTATTATGGGAAATTATTATGTTTATTAATAATCTGATGTAATCGTCCATTGCTACATTATAATTTTGTTATATTTTACATGACACAGTTAATTCTTAAATTTATTATTTTGCGTTTTGGATTTTTAAATTGATTCGGTTCTAGAGACGTGTCGTATTGACGTGAAAATATTCAAAATTACACAAAAGTAAATGAAATTTTCACCTTCGTAATATTCAATTTATAAACAGGACTAATTTTGAATCATCCCTACATTAAAGTTCTTAATTGAATATTTATTGTGGCCTGGCCATCGTAAAATACGGATACGATTCACAAAATCCGTATAATAAATACCAAATACTGATGCTCTTAAATAATTTCTCGGTATTTATTATAATTAGAATTACAACAAGATAATGTTTCACAAACTTAAGACATTCGCGTTAACTAATGGCCCGTTAAAAATTATCTACAAGGACGCGAGTCTGAAAGATCATCGGGCGATTACTAAAGAGTCGTCGATTTGTTACACAAAAAAGATTTATTGTTTTTCAGTCGGCAAATCGGTCAATGTTGGACGCGCTTTCCATTTCAAATGGACAAAAAAAAATTGCCCACAGACAAAAGGAAAAAAATACACCCACACTTTGCTTTGATTTTATCATCGCGAGTTTATCATAATCGCTGCCACGATAGTCAGCATTTAATTGCATTCGATGCTGGTACAAACATTCGGGCCAATGTTGGCCTCGTTAACATTGCGAACATAATTGAATATGCAATTTCGAAAAGGGCACATGTCGCATATTTTGTCAAATACGTTTTTTCATATACATGTAGTTTTGAGGCTTACCTACATCCATTTTATATTAATTCCAGTAATTTTAAATTGCTAATTAACACAAAAATATGTCTCAAAAGTTAATATTTTAAATTTTACAATGCTTTAGAAAATAATAAGTTTTTTTAATTTCCTGAACATTTTACATTTTCAGGGATGTGCCCTTTTCAAAATTGCACCTATTCAATTAATGAATACAGGTAATCGTAGCGAACCTGGCACGTGGTAAGGAGTAGGGTTTGAAGGCGGTAGCCAGTAGGCGGCGCTGATGGGCGGATAGGAACCGCGGCCCGCGCCCGCCTTGTTGCGACCGCCGCCCGCCTCGCCTCGCATCCTTCACTTAACTTAACTTCACTTCACTTCACACACTTCACATGACGCGTCTGCATTGAACCGCGCCCGAGACACAACTAAAACGTAACGTAATATAATAGCTTGGTGCGCGCGCGCTGACGGACGATCAGTCATTCTCCGCGGTCTCGACTCGTGTCACCTCGGCCCCCTCTTCTCGCGATGCTAATGAGCTCCGTCCTGCCTCGTCATCACATCGCTTACGTGCTGATGCACTAAAAGGTGAATTACAGTTGCCTCGGCGGCCCTCCGTAGCGAACTGTTCTGAATGCAGCCATTACGGCAAACGCCTACTAATGCTTGCAGCGTTTGTAGGCGTAGAGCAGATAATTAGCAAATGCGAATTCAAATTTTGAAAATGACGTCATCAACGGAAAACTTCTATTCAGCCAACTTAAAAATATCTGAATGTAATCTAAAAAAAATATTAGTATTCTGCACTACTTCTCTATATTCTCTATGAGTGTGGGAAATTTTACACTTCTCCGTCCGTGCAATATTCGTAAAAAGGGATACAAAGTTTTTGCTTCAAATAATTTAAAGATTCTTAGTAATAAATGATGCTTTGAATAATACATGTCAATAGTTTCGTTACTATGCCTTAAAAAAAATCTGTCGAACGAAGTCTACCAAATGTAGTTCGTATAGCACGGATACGTAGAAGAATGGTCGCTCGAAAAATCGTCACGCATCCCGCATAAGGCTGTGGGCCCGAGCGTGCTACGAATTTCTAATGTACACATATTTACGATGAAAGTATAAAGGATATTTAAAAAAAGATTGTACATTGAAACTTGGGAGCAAATAACTCGTGAGTAGACGATTTTACGAAACTCTTTCGATCCTTAATACATTATTACTGGTGGTAGGACCTCTTGTGAGTCCGTGCGGGTAGGTACCACCACCCTGCCTATTTCTGCCGTGAAGCAGTAATGCGTTTCGGTTTGAAGGGTGGGGCAGCCGTTGTAACTATACTGAGACCTTAGAACTTATCTCAAGGTGGGTGGCGCATTTACGTTGTAGATGTCTATGGGCTCCAGTAACCACTTAACATCAGGTGAGCTGTGAGCTCGTCCACCAATCTAAGCAATAAAAAAAAAAAAACGCTGTTGTTCAACTTAGATTGACGACCCTGAATCGACTCAGAGGTAATGTCATACATTGTTATTTCACACACTGTTTACAGCTTGATTACTTCTTCAATATTTGGATAATGATAAAAATATTGCCTATGGCGATACCTAAATGTTGGGTCATGGTTAAATAACTAAAGCGATAATCGGTGCCCGTTATAATATCGGAGGCACAAAAAGTCGCTGTAAACAGCCAAAGACTAAGAATTCTGCAAATAAAATGAATTTCGAATCAACATCATTATCCTGCCCTTCTCCCAGTTACCTGGGGTAGGCGCAACATGTTTTCTCCTTACTCCTCTATCATATACCATTTCTTCGCTCACTCCCTTCTTACCCGTATCGTCTTTCACGCAATCCATCCATTTCTTCTTAGGTCTACCTCTTCCTCTATATCCTTCCACATTCATTGCTAAAATTCTTTAACCAACCTCATTTTCATTTCGTCTCATCACATGTCCATACCATTCCAAGCGCGCACTTCTCAGCTTCTCTGTCACAGGTGCCACTTTCAGACTTCCTCTAACATATTAATTTTTGAATTTCGAATCAACATCAGTAATATATAATAATATATAGTAATATATATATATATCAATATCAGTATAATACGTAAACAATGTAACGGACTCATACTAGTATAGAATTTTCGACCAGAGTCTACAAACAAAGAATCAAGTTGATCCGCTGAGACACGGAAACGATTAAGGAATGTCACCAAATCATTTACGTAAATCTTGAAATCTACAAATAATTGTGTGCTAAATGAGTAATACATTTTTTTTTATTCCTTAAAGGGGTGGACGAGCTCACAGCCCACCAGTTAAGTTGTTACTGGAGCCCATAGACATCTACAACGTAAATGCGGCACCCATCTTGAGATATAAGTTCTAAGGTCTCAGTATAGTTAGTAACAACGGCTACCCCACCCTTCAAGCCGAAACGCATTACTGCTTCACGGCAGAAATAGGCAGGGTGGTGGTACCTACCGGTGCGGACTCACAAGAGGTCCTACTACCTGTAAAAAAATTATAATAGTCGTAGTCATAGTCGCATTAAATGCAAATTTCTAAATTCAGTCTTTTTTTTTTGAGCTATTACATTCGAATGTTCTACAAAATATTACGAGAACGACATATTTTAATTAGAGAGAAATTAATGACAGATAATCTTTAAAATCTTCAATACTTCATAGCATCAAAGTATAAAAACATACCGCAGCAACGAATTTTGAACGAATCTGTAATTAACTTTGCATGATCCTATTATTTAGTAGTATTAAACTATTGTTTGCATTTGATTCGTGTATTAATAAACTAAATCAAAATGCTATTATTTTTAAGTACAATTTCATTACGTATAACAATATGCATGACTAGAAATTATTTTTAGATATCAAAAATCAGCATGTACATACACAAACTTTAATTGGGTTCAACAAATTAGCTTCAAAAACTGTTACATAAAACTCGGAAAAGGTTTTAAAAAGCCTTATGCTTTATATTGTATGCGCTATAAATAATTATAATATAGATAATACATATTATAATATTACCTATGTATAACACAATGCGATCAGTCGATTCCATTCAATCGTTGCTATGTACGGAATTCTGTGGAATGCGTCCGTACGTGTCAGCTACGTACAATACGTAGGGATACCATAATATGTTATTAACCTGATCTACTTGTTATTAACAGAATAACGATAAGATAGATTATTATTGCGACCTAATAATTTAAATGGTCTCGAAATTACTGGTGGTAGGATCTCTTGTGGGTCCGCGCGAGTAGGTACCACCACCCTGTCTATTTCTGCCGTAAAGCAGTAATGCGTTTCGGTTTGAAGGGCGTGGCAGCCGTTGTAACTATACTTGAGATCTTAGAACTTATCTCTCAAGATGGGTGGCGCATTTAGGTTGTAGATGTCTATGGGCTCTAGTAACCACTTAACACCAGGTTCCTGAGGCTGTGAGCTCGCCCACCCATCTCAGAAATAAATAAATAAAGTGAAAAATTTCAACGAAACACCTGAGATTTTTATTTTAACTTCGTAAAGTAGTACCTACGTGCATTTGTATTTATTATTTATTTAAGAAGCTCATTCAATATTGACGATGTGTCCTTTACATTTGAATAAGATTACTCAAAGACATCGGTAGGTGAAGGATCATTATCCGATATAGCTTGGTCTGTGCTTTCGAATCTTGAAGTAAAATGACGTCATTACAATATGTATTTCGAAATCCTCGTTAACATCAATGAAAAGCAAAATGCGGCTATAAGGATAGTCCCAAATACATTTATATAAAATGTCGTGGTAATGATTAATATCATTAAATTCTGTATATTTGGATAAGTCTGGCATCCCTGGAAAATGTGAGTTTCCTCACGAAATATCTATATATCCGAACTGTAAGTTCAGGACTCGTTAGGTCTGATATCGTCTTAGAATTACGACAAGGAGGGGCTTAGATCAGAATTGACCGTATTTTAACTGCTTATAATTTGCTTTGGTTTATTTTTTAAATACACCGCCATAGCCAAAGTTCTTAGCTTTTATTGTATTTCATGCTTTGACTGTTCTGATATATAAAAACCGTTACCATTTTTTTATCGCACTACCCGCCACCGTGTTATAGTTCATCCATACTACCAAGAATAACTTTTTTCTTTTTTTTTCCTACCTATGCTGATAGCCTTGAGAGGCTATTTCAGCTTCGCTCTAACGTGTAGGTGAGCTCACGGGGCTCAAACCAGAGTGTTGCTAACACTGGCTTTAACAAGAACAGTGCTTTGCAGAATCTACCACCGGATCGGAAACGCGACCCACTGAGAAGATCCGGCGAGAAACTCAGTGTTCATTCACAGTGCGTTTTCAGAGATCTTTTTTGCCACGTACCATCCGGGTTGAGAATCAACTCCCCTCTACGGTATTTACCGAGCGCTATGACATGTCCTTCATCGAAACGCTTGCTTGAAAATGATTACTTAGATGTGTGGACGAGTCCACAGCCCACCTGGTGTTAAGCGGTTACTGGAGCCCATAGACATCTACAACGTAAATGCGCCACCTACCTAGAGATAAAGTTCTAAGGTCTCGAGTATAGTTACAGCGGTAAGCAGCGGCTTGGCTCTGCCCCTGGCATTGCTGACGTCCACGAGTGATGGTAACCACAATGGCAATTATAAAAACATCGATAAATCGATGAAACGCAAGATTAAACACAATCGAAATTTGGAAAAAAATTATCCTAAATTCACAATGATATCATGGTGACCCTACACATACAAGTGTGCAGTAACAATACTTGACCGTGTGTCGCACAGGTTCACGGCGTCGCTTTCGATCGTTCGTACGCCGAGGCACTAACCAACTTTGACGATATCCGAGCATTGTATTCGTCAATGTGTATTGTGTTACAAAGATCATTGTTCAACTGTAGAAAAGTAGCTCTATGTAGGTACGTTTAGTTTCAAAGTATCAATTTCGCTTCAGGAAAGAACCTACAGCTATTAGCCGGGATTCGGTCTATAACTAGTTCTGTGTGCTTAGTTTTTTTAAGGTATTGCATAGCTTTTTTCGCAGGCCTTGTGCGCGACGACCGAATCATGAAATTCCGTAACGAAAAAAACCTAACACCCCTTACTCCGCCTACCATGTAGCTCGCGTTCAACACATTCACACGTTGCGCTTGTGTAGTGTTTGTGAATAAGCATGGCGTGACGTCACACTGCATGCGCATCATAAAAAGTCTGCCCATCTCTCTCTCGCGCGGTCTAGCTTATGAGTGTGAAGGGGACAGTTAAGGTTTTGCTTTTATTAATGTTTAATATAGCGTGGTCTTGTTTTATTATTGTTTTAATATTAAATTATCATTGTCTAATTATAATTGCATAAGTTGGTAAAAAATGCCATGTAATAGCTTTACCGCGGCAGTTCCCGAGTGCCACAAGTTTGTTTTTTATTGCTTAGATTGGTGGACGAGCTCACAGCTCACCTAGTGTTAACTGGTTACTGGAGCCCATAGACATCTATCTACAACGTAAATGTGCCACCCACCTTGAGATAAGTTCTAAGGTCTCAAGTATAGTTACAACGGCTGCCCCACCCTTCAAGCCGAAACGCATTGCTGCTTCACGTCAGAAACAGGCTGCGTGGTGGAACCTACCCGTGCGGACTCACAAGAGGTCCTACCACCAGTAGTGCGAGTTTTTTTACTTCTCGACCGCGTTAAAGTAAACTCAAATTTGTTCCAACTCCATACAAATTGATTGATGGGACTGTTTTTTCTTGTGGACCCTTCCTATATCTGTCACGAAACCTTGCGTAGGACATCAATAAAATTCCACCGAATTATCGTACTCATTTCTAAAGATGGGCAGCATTCGGACTGTGTTATCAATGGTCTCCAGAAACGAGTTTGTCTACGTCAAAAGCATACGTTACAGTTTGAAATTGGATTTGAATTTGAATTGAATCTAAATTATTGAAACTTGAATTGAAACTTATTGTCTACGCTGGTGGTATGACGTTTTGTAAGGCCACACGGGTAGGTACCTCCACCCTGCCTATTACTGCCGTGAAGCAGTAATGCGTTTCCGTTTGAAAGGCGATGCAGCCGTTATAACGTGAAATCAGATACTTAGAATTCATGTCTCAAGGTAGGTGGAGGCATTTATGTCGTTGATGTCTATGGGCTCCGGTAACCACTTAATACCAAGTTGATCATGAGCTGGCTTACTAATTTTTGCAATAAAAAAAAAAAAAAGTAATATTTTTACGCGCTTAATTCAATGGATTATGTATATGCTTTAAAAAAAGAATACGATAGACAATTACAAATGCACATAAATTACAAGCATAGTGTACATTTTAATTCCCTACAATTCATATCATGGAAATTAATTTAAAAATAGAAGCGTCCTATCTATAAGACAAGATCTACATTCCAACAATAATATATCAGTCTATTTACGTAAGTTTGTAACTTTTATGACATCGTAAAAAAAATTAAAAATAGAACTATTATAACAAAGCTCCTTTACTCTCTAATCTCTTGTTTATCTAACTGGCTTCAAGACATGCCCTGCAAACAATATCTCAAAGTACATACATTTGTTACGAAACAAAGGTAGACATAGATAATACTACTACTATGAACGAAGCAGTCAGAATGCCAAGGTTTTTAGAAGTAGATTTTTAAGGATCGAATACATGTGAGACCCAGCGACTTTGAGTCAAGTAAAATGAATATTTGACTAAGATATTTGTGTAGACTGAATTTTGGCACTTGCAAATAATTCGAAAGCCAATAAACATGGAGAGGCCGCCCCAGAACAGCTTGGCGTCGCTCGGTGGAGCAGGAGCTAGGGGTCTTGGGCATGACGTGGGAGGAGCTAGAACAGACGGCCCAAGACCGATATAAATGGAAAAATTTGATTCGAGCCCTACACCCCAGCAGAGGGTAATAGGAAAGAATGATGATGATGATGAATAAACATTGTTTTTTTTTGGTGTATTGGAAATATTGTGAGTTCAAATATCTGGTTGATACTTGTTTTCGTATAAATATAGGTACTACAAAGGCAAGATCTTCTAATGTACTTTTTTGGCCCTATAGACTCGGTGTCTGAATGTTAATGCGCAGAAGTGTTTGAACAGCGAGATTTTTTGAAATAGTTGTATACATGATTCAGGGATTCGCTACTCATCGCCAAAGTTAACGAAGCAAAACAGCGTGTATCAAAATCGTTTAGTCACACATTCGGCCCTCGAGTTTGGCTTATCGCGTATTCGACAAACAAACAAACACTGGTCGTATTTACTTAGATATTATGGGCATTAATATTGAACTGAAGAGCGGGGAAATAATATTAGTTATGACTTATATAAGTCATAAGTAGCATTTGGCCGTGCTTATATACATCACGTACCTATGCTTTGAAAGTCAATCATGTTAATAACAATTTGGGTACAGTATATTACTATTAAAGGCACCAACTTAATTCAACAACATGCTTCTCTTTATCGACAAAAAAATGAGAAAAACTTAGAAAACGTGAACGCCCGCAATGTATATCGGAATCACCTGGCAACCGATGATCATGTTTCCTTCGAGTTCGTTGACCTCGCGCGTCAGTTGATTTGTCATAAGCTCCATTGCGTGCTGTACAAAATAACTAATAACTATTGTACTAAAAAGTATTCGGCCAGTTGTCGAAAAATTTAGAATAATTTTATGTGTTATGTTCACTTTGGTTTTCTTACCGTTATTTTTTTTTTTAATTTTAGTATGAGACACTAAATGATTCATTGCTTAAACTAAAATTTCATAAAACGCACTAAAACTAACGCAATATCTACTAACAATTCTTTATGGTCAAAGAAAAAAAATCGTTTGATAAAAAGAGAAGGAAATATGAACTATATTTTGTCTTTGCCCGTTTGTACCCATAAAACTGACAATTAGTGACGGCGCGCCAGGAATCATTACTTCTTCTACCTATCTTCCTTCTTGACAGCGGTTCTAATATATTTTGTTCAGAAACATTCAGGTATGGATGTGACATTGCGAAGGTTACTCTTAAGTGTTTGTCTTTAGAAATAGTCTCGACTATAACATCGATTCAGAATTCACTTTCAATACCGAGAAAAGTTAGAAAGAAATTAACTTTCTAAAAAACATGTCTACGTAAAAAAACAGACCATACAACATCTTTTATTAAAAATGCGTCGCGCGCGCATCAAAAACTCCTCTGTGATCCTCACAAGCTTAATAATAAATGTTGTAACGATGAAGATTCACAGTTTTCTTTATTCCCTTATCCTTTATCCTCTTCAAACTTGTTTGTTTTTAATCCAATTAGAGTTACGGCTTAAGACAGTAACGCGACAATCCGAATGTTTCGATTTAAAATCGATTTATTTCGATTTTTATTAAAATATTTGTATTTTATTCTCTCGGACGTCATCTCGATTACTAAGCAGGTCTGAGTTCGATTTTCGATTTGGAGTTCTGATGTTGGGAAATTTGGGATTTATGTGTGTGTTTATACTCCCCCATAACAAAGGTCGTTGACTTTGGAACATTTCGATATTTACGCAATACGATGTTTTACCTAATTACTTACTTTTCTGATTGTCTTAGATAATTAAATAGGATAGGACAACTCTATGTAGGAAAATCGATTTTTTGTAATTTCGTTAGTTAGTACTACTATTCTCCTTAGCCGATTTTGGCTACGGCGACCACTTCAAACTCCGTTTCTAATTATCAAGGTGTGCTCATGTGTGGCGTACATAGCCGATCTTATTCCTATACGTTAGTCCTGAAAGTTAGTCAGTAAGACGGCTTATCAATGTTGGCATGTAAATATTGGGCACGATTTACTCGCAACGACCTTGCTGTATGATATATTATGTATGTACATAAAGGTCTGTAGGTACTAGATACAGTGATACGTAACAAAATCAACAATGAAGAAAATAATCAGTGCAATTTCCTTCCCGAGCTTCCAGAAATTTAGCGATAAAGCAAAGATCTTTTTTTTTTTTTTTTTTTATTCCTTAGATGGATGGACGAGCTCACAGCCCACCTGGTGTTAAGTGGTTACTGGAGCCCATAGACATCCTCAACGTAAATGCGCCACCCACCCCGAGACAAGTTCTAAGGTCTCAAGTATAGTTACAACGGCTGCCCCACCCTTCAAACCGAAACGCATTACTGCTTCACGGCGGAAATAGGCGGGGTGGTGGTACCTACCCGTGCGGACTCCCAAGAGGTCCTACCACCAGTGATTACGCAAATTATAATTTTGCGGGTTTGATTTTTATTACACGATGTTATTCCTTCACCGTGGAAGTCAATCGTGAACAAGTATTCTCCGGGCTTCAGACTAAATCAGGTTTTTTTTCTTGCCGACAAAGATCAACGGATGCTTGCTTCGCCTGGTCAAAAGTACCGCCTACAATAATACTCGGAGTAAAATCAAACCCCTTTAAATAACTACCTTCTTCCTTTCTTTTCGTATTTCAGCCGTGACCAAGAAAACAAAAAAAGTTTCAATTTCTAAACATCATAAGAAAGAGAGAAAGAGAGAATGAGTAAGCGAGAGGTAAAATGATACAGTACTTCCTAGAATTACAGATGTTATAATAAGAGATATAAAACACGTCTGTTTGAAAAGTTTACAATTATTATTATCATTATTTTGATTCCTAAAAACAAAGGACGAATAAGGTTAAGTACATACTACAACTTACCGTTTCTGTTTTCACTGTCAGCCGGCTTCATTTGGATGGGATGGTGCATCTGGAACGAAATGTAATCTATTAGTATGCTTAAAGTACGCACTTGCTTAGAATAACTAGAGGTCCCGCAGTAGTCGACATTCGACTATAGTTAATTGGAATTGTAAGTTTGTACACTATTATGATTGTATTTTATACTTCTATAATCACAAACTTCGCCAAGAATACATTATAAAAAATATTAACAAAGACAAACAATATTTAATCTATTCACAATTTGACAACAGACCTCAAGAACAATAGTTTTACAATAAATAGTGCGTGTGTGCGTCAAATGCGTGGTATGTAGTGTGTGTAATGTTTTCTTTATTGATTTAATGTATCATTTATGCATTATTTTAAAAAAATATTAGCATTGTGCACTTCTTCTTCATATTCTCTATAAGTGTGGAAAATTTCATACTCCTCCGTCCGCGCAATTTTCGTAAAAAGGGATACAAAGTTTTTGCTTCACGTATTAATATTTAGAATAATAATAACTTGGCATTCTCGTTCATATTTGATTTCACCGAATAAATTTCTCATCGATCGTTTTTGATTCATTCAAACTATTAAATTCGACGAAGCTCACTAAAACCGATTTACAAACAAAAGAAAAACAAACAATTGATTTCGATATCAAACAATAATCGAATTTTCCCAACAATTACGCGGCCGCGTTTAACGCGAACCAATCTCGCGTATCGTAAACAAGCCTTGTACAAATAATATTGAATTACCGGGGATAACAAAATTATTAATATGTAAACTTTCCGAATAATTGAATGTATGTACACATACGTACGCTTTAATGGCGTATCGATTTTGTATACGGTTAAATAATTGAAACAATACGGGGCGCTCTCCCGTAAACAATCACAAATATTTAAATTATTATTTGCAAACACAGCGATGTACAAACTTTATACATTGTGGGTACAGCAAACGTAAAATTAATACGCGGCCAGTACGCCGACTATATGTTTTGTTTCGATCGAAGCCATTACATTATCGAAAGCGTATACATAAAATTATAGTTACGTTAATAATTTTTCTTTTTGTGTAATTAATGCGATACGATCCGTAGATATCAAATAAATAATTTGATAGGATACTATTTTCGTTGTCTATAATTAAATTTCCTTTTCCGGTTAATCTAATGAATCAATTTCATGATTAGTTACAAACTTGCCAAAGCAAAGAGAGTCGGAGTAATTCTATGTTTAAAAAAAAAACGCTTATCAACACTATACCCGCTAATGACGCGTCCTGATCCGGCTCGTCATTCGTCGGATGGTTTATTTTAAAACAATGACATGCTTCAGTCCACGTCTCGTTATTGAGTAATGGCTAGAGGGAGTATTCACGTATTGGCAGGCCTCGGTACTGTTCGCCGACGAATCTTTATTGTTCACCGTGTAATACGATATCACAACGATGCTTAGAAGTACCTACGTATTGTGTCGATTCTATCTGCGGTTTCAGTAATGGCGGCTCCAGGCTTTAGGCGGGAGAGTTTTGAATTTCGAAAACAATAGAGCTGTCAAAGAGTTGCATTCGTTATTTTGTTCGTTAAGAAACTATAGTTTCTATTTAAATTTCGAACACTATTAACATTCTGAACGTGTGCATGTTCCGATGCACTTAAAGTGAATAATAGTATTAGTGGCATTTCACATGCACACTCGCTAACAGCAAGGCGACATTTTGTATTCTTAGATATTTGAATTTAAATAAGAACATACATACTCTTTTTATACTTTTTTTTAATTAAGCACATATACATGTTGTATATTATCTATAATTGAGGTTCATAAATGCATTATTAGTAGTTGACATGGCAATCCTGAATTTGTTAATTCTCATATTTATTTGTTTTTTATCTTTTAGTTAAATTAAATTGTAAATTCAGAATCTATTTATGAGTTTAAGTGGTGATATAGCGTTACAAAGTATCTTCAAACATGTTGGTACGTATCCAGATTTGGACCCTCGACCTAGTTTAGGTTACAGTCGATGTCCTAGTCCTATATAGGGTTGCCAATTTTTATCAAATTTAGAAGTTCGGTGTGCTCTACCAAAAAATAGATTGGGCAAAGGGATCAACGTTCTTTATTGTCGGATTCAAATTTTCAACTTTTATTTTACCAATGTTGCTTTTTTTTCTTTTTTTGGCAGAACTGAATATGCATTTTACGGAGCCTTCTTCTAAAACTTTCAGTATGTTAAATTTAGGATACATAAACAAAGTGTCTCCTTGCGATAAACTTGTTGGGGACAATAAGAATAGAATTTGTATATTAAATATTGATAAAATTCCTTTTTAGTATTTTTAGGTTGGATCATAGTAAAAATATCTGTTGCATAAATAGGTAGGTGGACGACCCACTTGGTATTAAGCTCACAAGACGCCCTACTACCAGTCAAATCCTGTATAGAGGTCAAAGCTCTGGATCCATAGTAGATTTCAGCAAAAACCAGAGCAGACTTTAAGCTTTTCACATTGAGTTAATTCACCTAACTACGAACCCCAAACCACACTCACTCTAAGAGAGGCTATCTCATAATCTTTCTACCGAACACACAAGGCAATGTATTATAATGTAACAGTCAGCTAGGCGACTGCTTAGATCCCTTACATAATTAGGTTTGAGTGATCATCAATCAAGAAGCCAGCTTGGACAGAAGTAATGTTACGTCAACGGACAATTTGTCAAGCGACTCATCCCCGGGCAAAGTTACTGTTTAATCTAATATCAATCCATCTTAAATGCGTAATAAAACTTATTAGTATAGAAGTTATTACTGTTTTTTTTTTTTTTTCCTACCTATGCTGATAGCCTTGAGAGGCTATTTCAGCGTACCCTAGCTTGTGTAGGTGAGCTCGCGGGGCTCAAACCGGAGAATTGCTAACACCGCCCTAGCAAGAGCAGTGCTTCGCAGAATCTACCACCGGATCGGAAGCGCGACCCACTGAGAAGATCCGGCGAGAAACTCAGTGGGCTGTGTCTGTGGGTTAATTCGCTCGTCGAGCCCTTCGTCGCAAGTGACGGGTTCGGCGAGGACGGTGACCGGTGCTTGTATTGCCTAAAAGCACCGTTAATGGATCAGGAGGATCCGTGATGACGTGCTTTGGGCGACGTCGACGGTTTACCAAACAGGATCTACAGGATCGGGTATGTAGTTTCCGGCGGCCACGACAAGAGGGTTCTCATGTCGTGCCGCCTTCTCAAAGTGGCGCAGCGATGCCGACTGTAGATACTTACTGACGGGGTCGAGCTCCAGGTCATCGTGGAGGTCCACGTTCCTCTGGAACCATGGTGCTCCGACGGCTATCCTGCAGAATCGGGATTGTATAACCTGAAGGGGTTTCAAGTTGGTGCGGGCCGCGTGAGCGAACACTACGCTTGCATACGTCATGACGGGGCGTATGCAAGTTTTGTAGAGGGTTACCTTGTTACGGAGGGACAGTTTGCTTCGTCTACAAATCATTGGGTAGAGTCGTCCTAGCATAAACGCGGCGCGATCGCGTACCGTTTTTACGTGGGGACGGAATGTCATCCCTCTGTCGAGGGTGACGCCTAGGTATTTAACCTTCGAGGCCCACGGTATGGGCTGGTCAAAGAGAGTGATGGGGCTAACGGCGGAGGTGTTTACGTACCATGTATCAAGGATCGGACGATCACTGGCCAAGTGCTGTAGTAACGAGCGGACGAGAACAATAAAATAGATCGGACATTCAATCATCTCAACTACGGACCCGACACATTATATAAATTAAATCAATAGTCGATACGAGCCCATTAATCATTGGGAATTGTTCGCAGCTGCCACGTGACGGGCCACGCAACAAGCATGACACGGCTTAACTAATTCACTGCAAATTTAGTTACAGCATCGACACGTGACTACAACTAAACCTTCTGATGGATTATTAATTATTACAATCGTAAAATTAAAACCTTAAGGAATAAATACCTAATGTGTTCGAAAATAGCTTAGAGATAGCTGGAAGAATTGTTTGTGCCTTCCTTGAAGGAAAGCTTGTTTTTCATAATTAAAGCTACATTCGCCAACTAAGGTATCTACTAGGATATTTTCAACTAGGGTAGCTTTTTGTTCATATAAAAGTATAGCCCTATTTTCTTTTTGATTAACTGAAGCTCATGAAAATAATTGAATTTATTGCCATGACCCTGTTTCTTTAAAAGTATTTTATTTTTATTATTTTAAACTTTGTAATCTTAGATACGAAAAATTCTTATTTTATACATAGTTTTCCAACAATTTGAATAATGACGTGAAATGTATAAAATTAGTAAAAATATCGATTTTGACTTTCCAACTCGAGAACGGCTGGACCCATTTGGCTAATTTTGGTCTTGAATTATTCGTAGAACTCCAGAGAAGGTTTAAAAAGTAGATAAATATGAAAATGCTCAGAATTAAACAAAAATAACAATTTTATTTTCTCTTTGATGTGTCCTCCGTCGGACGGATTCCTTTTGTTTGTTTTAAGTTTATTTTATACAAAAACTTAGGTCTTTTATTTATCGATTGAGGCACTACAAAGTGTGCTGGGTCAGCTAGTCTAACATAAAATACAATTTTCAGTTTTATTCACTACCATCCAGTTAAATAGCGGTACACAACATTAAATTCCGCCTATTTCTGCCGTGAAGCAGTAATGCGTTTCGGTTTGAAGGGTAGGGCAGCCGTTGTGACTATACTGAGACCTTAGAACTATATCTCAAGGTGTGTGGCGCATTTACGTTGTAGATGTCTATGGGCTCCAGTAACCACTTAACATCAGGTGGGCTGTGAGATCGTCCACACAGCTAAGCAAAAAAAAAAAAAAAAGATAAGTACGAATTGTTTAAAGACCGTCACTCATTAATTTCAATCATTTAAGTCACAGCTGCGCTGCTATATGGAACGATAAGAAATATCAACTTGATTGTTCAAATATAACAGAGCGGCAATTTTCTTCAGAACATTAATCGATGATGCTCTAAAGCGTTCCGTGTGCGATTGTGAACACGGCGTGCACTAAGCATTCCTCGCAGTTCATCTGACAAACGTATAACGTATGTCTCAAAGATCAGTCTATCGATAGAATTACTTTATTTATAGACATTGGCCAAGTTCCAATGTAATTGGATTCGAATTACTGTTTGGGACATTTTCGATTTTCTCTCCAACGTATTTAGTACTCAATACATAATGGTGATCATTCTCTACGAGAAAATAACAATTGCTTACTGATTGCTAATTGAAAATAACAATTTTTCTAATGAAATACGTACTGAACAAATGTTAACGATTGACTTCCACGGTGAAGGAATAACATCGTGTAATAAAAATCAAACCCGCAAAATTATGATTTGCGTAATTACTGGTGGTAGGACCTCTTGTGAGCCCGCGCGGGTAGGTACCACCGCCCTGCCTATTTCTGCCATGATGCAGTAACGCGTTTCGGTTTGAAGGGTGGGGCAGCCGTTGTAACTATACTGAGACCTTAGAACTTATATATCAAGGTAGGTGGCGGCATTTGCGTTGTAGACGTCTATGGGCTCCGGTAGCCACTTAACACCAGGTGGGCTGTGAGCTCGTCCACCCATCTAAGCAATAAAAAAAAATTACTGATAATAGAACAAAATATAGAATAAAAAATTATCGACACACATTGTATGAACTGTAAAATGAAGAAGTACACTCGAATGTAAAATAAATTTGGACAAAAGATGGCGTCGATACAGACCAAGGAACGTGATTTCAGCAAAGGCCAGTCAACCGAATTATCAAAGTAAGAAAAAAGGAACTTGACGTAACAATACAAAAAAAAAAAATTGAATACACTTTCCCGTTCATTCATAGCTCTCTTCACACAAAGATGAAAATCACGAGTCCAGAAGTAATGCGCCTTCATTTTTTTCTAACTGAAAGCCTTTAGGGGTTACGAGGCGATGGAAAAAAAAGAAAAAAGTATGTAACATCAAAAAACAAAAGCGTCACTTAATGCCTTTGTGAATGTCACAGCGAGCGGTCAAAGTAGGTCCCAGATTTGACGTCACGAGATCATTAGGACCCCAAAGGTGAGTTAAAAAAAAATCTATATTCGGAAACGAGAGGGTAAATCAAAAGGGGCCCTTTTAGGCTTATTGCATGGTCAGGAGGTACGACGCTTCGTGAGCTTCGGGAGGCAATTACAAAGAGTGCTGCTGTATTGTTCGGAGTGGGTCGTCGATGGATCGATAATTGTTGGATGTAGCTGTCCACGTCAATTGTAAAAGATTCATCGTATTTTAGACTTTTTTGCTGAAAAGAATACGAAGAAGTGAAATAATACAAAAGTGAAGTGAATAAGTGAAAAATGTTTATGCTAATTTAATTTGGGTTATGTAATTTTAAGGTATATAAGGGATCAAATACGTTCCACTTTCAATACCTCAGTCCACGTTGCTATCCACACAGCCGAGGACAGGCAGGAATGGCGCAAGATGATGCAGGAGAAAGTTATTAGAGGAGACCACGACCCTCAGCAATGAGGATTGTCGACGCAAGGAGGAGGAATTGTAAGGTTAAATGTAGGTAATTTGGTTTGTAATATATTGTTAAAGTGTCATCATTGTAATATTAATTTGTTTTAATAGAATATTATCATATGTATATCTTCTTTTAATTACTAATTAAAAAAGTTCTAAACTCTCTAAGATGTTGAAGATTTTTCGTTGGCGATTAGAGCTTAACCTTAAAGTTTCAATATGAAAATTTTCTCCTTTTTCGTAATGAACGTAGGTGGCGACCCCAATTTAGAAATTCTGTTTTAAAAGCCCTGCTGAATGAAGTTTTAATCGTTAGAATCGCCAACGGACCGAAACAATAGAAAAACAATTTGCAATTTTTTTTTCAGCCGTAAACTTTTCCATTCTATGACGACAAGCCTTTAGTAATTACGATTTTTATGATTTTGTTTAATTATTAATTTCCGACAGTTTTAATCTTGTTATTCGTGGTAACAAAAATTCCTTTTGGAGTTCTTCTAAAATTAAACTATAGAAAGAAGAGCTGCTATTTTAACAAGAGTCTCGTCTATTAAGTTTTAATTATCAGTAAATATTGAGAGGTATATTTTTTAAAATTTGTATATTAAAGGTACCTGCTATTTTTTTATATTTTCCAGAATTTCTGTAAATTAAACGGTTGTTTGGAAGAGATCGCTTTTAGCGATAAGACCGCCTATTGTACAAATGTATATGCTTTTTTTTTACTGTTTTTTGAATGTAAATTGTGTTTTGGTGTGCAATAAAGTGTATTCTCTTTCTCTCTCTCTAAATATTGAAAGGAGATTCTTTATTGAAACATCACCCATCGAAAATAGCAGCCATAGCTATAAATGAATGAATTGGCGGATTTGTACATGGGCATTATTCGGTGCATATGGGTATTTGCTTTAAATATAATCGTTTTTTAACTGATGGTCAATGATATTATAATACATTTTAAAGACAACACGACAAGAAAAAAAAATTGGATTGGATAGTTCCAATGAAGCGAAACAGCGAACAGATCACCTGAAACGAAGCGAAAGAAGCGAATTGAGAATTTTAAAGTATTCTGTGTGTGTGCTAAGTAGTAAATACAGTTTTAAGTTGTACTTTGGTGGAACATTTATTTATCCCGAACCCCAGCGCGTAACAATTTGATAGTTGACGCTCACATAAGATGTATCAAGCTAATTAAACCTGAACCTTTAAAGAAATATATTTCAAGACAGAGGAATCTTCAAAGTCTCCGAACAACGACTATAACTTTTCCATACGTTTAATTACCACCCTGCCTATTTCTGATGCAAAGCAATCACGCCTTTCAGTTCGAACGGTATAAGAACCGTTTTACGTTCAGTTAATATTTCGCCTTAATTTATCAAAGTGTCTGGCGGCAGCTGTAGGTTGCGATGTCTATGGAGTCCTGACAACCAGACGGCACCAGTGTGCTTAGTGAGAGTTTTTTAACCTTCTCGATAGCGTAAAAGTTAGCTCATATTTGTATGGACCCGAGTAAAAATGAAATTATAATTTTTTGATAAAAAAAATAATTTCAAGTCTATCGCCGAACCACCGCTGCACGGTGTCCGCACCACAACGCTGAACCACCGCCGCACCACCGCCATTTGGCGGAAAATTCCGCCGCACGCTTCAAAAGAAATCTCCCAGCACCGCCGCACCACAGCCGAAGCATAGCCGAACGTTTCGAATTTTTTACGTTTACATTTAATAAACACTGGACGTAAAAAACGTTTACATTCACACACAGACATATGTATGTATATGAGAATGATATGTCACTGCTGTAGTGCAGCGGTGGTGCGGCGGTAGTGCAGCGAACCCACTCTTATTAAACAGTCGCGGCTATGGTGCGGCGGTGCTTCGGCGATTAAAATGCCGTGCAGCGGTGTTTCGGCGGTAGAGCAGCGAACCCACTTTTACGTAAGCAGTCGCGGCTATGGTGCGGCGGTGCTTCGGCGACCATAAAAAAATTCAAATCGTCACAGTCATAGTGCGGCGGCGCTTCGGCGATTAAAATGCCGTGCGGCGGTGCTTCGGCGGTGATTCGGCTAAATTCTGTTTTTACTCGGGGAATGGGATCGTTTGCCTACGTTTCCCCCGGGGGCGCTGTTTCAACTGCAAACAACATTGGGTAAACTTTTACGCCATCGGGAACGTTAAAAAACTCGCACTAAGCACACAGATGGGCCGTGACCTATCAAGATTACAAACAAATCATCATTATAATTTAATTAAAATAAGTTACTTCGTTCTTGATTATTCGTGTACAACAAGAGCTTGTTATGTGCAACATCATGACTAACACCATCCCTTCAGCCATCGTAATCGACCCAAATCGTAAAGATACCACAACTCACAGCCGACCCGACTAAAACTAAAGTTAAATTTTCGAAATGTACATTCATTGTAACATCAGTTTTATTATTATCACCAAAGTTTCTGTCGTGATACGCTTCCTGAACTCTGGGGTTTTATGCCCTAAACTCCACGAAATATATCCATCCTGCCTACTTATACGGCAATGAAATGCGCACGAGCAGAATGGACTGATTAAATTGACGTCTATAGTTCTTGTCTTGAAAGTAGAATTATTATTGTTCTTGTTTGTTTGAATTCGAGCAAAAGGTTCATTCTCTAGTTTGTTCTTTAGGTTTATTGAGTTTGATAGTAAAAATTTATGAAAATGCAGTTTGACCTCTGTTTTAAGAGTAATTTAAAACGATTGTTACATTTTATCCTTCATTTTTCTCTTTCGACCATACCTTTTGATGTTTTAAAGGATTCATTAGAGATCCGTGCTGTTAAATATGCGTTTCATGAATAATTAGGATTAATTATTTGCGTCATGCTACAATTTAATTATGATTAAAATTCATAGAAACCTAAATTGCACATACGAAAAATAATTAGATACAGGTCATTAGAAAATCAGTCCTTTGAAAAAATATGATGTATTATATGTAAAGGTATTTCTCGGCGAACATATGCGAACTTAAAGAATCTAAACAGCACTAAATTTCTAAACAGTGGCCCCGTTTCATAAGACTTGAGAAAATCCAAATACCAGAGTTGAACCGTACTGTACGTGAGTGAGACTATTGCAATAAAAAGTACATCTTTAAAAGTTAAGACGGTTTGCGCTCATCTAAAACTTGGGATCTTATTATCGTGAAGTTGAAATACCACGTCAAATAATTTGTCAGACTCCTAAGATATTGTTAGTTATTTCGCTATGTAATGAAATATAAATGTGATTAAACATATTTTTAACGGTAGGTTGATCGTTTGATTGAATACCACTGTGTGTGATTGACCACCATGACATTAAACCTTTAAGTATTTCTAATTAAATACATCTAGGACTCGCAAAAGTTGAAGATTAGAAAAGTTGAGAATAGTATAAACGACTTTTTTTTTTATTATAGCTAAACTTTTTCAAATTCGAAAGGGTATAATAAAATCTAAATGTCTCGTATCCACTTATGAATCCTTTGACTACATTGGTTCCTTTCGAGCCTGGTTTGCACAATTTTACCGGAGCTGACCTTGTTTCCTAGTTAACTAAATTGTATCGAGTCCCCGACAGGCCGAGTTCCGATTGTGGCCTGGGTAATTTCCCTTAGCGAGAAGTTTTCATTCGCTCTTCTTTCGCAGTGGTGCGAGGTATTTTACAAGTTTTCAGATATATATATATTTTTTAATTATGCAATTAGTTTACCTTTAGTTAAGCTCGACCTTTAGTTCGAAGGACTTAAAAAAGGATTAAAAATTATAAATAAATTGAATAGGAAACGCTAAAAATTCAGCCGTCGATCAGAACTCGTTGAATTAAAAAATAGGCAGGCGATTTATGTCGACGACCCCTCATATCCGACAAACGCTATTAATTAAAGTCTGAAGGATATTTATATAAGATACATTGATTTATTATGCAGGTAAACAGGGTAAAGATTAAATAACTTAATACGCTTAACGTTTTGGGTTTAATTTCTAGTACCCAAACATGTTCATTTTATACCTTTTGCTTCTCAACGACAGTGTATGGTATATACAAAATTCTAAAACAGACATCCCTCTCTCTGGCGAGGTCCGGTCCATCTATCGTATATCGTCGATCATTGTCCACGCGTGACTTTTCACGTGGAAAAATAATCGAAAGAAAAATCCTCGTGATCCTTGTTTATTTTCGATAGCGCCGGGGCAGGGGTCGATGGGCCCAAAAGTTGGAGAGGGTCGAGAAAAAAATCGGGTCCGATCTAATGGAGCGAACGACGAGAATGTACTTTTAAAAGTTGCCGTCGAAGCCTTTCGGAGGAGGAGGAGGAGGCTCGTTTTCGAGGCGGACTTTACGGATTTTTGTCGACGTACGTATTCCAGACTAAGGAGAAAAAAAAAACAGAAGATTGAGATGAATTAATAAATAATAATCTATATATTATATAAAAATGAATTGCTGTTCGTTAGTATCGCTAAAATTCGAGAACGGTTGGACCGATTTGGCTAATTTTGGTCTTGAATTATTCGTGGAAGTCCAGAGAAGGTTTAAAAGGTAGATAAATATGAAAATGCTCGGAATTAAATAAAAATAACAATTTTGTTTTTCCTTTGATGTCCCCCCCCGTCAGACTGATTTCTTTTGTTTGTTTTAAATTTATTTTACCCAAAAGTTTAGGTCTTTTATTTATCGATTGAGGCACTACGAAGTCTGCCGGGTCAGCTAGTAATAAATAAATATTTACTAACAATCACGCCACGTTAACTGGTCCCGTGTTAAGTTCGTAAAGAACTTGTTTTACAGGTACCAGATAACGGAAATAAATGTAATATTTTTGTTATAGACATACATAATTATATTTAATATACATCTATAACCCTGGAAAAGACATTTTATATTTATCATACAAATATCTTCCCTTGGCGGGATTCGAACCCGCGACCCCCTTGTGTAGTGACCATGTCGCATACCACTACACCAGACGGCCGTTAACTCAACTCAAATGACGGTATCTTGTTATTTTTTTGTTGTTTTTTCGGTTTTTCAGTTCGCGAATCGTTGTATGATTAATACGTAAACTTTTCTTGAAAATGTAGTTACCCTGATTCCGGCATCTATTAAAAAATAATAAAAAATGTGCTCTATGATAGCTACAATAGATTCAACCCGACTGCAACCCAATGGATTGTCACAGGTCACCGCTGCCCAAGGACTTTAAAAATATCATGGGCATACCCTACCTAACCTCTACCTACCAAGAACCACCTAATTCAAAGAAAAACCCTTTGAAGTTATTTTGTTTCATAAAATTATTTCCATTCATCTACCAAACTTGCCCATTTCATTTCATGTGTTTCTAAAAAAATGGATTATAAAGACCTACGGAATATCACATTCATTTAAACGGTATTCATAAAGAGTTATATGTACATTCAGAATACATTCAACACGAATAGTAGTACGTGAACGATTTACTTTATTAGAAGTGACGTGCGCGGCTTTCCAAACACGTACGTACCTACGTTCGAATTAAGTAACAATTTCATTTTGTTTTAGAAAAGTAATATTAAGCTTTTCTTTTTTTTATTGCCCTTGCAGGCACGCGAGCAAACGGCCCACCTGATGGTGGGGGGTTACCGTCGCCCATGGACTTCAGCAATGCCAGGGGCAGAGCCAAGCCGCTGCCTACCGCATAATACTCTCCACAAGCCTCGTTTGTAGAAGGACATGCCATAGCGTTCGGGAAACACCGTGGAGGGGAGCTCATTCCATAGCCGGATGGTACGTGGCAAAAAAGACCTCTGGAAACGCACTGTCGATGAACGCAGTGGTTCCAGATGATATGGATGAACTCTGCTCCGATTGCGGGAGGTGCGATGATAAAAAGGAGAAAAAGATAAAAAAGAGATAAAAAGGAGCTTAACAGAATTTTAGGATTTCGTTTGTTTCAATTGAAATAACATGAGAGATTTATAAAGAAAATTAGTAAGAACAACGCGGTCAGCTACGAGCGCCTTATCGTTCTGTAGTAATATCTAGCAAGTATTTGAACGATAAATTAACAAATATTCTTTGTATCGAAGACGAAATATGGAACATCAATAGAAAAACTTAAGTGTACCACATAAAAAATTAATTATACGAAACAATTAACTCCACATATTTCTGCCACAGGATAGTCAGAAGTTTTGGATTGAAGAGTGAAACAGCCGTTATAAAATACAGGAAAATCACTTTTTAAAAGTAATTTGATTCAATCTATGTTTTAACAAATTTAGTCAGACAATTTTTAATTAAGATTATTCATAATTTACAAAAATATATATATATTATTATTATATATAAATTAAATAAATAATAAAATAAAAAATTGTTTCAAGACATCATAGTCTCATAGTGTATTAGTATTACAAATAACTTAAGGACTATGTTACTATTTAAATAAATCTATCAACTCCATCCCTGGCAGCTTCATTAAGCAGCATGTAGAACATGCAACTTGATCTGAACTTGACCTACCCAGGGTCGAGCCATCCAGTCTTTCAGCTAATACCCTCAAGACGTTGTTGGTGCTTCCTCCCATAATGGATGCCACCTTTTTGTGCATTATCGCGGAATAGTAATTACTAGAGGACCTCTGGTAGTCGAAATTCGACTATAACTAATGGAAATTAAAAGTTTGTACACTACTATGATTCCATTGTTAAGGACTATTATACTTCTTTAATCACATATTTCGTCAAGACTACACTTTACACAAATATTAATAAAGGGAAAACAATATTAAAATTTAACCTATTCTCCATTTTACCCACTATAACTGACAGACTGCAAAAAGTTTGACAATAAACAAATAGTATGCATGCGTGTGTGTGTCAAATACATGGTAGTGTGTGTAATGTTTTCTTTATTGTTTTAATGTATCTTTTATGCGTTTTTTAAAAAAAGATTAGCATCGTGCACTTCTTCTCTATAATCTCTATAAGTGTGGAAAATTTCATACTCCTCCATCCGCGTAATTTTCGTAAAAAGGGATACAAAGTTTTTGCTTCACGTATTAATATATAGATATACCTATATAGGTTTACACGGGTTCCTAAAGTTCGTGCGCTATTTAATCGTGTACAATTAAATTCAGCTCAGTTAATATTAGCATTTTAGGTAAAAAAATTATTATATTTATTATAAAAGTATTTTACCTACGAAAGGTACGCGCGAGTGGATTTGAAAAGTGTTCGTATTCGTCACGTATTTTCATGTAGTCTATTAAAAAAATATTAAAGTAACATTGGTCTTCGGTTCAGTTACAGTAGTCAGGTATTACTGACGTCCATGGGCGACGGTAACCACTCACCATCAGGCCGTAAGCTCGTCTGTCCACAAGGGGAATAAATAAAAAGTTGGGGAATAGTGTATACTTATGTGGAGATAAATGACAAAGGGAAGATTTTCAAACGAGCTGGTGAAACTGCTCGGTAGACTGACGGCCTGAAAGTTATTTTTCGAAACTTGTTTAAATATGTAAGTTTATCTTGAAAATGTCGTTAAAGAGATTTAAGTGTTTCTTACTGGTGGTAGGACCTCTTGTGAGTCCGCGCGGGTAGGTACCACCGCCTTGCCTATTTCTGCCGTGAAGCAGTAATGCGTTTCGGTTTGAAGGGTGGGGCAGCCGTTGTAACTATACTGAGACCTTAGAACTTATCTCAAGGTGGGTGGCGCATTTACGTTGTAGATATCTATGGGCTCCAGTAACCACTTAACACCAGGTTGGCTGTGAGCTCGTCCACCAATCTAAGCAATAAAAAAAAAATTGGTAAATAATAATATCAAATGTGTTCTGTGTTAGCCATCCCGGCTATATTTATAAAATCGCCGTCGTTTCGATACTGTTTCTAATATCGTCTAGATATAAGAGGACGTGGGTACATGAATTTGGGTCCAGACGTTCTGAGGCGGTTTTGTTTGCTCTACGTCGAGACGGACTTAGAGTTCCTCGTTGTTTATGAAAAACTAGCGGCCAGCTCCGGCTCCGCTCGGGTCTTTAACAAAAATTTCAACGATATTTTACGCTGTTTTATTTTTTTAAATAAAAGAACACTTATGGCGGCATGACTGCAATATTTAGACAATTGTCGCGAAAATTTTTGTAATTAATAATGTGTTCTACAAAGTCGTAGTACATTATTTTATTCTATCATCAATAGCTTTCGCAGGGCCCGCGATGTAAAGAATATTTTAGGTAATTTTTTACACTTTGGGTTACATTATTGGAGTTTTAGTAAAGATCCCTAATTTTTTTCAAAAAAGATTAGAGCCTATGTCACTCGGGAGTAGTGTAGATTCCAAACAGTGAAAGAATTTTTCAAATCGGCTCTGTAGTTTCGGAGCCTATTTAATACAAACAAAAAAACAAATCTTTCCTCTTTATAATATTAGTGTAGATAACTACATTCTTTTGTTCAACTACGTAATCGCTGGTAGCCTAAAGGACAACCAGACCAGCTACTCTCAGATTGGTAGGTAAGACGAACTCAATATGAGAGAATTTGCCAACGCTAGTCCTGGCAAGAGCAGTGCCATTGCATAATCCAAACAACCTACAGTATCCATAATTTACTAGTTAAATATAAAAAAAAAACACATATACTTAATGCACCAGATTAGCATAAGATATATCAGGATCTAAATACTTATAATCAAAATTATTTATTGTATAATGAATGTTCCATGTATCAGGCCTCAAATACTGAATGTTTTATGTTAGAAATTAGGAGTAGGCAGTAACTTCCCGTGCGGAGTTCGCAATCAATCAGTAACAATTAGCTATCTGCAAGATCAAGGTGTAAACTTACTGGTGGTAGGACGTCTTGTGAGTCCGCACGGGTAGGTACCCCCGCTCTGCCTATTTCTGCCGTGAAGCAGGAATGCGTTTCGGCATGAAGGTTGGAGCCGTTGTAACTATACTGAGATCTTTGAACTCATATAATATTAATTTAATATCTAAACCCTAATTTTATAAACGCAACGATTCCGATGTAATATTACAAATAAATAAAAAAATACCAGACAATCAAAGTCAAAACGTAAGTTTATATTCCTGATTTCCCTACGGAACTGAGAATTCTTTGTCGGATGCGATCCTGTGTAGGTATGTGAAGAGTATACTAGGCTTGATCAGCACAAAAGGCGGTCACGGACGACCGACTGTGTTTGCTCCTAGATCTCTTTTATGCCAGAGTAATATGCGAGACATGTATTACGTTAGGATTTATCAAAACGAACGTCCAATACATAGGGCTAGTCTTTTATTTATGCCACAACTTTTCGCAATGAGACAGATTAGAGATTCAGTTATTAATTTATTACCGTATATTGTGTGTTCTCAAAAATATCGTTGTCGTGTTGTAGATGTACCGTGTTATAAGAGGGTTTTGGGGAATTTTTCTTTTCGTGTTAGAGTGGAAGTGTGTTATAAAATACCATTTAAAAGGGGGATTACCTGTATATGATATATGTATAATATGATTTTTAACCTGACGATTCTAATTGGAATACTAGGTCACAGTAATCTAATTATTGTAGTGTCATCCATCTTTGATGCTTTCAATTTAATCGGAAACTTTCACGTTGGTGAAAATTACTTTGAAAGATTATGTGTTATAGCACACTTATGGAATTTGAAAATTTAAAATTAATAAACCTAGCACTAAGTTAAACTGAAATCATTTTCTTGATTATTTTGCTTTCGGCATAATACGTTTTTATTTTATTGCCTTTGTAAGCAGACGAGTATACGGCCCGCCTGATGGTAAGTGGTCACCGTCGCTTATGGACGTCAGCAATGCCAGGGGCAGAGCCAAGCCGCTGCCTACCATAAAGTACTCTCCGCAAGCCTCGTTTGACGAAATCTGTTTATTAAAGTTTTAAGTAACAAAATCTGACCAATTACAAAAAAATACAGATTCATTTTCTTCTCCGGCTATATTCCTATTTGTAATGTTGACATGAGAGCAATCGAAACACTAAATTTGGTGTTTATTGTAGTTTGATTTAAGAGCGTTTTATAATCGGACCGTAATCGAGAAAAAATTAATACAATGAACTCAATATTGTAACTTTTCCAACGAAATAAAATTTATTCGAATTTGTGCCTGCTCTAAAAATATCGATAACAATCCAATACTACTCGAAAACGGGAACGTGAAATGATACAAACAGCAGATTGAACCGATAACTCTTAAGAGAAGTACGCGCTCGATACTGATGCAAGGATATTTCTATTATATCTTCACCCTATTCTATACATCGATTTCCAGTGTAACATGAGCTCTCTTGTCATTGAATTCTTTAATGCGACGAGTAAGATGCGAATGGTGTGCTCTCTCATAATCGCGAGGTGCTCTGAAGGGTGAATGCATAGGAGCGGCAGAATAGTACATATAGATATGTTATTGTTAATTAATGATAGACGTATAGAAAAATGCTCTGGTCATAGCTTACCTACGTCATTATTCAGTTATAAATTTGGAGTAAATGTTGCCGATCACCGAAAGCTACGCCTCCAATGTAATGTTAGACCGTAGTGTAGTAGATAATTGAATTTATTCAACTCTTTGTTTCATAGTTTAAGAAGATTTTTATACTAAAATATAATATATTGAGGGCATTTCAGAAGTTTGTAATACTTTATATTGGGTGCAAGCAATTATGGAGTAATTAATTAATTGGTCACAAGCTTTTTGGCTCTAATAAATTTTATTCATTAAAGATGTGGATAATTTAGTATTATCGTTTTACATCGATTTTTGCAAGTTGTAGATGTAATTAAATCTATTTTTACATGTTATTGTTTCGTATGCTTCAAATAGTTTATACAATTTTCATGGTCACGGACAATTAAGTTGTTATGATTCGTCGATATTGGAATATTGTGTTAACTACCGCTTAAGATATATTATAGTAGTGGGTAATGGCCTGGCGTGCCTTGACAAGCGACGATAAACACTTACTATCAGTCGGGCCGTATGCTTGTTTGTTTACAGAGACAACATAAAGAAAATACTCTCCGATTTCAAGAAAATTATAAGTTATAACGGATGCGCCGGTAATACTAATCAGTAAATAAAATAATAGACGAGAAATAAATCCGTAAATGTAGTTCTAATCGTTTCAATAATTTGTTAAAAACGAACAAAATCCATTACTTCCTCTAATATAATAAATACAGGTATAACTACTATTTGTACAAAAGATGTATTAGAAATATCAATCAAGCTATTGATTTTTATTTGATAAAATGAAAAAGTGAATATTCTGTTTCATTATTTGATACAACAAATTTTAATTATACATAACGAAAAGTCTAAAATAAAATCAAATCTTTCTTTCTACTTCTTATAATATCTTGAATCAATTAAAACTAATGTGACACGAGTGAAGGCATCTTGAACGGGGAATTATTTTCCATAAAGTGAAAAATAATACCTTAACTTATAGCAATAAAGTTGAGAATCCTCAAAGATTTTAATTTTGGACAGGTGTCAAATTTTGACAGTGGTAACTTAAGAGCTGTACCAGTGATATTATTTGTTCTATTTATGGATTAATTTAATAATTTAACACAGATAATTTAAAACAACACTGCCATGTCTATTTCACTTATGGCTCAACTGTAATGAGAAAATACCATAGTTGATAAAATTAAGAAAACCGTTTTTAAAATATATAAAATTCCCAGTATCTTGTTTATTTTTCGCGAGTCGTAGAGACGATTAAAACAATTTTACGTTGGAATTTAACCGTTATTATTTTCATGAGCGCCCTCAGTACGTGACCACGAGCGTTATAAACTACGTGAAACATAATAAATTCTAAAATTAAAAGAATAAACGCGACTTAAATCCATAAAAAACAAATTTATTCATTAATTTCTACTCGTTTTTGCTTTTTGATTTAGTTTACGAGAGTGTAATTCTACATTTTTCGAACTGAGCGTTCAATGGCATAATAGATAAAGACTTTAGCTTTGCAAAGTGAGAATTTTAATCAATTGAAGGGTAAACGTGTCGCAGAACCGATGGCCGATGGAGCAGACGCGTTCTGGACTGGAGACCACGTACTGGTAAGCGCAGCGTTGGGCGTCCCCCTGCCCGGTGGACCGATGACTTGCGGCGATACGCTGGGAAACATTGGATGCCGAAGGCGGAGGATCGTTAATTGTGGCGGACTATGGGAGAGGCCTACGTCCAGCAGTGTAGAGATACAGGCTGATGATGAAGGGTAAACTGAAGTAAATGTTAGGACATTACTGCCGCAAACGAATTATTGGTAAGTATTAATATCATAATAATATTATTAATATTATAAATGTGAAGTGTGTTGGTTTGTCATTCTTTTACGTATAAATGAAGCAACTGATTGACATTTTTATAATGCGATTAGTTTTAGGTCAACTAATGACATAAGCTACTTTTTATCCTGAACAAAAAGTACTTTATTTTTTACGGGAAACTCACTCGTTATTTTCTTTAGAAAAATTAAGTGACTTATGTCCTTGATCGCGCAGGCGAAACCACGGGCTACATCTAATGATTCATACTAATTTGCTATCCCAATTTAGTCGTTTCGCTTCATGAAGCCGATAAGAGGGGACCATAAACTAGGGTGCATGTCGCATAGCGCAGTCCATGCCATCCGGTTTCCTTCCGGTTTATTTTGTCCGGACGAGTTGACCGGACATCAATCATGGCGGGTCGGGGACACTGCCAAAGTGTCATGCCAAAGTTGTTAAGCAATATTGATGGCGAAGAATTTCGATAAGATTCACAATTTTCATTAGTGTGGCGAGTGTGCGTTTTATAATTATTAGCTACGATTTTCAGTCGGGCTCAAGATCTAAGAGGCCTATGGACACCGCTATGCAGATGCTATTGCTCAATCCGAAATAAGCCTAAGTGTTAATTAAGTCTTCATTGCGTTGGAATGACTGATGACTTTGTCATTTTTCGGATTGGGCGGCATTATTGCTACACGTCGTTTAAACACCACATATATTCTTTCTTTCTTTTTTTATTGCCCTTGTAGGCAGACGAACATACGGCCCACCTGATGGTGAGTGGTTACCGTCGCCCATGGACTTCAGCAATGCTAGGGGCAGAGCCAAGCCGCTGCCTACCGCTTAATACTCTCCACAAGCCTCTTTTAAACTCTGCTCCAAGGGAGGAGCGATGATAAAAAGGAGATGAGGGGATCATCTCAAACAATTTCACGTAACTATCGTACTGTTAACGCTTTATTAATTTGTTAAATCAAGTATGTATTCACAAGTGAAGTATATAAGTGAATTACACAAGGCTACAGAGTACTGATAAGCAGATGAAGAGTACGATTCAATCTCTTTTTTTTAAAGGAAATTTGACACTAAAAAACTTGAGCGCAAAAAATTCGGTTCTGTTCTAAATATGATTCGTTTTAATTTTATTAAAGCTTATTTACGGCCATTTGTAACTCATCTTTTCAGCCTTATCAATTTAGTAAGATTGTCCAAATATATTTCAAATATTTTATAAAGATTATGGGAACGTAGCAATCGACCAAGACTTAGGTCGACTTTTTGGAAAAACCCGTTTTGTTCTATTTTTCCACAATTGTTTTTCTCACATACTAAACGGTTAATTTTGTTATATTGGTTATATTTAGTTATAATTTGGTTATAATTTTGCATTACTACACGTTCTAAGGCAGGAAAACGTTTGTAAAATTTCAGAATAAACATTCTCTATACTCGTAATGTAAACGAAACAAAAAGTACCATTCGACATCGCGGACAAAATTTCATTTATTCCGTTTCACCGAGGAAAGCACACGACAATTCCGCGTGAGGATAATATATCCGGGTCGTCCGGCGACCATAAGAAATCATCACGGTCGTGTAGATAAAGAAATAAAGACAGCTCTACACGCGTCCGTGCCGTGCAATCAGGGAAATTGAAAGGTCGGGTCGGGTGCGTCTTTCCGCTACATTGTCTTATCCGACCGTGCATCATTTCGGATCGAAACCGGACCGATAGTACGGGATAAGGAATAACCGCGGTCTCTGCCCGTGCGGTTATTTTAATAAATCCACCGTTTCCATTCGCCCGGGTAGGCCCGGATCTTTGTAAAGGATTCGCATCGGGATAAGTCGAAAACGGGCTTATTTCGGTTTCTGTTTTCCTTAAGTCGTCACTAGGGTTTTATATTTGTTGAACACACAAATAGAGACGACGTGATTTAAGTGAAATCATTGTACTAGTGAAGTAGTGAATTACATTAGCGGCGATGTACTTATTTTTGCACTTATTGGCTTCTTAAAATAAGGACTATGACATTTAAATGAATTATTTAGGAATCATAAAAATGGTAAAACATGACTCTGGAAATCTAGGAAACATTATACCCAAAAATGAATTATTCTTAATAGAGACGCTCTCTAATGTCAAGCATTTAAATTGGTTTATCAAACGTAAGCTACGATAGAATATTAACAAAAAATATAGTTAATAGATTACGTGTTGTAAATCACTTGAATCACGCCGCCGCTTACGACGAACGAACACAGACATCAACTATGCAAAGTTTCCGGGCGTGTGATATCACGGACATAATCAAGACGGGCCCTTAATAAACATATCAAGAAGAGGACGAAGCGTGTAAGACCCCCAAGTGTGGGGACAATCTCCGCCCCCCCACCTCCCCCCGAGGTGGTGACCCCTTAATGGGGGACATTATGAAATATGAGGGCACATTTCGGTCCGATACTGGGATTAAAGGGGGCCCCGCCGCTAATCTCTGTCTGACTTCTACAAAATTGCTCATTGCGTTCGACAAAAGAGCTACAAATTCGACACGGAACATTATAAGAGCGTTCCAAATTGAAAAAAGTTTAAGTCGCCGTTGAATAATCGATTTTAGTTTTAATTGCACTAATTAAACAGGAGTTTTTGGGTGGAATATTTTATGTTTTTAATAAAATAATTATCTACTGTTGTCTATTTGATTCGTTATCAATCTATTTGCCGCTTCAATGGCGTGAATACACAATACAATTCTGGTTAAATTCGGTTAATTAGATCCTCTCGTGTTGGCTATTACTGACCTTTGTTCCTTGTAATTAGGTTGCATTGTTTCGACTGGTTTTGGTCTATTAAGTGCAACAATAGTTTAGCTTGGGCTATTACATCCATATACGGAGCTGTCAAACCCTACCCATTTTGGTGTCTGATCTCTTATTTGACTTTGATCAGATCAGACCGAAGTTTTCCTGAAAATTTCATCGAAATCGGCCCGGCCATTTCTTATTCGGAATATAGATATAATCATCGACCTTTTTATACGTAGAGATAGAATTCAAATTAATACATTTTTCTTTTTATATGAACCGACAATAATGATGACATAGATAGATGAAAGAATAAATTAAACAATTCAGGTAATAATAAAATATCATCACAAAATAAACTAAAAGCAATCTTAATTTGAAGTTAAGCGTAAAATATTAATCGTAAAACGGTTTTAAATTATTTTATTCGTTCGAAAAACTTGTCGTGGTGAGAAACAATAGCAAATTATATTTTGACGGCAGCTTCAAATGTCATCAGCTTTCAAATTCAAATCATTCAATACGCGGCGCAAAGAAAACCTCAAACGAAATTATTTCACATAGAATCGATAAACTCACTCGAACAATAGTCTATTCAAATTTAAGTATGTGACGTGTGCGAGTTTCCGTCTCTAAGCTATTTTGTAGTCTACCAAGAGGATCATGGGAGTTGGGTGCAGTAATTTCTTGAGTAAGATTTTTGGAATAGTTCGCGAATTTTGTCCCGCCACCCTCATTGACGGGTCCAACGGTGACCGCACTGTTGTAGGCAAGAATTCAAAGAACTCGTGGAACGATCAATTTCCTTTAAGTCGGACAAAAGGGAAATTTAGGTGCAGCCGAGTGAATTTCGCGGGCTACGAATAATGTTTTCTAATAAATACCAGAGTATTTTACGTGAAAACTGTTCGGTTATTAACCCTTAGAGCGCGAGCTGTCGTTAGATCGACTCAAAAATTGGTACCTGCCTGGGATTCGAAAACCGGTGCAACGCTCAACATGAATGCATCGGGCGTTTTATCCGTTAGGCCACGACGACGACAAAACGACGACGACGTGTGATGCAATGCGATCGATACTGTCAAGTCTAAGTTCAAAATCAGTCATTAATGTTTCTGGTGAGGAGAGATAAAGCGTACTGTCATAGCGGACGGCTGAAGATGACTGCCACAATCCTGTATGACTTCGACCTCATGTCATGTGCTTATTCAGGTTCTAAATGCAAACGATGTCCATGTCAAAATTAACATTAGAAGAGCAGTGGTAGATGGCCTTAACTGGAATTCGTAATAATTTGTAATAATAGTAATTAAACCTGATATTTTCTTGACCGACTCTTATAAGGCGGATGCAAAACTTAACGCAATAGAAGAAGACGAAAAATAAAATGCAGCTAATATTTAACTTTAATAAATTTATTTTATCGAAATTATGAATAAGTTGTAAAGGCGGTTCACGTATTTTTTTTTTACTTAGATAACTGGACGATCTCACGGGCCACTTGGTGTTAACTGGTCACCGGAGCAAATTGACTTCAACAACGTAAGTGCCGTCAATTACCTTAAGACCCCAGTTTTATAGTAAAACGGCTAGCCCACCTTCCAGACATACAGGCGGGGCGGTGGTACCTATCCGTGCGGGAACACAAGACTTTCTTCTTCCTAGCGTTTTCCCGGCTAGTGTCAGGGTCCGAGTTCCCAATTAAGCTCCTCGACTTTGCCCTGTCTTCAGCATTCTTCTGTATAGGGTTATTCTTCTCGATATCCGCCTACCGCCTAGCACAAGACGCCCTACCACCAGGTTAAAGTTTCCGCGCAACCATGCTAGTGATACAACAATAGAATTTCGTTAATACCGGGGGCGCGTATGTACCCACTGACCGTACACAAGCCGGACGCGGGCGAACTTTGATCGATAGCCTCAGATTTATGATCGAGTTTCCCCGGTCTTAAGTAATTGACTGGCTCCATTAGGCCGTAGGGATGTTACAAAGAAACGAAATACTTTTTTTTTCTTCGCAATATCAGGGAAGTACTATATTAATGGGTTTCGGTATAAACGGTTATACAGTTTAATCGAAGCGTTGAGTTCATATCTCAAACGTCTAGCGGATTTCTTGTTGTCGTTTCGGGCAGTGGACTGTATGTTATATTAGGTCGTGCTTTTTACATATTTTGTATAATACTAAATATCGTTTAAGAGGTCAAATCGAATGTCGCAAAAATTAAAATATAATCGAACTGACAAAGCTTGTACTCAAACAAACGGACCGATTAAAATATGACGAGTTGGTAAATTTCTTAAAAAAATGTTTTCTACAAAGGCTTTGGAGAAATTTTTTGACGTAACTTCTGATGTGATGTGCAAAAATCAAAACAGCAAAACAAAAACAAAGAAAAGACAAATCAAATTACTGGTGGTAGGACCACTTGTGAATCCGCACGGGTAGGTACCACTACCCTGCCTATTTCTGCCGTGAAGCAGTAATGCGTTTCGATTTGAAGGGCGGGGCAGCCGTTGTAACTATATTAAGATCTTAGAACTTATATATCAAGGTAGGTGGCGCATTTACGTTGTAGATGTCTATGGGTTCCAGTTACCACTTAATACCAGGTGGGCTGTGAGTTCATCCACCCATCTAAGTAATAAAAAAAAAGCTGATCGATTTTCAACGTGATACTAAATATAAAATTTACCCTACGATAGAATCAGATATGTGAGCGTTACAAAAACACATCAGATCTGTGACATTAAGACACAGTATACCCGAGACACGCACTGAATCAACAATAAGGAACATCACACAGCGAGAGTACATGACGTGAACTGCAATAGATTTATTTACATTAAAATAAAACGTTCGCTTCTTCGAGCTTTTCCCAACGTGATACGTGAATTGAATCATTGAGTCGTGCGTGGTACCAGTCGTATTGTTATCGGTACCAACGATTTTATAAGTGATCTATTGACGTTATAGACAATAGAGTGTTATTTTGTGACATCTGCGTTTTTTTTTTTTTTGTAATTGTCTGTGTAATCGTCTGTGTTTTGGTACAATTAAAATCGATTTGAATGAAAAACACGTTCGAGTCGAGAGACTCTCCGTTTTATTGATTTGGACGACCTACAGCTGCGACGACAAAGCGTATAATATTCAAATGAAAAAACACGTGATTCCTTAAGAAACATAAACAACTAGTAAAGAATTTTTTTTTTTAAATGTTTTCCAACAAAGTTTACGGGCAGCCCTAAGGTTTCTGGGTTCCGCCAGGGCGGTTATTGTTCGGAATTCGGATTGTTACTTTGTACCGGGTTCCGAAGATTACTTGGGAATTAATTTAATTTCTGTTTAACTTCTGATACTAAACCGAAAGAGCGTAATTAACGTTTTTGACTATGTTGTCTGAGAGGTCAATTGCATTATAGGTGTGGCGACTCTTTTTTTGTAGTCCCCTGATTACTATTACTATTGCGACATACTACGGTTCATCAGTAGAAAGCAGCTTGGCTCTACCGTTGGCATTACTGATATCCATGAGTCCGGTCATCGTTCTCCTCGAACCGGACGAAGGGCTTGGCGAGTAAATTAACCCACAGACACAGCCCATTGAGTCTTGCCGGATCTTCTCAGTGGGTCGCATTTCCGATCCGGTGGTAGATTCTACTTGATGGATTACGCTGACAGCCTCTCAGCTTAGGTAGAAAAAAAAACGTCAGTCCACAGTGGAAGTTAAATAATATTCAGTCAGTTGGAGTAGCCTCAAGTATTACTCTCTTCCTAACGTTGTACTAATTAAGGGTGGATCTCAGCACCATTTAATACTCTTATTGCAGTCACGAAGCTATAAAGCTTTTCAGTTTGAACGCTGTGTAGGTGTAGTAAGCCTATTTCTCAAGGAGGTATTGCGGTATCTCATCCATCGGTTTATCTACCCACGATCATGGACTGGTTGCGATTCATGCAATTATTTAAACATCCCGCATTCGTCAATAGTTAGGAAGGCATCTGCAAATGTAGTATTGTAATGACAAACATTTATTGCTTAATAAATTATTCTAGTATTTTTTTTTGCTTCCCAAAGACTGTAATTTATTGCCGTTTCTGTTCAGAACGGTGTCATACAGCCTTTATGAATTCCACGTATTATTTGCTGAACCCGAAATTTCCCAATGTCCGGTTTTAGCGAAATACGTATTGTTAGTATCTAGTTTGTAATTTCCCACGGTGTAAGTTAATTTTATTAAAAAAATACCATGAGAAAAGTTTTGAATACAACTTAAATTTACTAAAATACATCTAATCAGTGAGTTTGACGTCAAACAATAAGACATCAAGGCTAGTCAATTGTTTCTCTGTATTCTATTTGGTCAGGTCAGGACATTTGTTTTAAAATAAGATCAATTATAAATTTCAATTTAATAGATCTTATTCATGAACGTGATCATTACAAAATCAAAGCAAGCAACAATATATTCTGGCTTGACGGATGCTCGGCCGTCATACAAGACAAATTGAGGCTTCGACCTCATGTCTCAAAGTGGGCGACCCGTAACCATACAAAGTACGTTCGTTCGTTCACTCGTGATCGCAACAAAAAATAAAAAAAAAGCAATGTACCTACTTTCTTCATAAATGTCATTACTAAAATTGAAAGCCTCATAAAAATCGATAGAACCGACAAGTGCTCATTCCGTGAAAGCGTTCCATAGTCCAGCAATAATAGTTCAAGATAGTCATACTCTCGGAAACTCAAAAATAACCTTTTATCAATTCTATCAATATCTAGAGGTCACTCGAGTCGGATTACTTGTTCGTGGAGCACTTCCTGTACCTCACTTACATTATGATATTTCTTCGAATTTAATTTATCCGATAGAATAAAGCCGAGTTCATCTCGAGAATCATAATTAGAAATAAAGAAAAGAAGACCTAGTACTGTGGCACGTGTTTTGGTTGTTGGTGAACGAAAGCTCTCTTGAAAATTACGGATAAATGTGGCCCAGTGGATTAATGCATGCCTTTATTTCTAGCACACAACTCTATTTCCCAGATCAAACGAAGCTCCAGTAAATTAGAATTAGAATAGAACACATATCTCTCAGGACTTGTACCTTTTTCTAGATACGGATACTCTATATCGTTTTCTTAATAACGCATTTGCAAAATTGGATCATGATTTGATTAGTAGTTAAGACGTAAAAGTGAAATAAAAAACACTCATTTTTTGCATTTACAATATTGCTATGTGTTTAAGTTATCTGCAAAGGGTGTATCGTGTTTTTTAATCTTTGCACAATTATGAGGATATCGATGATTTTCCTTTCCCCTCTTGTATCGACGGGTATACTGCATTCCCTATACCTATCTCACCGGGCATTGACAGAAACGACTATATGGTCGACTTTTAAATGGTGACCATCAAGTTTTACGATCTCGTGAGGCGAATTAAGGGTTTTGGACTGACTGATAAGGTGTTCGTCAAGCCGTGTTACAAGTGAAAAAATAATTGGCCACTCAAGGAAGGTTCGTCTTGGACTAAAATAAACAAAAGGAAGGCACACCAATGTGCGGTGACTTCCAACAACATTTTCCGTTCCTGTCTTCGTTTTTCATGCTCTAAATTTAGTTTAAAAAAAAATTACATAGCACCAAGCGATTACAGTATTTATCGATTGTGTTTTTTCAAGTTTAATAGTAATTATTTTATCATTAAGCAGGCCGAATGCAGGCAACATTGGAGGAAGCTGGTGCAAAAACTGGACCAAGGTGGTCACGACCCTCAGTAATAAGGAAGCGATGAAGAAGAAGAAGAAAATTTTACCATACGTCAACGCGTTGACAGTTGGTCTAATCAAAGAGCCGTGTAAGGTAATAAAATAAACAAGTATTATGATAACAATTTGCTCATTAATGTGAGCGAGCCTCAAGGAACCCCTCGTGGCTATTAGTTATTCACGAACCCAACTTTGCTTTCGGTTATTATTTATTTAAAGCTAAACTATAATTATTGTGGTCCTGGCTTTAGTTCGGTTCCTGTGGCTTCGCTTCTGTTTATTAATTAATTAGTTATTCCAATGTGACTGCTGTCCATTTTCGTGAGGGTTTCAATATTTGACGGCCGTCTGGTGTAGTGGTAAGTGACATGATCACTACACAAGGTGTCGCGGGTTCGAATCCCGCCAAGGGAAGATGTTTGTATGATAAACATAAAAAAATTATTTTCCAGGGTTATGGATGTATATTAAATATATGTATGTGTCTAATAAAAAATTTACATTTATTTCCGTTATCTGGTAACTGTAACACAAGTTCTTTACGAGCTTAGCACGGGACCAGTTAACGCGGCGTGATTGTTAGTAAATATTTATTTATTATTATTATTATTTATTAATATATTAGGGACTTTGCACTTCTGGAATTGTATTTTGAATTGAATTGTTACGTCTCGTTTTATTTGTAGATACATTTGTAGCTAAATGTCAGATTAGGGCAAGCGAGCGCGCAGTTTACCTAGTGTTAGGACGGTCTTTTTACGAGTAACCACAGTGCGTTTCCAGAGGTCTTTTTTTGCCACGTACCATCCGGCTATGGAATGAGCTCTCCTCCACGGTGTTTCCCGAGCGCTATGACATATCCTTCTTCAAACGAGGCTTGTGGAGAGTATTAAGCGGTAGACAGCGGCTTGGCTCTGCCCTTGACATTGCTGAAGTCCATTGGCGACGGTAACCACTCACCATCAGGTGGGCCGTGTGCTTGTCTGCCTACAAGGGCAATAAAAAAAAAAGAATAGAAGGCTGTATACATCAGAATATGGTATATAAATTTATTCACATGCCAAAATCTGGAAACTGGGTTTAAATTTCATATTATTTCTTATCAACAAGTCGATCACCCATCATCCAAACTGTTTACTTATTCATTATAATAAGCTTGTATTTTAACTGTGCTTAACTTTAAACCGAATGTGCTCATATAAGCTTACAAGATAATCTTTCCAATTAGTATAATATTAGAAGACAAGAATTTCTTTTCTTTTTCTTTATTGCTTAAATGGGTAGACGAGTCCAGGGCCCATCTTTTTTATATATATATTTTTTATTGCTTAGATGGGTGGACGAGCTCACAGCCCACCTGGAGTTAAGTGGTTACTGGAGCCCATAGACATTCACAACGTAAATGCGCCACCCACCTTGAGATATAAGTTTTAAGGTCTCAAGTATAATTACATCTGGGGTTAATTGGTTACTGGAGCCCGTAGACATCGACAATGTAAATATCGCCAGTTGTATAGTGCAACGACTGTTCCACTCTTCAAATCGAAACGCATTAATGCTTCACGGCAGAAATAGGCGGGGCGGTGGTACCTACCCGTGCGGACTCACAAGAGCTCCTACCACCAGTAATGTCGTTTGAATGCCTAATTACTTTGTTGTGCTCGCGGTTAGGACAACCGTTGTCATATAACGAGACATAATCTCTTATTAAAAATACGTAATTTCATGTCACAAACTGATACACCTTTCCAGTAGGCAGTTATTATTATTGGACTCCGAGTTCGTTCTAGAATGTAAAAAATTGAGCATTCAATGAATAAATCTGTTATGATTAAAATAAAAATTCGTTTCGCAATACAGCGTTCAGGGGACATTTAAAAAAAAATACTGGTATGAAAACGATAATAATCGAGATCATATCGGTACTACGCTTCGCAAACATAATCGCCCCGGGAGAGTTACCAATAATGACAGAATAACAATACGTATCGATAAATGTTTTTGTGCCATTATCGATTCATGATCGAATTTTGTTTGGAATGAAAATAATCAGCGTTCTTAACGGCAACGACAGAATACGCAAATGGCTATTTTTTACCAAAGGGTATTATTGTTCAATCTAGTTTTTTAATGTTGCTACTAGTAAATGTGATACTTTTTTGACCTTCCTTGCTTTTCACGGCTCCCAAATAATTAAAAGTACTGTTAAAATAATACTTTGCACGTTTTCGGTCACAAAACAACAAGAGAAATAAAATCGTCAATTGTTTACTATCATTCTTAAACATCGTAGGTAATCGATTACCAGTCGTCGTGGCCTAAAGGATAAGACGTCCGGTGCATTCGTATATAGCGATGCAACGGTGTTCGAATCCCGCAGGCGGGTACCAATTTTTCTAATGAAATACTTACTTAACAATTGTTCACGATTTACTTCCACGGTGAAGGAATAACATCGTGTAATAAAAATCAAACACGCAAAATTATAATTTGCGTAATTACTGATGGTAGGACCTCTTGTGAGTCCGCACGGGTATGTACCACCGCCCCGCCTATTTCTGCCGTGAAGCAGTAATGCGTTTCGGTTTGAAGGGTGGGGTCGTTGTAACTATACTGAGACCTTAGAACTTATATCTCAAGGTGTGTGGCGCATTTACGTTGTAGATGTCTATGGTTTCCAGTAACCACTTAACATCAGGTGGGCTGTGAGCTCGTCCGCACATCTAGGCAATAAAAAAAGGGTGCCTGTACTTAAGTACGCGCGTAAGAAGTTATACTTTATTTTTATTAAATTTATTTCTTTTTTTTTATTTAAATATTAATCATGTCTGGACTTATGGAATAGAACTGTGGGGTTCCGCTAGCAACTCCAATATCGAGATCTTACAAAGATTCCAGAACATTGCTCTTAGAACTATCTCAAACGCGCATTGGTTTGTAAGAAATAGTGAGATTCATGAATACTTAGAAATGCCGACTGTTCGAGAGGAAGTCAACAAGAACAGCAAGAGATATAAGGAAAGACTAAATGAGCACTCAAATGAATTGGCAAGGTGCCTGCTAGACACAACTGGAGATGTGAAACGTTTAAAAAAGATACTAAATTTACTGCTGTAATTGATGACATTTAATGTAATGTCATCCACAACTCGAACTTCTTGGAACACATCTGATTATGGCTATAGAGCCGATTGCAGATAAATATAGAGAAAAAAAAAAAAAAAAAAAATTAATCAATTTGAAAAAAAAATCGATTAAACAACATCCTCAGACACGCATATTGGACAACCCTTTTCTTGACATCGTATAAAATCGGTAATTCTCGGTACGGTTCGGAAAGTTCACCTGCGCTAAATTCAGACCCGCCAAGTTACGTCGGTCGTATTGTAATGAGCGATTTAGTGGGCAACTTCATTCTGTTAATTTTGTGTCACGGTGCGCGCGCATCGTAAAATTTCACTCTAATCAATTTTTCATAACGCGCCTATAGAAGTAAAACTTCAATAATAATTTGAATGCAGTCTGTAAATAATGTTTTACATATTGTTGTTTTCGACAAGAGAAATAAAAAGTAGCGTTTTAAAATCAAACATATAAAATTGTTACACGTTCTAATGCAATCTGGGTAGATATACACATGGGTTCATTGGAAGACTCGTTTATATGTAATTTGTATATAGGTCAAGAAAAAAAATAAAACCATGGAACAAAATGATTATTGCAAAAACCAAATATCCGATCTTTTGTGATGCGTGATTAACTGTTGCGCCAAAAACGATGTATTATAAAATAATACGTATTAATGGAATGGTTTATGACTGAGCTGAAACCATTGGAGTTTTAGAATAGAAGGCGTATACAACCCTAACATCTACATTATTCTACCGCGAACCATTTATATGCGTTTCGGATTGAAGTGCGACATAATCATTGTCCATGCCAACATTGTAAATAAGAAAGTGAGTTTCTATGATTGTTAGTTACCCTTTTACTTCTTAATCCAACGTTGTAGTCACTTTAAAAATTATGTACATGTTATCAATGGTATAAAAAAGAACATAAGACATTTATTACATCCAGGCATCAAAAATATGTTTTTGACGTGACAACGTCTTACAATTCGATGCAGCCGGCTGCACGCACGAAAAAACATGACTTATTGAGGCGTTCCATTTAAGACTTGAAGTGCAAGCGAGAGCGCGCAACGAGCGACAAAGAGGCACAATCGGCCTCTGCGTTCGGCAGCGTTCGACATCTGTCTCTTTCCTGCTTGAGTGAGCGATGCATCCGCGTGGACAGTGCTGCTATACAATAATACATTTACATGTTTTCGTAAAGTATGAAGTTCAGTGAAAAGTGAATGTAGTGTCAATTGTCATACGAGGGCGGCACTGAAAATTTCGGGAATTAACGAAGTGACACAACATTACTATTTAAAAATGTATTTATTGATTTTCGAAGTATTCTCCGCGAAATTTGACACATTTTTCCATACAATGGAACCGATCATTGAAGCAACCATTCCATTCGGAAGTTGGGGTCTCCAAAATGGCCGTTTTGTAGGCGTCCACAGCTTCTTCAGGTGATGAAAATCTCTGTCCACGCAATTTATTCTTTATTTTAGGGAAAGTATAGAAATCATTTGGGCTTAGGTCGGGGCTGTACGGCGGATGGTTTAATAGTTCTATGTTTTCTTGCTCTAAAAACTCTTTTGGCCACCATTTTTTTTGCAACACTCCGTGAACGAACAATTTTTGTTGGCTTTAACTCATTTTCGAACACCCAAACTCGTGACTGGTTTTTTGTTTCGGGTTCGTACGCGTATATCCAGGATTCGTCACCTGATACAATGTTGTATACAGTATTTGAGGATCCTGCGTGGAATCTTTCGAGAGTTCTGACGCACCAAGTAACGCGAGCCGCTTTTTGTTCTTCACAGAGCGAATGCGGTATCCATCGGGAAAACAACTTTTTTACACCTAATTGTTCATGCAAGATTATTTGTATTTGACTCATGCCAATGTCTAAAGTTGCCTGGATTTCGCGATATGTCACATGTCGATCTTCCTCAATCAGCTTACGCACAGCATCAACGTTTTCTTGGGTGACTGCAGTTTTTGGACGACCTTGACGGGGATCATCACTGAGCTTGACACGTCCACGTTGAAACTCAGCACATCCAGCGATAAATTGTGGTTTTGGATGGGGCTTCATCACCAAATGCAGAAATCATCCGGTCAACACACTATTTTTGTGTTAAACCACTTCTTCGAAAGTCATAATAAATCATCGCTCTTGAATTTTCTCGAGTCAATTCCATTTTCTCAACGACTAAACAAGTTTGACAAAACCTCGTGACAAGACCGAGAATATTTTTTTAAATAAATAAATGGTATTCGATTTTTAAAACCAAGGAGTTTTCAATTAAAAAGATTTTAATATGACAGGAACAGTGGAAATATTCCATTCCCGATACTTTTAGTGCAGCCTAGTACAAAATATCTATCAAACAAATAAAATAAAAATTTTCTTTTGAAAAATGAAACCATTCCATCAGTATTTTCTTATGACGTTGTCACGTTCAACTGTCGTCAGTAAACCGACTTTACAGACAACCGATTTTTTGTTTTAAATAAGGGCGCATGAAAGCCCTGATAAAAGCTAGAACTAGTTCAGATTTTAATTTTACTTCTTAGGGCCGATGATAGCGGTCACGTTTTATCTCTATAGTCTTCGGTAGCCACTTATTTCATAGTGAGTTTTTAGCGGCGCATATAAAATATTGTGACGTCAACACAATCGCGTGATGTTCAACCTGCCGCTATCGTCGAGTGAGAGTAGCGTTCGGAAATCAATCGACGGAGGAAAAACCCCTCGATAATATAATGGAATTGAATTATCGCTGAGATGAAGATGAGACGAGACGGGGACTCGAATAGGGCTGTCCGCTTATCGTTGTCCTTTGTAGGCTTGCCAATTTTGTATATACATAATGTATTATTTTATTCACATCAAAATAAAGTTTAGTCCAGTAAAACCATAGCACAAACCGAGTTACTCTATAAAGAGAAACAGCATTTAAAGCTATTGCTTCACCAGTTTTTATGTTTTTTATATTTCAATATTAACAAATGTTTTAATATTTCTAATGTTCCTTCTTCTAATGTTTCAATATTCAAATTATCATTTATGTCACCTGTATAACATATTATAACCTCTTTTAAGATTTAAGTCATAAATCATAATATAGAGGTTACATATAATTTGTTTCTTTGGTGGCAAACAAATTTTCGACAGAAACATTTCATTTGCGTATATAGGCCGATATTATTTATTTTGTATTACGTAGCCTGCTCAAAGAGATTACAGTACGTCTGGTATTAAGTCGGAACTCACTGATATCGAAACGCGGGAGCCGCTTTCCAACTTGATAATTAAGGATTATATCTCAATAATAATAGCGCAATAGCGCAATGCATATGACTAGGAGATGTATGGAAACGGTAGTGCAAGGTAGAGGGGGAAGAGGTCGACCGAAGAAGACGTGTATGTAGTGTGTGAATGACGATATGAGAGAGAGGAGTGAGTGTTGAGATGATGGCTGATAGAAGAGAATGGAAGAGAAAAATTTGTTGTGCTGACCCCACCTAGTGGGATAAGGTGGAGAAAAAGAAGGAGTAATAGCGCAAATATTTTTTTTAAAAAAAGTTTGATTTTAATTAAACATTATGTTTCCTTCGTCGTGGAAGTCAGTCGTGAGCATAAATTATCTACGTATTACTTACACTATACTTCATATACATATTATTATTATGTATACTTTAAGCCACAATAACTCACGACGATGAATTCACATTTACCTTGTCATTCACCCTGTATCTATCTATTTATAAATTTTACCGTTTTTCTATTCTAAGTGAGACTTATATTCAAGACCACAATAAATTCGCCTTCTTAAAGTATATTCATATGTATTAGTATAACAGATAAACTAATACATAATTCGAAAAGGAAAAAAAAAAAACATATTTTAAGTCTCGAAAACAAAAAAAATCGTTCGTTTTATCGGACATCCCTATTTTAATAGAAATGGTGGAGCTCTGTAATTCGATTGTATTCGGTAACAATCGGTAGTATCGAGAATGGGATGTTTGTTCGTCCCCCTTCTCTGTATATTTGTAATAAAGAAAATTGTTATTACCCAGCAACAGGCGGACACTATGAAGCGCATTCGATATAACGTAACCGAATGGTTTTTATTAAAAGTCCCGTTTTTCAAAGACCTATATATTAATGGTTTCATTTTAATAACACTGTGGGATTCAATCCCGATTTTATTAGTTAGATATTACAATTACGCTGAGCTTTTCTGGAAAATTTTCAGCAGGCCACTATTGCTTACAATATTGGAGTGTGGAATATAATTTTATTACACTGTATCTATATATTGTGATACAGTAACCATTTTTAAATTTGTAGGCTTATGTTTTAAGACACTAATCTATGTTAGTAAAAAGATTAGACTGTAGGTTAAAGTGGGTGCTAAATTTCTTATGGTTATCTGGAAGACTGCTCATTATATACATCTAAGTTTATGCACGAACGCACACAAACATGTAACACATTATATTTACATGATATGATGTAATATACAATAAAACATACCCTATACAATTATTGAATTTAAATATATCATATTTGTAGGTTTGAATTGCTACTTTACTCGAAACAGCAATACAGTTTGATTTTGTGCTTATTCTGTGTAAAATATACCTACAACTTATTATAAAATTCTTTGAATTCAAATTCTATCACAGCTTCATAAATTATTATAATAATTAAATTAAGAAAACTACTACGAGTATATCACATTATCAGCGCAAAAAAAAAAAATTACTTAGACAAAGAATGGCATTTTTAATAATTTTCATCAATATTAGAATTTCATAGTCGATGCTATAGTAAAAATCTCATGAACGACAATTGCTATTTTAAAATTGGAAATTTTCCACATTGTTCTTAATGCTACTAAAGTTGAAGCGGTAAGAATATATTTTCGATCGGTACATTTTCAGATGATTTACTTTCTTATTTACGAGTATGTACGATATCGATTATTGTCCGAGAACGTTACTAATCGTAGTTCTTCAAAATCAAAATAATCGATTCACAAAAAACGATTCACTATTAGAACAACACTAATACCACACGCACAACAAAGTAGGGTTGACAAAAAAAAACAAAAAAAAGAAAATAATCAAAAACAACAACATTAAACGCACTTACCCCTGTCAATGTTTTGATATTGTGCAAAGCGTCCTGGGCTTTCAACGCGGCCTTTCGTGTGAAAAACGTCACAAAACAGCACCCTGGAACAAAAGCGGACGCTAACGTATGAGACGTTTACACGACGAACAACGGAGGAAACTCTAATGAGGTTAATAAATAATGTGATACGTTGACAAAAAAATGTTATCCAAAATGATGATGCTTCAAAAAAAAACGATCACTGAAAATGATCACATAATGATATTGAAAAAAAAAATACTGATATTTTACTTTAATAAAATACGACAATTTTTTTTCGAGTACTTATTAATATTTATCATTGATTTTTTTTATACAATTCAATTCAACTATTATTTATATCTTGCACTAGAATCATTTTTAACTTGAATGAGTGAAAAAGAAAGTTTTTTTTTATCAGAACTCCTTAAGGAGTTCTGATGTTAAATGAATAACTCTATTGAATTGTATCAGAAATGTAATTTTTTTTTTATGTATCTTCATAAAAATTAAATAAGCATAATTCGTTCATCAATGCATCACATGTTCACATAAAACATTAAAGTCTAATACAAACTAAAGCACATTTTACGAGACACATTTACATAAATCTACTAGAATAGGTTTATTGGTACGTATTTTTGGCACAGATTAAAGTTGCAGGCTTAAATCGTCTATTTGATGTAAAAGTGTAAAAGGGTCATACTGACGTGGTTAACCATATTAGGATAACACGGATGACCATATTCTGAATTCTGAAGATATCCAGTACTATCGATATATGATAGGTGGAATGAAAGAAGTTTTAAAGGTCCCATAAACTGAGTTTACTGATGGTAGGACCTCTTGTGAGTCCGCGCGGGTAGGTACCACCGCCCTGCTTATTTCCGCCGTGAAGCAGTAATGCGTTTCGGTTTGAAGGGTGGGGCAGCCGTTATAACTATACTTGAGACCTTAGCACTTATATCTCAAGGTGGGTGGCGCATTTACGTTATAGATGTCTATGGGCTCCAGTAACCACTTAACACCAGGTGAGCTGTGAGCTCGTCCACCCAGTTAAGCAATAAAAAAAGAAAAAAAAATTGTTCACCGAAAGCACGCATGAACAATTGACTTGGGTTCCATTGTCCATTCAATTGTCTCGAACGGAGTCCGCGATGAACATTTCGTCACCGACTAGTAACGTCAGGCTACCAATTCGTAATTAACAGGTGGTTTAATTAACCGAACACTCCTCGGTGTACTGAAAAGCGGTTAACTTGATTTAAGAGCTCGGAGATAGTTTAGAAATTTAGAGAGAGAGAGAGAACGATTTATGTTAATTCGAAATGAGCTGCCGTGTGTCCCGGGCGTAAGATCGAAGTGAGAGGAGGAAAACACGAGAGCTTGTTCTTTGAAGACAATTATAGAGTTTGTGGATTATTGTATGCCTCGATCCATGTGTGGTTAATCTGTCGCAGGAGCGCATAGATATAGCGATGCGAATGTGACCCACAGATCTTGAGACGCGGATACTCAATTGTGTTGCACAACAGCTGTCTCATCATTTGGACTGATGGTGAGGCAACCTGTGAGCCCGCATGGGTAGGTACCACCACCCTGTTTATTTCTGCCGCGAAGCAGGAAGCGTTTGGGTTTGAAGGGCTAGGCAGCCGTTGTAACTATACCTTGAGAACCTTAAGAATATAATTTAAAGATATTTTTTTTATTGCTTAGATGGGTGTACGAGCTCACAGCCTGCGGGTGTGAAATGGTTACTGGAGCACATAGACATCTACGACGTAAATGCCGCCACCCACCTTGAGATATGAGTTCTAAGGTCTCAGTATAGTTACAACGGCTGCCCCACCCTTCAAACCGAAACGCATTACTGCTTCAACGCAGAAATAGGCAGGGTGGTGGTACCTACAAGTGCAGACTCACAAGAGGTCCTACCACCAGTAAACCGGAAAAAAATACCGGAACACATTACAGCCCCCTAAGCAGTAATCAGTCACACCGCACTGTCGTTGCGTTTCTCTGTATGTCATAAGTAAAAACGTATATAACTTGTAGTTGTGTTAGCGGTAGGCAGCGGCTTGGCTCTGCCCCTGGCATTGCTGAAGTCCATGGGCGACGGTAACCACTCACCATCAGGTGGGCCATATGCTCGTCTGCCTACAAAGGCAATAAAAAAAAATCAAAACGTGCAATTTTCATATTGTTATAGAATCTTAAAGTCGACATGATTTGAACGTTAAGACAGTACAAAAACAACGATTTATATCACATAAGGCAATAATTTTAACAAACAAACAAACAATAAGATGAATATAACGTTACTTCAATCACATAGGAGTTTTATCTGTTTCTTATAATCAATAAATGATGTATTTTGTTCTATTTTTGTAAGCTCACGTTCCTATTAGTATAACTACTATAGTTTAATGGTGGTAGGACCACTTGTGAGTCCGCGCGGATAGGTACCACCCTGCCTATTTCTGCCGTGAAGCAGTAATGCGTTTCGGTTCGAAGGGTGGGGCAGCTGTTGTAACTATACTTGAGACTTTAGAACTTGTATCTCAAGGTGGGTGGCGCATTAACGTTGTAGATGTCTATGGGCTCCAGTAACCACTTAACACCAAGTGGGCTGTGAGCTCGTCCACCAATCTAAGCAATAAAAAAAATTTATATGGATCCGTAATAAGAGCACATGTCAGCCTCGCGGTCGGGATAGGAATGATGATGTTACCCACCCGTGCGGGCTTGTGTTATGTCCTACCACTAGTAAAAACAAATATTTAAAAAAAAATCGAATATCATTTTTATGACTGTTGTAGACACAATCAAAGACACATTTTTATGACTGTGCCCCGTAGTAGAGACACTGATAATGTAGACAAATCTGCTTTCGACTACAAGAAAACCTAAGCTGAAAGATAGTTTGAGATATCATTAAAGATATTCATAGAAATATCAGATTGACGCTACAATTCGCGGCGTTAGGCTGTACTGACGATGAAGTCGTCGTGGTCTATTAGATAAGACGCCCGGTACATTCGTATGGATCGATGTCGCTGTGCCGGTGTTCTAATCTCACAGGCAGGTACAATTTTTTCTAATTTATTTTTTACTTATTATACTTCTACTGATTAGCGTCCGGTCCTATTTCAGTCACGCAGGAATTTGAATCCAAGTGCTGCTAAAATTTCGACTTTATGCTCGTAAGAAGAGAGTGTTTAAAAAAATGATTGTAATCAAACTAGTATGCATTTAAAATCAAACGCTTCAACAGCCTCGATACCAACATCGTTACAAAACTTTTATAAGTAACTTGAGATTTTATTGTTGTTGTCTGTTAACTAGAAAATTCTCGTGAAGTCATTATTTACTGTGAAACTTTAATGCAAAAGGCGTCATAAAACACGAGACAGAAGGTAATGGTACCCGATCTCCACTCCCTTCCTACTACGTGTATATTGTTGACGGAACATCGCGATTCAAGCAAGACGATTCGTGGGTGCGTGCTTTTTATATTAAAACGAATTTAAAAAAATTGATATATTAGAATAATTCGTAAATTCACCTGACGAATTACATAAGTAAATAAAAAATAAAGGCAAAATAGCTAGTAAATTAGCAACTCATAAAACTCAAATCCCATCATTATTTGTTTGTTACTCATAAAAAATTATTGCGATTGTTTGTCATGCATAAGCAGATAATGCTAAAAATTCTATTTCTAAAAAATACTAATCTATACATATAAATAAAATTGGAGTGTCTGTTTGTAATATTGAAATAACCGCTTTTTACTACATGCATATGAATATACCTATATATATTATACAATACATACACAAGAATAACATTTTTTACAATATTTGTCTGTCTGTCTGTTTGTTCTGGCTAATCTCTGGAACGGCTGGATCGATTTTGACAGGACTTTCACTGATAGGTAGCTGATGATATAAGGAGTAACTTACTTTTTATATACTAATTAATTAATTTATACACTAATAATCGCGGGTAGCATCGCGGGACTCAGCTAGTACATACTAAATATAATACTAAAAATACTATGCTATTCTATTCACAGGAAGCGTGAGACCGACCTTTGCTGACTCCGGTGATCTTATCTCGGAGCACGTTGATCTGGTGGACTCTACCAAACTCCTCAAACATCTGCCTGAGGTCATTCTCGTCCATGTGTCTTGGTACCTGACCGACGAACATCTGTAACGTCCAAAAATGAAAAGGTTACTTTACTGACTTTCACTAAAATTGAAGATATAGACGGAATAAGAGTTTTTTTTTTGGAACGAAGTTCTTGATGAGACAGTGCGAAGGGGTACCATAAGCGGGAAAAAACTTCCGTAACGTAAGATTTTTATTATTTATGTATAGTCTGTATGATGGCTATACAGTGTCTAATGTATAGTCTACGTGATGACGGTTATTATTATTATTCATATAAATAGCTGTTTCTTTGTATATTATTAATATTATATATTTTTTATAAATCATTGTGAATAAAGTAAAGTTGATAACTTTGTAAAGTAGTTTTTTTTTATCAATACAAAAATAAAAATAAAAATATATACCCGAATAATTATTTTCTTTATACCTCAAATAGAACTTAAAATTGATATTTTTATTATAAGGAACTTCGTTCCTATCCGGTGTCCCACGACACCGCACAGCTTTTTCTTTTTTCCCCTAACTAAGCTGATAGCCTTGAGAGGCTATTTCAGCTTCTCCTTGACGTGTAGGTGAGCTCACGGGGCTCTAACCGGAAGTGTTGCTAGCACTGGCCCTAGCAAGAGCAGTGCTTCACAGAATCTACCACCGGATCGGAAACGCGACCCACTGAGAAGATCCGGCGAGAAACTCAGTGGGCTGTGTCTGTAGGTCGTTTGTTTAGCGTCGGATTACATACATGTATTGCGTGTAGTTTTCCTGGAACCTCGTCTGTGAGAGTTGTTAGAACTCGTGGAAGGACGTATCATGCACGTGTCGCTAACATTCCCTTGCTTATTCCGGGAAGCATTTATACGTCGCGAATCCCAGGTAAGCAGTACAGTTCCGCAATCAAGACATAGGTTTTGTGTTCACCAGGTGAGTAATGAGCAGTGATGAGCATTTATTTAATGATGTACTGATAAATTATTATTTATTTAATGATTATATTATTATGAGCTCCATTTATGCGGATAGTTAAAAACATGTATTGTAATTTTAAAAATGATGACCACTTTCTTAATGTATTTATTATATATTAAAATTCACGTATGTAGTAAATATATATACATAGGTACCAATGAGAAGTGCAAAATAGTGAAATTATCATATTTATTTAACAACTCATGTTTTGTAAAAAATCGTCGGAGTTATTTTTCCCGTAACGCGTTTTTGCAGCTATGGCAAATGTGATTTTTATATTTAGAATAGATATCGCATTTTTTTTAATTATACATTTTCTATTTATTTGCGTACATAACCATGGAAAACGTAAAAAAAAGAATATGCAAAAACTCAAAAATCCTAAGAAAAAAACTTGAACATCAATCGTTTTACCATTTTTAATTATGACAAATTCAAAATGAAATTAAAGGTTCTAAGTAAAAAAAACATAAACAAGAATAACAATCGCATTTCATTAATAATTAAAGGAACACAAAATTTAAAATACGTATGTACGAAAATTTAATCGCGTGAACCGTGTAGGCCCCCGATATGTACAGACAGAGCGCACGCTGAAAATTTTCGGCTCACGTAATTTACGAGCGACAATAACAAAATTCAGATAGCAGCAAGGCGGATACAATAAAATAAAATTAATGAACTTTAAATTAACAGAGGCCTCGCTAATATATATTACGGTTGACAAGCGTATTGCAGCAGCATAAAAGCAATCAGGGGACGGTAATTGGACGGGGTCGCGTGACGGCAAACTGTTACGATTTAGGCTCGTTACATTCACGACGGTTTCTGGGAACGAACTAAAGTTAAAGTGCTTCGGAGTTCGATCGTAAGACAATAAAAAAATTGCGAGATTGATTACGGATATTGCGGTAATGAATGATCTGTTTTTCTTTTGCTATATAACTTTTTTTTCTTTTTTTTTCTTGCTTAGATGATTGGACGAGCTCACAGCCCACCTGGTGTTAAGTGGTTACTGGAGCTCATAGACATCCACAACGTAAATGTGCCACCCACCTTGAGATATAAGTTCTAAGGTCTCATGTATAGTTACAACGGCTGCCCCACCCTTCAAACCGAAACGCATTACTGTTTCACGGCAGAAATAGGCAGGGTGGTGGTACCCACCCGCGCGGACTCACAAGAGGTCCTACCACCAACAAACTAAAAAAACACCAATTTCGGTGAGTTAAGTTAACAAATAAGACTACTCTGATGCCAATGCTTAGTTGTTATACCTAAAACACGATTTCTTACGGTGTTTCCTGAGCGCTACGACATGTCCTTCTTCTAACGAGGCTTGTGGAGAGTACTTAACGGTAGCCAAGCCACTGGCTGTGCTCCTAGCATTGCTGACGTCCATGGGTGACTCTAACCACACACCATAAGATGGGTCGTATGCTCGTCTACCTACAAGGATTTTTTTTTTTTGTAAATGCAATTTATTTGTTTATGACCAAAAAATAACATCATACCATTCGACCAGATATTACTTGAAATTAATCAATTTTACGTTCTAGATAAATCAATAGCCTTTAGGTATACAATTTCAGGAAACATACCTGTACCAACATCGTTTGTAAGGGATTTAATATTCGTAAAAACATGTTCTTTCACGCTTAACATTATCTTTCAAAGTCCACGAATATTTTACGTAAAATTTTGGGTTGGATTTTATAACGTGTCAACAAAGAACGAGATAATTTTTATGGTCCAGTTAGTATTATATGCGTAAGACCTAAAGCAACAAGGCCACTTCTAACTAAAACTACTATTATCTCCATTTTTTATTTTGTAGTACATTCAAAGATTAAATTGGCATTTTTGGTAGGATACTTTTTGGTACCAGACACCCAGTGTCTTTGTTTGACACAGGATTATTCTGGCTTGGGAGTCTAGGCAGAACGATTTTTTACGTACACTGTATCTGCTATAAAATTGCATTATGTAATCATACTATAAAATAGATGTATTTTAATGCTGTGCCTAATTCATCTGGTAGTATCGGTCATCATTCTTGTCGAACCCGTCGCTTGCGAGAAAGGGCTCGACGAGTAAATTAACCCACAGACACAGCCCATTGAGTTTTTCGCCGGATCTTTTCAGTGGGTCGCGTTTCCGATCCGGTGGTAGATTCTGCGAAGCACGGCTCTTGCTAGGGTTCATGTTAGTAACGTCGTCAGGTTCGAGCCCCGTGAACTCACCTACTAGTTAAGGTTATGCTGTAATAGCCACTCAAGGCTATCAACATAGATCGGAAAAATAAATCTGGTAGGATAATGGCAAGAAGGAAAGCATTGCGACTTTTTAAACATTAACGTTTCCGTGTTGTATGTAGGGAGCCTAACACCTCCCGCGTGGCGCGGTGCGAAGTGTCGCTGCAACCGCGTCGCGATCCGTAGACGGGAAACCTTTTTAATTGCCTTCATAAATTTTAACCCTGTATTCTGTACTCGTGTCTTTACGCTGTTACGGAGGCAGATACGTCTCAATTAAACGATGGTTGCGGCTTAAATGTGTTCGCTTCGTATTGACTTTTATTATGTATTAGATTTAATGGGTCGACAATTTTTTAGACAAAGTTTTGCTGCTATTTTGAACCATATAAAGTGTTGAGCGACTGAATGAAGATTGACCGACTGAGTGGCAGTAGTTAGCGCAACTGAGCGGTGGACGGAGGACTCGATTCCCAGATCGGGCAAGCATTTTTGCGGTGAACAAATTTCTTAGCTCTTTCTCTGAATGTTTAATATCTATAGATGATCTATCTATAGATGATCCATCTATAGCTGATGATCTATAGATTATATGGATACATCTATAGATGTATTTATTTAAACTTTTCTATATAACATTCGCTGTTTATTTTAACTATCGTCAACATCTCATGTTGCATTAAGTGACCATTGCTATCTTGTCCTTCGAATCGGAGCTTACCGATTCGGGATGGAAGTGCGCGAATGACGGTAGCTATTCGGCTATGTAAACCAATAAATTCTGCTGGTTCGATTTTCATTACACAATTCATTCCTTGAATGTGAAAATCGATAACCAATCGATAGCCGTCGTTTACTATATGTTAACGTTTGGTTTTTGGTATTAATATACTAGGTTTGATGATATGTTAACATCCTTGGGCCCGCTTTCTGCTCCAAGCATCTGAAGACCGTCAAATCCCACATACTCCGAGTGCCCCCTAAGCGCGGACACTTGGTATGAGGTTCGGCCCCCCGCCCGAATAACAAAGGTTAGACAACAAGTTGGCGTCTATGGAGTACTAATTTTATTGTCAAGTTAAAAAATCACCAACTACTAAAACGTAATTTTTGGCACTGACGCGTGAAAAGGCGTGAACCAAGACTTCTTCTCGGTAATGTTCGGATCGCGTTCCGATTATCGTTATCATCATACCCATGTAGGTCATGTATGCGGGTCATTGACATAATATTACACAGGTAGGGCCGTTAGGTACTTATTGACTCCAGCGGGCGAGGGTTTGCGGTAAACAGACCGTAGCTAACTATTACACTGAAATTCGTGTCTTGTTGTTTGATTACTGCGTTGCGAATGATTAACTTTAATGTGATTGTCCCGAGATCTCTTAGGTCAATTTATAGGTATAATTTCCTGAACCCTTCATTTCGTAAAAATTAAAATACTATTATTATATGTAAGATCTAACATGGTCATGGATGTAAATAACGTCCACCACTCGAATTTCATTAGTCTTATTTAAGCTGTTTTTTTTCTCCTACAGGCGGATAGACGAAAATCACCTCCCATCTGGTATTAAGTGACTTCTGATTGAAATTACAAAGAAAATACCTCCACCCACCTTTTAATTTTATTCTATTAAGGGTCCGTTCACACAAACCGGCTTGGAGAGGAGAGCAGATTTTTATCACGTTGGAAACAGTTTTGAGTAATTGTAGTAAAGTTTATTTTTGCATGTGCACTTTTTTTCTTATTATGAATGCTTGAACGCGCTGCGTGTGAAATAATAAGAGGAGCCTACCAGCTCCGATTGCGTGCTCTTTCTTGATCGCATAGGTGATTGGCTATTTGATTGGATGCTTTGCGAGCCGGTCTGTGTGAACGGACCCTAAGTCAGTTCTACAAATCCGAGCGCCTGATTATTTTGTGGCACTAACGGACGGAATGGTAGTCCACACCAGGTAGACTTATAGACCGCCCAACAACGAATAAAGGATTTCCATGAGGATACATACATATGTATATGTACGTGTATATGTGTATGTATATATATCTATGTATTTCTCTGGATTGGTACACCGCGCGTAATTCGTTTCCAAATGATTATTTTCCACCTGATGGTTGTCCGCAAGAGATCGCTCTTAGCGATAAGACCGCCAATTGTACTTTTTTTGTATTTAATGATCGCATTGTTTATTATTTTTTTGATGTACAATAAAGAATACTCTCTCTCTCTCTCTCTCTTTCTCTCTCTCTAAATCTTAACGGCCTTGGCATTTTCAATGACTATAAGCGTCGACAATCATCCTTAAATCGTCATCTGTAATAAATGGCAGTGAAAAAGAACATAAAATAATAATGGAGTAATATATACCTTGATGTAGTCAGGATCTGGCATTTCAGATTTGTCCTCATTGTTGTTGTTGTTATTGTTAATGCTGGTCGTGTTGTTGTTATTGTTGTTGTTTATATTCATATTCATCCCACTGTAACAAACAAAAAAATATAAAATTACGACTTACTCGTTTAATATTAACATTGTTTAGAACCACTTTTTTCTTTTATTATTAAGTACTATCGTTCTCAATTGCCGATTCCTTTCCCAAGATAGTTATTATTATAGTTGTGCAAGAGAGATTGCACTAAGCGATAAGGCTACTCATTATTATACACATTTACATTATTTTATGTTTCGTATGTGTCATTTGAGTGTTCCAAATTCTATTCAAGCAGGGCTCTGAAACTGCTATACTTTACGACAAATATTTTTTCTGTATGGAAACTAGCGACATCTTGTAGTGGATGCCCCTAAACTTTCATGTTGTTAAAGTTAAGGCATTTAATTATTGTATAACTAAACACAGAAAATAAAAGAATAATAAATCGTACATACAAGTCTTTATTTGTTATAGACAAATTGATTAAAATTTACCAATTTGTAGTTTCTGAAAATTTACAAATTCGTTCATTAAAAATAAAATATAGGATAGGTAATAATAATATGTTACTGCCATCTACAGGAGCAATGAGAAACTAATCGAAGCGAAGCCATCTAGTGGCCGACGCCCGTAAACACTTTTGTTGATTGTTTGAGTTGCTTATCTATAATTTATGTGTATTAACTATGTATTCAACAAATAATTGTTGTATTCTTTCGTATTCATAATATTCATTTGTCTTCTACAAAATAGAGTATCAACGCTATGGTAATCCGACAACATTAAGGCTTTGTCCATCTTTACTGGTGGTAGGACCTCTTGTGAGTCCGCGCGGGTAGGTACCACCACTCTATTTCTGCCGTGAAGCAGTAAAGCGTTTCGACTTGAAGAGTGGGGCAGCCGTTGTAACTATATTTGAGACCTTAGAACTTTTTTTTTCTTTTTATAACAGCGAGAGGCAAACGAGCAAGACGGGTCACCTGATGATGATGATCAACCTTATATCTCAAGGTAGGTGGCGTATTTACATTGTACATTGTAGATGTCTATGGGCACCAGTAACCACTTAACATCAGGTGGGCTGTGAGCTCGTCCACCCATTTAAGCAATAAAAAAAATATATAAAAAATCTCGAAATATAAGTAATCTCGCAAACAAACGCATCCGTCAATACTCGTAATATATGTTTTATTATTTAATAGCATAATTTACATAATGTGTTATTTGAATTAAAATACAGTTTCTTTATTCCAATTATTATCAAATGACTTGTAGATTAGGTCTTGTGTTCGATTGTTTTGTTTTTGACTGTTTGTCGGCGTTATATGTTTGTTTGAATGTTTGTTTGTTCGTGTTTTACGAGTATGCGTTCGCGTGCCATTTGTAATTGTATCCGAACTTAACATGCGTGTCCTAAGAAGCGTTTCAACAAATGTTTTTATTCTGTAAAATATAATCATAAGAATAAGAGCGACTTATTAAAGAAAAAAGAAAATACAGAAGAAATTATGTATCATTTTGTACATAGCTTTAGCGCGGTCTGTATGACATATTGTAACGATTATTGGAGCAATTGAAAGTTAGTTATACAGTTTTTCTTGCTTGGTTCACAAATCTGACAAATGTATTAAAAATTGAGGTCCCTTGAGTTAATTCTTTTGGTCTCACGTCAAGCGTGTTTGCAATCTTCGTGACACAAGCGAAAATTGCAGTTTGGAGTCATTGAACGTTAACAATCACTATTGATGTGAGCGAATTTACGTCGAAGTTACTTAGCGTATCAAGGCCGCGATAGGTATATGACAGAACTGTGTGATTGTTGAAGAAATTATCATAGGTCTTATGTTTGTACAATATGTATAGGTATAACTTAACTTTTAAATTTTTTATCTTATGTGAGCACGTTTTTTCCTCTCTACGTTCCGAAGTTGCTCATCTGATTGTGATGAAACTTGGTATCGCTGTTGCTGGCGCTACTGGCATGATTTCTCTCATAGGACCATTAATGAACAACGCGTGTCGCGCGAGTAGTTTAAAAAAATCTCGAGCGCAACTTTCACTACTTATTTCATTAAAATCTTCGTAGTCTTACATAGACCATGTATATAAAGGACCAGTGATCGGATGGAAGTATCAAAAAATCAAAAAATAATACTAATCCCTTTTCGTATAATAAAAAAGCGACCGGGAAAAAATGGCACGGGAAAAATGATGAAAACGCGCTCGCATTGGGCAAGGCTCGCGTTTCTGAATTATTTTTGAATTCTTATCATGCTCTGCCTTCAGGAATCCACGGAATCTACGTAAGCTCAGAGCTCGTAATACGAAATACGAACTTTACTCCTACTGTGTGGGTATGTGCTTTTGATAATATTCTTTCCTGCCCAGCAAGGATATTGTGGTAATTACATAGAATGAACTAGCAAGATGTTACTGTTAAAAGTGGTAGGCTTAGGTTTTACTGGTGGTAGGACCTCTTGTGAGTCCGCACGGGTAGGTACCACCACCCCGCCTATTTCTACTGTGAAGCAGTAATGCGTTTCGGTTTGAAGGGTGGGGTAGCCGTTGTAACTATACTGAGACCTTAGAACTTATATCTCAAGGTGGGTGGCGCATTTATGTTGTAGATGTCTGTGGGCTCCTGTAACCACGTAACACCAGGTCGGCTGTGAGCTCGTCCAACCATCAAAGCAATAAAAAAAAAGGTGTTTATGAGCTCCGGTAACTTAACCACAGGTGGGCCGTGAACTCGTCGACCCATTCTAACAATAAAAAAAATGCCGAAGACCAGGCAAAGCGGAGGAGCTTGAGCAGGAAAGCGGATCCTGGCATTAGACCGGAAAAACGGTAGGAAGAAGAACAAGAAACTAGCAGTAAACTAGCAGTAAGGAATACTAACTCTAAAGGCGACTGTTTAATTAGCTTTAATCACTGCAGTCGAGCAAACTACCTCACGGTTCACCTGGTGTTAAGTGATCGCCGATGTCCGTAGTAGACCTGAGATCAAAGTCATGCGTAACGCCTGTTATATATACCCTTTGAAACGCATGACTGTTTTGATGTAGAAATAGAAGTCATGCCATATATCTCATCGTGCGAGCTCGCAATCCCAACTACTTCAAACTATCCATTTAGGTCAAAATAATATAAACACAAATTCACAGAAAACAATTTCTATATCATAAAACCAACATTAGTATTAATAATAATATAGACTTAGTTTAAAATAAAAAGAAAGGAAAGAATAAACGAAAATAATTTACAAAAACAATTACTGCTCAAAAGAAAAAAAAAACATGCGCATAACCTAAAAACTAAAAAAACGAAACTCATTAATGATTAATCGACATCCCGTACACTACTAATAAAATAAATATTAAAAAAACAAAACAATACTACTAATAACGAAACTTGAAACAAAATATTTAAGCAATGGTAAAAAACAAAAACAAAAAAAGAACAGACAAACAAAAAAAAAACAAATCCGCTATGTATTGTTAAAATGTAAAAATACCTCACGATTCTAGAATATCCAAAGTTCCACGGGCCGTATTGCGTGCACTTGTTTGCCATCGTGTTATCACTGATAAGGGAATACATAGCGCGATTACAGGCCTTTATCTCTTATCAAAGTCGATCAACAAACGCTGGCAACGTACGTAATAAAGGATGGTGTTAGGCACAATATTATGTCGGCGCACTTATCCATGTGGAGGTAACTAGAAAACTAATTTCGATTCTACCCTTTGCAACAGTTACATTTAAAGATTGTGCAGTGTGTTATGACGACTGATTAATTGAAAACTACGCTATGACACAACATGACCGAGAAACAAAATCTTGTGTTATATTTAAAGTTTTCAAGTCAATTATCATTTGTATTTAATTCTCGGGTGAATTGATTTTTGGTTTATCATTATACATTCATTTAATTTTCATAGATCGAGATCATTCGTTTCACGGTTCCTTTGAAATGCTTGAAAGTGAACAATGGTACTTTTTGTTGTCATTAAAGTCGAGATTCAAATTTACATTAGCGGTTTAAAATCGCGTTTCCTATTTACGTAGGTATACTGTGTTCCATATTTCAATTGTTTACAGTTTACGTGGTCACCGAACGTAACTGAAGGCAAATTAGCTTACGGGCCAGATTATCGTGTTTACAGTCACACGCCGCCCGGTCACCGTTCTCGTCGAACCCGTCGCTTGCGACGAAGGCCTCGGACGAGTAAATTAACCAACAGACAGAGCCCACTGAGTTTCTCGCCGGATCTTCTCAGTGGGTCGCGTTTCCGATCCGGTGGTAGATTCTGCGAAGCACGGCTTTTGTTAGGGTTCGTGTTAGCAACGTCGTCAGATTTGAGCCCCGTGAGCTCACTTAGTAGTTAAGGTTAAGCTGAAATAGCCTCTCAAGGCTATCAACTTAGGTAGGAAAAAAAATAATGCCGCCGTAGGCAGTGCAAAACAGAGAGACTTCACAATTTACTCTGAAACTTTTGACATTAACATCATTATTTGACAAATAATGAAATAGAAAAATCTAGTTTCTGTTATACAGTTCTAAACATAGTATTTAGGGTATTAGGGCCTACTTTAGATTGGATTTGAAGAAGGCGACTACGCACCTTGAGACTTGGATAGAGATATCAAAGATGAGATATCAAAGTCACAATTGTTTTTATTAATATAACCATCCCACCCTTTAACACGTTCACTGCATTATGCGGTTTAAAAAGCCCTATGCTATGATCTCTGATGCAGCAGACATATCCATGTTCGCTCGGTACGGGAGGCTATCTATACGGGGGATATCCAGCTTTTTATGGGTGTATGTGGGACCTTTGTGAGTCTTATCAAGTCTCATACGCACTACAAAGAAGCCCAATCTTGCCTCGAAAAGACCTCATACGCACTGGCTAATAGTCTTTCAAAAATGATCCCACAGTCAATGTCTTAAGCATGAACGCGTGACTGCTTCGCAGAAAAAATAGTTAAGAAATATGAGCCCTTGTGGGCAAAGGAGCATACGGCCCATCTGATGGTGGCTTGGTACCGTTGCTCAAGGACAACAACAATGCCAGGGAACACAACCTAGCCGCTACCTACCATAAACTTGGTACCTGGTATTTAGGTACTTCGTTTTTTTATTTTATTTTTTATTGCATGTATGGGTGGACAAGCTCACAGCCTACCTGGTGCTAAGTGGTTACCGAAGCCCATAAACATCTATAACGTAAATGCCGCCATCCACCTTGAGATATGAGTTCTAAGGTCCCAGTATAGTGATTTGTAGTTATCTCAGTATACTTTGTACACCAAGTACCAGGTAAAAGCTTAGTATGAAATCTAAATAATATTAGGCGTTTCTTAAATGTTCCAACGTAACTAAAATATGTTAAAAGGTTTATCATGTTGCTATCTATCGATCGGTAAGCCGTGGCTTGATAAAACAGGGAATTACGGGACAAAAATTAGGGATTTCCTTATCAATACATTGTGTTCGATTTATGAAATTCTATATGTATGTATGTATATCGACGGATGAAAGACTATTTGGTTTAAGCGACACTTTGCTTAATACGCGAAATATATCTTTGTAATTAAGTATCCGTTTTATTTCGTACTAGCTGACCCGGCAGACTTCGTAGTAGTCCTCAATCGATAAATAAATGGCCTAAACTTTTGTATAAAATAAACTTAAAACAAACAAAAGGAAAAACAAAATTGTTATTTTTATTTAATTCCGAGCATTTTCATATTTATCTACCTTTTAAACCTTCTCTGGACTTTCACAAATAATTCAAGATCAAAATTAGCCAAATCGGTCCAGCCGCTTTCGAGTTTTAGCGAGACTAACGAACAGCAATTCATTTTTATATATACGGATAGATTAGTATCAAAATTTCGATGCTTATAATTAAACTTCAATTAAGTTTACCTCAATCAAATAGCTAAAGAAGTTTTTTGTTATGATATTTTTGTCAAATTTTAAACTTTACATAGTTCTCTTGCAAAGGTGTAAAAATGTCGCTTAAGTCAAATATAAATAGTCTTTTACCCCTCGATATGTAATGATCGATATGTATGTTCCATATAGGCTTTGAAACGGCTGGACGGATTGCGATGAGAACTTCAGGAAATCTTCATAATACCCCAGCCGATAACCCCACCCCGTGTAGTTTGGTAATAAAAGCAAATCTAAATTCAATCAACGATTTGTTAGTGAAGCGAGCCGAGTTAGACTAGTGTATAAATGAATTTAAAGTCCTGTAGGATTAACGGGTTTTTGTAAACTGCGTTTTAATCTCGCGTTTGTAAAATATTGCACGATAGCTCGATTCATTTTACTGGTGGTAGGACCTCTGGAGAGTTCGTGCGGATACCACCCTGCCTATTTCTGCCGTGAAGCAGTAATGCGTTTCGGTTTCAAGGGTGGGGCAGCCGTTAGAACTATACTTGAGATCTCAGAACTTATATCTCAAGGTGGGTGGCACATTTACATTCTAGATGTCTATGGGCTCCAGTAACCACTTAAGACCAGGTGGGCTGTGAGCTCGACCTCCATTTGCAATAAAAATATATTTTATTGCAAATTCAGATGGGCCTTCATAGCGCCTGCTGAATAACCTAGTTACCGTCGATAGAGGAGCATCAAAATCACTGCTTACAGCTGAGACTGTCTTCGAATCTAGTCTGAAGAAGGATATAGTCGACAAGGATAGCCGTGCGTTTATCTACACAATGCAGTAATAAAAACACGCATATATGACGGTAAGGAGTCACTTCCTTCGTGGATATTTGCAGCCAAGGAACTTGACTGTAAAATACCTGCTTTATTTAAATAATGTTGATTATATTTTGTTGTTATATCAAGTCGTATAAACAGCTTGACTGAGCTGAATAGCTGAATAGAAAGAAATTCTAATTAAACTTTTTTTAATTGCAGTTGCTTACGTACACAAGCTAATGAGTCAAAAAGAAAATTAACAAATTCATCGCGGAGAAGTTATTGATTATTATTATTCGGCAAACGTTCTGACCGCACAACCATAAGTGCACCCAGCGCACATTACATTCGCGTGACGCGCGAAACGTGACCTCGGAAAAAACTGGATTGTTTCATGATTCCATGAATTTTGGGGCCGCTTTCAATGTTACGGCCTGGCCACGGGGATCGGCGGTGCGAACAGCGAAGCGGTGGACGAGGCGACCATTCGCGCAGCACCGTTTGCAGGCCACGGGTACTCACGTTCGCCGCCGCGACTAGTAAGGAAGTCCGACAGCGAAATGTCTATATCGAAATTATCTCGATATTGCTTACAAATTAATAGTTTTTTGGTTCAGGACCTATTATTTGGAAAAGATTGTGAAGTACATGATTTGAATAAGAATCGGAGTGTACCTATAGATGGAGAATTCCACAAGAAGTACGAGAAATACTTTGGGTGGCTAGACTTCCAAATAGCTGGTCTAGCTAGTATTTCAGCTATATTTTTTTTTATTGCTTAGATGGGTGGACGAGCTCACAGCCCACCTTGTGTTAAGTGGTTACTGGAGCCCATAGACATCCACAACGTAAATGCGCCACCCACCTTGAGATATAAGTTCTAAGGTCTCAAGTATAGTTATAATGGCTGCCTCACCCTTCAAACCGAAACGCATTACTACTTCACGGCAGAAATAGGCAGGGTGGTAGTACCCACCCGTGTGGACTCACAAGAGGTCCTACCACCAGTAATTACGCAAATTATAATTTTGAGGACTTCATTTTTATTACACGATGTTATTCCTTCACCGTGGAAATCAATCGTGAACATTTGTTGAGTACGTATTTCATTACAAAAATTGGTACCCGCCTGATATTCGAACACCGGTGCATCGCTCAACACGATTGCACCGGACGTCCGTTAGGCCACGACGACTTTAAAAATATAAAATAAAAAATAAATAAAAAATATAAAAATTTCGGTTTTAATTTTTCGCGGCGAAAACAACTAAACTCATTTACAGCCTGGCCACGGGACATTCGCCGATACGAATATTCGCGCGGTGCGAACGGCGAAGCGTCTAGCGACTAAAACAAGCGCATAGAAATGTACCTAACAAGCCACGCGCACCGGCGACCGGCGAAGCGACCGGCGGAATGTACCGAGCGAATCGCGCGGTGCGGCGGGCGAGCAAAACAAATGCATGAATAAGGACGGCGCAAGCCACGGAGTCGAGCGGTAGTCGCGGCGAATAGTGCAGTGATTAAATGAGTTTAGTTGTTTTCGCCGCGAAAAATGAACGCCGAAATTTTTATATTTTATATTTTTTATTAATTTTTTTTTTAATATTTTTAAACTCGTCGTGGCCGAACGGATAAGACGTCCGGTGTTGAGCGATGCACCGGTAGTCGAATATCAGGCGGGTACCAATTTTTGTAATGAAATACGTACTCAACAAATTTTAATGTTCACGATTGATTTCCACGGTGAAGGAATAACATCGTGTAATAAAAATGAAACCCTCAAAATTATAATTTGCGTAATTACTGGGGGTATGACCTCTTGTGAGTCCGCGCGGGTGGGTACCACCACCCTGCCTGTTTCTGCCGTGAAGTAGTAATGCGTTTCGGTTTGAAGGGTGAGGCAGCCATTATAACTATACTTGAGACCTTAGAACTTATATCTCAAGGTGGGTGGCGCATTTACGTTGTGGATGTCTATGAGCTCCAGTAACCACTTAACACAAGGTGGGCTGTGAGCTCGTCCACCCATCTAAGCAATAAAAAAAAATAGTTGAAATACTAGCTAGACCAGCTATTTGGAAGTCTAGCCACTCAAAGTATTTCTCGTACTTCTTGTGGAATTCTCCATCTATAGGTATACTCCGATTCTTATTCAAATCATGTACTTCACAATCTTTTCCAAATAATAGGTCCTGAACCAAAAAACTATTAATTTGTAAGCAATATCGAGATAATTTCGATATAGACATTTCGCTGTCGGACTTCCTTACTAGTCGCGGCGGCGAACGTGAGTACCCGTGGCCTGCAAACGGTGCTGCGCGAATGGTCGCCTCGCCCACCGCTTCGCTGTTCGCACCGCCGATCCCCGTGGCCAGGCCGTTAATCACTGTACTATTCGCCGCGACTACCGCTCGACTCCGTGGCTCGCGCCGTCCGTATTCATGCATTTGTTTTGCTCGCCCGCCGCATCGCGCGATTCGCTCGGTACATTTCGCCGGTCGCTTCGCCGGTCGCCCGTGCGCGTGGCTTGTTAGGTACATTTCTATGCTCTTATTTTAGTCGCTAGACGCTTCGCCGTTCGCACCGCGCGAATATTCGTATCGGCGAATGTCCCGTGGCCAGGCTGTTAGGCGCGTCGCATTCACAATTCTGGCGTGACGAAAAAATCTTAAGAAACATTTTTTATATTGGCGTACAGAGATAGATGATTGAGATATTTTTTTCACAGCCCACCAGGTGTTAAGTGGTTACTGGAGCCCATAGACATCTACAACGTAAATGCGCCACCCACCTTGAGATATAAGTTCTAAGGTCTCAAGTATAGTTACAACGGCTGCCCCACCCTTCAAACCGAAACGCATTACTGCTTCGCGGCAGAAATAGGCAGGGCGGTGGTACCTACCCGTGCGGACTCACAAGAGGTTCTACCATCAGTAATAAGACAATTTAAAAGGAAAGAAAGTGCGCGTACATGTCAAAGCGTGTGTGTGTATCATATGTGTTCCTGACGTCTTTCATCTGCAGTGTATTTTCAAGCTACTTCAAAGTAGGAACGTAATTTTATGTGTGTGATGTCTATTCGTCACAGCTACATACCGCAGTCGGGACATGAGCGAGCTTTCGCATCCTGATGTCTACTGGCTCCGAAAATCACTTACCTCCTACGGTAACAAATTTAGATCATTTATCGAATTAATTAATTTTTTTGTGTGTCGTGGTAGCTGTCACGGAACACAAGATATTTGACAGATTCCTGAATCACGCCAATTAATTTTCAATCAAAGTTTAAGTTAAGACGTTCCATAAAACCGTTTTGACAGTTTTGACAGTTCCATTGGCGCACAGTCAATGTTTATATCTACGAGTACGGGCGACAGTGACCACATATCATCAGAGGGACCGGCTGCTTGTCTATTTACAATTTAAAAAAAAACTAGCTATTGCCCTTAATTTTGATATTTATTCGAGATTAATGACCTACTTTAGTGTATGTCAGTTTAAGTTGCCACTTGTTATTTTAGCGGTTCACCAATTTGTTTTCAATAAAGTATCCTCAAATTTACGAGCGAGTAATTTCAATGCGATTAACTTTCAAACTAATAATGATGATCATAAAAATGATAATAAAGAAATCATCCAAACATGCATCACAATAAAACAGATCCTGTCGTAGAATGGTTAATATAATAATATTATAAAGAGGAAAGATTTGTTTGTTTGTTTGTTTCGAATAGGCTCCGAAACTACTGGACCGATTTGAAAAATTCTTTTTCCATTAGAAGCCGACATTGTCCCTGATGAACATAGGCTACTTTTTTTTAATTTTATTTTTATTTTATTTTTTTGTTTCATGTATCTTTTAATGTTTCCGAAGCGAAGCGAGGGCGGGTCGCTAGTGGTTAATATTTGTCTAACTTACCACCCTCCTATTATCTAATTCGACTAACGCATTTGTTTACACAGACTTAACAGTTATTTTTTTTTTTTATCTCAACTACATACATACAAATGGTTGAGAGTTAAGTTCTCACAATGAGATAAAGATAGGACAAACAACAATAGAAACAAACCGTTCATTCTTCAGCTCAATAAAGATTAAAATCTAATTTTAGTGCTTACGTTACAAAGCCTAAAATGTTGTCTTTCTAAGCGTCTAACCAGTATATCTCAAGTCCTTTATTATATAATTATATATTTTGGGGCCAACTAACCTGTGTTAGTTGAATAATGAGCTCACAGCACTACATTACGGCTGGTAGATAATCTTCTTAGCCCGCACTGGTAGGTAGACCACCACTCCGCCTATTTTTACCGTGAAGTAGTAATGCGTTTCGGTTTAAAGGGTAGGGTGGTCTTTAATAACGGAGACTTAAGTTTTTTGTCTCAAGCCGGGTGGCGGCATTTACATTGTTGGTGTCTGAGGGATCCGGTGACCACTTAATACCTGAAGAGCCGTGAGTTTGTTCATCTATCTACGCAATAGAAAAAAAAAATATATTAGTAAAATGAATAGATCAACTATCGGCTCACCAGGTGTTAAGTAATTACCGAAGCTCATAAATATCACAACGTGTATCTACCTAACTAATCTGTGTATCTACCTAAATAATCTAACATCTATCTCGAGACATGTGCACAATAACTGTCCCGCCCTTCAAACGAGAACACGCGATTTATTCGCGGCAGAATAAAGTCAAAGTGGTCATACTTACACATATGTGCGGGCTTTCGGTTAATAAAATCGACGCATCTTCGATTAAACAGTCTTTAGATTCGCATTAGATTTCAAATGGCAATCCTAAATAGATGGAGTTGTATTGGTGCGAATGAAATATATTCTTATACCTACGACCTTCGTGCTACGACCTACAACCCTATGACCAAAAAAATAAAGCATTGGCTTGGTATTAACAGTACCTTTCTTCCTTGCATTAAGTAAGCGAGAGGCTGATCTGCCTTGTTTGATAAAAAAAGGCAATTTCAAAGAGTCTAATACTGGACTGAGTTAGCAAAAAAAACTCTAATTTGTGAAAATTCAGTCTTTTTTAGTAGCCTCGTAGGCAAATGAGCATACGGCCGACCTGATGGTGAGTGGTTACCATCGCTCATGGACATCAGCAATGCAAGGGGCAGAGCTAAGCCGCTGCCTACCTTTAAGTACTCTCCCCAAGTCTCGTTTGAAGAAAGTATTAATTGCATTTATAATATTACAAGATTATTTATGTGGTTGAATACATGAGGGTTGACGAAAGAAATGAATTCTGTTTTAATTTTAGATGCAATTCAATTGAAATTATATTATTTTCTTAAATTTTAACGCACGGTTACGCGTGCGCTAGTTTTGAAAATTTGCCACAAACTACATTCACATTTCATATTCTTAAAACAAGGTTTGAGGAGGAGTATTCGATCGTAGGCATCGGATTGATCGTGCTTCTGTCATTACTAACGTTAATGAGAAACGGTCATCAATTATTATCGCATCAAAACGCATCAAGTCTGCCCCTTCCAACACGACCACATGACGATCACGACCACTCTGTCAAGAGTTACACGATTGAGAAGAAGAAGAAGAAGAGCTGTACGCTTCTCTGCCTTCAAAAGCGGTCCAATATTGCGTCGTATAATAACCGGCAAACTTCTTGAGCATTTGTTGACGTAGTGGGGGTAAGTTTGCGCATGGTACACTCACGTGCAAAAACATTACTTACTCTGCGTCATAATGCTATTAAATTATTAAAATCAACATATGTATTTATTTATATATTTATTAGAACATCAACAAAACATATAGGTTAATAATTGTAATAATTTAATCTTGGGGTAAAATAGATATTCCTTCTATTAAGTCAAAACTAGAGCTGTTGCCAGGTCTTGGTTCAGTTGAAGCGAAGCTGGTATTTGTAATTTTTTTTTCGTTATCATAATCTTGACCATCATCATCATCACTGTTTTCATCACCCGAGTCGCTATCATCGTGATGAGTCGACATAGGGCTCATCGGCGTAGTTTACAACTCGGTCGATTCGGTCTTCTTTTTTGTCTATAATTAATTATTTTTTGAAGATATTCGATTCGTAGTAATCGAATGTTACTTTTTTCATTTACCAGCTTCCGATTATTTTCTGTTCTTTTTTTCCATCTGAAGCCTAGCTCTTTCATAATTTGTCGTAAGCTTCATTCCGAGCCATTAAAATTTATATCTTCTTTAAATTTTTCGAAGCCTTTCTACGGTACGGAGTTTCGCTGCTTGTTATGTAGTTATTATGATTACATCTTTTTATTACAGATTGAACGAAACTATCCATTCCGGTAACTTTCTTCTTCCCTGATCTTTTCTTACCCGGAGTCCGAAACACGGCGAGCAAGCCAGAGCCTTTAGCTTCGTTAAATGATTCCGATAGAGGCACCCGTCACGTGCGGACGTGCTCATCGTCCACTCGATCGCCCGGTCTTTGTTCGCCCGGCTTTTGTTAGCCCGGCCATTGTTCGCGCGGCCTGTGTTCGTGATACATCTGCCGACCAAGTGTGTTTCCTGGAAGCTTTTATTTGTTTTGTTTTAGTTATTTTTGTGTTCGTGGAACATTTGCCGACAAAGTGTTTTCCTGCAAGTATTTATTTGTTTTGCTTCTTTTTGTAATTTCTGTTTTGTTGTGCTTTTTCTTTGTCCTGTAGTAATCGCGCCGCATTGCCACCTGTGTTCAATAGAACCGCTCAGGTCCGAGAAGTTGGGGCCTCGCCGCAAGGCGAGTGTTTTCAAGACCCGGGGCCGCCCCACCTGGGTACTCAGCGATCATGGACGCTGTATTCGTGGAATTCCTCCGACTTCGTCACCCACAGCTCGCCTCAGAGTTTCTGGCTTTCAAGGCCAATCACACTGCGAGCTCTCTCGAAGACTCCGCCGTGCTCGCTGCTCCTGCGTCGCCTATACCTGCGTGCAAAGCGTCTACATCGAGCACCGCAGCCTCCGTCGTGCCTGCCGTTCCCGCGTCGCCTATACTGGCGAGTAAAACTACTGCGTCGTCCGCCGTGGCCACCGTTCCAGCAGCGCGATCATCCGCGGCCTCCGTCGCGCCCTCCAAAACTCCTGCTTGTAGGTCACCTGCGCCCGCCTCCTCGTCCTCCGACTCTGACTCGGAGATGGAGGTCGACCTCGCCCCCGCCTCATCGACGGATGGATTCACCCTGGTACAAAAGGGTAAGAAGCGTGCCGCGGAGTCTCGAGCTCTCGCGGCCGCTAAAATTAGCAAAGCCGCGAACGCGTCGCGCCCCCGCCCTCAGACTCCCGTTGCGCCTCCAGCCCGTGCCACTCCGTCGCCGCGACCGGTGGCGCAATCTAAAACTCAGACCCCTCCCCCGGTTATCCTTCAAGAGAAGGCAGCTTGGGACCGAGTTTCCCTGGCCCTTAAGGCCAAAAATATTAATTTTGCCAGCGCCCGTAATCTCGCCAACGGGATTCAAATAAAAGTAACGACACCCGACGACCATAGGGCCCTCTCAAGTTACCTCCGAAAGGAGCGTATAAGTTTCCACACTTATACGCTCCAGGAGGAGCGCGAACTCCGCGTTGTCATACGTGGAATCCCGAAGGAGCTAGATGCCGATCTCGTCAAGGCAGATCTGATAGAACAAGGCCTACCAGTAAATTCCGTGCACCGCATGCACACCGGCCGCGGTAGGGAGCCATACAATATGGTTTTAGTCGCCCTCCAGCCTACCCCCGAGGGTAAGCAAATTTTTAACATTCGGACCGTCTGTAGGCTCTCCGGTATTGCCGTCGAAGTCCCCCATAAAAAAGGCACTCCTAGTCAGTGCCATAACTGCCAACTGTACGGGCACTCTTCCCGTAACTGTCACGCGCGCCCCCGATGTGTTAAGTGTTTGGGCGATCACGCCACGGCCCTCTGCGCTCGCGACCAAAAAACCGCGACGGAACCTCCTAGCTGTGTCCTGTGCCGAACACAAGGTCACCCCGCGAACTACCGTGGATGCCCCCGAGCTCCAAAAATAAATCGCCGCGTCGCCCGTCAAAACCGCCTCCGAGCTTCCGGCCCAGACATCAAAGCCACGGTACCCTCTGTGCCGAAGGCTAAGCCTGCTTTCGTGCCGGCGTCGGTGCCCAGCGTCTCGGCTTGGGCTAAACCGTTGCCGTACACGAACACGGCTACAACTCTCTCCCCCGCGACTCGTCCCACCCCCGCGATACGTCCCTCCCCCGCGACCTGCCCTCCGACCGCGTCCGAAAATCTCGCTCTAGCGATTGACTTTTTTCAGTCGATCAACTTTGAGCGTGTTAACGCATTGGGTGACGCCATTCGCGCCGCCTCCACTGCACAACATTTCATCGCCGTTGTGCAAGAATACGCTGACGTATACGCGTCGTTAAATACGTACGTCCTCCCCTCACTCCGCCGGTAATCAATGGCGTACATTAGTAGAATAAAACCCTTATCCGTAACAATAGGATTTTTTAACGCTTACGGTCTCGCAAATCAACGTGATCAGGTTTGTGATTTTTTGCGTGACCATCAAATTGACATTTTCTTAGTGCAGGAGACCCTACTTAAGCCCGCGCGCCGTGACCCTAAAATCGCGAACTATAACATGGTCAGGAACGACAGGCTCTCTGCCCGTGGTGGTGGTACCGTTATTTACTATAGAAGAGCCCTGCATTGCGTCCCGCTCGATCCTCCCGCGCTCGCTAATATCGAAGCATCAGTGTGCCGAATCTCACTGACGGGACACGCGCCGATCGTTATCGCGTCCGTTTATCTTCCACCGGATAAGATCGTTCTAAGCAGTGATATTGAGGCGCTGCTCGGTATGGGGAGCTCTGTCATTCTGGCGGGCGACCTAAATTGTAAACACATCAGGTGGAACTCACACACCACAACCCCGAATGGCAGGCGGCTTGACGCGTTAGTCGATGATCTCGCCTTCGATATCGTCGCTCCGTTAACCCCGACTCACTACCCGCTAAATATCGCGCATCGCCCGGATATACTCGACATAGCGTTATTAAAAAACGTAACTCTGCGCTTACACTCGATCGAAGTAGTTTCAGAGTTAGATTCAGACCACCGTCCCGTCGTCATGAAGCTCGGTCGCGCTCCCGATTCCGTTCCCGTCACGAGGACTGTGGTGGATTGGCACACGCTGGGCATCAGCCTGGCTGAATCTGATCCACCATCGCTCCCGTTTAACCCGGACTCTACCCCGTCTCCTCAGGATACCGCTGAAGCCATAGACATCTTAACATCACACATCACCTCGACATTAGATAGGTCATCGAAACAAGTTGTAGCTGAGGACTTCCTTCACCGCTTCAAATTGTCCGACGATATTAGGGAACTCCTTAGAGCTAAGAACGCCTCGATACGCGCCTACGACAGGTATCCTACCGCGGAAAATCGTATTCGAATGCGTGCCCTACAACGCGACGTAAAGTCTCGCATCGCCGAAGTCCGAGATGCCAGATGGTCTGATTTCTTAGAAGGACTCGCGCCCTCCCAAAGGTCTTACTACCGCTTAGCTCGTTCTCTCAAATCGGATACGGTAGTAACTATGCCCCCCCTCGTAGGCCCCTCAGGCCGACTCGCGGCCTTTGATGATGACGAAAAAGCAGAGCTGCTGGCCGATACATTGCAAACCCAGTGCACGCCCAGCACTCAATCCGTGGACCCTGTTCATGTAGAATTAGTAGACAGTGAGGTAGAACGCAGAGCCTCCTTGCCACCCTCGGATGCGTTACCACCCGTCACCCCGATGGAAGTTAAAGACTTGATCAAAGACCTACGTCCTCGCAAGGCTCCCGGTTCCGACGGTATATCTAACCGCGTTATTAAACTTCTACCCGTCCAACTCATCGTGATGTTGGCATCTATTTTCAATGCCGCTATGGCGAACTGTATCTTTCCCGCGGTGTGGAAAGAAGCGGACGTTATCGGCATACATAAACCCGGTAAACCAAAAAATCATCCGACGAGCTACCGCCCGATTAGCCTCCTCATGTCTCTAGGCAAACTGTATGAGCGTCTGCTCTACAAGCGCCTCAGAGATTTCGTCTCATCCAAGGGCATTCTCATCGATGAACAATTCGGATTCCGTACAAATCATTCATGCGTTCAACAGGTGCACCGCCTCACGGAGCACATTCTTGTGGGGCTTAATCGACCAAAACCGTTATACACGGGAGCTCTCTTCTTCGACGTCGCAAAAGCGTTCGACAAAGTCTGGCACAATGGTTTGATTTTCAAACTATTCAACATGGGCGTGCCGGATAGTCTCGTGCTCATCATACGGGACTTCTTGTCGAACCGCTCTTTTCGATATCGAGTCGAGGGAACCCGCTCCTCCCCACGACCTCTCACAGCTGGAGTCCCGCAAGGCTCTGTCCTCTCACCCCTCCTATTTAGCTTATTCGTCAACGATATTCCCCGGTCGCCGCCGACCCATTTAGCTTTATTCGCCGACGACACGACTGTTTACTATTCTAGTAGAAATAAGTCCCTAATCGCGAAGAAGCTTCAGAGCGCAGCCCTAGCCCTAGGACAGTGGTTCCGAAAATGGCGCATAGACATCAACCCAGCGAAAAGTACTGCGGTGCTATTTCAGAGGGGAAGCTCCACACGGATTTCCTCCCGGATTAGGAGGAGGAATCTCACACCCCCGATTACTCTCTTTAGACAACCCATACCCTGGGCCAGGAAGGTCAAGTACCTGGGCGTTACCCTGGATGCATCGATGACATTCCGCCCGCATATAAAATCAGTCCGTGACCGTGCCGCGTTTATTCTCGGTAGACTCTACCCCATGATCTGTAAGCGGAGTAAAATGTCCCTTCGGAACAAGGTGACACTTTATAAAACTTGCATAAGGCCCGTCATGACTTACGCGAGTGTGGTGTTCGCTCACGCAGCCCGCACACACATAGACACCCTCCAATCCCTACAATCCCGCTTTTGCAGGTTAGCTGTCGGCGCTCCGTGGTTCGTGAGGAACGTTGACCTACACGACGACCTGGGCCTCGAATCAATTCGGAAATACATGAAGTCAGCGTCGGAACGATACTTCGATAAGGCTATGCGTCATGATAATCGCCTTATCGTTGCCGCCGCTGACTACTCTCCGAATCCTGATCATGCAGGAGCCAGTCACCGTCGACGCCCTAGACACGTCCTTACGGATCCATCAGATCCAATAACCTTTGCATTAGATGCCTTCAGCTCTAATACTAGGGGCAGGCTTAGGGACCCCGGTAACCGTACTCGTCGAACTCGACAAAGAGGTCGACGTGCAACCTAACCCATGCATCAGCCCGCTGAGTTTCTCGCCGGATCTTCTCAGCGGGTCGCGATTCCGATCCGGTAGTAGATTCATTCGCGAAACAATTGCTCTTGAGTTGTTAGGTCTCCTTCGGAGGCGCTCGGGCAGTTGTTAGCAAATCCCACCCCTCTTGGCTGAGCCTTTGCTCGCCCACCTGTCCTGGTGAAACTGGAAAGGCCTGCGGGCCACCAGTAAACTTTCAATCATAAAAAAAAAAAAAAAAAAAAAAAAAAGCTTCGTTAATAATGCACCTAACAGTACTCACTGATGTTTTTGTTGCTTCCGAAGTCTGTTTTAATTTTTCCATATCATTCTTCCCCTGTTTTATAAAGAAGCAATATACGTCGTACACAAATTTTCTACCCTTTCTTTTAAGTACTACACCAGTTTGTCACGGCATAGTGTATGTTTTATAAAAAAATCAACAAACACTCAACAAATAGCAATGGCAACAAAGTCCACAAGCAATTATAACAAATAACTTAACGATTAATAACGATAGACTTTCCACTGTACTACTTTTGGGAGCAAGCGGAATGAGGGCGCGGTGCGGGACGCAAGGTTCGACTGATCTACCAATAACGCGCTCGATACGATTTCCCCTGCCGTCGCGCCTCACCCTCACCACCAAAGTGATCTAAAATTCGGTTCTGCACAGTCAAGGTCATTTGCTCAAGAAGTTTGCCGATTACTATAACAAACGTACGAAACCACATCCTCAGTGAGATTGTTAATTATTGAACGCCTCTCTACTAAGGAATCCAAAAATTCAACGTAAGCACAGAGTTGAAACAAAAATCAAATGCCATACAAAAACATCCCAACAAATATGCAACAGGTCCTCTCCCTCCCCCTGCCGACTTAACGTTGTTACTCACACATCGTCGAGTCTAGATCCTTTACTCATTACGCACATACACGCAAACGCTCCAAAGAAAGAGCAAAGGAACGGTTGCCTTAGACAAACATTGGCACAACTTGTAGATTAGACTTGCACCGAAACTGGGCTTCGTGACGTCATCGAGCCGGAAAACTATGACGTCACGTGAATTTTTATACGATGATCGTAGTGTTAAAGCAACTAGATTGATCCGACACCTAAGCAATAAATAAATAATAAAAATATGAGTTTTATTTTATTTTTATTGCTTAGATGGATGGACGAACTAACAGCCCACCTGGTGTTAAGTGGTTACTGGAGCCCATAGACATCTACAACGTAAATGCGCCACCCACCTCGAGATATAAGCTCTAACGTCTCAGTATAGTTACAACGGCTACCCCACCCTTCGTATCGAAACGCATTACTGCTTCACGGTGGAAATAGGCGGGGTGGTGGTACCTACCCATGCGGACTCCCAAGAGGTCCTACCACCAGTGATTACGCAAATTATGATTTTGCGCGTTTGATTTTTATTGCACGATGTTATTCCTTCACCGTGGAAGTCAATCGTGAACATTTCTTGAGTACGTATTTCATTAGAAAAATTGGTACCCGCCTGCGGGATTCCGGTGCATCGCTACATACAAAATGCACCGGACGTCTTATCCTTTAGGCCACGACGACTTAAAAGTCTTGTTAAACGATTTAAAAGTTGAGTCTGCAAACTTGTCGTTTTACCAAGATTTTTTCACTGTCTTAATTTCTTAGATGTGTGAAAGAGAGGCCTATTTATAATACATTACATACACCGGACGAAATTAATGACAAGTTCGTTATCTAGACCACCTCTAATTTAATATTAATTTTATTATTTAATTCGATATTACATACATTGGATGAAAGTAATGACACGTTCGTAGACCACTTCTAATTATTTAATATTCACTTTATAATTTAATTTTGTTCGTCCACCGTTTGATACATAACCATAGCCTCAGAATACACAAGATTTATATTCATTTTATGTATTACAATTTCTCTTTTGTGCTGCTTTTGAAAAAAATCCTTTTGAAGGTTCGGAAAAACAATGAGAGGTATAATTTTTCTATTGGTAGCACTAGAGATCGTCAATGGCTAAAAACAACAAAAGAACGAAAGTCTGTTGACAAACAGAAAAAACAAAGTTCTTCTATTCACATATTCCCATATTTTTTACTGGTGATAGAACCTCTTGTGAGTCCGCGCGGGTAGGTACCACCTTGCCTATTTCTGCTGTGAAGTTGTTGTTGATGCTATTGAAAGTTCATTGCTACTTTACAAAACTATGTTCTTCGAAAGAGATTTGACTTTGTCTACTGTAGCATCTGAGCACGGTAGAACTAACAGAGAAGCTAATGATGCTCATTATTTTGCGAGTATGTCGTCTCATTAGAGAAAGAGGGAGCAAAACAAAAGAGAAGTCGCTCTATCAAAACCAGGTGCACGAAATTATAATTTGCGTATTCACTGGTGGTAGGACCTCTTGTGAGTCCGCACGGGTAGGTACCACCGTCCCGCCTATTTCTGCCGTGAAGCAGTAATGCGTTTCGGTCTGAAGGGTGGGGCAGCCGTTGTAACTATACTGAGACCTTAGAACTTATATCTCAAGGTGTGTGGCGCATTTACGTTGTAGATGTCTATGGGTTCCAGTAACCACTTAACACCAGGTGGGCTGTGAGCTCGTCCACACATCTAGGCAAACAAAAAAATAAAAAAAAATTACCCACATTTTTGCCTTCACATGTGTTTCAGGCTTCTACCATTTTCAGTTGGGGACTTTTCGGAAAAAGACTACGACAACTAGTAATCGAGTGACAGGAGGTTGCGTTGCGACTGCGAGATTCCGATCCTCGTGGCGTCAATTATATTAAGCATAGTCGTGAGAATCCACGCTTGTTTTTTTTTTCTAAAGGAATTTGACATCCGATTTGATTATCCATTTTCTATTAACCTCGTTGAATGTACACTTTGACTGTCAATTCAAATAAGTTCCTCTTTATGGTAAAACATTCATGTAATATTGAGGGACGCTTGACTGCTCTGTAGCTTGTATCTTGTACCACAATAGGCGAGTGGTATACACCAAAAGACGAAGACTATGAAGACAAAACGTTACTCTATACGATTCAACCGAACTTATTAGGTACCCGTTGCACCACGGACGCTTATTCTTAGTGTTGTGACCTAATTAACTTAAACCAAGTCGATTAAGTATCTTTCTTTCTAACTAGCTATCATAGCGTATTATATCAGTCGCTATCAAACGTAAAGGACACGATGAGTATATGCATCACGCAAATATTTAATTATCGTAAATGATACCATATTGAATGATTGTAAGTAATCATATTGTTTATTATTCTAATAAATAAACTCTTGGAGTCGAATATTTAGTGTTCTAGACTATATTGAAATAATTCGTTTTCTTTTATAATGATTTTTTTATAATATCAAATATTTAAAATTGCTTAAAATTACAGCTGCACTACATAATTGTTGCGCTAATTTTTTTTAATATAATCTAGAATATCAAAGATCGTGTACTATTTTCAATCATATTGTTATATCAGTTGACGAAAGGAATATTAAAGAATTTATGTTTTTGTTCTTAATTAGAATAATATCCTGCTATACTCGGCGGAACATTGCACAGATTATTCCCGATACACAATGAAACTGCAATGAATTTAACAAGAAAATCAAAATCTGTTACAGAAATCATTGTCCACCTTTATAAAATATCATGAAGATAAATATTGCGAATATTTATTTTGATATTTAAAACAGATATAAAACGTTACACTTTTGACTTTTGCACTATTTTGCATAATATCGTAACGCATGTCTTCAAGTGTTCAGATATCTTAAATGAGTAATGTACGCGTGCCATTATTTTTTGATGATATTAAAAAATTAATGTATTTAAACCGCTTTAATCAGAGTTTTAGGGGATGTAGCGTTCAGACTGCAGGCACCTCAAAACTTGAAGTGGAAATCTTTTATTGCTGAGATGGTTGGACGAGCTCACAGCTCAACTGATGTTAAGTGGTTACTGGAGCCCGTAGACATCTACAACGTAAATGCGCCACCCACCTTGAGATATAAGCTCTAAGTTCTCAGTATAGTTACAAAACGGCTACCCTACCCGGCTTCAAACCGAAACGCATTACTGCTTCACGGCAGAAATAGGCAGCAGGGTGGTAGTACCTACCCGTGCGGATTCACAAGAGGTCCTGCCACCAGTAACAAATCTTTAAGAGGTTCGTTGTTTCACAGGTCAATGGTGATGTATGTTGATTAGGAGGACTTACTTCGGCTTGGTGTACGGAGATCCCGGCGAGGTCACCTTGTGGTTCTTGTTGGGGTGCGTGTGTCGGTTCGCGTTTGTGTCGAGGCCGCCGCCCGGCGATATCTTGCCGGCGAGTGCGTTCAGTGAGTGCAACATAACGGGCGGCGGCCGCCTTGTTCCAAGCAGCCTGGTCACGCTGGTGATCCGAAAACGATTGTCGTCAGCGTGCAGGGCCACGGCGCCTTATCTCCTGATAAGAGGCGCGGGGGCACACTCGCCCCCCGCCTCATCCCACCTGACACTATCACACCAGCACACACACACACGCACGTAGCAAATGTTCGCTTTTAAACGCGACGGGTCAGCGTCCTGTCCGATTTAGGCATGTTTCGAGCATTTTTTCATATCTATGTTTATGTTTATTATTATTTTTAGCACTGACTTATTTTCGGACACCAACTTGTTTATATCACTCTGGTTTCACTGTTTTGAATTGATTTAATTAGAGAATAGCTTGTGATGTTCAGCGTCCGATACAAAAATATGAAAGCAAAAAAAAAAACCTATTTGTCAGAAGATGCGGGTACAAAATATTACGCACGTATATTTTATCTGAAACACGAAATACGGTTCACGCAAATGATTTAGTGGCAGCGAAATGAAAACAATCTGAAGCCATCGCGCCTATTACGAGCGCCAGGGAAAAGCTAAGCTTAGCGCAATAAATATAAAAAAAACAAGGTGTTAACATTTACAATAACAAAAAAAAAAACGCCTGAACAAAAACGAATAGCAACAAAAGGTGTATCCGAGAGTTCACCCTAATGAAATATGTGACCGCAGGCGGTTCAGAAATAAGCGTTACGTTTTTTTTTTCTTTTTGCCTTATTCCCATTCAACTTATTAAATATTCGCGAAAAAATGAAACTGTCTCAAATAAGCTGTCGCCTTTTTGTTATTTTCTTCATTATAAAACGGATATTGCTTGAGTTATGTCACAAGACACGGCCTCCAGACTTATGATGCTCATTCTCGTTACAGTATAATAACAACATTCAGAGACTACATTTTGTTAGAATGCGTGTGCTACTTTATGAGCGACGCTTATAAAAAAAAACTTAATATAATCTTAGTATTTTCATATATTATGTTCTGTTACTAAAGTAACTAGATGATGACCGTTTTTTTTTTTGATAACGCCATCTTGTTGTGTCTTTAAAGCGGTTAGTTGCCCTTAATTAAGAAAAATAGTAGTATTATTCGCCAATAAATGTCGGAAAGAGTTGATTATTGAAAACACGAATAAAACAACATTTTCTGAAAATAAATCGTAGCTAGATCGATTTATAGCCCCCGAAATCCCCTGTATACTAAATTTTATAAAAATCGTTGGAGCCGTTTCCGAGATTCAGATTATATAAGTACCTATATATTAATGTACAAGAATTGCACGTTAAAAGGTATAAGATAGATCAAGCACTTATCCGAGCACAATTTAATGATAGAATGTCGATTTGAATGTCGAACGTTTTTTTTTTTGGAGTTTACTCCTTTAGAATCGATTTACATATATAGGCCCGGGGTATGAAAATTATGGGGACCAAAATCGTACTAGCATGTCACACGAAATGCGTTATGCGCCTGATTGGCTCCTGATTGCGTGATGCGTGCGCGCGCCAATCAAAATCGTACTAGCATGTCACACGAAATGCGTTATGCGCCTGATTGGCTCCTGATTGCGTGATGCGTGCGCGCGCCAATCAAAATCGTACTAGCATGTCACACGAAATGCGTTATGCGCCTGATTGGCTCCTGATTGCGTGATGCGTGCGCGCGCCAATCAGGAGCCAACGCGCGGCCGCGTTATCGCAGGTGACGCCGGGCTGCTGCGCCGGCAGTCCGCCACAAAGCCTCGTACTGATCGCGCGTTTCTCTCATTATTGTATTTTCATATATTTGTTAGTCGTTTGTTTTGTGTCTCGTTAATTTGTTAATAATCTGTAGTGTATCGTGTTGTCGTAATATAGAACTATTTCTCGTATTGTTTCGTTTAATTTTTTATATCCAGTAAACTCCAGTCGTGCGTCGGAGCGGACACACACACTTTTTTTAATTTTTTTTTTATTGCCCTTGTAGGCAGACGAGCATACGGCCCACCTGATGGTGAGTGGTTACCGTCGCCCATGGACTTCAGCAATGCCAGGGGCAGAGCCAAGCCGCTCTACGATTGAATTGTAGGTAGCAGCACATCTTTGTATATGTTAATGGAAATGTATGTAATTCCTAAAATCGCACGGAAATGTGTGAAATAAATAATATTATACTTACACATTACACATTTCCTAGGAAATCTATACATTTCCTAAATAGCAATCGGAAATGTAAAACATTTAAGATATTGGTGGATACGCGGGGACAGCGGGACGAGTCTTGCACTACGGTCAGTTGCCAACTTGCAATCCACTGGAACCGGCCAGGGATTTAAGAAGTGCCTTTGCAAGAAAAACTGTGCTACATCAAGATGTCTGTGTTTTAAAAATACAGTATTATGTACTTCCAAATGCCATTCGAGCCTACCCTGCAAAAATAAATAGCTATATGGACTGACAAAGTATTATAATATAAAGATTTACTTTTATACTTTGACATTTATAATTATTTAATTATCAGACTGATTACTTGCCAAATGAAAATTTGATTTTATAAGAATAAATATAAGTTGATTTTGTGATACGTTAAAAGTTAATAGATAGTTGATTTTAGAAGTTTTAATTAGTAAGATAATATGAATATATTATTATTATTATTTTACGGTATGACTGTTACCCGATTGTCTCAATAAGTGTTATTAAAAAAATATTATTAACAATGTGTTTTATTACAGAAAGCATTTACTTTATACATTTCCTAAATAGTATCGGAATTGTACACATTTCCTAGGATTTGTATACAATTCCTTGATTTCATACATTTCCGGTAACATATATATGTATATATTTCTTCTGTGCGTGTTTGTTACTGAACTCCTCCTAAGCGGCGGGACCGATTTGAATGAATTTGCGCCTTGGATGGTTTAGATTCACAAATCGGCCCGGCATATCTGCCGGGCCGGGCTATCGCGCTGCAGTCGATATCTAGGTTAATTTATCTTTCCTAAAAATCATTTATAAATCAAAACAACGTTTGCCGGGTCAGCTAGTGACCGATATAAATTATAAGAGAAGAATTTTCGAACAAACTCTGCATTTGAAATTATTAAGATCTTTCATTTCGTAGTTGAAAAATTCATAATGATAAAACTCAATAACAAAAAGCTATTTGTGAACTTCGAAATTTTTAGAAACACTATCTAAAATATTTACTTGTTTACTGTCTAATTTTTATTTATTACTTCTTATTGATTGATCTTATTATTGATATAAAAATAATTATGTTTGTATTTCAAAACTAAAATCTGACTACGTCAATCTTTTGAATGTATTTTTTTTCTAAAGCACCACTTTAAACTGGTTTATAGGTAATCATAGGTAGCACAGAAGAAAAAAAGTCGGTTGTCTGTAAAGTCGGCTTACTGACGATAGTTGCACGTGACAATGTCATAAGAAAATACTGATGGAATGGTTTCATTTTTCAATTATCGCAATTATCGTTGCTATAAACAATTGACACCACATTCACTTTTCACTGAAATTCATACTTGACGAAAACATGGAAATGTATATTATTGTATAGCAGCTGTCCACGCGGATGCATCGCTCACTCAAGTAGGAGAGAGACAGATGTCGAACGCTGCCGAACGCGGTGGCCGATTATGCCTCTTTGTCGCTCGTTGTGCGCTCTCGCTTGCACTTCAAATGGAACGCCTCAGAGCGAGGTAACGCCGCATGAGTCATATTTTTTTGTGCGTGCAGCCGGCTCCATCGAATTATAAGACGCCTGTCACATCAAAAATATCTGCCTAGTACTAAGACCCTTCGCGTAAAATAGCTGTCGCTCAGACAAAGAGGCAGCGAACGACATTGTTAAGAGTTCCGATTGTGTAACTCTATCGAGTCCTGAAGTGTTCGAAGTGGTAAAAAGTCGAAAAAGACAAGAAAGAAGAATTACTGGTGGTAGGACATCTTGTGAGTCCGCACGGGTAGGTAACACCACTCCGCCTATTTCTGCCGTGAACCAGTAATGCGTTTCGGCTTGAAGCGTGGGGCAGACGTTGTAGCTATACTGAGACCTTAGAACTCATATCTCAAGGTGGGTTTCGGCATTTACGTTGTAGATGTCTATGGGCTCCTGTAACCACTTAACATCAGATGGGCTGTGATCTCGTCGATTTAAGTAATAAATAAATAAAACTAAACCTCTAATCAGTTTTTCGTCTCGAGAGCACTGTATAGTAACAATCATGTTTGCACGAACTCGTGGTAATCAAAGATTTTCCTATTTATGTGTATGTCTTTATAAACATATATAATAATATACCTAAAGTAATTTCGGGTACATTTTATCTGATTGTGTTACACCGTATCGAGGGTAGGGACTGCGTCCGACGCGAGTGCAATGTTTACTAATAGCTTTATTATAGTCCGTCGGATACTTTATACTAATTGGGTCCGTCTTTAATGCGTTATCGTGAGTAGTGCGAGGCAGCATATTGGAGGTCTGATCACAGACACTAGACATGAACAGCTGTTTTGACGTAACGTATCTATCGTTTTTTTTTCCTACCTAAGCTGATAGCCTTGAGAGGCTATATCAGCGTCACCTTCACTAGTAGGTGAGCTCACAGGGCTCAAACCTGATGACGTTGCTAACACAAACCCTAGCAAGAGCCGTGTTTCGCAGAATCTACCACCGGATCGGAAACGCGACCCACTGAGAAGATCCAGCGAGAAACTTAGTGGGTTGTGTCTGAGGGTCAATTTACTCGTCGAGCCCTTTGTCGCAAAAATAGGGAATGTAGTTACCGGCGGCCACGATGAGAGGGTGGTTCTCATGTTGTGCCGCTTTATTGAAGTGTAATTTTTATTAACCTGGTAAACTTTATTGCTATAGCCAGCTTAGTGTGACTGATTGGTGCCACCAGCATACCTAGAGATGAAACCTTAACTTGTTGTATAGTACGCGCCAAGCAAAGCTACGAGTATTCAGGAGGGTTGAATGAATAATTTTTGGAACGTAGTTCCTTATGGGACGATGCGGGGGGGTACCCTAACCGGGAAAAACGTCCGTAACGTAAGATTTTTATTAGTAATGCACACAGTGTACGACTTAACTTTGTAATAACGTACAAAAAATAGCATATTTTATTTTTATCAATAAAAAAATCATAACAATAAATGTATACCCGAATAATTATTTTCTTTATACCTCGAATAGAACTTAAAATTAATATTTTTATAATAAGGAACTTCGTTCCTATCCGGTGGCCCACGACACCACACATCTTTTTTTTCAATGTTTGTGCTATGATAAATAGTAATCATAGATAATAAATACACTTGAATTAGTTATAGATAAGCAAGTCAAGCACTCAACAAAAATGTTTGCGGGCATCGGCCACTAGATGGCTTCGCTTCGATTATTTTCTCATTGTTCCTGTAGGATAGATTATATTGAGTAGCTTGATAAAATTTAGTAAATTTGTTTATAACAAATAAATACTTGTATGATTTTTTTTTTTAATTTCTGTGTTTAGCTATACAACAATTAAATGCCATGACTTTAACAACATATAGGTTTAGGGGCATCCGCTACAAGATGTCGATAGTTTCCATACAAAAAAAATAATAAAAGTATCAGTTTCATGGCACTGCAGTAATAATAGATGGCAGTTTGTAAAAAAAAAATAGTTTTGTACTTTGAACGACTTTTAAACATGTATTTTATGAGTATATAAAAATAAATTATCAAAATTAAAAATAAAATTTAGTAAGTAAATTTTCTGTTTCCTTTAATTCAAGCGGCATACCTTAAACTTTAAGGTGTACGCTTTAAGGCTTAAAGTTTTTAAAACGAAACTGAAAATTTACAATTCTTCAGTTACATTTTTGGCGTTTACCAAAAAACAACAATTTTGAAATATGTCACTTCAATTCTAAAGGTGCGATATTGTAGTATATGCCATTGAAATTGTTCCTTTTTGTAATTATGTATACGCTAAATAATAAAAACAAAATAATTGAATATAATATAACCGTACGTACGTAACATCGAAACATCGCGTTTTTATTATGGGCTCAAACAATAAATGACAGAACAGAGTCCGCAATTTACCCTGCAGTGGCTATTACGTGAGCACAAATCGAAGTTTTTTTTTCGCTATCGAGCCAAACAAATCGAAGACGTCACGAAAGGTTAAAAACGCAGGGTATAAGTCAGATTTTAATCAAATAATAGCAAAACTAAACGTTTTTAAGCTATTGCATAGCTTTTATCGCGGGCTTTGAGCGCGGCGACCGAATCAAGAAATTCCGTAACGAAAATAAAACCTAACAGCCCTACTCCACCTACCATGTAGCTCGCGTTCAACACATTCACACGTTGCGCTTGTGTAGTGTTTGTGAATAAGCGCGCGGCGTGACGTCGCACTGTGTGCGCATCATGAAAAGTGTGCCCATCCCTCTCTCGTGCGGTCTAGCTTATGAGAGTGAAGGGGACAATTAATGTTTTGCTTTAGTTCATGTTTATCAATATAGCGTGGTCTTATTTTATTATTGTTTTAATATTAAATTATTATTGTCTAATTATAATTGCATAGGCTGATAAAAAGTGCTATGTAATAGCTTTACCGCGGCAGTCTCTGAGTGCCACACGTGTTTTTTTACATGATATCTATCTATAAGAGACTGAAGTAGTCACGGATTAATTGATTAGACGCCTGCCTGTACTCTTATCGAATGGTGCGGCTTTGTAGGTGCTCAAATAGGAATCGAAGCGTGTACCAGGAAATATAATGTTGAAATCAAAATTGTATCGACTATCGTGCTTTCAAGACACTGTACAGAAAATTGATTCACAAAATAGGATGATGGTGGCGTGTGATTTTTAAGGTATTTTTATTGCTGAGGGAACGAAATCACGGTCCATCCGGTGCTAAGTGGTGACTGAAGGCCACCAACAACGTAAATGCCGCTACCTACCTTGAGAAATGAGTTTTAAGTTTTGGTTTTAAACTACAACGGCTGTCTCACCCTTCGAACCGAAAAGCATTACTGCTTAATAGTAGAAATAAGCTGGGTGGTGGTACCTACCCGTGTAGACTAACAATATGTACTACCACCAGTACACTATAAAACATGTACATACATACATATTATTGTATGGAGTAACTTTTGTAGATCACTACATAGTATAAAACAAAGTCGCTTTCTCTGTCCCTATATCTGTCTGTCCCTACGTATGCTTAAATCTTTAAAACTACGCAACGGATTTTGATGCGGTTTTTTTTTAATAGATAGAGTGATTGAAGAGGAAGGTTTATATATGTATAATAACATCTATCAAATAGTGGAGAAATCAATAATAAATTACAGTTTCCGAAGCGAAGCGAGGGCGGGTCGCTAGTTATAATAATGAAAGAAAAGAACATGACAATTCATCATAAATTTCGTTCTAAAAATAGAACGGCCAATATTGAATAACGTTCACCGCTATTATTAAAGCTAACACGTTAGCTGAAACAAAAGGAATTACGTGTGATAACAACGCTAAAAGCCTTTAGGTCGAGCCACTGAAACACACATCCGGCCGACGCTTCCTGTACAAACACATGCAATTATACGAAACTCGTGAGATATCTAACCGTTCTATATACAACACTATTCGATTTAAACAATATCCGATACAGCACTCTCATTATTTTGGAACGAAGTTCCTTATGGGACGATGCGGAGGGGTACCCTAACCGGGAAAAAACGTCCGTAACGTAAGATTTTTATTATATGCACACAGTGTACGACTTAACTTTGAAATAACGTACAAATTAGTAATGTATTATTCATTGACCACGATCTCAGAGCGTTCATTTGCGCATTAAACTCTTATGCAAACAACCGTGAATGAAGTGTACCACAATAAGCTCGCACGTTACCGAATGACCGTGGGTTGTTGCGAAACCTCCAGTTTTATTTTCTTCATACCTCGAATAGAACTTCAAATTAATATTTTTATAATAAGGAACTTCGTTCCTATCCGGTGTCCCACGACACCACATATCTTTTGATTTTTTAATTGCTTGGCTGGGTGGACGAGCTCACGGCCCACCTGATGTTAAGTGATTACCGGAACCCATAGACATCTACAATGTAAATACCGCCACCCACCTTGAGAAATGAGTTGTAAGGTCTCACTTTTAACAGTACAACGGCTGCCTCGCCCTTTAAACCGAAACGCATTACTGCTTCACGGCAGAAATAGGCGGGGTGGTGGTACCTACCCGTGCGGACTCACAACAGTTCCTACCACCAGTAATTACGCAAATTACAAGTTTTGGCCGGTTTGATTTTTATTACACGATTTTATTTAAAATTTATCTATTTATTTGTGTACAATCTATTTATTTAAACGTATTTATGTATGTTTATCAGTCTCTAGTTTCCATAGTACATGGAATTTTAATTTTAGGCCATAATATAATCGTATAATCATAATATAATCGATAAATATAATCGTGATTAATCCCGGATCATTTAGTATTCTTTAAAATAACTAATACATAAACATAAAATTCGTTTATTTAGATGACAATATGGTAACCAATGTGCAGCTAAATTCAAATCGTGCCCAAAACTCCACAGTATAAATAAACTACAGTCTGTCCAAAGGGGCGGCTTTCACAGGCGAACACCGACGACATGCTAACAATAGAACAACGCTATAACCAAACGGAATTTCATTAAATTTCACCCGGTGAAAGTTTCGTCACGTTTTCATAGAAAACACAGCGATTGCGAGGCTGCATGCCCGCCCAACTGGTGGCCTCTGTACCGATGTCAGGCATGAGAGACGTGACACGCGCCCTCTTATACCGCAGAGTGTTAGATACAACTAAATTGTAATGTAATTGTTACTATTATTTGCTTTGTTAAGTTTAATCCTCTCTTCGTTTGCCTAAACCATCTTTTTTTTATTGCATAGATGGGTGGACGAGCTCACAGTCTACCTGGTGTTAAGTGGTTACTGGAGCCCATAGACATCCAAAACGTAAATGCGCCACCCACTTACGTCAAGTAAGTAATACATTAGAAACATTGGTACCCGCCTGCGGGATTATAACACCGGTGCATTCAACACTGGTTGGGATTTGCTAACAGCTGCCCGAGCGCCTCGGAAGGAGACCTAACAACTCAAGAGCAGCTGCTTCGCGAATGATTCTACTACCGGATCGGAATCGCAACCCTCTGAGAAGATCCGGCGAGAAACTCAGCGGGCTGATGCATGAGTTAGGTTGAACGTCGAACTCTTTGCTGAGTTCGACGAGTACAGTTACCGGGGTCCCTTAGCCTGCTCCTAGTGTTAGAGCTGAAGAGTTATTGGATCTGATGGATCCGTAAGGACGTGACGTCATATCATTTAAGCCACGACGACTTCAAAAGCAAATCACACATTTTATTTTTCTGGACTTTTCGATAAGATTATAAACGATTCTTTTCACTAACGTAACATACTCGAGGGAATGATGATGAATGAATTAATTTATTATCAAAAACAAAGTATTGTCAAATGTAAATTTAAAGGCAAGCAGTCTCTAAGCAATTCTTATATTAAAATTTGCGGACGTAAAGATACATAATTATACAAATCAAATTTTAATAATTGACGAAAACAAATGAGATCATTATTCAAAGCTCGAGGAATATAATTTAGAGAGGCTCGACGCGTGAGTCGTTCCGGATTTCAATAATATTCACGACATGAACACGAACGTAGTACGTTTTTTGGCTTAGTCGAAAAATTATGCGGTCAGTCAATTTCGTAATGCATTCGTGCCCTGAAACTCTATTGTATTGCATAGACGGATACACTAGTAGGTCCAACTAGTATTTAATGGTTGTCGCATCGCACATACTAATACATCAAACGTCAATTCACTGAATAAATTCGTCAGTATTTTATTGATATTTGTTGTTTTTTAAAGTAAAGTTTTAAATCAGTAGAGGCTGCTGTGTTTTAAATATTATGTATGTGTATGTATGCAATGTATATGTATGTAAAGCATTTGAACAATACAAAAATAGTGTATTTTAAAACGAAATTATAAATATCTTTATAAATATATTTCTTTAGTGCGTGTGTTTGTCACTGAACTCCTCCTAAGCGGCTGGACCGATTTTAATGAAATTTTCTATGTACCTTCAGGTGGATTCTAGAATGGTTTAGATTCACAAATCAGCCCGGCAGATGGCGTTGCAGTCGGTATCTAGGTTATTTATCTTTCCTAGAAATAAATTATATGGCAAAACAACATTTGCCGGTCCACCTAGTACACTATAATTTTTAATGATTCAACTTACTGACTGTCATAGGTTACACTATGTACACTATGTAAGAACAGACTACGAAAAAAAAGCATCGAAATTCGAGGCATTTGATTGTCTCTATAGAATTGATTACAGTTGACGTGAATTGAAAAAGTTTATTTTTCAGACTTTCGTGACCATTACTCTGAATAATGTTTCGGGTAGACGGTTCCATAAAAACGTACCGAATTTATTCGCTTATCATCAAGCTAATGTCGAATTGTTTCTTTATTATCAAGAGACGTAAAATGTTGTATTCTCTGTATAAATTAAAATGTTTTTTTTTTGTCGTCTAAGCATTCTTTTTTTATTTGTTGTTTATTGCATAGATAGGTGGACGAACTCACAGCTCACCTGGTGTTAAGTGGTTACCGGACCCATAGACATCTACAACGTAAATGCCTCCCACCTTGAGATATGAGTACTAAGGTCTCAGTATAGGTAGTTACAACGGCTGCAGGTCAGGATAGTGGTACCTACCCTTACGGACTCATAAGAGATGCTACCACTAGTAAATCATTGTGATGGAATGTAGTACTTGAAACTTCAAGTGAGCCATATTTTACATACTGTTAGATATACTTACAGCGGAATTATAAGATATTGATAAAATGATGCCATAATAGTTTCTAGAATGTATTTGAACATTTTGGGGGCAACATTTTTTTGATGGCACGACGTATTAAACTTTTTTAGTGATTTGTTTTGTATTTGTATCTGTTTTCATTATTAGGACAAGCTGTATCAGCATTAGTCATTAGAGAGAAACTGTAGTCAACCGTATTTCTGCTTATATAGAGCAATCAAGGAACACAATACAACAACATGTTCATCATTCACATTTCCAAGTCAATACGGCTTGATGGATACAATTATACCTGATCTATTTGAATTCGATATATTCTACCGGACTAGTTAAATACTAACAATAAATTGTCAGAGTGAAGCTAAACACCAAACCGAGTTCCTTCGATTTATTCGTCACCAAATTTTAAACTAACGAAATGAGAGCTAATAAAAATTGCATCTCAACTAGCCTTTTTTTTATTGCCTTTGTAGGCAGATGAGCGCATGGCCCACCTGATGGTGAGTGGTTACCGTCGCCCATGGATTTCAGCAATGCCACGGGCAGAGCCAAGCCGCTGCCTACTAGCCTCGTGTGGATGCTCCTCCTTGATGGATATAATTATACCTACTTAATCTATTTGGATTCAATATTTTCTACTGAACTAGTTAAATACTAACGATAAATTGCCAAAGTGAAGTTAAACACCAAACCGAGATTCCTCATTCATTCGTCACCAAATTTTAAACTAACGAAACCATAGCTAAGAAAAATCGCATTTCAACTAGCCTGGTGCGGCTGCTTCTCGTGCACCTGTAGCGTTTAGTACCGTCCGTACGCCGTCTCTTCGACAATTATTCAGCAAATTAGGAGCACCCGCCGACCTCACCCGGGACGGTAGAGCGCACGAAACGGAAACTTAATTTCCTCGCCGCAATGTTTTCCTGCCGCCGGCGCGTCCCCTCCTGCCCAAAGCCGTTGGATGTAATGTTGATACAGAAAAGCCGCGAAACAAAACGATTGAATTTCACTGTTTAAGTCTTACGTGTTTGGAAATATCTGTAGCAGAGTTTCTTTGAATTTTTTTAGAGATTACTTCACGTTTTGCGTTTGTTATGGTAAATATGTATCTTTTATAGTTATATTCGATGTTAATCGATCGTTTTTAAACTGGTACTGGAACGGGTATTAAGTAACTGGTAATGGAGTCCCATGTCATTCCGTACGGATAGTAAATATGCATGCAAATAATCAATATCTTACCTATCTATCTATCTATCTATCTATCTATCTATCTATCTATATATCTATCTATCTATCTATCTATATATATATATAAATGAATTGCTGTTCGTTAGTCTCGCTAAAACTCGAGAACGGCTGGACCGATTTGGCTGATTTTGGTCTTGAATTATTTGTGGAAATCCAGGGAAGGTTTAGAATGTAGATAAATATGAAAATGCTCGGAATTGAATAAATAACAATTTTGTTTTTCCTTTGATGTGTCCCCCGTCGGACGGATTCCTTTTTTTTGTTTTAAGTTTATTTTATACAAAAGTTTAGGTCTTTTATTTATCGAATGAAGCACTACGAAGTCTGCTGGGTCAACTAGTCTTTTTAGATATATTCGATGTTAATCGATCGACTTTAAACTGGTACTGGAACTGGTATTCAGTAACTTGTGGTGGGGGAATCATGTTTCAAAGTGTTAACTTAACAGCAGATGGGCCGTCAAGTCATTCATCCTCTCACTGAAGCACATAGACATCACAAAGGTGTAAATGTCACCACATACCCTGAGATACAAGCTCAAGTCTCGATCGTTCTATATTAAAGCTGTATCTATCTGCTCTTGAAACGCATGTCTGCTATGCGACAGAAATAGGATTTCGGTCCTTACCCCTTAGGACATATGATTGCACACTTTGTACATTTGTAACATTCCAACTACCTGTGTTCGATGCGTTTCATCTAAACGTGAGGCGTATTTGCGAATCAACTGTCAAAGAGAAGCATCAAAACGCTTTGGAACTTCAAGCGGTACGGAGTAGGCTCAGCTAGTTTTAAAACGGCACCCGTTTTTAACTGAATTACAGATAGAAACTTCTCGATTCTGCTTTTAAAATTCGAGTAAAAATTAAGATAATGTAATTTTTTTTTATTGCTCAGAAGGGCGGACGAGTTCACAGCCCACCTGGTGCTAAGTGGTTACTGGAGCCCATAGACATCTACAACGTAAATGCGCCACCCTTCAAAGAAGCATTGTGTATGCATAATGTATGTAGGTATTTGTGCAAAATCTAATTGTAGGTATAGTTTGGTTTTCCACCATCAATTTATTGGTATTTCAAATTATTCAGAAAGACAGTGTTGTTACCGCGTTAGTGATTCGACTAATGTTTTTTTCCAACCTTATCGCTGGCAGCCTAGAGCGCTATTTCAGCTACGCCTGGATGGGTAAGTGAGCTCACGGGCTCAACCTGACAGAATTTGCTAACACTAATCCTAGCAAGAGCAGTGCTTCGCAGAATCTACAACCGGATCGGAATCGCGCCCCATTGAGAAGATCCGGCGAGAAACTCAGTGAGTCTTTAGTTTTTGGGTTAGCTCACTCGAGAACTCTTTGTTGTAATCGACGAGGAGGGTGACCAGTGCTTGAGGGACCTAAAAGCACCGAGAGAGGGGATCCGACAAGATATCTTTGAGGCGACGGCGGCTTTATGTTGCCCCATCGTCTGGGTAGGACAGGCGATTAGTGTCGATATCATTCAATGCTTACCTATACAGTTTTGAAACTCAAATAAAATTCGGGTGCTACGAGCAATATGGATATTTCACATATTTGTAAAAGAGAAAAATTGTTACAGGTTAATTGTTAAAATATCCAAAAAACAGGCAACAATTGTCAGTAGAGAATTGAACTGAGTGGAAAATTTTCGCTATCTTTCTTACACGTCAAAGCTTTAATGGTGATGATTAAAAATCTATCATTGCATCCAGCATTGCATATAGATCCAGTTGATTTGAATTAATTTCAAAACGCTTTTGAAGAAATGTCACAGCGCTGAGGCAAAATCGTGGGGTGTGAGCGTTGGTTCCAGATAGTTCCATGCCACACATGATCCTTGGAAGCGCATTGTAGATGAGTACACTGACTTTATGGAAAGATGAAGTTTGCCCGGGATATGGTACATTGAAAGGTTTCTGTTTAATTAAATTCTGAGCCGATTTATAATTACCTGTCTATTCCAGATTAAACTGTGGATTACATAACTTTTAATCATAAATCATGTTATACTTACCGCAAAGCTGTTTAATAAGACTAGACAATGACCGAGCTTTGCTCGGATTTTTTTTTTTTTTATATATTTTTCTTTTTTAGAAATTATAATATATTTAAATATGAATTACATATTGATAATATTATGAAATATTCCAAGAACCTTTAGGCATTTTTAAGGGAACACGTGAGTTAAAAAAACACAAGTAATATAAATAAACAATTAATTTTCTTGGTCTAACCTTAAACCAAACACTCATTGGCTTCGGGTGGCTTAACAACGCCATCTGCTGAAATAGCTTTAGTGTTATTGTGTCTTGCTCTCAATTCAGAAAAATAGTTAATAATTATTCGCCAATAGATGTCGGGAAGAGTCATAAAGTTGATTATCGATAAAGTTGATTATTGAAAACACGAATATAACAACTTTTTCTGAAAATAAATCGTAGCTAGATCGATTTATCGCCCCCGAAATCGAGGTATAAGATTTTAAGCGCTAACCTCATAAATTGAAAGTATTATTTTCATTCTTAAGAAGACGACGCGAGCATTTCGTTTAAGATCCAGTCAATAAATAAAAAAAATATACAGCATTGACGTTATATTTTGATTAAACGTGAACATCACATATATCCATAGAAACTCCCCTAATATCGCGATCACACGCAGCGTTCCCGATACCCGGGACCCTTCGAGTAACATTATTTCACGCATTGATTATCTGGCAGCCAATTATGGGACAGAATTTCTTCGCTTCGTATATCACGTCAGCGGCAATTATTACACGATCTCCGTTCGAACGTTCGTAACGTACAAACGCGGGGTCACGCTTGATTTGAGAAGAGAAATAAAAATATAGCGGGAGAAAATAATTGGTCGATACGATTTTCACGGCTTTTCCATTTGTTGCTAAGAGAGATACATTTATATTAAGTATATATGAGAGATGCCAAGAATGAAGGCTTTCCTTAAAAGCAGCTATCATTATAATAATATACTTTTTTTTGTATTCTTTGTTACAGTTATACCTTTTTATTGCTTTGTAGACAAAGGAGCTAGCTATCTGTGAAGCACTACTCTTGCTGCTAGTGTTCGAATATTAAGGTTCTCAGGGTGAGTCCGTGAGCTCACCTACCCGATCCGGGCGTCGCTGGAATAGATCCTTAAGCTACTAGCGATCAGGTACGGAAAAAAGCATGTTCTGCATGCATTACTGCTTTACGGCAGAAATAGGTGGGGTGGTGGTACCTACCCGTGCGGACTCACAAGAGGTCCTACCACCAGTAATTACGCAAATTATAATTTGTCAACGGGTCGCAGTTACGATGCAGTGGTAGATTCATTTGCAAATCCTTTGAATTATTAGATATTCCTTGGAGACGTTCGTGTAGTAGTCGATTTCCAAGTCAAGCAATTACTCCATCTCAAGAGGGAACTAGTAATACGGAGGGATAACAGAGAAATATATTCATTACATGCGTAATTGATTTGAAAAATTAATGATGCAGTAAATGTATCCTACAATGGAAACCCACAAAATGGCGATACAAATTAGTTCATAACAGCTTAATATGTAATAACTCTGTTTTTGACACCGACAGTGGAGTTAACTAATTAAAGACTAAGAGCTTATTTACAATCACCAATGACAAGAAACGTCAAGTAATGATATTATGAAGATTTGTATATTTAATTTTCATATTCTAAATCATTTTATAAAGCAATTTATATGAAGGTTGTCTTTATTAAGTCACTCTGTAAATTATTTCACCGATTCAAGATCCACTTTAAATCTAATAACACAATTGAAAATACGTAAAGCTAATAAATGTTATCTTAAAATTTTACGTTACGACTCTCCAAAATCTATTTTCGTTATCAAAAGGCGAACGTTTCTAAATAGCAGAAGTTCCTTTGAAACGAAATAACTCAAAGACGTTCTTGAGTTCTTAGAAATGTTACCACTAGATTCTGTTAGATCTTGTTTGTTTTCCGTCATCCTATCCAACTGTCTTCCCAGAGAGTTTGATAACGAGTATTGAAAATGAATGTTGTGTTTCAATTTAAGTATTGTCAATAGCAGTTTTCTGAACAAAACATTTGTTAGTGTTGTTTGTTTCAACCTACTTAATGGCGATCATATCCTTCTTCAAACGAGGCTTGTGGAGAGTACTTAACGGTAGGCAGCGGTTTGGCTCTGCCTCTAGCATTGCTGAAGTCCACGGACGACGGTAACCACTCACCATCAGGTGGGCTGTATGCTCGTCTGCTTACAAGGGCAATAAAAAAAAACCATACCAATTTTGAGTAGCGTTCGCAACTTTGCTGGAAATCGTAATGCGTGTAGAATGTTCCAAAAGGTTAGACCGTGTATTAGAGCCAAAACGCTTGATGGGGCGACTGTAGGCGTGAATTGCATGTACAGTTCGATGAATTTACGGCCCGACTGGTGCTAAGTCAATTGTATACTCAATTGTTTAGCGGTAGTTTTGCTCTTAAAACCGGTACGCTTGGTACTATATAAATAAAACATCATTCCCGGATGTAGTTGTCTTTATATAAAGCTATCTATTACTAAAACGGGGTAAAACTAATTTGGCTTAAATAGTGGAACATATAATTTGTACCAGTTCAATAAATCAGTCACTGTTTCCTTTTTTTTTAAAGCTCCTGGACCCACCCCGTAACAGTACCTACCCGTGCGGGTGATACTAGTCTTAGTTACTACTCTTACTACTCTTAGTTAGTATAGTTATAATTCTAAAGAGCATTTTTTTTACATTACTGGTGGTAGGATCTCTTGTGAGTTACTGGTGGTAGGACCTCTTGTGAGTCCGCGCGGGTTGGTACCACCACCCTGCCTATTTCTGCCGTGAAGCAGTAATGTGTTTCGGTTTGAAGGGTGGGGCAGCCGTTGTAACTATACTTGAGATCTTAGAACACTTATATCTCAAGGTGGGTGGTGCATTTACGTTGTGGATGTCTATGGGCTCCAGTAACCACTTAACACCAGGTGGGCTCGTCCATACATCTAAGAAAAAAGAAAATGCGACGTCGCACTGTTTCAGTTTTTTTTATTGCCCTTGTAGGCAGACTGATGTCTGATGGTGAGTGGTTATCGTCGCCCATAGACTTAAGCAATGCCTAAATTAGGAGTGGGTTAGTTACATTAGGAGTAGATTTTTTTATATACACCCGCTTTTAAGCTAGAGTTGTATTGTGTCTAATGTATTACATAAATACATTCAGAAAAACAAAATATCTTTCACAAAAATACTGACTTCGGCTGGGGATCGAACCCTGTCCCCTTGTTACAGTAGTACAGGGCTACTGACCACTTAACCAACGAGGTAATCTAAATCTTAACATTCCTCCCAACAATAATATTTACAAAAAGTCACCGGCAGACAGAAATTAATTTGAAAAACTTGCAAAAGTTACAATGGGTATTTTAAACATGCTTCGGTATTAACAAACATGTTGCACACTGTACGAACGAAAAGGTATGTTTATTTTAAATTTAATTCGAAATATTTCGTTCAAAACGCTATTGAGAATGTCCAGGATTCCGGTTCGAGAGTTCGTAGCGACCTATATGAAGAAAATCATAGGATTTTGGTGTTTATATACGTATTATTCATCATAATTTATAATATAGCATCAACAAACTGAGATAAGTTTTCATGATAGCTGGTAGTAGGACGTCTTGTGAGTCCGCATGAGTAGATTACCACCACCTTGCTTATTTTTGCGGTGAAGCAGTAAAGCAGTAATACGTTTCGGCTTGAAGGGTGAAGCAGCCATTGTACTGTAAAAAAATTAGAACTCATGTCTCAAGGTGGGTAGCGATACTTACGTTTTTTTTTTTATTGCCTTTGTAGGCAGACGAGCGTACGGCCCACCTGATGGTAAGTGGTTACCGTCGCCCATGGACTTCAGCAATGCCAGGAGCAGAGCCAAGCCGCTGCCTACTGCTTAATACTCTCCACAAGCCTCGTTTGAAGAGTGAAGGTGAGCTCGGCCAACTATCTACGCAATAAAAAAAGTGTGCTAGCTCTAAATAGCCGTAAATAAAAGTTAGTATGAATTGTGTTATGAATGTATAGATTTGTTGATTAGGCAAAATCAAGCTTTAGCGATCCTTTAAAGAAGTATTATCATCTGGTAAATATACGATTAGGTAATTACAACGCTAAATATAAACGTTTCCGAAGACAATCTGTTCGTCCGAAGAAACCCAAAACAATTATACGACTAGCAGATTGAATCAGACCGAGATTGTAAATTACGAAAACTATTAAAGAAAGTTAATACGTAAAGCAAAAACTTTGTATCCCTTTTTACGAAAATTGCGCGGACGGAGGAGTATGAAATTTCTCACACTTATAGATAATATAGAGAAAGAGCGCACAATGCTAATATTTTTTTTTAATAATGCATAAAATATACTTTAAATCTATAAAGAAAACATTACACACACTACATACCATGTATTTGACGCACACACGCATGCATACTATTTATTGTCAAACTTTTGTTCTTGACGTCTGTGGTCAAATTGAGAATAGATTAAATATTGTTTGTCTTTATTAATATTTTTTTATAGTGTAGCCTTGGCGAAATTTGTGATTATAGAAGTATAAAATATAATCTTAATAGTGTACAAACTTACAATTCCAATTAATTATAGTCGAATTTCGACTACTGCGGGACCTCTAGTTTAATAAATTTGACGAGACGAGGCGGTGAACCGTGAAAGCGTTAAGATTTTTAACTCCAAATCTCAAAGTCAAACAGACGGCGAGCTGAGCACTACAGAGTTCCAGTTTGCACTTAATTAACTAATATTTACATTGTACGTTGGAAACAATTTCATTCGTGCACCTGGCCGAGTACATTGCGGCTTGGAAACCTGCCTCGATGAAAACATCCGGGCGAAAATTGTCAATGTATACGCTTTTAATTCGTTAACAGTAATGTGTATACGTTGTAATCTACACTAATATTATAAAGCTGAAGAGTTTGTTTGTTTGAACGCGCTAATCTCAGGAACTGCGGATCCGATTTGAAAAATTCTTTCAGTGTTAGATAGCCCATTTATTGAGGAAGGCTATAGGCCATATAACATCACGCTAAAATAAGAGCACCAATTAATAATGTTTCAATTTAAAAATCAAAAATATTTTCATTTTCTACGTAAATGAAGTCGCGGGTAAAATTTAGCGTTATGCCAAAGTAACTATTCCACGCGAACGAAGTCGCGGGCAAAAGCTAGTCATATTAATACAAATTTAAATGCTTAGTTAATACTGTTGTTATGTCATTTGATTTTGTCAAACGTTTCTATCAGTCATGATTATTTCCTCGAGTGGAGTCAGCACAGGGTAATAACCTCCACTTACTTCTGTTTGCGCATTATACCGCTACGTAGCTTCAAAAAAACGTGTATCTTTCCTATAGATTTACGACCAGCAGCCAGTTTGACGTTAATAAAGGTAAGAAATGTAATCACAGAACAGGATTTTATAGAATAGTTTTTGTTTGACTGAAATATATCGTCAGATCTTCGATCAAGAGTCGTAGAGGGCAATATAATAATAATACTCGTGATATGTTGCCGTCTAAACCAATCAAAAAAAAGAGAGAAGAACTCTTTCTCTCTCTCTATCTCTCTCTCTTTTTGCAACATGACGATGGATAGTTTCTGAGAAAGTCCACCATTATTAGAAACGGTTCACTGCTGCCGGACGTGGCTATGATGTCGGTAGAATCGGTCTCCAATTTAGCGACGAAGATGCGGGACTGTTCCTCAATTATTAGGAGGGTTAGGAAACAAGGCAAAAAGTTATGGAAAAATTAAGCATATAAACGATGGTGATAATTACAATTTCAAATGTTGTGATAAAGACAAAAACAAAAAACTAGAACTACTGTTTACTTTTTTTATACAATTTCTTATTTTATAAGTTTTGAGGACAAAGCAGCTACTGTGGCACCACGACAAAATAATTCTATAATCAAAACAAAGGAAGGACTTTTAGGCTGTTTTATGAGCAATCTTATTTGGTTTTTCATACAAGTCATAACTGAAAAATGTAATCATCACCAAATAAAAATGTGTATGCACAATTGATGAAGGTTTTTAAAGTCATTAGACATAAGAATCCGTGTCGAAGCGCTATATAAACCATTAATGATTTCGTCTAAAGTTTTTTTAGCGATCTCAATAACTATAAAGGAACATCTTTGACAAAGCTGCACAAATAAATACTGTATTATCCTGTTCCTACTTACTAATGGCTATGCGTTTTCGAACAGAATTTATGTTCGTATATCCCGATTTCCTCTTAAAGTAAACTACGCGATAGGAGCTAACACTGTAGAGCTATTCAGCTATACACAGAAGGCGACTGCGAAATGTCGTTTTAGTTTCAAGTTACATAATATGCTATCTTTAGATGTATAAATTAATTTATAAAGTTATTTTATGGTCTTAGCAAAATACAAATATTAGAAAAGTAACTTATTTTTAATTAAATTGTATGTAAATTGTAAAGCAATGCGTTTTGCCCACATTAACAAACGGTTCAGAAACATAGACCGTTACTCGTGAGACTGTATACAAAATGGGCGTTGTACAGTGAGCTATGAAACGTTCTATGCTGGACATCAATCTGATAGATCGGGTCTGTAATACCCAGATTAGACAAAATCTACATGTGTTGGTAAGAGAGTATCGGATCTGAAATGAAGTTGGGCTGGAACACTTGGCAAGGTTGTTATCATTTGATAACAGATGTAGAAAGACAGTGACGGAATGGAGGCCAAGATTAGATCGTATAGATGCCTGAAGAGCTATGGAACGGTGGACCGATGACTTAGTCAGTACGGCGGGGCGGAAGTCGATGAGAATGACAGGCTATTGAACATTGTGACATAAAAACGGGAAGGCCTATGCCAAGTAGTGGGTATCAAAGGGCTGAACAGATGATATTGTTACTTGAGACAATTCTATCAATTCGTATTATAAAATGCGACTTGTGGTCAGTTCACATCTTATAATTGATTTATATTCAAATTCATCCATCTATCACAATAGCGAGCAAAAATAGATCGATTTAAACGAAAAAAAGAGCTCTCAACAAAAAAATAGAGGCCAACAATTAAAAATTAACAGACCTTCTAACCATAAAATGCGCTCAAACTTGAAAATACGACTTTTCGCAACATTCACAACACTAAGATTCACATAAAAAAGAAACCAATTCACGAGCAAACAACATATTTCCAAACAATAAACTAAAGTTACGAGCCGCACAAACTAATAAAAGAGGACAAAAAAAAAGAAAAAGTAACTGTCGTCGATAAGCTCGTAAAATATCTAACAAATCAAGAGCTTTTTAGTCTATGAGAATTCAATAAAAGAAAAACACGTTTTATCCTTAACCTTTTTTTTTATTGCTTAGTTGGGTGGACGAGCTCACACTCCACCTGGTGTTAAGTAGTAACTGGAGCCCATGGACATCTACAACGTAAATGCGCAACCCACCTTGAGATATAAGTTCTAAGGTCTCAGTATAGTTACAACGGCTGTCTCACCCTTCAAGCCGAAACGCATTACTGCTTCACGGTAGAAATAGGCAGGGTGGTGGTACCTACCAGTGCGGACTCACAAGAGGTCCTACCACCAGTAAAAGTTTCTTTGCTTTATTGCTTCGCGATATGAGTAGACACTTTCTTTTTTTTTCCTACCTAAGGTGGTAGCCTAGAGAGGCTATTCCAGCGGAACCTTAACTAGTAGGTGAGCTTACGGGGCTCAAACCTGACGACGATGCTAACACGAACCCTAGCAAGAGTCGTGCTTCGCAGAATCTACCAACGGATCGGAAACGCGACCCTCTGAGAAGATCCGGCGAGAAACTCAGTGGGCTGTGTCTGAGAGTTAATTTACTCGTCGAGCCCTTCGTCGCAAGCGACGGGTTCGACGAGAGCGGTGACCGGTGCTTGAAGTACCTAGAAGCACCGTTAGTGGATCGGGAGGATCCGAGATGACGTGTTTTGGGGCGACGTCGACTGCTTTCCATTCCGTCCGCAGGATCGGGAATGAGTAAACACTAGTAGACAGGATTGATATACCTTTCAAAGCGCTCTCACAATACATCACGCTTAAAGCATGTAAAGTTTGTGTTGGAAATAGAATAAGGATGACCGAAAATTCCTAAGAAATACATTTACGTGATTAAATTAAAATAAATCCACGTTATTTGTTGAAAATCACTCGCATACTTACAGACCATGAGTAATTAAAAACAAAAATTTACTAAACGCATACTAGGTATTTAATATTTTCTCGTTAGAGCATTTATAAGCTTTATAGCTTGCGTTAGAAATAAAATAAAGTTGACTGAAAACTCCTAAGAAATACATTTCCAAGAATAAATTAAAATAAATCCATGTCATTCTTCATAAAATCACTGGAAAACTTGCAGGCTTCTAGTAATTAAAAACAATATGAACAATGCTGAACGTATATACATATTCAGCATTTAATATTTTTTTAGGATTTTGAGAATCGCAGACAAAATTAAAAACATATTCACCTCTATTATTACAAATTATTCAAAAGGTCCTAAATACTTGGACACGATAATAAAAAAAAAAGACCAGATAAAAGTCGATTAAACTCATCATTAGATTTTGACTTCCAATTCACACCGACTTTGGAAATAAAAATAGATTTCCACAACAGACCAACACCACAGTGCTCTTCTTCATTTAACTTCAATTGAAACTTCTCGAGCGCTTGATAAACCTTCAAGTGTCAGTTGTTACAAAAAAAAACCATTCCCAAGACATTGCGGGTTGAAAGAATGGGGCATGAAAACTTTACCTGCTTGCGCTAACCTCAGAACCGGATTAAGTGGACCCTTGGAGGATTTGACTCGAGTACAACAACAACAACAAAAAAAAGTAACAAAGTCGCAAGTTAGCCTTACGGTTGCTTCGAGAATTTTAATGTGATCGATCGTAACGTAGCATAATATATATTTAAGGTAACGGCTGTTTTGAAGGATTATTAAAGGTGAAACCCATATAAGCGTGTTACTCTACCGCTCCTGAATTATCTCTATGTTTTTTGGTATAGCACCTTATATATTTCGTTTTTATTAAGAATCAAGTGACCACAACGCCGTTCGTAAATTCATTGGCCAGTGCAGGAATTAAAAAAATATTCTACATTAATTAAAATAGCTTTTATGGATTATGGCTATACTATCAAACTGTAAAAATAGTTCAAAAAAACTGAAAAACAAAACTTGGCAGATTAAATAATGCAATGAGCTTACACAGCTTTACTAGTTTATTTAGACTTGCAGTATCGAAAATAGATTTCAAATAGTAAACATTTTGATACAGGGAAGCTAAAAGGTGAAAACCCTACAGGTCGCAAGTGGCCAACCAAACAGCTACCGTGTTAAACTCGCTGAAATCTTATTAAAACTTGCCGCGGTCCCGTCCATTTGTTTAACTTTTATTCCCGGGCACTGTGGAGCTTCGTTCCACGTCGAAAGTGTCCGGGAAAAACTACTTCGGATTCACGGGCAGCCGGAGCGTGGAGACCGGTTTAAAACTAAAAATGTAGTAGTAGCTTCACAAAATTAGTTTTCTTCAAATATGGCTTTTTCGCTCGTCATTTTGGTTAGTTTGCGTGTCTTGCAATGTTTTGAACGTAGTTTACTTTTAAGAGAAGATTTGCGATCCAATTTTTTTTATTATGCGTGCATGATGAAGTCAATGCCCGGCTAATGATAAATGATTATAGAGGCTTATAAAATAAAAGATTCCCACAAATTGGTATCATTATGAACTATAAGTCGAAGACACGTGCTTTATAAAGAAAATATTTGGGAGTAAATAGCTAAATCGTTTGCAATCTCCCAATAGTGAGATCTGTATTGTATTAAAAGTATTCTGTCAATATGTGTCAAAAATAAACGGTCCTTGTGGAGTTGACGCCAAGAGAAATTACGAGTACTAGAGGTCCCGCAGTAGTCGACATTCGACTATAATTAATTGGAAATTGTAAGTTTGTACACTATTATGATTGTATTTTATACTTCTATAATAACGAATTTCGCCAAGACTGCACTATAAAAATATTAACAAAGAGAAACCATATTCTATTCTCAATTTGACAACAGACGTCAAGAACAAAAGTTTGACAATAAATAGCATGCATGCGTGTGTGCGTCAAATACATGGTATGTAGTGTGTGTAATGTTTTCTTTATTGATTTAATGTATCTTTTATGCATAATTTAAAAAAAAAATTGCATTGTGCACTTCTTCTCTATGTTCTCTATAAGTGTAAAAAATTCCATACTCCTCCGTCCGCGCAATTTTCGTAAAAAGGGATACAAAGTTTTTGCTTCACGTATTAATATATAGATGCTTGTCAAATTGATCTATTACTTTGCACGCGAAAGTTTCAGAACGGATCTAGGGAGTCTTACGAACTCGTAATTGCACGATTAATATTTTTAAATCAGAAAGAAAAGAAAAAAAAAACGCTACACTTTTCTCTTCTTCTTCTCTGCAGTTTCGATAAAGAAATTGATTCAATTTTGTGGCCTCTCTCCTAGGTAGTAAAAACTTGGGATGGCAATTTTTAATATTCCTTTGTCGTTTGATTTAAAATACATTTGGTCTTTTTATTGTTCAATTGAATTCTTTTTTTTATTGATGAAACCTTAAATGTCACATTTAATATTTCGCCGATATCAAAGAAACAGGCTTGCGTGTTTTAGAAATGGATTTATTGCTCAAACAGAATACGTATTATGGATTACAATGAGAACAATAAGGTTCGATTATTTTGGGCAACTACATTGATCGTAGACATAACCGCTAACCAATTCATTAGTGCCATCAATGTTTTTAGTGAACGACGATATCATTAATTGGAAAATGTAAAAGGAAATTTTGTGTCGCGATGAATTCATGCGAGCAGTCGGCCATTACAGGAGCCCCCGACCTAATTGATCGAACCGAAGGCCGGCGGCGTTTCGAACAGAAAATTGATAAAGTTTCATTGAAAATTCAGTCGGCCGACAAGTTCCTTGCTGACGCTTCAACTGACACATCATTCTAATTTAATTTCGTAACTAAATCGTCCAGTGAACAAATCGCTTTACCCGCGAATTTTCGTTTTCAAAGAGGGAGGTGTATTTTGTTAGAAGTTCAGAGTTTTTTTTTATTATTATTTTTATTGCTTACTTGTTTGGACGAGCTCACAGCCCACCTGGTGTTAAGTGGTTACTGGAGCCTATGGAAATCTAAAACGCAAATGCGCCACCCACCTTGAGATATAAGTTCTAAGATCTCAGTATAGTTACAACGACTGCCCCACCCTTCAAACCGAAACGCATTACTGCTCCACGGCGTGATATTAAACTCGCTTCCAGTATGATTTAATTGATAATTAATAAACAGTGCTGTTTCTGATTCGAATCCATTACGCACGTCTCATTGTAATATTAATTTTATTATAATTAAATTACAATTACAATTAATTACAAAAAATGAGTTTAATTTCACACTGAACTTATAATGGTATATATTGTATGTATATATTTTCTATAATAATGTATTGTCTATAGTACACCGCAACATACCTGCTATTTTTATATATTTTCCAGAATTTCTGTAAATTAAACGGTTGTCTGGAAGAGATCGCTTTTAGCGATAAGACCGCCTATTGTACAAATGTATCTGCTTTTTGACTGTTCTTTGAATGTAAATTGCGTTTTGTTGTGCAATAAAGTGTATTCTCTCTCTCTCTCTGAACTTGAATTTCTAATAAAATAAGTTCCCCTCGTACACATGTGTACGTCATGCCATGATAAGTTCTTAATATCGATGAGTGCGCACACTCGGAGCTGGTGATATCTCAATCTTCCATCTATATCATTTAACAGTAGCGCCCGGTGTTCAAGAAAAGTAATGAAAATAAAACGGCGGCTTATTAAAGAAGGTAATAGATAATAAACCAGCCATTTTTTGAATTATTTCTACCTATCTTATTGTACTAAGGAATCTGGCTTCTATTCCCGATTGGAATCAATCAAATGGGTTTGGTATTCAAGGTCCCAATGTAATTGTTTTTATTTAATTTTCCCAATTATTGTCACTTATGTGTTTTCGGTATTTAGAATATAAAAAGAATCCTAGTTTGGGACTATTGTGTTACTAACCATGTGTGTCAATTCTTTAAGCCCTTAGAGTATCCGTTTCATATCAAACAAAAATACATTCATACCCTATACATACCCTAAAACAAAAAAATGCTACGATGACTGCACTGTTGACATGTTTCATTTAAAACTAGTGAAACCCAGCCACGCTTCGCAGTGAGTGTCACTGAATGATGCATTAAAATATCCGTCTGTTGAAGCTACCACTACACCAGCTCATACGTTGATGGTATTATGACAAAAAACGATGCGTGAAGTGCTAACAATAACCAGGTTTCAAGTCGATCGGATGGACCATGTTCGAACTCATAGGGGCACAAACCAACAAAGAAAAAAAGGGTGCGTGTACTTATGTACGCGCGTAAGAAGTTATACTTTATTTTTATTAAATTTATTTCTTTTTTTTATTTAAATTTTAATCAATTTGAAAAAAAAACGATTAAACAACATCCTTAAACACGCATATTGGACATCCCTTCTCTTGACATCGTATAAATTCGGTAATTCTCGGTACGGTTTGAAAAGTTCATCTGCGGCTATATTCAGACTCGCCAAGCTACGTCGGTCGTATTGTAATGAGCGATTTAGTGGGCAACTTCATTCTGTTAATTTTGTGTCACGGTGCGCGCGCATTGGTAAATTTAACTCTCATCAATTTTTCATAACGCGCCTAAAGAAGTATAACTCCAAAAATATTTTTGTAAACAGTGTGGCGGGTAGCCATCCAACATCACAAAATATTTGACAGATGCCTGAATTTCGCTTACGACATTTTCAGGTTAAGCTTGCATATATACAAGTTCCGAACAACAGCATTTGTACCGAGCAATATCACCCGTCGGTTAAAGATCTTCCCTCTGTCGTTAAGCCCATACAAAACGGTTTTTATTTCTTCTTCTTCTTCTTTAAGTCCACGGCCTCCTCAAGCTTCACCACAACGATCAGTCCTGCGCTACTTGCATCAAGCCGATCCCCATTAATCTTAATATTTCTTCCGTGTACATTGTGGGAAGCCTACCCATGCTACGTCTTCCGGTACGCGGTTTTAGGCTATTGCATAGCTTCTATTGCGGGCCTTGAGCGCGGCGACTGAATCAAGAAATTCCGTAACGAAAATAACCTGACACGCGTTATGAGTGTGAAGGGGACAGTTAATGTTTTTCTTTTGTTAACGTTTATAAATATAGCGTGGTCTTATTTTTATTATTGTTTTAATATTAAATTATTATTGTCTAATTGTAATTGTATAAGTTGATAAAAAATGCTTTGCAATAGCTTTACCGCGGCAGTCCCCGAGTGCCACACGTTTTTTTATTTAAATGGATACAAATCGCGAGATATCCAGTACTTTAACCCGTCTTAAGAACCCTATCTACGCATATACCTAACTAAATATACCAGCATATGTCTGTTTCGAAGCCAGCGCCTTAAAGCCCCTCTTACCTGTACCCTCAATAGATCACACATCGTTTGTTAAATGACAGTATAAATTACGGTCTATTGTTTGTGGATGTCTGCTGTCCCACTTCGGGCTTAGTGCCGGGATTAATGGTGATCGTTTCGATCCCGCGGGAGACACGTACGCACGGTGAACTCGGTCGTATCGCGAATCAGGGAAAACGTCGTGAAGTTTCATCGGCCTTTTAGGTCTTAGAATCTTAATCAAGTGTGACACACACACACACAACTTGTGACCTATCTACACTAATTCGTCGTCGTGTAATAACATGCAATCATGTAAACATAGTGTAATAAAATTCAAACCCGCAAAATTATAATTTGCGTAATTACTGGTGGTAGGACCTCTTGTGAGTCCGCGCTGGTAGGTACCACCACTCTGCCTATTTCTGCCGTGAAGCAGTAATGCGTTTCGGTTTAAAGGGTGGGGCAGCCGCTGTAACTATACTTGAGACCTAAGAACTTATATCTCAAGGTGGGTGGCGCATTTACGTCGTTTATGTCTAAGGGCTCCAGTAACCACTTAACACCAGGTGGGCTGTGAGCTCGTTCACAAATCTAAGCAATATAAAAAAATTGGCTGATGGTTAGTAAATAGATTGAAAATTGAATTACGCGATTGCTATTAAATAGTCAAAGGTTATTGATGTAGATGATGATAATAGTATGTATTGTGTTCCGTTTTCATAAGTAGAAAATAAATGACACATATACCTAAGCTTTCGATCTTTAATCTCAATGGCGCTATTTACGTTAAGAAATTGAAATACAAAATTAAGACAAATGTCGCGGAAAACATAACAGTTTCACTTCTCTTTCACACGTCCATATTATTAAGAAAGTCGTTATAACAACGAAAAATAAAACATAATTAGATACTACAAATAAAAAAAAAACAAAAGAAAAAAGACAAAGGATAATTATTGTATATTTTTCCTCGTTTTCATTTAAAATCCCTTAGCTTTTAAATTTAATAAGCAATGCAATAAATCCCCTTCTGTATGGATAAATGGGGGTTTCTTTTCATTAAATTTGCTCACTAGGTAACTCGACGTGGGGTAGTGATGGAGTCCCCTCGTTATAGTGGCCCAGAAAATAGAGAAATATAAATAGATATATTATGTATGTTTGAGAGAAGGGGCTGTTAATTGGGGAAAATGGGAATTTTTGACAGTTGATGAATAAAAGAAAGTCGCTTATATATTTCGTAACATTATCTTAAAATCGCTCACAATTAAAATGTTACATTATTTTTTTATGCTCACACAATTTTTAGTAGTTAACATTTTGGGTGTGTGTTTAAGCCATTGATTCTTATTTAAGTGTTTTAATATTCTTGTGAATAAAAAAAATCTTAATTTTTTTTTTAATGTCACTCCAGTAGGATATGTTGACAACAACCTATGAGATATATTAAGTTCTTTTACGATCGAGACATTGGTGCGATGCTCTCAGTCCAAGATATGCGGAGCATCCTTCTCCAGCACCACATTTCTAGTGCATCGATCCTTTTCGTCGACGAAACCTCATGCGCTGCACTGATCAGATGAAAAACCCTTACCGAAACCCAACTTAACGAGTGCGTGCGCCAAGTCTCAGTTCGCTAACTATGGAGCTATATAACAGCTGTCAAGACTTTATCATCATCATATCATCATCAACCTGCGGCAGTCCACTGCCGGACATTGGCCTCGTCCAAAGCTCGCCAAAATCTTCGGTTCTACGCATCCAGTCATTGTCAGCTGCCTTGCGCAAGTCTTCGCTCCATCTAGCAGAAGGGCGTCCTACACTACGTTTGCCGGTTCGCGGTCTCGACTCCAGAACACGTCTACTCCAACGGTTATCGGTTCTGCGACATATGTGTCCAGACCACTGCCACTTCAGCTTACTGACTCTGCGAGCTATATCGATCAACTTGGTTTTTGCCCGAATAACTTCAGATAAGTCAGTCAAGACTTTAATAAACAAGGAATACACATACACACCACGACTGTTGTGCCAAGATTAACCGACTATGATGTTATAGGAACTGTTGAAAAATGTAATGCATCTTTCTAGTTCATTTAGATTTGTAAATAAAAATGTTGAAATCCAAATTTTTATAGAAATCAAAAAAACACTTTTATTAATTCAAAGTAACAAGTGCTGAGAACGGTAAAACGATTTCCTTCGACGATAAACCGTTTTTATTTTTTCGGTCGAATGAAATTCGGAATTTTAATTAGAGTGGCCTTAATTACGGAAGCTAAAGGGTGCCCTAACTTAGATCGGTACCGCCATGTCTTTTTATTTGCCTCCATCCTTTGCTTTGTCTGCGTTTTTCAAGCATAGCAAGCAATCTGCAAGTGAATCTACTTTTGAGTGCTCCAAAGTGGTGTATTTGAATTTAGTGTACGTGCCCTGAGTTATAAATAAGCCTTTGATTGTTTTGTACTGTTATAATCATTTTGTTCCACTTGTAAAACTTTGTGATCCCAGTAGTGTTTCCGATCAAAGTTGGTAACTGGTCGAGGATATTTGGTATTTGGGACATGGATATACTTGTTGTTGTCTCAAATGTGTATTTCTGGGACAGAAATAAAGAAAATGTAGTTTTAAATAATAATTTAAAAAAAAACGTTAAATAGCAAAGTGAGTTAAAAATTAATTTCACTTTTTTTAATCAGGATATTAGAGTGAAGTTATCATATTGTTGTACTAGCCGTACTGGCTCGCTACGCTGAGCATTTAAAATTAACATTAATAATTTATTGTCATTATTATTAGGGAGTCCAACACTCATATAAATATTAACCTATCCATTAAGTACATGTATTTTCTACATGGACACCGAGTTTCAAGTCAATCGGATGCATGGTTCATTAGTTATAATGGAACATCCGTAAAAACCACTGTAGATTTAGATATTAGTATAGATTGTCATCAGTCCATGCTTGTGCAAACTGTACAAAGTTTCAAGTTAATCGGACTTCTTGAAGTCCCCGAAAGTAACGTCCAAAGATTGCATTATAAACAAACACGCACACATACCAAGTTAATGAAATCGTGCTAAAATAATATCTTGGATCGTTTCAAATATGTATTTTTGTTTGTTTGTTTGTAAATGTTGATATTATTTTTACTTGAGGTTCCCGAAAGTAGCGTCCAAAGATTCCGTTTATAAACAAACACGCACATATACCGAGTTAATGAAAGCGTGCTAAAATAATATCTTGGATCGTTTCAAGTAGGTATTATATATTTTTAAAACAGTGTTGATATTTATGACGCGTGAAACGATACAACATACATCAGGCATGTTATCTTTGTACTATTGTTGAAGCATACATTTATGAATTAAAAACGATTGGTTGCAGTCAAAAAACTCATGTAAAAAGCTATTTCATAGTTCCGCAAATCGCCATTGTAAGAGAGTAGGTACCTACAACTTTGTGGAATAGGCACTTCCTAGTTTTTTTCTATCTCTTTGTTTCCTTGTTCCTTTCTGCTTGCATGTAATCGTTCGTTCCGCGTATAGATAGGGCTCGTTAGTGTAATGTCAGTATTAATTGTACGACCCTTTCGTTCGAACTGGGATGTCAGATTAACGACTCCGAGATCTGACTTCGAATGGGGATGATTGCATTGTGCTGGCCGATACTTTTACATAGCTACCGGTAGGATAAAAGCTTGAATTAATTGATGGTAATAAATTAAAAACGAATGTTTTTTTTTAACTAAAGCGTGTATAATAACAGATGTATATTTCATTTAATAACTAAAGCTACTAACATTTACTACTAAAAGAGAATATGGTATGTTGTATGTAATGAAAAAAAAATGTTGAAAGTTATTTTTTGTTTGAGTCAAGGACAATTACAAATTATATTAAAAACCTTTTTTTTATCGTCTACAAAGATTTGTACTAAGTCCAATAGGTGTTCATACATTACTTACTATCCGGAATTACAAGATCACTTTGAACACACGTTTTTTTTTCGAGCGAAGATTCTTAATGCGAATTGAAGTGAGAATTGTTTTTTATTGCCCTTGTAGGCAGACGAGCATACGGCCCACCTGATGGTGAGTGGTTACCGTCGCCCATGGACTTCAGCAATGCCAGGGGCACAGCCAAGCCCCCTCTGTGTGATTTACTTTCTCTGTCTTTTTATACAGCATTATAAAAATTTGGGCGTGCGAGTATCGACATTCAAGAAACAACGCATTGTGTACAGTCAGCTGGGTAACCATACTTTATTTGATTGTTATTTAATTAAAAAATTACATTTACACATTTAATTTTTAATTAATGTAATTCATAGTTTTCCAAATATATTAAATTTAACTTTTTATGAGATATTACTTTCCTGACGTGAGTCCTGTTAGTCTAGTATTTTTTTGTCATTAATTATTATGAAGAAGAGCTCTTTGGATATTAACATAAACGGCGCTGTTTAATTAAATGTTCAATGAACTGGAACGTTCAATCGATTGGTTTTACTCATCCTTGAAGGTATTCAACTTAATTAATCTCAAGTAATGGTAGAAATAATAGGGTAGAAATGGTAGGAATAACGCATGTCGCCATAAAACATGATCACGTGAATAAAACTTTCCAAAAACATATCCATCACCAGCAGCAACATAAAAAAAAAGCACATAAAGTTTTTATTCCCCGGTTGACTTTACATCAGAAACTCGAGACATCAGCCTCGGGTGAAACGGAGAAAGGAAAAAAAACAACCAAGCAACTTGTTTTTTCTATTCTCCGCGTTATGCAGATTCATCCTACGAAATTACTTATTTAAGCAATAAATGGAGCGGGACGTTGTACAAAAATCTACGCCCGATGGAATGCAGACGCCGAAATTTGGTACAAGTCATTGTCTTCAGCGATACACATTTAGACTTTTTATTTTTATTTTTTTTTATTGCCTTTGTAGGCAGACGAGCATACGGCCCACCTGATGGTGAGTGGTTACCGTCGCCCATGGACTTCAGCAATGCCAGGGGCAGAGCCAAACCGCTGCCTACCCGCTTAATACTCTCCATAAGCCTCTTTTAAAGAAGGACATGTCACACAAATCAACACAATACAAATTCAATGTCAAAATTTTCAGCACAAAAGTTTATTTGAAATAGTGGTAGAATCGACGACTGCTGGAGTAAACGTGTTTTTTAGTTGAGACCGCGCGACGGCAAATGTAACGTCGAACGCCCCCAGGCTAGGTGGTGCGATGTCCTTCGAATGGGTAGTTGGCAAGATGGATGGATGGATGGGTTAATGATGATGAGTTAAAGAAATTCCGGAGCCAATAGAAATTATAACTTGAAACCTGAAGTTGAAGTCCCTATTATTGAACTGTGAAAATCACAGACATACCCTTTAGATTCCGTACACGTCTAAATAAAAACAATAGAAAAATGTATTTTTCCCCACCTATCCTTTGCTTCCAAAAAATGCTCTTTCCTTTATTGTCTTATCTTCGTTTCTCGTCAGTTATTCGAGTTTTAGTATTAAAGTAGAAACATAAATTATATGGCTCTTTAATTATTGCGGCCTATAACAATCTATCGGGTAGATAAATTGCTCGTATCTTTAACTGTATTTAAAGTGACAGCACAGCATGCAGCAGCTATTACGAGTTTATTTATTAAAAAATATAAATACTTTTATCTTTTGAAACAAAAAAGAAGACAAAAGCTATCACTCAATAAAATCGCGACTATGATGCAGTGGTATCTTGCGAAAAGTTGCAAATATGCGACTGGCTCCCTTAAAAATGTTTATTTTTTCTGATGCTCACCTGTACAATGTACCTACAACGCGAAATGTCTTCAGCAGCGGTTATAGGTGGTAATGTTGCATGTAATTTATATTACAGTCATTCAGTTTTAACACTACTCGATCGTGTATATAAAATCGCTTGTATCTTACAAACTGCACCAAACAAACATTGTAAGGGACAGAACAGTGATTATGTTTATGACTAAAGTTGTCTACGTTTTTAACAGTCGTACTCTGTGGCGAGTGCGAAATGGCGTCGCGAAGATTCGCCACGTCGTTTTATGACAATCCGTATTGAATTACTCGCCTTTATTGTGTCCAAGGATTTTATTCGTAAGATTTCATTTCTATATTTTCTACACTCTGTGGAAGCGTCGAAGATTTTGTAAAAATTGTTGTAATTTACCATATCGAAGTAAGTTACTGTAAGTGTTAATATCAGTCTTTATAATATTTGATTGTCATTGTTACTCTGGACCTAAGTGACAGAATGTTCTTTTGGGATGGAAGGATCGTGGCAGGTGTAGAGACCTTGGCGTTTGGCTAGGGCGGATGGATCAACTCCAGGTTGCCGTCTGAAGGGAATTTTTGGTTAAAAGCTACCTCTGCGTCGTCAGAAGATGACTCATAGCACAAGGGAGCTGCGCTAGTCCATTTACCACCAGATCGGAATCGTGGCCACTGAGAACATCCGGCTAGAAGCCCAGCAGTCTGATTCTATGGGCTAAGCTTCACGTTGAGCTCTTCAGCGAATTTGACGAGTACGGTAGCCTGTGCTTTAGTTGCTGGTATCATTAGCATTTAACAATACTAAGAGTGGATGGAGTGGATCCCTTAAAAACATATCTAGAGCATTACAGAATCTGGGGATTTGTGCTAGGTTGATAAAAATAAATTTGATAAAAAATTTAAATCCTAAAAACCGATTGTACAATCACGCGCCCAAACCCGTCCTCGACGTGTCAACAGCTCAACAAAGTTTCAACGGAAGCGGATGAACGATAATTTTCAAACAAACAGACGAATTAACATTTCTATATTTCATTTTATTGAGTTGTGTGCGAGTGGAGAACTCTTTTTTTTCTCGGGACTTTTTTTTTGAGGAGAAGGCAATTGTCGAACTTCCACCCACGCTTTGAGGGCGGTAGGCGGAGTTTGTCGGAGTTGAACTGACTAACGCCCTCTTTCGCTCAACAGCCTACGTCGAAGTCCCGGATGAGAGAGCACCCAGGACTGGTGGCGTCAAAGTGAGGACGCCGAGCGTATGTGTGTCACCCTGACACCGTTGGCGATCGCTGAGGCCAAGACCAGAGCCTTTGGGATCGAGGCACTGTCCGAACTACACCTAGATGATATCTAAAACTTAAATCCCTTGGATACCCCGCTAGGTCACGACCAGCGCTGGTCGCGGAATTATGTTTTCCGACCCCCTCTTGCGTTTGGGCAGCTTTTTTAGGCAGCGACTTGGTGTGAGCGACAATAACTAATTATTATCAAGTAAGCCGTGCATTCATCTTCCTACAATGACAAATAAGCCAAATATGTAAAGAACGTTATGTATACTTGTACTATTTAGCTTTATAATATTACTAGCTGACCCGGCGTACTTCGTAGGGCCTCAATCGATAAATAAAATACCTAAACTTTTGTATAAAATAAACTAAAAGTAAATAAAAGGAATCCGTCCGACGGGGGACACATCATAGGAAACACAAATTTGTTATTTTTATTTAATTCCGAGCATTTTCATATTTATCTACCTTTTAAACCTTCTCTGGACTTCCACAAATAATTCAAGACCAAAATTAGCCAAATCGGTTAAGCCGTTCTCGAGTTTTAGCGAGACTAACGAACAGCAATTCATTTTTATATATAGAGGAGAAGAAGATTAGCCTATTAATGTTATAATTCGTGATATACATACTTCATAGTTTCATGATCACAAACAACTAAGGCCTTTATTCGTGAATAATTTTAATAATGAGTCAACTTTAAACTATCAGTATCAGTTCTTCTGTTTTCGAAAAAACGTAAATGTAAAGAAAAAATGTCCATAGCAATTTTAAGGCAATTTAAGTTGTTTTAATTAAAATATCAGATGATATGGTTTTTTTTTTGCAATTAAACTTCATGGTTTCATGATCACAAATAACTAAGGCCTTTATTCGTGAATAATTTTAATAATGAGTCAACTTTAAACTATCAGTATCAGTTCTTCTGTTTTCGAAAAAACGAAAATGTAAAGAAAAAATGTCCATAGAAATTTTAAGGCAATTTAAGTTGTTTTAACTAAAATATCAGATGATATGTTTTTTTTTTCTTCAATCAAATAAGACAATCGTAAAAATATTTAAAAAAAAAACCTGTTTGATTCTAATTTCCCATTCTACAACTCTCACTTTAAAGTACAACTTAAGCTGCGTTTTAAACGTCGTTCGCAAGTTTTCCAATGAAAAAAAAAAAAAAAGCTGCTAATTCTTGAACACCATCTTTAGTATAAAAAAGAGTTGTTCAAACAAAAGACAGGGAGGGAACCGGTGGCCCGTGAGTTGTTTAATTACTTTTTAACGTTTAACTTTCCGTTCTCGTTTATGAATCGTGCTAGTTCAGCCCGCCCTCTCTTTGTTTCATTAATTTTTTTTTCTCTACCCTCCTCATTTATTAACGTATTAGCCTTTCCGAATCGAGGTCATGTTTATTCATTACCTTTTCTGGTTTCAATTATGAAGACAAACTTTTTTTTTTTTTTTTTTACCTTAGAATAGTGTTTTTTTTTTTTAAATACTTAAGCGCGTGAACTAGGTGAGCGCGCTCACGGATTACTTGAGCTGATGGAAATGTTCTTATTCACATTGTTATATGTTTTTTTTCCCTACCTATGCTGATAGCCTTGAGAGGCTATTTCAGCTTCACCCTAACGTGTGTAGTTGACCTCACGGGGCTCAAGCCGGAGTATTGCTAACACTGGCCCTAGCAAGAGCAGTACTTCGCAGAATCTACCACCGGATCGGAAACGCGACCCACTGAGAAGATCCGGCGAGAAACTCAGTGGGCTGTGTTTGTGGGTTAAAATTTTCATTAGTGGTGCAAGTTGGAACGCATTATTAATTCGCGGTAGAACGAGGTAAGATGAATTCCCACCCGTAGGGAGTCATAAAACAACCAGCAAACACCTGTTGGCAATCGCAGTGACTTAATATTGTTATGCGGGTAAGAGTAACGTCATCTAGCGTCGAATAGCAGAAACACATGTCGAAACGACTGCTCTTGCCAGGAATGTTCTCGATAATTGTAGAGACGTCGTCATCATTTCAGCCTGTCTACTGTCCACTGCTGAACATAGGTCTCTCCAACTGATGTCCAGTGCGGCGGGTCCGTAGCCATGTGCATCCATCGTGACCCAGCAATTTTCACCAGGTCGTCGGTCCATCTGGTAGGTGGCCGTCCCACACTGCGTTTGAGAGACGTCGTATCAAGTATAAAAGCGTTGCATAGATGATACAAAGCTAGTTAGGAATCGGTTCTACTCGAAGCGAAACAGCGAACAGATCACCCGAAGCGAAGCAGAAGAGGTGAATTACGAAAGAAAGAAAGAAATAAATAAATAATTTATAATCGTAAAGTGTCGTAAAGTGTTCTAAGTGTTTAATACAGTTTCACATTGTACTTCAGTAGAAGTTTTATTTAACCCAAACCCCAGCGCGTAACAATATGATACACTCTGCTAGACGTGTCCTATAAAATGGCGTGGTGCTTTTCCAAATCGCCATCCAGGCCAACTAATGAACCAAAATTAAAGAAAAATAAATATTACTACGTGCTGTAGACTTGAATAGGCTTACCGCGTTACTACTACTAATTTTTCCGGTTATATTACCATGTGTTCCGATGCTAATATTATTGACACTTAGACTTAATGTGGATGTTGATTTTCACGATTTATAATTACTACGAGTACTAATTTCTCCGGTAATATTACTATGTGTTCCAATGCTAATATTATTGACACTTAGACTTAAGTGGATGTTGATTTTTCACGATTTATAATTACTACGAGTACTAATTTCTCCGGTAATATTACCATGTGTTCCAATGCTAATATTATTGACACTTAGACTTAAGTGGATGTTGATCTTTCACGATTTATTATTACTACTACTACTAATTTCTCCGGTAATATTACCATGTGTTCCAATGCTAATATTATTGACACTTAGACTTAATGTGAATGTTGATTTTCACGATTTAGTCTCTATAAAGTCCAGCAGCAATTTTAAATCAGATGACGACTCCGAAAGGCGAGTTTAAAAAAAAAAGCCATCGGTACAAACATCTATCTGTAGAAATGTATTTCTTGTGCTTCATAGCATTCATCAACGCTGTTAAAGCGACTAGTTCAACTAATAAATCTCAAGTTAACCGACAGTTGGGGAAGACAAAACAAGCATTAATTCCGCAGTTAAGCTAAGGACAGATCATTTGTTAAGGCCGTCTGTTCTTGGATGCATACTTGGTGCAATATTACAGAGACTAATGGGAATAATGAATAGTTTGGTTTGAATAAAAAAAAAACAGTTCGTCTCGACAAGTAAATTGCCTATACGAAAATCTTATTAATAAAAATAATTAATAAGTCTTATGAAAAAGCTTCGTTGAAAGTAAGCAATTATATTTTGTTTACTTCTAAAATTGTTTATTAACTAATCTCCAGAAGAGCTTCTATACACAATAGTGTAGGACTGGTGGTAGGACCTCTTGTGAGTCAGTACGGGTAGGTACCACCACCCGACCTATTTCTGCCGTGAAGCAGTAATGCGTTTCGGTTTGAAGGGTGGGACAGCCACTGTAACCATACTGAAACCTTAGAACTGGTATCTCAAGGTGGGTGGCAGCATTTACGTTGTAGATGTCTATGGGTTCCGGTAACTACTCTGGTGGTCTGTGAGCTCGTCCACCCATCTATGTAATAAAAAAAGTCAGACGGGCTGTTGTGACTTACAATATTTTCAAAGATAAGCTTGCATAATATATACAAGTTCCGAACAGCAACTTTCGGCCGATGGTCCGAATGAAATTTCACCCCTTCGGTGAAAGATTTTCCCTTCGTCGTAAACAAACCCCAAAGCAAACGTCGAAAGGAGCACCAACGCGAAAAATAATAATTGTAGAAAGTAAAACAAGCATTAATTCCGTAGTTAAGCTAACGACAGTTCATTACCGTACATTACCTACTAATTGTTTTAAATGAATCTCATTTAAAATTCCAAAGGCCTTTTTTTAATAAAGAATAGATTTCAAGATAAAGAAAGTAAAAAAAAAGTCGTGAATCTCGACTGACTGTCAACCCTGAAAACTCGTGGAAGCGACCGAATTTCCAAAAAAAAGAGAACTCTTTATAATACAATAAAGCGTATTTCACGAGTGAATCGCTCATAAATAACGCAGATATGAAAGGAAGCCATGAAAATATTTACATTTTTTTTTGTTCGCAACGCTACCGTTTGGCTTTTGTCTCATGTTTTAGGTGAGAACGCTTCGGAGGGCTGATCATGGAATGACAGGCTTGGTACGCGTTCGAAGTAAACGTAGTCCCTATAAATAGGACTGGGAATAAACAGAATTATATAAATCAACTCAGAGACCGAAGCATAAATTAAAAATCTTCAAAATTGATTTTGGATTGCGGTTTAAGAAATAGAACGACAAAAGTAAAGGACAATGATATTCAATATTTGCATCAGCTGTTTACTCTTCGGGCTTTAGAGATTAGGTTACGTAGTCTCTTCATGTTTTTAATACGCTTTTATGAGATTGGTATGTATTATGGGTGTAACGGAGTTATCGATGGTAATTTTCGTCGACTTCCGACAAAATTTTCACATGCATCAAGTACCAATGACAATACAATCATAATTTTACGACCTCACTAATATTTCCGCCCGGTATGAACATAATTAGTAAAGGATGAAATTCATTGTTAGTTCCTTTTGCTTTTTAGGTTCTAAGCTACATGTTTTATTAATATTCTAGTAACTTAACAATTTGAAATAGTTATACATCGAAACATCTGTCCACACAAATTGCAACATCACTAATTAGTGTTATTATGTTTATTAATCGCGTATGAACACGCGATGCAATGGAATAATAATATCCTTTGATGTCCCGATTGCGTTTGATCAAACGATATGGTGCCATTGAAACGTGCTACGGCTTTAATTAGCAATAAGCTCTGGCATATATTATGCTGATGGTATATGCAGTAAATTCGTTATATAACTTTATATACGACGGTAAATTTTTTTTAATATTAAATTTGTAGAGGGACTACATGTGGTCAAATATTATCTATTAATATGTATGTCGTCTTTTCGCATTAAAAGTGACTACTATTAACAAAATTAATACATAATTTTATCTTACTTTAAAAGACAGTGATAATGTAACTGGTAAGAAATAAAAAATAAATGTTGAAAAGATGATTAATATTAAAAATATCACATGTTTAAACCTTTAAAACACTCTTCTGTAAAATTTAGTAAGTATTGAGATTATACAGTTTTAATGCGAGAAGACGATGCGTTAGCGATAATTATATTGCAGTGATACGTTGGGTTGTCATCCGAATATACTTAAGTCACTTAACTGAACACGTGTCTTTTTAATCAGAATTGAATCTTATATCGGGCAAGAATGAATAAGACACGTGATCAGTTAAGTGACTAAAGTATATTCGGATTACAACCCAACGTGCTATCGACAGTCTGACAATCCAGAGAGTGACGTAGCATCACTGCAATATATAGTTAATTATAATATGGGAACATATCTAGTCTCTACAAATTTGTGGGACGCGTGCGACCAATGCTATGAATCTCAATAAATACCCTTGCACTAAATATGTGAATTAAACACTTTATATATTGAAATTACAATTTGAGCTATTCATCGAACTTCGACATTGTGACGAAAACCTTCAATGAAATACCCTTTTTTTAACCTTTTTTGTTGAAGAGCTACCTATATATTAAATTTTTGTATGTACATGACGATTCTATGAAACGCCTAGAGGATAAGCTTACAAAATGATTTTAATTTTTAATTTGAACAGATTCTTTCAACACATTATTTTCACATTAATGCTTTGCATCATTATTCAAGTCGATTTGTTGTATATTGCGTCTGTCGAAGGCAAGCCATCCGAGAAAATAAACCGTCATATGCCTTCGAAGTCCATAAAAAATCGGACCCACATCATTAACAGTAAAACATATTATTATGACGATTAAAATAAATTTACATTAATATTTCATCACATTAAAAATAACAATTACAAAAATCTAAATTGTTTAAATTTCCATACAGAACAACGATCAACGAGAAATAACTTGATTTCTAGTTACAAAATAGCTTAACGTCCACCTATCAAGGCTTTCGTCGGATTAAAAAGATAACCGGAAAAGGGTCAAGAGTTAATTATTCATTTATCGCAGGAGCTTCGTTATTTACGACGGTCGGAGCTACGGTCGGACGCCTACGAGCTTGTCTACGGAGCTACGCTGCTACAACGAAGCTACGACGTAGGAATCAATTTCTAAGCAGTTTCCTTTTCCGAGAATGAAGTGATTAAGAACTTAATAATTAATAAATTGTATCTTGTTTAAAGAGAAACAGAGTTCATTGCCCCTATAAGTTACTTTATATTAAGCATCTCTGAATTTCTCAAATTATACGACAGTTTTATGTTATTTTCTGATTAATTTGCTCTATAATTTTATGAACGTACTAAAATTATATCGTTCAAGTTTCAACTTTAGAGGAGATAATCAAATCAAGCCACGCGCAAACATTGGATAGATCTTAATTTAGGCAATCGTTGACGTTATCGGCCCGCCACAGGCGAGCGCTTCCCGGTCGCAGAGTTGGACTGTCTGGTGCTAAATTTCAGAGGGGTCTTACGCCTAATATATTTACCTTTACATTTAGAATCAAGCCATCAGGAATGCAAAGTATTCGAATCCATTACAATGACGAAAAAAAAATTCGTTAATCTTTCCTTCTGGGAACTCTCGACTTTTGAAGGTCTGTGGCGACGTTTCCTAAAGTGTGTGATAATCAACACAGCCCATAGATAACACAAAATAAATGACATCACTCACCTTGAAACGTAAGGTCTAAATCTCAACTGTATTGTAATAGTCGCTAAACTAATCTTCAAACTCGAACGTTTCATGGCAAAAGCAATCCACTTGCATTCAGTGCAACATGTACTTGCATGCATGCTTGTACACTTGCATTCCATCGAAGATCATAAATGGAGAGAAATCAAAAGGGACGTTCGCGGTAACTCAACGTCTCATGTAAACTTGAAGCGATTAATGATAGCATAAAGGCTCATGCGTCCCCTTCGCGTGAATAGTACATAAATTAATTACTGCCACGTGCCCAAAGTGCTCTTAGTACAAACAAATGGAATTCAAGCTTAGTGGATACTATTCTGTCAGGTTTTCACTAATCAGTTAAATAAAAGTATATATATTTGTATAATGTGTTATAATATAAAATATATGTATGCATATGTATATATATATGTGTGTGTGTATTTGTATGTATATATATTGTTTTGTATTTTGTTATGTTTTTCTTCTTTCCTTCTGAGGGCCTACTGGAAGAGATTTCAACATGAAATAAGTAGTACCCTTGTACTCTGTATCCTTATTGTCTCGTTTCTTCTAACAGTTGTGTGTACAAAATGTATTAAATAAAATAAAATAAATAAATCCCATAGTTGCCGATTAAAATCGAACAGAAATGCAAAGCTTCTCTCCATAGTTAACTAGTTAACGAACTGGCTGTACCACAAGGACCTGATTCGGTCCCCGACTTGGAATCTGTGTCACTTATTAGATATGTTTCTGGTCAGTCTTCAGTATGGATGTATCCTTGCCTCATACATATGTCTATTTAACTAATTAAAGTCTCATTCTCTAAACGAAACCCACATTATTACAAAATGTTACATCGCTAATTTATTTATTATAAATTAGTAGCTTATTTTTCCATATTTTCGTAAGCTTACGAGGTAAAGGACCTTACGTTCCACGTAGTGTTGAGCGTTTCGAAGAACGTATTTAGTCTATTTAGATTACGGCCTGTATTTCACGGGCTACCGGAAGCTATCTTCAAAGTTGCATACTTAAATTATATTTTACAATCGTCATCTCACCCTTTACACTGGAACGCATGGTTGCTTTGCGATAAACAGACAGGCTTACGGTACCAACCCTAGGGCGCTCACAAACCACCCTACCACGAGTGATCATAACACTCCTTGTCTGAAATGTGTTTATATTGTTAGTGATGTTGGCGACAGTTGTATTAAACAATGTAAGCTCGTAAAAATATTAAGTGAAACCTGAAAGCTCTTAAAACAAGAGGCCGTGTTCAAGAAAATGCTTTTTACGTAAACTCAGAAAGTCGATTCTTATTCTCGTTTTTTTTAATGAGCTTTTTTTCAGCATTAATCTCGTTTCTGACTCGAGGGGCCCATCAAAATTCATGTCTCGAATGTAATTTAGGTGGTAGTACGTAGGGGTCAGTTTGATTCGGGGTTACTTTTTGTACGCAGTTCAGGTATACGCTACGAAAGCTATCTCACTCAGTACCCTTGACTTTTCTCGAAATTGAAATATTACCTCGCATGACAATATACAATGGAGGTAGCGTAGATTGATTCGCAATAAGCAGTTTATCATGAATTTCATTTAGTATCCTACTTGTTGTATTGTCTCGAAGTAACTCCTTAAAGTCAGCTTGCTTGAGAATTCTTGTGAGTCCGCAAGGGTAGGTATCACCACACTCCGGCGTATTTCTGCAGTGAAGATTTTTTTATTGCGTTGATGGCTAAACGAGCTCACAGCCCACCTGGTGTTAAGTAGTTACTGGAGCCCATAGGCATCTACAACGTAAATATCGCGACCCACCTTGAGATATGAATCTAAGGTTTCAGTATAGTTATAATACAATGCGTTTCGGTTTGAAGGGTGGGGTAGCCTTTCTAATTATACTAAGACCTTAGAACTTATATCTCAAGGTGGGTGGCCGACTTTATGTTGTATCCACTTAGCACCAAGTGGGCTGTTAGAACCTCCAGCCATCGATTTAAAAAAAAAATGAAAAAAAAAGAATTCGACCTCATGTACCAAAGTAAAACTGAAAGCCACATTCAGGTTACTATAGCTATGGGCTTCAATAGCCATTTAACACCAGGCAGATCGTGAGTTTGTTTAATTACTAGAACCATAAAAAAAACGTTAACGAAATTAATAAACTGAAAACGCGGAGATTTATTTTAGCATCACTTTTAAGGTAATTAGCTAAGCTAAGTTAAGGGGGCACTTAGGCAAACCCAAAGAACACAAAAGTGCGCGTTCATCACCCTCGGTCGGTGTTCCGCTGTTTCGCTGCAGAGAGTATTATCACTCAATCTGTCAATTAGAGCAGCGCTCTCCGCTGTACAAGTTAACGCTTCAAGGCATTTCGTTGCTTATTTCATGTTCAATACAGGCTGATTTCGCAACAACCAAACTCCAATACGGAAAATGCGTCTTTATCAAATCAACAATTTACAATGTTTTTAAAGTATGTACATAAATCGATTCGTACGTATAATAAATAATGCATTGCTAGGAATTACTTTTTTTTACTTTTATATCAATGCTGTACGACATTTTTTATTATATATTCACGTATAAATAATACCTAAATAATACCTAATATCTAAAAAATACCAAAGTTATATTATATTTTTTTCCTTCGAACATGTATGCGTGTGTATTTGTGAGTGCGTGTGCGTTATTTAAAAATAAATGAAAATTGTAATAAACATTCTGTAATGAAAAGCTATTTACAGCCGTGTGTGGTTTGATATTTGAAAAACGACGCTGAACAGAAAAAACCAACCTATATGCAGAATTTAGAGTATGAATGATAGATATAGAATGATTCTGAAAGTTTCAGTATTATTTAGTGTGAACTGCATATGTTTGTATTTATTTATTGCCCTCGGTGATTGGAGGAGCTTATGATCCACCTAGTTTAAGTCATACTCATTAAATATATTGAAATGATAATATAAGTATATAGTGATGAGTTTACAATTTTTATCTCTAATGAATAAAAATGTACATGAGAGAAATATTTTACAAAAAATGTATCACGTAGCAGTCATGTGTTCCAGCTTGAAGGGTGGGGCAGCCGTTGTAGCCATAGTGAGACCTTAGAACTCATATCTCAAGGTGGGTGGCGGCATTTACGTTGTCTATGGGTTCCGGTAACCACTTAACACCAGGTGGGCTGTGAGCTCGTCCACGCATCTATACAATAAAAATAAATTAAAAAAACACAAGTTAGTGTAATTTAAAAACTACACTACTAAATTTTTTTATCTGTTAAAAAAGGAATGCGTTGTTCAAAATCTACATAGCGTGAAACGAAACGCAAAATTACGTTTGATGTTAATAATTTTTTTTACATTATCTGTGCATTGCACTTTGGCGCCTTTTGTAGCTTTCTATATTCCCACAATACTGTTAATTGTCGAACTAAAAATACAATACTTCCACAAACCGACTTATTTATTTGTTGTTGTTAATTATTGGTCCCGAGTTTGGACATTTGTGTATAATTAATATCAAGATCAAAACCTTTAAAATACACATTGGTATTAAGTATAGATTTAACCAAACTGAAGCTATATTAATGTATAAACGAGATAAATATGAAAACTGTGTAAGTCACGACGTGTGTTGAAACTGTAGAGCGTGCCCTAATTGACACATTGAGTGAAATAGCACTTTACAGCACACGGCGAATAGTCAAGTCAATTGTAATGAACAAGTACTGTGACTTTGTTTGTTGGCACTGCGTTATATTCCTGTCTAAGTTTATCTATTTACTTTGCCCAATGAAATTCGACCATGATCACTGATACTTAAAGGTTTAAATTCGTTGTTTTTAAGACATTTTCTCTTTTCTTTGTTGAACAAAAAAGGGATTAGTTACAAAAAGTTTTTATTGGTAACAATAAAGCTCCTCATTGATAGCGACTAACGAGAAACAAAAAAAAAAGTCAGAAAATCGATTATCAAACAGAGAAGATTCATAGATTTGAGTTTATTTGCCATAGATAGAATTTAATTCGTCTAATGCTAAGTGGTTACTAAGTCTTTCACACATGGATGCTGCTGCACACATTAAGAGATAAGGTTCATACTTATAGCAAGAAAGAAGACTACATAAATAGGGAATGAGTCGCTCGCTCCAGGCGTTTCAATATTGCAATAATTGTTACATTATAATACTCATTGTAAAAAGGAATATTTGAAAAAAAAACCAATATTTAAAAAAAAAGAATAAAATCTAATTTATATGTACTTTCATTTAAGTTGAATAAATTTTTTTTGATTTTGATTTTGATTTTGAAAGCAAAAAAACTCGGCAAACTTTTTTACTGGTGGTAGGACCTCTTGTGAGTCTGCGCGGGTAGGTACCACCGCCCTGCCTATTTCTGCCGTGAAGCAGTAATGCGTTTCGGTTTGAAGGGTGGGGCAGCCGTTGTAACTATACTGAGATCTTAGAACTTATATCTCAAGGTGAGTGGCGTATTTACGTTGTAGATGTCCATGGGCTCCAGTAACCACTTAACACCACGTGGGCTGTGAGCTCGTCCACCCATCTAAGCAACAAAAAAAAAAAAAACCTTGTGAAAATCCGACGTTGAAGTGATTTTATTTTCGTGGTGTTCGAAATGAGAGAGAGAGAATCGTAATGTCTTTGGTTCCGGATGTTCGCTTCACAGCATTCCTAAAATTAACGTACAAATGGAAACTACAGGAGGCCCGAACAAAAGCATGTCGTAAGTACAGAAACGGTGTATATTTTTTTTCTGTGGACACGCGTTCACAGAAAGGGGCGAGAGTTTTATTTTCAATTCCGACAACAATACGATGTTTTCTCGAAAACTACCCACTTAAACATAATGCGGGCTATACCATTCCGGCAATACCGTGTTTTTATTCCCGCGTATAAAGTTGGCCCGTGTTACGAGAGTCGGCGGTTGATAAAACCCTAAACAAAAGAAAGATGGCCGTTCGTTCAACCGAAACGTGTTAATGTCTTGTAATTTGTGTAATATAAGGTCTTTGTTTAATTATGTTAGAATTGTTATTATTATGCTTTTGTAGCTGTTTCACTAAGGGCTTATCTTTATAATATGTGGCTTTGGGGTTTGGTGAATGTGCAAGCACAGCCGGTGATTCATTTAATAATATATCTAATAAGGTCTATAAGAACATTTTGCAAAAATATACTTTTTAACTTGGATTAGTACATAACTGACTTTTTATCATGACGTAAATGATATAAGCGAGCAATTATACAACAAGAGGAGATAATAAAAACGACAATAATTATTTTCATCCAACGGAACTAAAAATTCACTGTGGAACAAATCTGTCCTGAGCAAAAATGCAAGACATTTCTTTCATTCTCAATTACATATCAAACGGGGTTGAAACCGTCGATCATGTCTACGCTAGATAGATTTAATTCTCAAAAAAATTGAAAATACACAGAACCAAACTCTGACATTCAAATTATTCTTTCGTTCGGTAACATCCACGATCGAAACAATTTATTTTTTCGACACGCGATATCGCATGATCGGAATTCGACTTAACGGTAATCGCTTCGCTTATCTGTTTAATCCATACTTACCTCAAGTCACAAAGGGAAGTATTTTATTTAGAAATATTGTTTTGGGACACATGTGAGACTCCGATAGACATTACTCGTACACGAAAAACTCTTGTATTGAGTTAAGGGAACGAAAGAAAGCAATTCAAAGTCCCTTTTATGGCCTTAAAGGTGGTGCTTGGCTATCGCAAACGTGTAACGGGATTTATCGCGATACGTTTCATTAATTCAACGTGGTTCTAAGAACTAGAGGTCCCCTGGTAGTCGAAATTCGACTATAACTAATGGAAATTAAAAGTTTGTACACTATTATGATTCTATTGTCAAGGACTATTATACTTCTTTAATCACAGATTTCGTCAAGACTATATTTTAGACAAATATTAATAAAGAGAAAACAATATTTAATCTATTCTCGATTTGACAGACTATAACTGACAGACTGCAAAGAAAAGTTTGACAATAAACAAATAGTATGGATGCGTGTGTGTGTGTGTCAAATATATGGTAGTGTGTGTAATGTTTTCTTTATTGATTTAATGTATCTTTTATACATTATTTAAAAAATATATTAGCATTATGCACTCCTTCTCTATATTCTCTATAAGTGTGGGATATTTCATACACCTCCGTCCGCGCAATTTTCGTAAAAAGGGGTACAAAGTTTTTGCTTCACGTATTAATATATAGATTCTACGCTCTCTTTAGACAACCCATACCCTGGGCCAGGAAGGTCAAGTACCTGGGCGTTACCCTGGATGCATCGATGACATTCCGCCCACATACTTTATTTTCAACTTCAGTCATTTATTTATTGATTATGTAGTGTTTTGTTTTCATTACAATTTTGTCTTTTTCATCAATACGGACACGACAAAAATACGAATGATTATCGAATACGAGTTCCGTCGCGGTAGTAATGCCGCATATACGGCTCACAACACTAATGACGTGTACAGAGGAGAATACCAATTAATGCGCGACTATTCGTTTTTGGTTCGAACGCATGGAAATTTTGATCGCAGAAAATTAATCTCGTGGTCGACCGTAAGCGAAAGTCAACAACGACGATTTAAAAGTGATATTCTCAATCTATCGCTCAGTAGCTTTGGATATGGAAAACTTGTTGGCAGAGAAAAAGTGGCAGTATATAATGCCTTTGAAATTTTTGATGGCTCCTGTACTGTACTGAGTTATTCAAGAAGGACGTTGAAAAATTACTACGGCACTGGCAGTGCGATGATGCGTCTTGATTCCATTCAGTGCATATTTTTATTGACAGATTTTTTTTTATATTAATTTAATTTAACCTTCGATCAACAATAGTAACTTAACTTTCTATATATTGAACGTATATTTTGTATTTAAATACCTAATATTAGAATTCAGTTTGAATGACCTAAATGAGTAATCATTAATATTTATTTTTCGTTGAAAGAAATCGCTCTAAGATATCCATTTTTTATTTATTTAATTTTTTATCAAAGCGGTATTTGGAATTCAATCGAGATTGCAAACTTTTGGTTCAAGCAATGGCTTTGTAAACTTCTTAAAACCGCGTGGAATCATCAATTATCAGTCCACAATCGACTCAAAATAATAAACATCTGATAATATAATACAAATCAGGCAATTATCAGACTTACAATAGAATGCATAAGTTTCAATATCACAATCAGAGAATATTGTTTTTCCGTCGTCTCATTTACAAAAACAAAATGCCACTCTGTGTACACAAAAAAGAAAACAGAAAAAAACTAATGTAGCAAAGTAATATTTTCAATTTGAATGCAACATCGGCGAGAACGTGTGTCAGCTTAATGATGTAAGAAATATGAGAAAGCAGGGGGAACCGCTAGTTGTCTCGAATATAATACATATGTACTTCGTGGCACGATGCACTACTGTTTTTGGTGCAGAGTAAAAAACGTTACGTAATATAATTGAAATTAAAACAAAATAGATTGAAATAATTTGTAAATGTCACATGCATTGTGTTTGTTTAATGAGATAAACTTTTTCAAAAAATACAATTTGGTTTTACTGTAAGACATAATTATTTTTGTTAATAAAATAATTGTATTCTGTTCATCTGTAGAATTCATTTAGTACTTTATTATTGAATTGAAGCAGTGCAGACGCTCACCAAACTAGTAATAAGTGGTTATTATAGCCACTACGCTATTTAAGAAAGATGACACGAATATAAGTCAATAAATCGATGAAAGGATACCATACCAATAATAGCTTGTTCGACTGGTCATCAGGGAATTTAAGCACGCCACCAGGGCCGGGTACTACTACTATATTCTATAAACTCATATACAGAGATGAAATTATATTATATTTAATTTTCTTACTATCTTTCTCATTTTCAAATTCCTTTCTGCCCCCTCATCCCTAATTCTCCTGTAATTAACAATGAATACTCTGTGCTAATCTGACCACATAATGCTACAAAAATATCAATGATTACCGATGACAAAAATAAATTCATTCAAAGCACCGGAGTTCCCTAGCTGTAACTGTTTTTAATTGTGTTTAGGCTACAACAATTAGTAGTGATTCGACTACACAGTGTGGACATTTTATTCAAAACAACGGACTTGTCTAGCTGCAACCGTTTTCAACTGTGGCTAGGCTACAACAATTAGTAGTGATTCGACTACACAGTGTGGGATTTCGCGATCCTCGTACTCTCATTCCCGACGTCTCGAGGGTAAACATTACGGTTAGAACTTTTAGGGTTTCATTGGGTTATTCTATCTTGAACGTGTTAAGCCTTTCACTTGCAGCGAGGAATTAGTTTTTGATTTATTATTACGATAAAATTAAAACTAGTTTTACGGTTTAATTTTGGCTTTAATAATGAATTGAAGAAAAGAGCATCATGATTTTTATTTTAATAGAGTAATAGTAAATACTAGTATTTTATGCTAGTATAGAGTAAGTATATTATACTAGTATTTAATATTCTATACTTCACTAGTAATAAATTATCATGGTTTTAATTTTAATAGAGTATTAAATACTAGTATACTATACTAGTATAGAGTAAATATATTATACTAGTATTTAATATTCTATTCTTCACTAGTAATAAATCTATTGTTTTGCGTTATTTGCATGGAAATAAATATGACTATAATTTAAGTTCATAATATGTGAATATAAATCATTGAAAGACTCATCCAAACCTATTAAACTTTACGGAAACTAGCGTGCTCAAACGCATTGATAAATAATAGACAAATAATTAAGATTACTTTTACGATTTGATGTGACGTTTTTAATGTCATTATATATTATTTCCGAATTTTCGTATACTTTACAGTTTTTGTGGTCACGGACGAGTTGTTTTAAAACTGTAAAGTGTTCAAAACGTTTTAATGTCTTTGACTCGTGAAAAACGAAGAAAATGTTGTTAACGTTGAATTTGCGACCTGTCAATTTTTCAGGATACACGGGTATGTGACTCTGGTCTCCTCCACTGCGTGTACTATTAGGTAACATATCCTGAATGTGTAACAATTCTACTGTATTGTTGTTCTATTGTGTAACGGCTGTCAATTAACCTTCAATCTGGAATGTGTGAGTGTGTTAAACACATTAGAGATTCATCCTTAAAATAAATAATAGTTTAAAAAAACTAACAAAATACGCTTTTATAAAAAATCCAACTAAAAATAGAAAATAAATTTTAATAAATTTGAATTAAAAATAGAGTAAGAAAAAATGTTTTTTTGATAAAAAAAGCGTGGGGTGCTTTATGATATCATCAGAATAACCCTTGTACTCAAATTCATAAAATATTTTTAACTACTGATACCATGCATCCCACGCTTTTTTTACAATAAAATCAATTAAAATTTGTTTTCTATTTTTTTGTTGGATTTTCTATAAAAGCGTATTTTGTTAGTTTTTTCAAACTGTTCTTTATTTTTCATTTTTTAGTTGAATTTCAATTTTACATTTTTTTTTTTGTTTTTTAATTTTGGATTGTCATCGGTCCTTACTAAGTGTACCAAATTTCGAGTTAATCCGACATTTTGAAGGGGGTCAAAATCATGTTCAAAGATTCTGGTTACATACTAACATACATACGTCTGAAGCTAATAAAAGCGTATTAAAAATAGCAAGATTAACAAAATCTTTTACAACTGCATCAATTATTACGTAACGTGAAAAGAAAACAATATGTTGCGAGCAGTAAATCAGGTGAGTCCGCCCTCAAAGCCAACCCTTATAAGGGCCACAGTAAAGTGTGCGAACGAATTACAGTAATTATGTTGGTTGGCCCACCGGGTATAATTTGTTGGTTTTCGGACCCTCGTGAAATGTGACGCCCGCGGTGCCGCCGCGCTCTCCGGGAACTCCGAAAACGGGTCCTAGTCGTAATTGGAAATGCAAAATTTATTATTCGACTAATAATTTGGAAAATGTAATCCAATAATTTGTGTCAAAGCGTGAGAAATTTGTTACATGTAAACGATCTATGTATATCACCACATAGTGTAAAACAAAGTCGCTTTCTCTGTCCCTATGTCCCTATGTGTGCTTAAATCTTTAAAACTACGCAACGGATTTTGATACGGTTTTTTTAATAGATAGAGTGATTGAAGAGGAAGGTTTATCTATATATTAATACGTGAAGCAAAAACTTTGTATCCCTTTTTACGAAAATTGCGCGGACGGGGGAGTATGAAATTTTCCACACTTTTAGAGAATTTAGAGAAGAAGTGCACAATGCTAATATTTTTTTTAAATAATGCGTAAAAGATACATTAAATCAATAAAGAAAACATTACACACACTACCATGTATTTGACACACACACGCATGCATATTATTTATTTATTGTCAAACTTTTGTTTGTTGTTGTTTTAAATATTGTTGGTCTTTATTAATATTTTTCTATAGTGTAGTCTTGGCGTTGAAAATACAATCATAATAGTGTACAAACTTACAATTCCAATTACTTATAGTCGAATTTCGACTATTGCGGGAACTCTAGTATGTATAATAACATCCATATCCCAATATAGTGGAGAAGTCAATAATAAATAACAGTTTCCGAAGCGAAGCGAGGGCGGGTTGCTAGTCAAATATAAACATACATAATATATCGAGGGGTGAAAAGATATTTGATGAAAGGGACATTTTTGCAATTTTACAGGAGAGTCATTTTTACTATAACGGATAAGACGTCCGGTGCATTCGTATCTGCAAGCAACGGTGTTCGAATACCGGAGGGGACTATCAATTTTTCTAATGAAATACGTACTTAACAAATGTTCAAGATTGACTTCCTCGGTGAAGGAATAACATCGTGTAATAAAAATCAAACCGGAATCCATTTACGGATACCCGGTCGAGGGGGGTAAGGGACCGGGTTATGTCGGACTCCGGCGCCTCCTGAGAGGAAGAAGGGGAGAAGAGAAGGGCCGAGGTCCTTCACCTCCCCCAATTTCTCACAGGAGACTACGCCTTGAAAAAGGCGCGCGAAGCACTCCCCGCAGAACGACTACCGACTAAACCCCATCGAGCCCCACCACTCCGACTCCACGAAACCCACGGTACCGCACAGTGCGCGCCGAAGGCTCGCCGTCGCCGGTACCCATCCTGTTAATAGGACGGCACTCCATCCCCGGGAAAATCCCGCAGGACGTCGTCTCGGAGACACACCGTGAGCGGTGCACAGGAGCCACCTTGCGCCGCCTCACCACCGGACCAACAGCCGAGTACCGGGCACCCCCGCACCCGGCACCCGACAGCCCCTACGGGAGATGAACGGGAGCTTCGCGCCCGTGCCGCCCACTCCGCCTTCTTCGCTGAGAAGCCGAAGAGGGATCCCACTCCCTTTCACGCTCCTCAGCCTCACGGAACGCCATGACCAGGTCGCAAAACCTGATCATGGCCTCCCAAGAATTCTGGTCCTCTAGCATGCGGGCGATGACAGCCCGCAAGGAGAGGTCTCTCCCCAGCACCGCGATGAGGTCTCGCCGCGAGCGCTCCCAACGCGGGCACGCTTCGAGTGCGAATAAAAATCAAACCTGCAAAATTATAATTTGCTTAAATACTGGTGGTAAGACCTCTTGTGAGTCCGCACGGGTAGGTACCACCACCCCGCTTATTTCTGCCGTGAACCAGTTATGCGTTTCGGTTTGAAGGGTGGGGCAGCCATTGTAACTATACTTGAGACCTTAAAATTTATATCTCAAGGTGGGTGGCACATTTACGTTGTTAATGTCTATAGGCTCCAGAAACCACTGAACACTAGGTGGGCTGTGAGCTCGTCAACCCATCTAAGCAATAAATAAAAAAAATTAAAGTATAAAAATTTGGAAAAAAACATAGCAAAAAATTTCTTCAGCTATTTGAATAGGGTACACTTAACAGAACTTCAAATTATAAATACCCAAGAAATATATGAATAAATGAGAAAGCGCGAAATAGAAAGAGATAATTTTTCGCGAAGGTAATAAATTGATTTTGGTAATTCTTTGAACATAATAATATCCCATGTGGCTCTAATTTCTTGTTCTTGCTAGTGTACTCAACCACCTAGTATGTTCTAATTCCTCTGATAGTACGTGACCCGAAGAATTCAAAGTACTCAATGTTTGGCTGCCATTAATCTCTATTGTTAATAATACGGGTCACAATTCCGTTTAAATATTTATATCTGGTGTGATATTGGATTCTCTAAAAAACACCATATTCATTTAGTAAATACATTATGAAAAGAGTTCTTTTAATATCATCACGACTAAACTAATGGAGCAAGGCGGACACAATAGAGAATATTGTTATAGAATGTTACGACAAAGGCCAAGTTAAAACATTCAATATACAAACTTCGCCACAATAACAAGAGAGATAAAGCCATAGCATAGAGTTGAGTCATAAATACGAAGTTAACTGCGAACAGCATCGCTTAAGCTATTGCATGGTCAAGTTTTAATGGTCGAGCGTTCGGATAACAACATTCACCTCGATCGTATTTAATGGCCATTACAAAACTAATTTATCCCTGTAATGAGACTAAATTAGTTCGCGTTTTACATGCAACGTAATAGATTTAAATAAACAAAAAAATATTATGCGAATTAAAATTTATTATAACCTCTAGTTTACTGGTGGTAGAACCCTCTAGTGAGTCCGCGCGGGTAGGTACCACCACCCCGCCTATTTCTGCCGTGAAATGCGTTTCGGTTTGAAGGGTGGGGCAGCCGTTGTAACTATACTTGAGACCTTAGAACATATATCTCAAAGTGGGTGGCGCATTTACGTTGTAGAAGTCTATGGGCTCCAGTAACCACTTAACACCAGGTGGGCTGTGAGCTCATCCACCCTATCTAAGCAATAAAAAAAAAGAATGGAAAATTCAAGCCCTGTTTCATTTGTTTTTCTAACAGGTGCATCATTCCGCAGTCATTTTTGCTGGGAAACATTTCCGCAATACCTAGTTTTAAAAATATTTTCAACAAAAAAACATAAAGTAACAAAAAAACCAGAAAGCTTTGATAACACTAATAGTAGCCGAATTAGATATTATGACAATGCAAAAAAAAAAAACAGTACACTGCGAAAACATATTATAGATATGAGTAAAATAATTCTTCGAAAAATAAGACAGCCACTTCCATTTGTGACTGCGTATTTCGTTCATTTTCAAAGAATAATAAGAAAAAAAAAACAAATTCTCTAATCAGGGAACATGGAATTTCACTTTGCATACTTATCGGTGATTGTTGAATTTATGTTAGAGTTTCACGAGAAATGCAATGCACCTGAAACAAAAGAAAAACGGTTTTGTTAGCTAAATAGCATTAAAAGAGTCAAGTTTATTTTTTTCTAATTAAGCTAAGTTGGTATTCGAGCACGCAGCTGAAAATCACACGTCGCCAACATAATTGCCATGTCAAGAAGTTGATAAAGGTCAAAACCATAATAATATGTGTGACTTAATGGTTAATTATTTTTATTACGATTTATGTACCTTTTTTACTGGTGGTAGGACCTCTTGTGAGTCCGCGCGGGTAGGTACCACCGCCCTACCTATTTCTGCCGTGAAGCAGTAATGCGTTTCGGTCTGAAGGGTAGGTCAGCCGTTGTAACTGTACTGAGACCTTAGAACTTATATCTCAAGTTGGGTGGCGCATTTACGTTGAAGATGTCTATGGGCTCCAGTAACTATTTAACACCAGGTGGGCTGTGAGATCGTCCACCCATCTAAGCAATAAAAAAAAATGTATTTTGATAATTTAGCGGATTTAGTGCCTAAGGCATTTTCAAACTGTCAAACAAAGGTTATGCAGACAAAGTCACTAGGAGACTGCTTTTTTTTAAAAATCATTCGTTGAACTTTAAGCTCGGATACACATACGCGGTTAAAAAATCGGTTGTCTGTAAAGTCGGTTTACTGACGATAGTTGAACGTGACAACGTCATAAGAAAATACGCCTCAGAGCGAGATAACGCCGCATGAGTCATGTTTTTTCGTGCGTGCAGCCGTCTCCATCGAATTATAAGACGTTGTCACGTCAAAATGTTCCTATTTAATGTTCACACGTTGAACGCCATAACGAACACCATGTGTCCACGGCATACTGCCCCCAAATCCGCACCAATATATCAAGAATCGTCCAAAAGCCGTGTTTTTTCGCAAGTATTGTCAAGAAATAACTTAAAAATAATGGGCGACTTACGGAAACAGTGACTACTCATTATTTTCAGAGAGATGTCAAAGGGCAGTCACAATGTGTCCGTCGTGCATCCGATTTATTAGCAGTCTCAGAGTCCTCGCCGGGGCCCACTGAGCTACTACGTGAGAAATTGAATTACAGATAGTGTCTGTGTGTGTGTGCTGAATTTATTGGCAGAAATAGTCATTGAAATTTTGTATATTTTAGCTAATTAAGACACAACGAATTCGAAGGCGTCAATGTGTTCATTTTGGCTCGTATGCTTTTCATAGTAACATGTATTTGAGTTTTTTCTTCAATCGTTCTTTGATGAAAACATTTTTTTCTAGGCTCTCTTCATCATATTGATTATAATTAATAAAGATAATTGACCTAAAACAAAAAGAAAGCGAAAAAAAATGCTTATAAATAAATATATCAATTATCAATTGCTGCAAAAGCTACAATTGCTTAAAAATAAATAAATAAACATATCAAAATCTTTAATTGAACCACGTAACTAGCGAGATATTAAACGCCCCTGTGTTGTCGTCATTAAGTCAGCAGGTCACGCGTTAATGAATAAATAATGAATAATTAATGATAAATCGTCGTGTTGATTCCAAATGCCGGGTTTAATTTTCATTTGATTGTTATCCCTTGCATAATTGTGTTGCTAATATTTTGGTTCCGTGTGGAACGAGATGTTTATTTTAGCGACGATTGATGTTGTCGTATATGACGTATTGACGAATAATAAAAATGAAAACTATTTGGGAAAGAGTTTTTCCTTTTTCTCACGATTTTAAAAAAAAATTGAAGCTATGTTTTGAATAACTTCGAATCAAGAGGGCCATTCATTGGCGTTCGTTGACATCGTCTATAATGTTTTATTTTTACGCGCTTTATATTAGCTTCACTTGCATGTATGTTTGTATGTTTGTAACTGACGTCCTTTAGACGCGGTTTTGATCCACTTTAAACGGCCAGATTTCATTCAAATTTTGTAGATTTATCGATGACCGATGGAAATTCAATATTAAAAAAAAATTAAAAAAAGAATTGAAAAACATGAAGTTCAACTAAAAATGAAATATAAATAATAGTTTACGAAAACTAAAATACACGATTTATATAAAATTCAACTAAAAAATAGAAAATAAATTTAAATTGAAAATAGTGTATTTTTTTTTATTTTATTGTAAAAAAAGCGTGTTTTTTATTTTTTTTTAATTTTTTTTTATGATGACTATTCTGCAGTGACCCTATGAACTCACAGTCCACACGGAGTTAGGTAGTTAGTACTTATATTGCCATTGTACGTAGACGCTAACCTAATGCTAAGTAGTCATCGTGGCATACTGCATTATTGCTTCGGGAGAGATATAGGGTGATTCGAATCCACGCGGACTCACAACGCGCTTTACTGCCATTACTTGACAGAGAGAAGAGCGCTGAGAAATTTGAAGAATACATTTTTTAAATGGCGTTGTTTTCATGCCAGTCCCATACCCCTCCTGGAACTGAATCTTTTTTTTATTGCTTAGATGAGTGGACGAGCTCACAGCCCACCTGTTGTTAGGTGGTTACTGGAGCCCATAGACATCTACGACGTAAATGCGCCACCCACCTTGAGATATAAGTTCTAAGGTCTCAAGTATAGTTATAATGGCTGCCCTACCCTTCAAACCGAAACGCATTACTGTTTCACGGCAGAAATAGGCAAGGCGGTGGTACCTACCCGTCCGGACTCACAAGAGGTCCTGCCACCAGTCTGGAACGAAAGAGGCAACTGCGTAGAACCGAAAGTGGTTGTGTAAAGTCGAATGCCAAAGATCGTTTTGCATACTCCAAACTGGTCTATTTTTAGTTTTATATAACTTAAGGAAAAGCTTTTATTTTTCCATTGTGTTAAATGTATTATTATTTTTTTGCTCATAAAATATGTTTTGTATATGTCTGATAACAGCGGAAAATAGTGTTAGGGAAAATATCGTAATTTTAGATTCATAATCCTTAAGAATGAATTATTTTAGTTCTTGAGTTGATTCTTGAGTTCATACAATGAGATCAGATGTACCACGATATTCTTAGGAATTACTTACGCATTCATCATTTATTGCATTAAATCGCACATGAAATTCAACTTAATTGCAAATTTTTTAAGGTCGACTTTCACTTAAAATTAACCACCCTTTCAACAAAATGCACTGCATTTATCTACACATTTCTCAAGAGTTTCTCTTTTATTATATTACTAGCTGACCCGGCAGGCTTCGTAGTGCCTCAATCGATAAATAAAAGACATAAACTTTTGTATAAAATAAACTTAAAACAAACAAAAGGAATCCGTCCGACGGAGGACACATTAAAGGAAAAACAAAATTGTTATTTTTATTTAATTCCGAACATTTTCATATTTATTTACCTTTTAAACCTTCCCTGGACTTCTACAAATCATTCAAGATTAAAATTAGCCAAATCGGTCCAGCCGTTCTCGAGTTTTAGCGAGACTAACGAAAAGCAATTCATTTTTATATATATGACGGCGTTAACGATATTTATGTTATATAGCACGTGCAATAGGAGTGACTCACACAAACAAGGTGCGCCGGCCGTGTCGTTCCACTCGTAAACAACAGCTGCAACAGAAGTGACTCATAAGCCAGCTGCGCCGGCTAGTATAAAAAGGCGGAACGTGCCTTGAAATGAACATTCGTTCGACTGCGTTTGCCCGGTGCACTTACTATATCGTTGTTCCATTGTGTGATTCAGTGACTGTTGTACGTACTGGTTAAAGTTGGACAAGTGTTAAAGTGAATTGTTAAGATAACATATTGTTGATTAAATCAGGAATCAAAAAGTGACATCGTTTTACTTGGTGTTCAACAAGATAATATCTACCCTCAAGCGAACATCAGAAGTGAGATCAGGACTCTACTCTCACTGGCGTGACGTGTTTGAACATGTTCGAAGTACAGCAAAAAAAACATGATGCAGATCAGAATACTAGTAGTGGTACGCCACAAGAGCGTGAATGCAGCATACGTAAGTCGTGTAATAACGTCTCTGTTACCTCGATGGAAGATCTGAGCCACGAAAAAATCGTCACATCTTACGTTCTGGCTCATGTTGCCCAGTTTGACTGTCGACTTCATCACATGGCATTTACTAACGGAAATACAACACGTAACAAGCTATTGCAAGAAATTAAGGCAAGTGCAAATCTCAAGTGAAACTTCGATCGCAATAATGGATCTGTCATGACGAGTGGGTAGTTCCGACACGAATCGTTTTTAAGCCAATGACTACTGCTAGAGTTACATGGCACTAGTACAGTAAACCAGGACATGAGACTGTGAATTGTCGCTGAAATTTTAGAATCTACTCGATTCAATACCAATAACACTACACGTTCGATGACTTCGGGCTCCAGCAAGCAAGCAAACAAGAAAGCAAGCAAGTTTCCGTGGGGAAGAAAAATTGACACATCTGAAGTCGTCGTGACCTGTAAGATAAGACATCCGGTGCGTTCGTGTCTGGCGATGCGGCGGTGTTCGGGTTCCGCTGGCGGATGCAGGTTTTTCCGGTGAAGTGCGTGCTTGTGCGTGCTTGACATGTGTTCGCGGTTGGCTTCCTCAGTGTGGGAGTAACATCGTGTAGCCGAAGGTGAGACTTCCGCGGTCGCGGCCCACCCAGTCCGCGAGAACCGGGCAGATCGCCTCGACGGTACGGAGGCCGGCCGACGGGTCCGCCAAACGACGAGACCACGCCTCCAGCACGGACTGCCGATATTGGAGCCCCCGCGCTCCGGCTGCACTTGCGCTAGGGCGCGCCGCCTCGTAGGAGACTGTGAAGTATCATTGAATAACTCTGACTGCGATCGCGCGCTGCCAGCGTCGCAGCGCGGCGACGTTCTCGTGGGTAAGGACGTGGCACCAGACGGGTGCTCCGTATAGTGCCATCGACCGCACGGGTACCATCACCCTGCCTATTTCTGCCGTGAAGCAGTGGTGTATTTCGGTTTGAAGGGTGGGGCAGCGGTTGTAACTATACTGAGACCTTAGAACTTCTATCTCAAGGTGTGTGGTGCGTTTACGCTGTGGATGTCTATGGTAACCACTTAACACAAGGTGGGCTGTGAGCTCGTCCACACATTAATACGAAGAGCATAATCAAACGAAATTAGATACGAAGTTTAAAGGGCCGTTTAAAGTAGTTGAAGTATTGGATGGTGTCGATTTAATTTTGACTCTCACACATTCGCTTAAGGCTCGAGCTGCTACTTGCCTCGCAAAAATACAGCCTGGTAAGATATCCTGGCCTACTATTAAAGAGATGCTGACAAAATTATCTAATGATGCAAGACCGCTTCGACCTGGTTATTAAATTTGAAATGGAAAGCAAAAAGGGACCAGCTGAAGCCGGTATCCGGCTATGGCAACTTATAAAGAAGATTCCCGACGCTAATGTGCCAGAACAAATAGCCACCGGATTTGTTATATCAATACTGTCGCAGTGTGATGAAAGAATCCGTCGGGAATTGAACTCTGTCGTTATTACCACAAAAAATCGTCTATTTCACACATTACGTGGCTTTACCCTCAAAAGAAAAAACGAAGATCCTGATAAAGAACCAAAACGCTCTCGAAGTTTTTTTCCGTGGAAGCTGCCATTTCTGCGGAAAACCTGGGCATCGTGCCGAAGGGTGTTGCGACAGATACTGCTCTCAAACTTTTTTCGATATTCCAGCAAAACCTGAACAACCTCCTCATCCGTGGGCGCCCGGCTCTCGCCTGCAAGTCAGCTGTTACGTGTGCGGTGATGCGAGTCATGTAGCTTCTGGGTGTTCCATGCGCTACAAGAAGAAAAACGACACTGCTCCAGGTGCTGTGGCAGGTGCAACCAGAGACGTCAACGTGTGTTCCAGAGCTTCAGTGTGTTACAGATAAGTGGTTTTGGCTTCCCCTTTATGTTCCATTCAGGGTCAGAATGTAGTCTTATAAAACAAAGTCATAGTAATTTATTCAATGGTAAGCGGTTTCATGAACAAGTCACTCTTTGATCTGAAAGTAACTTAGACCAATCATGATGGCAAGAGCACTTAGGGGATATTCAACTCGCCCTTAATAGTACACGTTGTCAAGTAACAGGGTTTACTCCAATAGAATAGATGTTTACCGTTCAGGGTAGTTCACTTGAAATATCTAAAGTTTCAACAGAGTGATAATCCCTTGATTTAGTCGAGGCAAAGCTAAAGTCAAACTTTTTTCCGCTGGGGATTTTGTTTTCGTAAGTTGACCGAAAATGTAAAGGTCCCTTCAACATTACTGCAGTTTTGGAAAACGATAGGTATAAATTGAGACATGTAAATAGTTCTAATAGAGTGTACAAATTTCCCCATGAAAACTTACGTGAAATACCTCGAGGCCCGTCAGGCCTACTAGAAATTTCTGAAAATTATAGTGACCATGACGTGACGGCGTACACAGATGGGTTAATTAATCTTGTTCATGAAACTGATCTTAATGATGACGACTCTATCACTGACAATAGAAGCGACATTTTTGTCCGCAAATAGCGATACAGCAAACATAGTCTGTGGGTAGTGATACAATGTCTGTAAGCTCAGGCACCTCAGGTGCAGGTGTTGGAAATGTAGAAAACGATGGTCGGTCTCGCACTATTTCTGAAGAAATTCCGTATAAATGTTCTGGTTTAAGAAATGTTTTAACAAAAGCTACCGTACACGCAGATAGAGAGATGTTAATCCGGACTAGCAAAAAAAAAAGAGAAAAAAAAAAAAAAAAAAAGAAAGTGTGAAGTCATTGAAGGGTCTGTCCGGTCCAATGGCTTGGCTATAGGGATTTTCATCCAGATTAGCCACAACAATTAGCTACAGGGATTGCGATTCGGTCTAGCATTATCCGGTCCAGTTCGAAAAACTGAAGGGATAACAATTCCGGTCTAAGTTAAAAGGGACATACTTACATACCTGAAGAGTTTTAAATGAACTGGCCCAGGTATGTAAGCAGTCTGAAGGTTATTTATAGCCAGTATAGGATTTTCTGAAGAATTATGCGAACCGAACCCTACTAGATTGTTAATATCATAGACCACGTTTTAAGTTGCATCCGTTAATGTCAGGATGAACGAACACGTTTGTTGTTCACAGACATACCATAAGAATGCGCGCACGAGGACGAGCGCACGTCAGTATGGCCGTGACGGCGTTAACGATATTTATGTTATATAGCACGTGCAATAGGAGTGACTCACACAAACAAGGTGCGCCGGCCGTGTCGTTCCACTCGTAAACAACAGCTGCAACAGAAGTGACTCATAAGCCAGCTGCGCCGGCTAGTATAAAAAGGCGGAACGTGCCTTGAAATGAACATTCGTTCGACTGCGTTTGCCCGGTGCACTTACTATATCGTTGTTCCATTGTGTGATTCAGTGACTGTTGTACGTACTGGTTAAAGTTGGACAAGTGTTAAAGTGAATTGTTAAGATAACATATTGTTGATTAAATCAGGAATCAAAAAGTGACATCGTTTTACTTGGTGTTCAACAAGATAATATCTACCCTCAAGCGAACATATATATATAGATTTATAGAGCGAACGTTGAGAAATATTTTTAATGCACGTTGATGGTTAATTAGAATAATTGACGAACAACAGTGAACGAACCAATCCATATAGTTCCATTAAGATATCAACGTTGTAACCGTTTCGCTCCCGAGAGACCAGCGATCGATTCCCGTTCGTACCGAAATAACAATATAATTCAACCGGCTAGCCAGGTTAGGGTTGTGCAATCTTGCAATTGTAATAGAAAGGTCTTTTTATTTACTTAGTCTGGCCATAAATAAAGTTACAATAAAAAAAATAAAAAAATCTATTGCAGATAACATTTATTACTTTTACAGTGTGTTAGTTTAGTACATAAATATAAAACAATTTCAAGTATAAAAAACTTGTTGGAAGTGGTCTCCATTGGCTGCAATACAGTCCTTTAAACGTTGAGGCCAGTTATCAATAGAAGTACGGACTCTTTCCATGAGAAAAATTTTCACTGCCAATCGTACGGGTTGTTTTAGAGACTACAAATTAACATGGTGTTTAGAGCAAGCCGTACTCTTTAAAACTGGCCATAAATCATAATCCAGAGATTTAAGATCGGGACTAGACGACGGCCAGTTTTCAGCTCTGATGAAGTCCGAAACGTTCGTTTCCAACCAAGACTGCGTAGACCGAGCTTTATGACTTGGCGCCGAGTCTTGCTGGAAGGACCATTCTTGATTATTGAACATGGTGTTGTTAAGGGGCTTCACTACCTTCTCAAGAATGGTATCTTGATACACTTGTGCCGATGTTTTGATACCTTTTTCACAAAAGTATGGCTCAGTCACTCCTTCATAGCTAATACCCCACTAAACAATCACTGAAGTCGGATAGTGCCCTTGTTGCACTCTGTCGACTAATTGGGAAGCTTCCTTAGAGCATAAATACGGTCATTTTGTTTGTTAAAATGTTGCTCAATTGTAAAAAATTTCTCATCCGTAAACAAAATTTTTCTATAAGTATTTTTAAGCCACCTGTAAAAATTATTCATACAACAAATCTTCAACCTATAGACCAGACCATATATAGAATTTCCTCAAGGCTCCTTTTATATATAAAACAAGATAAACAATTTATAAATGAAATTCGTTTTTTTGTTGTTGTAAAAACGGGTAAATCAGCTCACGATACACCTAATATTAAGTGGTTACCCTAAACCATAGAAATCACAATGTGAATGCCATTTGAGGTCAATGAACCACCTTGAGACATGAGTCTTAATTTATTATATTAATATTAATAAGCCTATATTATATTGCAAAGTAACAATGGACTCAGAAAAATCTTCTTAATGTTATTAATGCGAAACTTTGTGAGTATGGGTGGTGCAAAAACTAGTAGACATATTCTGATGAGCTCTAAAAATTTAACGGTTAATACATAAAAGTAGTACATAGCTTATGATATATTTAACGATGCGTACAATAGAAGACATATGTATTTGTAGTTTTAGATCGAAGAAATTGGTATTTTTCATACAGTTAGCAATGACCGTAGCTACATACGCTGGTCAATATTCGGACCGTATAAAGCTAACGGTTATATTGATAGCAACACCTGTGTGTTCACACGGGTAGCTACGCAGCCCTAACAGAGGCTTGCGTGTCCTCCCGCCGCCCCCCCCACACCCTCGGAAGAGTAAAAATACCGACATCGTGATAATTCAGCATCGAGAAGAAGAACGGCCGACATCTTGAATTGATTTAAATTCATCGAAGGCATATTTTAAATGCCATATGTGGCGGCGTTGGGTGTAATATTTTTTTTTATTGCTTATATGGGTGGACGAGCTCACAGCCCACCTGGTGTTAAGTGGTTACTGGAGCTCATAGACATCTACAACGTAAATGCGCCACCCACCTTGAGATATAAGTTCTAAGGTCTCAAGTATAGTTACAACGGCTGCCCCACCCTTCACACCGAAACGCATAACTGCTTCACGGCAGAAATAGGCAGGGTGGTGGTACCTACCCGCGCGGACTCAGAAGCGGTCCTACCACCAGTAATCTTCAGCTACCATTTTATATTTTTCACTAATCACCTTGATGTGGATGTCACACGAGCATCATAAAACCGTACCTCAGTTTTGGATTCAAAACGACGTGTAAAACTATATAGCACTGTTGTCATAATAATAATTGAAATAATTGAAATGTATTTTTTTTTAATTCAGACAAATTTGAAGTTATTCTGACAATACAAAGACGACGAGGCTTGTGGAGAGTACTTAACGGTAGGCAGCGGCTTGGCTCTGCCCCTAGCATTCCTGAAGTCCGTTAGCAACGGTAACCACTCACCATCAGGTAGGCCGTATGCTCGTCTGACAACAAGGGTAATAAAAAAAAAGATATGTTGAAGGTCCGTCTGATGTTAAAACATTGTTGAAGCCTAAAGACTCGGTGTCGTATTTGTCATGTACACATAATGGCCATACGCCCTTTAAAATCGGAACATATTATATGACCGTAATGCGGTGTAAATAGATGGAATGTTAGTACCTGGCTGATCATATGGGCTCCAAATACGTAAATTCTACTTTTATTTTTATTAGGCTACGATGTTGCATCCGTGATTTTCTCTACTAATAATTTTCCCGCACGATTGTACCGTCCAAAATACTTCTTGTTATCCTAGACGTAAGATTCGATATATTATCGATATACATATATTTATTATAAATACTCGTAGATAATACAGATTAACTTGTGAGTTTAACATTTAAATTGGTTCTAATGTGATACGGATAACGATTCTAGTATTTTTGGGCGGTAACATTTTCTAAAAGAAGTTTATATAAAAATTAAGGCTGTGACCCTATGCATAAACAGAGAAATAGCAGTAAAAAATATTGCCCTAGCTGAATAGACGAAAAAATAATCAAAACAATAAAGTTCGTCAATATGTACTACCCCCAAAAAAAAAAATAGTTCATCAAACATAGTTAAAAAAATGTACTTCGTCTTTGACTATTATTTTAAAGATGATAATTTAAAACAAAAAAAAAACATTATAGCGGATAGCACAATCGCTAAATACGAGTATATTATAGCTCTTTTTAGACATTATTAGGTCAACGTCGACAAACGTCAAAAATGTCAATCTTAAATAAATATATTATTATTATCTATATATTAATACGTGAAGCAAAAACTTTGTATCCCTTTTTACGTAAATTGCGCGGACGGTGGAGTATGAAATTTTCCACACTTATAGAGAATATAGAGAAGAAGTGCACAATGCTAATATTTTTTTTAAAATAATGCCTAAAAGATACATTAAATAAATAAAGAAAATTTACACACACTGCATACCATGTATTTGACGCACACACGCATGCATACTATTTATTGTCAAACTTTTGTTCTTGACGTGTGTGGTCAAATTGAGAATATATTAAATATTGGCCGGCCGTCTGGTGCAGTGGTAAGTGACATGGTCACTACACAGGGGGGTCGCGGGTTCGAATCCTGCCAAGGGAAGATATTTGTATGATAAATATAAATGTCTTTTCCAGGGTTATGGATGTCTATTAAATATATGTATGTGTATAATAAAAATCTTACATTTATATCCCGTTATCTGGTACCTGTAACACAAGTTCTTTACGAACTTATCACGGGACCAGTTAACGTGGCGTGATTGTTAGTAAATATTTATATTTATTGTTTGTCTTTATTAATATTTTTTAAAGTGTAGTCTTGGCGAAATTTGTGATTATAGAAGTATAAAATACAATCATAATAGTGTACAAAGTTACAATTCCAATTAAGTATAGACGAATTTCGACTACTGCGGGACCACTACTACATGAAAATAATTATATATGGCATAATTATACATGGCTATGGAGTGAGCCCCATCCAGGGTGTTTCCCGAGTGCTATGACATGTCCTTCTTCAAACGAGGCTTGTGGATAGTATTAAGTGGTAGTCAGCGGTCTGGCTCTGCCCCTTGACATTACTGAAGTCCATGGGCGACGGTAACCACTCACCATCAGGTGGGCCGTATGCTCGTCTGCCTACAAGGGCGATAAAAAAAAAGTACATTTTGAAGTCGTCGTGGCCTAAGGGATAAGACGTCCGGTGCATTCGTGTTGAGCGATGCGCCGGTGTTCGAATCTCAGGCGGGTACCAATTTTTCTAATGAAATATGTACTCGGCAAATGTTCACGATTGACTTCCACGGTGAAGGAATAACATCGTGTAATAAAATTGAAACCCGCAAAATTATAATTTGCGTAATTACTGGTGGTAGGACCTCTTGTGAGTCCGCACGGGTAGGTACCACCGCCCTGCCTATTTCTGCCGTGAAGCAGTAATGCGTTTCGGTTTGAAGGGTGGGGCAGCCGTTGTAACTATACTGAGACCTTACAACTTATATCTCAAGGTGGGTGGCGCATTTACGTTGTAGATGTCTATGGGCTCCAGTAACCACTTAACAACAGGTGGGCTGTGAGCTCGTCCACCCATCTAAGCAATAAAAAAAAAAAAAAAAAAAACACACACACATAGAGCTCATACAATTTCATTACAAATCTTTTCAATGGATACAACTTTTTCACTTCACATTATTTTGGCCGAAGTTTTCCACGGTATCTGACGTTTACTGCTCGGAGAAACCAAACACTGTATTTCTAATGGAAAAATACCGACAATCGAACATTATTTTGCTAACCCAACGAGTAGATTTAAAAACAACATCTCACGGAGATAATGATATTGTTGTTGTTGATAATATTGACTTGACCAAATTTGAGAATTTTTTTTTTGTATGCATTAAAAATTATAATTTGCCTAATTACTGGTGGTAGGACGATTAGGTACCACAACTCTGCCTATTTCTGCCGTGAAGCAGTAATGCGTTTCGGTTTGAAGGGTGGGGCAGCCGTTGTAACTATACTGAGACCTTAGAACTCATATCTCAAGGTGGGTGGCGGTATTCACGTTGTAGACGTCTACGGGCTCCTGTAACCACTCAACACCAGGTGGGCTGTTAGCTCGTCCACACATCCATGAAACAAAAAAAAAAAACAATGGAAATCCTTACCTCAATTCTTATACGTAAATACGGCAGTTTTTTTTTAATGACTGGGAACAAATCACTCATGGTCATCGAGACCCAAATTAGGATTCTCTGTGTTGTATGAACCAGAGACTGATATACATATATTACGTTTTAAGATAGACATATATAGATATTAAACACCCAGACAAAGAGCAAACAAACCTGTTCATCACAGTAATGTTTGGCCGAAGTGGGAACTTACTGCCTTACCGAGTTAGTAAGTTTCGTTCAAAATAAATATGAAATAGCCACAGGAAGAAAACGTGCCACATTTTTTCATAGCCCAGAGCTTTCCAACGGAGCTACTACGTTTTCATAGTATACTGTAATTGACATTTATTGCTGGGAGCAGCCAAAAATTCTGTAAGGAAAGAGGAAATCCCTCCCAAACCGCGTTATGAAGGCACTCAACCTTTTTTGATTAACGCCCCATGTGGACCGTCTCAAGAAAAGGGTTGTTACTCGATCAGGGGTGACAATTTAAATTAAAATAATATTTAAAATAAAACTTTTATTCATTTAAATTTCCGCATCATAGATTAAGTCAACGCAAAACAACATCAAACACTTCACAAAATATAGTTCATAACACATATTATATTCGTAAAAGTTTTCCTTTTGTAAATTGCCACATTTACGTAGCTGAACTGTTTTATGTTTACTTAAATTCAACTTTCAACTTTAGAGAGTACGACTTAAAAATATAGAAATTTTCAAGGGATGGGTCTCCTTACAATACAGTAGAGAAAACTAGTATTGAACAAATAAGGTGTACAAATAAGTGCATAAACAAATAAAGAAATAAGTGCATAATTTGCACTTGCTTATTATTTTAGGGCCATAAGCCGATAAATCGTCAACGGAAACCATATAGTGTCCTAAATGCCATAGTAACAAGCACCCACCAGTTTTTTGTCAACTAAAAAGAGAACACGTAACATTTTACGGTAATATGTCTAAAATTTTTAAATATTTGGCATTTTCCATCCAAAGCTAGCTGTGTCTACCAAGGTTATTAAAAATAATTTTGTAGATAATTTTAAATTTACCAACTGGCCTATTTAATTCGGGAAAGTTTAATTTAAGTTTTCCAGATCATTTTAAAATTAAATTAAGCTCTTTTGTGTATGTGTGTATAGCCGTAGTTGAGGTGAAAAAAAAAAATCATCTTAGGGTTTCATGACTTTAGTTTTAATTACACAAACGCCACTGATTTTCTTTCTGTACGGCAGTCAGTTGTCACCGTTTCATCGATTTATGGAACATCCTGTATTTCCAACTAACTGTAATAGTTTCCTGGAAAGTTCTCTGAAAAGCACATCTAAACGAAGCCGGCCGTAAACGAAGTTGCAAACAAGAGTGACAACCCTACTCGTTATGCGGGAAAATGTAATATATTCTTCGCGAAATATCAGCACTCAACTGTTGGACTGGCGCGTATGACTACTTGTATTTTATGACGGAACATAAAAATATGCGGTACGTATGTCAGAGTACTGTCCAAAAATAAAAATGAATTCTAAAGCTATTGTGTACAAGTGAGAAATATAACACTTGATGGATCATTTAAAATATTACCCTTTTTTTCATGATTACTTCTTAAATTTGTGTTGTTATTAATATATAACCAGAATAATCATAGAAATAATCAGTCACACATAATATAAAACTGCACTCGACTCGATTCGCGGCTCGACGTAGAATTAGAGTGCCACCTTTGAACTCATCTAGATGCAGTATGAATCGATTGATACCAGAGTACACGGGACACCTTAATCATCATAGAAACAAATTCAATGTGTTCATTACTTTACAATTACCACGACCCTCATCGTACAAGTCCCTCCACAGTGTTTCCCGAGCGCTATAACATGTCCTTCTCCAAATGAGGCTTGTGGAGAGTATTAAGTGGTAGGCAGCAGTCTGACTCTGCCCTTGGCATTGCTGAAGTCCATTGGTGACGATAACCACTCACCATCAGGTGGGCCGTATGCTCGTCTGCCTAAAAGGGCAATAAAAAAAAGCAATCATCATGTGGTACAAATTTTGGACTGATGTATGAATTATGATCGTTTTAGAGGGAAACTAGATAAATTATATTATATAATGAATGTAAAATTCTATTTATGTAGACGTAAGTTTGTTCAGCAGGAAATCAAAATCACACAAAGCCCTAAAAAAGGGTCCAAAATGATCCACGTCTTCATTTCCCTGCTTAAAGTCTTAGTCGGGTAGTAAATAACTTTTATACGGCGGCCAGAAAGTACGAACTTGCGACATAATTTCTTGCGAGTTAGCCAAAGTTCCATCCGAGGTTATAAAAGGGAATGAGGTTCGCCCTCTATGAAGAGAAAACGCTCGGAAATCGATAGATCATAATAAATTTTGTACGAGAGCTTTTAAAACCCGCGGCACTTCTGTTTATCCACCTGAAAATTATTATAAATAACGAGAAAAGTTCGATTTTTATTGAAGTTTCCGAGGGTTCCCTTAAATAATGAAAAGCTTCATACTTTTCCGGCTTTTGTTTGGTACTTCTCAGTTAAAATAATAATATTGAAAATCTAACCTACAGTTTCTAACACTTGCATAGTCGTATTATTATTTAAAAAAAAGATGTGTGGTGTCGTGGGACACTAGAGAGGAAGAAGTTCCTTATTATAAAAATATTAATTTTAAGTTTTATTCAAGGTATAAAGAAAGAAAACTGGAGGTTTCGCAACAACTCACGGTCATTCGATAACGTGCGAGCTTATTGTGGTATACTTCATTCACGGTTGTTTGCTTATGAGTTAGTGTATTGCGCAAACCAACGCTCTAAGATCGTGGTCAATGAATGATAAAAAAATATGTAATTTTTTGTACGTTATTTCAAGGTTAAGTCGTACACTGTGTGCATTACTAATAAAAATCTTACGTTACGGACGTTTTTTTCCGGTTAGGGCATCCGCATCGTCACCGCAACTTCGTTCCAAAATGCATAACGCCATAAAAATCCGATTTTAAAAACGTGCATAAGCAATTTTATCGTAGACAATTTCAAATTAAAATACTACGCGTCACAGACAAAAAAGTAGACAATGAAACAATAACATTCCTACGAACAACAGTACTGGAAAGCGTTTAGTGCCGTGATGCAGACAACTTGTTAGGCGTAATTAAATTCCGGACTGCGAAATTCCTTTATTATTATTTATCGGCAGGAATCTCCGGGGCGGTGCACGAAGCAAACCTTTAGATAGACGCAAATCTTGTTATTCGTATTTTAAAATCAAATTTACGAACGTTCCGGAATGTTCTCGCCTCAAACGAACTATTGCGAGCGAACGAACTAAATGTTATATGAACTGGATATGCGCAAAACTAATTCGAGATTACTTTTCAAGTTGATATTAGCTATTTCAGTACAGACGTTTGATAATTAAATAGCACGTGAATCTTTAAATATTGAAGACTAGAAATTAGATAATTGCTGAATCAGGTATTTACTGAACGTTAATAAATGATAGTTTGGGGATTAACCACGGAAGGAATATCTTCCACCGAGCAAGTGATATTGCTCGGTAGACCGACGGTCCGAATGTTGTTGTTCGGAACTTGTATATATGCACTTTATCTTGAAAATGTCGTAAGCGAGATTCAGGCATCTGTCAATTATCTTGCGTTGTATGATGGCTACCCGCCACAATAGCTTTGAATGATAGTCCTAAGTAAGAACAATGATCCGATTTCGAAGACTTTTCATTTCCCTACAGGCATCAAGTCAGTATGCATTTAATTTAAAAATAATTACGACCTTACAGCCAAATACTTTCATTTTTCAAAAAAAGATTTGCTTAATTTTTTTAATACCACTTTTTTTATTTATTGCTTAGATGGATGGACGAGCTCACAGCCCACCTGGTATTAAATGGTTACTGGTGCCCATAGACATTTACAACGTAAATGCGCCACCCACCTCGAGATATAAGTTCTAAGGTCTCAAGTATAGTTACATCTATTATATCTCCATATATTATACTTGTAATTGGTACGCCATAGGTTGTTATATTAACTAGGCTTTGTCAAGGTTGTCGAATTGCATCGGGGATGACTTTAAACTCCCAGGAGATGTAAAATTGGACAATAGCTGCTGATGGAACGATAATTAGCAATCAAAAGAGAAAAATCAAAACTGAAATCGCTCTAAAAGTAACTTCAAGATATTTTGCTTAAAGCATTTTACAACACTTAGGCTGTTGGTTTAGTGAGCAACAAACAGCGTTTGTTTGAAAAATATATTCTATATAGTTGGTACGCTGCGGTGTCCGTCAAAGGTCTACGACACATCTAATGGAAGGTGATCGCCGTCTGAAGAGATCCGATTTACACTTATAGCATGTAAACATGCCAGAGAGTTAGGAATTTGATCGAAGGGAATTTATTAGAGACGGCTGCCAATAACTTTTGGCAAGTCTACAGAGAACTCTTCATGCCACGGTAAAAAACATAAAATAAACGAAATGTCACCTTAGACAAAAGTGGCTTTAAGCGAGCCGTGAAATCTGGATGATCGACATTCTCCGAAATGAAAGAACCTGCCACTTGGGACAGGCAGGCTAAATCCTGAACTCGAGAATAAAAAAAAAAAACGACAAAATTATAATGAAAATGTCGTAAATAAGAAATATGCAACAAACATTAAGAGTGACACTTACCGACCGAGATGGAGGAGCAGCGTCACTTTACCCGACACCTGGGCCCCTCGGTGTAAAATACTACACAAAAAATCTAATATAAAAAAATAATATAACAAAGGACAGCAGACAAACAAAAAAGAGCCGTGAGGGTCATAATTCTGAGCACACTTCCCTTTGTCTCGTCTGCGGTACTAAATCCAACGGTGACATTATATTATTTACGGACGGGACGTAAAATCGCCCGCTTTACCTGGATAGACCCGTAAATATTGCCATGTATAATGGAATTGTAGGAGACATTGCGCGCTTAAACGTTTTGAAGAGGAAAAATTTAAAGTAACAAGCGCCAAGATTATAAATATTCTGTTTTATGTGTTAAAACGCTTGGAGCACTCGTTACTGACAATGGGACATCGATTGAATAGTAGAAAAGTATAGAGAAAAATATATTTTTAAAGAACACAATATTTACTCGGTTAATCGGTGGTGCTAATTCGATACTAAAAATAGTTCGAAGAAAAAAAAGCTTATAATATATGAAGCACTAAAAAACAATCTTTGTTTAATTCTGATCAGGACACTGGACGAAATATAATTTTTAATATAGACTGTACAAGTATTAACAATATTATATTATCATCTGTCTTTGATGCGTGTATGAAATTTCAAATTAATCGGATGTCTTTGAGTTGGTCAAAACTATCTTGATAAATTTCGTGATATATTATAGATATATAGGTATCGTTCCAGGTACAGCAGATACTAAAAATCAATTTAAAATCTATCTTGACTAACGCTAATATAGAGTTGGGCTGCAATGAAATTCTACATCTGTTTTTAATTTATTTTGATAGCCGAGCTAATTAGCTGACTCAATTCACCTCGCGACGAATATATCAGAGGAAGTGTGAAAGTAGCCCCGGTAATTGACAAATTAAAGAGTGCATGGTTAGCGTGGTAAGGACATGTGATGCGTAGAGAGAAGATGCATGTGACTAGAACATGTATAGAAATGGTAGTGCAAGGTAGAGGGGGAAGAGATCGACCGAAGAAGATATGGATGGAATGTGTGAATGACGATATGAGAGAGAGAGGAGTGAATGTTGAGATGACGGCTGATAGAAGAGAATGGAATAGAAAAATTCGCTGTGCCGACCCCACCTAGTGGGATAAGGAGAATTCACCTCGCGATATATGGTGTCTCAATTACATTGTGTCACGCTGTCCCAAACCTTCAAACCGCGAAATGCTTTGTACATTAATTAACTTTTATAAAAATATGATATATAATTGAACGAGAGTTTAAACTATGTTTTTCCTATCAAATAATCAAGTTTATATACACACACCTAAACGTCTAATTATTGGTAGGTACTAACTACCCTAAAAGGCGTGTTTACATTTGAGAAAAAAATGTAATTTAGATAATAAGGGCCCAGACGTTCGCTGTAATATATTCTACTTCGTCAAGTACGAGTCGAGGTGACTCCAGAATGACCTTGAGACCGATAGTGGTTTAATTTAAGTTGTTGCTGTTGGAATTATTTTATTGGTTTTCAGTTTGTACATATTTCGTTTGACAGCCTTCGATAAATTTCAAATTAAAGTTAACAAGGGTGAATGAAATTCATGATACATGATAATTATCTTTAAATTTATACAAATACAGTGCATACTATGATACCAGAGGGCCTGTGTCTTTCGTGCAAACAGCTAATTGTGTTGCTTTACATTTTTTAACAAATACTATCTGTAAGAAGTTTTTGAAAAGCATTAATTTTTGGAACGAAGTTCCTTTTGGGACGATGCGGAGGGGTATCCTAACCGGGAAAAAACGTCCGTAACGTAAGATTTTTATTAGTAATACACACAGTGTACGACTTAACTTTGTAATAACGTACAAAATATAACATATTTTTTATCATTCATTGACCACGATCTCAGAGCGTTCGTTTGTGCAATACACTAACTCTTATGCAAACAACCGTGAATGAAGTGTACCACAATAAGTTCGCACGTTATCGAATGACCGCAGTTGTTGCGAAAACTCCAGTTTTATTTTCTTTATACCTCGAATAGTACTTAAAATTAATATTTTTATTATAAGGAATTTCGTTCCTATCCGGTGTCCCACGACACCACACATTTTTTTTTAATGAAACCGACTAGAATAAATTAAATACTATAAAGTAGCAGACAAGATTTTGTTGCACGTTAAGCGGCTATCGAAGTCCATGGAAAACACAACCTAATTACCACCGCTAGGAAATGAGATTTGCAGTCCTAATGATGTAGTACACATGGCTGACTCTTCCTTCCCAACGAAAACCATGACTGCGTCGCTATAGGATTAGATGTTATATTGTGGTATACGGGGATCAACATGCCATATTTTAGATAGTTTTTATGATACATCTGCAACTCGTGATCCAGAGGTTTTTCATGGTGCATCAGAACAAGGTGATACCCTGAAGCACGGGCATTAGAGGAGGTTTTAAATAGTAATTAAGATTCGGACGCCGTCTATATAATTCGAATTGTTACATTTCGTAAAAAGGAATATTAGGAGTTTTGGTGTTAAGGCGCAGCGTAAGATCTCACGGATGATCATCATGATCCTGCCTGATTTAAATCAGCTAATAAAAATAATAAAAAATAAAATAAAAAAACACGTTGGCGAGCCTCATTAGGACCGCAGAATTTGTTTCGAATTTCCAACATAACGTCTAATGAAACAAAGAACCCTCCTTACCATCTGGCGAATATAAATTTAATTACCAAACTCTTGGCCGGGTTCATTACAATTTGGTAGGGTTTGGCACTACGAGCAGTTGCCGCATTCGTTTCGAATTAGGCATAGAATAAAAAAAATAACTAAAATAAACCTTTTTTTTTTTTTTAACGCTGGGGAATCCATTTACGGATACCCGGTCGAGGGGGGTAACGGACCGGGTTATGTCGGACTCCGGCGCCTCCTGAGAGGAAGAAGGGGAGAAGAGAAGGACCGAGGTCCTTCACCTCCCCCAATTTCTCACAGGAGACTACGCCTTGAAAAAGGCACGCGAAGCACTTGCCCCGCAGAACGACTACCGACTAAACCCCATCGAGCTCCACCACACCGACTACACGAAACTTACGGTACCGTGATGCGCGCCGAAAGTCTCGCCTTAGGCGGTACCCGTACTAATGTTAAGACGGGATTTCATCCCCGGGAAAATCCCGTAGAACCTCGTCTCGGGAGACACACCGTGAGCGGCGCACAGGAGCCACCTTGCACCGCTTCACCACCGGACCAACAGTCGAGTGCCGGGCGCCCCCGCACCCGTCACTCGATAGTCCCTACGAGGGCTGAGCGGCGGCCTCTCACACGCGCCGTACACCCCGCCTTCTGCGCTGAGGAGCCAAAGAGGGATCCCATTCCCTTTCGCGCTCCTCAGCCTCACGAAACGAACTAAAATAAAACTTTTTTTTTTTTTTTTTTACACTGGGGAATCCATTTACGGATACCCGGTCGAGAGGGGTAATAGACCGGGTTATGTCGGACTCCGGCGCCTCCAGAAAAGAAGAGGGAGAAGAGGAGGACCAAAGTCCTCCTCTTCTTCCAATTGCTACCGGGAGATTACGCCTTGAGAAAGGCGCGCGAGGCGCTGCGTGGCGTCTACCACGCAGGACCCGCCCCGCAAAACCGACTACCGACTAAACCCCATCGAGCTCCACCACTCCGACTCCACGAAACCTACGGTACCGCACAATGCGCGCCGCAGAAACTAAAATAAACCTAACTGTACCTATCCTGTACATGTACCTAAACCTAAATGTTTTTCACAGCATTCCACGGTCAATGTCACCAAGTATTTTCTCCTGTGTTATGAAAGCTGAAAATGTACACGTCACATATGAGCCATGAATAAGTACACCAAAAACTTTAGCGTCAAATTATCTTTAATATAGCTGCTAACTCTGACCGAAAGCCGTACCCGTACTCCATGCTGTAGTATGGTTAACGAAAAATAATAAAGTGTAAGGGTAGCGATGATCAGAGTCAATAGGCTTTACAAGATGACTGCTACCACCAACATTACAACAGTCGGTAGGATGACTTGTGAGTTCGCACGGGTAGGTACCACCACCCTACCTATTTCTGCCGTGAAAGAGTAATACGTTTTGGTATGAAGTGCGGGGCAGACGTTGTACTGTAAAAACTGAGACCTAGGAACTCATATCTCAAGGTGAGTGGCGGTATTTAGGTTGTTGATGTGTATGGGCATGGATAAACATCAGATAAGCAGGATGTTATAGGCTTAAAATGCGGCTCCACATTTTTTTTTTGTTTTATTGCTTAGATTGGTGGACGAGTACACAGCCCACCTGGTGTTAAGTAGTTACTGGAGCTCCCAGACATCTAAAACGTAAATTCCGCCACCCACCTTGAGATATGAGTTCTAAGGTCTCAGTATATTTACACATAGTTATAATTACACAAGAAAGCCTGCACATAAAACTTTCTGCCCATCAATCAGCATATTCAGGGAAGCCGTAAATAAATTATCGTCAAACCCAAAACATACACATTCGTATAAATAAAAAGAATACCGATAGCGTCGAAAAGCATAATAAATTCACGGAGGAATTCCGTGAGAAGTGCTTTCTTCGGTTTAGAAAGAAAAGAAAAGAAAAAAAAAAGTACCGTTTCCGAATTAAATAAATCTTCGTAACATTAAATGTGGTGAGACGTTTTAAGACCGCGCGTACAGTCGAACACGTTCGTAAAACACGAAAACGAATCCGCACCAGCCGATATATTTATATATTATGTACCTACGTTACGGCATGTGTGCGCGAGTGTACCTTTAATGCGCCACAGTCGATATTTTACAAAGCACTACAACTTTTCTTTATCGTGCTGTTTAGTGCATTAAACCTCAAACTTTTAATTGACAACAAATACTACTTATTCATCCATAGTTCACACACCTTACAGAGGCATGATTTTTTAATTTTTTTAATTGTTTAGTTGGGTGGACGTGCTCACAGCCCACCTGGTATTAAGTGGCTACCGGAGCCATAGACATTTACAACGTTAATGCGCCACCCACCTTGAGATATAAGTTCTAAGTTCTCAGTACAGTTACAACGGCTGCTCCACCCTTCAAACCGACACGCATTACTGCTTCACGGGCGGAATAAGCAGGGCGGTGGCACCTACCCGTGCGGACTCACAAGAGGTCCTACCACCAGTAAAGTCATTCACCTTGAGATATTTGGTTATTCTATGACGTAAATATTAATCACGGCTATACTACTCTTCAAACTTAATTGGTTGATTTTCATAATATGTTGATAAAAGTTGTTAACTTTTTTTAAAGCGCAATGTGGGACGGCCACCTACCATATGGACCGACGGCCTGGTGAGAATCGTTGGGTCACGTTGGATGCAGGTGGCAATGAACCGGCCGCACTAGACATCGGTCGGAGAGTAATATTATATATTAGAATTCTATTTTAATATATATAAATCACGTGTCACGTTGTTTGTCCGCGATGGACTCCTAAACTACTGAACCGATTTTAAATTAAATTTGCACACCGTGTGCAGTTTTATCCAAATTGAAAGATAGAATGGTTTTATTTCGATTAATGGTCGCAGTATTTATTAATTAACAATAAAATGATTTCTTATGTTGATTCTTGTTATTAATTGTAAGATTCATAAGTCTAAAGCAGATGGCGCCTTAAATCAGTTTTTACAGACCATTGTAATACTGTCTGACATTAATATCTCACAGATGGCGCTGTGTTCAAAATAACAACGTGTCACTTATGCTACAATTTAATGGCATAAACACCACGTGTTGCTGAGGCTAAAGTATAAGTGAAATTTATTTCGTAGTAAACGCAATACAGTGAAATCAAATTGTGCTTACTTTGTCAATTTTTGGTATTAGCATAGCCGGCCGCGTGTTATTTAGGAACAAAAATCTTAGCCACAGCAACGTGTGGCCGGGTCTGCTAGTAACACATATAGGCTCAGAGTACGCCCTAAATTTAGTAAAGACTAGCGATCCGCCCTTGCTTCGCTTCGGAAACATTAAAACACAGATGACACCAAAAAAAAAAAAAATTAAAAAAAAGTAGCCTATGTTCATTAGGGACAATGTCGGCTTCTAATGGAAAAATAATTTTTCAAATCGGTCCAGTAGTTTCGGAGCCTATTAGAAACAAACAAACAAATAAATCTTTCCTCGTTATAATATTAGTATTGATAAGATAATCTTTCGTACTTTAGCACACGTTCGAATCTAATCTAAATTGTTTTACAATTTTTAAGACAGTCTAAATTTTAATACACTGTGCCCGGAAAAGCGGCTATAAATCTCGAAGCGTCTATCGTTACGGCAGCAATAAATCTAGCCATTCACTAATACGCCGCATTCAAATGTGGCGTGCGTGGTTGCCGGGCCGAGACCGAACCTCGACGCGCACCTTCCACGTCTCCCACCTTGCGAAAACGTTGCGTGACATACGACCGCATTCATCTCGAATGCGATATCCGACGAACGAAACCGATATAAGTATTACGAGTGTTGATGGAGCGATATTCTTCACGCAGTTCTGGATTTCAAAAATATTCTTTTACTGAACGATTTATTTATTTATTTACTAGCTGACCCGGCAGACTTCGCAGTGCCTCAACCGATAAATAAAAGACCTAAACTTTTGTATAAAATAAACAAAAGGAATTTGTCCGACGGGGGCCACATTAAAGGGAAATCAAAATTGTTAATTCCGATCACTTTCATATTTATCTACCCTTTAAACCTTCTCTGGACTTCCACAAATAATTCAAGACCCAAATTAGCCAAATCGGTCCAGCCGTTCTCGAGTTTTAGCGAGACTAACGAACAGAAATTCATTTTTATATACCTAGTCAGGTCATAAGTATTGTCACACAGTAAAAACTTTTCTTTTAGAATGCTGGCCACAAAAAAGTTTATTGAATTCGAATTTCGAATTGTTCATGAAAATAAAAATGTATACTTTTAGAATTTTACTCATTTTTAAAGATGGAGTGGACGCTTAAAGAAGACCGTGTTGCAGTTATTGCGTTGCATCGTTGCGGTTACGCGGCAATTCAAATTTTTAACATACTGAAAAATTTTAATATAACCAAAATATTCGTTTATCGTACCATCAAACGATACAATGAAGACTCTAGTGTAGATGACAGGTCAAGAAGTGGTCGCCCTCGGTCTGTTAGGACTCCAGCAGTGATAAAAGCTGTGAAGGCGCGAATTCAAAGAAATCCCAAACGTAAGCAGAAACTGTTGGCCCTTCAGATGGCGTTAAGCAGAACCACGGTGAAAAGGATGTTAAATGAAGACTTGGGGCTTCGGGCATATCGAAGAAAAACAGGACATCGTTTGAATGCTCGTCTAATGGACCTGAGACTGAAGAGATGCCGCGCTTTGTTGAAGCGGTACGCGGGAAAAAAATATCGGGAAAATCTTTTTTCGGATGCAAAATTTTTTACCGTAGAAGAGAGCTACAACAAACAAAATGATAAGGTGTACGCACACAGTAGTGAAGTAGCGAGCAACCGTATTCCGCGTGTCCAACGAGGTCATTTTCCATCCTCGCTCATGGTATGGTTGGGAGTTTCTTATTGGGGCTTAACAGAGGTACATTTTTGTGAGAAAGGTGTAAAAACGAATGCAGTTGTGTATCAAAATACAGTCCTGACGAACCTTGTAGAACCTGTTTCTCATACCATGTTCAATAACAGGCACTGGGTATTCCAACAAGATTCGGCGCCAGCTCATAGAGCGAAGAGCACACAAGACTGACTGGCGGCGCGTGAAATCCACTTCATCCGGCACGAAGACTGGACCTCCTCCAGTCCAGATTTGAATCCGTTAGATTACAAGATATGGCAACACTTGGAGGAAAAGGCGTGCTCAAAGCTTCATCCCAATTTGGAGTCACTCAAGACATCCTTGATTAAGGCAGCCGCCGATATTGACATGGACCTCGTTCGTGCTGCGACAGACGACTGGCCGCGCAGATTGAAGGCCTGTATTCAAATCACGGAGGTCATTTTGAATAAACTTTAGTGTCATAAGAATCTATGTTTTGTTAAGTTCATTTTGGTATATGAATGGTTACATAATGAATAAACTTGTTTCAATTATTTTACATTGAACATGTGACAGAACTTATGACCTGACTAGGTATATATAGATTTATTTATACTTATGCACAAAACAAAAGTTGTACACAGGCGGACTTAATGCCATGGGCATTCTCTTCCAGTCGACCATAGGATGGTGCAGAGATAATGCATGGTAGGTGCATTTACAAAAGAATAACAAACAACAACAAAAAACAAAAAAACAAAAAAAAGAACAAAATCAAAACAAAAATCTTCCTTAAAGTAACATCTCAGTATTATAGAATACACATAATGTTAAATATAGGTACTTATATAGATTACATATGAATTTGTATGCATAAATAAACATACTAAAATTTAATATACCTATGTATAAAATAATAAAATATATACATACACATAATTACACACAATATAATATACATGTAAAGCAATAATATATAAATACACATTAAAATACACAATTTAGTATTTTACTTTTTTATTTTATTGCCCTTGTACGCAGACGAGCATACGGCCCACCTGATGGTGAGTGGTTACCGTCGCCCATGGACTTCAGCAATGCCAGGGGCAGAGCTAAGCCGCTGCCTACCGCTTAATACTCTCCACAAGCCTAGTTTGAAGAAGGACATGTCATAGCGCTCGGGAAACACCGTGGAGGGGAGCTCATTCCATAGCCGGATGGTACGTGGCAAAAAAGATCTCTGGAAACGCACTGTCGATGACCGCAGTGGCTCTAGGTAGTATGGATGAACTCTACTCCGGTGGCGGGCGGTGCGATGGTAAAAACGAGATGCCGGTATCATCTCGAACAATTCTTCAGAGCACTCCCCACTACCTACTGAAGATAGGCTGCCTGGTGGGTCCTGGACATGTGTGTATACCGCTATCCGTACTATTTTCTGTCGCGAAGCAATAATGCATTCCGGTTTGGAAGTTCAGGGTGGACAGCCGTTATAGTTTTGAGATAGTTTTAGAATAAAATATACTACAAGTTCCGAATAACAATATGTCTTATGCCAACAGTACCTATTGTCGGCCATACTGAGCAGACACCCAATGGGTTAAGGATGTTTATTTTATACTTATTCCCTAAAATTGCTCTCTGTGAGATATCGGCACAGCAGTAGCATTAATTCATTCTGAGATTTTTTTCTTGCCTTCATAAGTATGCCTTAATTGACATGGTTGAAGGAGTATCAAAGGCATATTGAATAGGAGGACTCGTTTGATAAATGGCAACACATTTAGAACCTGCTGAACCATCGGACTTTTTGGTGGGAACGCGAGGAGTGAAGTTGTGTGATTTGTTTTATTTTGTCTATTTCGTGTTTCTTCAGGTTTAAATGTGTAATAACGGTGGTTTATTAACTGTTTAATATCTGTGAAAGTGCACAAATGTGGGAAAATGAAACAAAGCTGCTGGACGTAACTTTTCGGGTTCCTCCAAAAAGTCCACTGAAAAAATCTCAGTAAATGACCACCATTTTAGTTCGATTATATTTCATCCCATATCATCTCATTTGATATAATTTCATCCCAGTTGATTAATGTCTCAAATTAATCATCTTCATTTCATTTCAATCCATTTCACTCCATTTTATCATTTTTCATGGAAATAAGAATATAAATTAAAATAAGACATGACTTAAAGGTCTTAGTTACCAAGTCATAAAATCCATTATAATAAACTGCCGAACCATCCGGGGCTAATAGAGAAGCGAATGGTCACGTATAACGTGCAACATTCGTTCACACTCGGGCGTCATCGGATGCGATCGGAGTTCCCGTACGCGCAGGTGTCCCGTGACGTCACGCAACGAGATTCGCGCGCGTCTATTTAAGTTGAGTGTAAAAACGTAATTTGAGTTTTAATTTGTATCTTCCAGTGCCTAGCGTCATTCGGGCAAAAACCAAAGTAATCGATATAGCTCGCAGAGTTAGTAAGCTGAAGTGGCAGTGGACTGGTCACATAAGTCGCAGAACCGATAACCGTTGGGGTAGACGTGTTCTGGAGTGGAGACCGCGAACCGACAAACGTAGTGTAGGACGCCCTCCTGCTAGATGGAGCGACGACCTGCGCAAGGCAGCTGGCAGTAACTGGATGCGTAGAACCGAAGATCGGGTTCAGTGGCGAGCTTTGGGGGAGGCCTATGTCCAGCAGTGGACTGCCGCAGGCTGATGATGATGATGAGTGCCTAGCGTTGTTTACCTTACTTTTGGTTTATATTTTAATATTGTACACATTGGATGAAAGGCGATTGCATGCAGCAGAGATGCGAATGTTGCGATGGATGTGTGGAGTAACGAGAATGGATAGAATACGGAATGAATATGTTAGAGGAAGTCTGAAAGTGGCACCTGTGACAGAGAAGCTGAGAAGTGCGCGTTTGGGATGGTATGGACATGTGATGAGACGAAATGAAAATGAGGTTGGTAAGAAAATGTTAACTATGAATGTGAAAGGATATAGAGGAAGGGGTAGACCTAAGAAGAAATGGATGGATTGCGTGAATGAGCAGGATAATGATAATGACGATGAATGATGATATAGATATTGTTGAAATGGTGTGTTTGACTTTTATATGTACGGAGTAAAATATCCCGCGAATGCGAGACACAAATAACAAACCACGGTCATATCGAAATGTGCCAATGAAAAAAACTTTACCCGTCAATTACGTCAAATATGAACAAATTCGCTCTCAGTCAACTACCAAAAAAAGTGTTTGCCGTACAAAAATGTAAACTTCCCACCCTCGAGACTTCATTTGTGTTTTATCAGCTTAAAACTTCACGAAGGTAACTCTCAGGAACTTGGCTCGCTTCGCAACACTCGCGTATCCATCGCAGGAAGAGAACTTTACGAGAGTTAAAAAAAAAAAAAAAAAGAACACACCCCACGAAAAGTCGAGATACGACCTTTTAAAAATTCTCAACAGAAAACTTGGCTCTTAAATATTACGAACAAGTTTCAACGAAGAGATGAGTGGGCCAATAAAGTTTTCATTTTTCTTGTGAAATTTTTAGCGCCCCGCCGCGCCGCCCCGGCATCACGTACGGTAATGAAATATTGAAAGTTTTTAAGCCAGGCCAGGCGCTTATTTTGTATTTCGTACTAACGCTTAACTCAAGTTACGAGTGAAGTGTAAAATTAATTTAAGCTCATGAACTTTTTTGCGGATCAGTGGTAAGCAACTGTTATTTTTATCTTAGAATACGAAGATACTCAGTAGCTGAGGATATTGTATGTATTTCATTAGAAAAATTGGTACCCGTCGTGCGGGATTCGAACACAGTTGCATCGCTCGACACGAATGCATCGGACGTTTTATCCTTTAGGCCACGGCGACGACGACGAAATAATTGAGTAATTTTATCCGAAATTACTACATAATTACGAAGCGTCTTGGCTACGACTCTGCTATTTCTAATATCCACGAGCAAAGGGGGACACTCACAAAAAACCGCACGTGTAATGATAGACGAAAATAGACTTTAATGGAATTAATTACAGAAACTAATCATACTAAGTAAATTGAAATCATAGAACACGATGAAACAAATGGAACCCGCTTTAATATGGCACCGCGTGCAGGTCAACGCGTTTAAACAAGAAGTTGAATCACTCTCGGACATTTAGTTGATTAAAACTGTGTACCCATTTAAACATAGGCGTAACCGCGAATAGTCGAAGCACGTACACCCGAATCGATCATATGACTTTCGCTCGATATCGAACAGAAAATCAATGTGGCATAAAAACTTATGTTATGATACTAAATTAATGTGTAATATCAATACTTATAAGCGGTGTTGGATTTACAACGCGGATACTAGCGAAGCTAGGTAACCAAAATTTTGGGGTTCGAGCAAAAAAAAACACGATATCGAAAAAGCTTTGAAGAGTCTGCATGCATGCCATTACGCTCGATTTTATTTATCATTCAATTTTAAAAGGGGTTTATATGGACTGAGTCGACATTTTTCACAATACCCCAGAGCGGTTCTTATAATAGATCTGGCACTGCTAGTAGGTGTGATTGGAAAATATAAAAAAAAAAAACACGTGTGGCACTCGGGGACTGCCGTGGTAAAGCTATTGCATAATATTTTTATCAACTTATGCAATTATAATTAGACAATAATAATTTAATATTAAAACAATAATAAAATAAGACCACGTTATATTTCAAAAACGGCAGAAATAGGCGGGGTGGTGGTGCGTCTACCCGTGCGGACTCACAAGATGTCCTACCACCAGTAACTACGCAAATTATATTTACAAGTACGTATTTCATTAGAAAAACTGATATACCTGCCTGCGGGGTACGAATACTGATACAGTTGCATCGCCCGATACAAATGCACTGGACGTCTTATCCTAGACTATTATAATTTGCGTATGTAAGTAAAACTTTTTTACTAAAATTTGTTCGTAGTCCATTATTTGGCACCTTTTTTGCACGATTGAGATGAAAAAAACATACACGGTGTTGCTTCAAATAAAAATTTCTAGCTCTGCTTTCTGTCACTTTTAAATATCCTAAGTCATTTTACATTTTCAAGCCGAATTATCTCCACGCCGTATCATTTTTACATGATATCAGAGATATTTGTTATTGAAAAAACAGGGAAAAGAACTCAAAACTATGAAAATATTGGGTTTTTATACAATGAAATAAAAGTCTGATGTTTAAATAAGCGTTAACGCAAAATCACTGTTTTGTTAAGGTTTGTTGTAACTTAATTCTTTTTTTTTGGTTAAAGTTTCAAAATCATAAAGCAATGTAAATTTAATGGCTACAAATAGAAATTAAAAGCTTTTCTTAACTCAACGTTAGCATAAGTAGTTGAGATAACATTACTATTACACGCATACTTTTTAACAAGATCCCACAAAACGTTCAATTACTACCTGTTCTACGCCTTTTATAATTTTTGGTTTTTGTTTCGTGTACCTGCTTGTGTTGCTTGGACTATCTATTTCTTGTGTACTTTCTCCTTCTTTGTATATTTTGTGTTCGTCTTAAATAAAAACTTTCGTTGTGCCCTTTCGTGTTTGAAAAGACATTATATTACAACCTAAGACGGCCAAAAAATTAAGGATTATTTACTAGAAGGCACTACGTGGGAATGAGGCGTTCGCTCCTGGCCTTTTCATTTTTCATTATTATGAATTTTTTTAATTGTATTTTTTGACTTGTTTTTTGGTTTATTGTAAATACTTTTACTTATTTAAATAAAAACATTTGAGAAAAAACAAAAAAAAAGCCCGCCGAGTTTGTTTCGTCGGTTCTTCTCAGGACTGTGGCTTTTTTGGAACCGGTGGTAGAGTTAAAATTGTTATTTATATTTTGACATTCAACAAGTGTGTTATGCTGACATCTAAGTTGAAATAAATGATTTTGAATTTGAATTCGAATTGAATTTGACTCCTATTGTTCCACTTTTAAACCTCACATGACGCTATAAAACTTAGCATTGAAGATCATTATGAAAATAATAATAATAATAATAACAGCTGTATGACATTTCGATAACTACGTGCTTTTTGGCAAATTCGAATGCAAATCTCGACTCTAGCCACAAATAATATCGTGAAACGGCCAAACTTGAACGATAAATTGGCAGAGAGCACGTTCACATTAGTTCACTTAATGGACCACATTACGACTCATTGGAACGAACGAGATAATGCACCAACGTTACGTTTACGGCTTGGGCGCGTTTTTATGTTCATCAATTTCGTTTAAAAAAAATACGTCTAATTATTAAAGTTAATTAGGAGAACTTTTGTAAAGTGTAATTAATCAAAATCAATTCCGAAACGTTCACTCAAATTTTGATCTAAATTCAATCTATACATATAAATAAAATTGGAGTGTCAGTTTGTAATGTTGAAATAAGCGCTTTTTACTACATGTATATGAATGTACTTAGTCTGGCCATAAATACTGTTACAATTAAAAATAAACAAAATATTACATTTGAATTTGGAATCTGTCATTTTTATATGATTTGTCATTGAGTTTTCCCATTTTAGCGCCAATACATTGTACATTATTTTGCGATATTAAAATGGAGTGGGGTGATAAAGAGAACCGAATCGCTGTGATTGCATTACACAAAGTAAGTATGGAGCCAAATGCAATTTTTAAAACTCTCCATACGCTTGGTAGTAGTAAAATGTTTGTCTACCGGGCTATTAATAGGTGCAATGAGACCTCCTCTGTTTGTGACAGAAAAAGATCTGGCCGTCCACGTAGTGCTCGTACGAAAAAGGTGGTCAAAGCAGTAAGAGAAAGAATTCGAAGAAATCCTGTCCGAAAGCAAAAGATTTTATCTCGGGAGATGAAGATAGCACCTAGAACCATGTCGCGTATTTTAAAAGATGACTTAGGACTTGCAGCCTATAAGAGACGTACTGGTTATTTCTTAACTGATAATTTAAAAGAGAATAGGGTGGTAAAATCGAAACAACTACTGAAGCGGTACGCAAAGGTAGGTCATAGAAAAATTTTGTTTACGGATGAGAAATTTTTTACAATTGAGCAACATCTTCACAAACAAAATCACCGTATGTATGCTCAAAGCTCTAAGGAAGCTTCCCAATTAGTCGACAGAGTGCAACGTGGGCACTATCCGACTTCAGTGATGGTTTGGTGGGGTATTAGCTATGAAGGAGTGACTGAGCCATACTTTTGTGAAAAAGGTATCAAAACGTCGGCACAAATGTATCAAGATACCATTCTTGAGAAGGTAGTGAAGCCCCTTAACAACACCATGTTCAATAATCAAGAATGGTCCTTTTTTTTTATTGCTTAGATGGATGGACGAGCTCACAGCCCACCTGGTGTTAAGTGGTTACTGGAGCCCATAGACATCTACAACTTAAATGCGCCACCCACCTCGAGATATAAGTTCTAAGGTCTCAGTATAGTTACAACGGCTACCCCACCCTTCGAACCGAAACGCATTACTGCTTCACGGCGGAAATAGGCGGGGTGGTGGTACCTACCCGTGCGGACTCACAAGAGGTCCTACCACCAGCGATTACGCAAATTATAATTTTGCGGGTTTGGTTTTTATTACACGATGTTATTCCTTCACCGTGGAAGTCAATCGTGAACATTTGTTGAGTATGTATTTCATTAGAAAAATTGGTACCCGCCTGCGGGATTCGAACACCGGTCGAGTTCGAGCATCGCTACATACGAATGCACAGGACCTCTTATCCTTTAGGCCACGACGACTTCCAGCAAGACTCGGCGCCAGGTCATAAAGCTCGGTCTACGCAGTCTTGGTTGGAAACGAACGTTTCGGACTCAGAGCTGAAGACTGGCCGTCGTCTAGTCCCGATCTTAATCCGCTGGATTATGATTTATGTTCAGTTTTTGAGAGTACGGCTTGCTCTAAACGCCATGATGAGTCCCTAAAACAATCCGTACGATTGGCAGTGAAAATTTTTCCCATGGAAAGAGTGCGTGCTTCTATTTATAACTGACCTCAACGTTTAAAGGACTGTATTGCAGCCAATGGAGACCACTTCGAATAAGCTTTTTATAATTTAATTTTTTTTATATTTATGTATTAAACTAACACATTTTAAAAGTAATAAATGTTATTTGCCATAGATTTTGTTTTGTTTTCCTTTGTAACAGTATTTATGGCCAGACTAAGTATATACGTTACATACACAAAAATAACATTTTTTACAATTTTTGTCTGTCTGTCTGTTTGTTCCGGCTAATCTCTGGAACGGCTGGACCGATTTTGACGGGACTTTTATTGACAGGTAGCTGATGATCTAAGGAGTATCTTGGGCTATTTTTTTAAAGACTAGCTTTGACCCGCGGCGTCACCCGCAGTACGAAACTGTCAATAATAAAATTTAATGTTTCCGAAGCGAAGCGAGGGCGGGTCGCTAGTGTATAATAAATGATAACACTTACATTATCAAATTATTTACTGAATATCAAAATGGCTCTTCGATATTTAAAAAATAAAAACGGCGAGACGATTCTTTATAAGCTAACTATTTCGACAAATATGGCGGAAAAAATTCATCTATACAAACATTTTTACGACCGTGAAACTTCATTGCCCTCAAGAGAAATATTAACAATGTTACACCTTTTAAACAATAAATTAACGCATCCGAAAAAAAGAAAAAAAAAGCTACAACCGTTGAATAATTTACGAAAACAATTTGCCAGATAATAAAACATGGTCGTAACGCGTCAGCTTTGAAGAGTTTTATGTACCTGAAACAAGAAAACAAAGTCGTTAAACGTATATTATATAGCATAATCAATATAATCCCCTATTATGTTTCCGATAGTTTTCCTTTTTAAATTCTGCAATAGGATAGAATAGAAAATAAAATCAAAAAAGGGTGCGTGTACTTATGTATGCGCCTAAGAAGCTATAGTTTATTTTTATTAAATTTAATTCTTTTTTTTATTTAAATTTTAATCAATTTGAAAAAAAAAACGATTAAACAACATCCTCAAACACGCATATTGGACATCCCTTTTCTTGACATCGTATAAATTCGGTAATGCACGGTACGGTTCGGAAAGTTCACCTGCGGCTATATTCAGACTCGTCAAGCTACGTCGGTCGTATTGTAATGAGCGATTTAGTGGGCAACTTCATTCTGTTAATTTTGTGTCACGGTGCGCGCGCATCATAAAATTTCACTCTCATCAATTTTTCATAACGCGCCTCTTTAGGCGCGTTATGAAAAATTACGTATAACTTTAAAAAACGAAACTATATTTTTTTAAGCAGCCTAGAAATTTATTGTCATTATCTATGTTTATAAAAGGATTTAAGGAAGAGCGAGAAAAATAGTCATTACCATCCCTCTCGCACGTCCGCAATGTACCGACGGTGATATACAATTTGCGACACAAATTTTCTACAAATCGTTTTTGTTCAAATCAACCGCTGTGTCGTAAATTCAAACAGAAGCATTGAGAGGTGTGCTCAATTTAATTAGCTTTTATCATTATATTAGAAAATGTGTAAGGTTTTTTTTTTTTTTTTTTGAAAAAAAATGAAAGTTCATTAACCTTTTTCAATAAATAGAAATTTCAACCTCTATTTATATTAGTGTCAAACAAATTTAAATTTACTGGTATAAGTCCGTCAGTGTGATATTAAAAACATTATTTGCAACTTATTTTAAGTTTAAAAATTATTAATTCTCTTCTCATACACCGGGCAAAGGCAAACATGCGAAAAGGAATGTTAAGCCCATTCTTCTCGTTTCAACAATAGGCCTTATTCACGCGACTATGTAATCTAAATATGACCTCGTTTTATCTCGACATAGGTAGCCGAATGGCCCCCGTGCCCACATTCAGTGGCGTATTTATTGTCCTCGACGACAATGAGAGCTTCTGCACTAAGAATAGTATTTTGTACGGCGTCACGGACGGTTCACACTTGACGGAGGACCGTAAGGGCCAGATAGATGGACGCGGTCGGATTGTTAGGGCTGTGAGATATTGGGTTTTTTTATATACAACTTTGGCGTGTAAATAGGTGTCAGTAATCAATAAAGGCAGGCGGTAGGCAGCGACCTGGCTCTACCCCTGGCATTGCTGAAGTCCATGGGTGACGGTAACAACTCACCATCAGGTGAGCCATATGCTCGTCTGCCTACAATGGCAATAGTAAAAAAGTGGCCTTCAAATATAAACCTTTCAAGGGGTATAAGAAATAGCAGCACCACAAAGTACTCTAGAAAATCTACATGGAAAAGTAGTGGGACTCTGGTAGTTATAGGGTTGTCGGTACCATGGAATTGATGATGTTCATGTTCATTTTCTGCCCTGAAGCAGTAATGCGTTTCGGCTTGAAGGATGGGGCAGCCGTTGTAACTATACTGAGACCTTAGAACTCATATCTCAAGGTGGCTGGCGGCATTTACGTTGTAGATGTCTATTGGCTCCGGTAAACACTTTTTTTTTTTAACGCTGGGGAATCCATTTACGGATACCCGGTCCGGGGGGGTAACGAACCGTGTTATGTCGGACTCCGGCGCCTCCTGAGAGGAAGAGGGGGACGAGAAGGTCCTCCACCTCCCCGAATTCCTCGCAAGAGACTACGCCTTGAAAAAGGCGCGCGAAGCACTTGCCCCGCAGAACGACTACCGACTAAACCCCATCGAGCTCCACCACACCGGCTACACCAGACATACGGTACCGCAGTGCGCGCCGAAAGTCTGCCTTCGCCGGTACCCGTCCTGATGATAAGACGGGATTTCATCTCCGGGATAATCCCGAAGGACGTCATTTCGGGAGATACACCGTGGGCGGCGCACAGGAGCCACCTTGCACCGCCCCACCACTGGACCGACAGTCGAGTACCGGGCGCCCCCGCACCCGCCACCTGATAGTCCCTACGGGGGCTGAGCGGGAGCTTCACGCCCGCGCCGGCCATCCCGCCTTCTGCGCTGAGGTGCTGAAGAGGGATCCCACTCCCTTTCACGCTCCTCAGCCTCACGGGACGCCATTACCAGGTCACAAAACCTGGCCATGGCCTCCCACGAGCCCTGATCCTCTAACATGCGGGCGACGACAGCCCGCAGGGAGAGGTTTCTCCCCAGCACCGCGACGAGATCTCGCCGCGAGTGCTCCCAGCGCGGGCACGTTTCGAGCGCGTGCTGCGCGTCATCGTCCGGGTGCCCGCACTGGTGGCAGCCCGGGTGTGGCTCTCTCCTGCAGACCTTCCACAGGTACCTCCCGAAACAGCCATGTCCCGAGAGGACCTGCGCAAGGTGAAAGGAGAGTACGCCGTGACGCCGATCCGACCATGCCTCCAGCACGGGCACCAGGGCCCCGAGGGTGCGCCGGCGGGTGGCCGAAGTTTGGCCAAGTTCTTTCAGCAATCGCTCTCTCCACTTAGCGTATGCTACATGACGCGCAGCACGCTTCCACCGACCGACAGCCGACGGGCCGGGCGACCGCCTCCGACTCAAGGCCTGCGCCTTACGCCGATATACCGCAGCCAAGATTTCGGCCTCGAGATCCCAGGGTAGGGATCCGGCGAGAGCGCAGGCCACATCTTGAGAGATGGTGCGGTACCCCCTGATGACCCTCACCGCAAGCGCCCGCTGAGCTCTATGCAGCAGAGCCGCGTTTCTCGCGGAGAGTGCGGGCGACCACACGGGAGCACCGTACAGGGCCATACTGCGCACCACCCCAAGGTACAGTCGCCGAGTACCGGCGCTGCATCCTCCGACGTTGGGAAGAAGACGGGTCAGCGCACCTGCCGCCCCCATGAGCCTCGGAACCAGCGCCTTAAAATGGTGGTCGAATCTCCATTTGCTGTCCAGCACGAGGCCCAAATACTTGAGCTTCGGCTGGACAGCAATGGTGACACCCCCGACTACGAGATTCGCGCCTTGAGGTGGCCCTTTCCGAGCTGAGTGGAAGCACACTGCTTCGGATTTTTGGAGGGCCACCTCGAGGCCGAGTCTCTTTATTCGTCTTACCACAGTTGCCACTGCAGCCACAAACAGGACGGCTGCTGACCGGTAGTCGTCTCCGCGAGCCGTCACCAGCGTGTCGTCAGCGTAGCAAACCACTTCGACGCCAGGCAGGTTAGCCCCGCGGAGGACCCAGTCAAAGCCTATATTCCAAAGGAGTGGACCCAGTACCGACCCTTGTGGAACCCCACGCGACACTGTTTTTCGTCCCCACCCACTCCGCTCGGGGAAGATCACCGCCCGCCCTGAGAGATAATCCTCAATCAAATTACGGAGACCGGTGGGGACGCGGTGAAACCGTAATGACTCCACGATCGTGCTCCAGGGGATCGTGTTGAAAGCGTTGGCAATATCAATCGATACAGCCAACAGTACACCTCCCCCAGAGCACGCCTGGTCGGAAAGATCGCGGACCCGTAAGACCGCGTCCACGGTCGACCGACCTCTCCGGAAGCCATATTGGTTGGACGCGAGATCCGGCCCAATGTTCTCCAGGTGCTGAACAAGACGCCCGGCAACCACACGCTCAAGGAGCTTACCGGCCTCGTCCAACACTACTATCGGGCGATACCCGGAGGGCTCGTCTCTAGGGCGACCGTCCTTCGGGATAAGCACCAGCCGGCCCGTGCGCCACGGCTCCGGGAACCTGCCCTCGCGGAGGCACCTGCTAAACAGCCTTCGAAGTGCAGGTCCCAAACCATCCTCAGTTAAAGCGAGAGCCCATGCTCGACTCGACAGGCCGTCGGGGCCTGGTGCTGTACGCTTCACGCGCATCCTCGCCACTGCCGCCTCAAATTCCGCCTGGGACACACCTTCCAGCTCTCCGCCGTCAGCGACCTGCGCCGTTGCCATTACAGGGGGGATGAAGGCCGTTCGGGATGAGTCCGGAAATAGACCCCCGACCACCCGGTGCAATGTCTCGGGCGGCAGTGTGCTGGTCGTAGGGGGAGCCCATGGGCGAAGCGCATTGCGCGCTAGCCTGTAGGGCCGCCCCCACGGATCACGATCAAGCGAGGCGAGCAGATCATTCCAAGCGGTTTCCTTCGCCTCTCTGATGGCTGTGCAAAGGGCCCTCACCTCCGTCCTGTACACCTCATAAAGGCGGTCCTCCTCCTCAGGGTCACGATGCGTCCTTCGACGTCGGCTTCGTTGGTACGCACGTCGACTGACGTCGCAGGACTGACGCAGGCTGGCGATCTCATCAGTCCACCAGTATACGCGGCGCTTAGGAGCAAGAGTTCTGACGCGAGGCATTGCGGCATCGCATACCCGCGACATTGCCTCGCGCATACGCTCCGCCCCCACGCTTACATTCATCGGCTCACCGAGGGAATCGAGGCGCCAGGCCTGGACGACAGCCGCCTCATTCAGCCGTTCGACATCGAGGCGCTTCTGGGCCCAACGAGGACCCTCCACGCCGCCGCCGCAGAATAAAGAAGTTGATGTCACTTCTGGGGCTACAGCAATGCTGAAACGGATGTAGCGATGGTCGGAAAGCGTCTCCTCACCAACCATCACCGTCCAACCACGGATGCGACTCGCGACATCGGGAGATGCGAACGTGACGTCCACCAGTTTTACCACACCTCTCCTTTTTCTTTTAATTTCTTTATAATATACAAGATGAAATCTATATAAATATATAAAAGAAAGTCGTGTTAGTCACATTATTTATAACTTAAGAACGGCTGAACTAATTTGGCTGAAAATTGGTGGAGAGATAGCTTAGAACCAAGAGAAGGACATAAGGTAGAACTTTTTATCGCATTCCCGTGGGACGTGCCAAAAAAAGTTGTATAACAAAACGCAACTGACAGCTAAACGTAATCTATCGTCTATCGTTAGTTATAGCCGAATTTTGAAGTTGACCGGTTGATGTATTTGTTTCGAGTGAAGAAGAACAAGAAAATATAATAATAATAATAACAACTAAAATACAAGGCCAATAAATAATCATTAAATTAAATTAATGATAAAATCAAGTCTGTTCATTTATTGCGTCTAAGGCGGAAAATAGTTCAGCTAGTACAATATACAAATAAAACATTCTGAACGTAATCAATAAAAAAAAAGTAAATAGGCCAATTATAAAAAGCATCAACCCTAAACAAAAAGATCTGGTAAATCGCGATAAATACATTCGGCGACCCTTTATTGAGGCGCGCGGCGGGTCGCGGGTTCGAATCCGTTTCAATTTGTTCGGACCGCTTTATGTCGGGACGGTCGTGATGTGAGCGATTGAAATAATTAAATTAGTTTTCTGGAGTTTTACGAGAATCGAGTTATCGTGTTTTACACGTTGGTCCAAGATTCATTTTCGTGTTGATTCCATTTCTTCCGTTCTTACAAGTAAAATTGGAAGTCGTCGTGGCCTAAAGGATAATACGTCCGGTGCATTCGTATATAGCGATGCAACGGTGCTCGAATCCCGCAGGCGGGTACCAATTTTTCTAATGAAATACGCACTTCACAATTGTTCACGATTGACTTCCACGGTGAAGGAATAACATCGTGTAATAAAAGTGAAACCCGCAAAATTATAATTTGCGTAATTACTGGTGGTAGGACCTGTTGTGAGTCCGCACGGGCAGGTACCACCGCTCCGCCTATTTCTGCCGTGAAGCAGTAATGCGTTTCGGTTTGAAGGGTGGGGCAGCCGTTGTAACTATACTGAGACCTTGGAACTTATGTCTCAAGGTGTGTGGCGCATTTACATTGTAGATGTCTATGGGTTCCAGTAACCACTAAACACCAGGTGGGCTGTGAGCTCGTCCACCTATCTAAGCAAAAAATAATAATAATTAAATAATAAATAAATACGTATTTACTAACAATCACGCCACGTTAACTGGTCCCGTGATAAGTTCGTAAAGAATTTGTGTTACAGGTACCAGATAACGGAAATAAATGTAAGATTTTTATTATACACATACATATATTTAATATACATCCATAACCCTGGAAAAGACATTTATATTTATCATACAAATATCTCCCCTTGGCGGGATTCTAACCCGCGACTCCCTTGTGTAGTGACCATGTCACTTACCACTACACCAGACGGCTGTATATTAATTAAGCTATATTCGAGAAATCGCGGTAAGCATGCGTAGGTTTCCATAGTAATCTCACCTGTTTTTGCTTCAAGACACCTTTAGGGCTCACATTACGCTACTTTCGATAACAATACATTTTAATTATGGCATAAGACGAAATTCTTGAACAAGTATGATGACTATAGGCTCTGATACCTTCTGTTATCGGCTAGACATGAATATTTATTTCACACTCTTTTTTTTTTAAATCAGATCTTCGTGAAAGCGAATGAGAAAATATCATAATAGAGTAACGAAGTAACAAATTCTCGAGTCTAACTTTTTTTATGATTCCAGAGAACAAAAGTTTGCAAGTCACTTTCGTTTTCCGTTAAGACCTCGGGGTTCGTTAAGACGCAAAAAAACTTTCAACATTTTACAGCCTTTTAAATTCGACTTGCGAAACTAGAATCAAGATTGACAGTAAAATAATTTACGGTACCCAAACTTCGGGATTAACTTTGAAACGACGCATGCCGAGAGTTCCACAATTAAATTTGTACAGCCAAAACAGAACTCAAACGTTTTTAATTAACTCAAAGCAAACAGTGTGGTGTAATTTAAAGAATTTTTAAAGTACTAAATAAATATGAAAAAATAAAATAAAAATAATAATCTCAATGTGTATCCCGAGCGAAAAACGTTTGCATAGCCGAATCCAGACTCTCGTCTAATGATCGCTGTACAAGTTCTCGGCAAACAAAGAAGCTAACATTAAGCTGAGTACACACCGGCGTTAATCCGCTCCGGTTGTAAGTTGTAATGCGCCCAGCCGAGTCTAAAAGTTGAGCGATATCCGCGCTCAGACCGGTGCCGCCCCGCGCCCTCGTAATATTAAACCAGTTTAGTGCGGTTTATACCGGCTTTATTATATTAGCGCGTCGACGCTTCTCTGAATTCGGCGGTTTAATTAGCCCCGTTGCGTTCTGAATGCTAGGTGAGGACGGCTGTTTAGTCTGAGCGGATAATATTAAGGAGGATTTATTTGATTGCGTGACTGATTATAGGAGTTATCTCGGTGTAAGTACGTCGCGAAGCTAGCACGCGAGCTGTCAACATCTGTTCCGGAGATGTATTTATTATACTGTTAGCAAAATACAAGATACAATTGTAATTTTTAATTTGTGTATAATTAGTTTCGAGATTCATTGGCAATAGATGTGGCTAATTTAAGGAATTTTCTTGCTTTGCTAGTTAAAGGAAGTCGTCAGTGAAGAATACTGCCGTCAAGAAATGCGCTCAAAGTATCAATTGTTTCTTATTAATACATTAGTTGGGCAGATGAGTTTTCGGTCTCCTTTTTTATTTTCTTCTTTTTGGACATTACGATCCAGTCTACATAATAAAATGTGGTCAATGCTACCCATAGACAATGAAAAAGCTAAAGGCACACTCTGCTTGTACCAGAAAATACTTTCCTTAACTCCTCACTCATCCGTGAGCATCGAATCGCCAGAAATAATTTAATGACAATAAAAAAGACAATTAAAAACTGAGACCTTAGAACTCATATTATCTCAAGGTGGGTAACGGCATTTACGTTCTATATTTCTATGGGCTCCGGTAACCACTTACACCAGGTGGGCTTTGAGCTCGTCCACCCATTTGGGCAATAAAAAAATAAAAACTAAAAACAAGATTTACATAGTTTTAATTATACTGGACTTAAGCCAGATATAACTTGCCATAACAATATACGATAGCTAGAGCAGATGTAACTATGTATATTGTATATTATAATATATCTGACAAGATAAAATATTTTGATATATTTGGATATAAAAAGATATAGCAACATTCACGCATACATAAATATAATATGGTTGGATCCAAACGTTTTGTATCGGGATTATTCATAAATATTTTTAAAGTGAAACTTTTATTACATCGTCTCAAACTTTTTTGTCTGTGTGTTGCATGTCACGTGACGGTCGGCCGCGGAGTAGGGATAAAGTGAAAGGCGCTCGTCAGAGCACTCAAGGCCAATATGGCGGCGCCTATAGCTCGCAGCAGCTGACCGTGTAGTGTATAGACTATTTATTACTCATTTGTGCCAGTGCTCCACGCTCTTTTGTTTGTTTTTGTCAGCTTTTAATGTAAATGTTGTTTGTCAGACTTTAATGTCTATGATGTGAAAAAAAGTTTCACTTTTACCGTAGTTTCATAAAACCACACAATCCTTTTTTTTAAATAATAATAAAATTAATTAGCAATAAAAACAAAGGAATTTCAATCATTATTTCGTTAATATAGAAAAAACGAGATATCATTGCAAAAATACAAAAAAAAAAAAAAACAATCGTCAAAACAAAACAGACAACAACCAAAGACACATACATTCGCAGCAAATAACAAAACGATTCACGTTTCAATGCTCGAAACGGGACCAGCAGCTAGGAGCGTTCACAGTAATGAACGCGACAAAATATGCGTAAAATTAGGTTTGTTTCACGTCTCGAATCACCTAGCAAGTTCCACTCGACTCAATTAGCGAGCGTGCTCCAATACGCTCAAATAGGCCCCAGGGTGCGCTCCGTGTACGATAAGGAATAGGGGGCGGAAACGTACATACGTCGTTTACGTTACAAGCGGATAGCGATTTTCTGTTGGTAGGACCTCTTGTGAGTCCGCGCGGGTAGGTACCCCCACCCCGCCTAATTCTGCCGTGAAGCAGTAATGCGTTTCGGTTTGAAGGGTGGGGCAGCCGTTGTAACTATACTTGAGACCTTAGAACTTATATCTTAAGGTGGGTGGCGCATTTACGTTGTAGATGTCTATGGGTTCCAGTAACCACTTAACACCAGGTGGGCTGTGAGCTCGTCCCACTACTAAGAAATTAAAAAAAAAAAGTGATGGGTGAAACGTTGACGATGGCAAATTATAAAATTGCCATGACGGACATTTAGATGGCTCGTCGTGTTTGTGTCTTTCGTCGAAAATATCGCAGCTCGCGTTGACATTCTCCCGGGCTAATAAACAAGCGAAATAAAAATATTATATTAGAGTCCATTCGTTCTCTCTTTTTCGTTTTCACATCAAGTTAGTTGCACTCACCACACATAGGATCGACAGTAACTCGAGTGTAAGTATTGTAATCGTGATTCATATTCGTCTCGAACTCGACTAAGTCTACTGCGAAACAAAGTCATCGAGAACTGTTCAAATATTTTTACAATCGACTAGAAAATTTTTGATTCATCCATTTCTAGAACACAATACGTTTAATTTAGTCAAGTTAGCTTTGTTTTTATGATGCTAAAAGCACGAAGGAAACTTCAAGATATGTAGATGTTATGACTTTATAATTTTATCACTGACTAGAAAATCGTTTTTCAATTTTAATGAATTGAATCAGAGTGAACGTTGAAAACAGTTTTTCATAGTTTCATTGAGCAACTCAAAGATATAAAAAATATCGTGATTGATTACTTTAATAATTAAAAACTTTAGTTTGCTGTGTTAAGATGAAAACTATTGGCAAATAACACGCTGCCACATTGGAATTCCAATCTCAATTATTATTTAAATATTCGCCATGTTACCCGCTTCGACAAAACTCAACCCTAATAAGTGGTAAGATCGCTACGCCCAGGGGAATTTTAAAACGCTCAGATCTCATACGTACTGGCTGGTGTTGTATTTCTTGGAGACGAAGAGGCTCTCTAGCTGATGTTGCATAATACGGGTTCATGTGTGATGTGATCACTCGAGCGACGCTAAGTTTTGCATGAATAGATAATCTCACAGGAGGGAGCCGCAGAGACAGACGGCTGGGAACGGTTGCCTATTGATTTACAAGTATGGCTCGCTTAGTATTAAATCCTTATTGAAATTTATAAATGATCTGGAACTGAATACCAAATAATCTATATGTCTATATATATAAAAATGAATTGCTGTTCGTTAGTCTCACTAAAACTCGAGAACGGCTGGACGGATTTGGCTAATTTTCGTCTTGAATTATTTGTGGAAGTCCAGAGAAGTTTTAAAAGGTAGATAAATATGAAAATGCTCGGAATTTAATAAAAATAACAATTTTGTTTTCCCTTTGATGTGGACGTCGGACGGATTGCTTTTGTTTGTTTTAAGTTTAATTTATACACATGTTGAGGTCTTTTATTTATTGATTGAGGCACTAAAAAGTGTGCCGGGTCAGCTAGTTATATATATATATATGTAACCTCTATACGATTATAGCTAGTGCCCAATAAAAGCATTTATGTGTTCATACACTGATAAAACTAAACAAATTAAAACACAGCCTTTAGTTCCGAATAATTTTATTTTCCTGCTCTATATTTTCTAAGGCCGTCATAGTGTACTTAATATTAAGTGCTCATCGAATGTGTTGACATCATTGTTTTGTTTAATAATTCAGCCAAAACCTACAAATACAATATTGTACTGAGCACGCAATGAAAAGCAAAAAGTCTGGAAAGTTCTGATTATATTCCTAAATAAAAAAAAAGTACTCTCATTCAAAACGTAACAGCGTTTCCACCGAAAGCCAATCAACACGGTTGATCCGCTCGCGATCGGATATCGACCCCGAGCGCGGGTACTATTAGCCAAAGGTCCGCGGATTATTCGCCACTACTGGTTCGAATAGAAGTCCGAGTCGTTCACATGCAAATAGTTACACCGATGTTACAGTTCAACAAGGCAGGTAGGTATTAGAGTTTTTTTTAATAGGTTTTTAACGTGTTTTTTTTTTTTTCGTTTCAAACGGACAAAGTTGTCGGTTTTGATCTTAGACAACCAATTCTTTAAAACATGATCTGAATGATTAACTTAGTGAATTAGCTGAGTAGATTAACTAGTGATCCCGCAGTAGTCGAAAATCGACTATAATTAGTCGAAATTATAAGTTATTATGGTCAAAGACTATTTATTATATTTCTATAATCACAGATTTTGCCAAGACTACATACACTACAGACAATAATATTAAAGATAAGCAATATTAATTCTGTTCTCAATTTGACCACAGGCTTTAAGTAATAGCAAAAGTTTGACAATTGTATATACCATGGTTGTAATACCACGTATTTGACACAATGTCAACATTGTGACAATGTTTTTTTTATTGATTGCCTGCTCGGGCAATATAAAAAAAACCCAATATTTTAATTTAATAAAACGTAAGTAGTATTATATTTTTTTAGTTTTCGTGAATCGTAGACATAATTATTATAAAATTACTTTTACGGTTTAATTTCGCTTTTTTTTATTGTCATTGCATTATTTTAGACATATCAGACACTACAGTTTTTGTGGTCACGTAACGTAAAAAAATAGAACGATAAATTGAACCTTAAAAGTAGCTTTAATTCAATAAAATTAATTCATGAAAAAATCATTAGCAATTGAATTACGAATTGGTCACGCTTTACAAACGATTTGCAAAAAATCCAAGAAAGTTCGATAGAATCGCACTTTTTTTTATTGCTTAGGTGGGTAGACGAGCTCACGGCCCACCTGGTGTTAAGTGGTTACAGGAGCCCATAGACATCTACAACGTAAATGCCACCACCTACCTTGAGATATAACTTCTATGGTCTCAGTATAGTTACAACGACTGCCCCTCCATACAAACCGAAACGCTTCACGGCAGAAATAGACAGGGTGGTAGTACCTACCCGTATGGACTTACATGAGTTCCTACTACCAGTAAAATAATGAAATAATCATTAGCAATCGAATTACGAATGGATCTCGCTTTAAAAACGATTCGCGAAAAATCCTCGCGAAAGCTCAGCAGAATCTCGAATTTTACAATAATTTACAACTAAACTTCGAAAGTTTAAACGGCTTATCGTCAAACAGCTTTCGTACTCGACCTCCCCCGAAACGTATCCGATTGTTCGTGCAATTACTGTAGCTGTGAAAGCGTACTTGCCTTGGGCGACACTTGGCTGTTATTAACTCTCGCCGGTCCGTACGTGACGGATGCCTTCAACGGTTGTGAGCCTCGGTCGCGCACGTGTTGCCAAAGTGGCAGAGTTTACAACTCAAACGAGGGCGGACCAGAACTCGCAAGTCTTTTGTTTGTTCCCTTGTATATTACGGTAATCTTATTTTACTAATTTTGAAGTCGTCGTGGTCTAAAAGATAAGACATCCGGTGCATTCGTGTTGAGCGATGCACCAGTGTTCGAATCTCAGGCGGGTACTAATTTTTCTAATGAAATACGTACTCAACAAACCCGCAAAATTATATTTTAATTTGCGTAATTACTGGTGGTAGGATCTCTTATGAATCCGCACGGGTAGGTACCACCACCCTGCCTATTTCTGCCGTGAAGCAGTAATGCGTTTCGGTTTGAAGAGTGGGGCAGCCGTTGTAACTATACTGAGACCTTAGAACTTATATCTCAAGGTGGGTGGCGCATTTATGTTGTAGATGTTTATGGGCTCCGGTAACCACTTAACACCAGGTCGGCTGTAAGCTCGTCCAGCCATCTAAGCAAAAAAAAGCCTAATTACAGGAAGTGTGAATATCATTCGCTTTGCTTACGAATTTTGCTATGACCTCTACCATATTATTTCTTTATTAAGATTCCGATAATGTACTACACGGATAGGTTCGAACATCCTGCGTTTTGTTGCCACCAAAAAATCATGTGGTCTGCTTAAAATCAGACACGCCGTAAGGTCATTTCCCTATCTGTTCAATCAAACTAAAAAAACACTCACCTTCTTTATCTTCTTTTCTGTTTTCTTTCTGTTCTAAATTGTCCTGATCATAATGAAGTATACTTAAAGCTTTACGACCAATTTTCTGCTCGCGACGCCGACCCTTGAAAAGGGTTTGGTGTGCCACAAAACGGCAAAGTGTGATTCGAATTAGTGTGAAATATCATTTAGTGTGGTTGGAGGTTACGCCGTACTTCTACTAGAACGAGAACAACCAGGAAACAATGTTAGTCCTGACAATGACAGGTTCAACAGAAACCAACAAATACGGGAGTATATTAGTTCAATGCTAGTGATCACCGGGCCCTTTCGATAGATTAATTGATAAATTCTGTAACTTGGCTCTAATAATAGAATGATTAATCTCATGTCATCGGTTTGAACAGCGCCGTATTTGGGATCATGATATATCCGAATTAAATTGTTCATTGTGTGCCTCAAAGATTTTTTTTGTAGTTTTGCTGTGTGTGCTTAAAATAAACTTCCCGTGGTTATCGTAAAAAAGCGATTAAGGTTCTGAGTATTACACCATTGAACTGTGGGATTGAGAATATATTGGTAGCCGCTTAACACTAGGTCGACAGTTAATTTGGTCATCCATTTACACAATAAATGGTGGTATTTACTGGTGTGTGCCCAGAATACGTCCTACCACCAATAAATGCCCATTGTACTGAGATCTGTACTCTAATAATCACTAGAGATCGTTGTTGCCTACTCTAGTGACACTCTTTTACGACACTCACTTGAGGGGATGGAGTGGAGTGGAGATTACATAATATCACTCCGAATTTCAACAATTAACGCTCTTTTTCTACTAATTTCAAAAATAAAGAAGCATTTAAATCAGGGCATTACATATTGATAAAAAAAAACAAAAAACATTTTTTCTTCTTATTATTAGCCTCCTTATCCCACTAGCTGGGGTCGGCATGGCTAAATTTTCTCTTTCATTCACTTCTATCAGCGGTCAGCTCAACACTCACTCCTCTCTCTCTCATATCGTCATTCACACACTCCATCCATGTTTTCTTCGGTCGACCTCTTCCCCTTCTACCTTGTACTACCATTTCCATACATCTCCTAGTCACATGCATACAGTCTCCCAGTCAATAATTTCATTTTGTATGTGAAATTAAAGATTTAACTGTAGTTGTCAATAAACCTGTAAAAAACCATAAGTTTCTCTATTGCTAATAAAAAAAAATTCGATTCGTAAATCGTTCGTTAAGCCAAAATTACACCAAAATCTAATAATTCTCTTTAAAATATTGTAAACGTGCATTTCATATTTTCTTATCTATATATTAATACGTGAAGCAAAAACTTTGTATCCCTTTTTACGAAAATTGCGCGGACGGAGGAGTATGAAATTTTGCACACTTATAGAGAATATAGAGAAGAAGTGTACAATGCTAATATTTTTTCAAAATAATGCATAAAAGATACATTAAATCAATAAAGAAAACATAACACACACTACATATCATGTATTTGACGCACACACGCATGCATACTATTTATTGTCAAACTTTTGTTCTTGGCGTCTGTTGTCAAATTGAGAATAGATTAAATATTGTTGTTAATATTTTTTTAGCGTAGTCTTGGCGAAATTTGTGATTATAGAAGTATAAAATACAATCATAATAGTGTACAAACTTACAATTCCAATTAATTATAGTCGAATTTCGACTACAGAGGGACCTCTACTTATTATAAAAGCTTCTACGTAAAGCGCAGAGCATGTTCTAGTAGATAGTCATTGTGCATTGTTCGCAAGATTAATTTGTACCACCGCGAGGGTCTTAGAGGAAAAGAAAAGAAAAGTAATGTAAGAAAAACAGCGGGGTTCGTCATCTCCGTAATGCAGAGACATTGTGAGGAATGCCCGGTTATTAAGCGAGCTCTCAAAAGATATAAAAGGACACGTGCCGTTAAGTATACAGGGTCGGAATCGAGACACTAATGGGACCCCAAAATGATTTGTGATAATATGCGATTTCTTCCAGAGGGTGTTTCTCTTCCAGACTAAAAGTAAAAAGTAAGTTAACGTACATACGATATTATGGTATATACGAGTAGATATGAGTCAAATAATTATTATTACTCATTTATAAATCCGATGTAGAGCTATTACTTAATATTAATTCCATTTTTAAAACTAACGAATGCTTTTGTTATAAATGTAGGAGCTCGACTCATTGTTTATGACTAGAAAAAGAGTGAATATTTAAAATAAAATTAATCAAATGAAACATTGCAGGTTTATCAATAAATTAATTGATTTGTTAATTAGATGTACTGGGATATCAAGTTTGCTGAATTGATGATTGGTACAAAAATACATTTGGTGTCTAGGTTTGGATTTAAAGCAATGTATTTTTTATTTGATCTGATTTAGCAGATAAGTTTACGCATTGATTTGATGTATTTCGGATAAGTATCGAGACATAGCCAAAAGTGTGATTTTCATGAATTTCACTGAAATAGTTATTGCTTAAACTAGAAAACGAGTATGAATCTGACTTAGTTCCTAATCAAATCACAACCTTAATTTTGCTCAAAGCGATTCTATCACGATTCGACCCACAAACGATATAGAAACGATAAAAACTTTCGCAGGCCAGAGATCAAAGTTAGATTAACATCAAAATCGCCGGCCCCGGTTCCTGCGAGGACAAAACTTATTACCGCTCTAATTCTCGGTTCATAAACTGGACTAAACTAAAACCCTGTCGTAATTAGTATCGAGGTCGTGGGTTCAGTGACATCCGCCAAATAATTTAAAAATAGCATCAAATTTTCTATTTCATATTAATAAAAGTGATTTTATAATTTAAATGACTTATTATGATAAGAAATTCCCACAAGAACGATATTACTAATGTCACTTATGGTGTGCGTAGCCGCAGTAAATTACTTTTAGCGCATTTTGTTAAGAGTATGTGTGCTACGACGTAGGTCATCGGTAGTCACCTACGGCGTAGCTACATAATCGTAGCGTAACATTGCAGCTCATTCACATTAATCCAGTAACTGGAGAATTTCGTAGCGGCCAACAAGCGTAGTCACCGTAGTGCTTTGTCTACACGTGTCCAGGTAGTTAAAACTAAGGGCTTTAAACTAAAAATTGAATGTCAAGGACTACAGCAATACTTCCCCACATCTGTTCAGCCCTAGCTCAGATTACTTGTATACTAGCCACCTATAGAAATGTTACTGGTGTGAAAAATAGAAAGAAATAAATAGATGCTTTACTCAATATAATAGCACAGTGATAGACAGCTTTGAATTGTTACAAAAATAGTCCTGAAATTAGAGTCTATCTACCATGTCAGCTGTCCTATCAGTAGTTACTAGAGCATTGTAAAACCAGCATTTAGATTCAAAGTAAATAAATCTTTTATACTTTTGTTGATTGACATTTCTGTCAATTAAAAATTTTACTTTCAAAATCAGAATGACATTAAATTGGAATTTAAAACAAACTTCAGATATGACTCAAACAAAGCACACCTTAAACTTCAGTTCGTTAACAAAATAACAGTCAAAACGGTAACTATTAGAGACGTTTTTGTTTTGCTTCGTTCTTCTTGTTCCGGAGTCGAGATTACTTTATCCGATGGAACGTAATGACAATACAACGGATTAATTAGTTTCGGATCCCTTTATCCGGAGTGAAGTTGATAAACTCCTTAGTCTAACAGCGACTGAGCGAAATTTCGTGTCTTTACACACAACGCCAGGTGCGTTACAATGTTTCGAGTTTACGAATTTTAAATTTCAAATTTACGTTCCATTAATATTAGAAGTGAAAAGGGGAAGTTTTAAATTTCAAATGACAGTTTTGTAACTTTAATTGAATTCCGAAACTTCCCTCTTGTGTTCGAATTTCGAATTATTGTATTTTAATTCGGCCTTCAAAACAATATTGCCGTGGTGCTAGTTCATAGTTTTTTGTATTTATAATAAATGCCACGGTATTTAAATTAAGTTAAATAATCAATTGAAATACTTAACTAATGATTAACACAACCCGCTGTTTATTTTTTATTGCTTAGATCGGTGGACGAGTTCACAGCCCACCTGGTGTTAAGTGGTTACTGGAGCCCATAGACGCCTACGACGTAAATGCTCCGCCCACCTTGAGTTTTAAGTTCTAAGGTCTCGAGTATAGTTACAACGGCTGCCCCACCCTACAAACCGAAACGGCAGAAATAGGCAGGTTGGTGGTACCCACCCGTGCGGACTTACACGACGTCCTACCACCAGACAAAATTATGTTTTCAAATTAAATTATGTTTTAATTGTGTAAAAAAATCTTAGGTCTGCGTCATTCAAATAATTCAACTTCCTTTAAGCGGTTTTCTTTTCTACATCACGATTATCGCATTGAGATAAACAAGTTAAATGTAAAATTTCAAAGTCATAATAGATATTATAATCGTCGGGTCGGACCGTGAAGCGGCGGACCGCCACCCATTACGAAGGTCAGAACTCAAGGGCCCAGAACAAAACCGAAACAATTTCGCAAATTTGTCATTTCGTCTCCGTGATTACAGAGAAACGTCCGAGTTAGGTCTTTGTGATTAACCCAGATGTTTCTATCACGATCTCGTGTTACGTTCAAGGGCGAATTAAAATGTTTTCTCGTTTCGGGTTTTTTTTTTGTTGTTGATTATATATGTGGAAAGCTCAAAGCCTCAAAGCCCGCGATAGAACCTATGCAATAACTTAAAAATATCTGATGGTAAAAAGAATAAATTACTCAGTTTTATTATGTACCTGGCTCTCTAATAATACCGAAAATTTTAAAAAGAACGAACTTTGGACCTTACGTAATTTATGTAGAAGGATAATTATAATTGAATAAAAGTCTATTTAGTTAAAGTTTTATTGAAAACACAATATTTTTATTTCGAAAGGTTAGAAAGCTGAATCCTATCAAAACAATTTACGATCGTAAAATCTAGTAATTCGTATTATTGTTTAGTTCATAGATCCCTTATACATAATTAATTCCACGTAAATATGTTACAATAATAAGGTTGCTTAAATTACGTCTTCGTTGAGATATAATATTTTTTTTAACAAATATTATCATCTGTATTTAAAGAAAACAGTATTGAAATTCCAAAGAAAATCATAGTCATTATAGCACATTAATTATATTCGTAGAAGGAAACGATTTTTGTGTAGTCTCGTTTGTACACAAATTTAAGATTCTACTGGTTTTTTTTTCAGAGCGTTGATTCGAAAAATGTTTCTTAAAATTTTGTAGTTATACCGCTGTTGGTGTTGTAGCAAGAATTATTAAAATTATCTCGTAATAGTAGTAGGCAGTCAATTACATATACTAGAGGTCCCGCAGTAGTCGAAATTCGTCTATACTTAATTGGAATTGTAGCTTTGTACACTATTATGATTGTATTTTATACTTCTATAATCACAAATTTCGCCAAGACTACACTATAGAAAATATTAACAAAGACAAACAATATTTAATCTCAATTTGACAACAGACGCCAAGAACAAAAGTTTGACAATAAATAGTATGCATGCGTGTGTGCGTCAAATACATGATATGTAGTGTGTGTAATGTTTTCTTTATTTATTTAATGTATCTTTTATGCATTATTTTAAAAAAATATTAGCATTGTGCACTTCTTCTCTATATTCTCTATAAGTTTGGAAAATTTCATACTCCTCCGTACGCGCAATTTTCGTAAAAAGGGACACAAAGTTTTTGCTTCACGTATTAATATATAGATTATAAGACTTCCCTAGGTTGGGTATTGGAATTTCAATATAAGAGAATTTCTCGAATTACTCATGGCAGATAAATACTTAACTGTCGTCCGACCTATGTACATAAAAATGTTTTTGACCATTAAATTTACCTAAAGGTTCCAGATATCTTGAATATCAAATAACAACGAACATTATTTAGAAAATTGTAAAATAATAGAAAAAAAAACAACCAAAAACCAGATGTGAGGGGAGGCGGTCAAGCACAAAGCCCTACGCTTTGGGGCCACTAAAACAAATTGTTGAATTAGCGAACGCATTAATTCGGGCCAGAGTCGTGATAACAGCGTGCGAATGTGAAAAGTCGACGTTAACTGCTCCGGAAAGTTAGCGTTTATTATCAAAGTTTTTTTCTTTCTTGCCAATGGTTTATTTGAAAAGTTACTTTCTGTTTCGGTGACAAAGTGGATTTTATATTTGAACCGTATTTAGTACGAGGTAATGTTATTATCGAGAGTCGAGATCGAGATATCGCTAACATTTTTAAGCTATTGCATAGCTTTTATTGCGGGCTTTGAGCGCAGCCACCGAATCAAGAAATTCCGTAACGAAAATAAAACCTAACACCCCCCCACTTCGCCTACCATGTAGCTCGCGTTCAACACATTCCCACGTTGCGCTTGTGTAGTGCTTGTGAATAAGCACGCAGCCTGACGTCGCACTGCATGTGCATCATGTAAAGTCTACCCATCTCTCTCGCGCGCGGTCTAGCTTATGAGTGTGAAGGGGACAATTAATGTTTTGCTTTTGTTAATGTTTATAAATATAGCTTGGTCTTGTTTTATTATTGTCTAATTATAGTTGCATACGTTGATAAAAAATGCTATGCAATAGCTTACCGCGGCAGTCTCCGAATGCCACACGTGTTTTTTTTATGTGGATTTGTAGTGGTGGTCATAAATGTACTCAATATGAGGGGCACAGCAAATCAATTAATGTCATACATCAATTACCTGTACATTTGGATGGCTATTTACATCGAACCGTTTCACATTTATAACACATTAAATACAAAACGAAGTATATTACGCTTCGTTCGTATCTCCCTTGCGCTGCGCCTGGGAATGATACTAGTCTAGAGGAATAGAATAGAATAATAATACCTGTAGTGCGGTAGCCGTAACCGTAATTTGATTTAGGGTAAGAAAGACTTGAAAATATATCTAAGATGTTCTTTTAAAAAATTAGGCCCGCTGTGAACGTATTAAAAGAGGGTCTGCCTTAATGAAAATTATGCAAAGTGAATAATAAGCCTTATTTTTTATTTTAGAGTTACAAGATGTTCGTGACTGAATAACGCAAATAGCAATATAAAACAATTTAGTAATTTCATTCTAATATTTCAAATTTTTTATTTGTCAATTAATTATGCTTTCAATTAATAAATTATTTAAAATTTTGAAAATCGAAATGTACATTTCAACTGATGTCAATAATTTTATAAGATACATAATATTGGCATTGCAATATAATTTTAAAATGATTCAATTCAATCATTTCAAACTAGTATATTACGGTTTAATCTCGCATGAGTATGAATTATTTTCATTTTATTACTTCCAATGTTTTGCCTGACGCCTAAGTCAATGAATATGTAAAACTATTTAATTTTGTCTACAGCTTTGCCAAAATTATGGAGAACAGAAAATAATTTAATATTATCATCGAGCCAAGGACGTTCGCTTTTGGACATAGGCCTCTGCTAAGCTTGACCTTTGCGACTACTCCTGCGTAGTCCCTCATCTAGCGGATTAACACGACCTTCAGCTGGTCCAACCCAGTCGGCGTGTAAAGGTGAGGAGGCGTCATTCAAAAATTTTTTGGGGCCCAGTGGCCATCGGCTCTACGAACAATGCGCCATTTTTTCTGGGTCGTGGGAAAACCAGACTACGGGGTGGTACTAATGGCCGCGCGGAGTTTTTCGTACTGGACGATTCGTCGGTGTTGGGAGCGGACCGCGAGTCCAAGGATGCTTAGGACCCTACCCAACCAAACGATTCCCCTTGCACTCTCTCTCTCTCCAATCTCCACCCTTTTTTTTAACGCTGGGGAATTCATTTACGGATACCCGGTCGAGGAGGGTAACGGACCGGGTTATGTCGGACTCCGGCGAGTCCTGAGAGGAAGAAGGGGAGAAGAGAAGGACCGAGGTCCTTCACCTCCCCCAATTTCTCACAGGAGACTACGCCATGAAAAAAGGCGCGCGAGACACTTGCTCCGCAGAACCGACTAAACCCCATCCATCCTGGGTCTGAACCCGGTTAGAGTGGAGGAGCTACCGTGCTCAACACTACAAACAGACTGTGGCTTGCCCACTGCCACTCTAACCTCGCAATCCATCGCGCTTGACATAAAATGATTCAATCTTATTTAATAAGTCTAGAATTCTTACCACGTATAACAAACAGAACAATAGAATTAAACATTCGAAGATTTCGATTCTTCGAAAGACTTAAGCACGCTCTCGTCGCTTTTCTCACCTCGAACCATTTTCATAAATTCGGTAAACCCCTGGCATCTTTCCAAGGGAATGATCTAACCTTATTGAATATTCTGTCTCGGTGCTGTGTTGTTTTGGAATAATTACGATACTGTTACGGTGAAAAACAGTGTCGATATAGCAGTAATTTGTTGTTTCGTGTTTTTTGGAAAATGATTACCATTCCCGACAATTGGCTATTGTCGGAGAGGTTTTAATAATGATATACATATAAATATGTGTTTGTGATTTGTCCTTGTTACTTCAGACAGTAACAATATGTTTTAAAACTAATTTAACTTTAATAACACAACGATCGCAGAGTTACATTGGCAACCTAAATAACAAAGTAAGTACAACCGGGTCAGAAATGCCCGTTTTTGTTGTATTTGGGCAGATAGTTTCTCGGCCCGCCCTGTCTTAAGCAGCCACTGCAGTTCGTTGATATCTGCGTTTCAATATGAAATTTGGAACTACATATTTTTCGATAAAGCGCCTAGACCACTAGACCACAAACTAAAGATAGTAGCACCTTTTTAACCTAGTCGCGTTGGCTAACAATATTAATCATAAAAATATAATTGTAAAATAAAAGCGTATCTAGGCAAGTAGATCAAAAATTTAATTTAAATCACTGATGATTTCCCGGCAACAGTAAGCTCATATTTTCCTCGCAAAAAATATGGGGTGCGCACTAACTCCTCAAAAGTACATCAACCCCGGATTTAATGGCCCACTTCAAACTTTTTGCCCGAGCCGCATACTTTAATACGAATACATATTCATGAAGGCTCGATTCTTTAAGAGATCCTCCAACACCGCCTTATATTCAATTAGCGAACCCGCAATGTTATTCTGACGTTGAACGATAAAGGCCTGTGTATATACAGTGCAGTGGATCTGGACGCTACCAAATATTTTTTGTTTTTTTTTTTAATACAAACCGTAAAACAATATCAGCTTTAGTAATTTTACGAGTAAAAAAGAAATAATAAAACTTTAAACAAACATTAATGTATTTTCTACCTTTATATGTATCTTCATATGTATTTTCTTCGGGATTATAGGAGTCGTACCGTCACTGTACATTTTTTTACCTAGATTTCTTTTACGCAAATTATTATTTGTTTTTTGGTTTTATTACTAGGAATTATGATAATCGTATACTACTACTACTATAACACAATTTGTAATCCAAACGAGTTCTATTTATATAAGTCTATCCAATGTAGACATGCCTTAATTCAAGGAAATTAAAATCGCAAGAGATGTACCTACTTGAGGGTAAATTCGAGTTTGTAAGTCTTTAATACTCGATAGAGCGCTTATCCGATCTTCGATGCCTTACTTTATTACTAGTTCCAAGCTCATGTATAATTGTCTACTTTATTCAGGCATTCGATAAAGCTATTAAATGATTAGCACTCTTGAATGATTAGTAATTTCAATAGGAACACGATTAGATGGACAATTTTTAATAAAATTTTTCAAAGTTAGCGTATTTATTGCCTTCAAAGACAAGAGTACTAACAGGTTTTCCAATTTTTGTTTTTAATTATCTTTTTGTGCTTCGTTAAGTTAACAATGTCATGGTCAACGTATTTCAGCACGTGAATGATGTCATCAAAAATGAGATACGAGGTTAAAGTATCAATTGTATTAATCTTACGACACTTACGGAAAGAGTGGTGAGGCCACCACAAAATTTAATTTCAAGTAAACGTCGCCTTGTAAAAAAGTAACTCAAGCACCGGTCACCGTTCACGTCAAACCCGTCGCTTGCGATAAAGGGTTCGGCGAGTATACTAACCTATACACACAGCCCACTGAGTTTCTCGCCAGATCTTCTCAGTGGCGTTTCTGATCCAGTGGTAGATTCTGCAAAGCACTGTTCTTGCTAGGGCTAGTTGTTAGCAATACCAGGTTTGAGCCCCGAGAGTTCAACTACACGTAAGGGTTACGCTGACATAGCCTCTCAAGGCTATCAAGCTTAAATAGAAAAAAAAGAAAAAAGAAAAAAATAGCTTCTAATACAAAAACGAACAACTTTTTGTCTCGTTTTAACACATCCGGTGTAAAGAACAAGCATGTTTCGGACCCTCAATCTTGAGCCAGTGGTTTATTTATAATGAATTTATTACGTAAATCCGACTATGGGTCACCGCGAGATCTACACATAAGCTACACAAGAATTCACATGGGAGCACATGAAAATTGGAATTTATCAACATAAGAAATATACGTTATGAATTTATGTGTCTTTTCTGCTTCTTTTTACTTGGTATTAAGATAAACAGTAATGTATAATGGATTTATTCACGATGAGAAGCAATATTCTGGCATAAGGTGAATGTCATTGTTGAATTTAGATCTGTAGACGAAAATCTTAATTACTTCTACCCTTCCATTCGGTATGCCCGATTGATTCGTTGCAAAAGTAGGAAGGATAATGGTAGCAAGCCGTGTGGGTCAATCGTAGGCCGTACCAAGAGTACTCATTGTTATTTGTTTAATGCTATTGGATATCGATAAAGAATAAACAAGTTGAATCAAATGCCTTGATGCACTTTCTGCGAAGCACTGCTCTTGCTAGGGCCAGTGTTAACAACACTGCCGTGAGCCCACCTACTAGTTCAGTGAATCTAGAATAACCCCTAGAGGTTACTAGAATAGGTAGGAAAAAAAAAGATGCACTTTTCATTATCGCACTCTCGATAGTTTTGTGCAGCAGAATGTTTCACATTCACTTTGATAATCACTGATTTTAAGCGCTGAAACCGGGTTTTTTTCTTTTTTAACACGATTTCTATTTTTTTCTTGAGACACGCATAGTTTCCTTTGGAACGTCGACAGATGGCGTGGAAAAACGTTTGAGAAACGAATCAGGAAAATGAAGATCCAACGCTCGCGAAATAAAAGTGGATATAAATAAAAATGTAAGTACCACTAGGAAAGTATTAATAGGTTTCGTCGCGTAGATTCGCATCCTGTATAATCTGACAAAATATCTTGACAGACTCTAGAGCGCACAGATTATATTTTATAAATAGCATAATATATTTTGCTTTGTGTGAAATAAAAAAACGTGCTCTTTATTGGCATGAAGAATGACGGTAGGGTTTTCGGTTTCCGCGGGTCTTTTTTTTTAAGTGGTTACTGGAGCCCATTAGGGTCTTCAATGTTATTAAAATTACCTTTACCCCTTGGTGGTAGAGCCTCTTGTGAGCCTGCATGAGTAGGCATCACCGCCCTACCTAGTTCCCTGTCGTTGTGCTTTGTCGTATGTGACCACAAAAACTAAGTAAGATTCGAGAAAAGTACCGAGAATAGACCGAGAGACAGTGTGGAGTGACTGTTACTTTTAGCTGAAAGTCATCGTACCTTTTTCTTAACGAATAATAAATGTTGTTCAAATATATTTTTATATTGCTTGGTGTTAATTATTTACTTTTCTTTATACATAATAGTAATCTTGTAGATAACTTTATTCGATTTGTAAACGATACGTCTTATTTCGTTCATCCGATCGCCTTGAAATCATTTTTGTGTTTTGGTAATTCACGGACTTTTTTTTACATCACAGTATCATCGACTTTTTTTTTTATTGCTTAGATGTGTGGATGAGCTCACAGCCCACCTGGTGTTACTGTAAGTGGCTACTGGAGCCCATAGATATCTACAACGTATTTTTTTTTAATTTTTTTTTATTGCTTAGATGCGACCCACCTTGAGATATCAGTTCTAAGGTCTCAGTATAGTTACAACGGCTGCCCCACCCTTTAAACCAAAACGCATTACTGCTTCACGGCAGAAATAGGCGGGGTGGTGTCACCTACTCATGTGGACTCACAAGAGGTCCTATCTCCAGTCGACTCACCAAAAGTTGAAATATTTTGGCTAGTAAAATTAAGAAACCGATATTATTCATATATGCAGTGACTGATGATCGGGGCTTCCATAATTCCAAAAAAATGATTGATATATATATACATAATAACAAAAGCACAAGCCCGATCGAACTGCACACTCGGAAGAAAACTTTTAATTGGAACCAAATCCCAAGGCGTTTTAATTACGAAAATTCGCCCATGAACAAGAGGACGCAATATAATTTCTATGCAAATTGCTCAGTTTAACTTCGCACCGTACAGTACCGAAACCGTTACTTCGGAAGACGGATCTTAGTTCATTTTATATTAATAAAGAGATCGAGTTTGCCGAGAGATTATTACAGCGGTTGGTTTTCCGTTATGTTATAAACTTGCTTTCGTAAATTATTCAAACACGATTTCGTGAGAAAGAAAGTAAACTTGCTCCGCGAACGACGTCTTTGTTCTTTCTGTAGGTACGTTAGGCGTAAAATTACAATTACGGAAATTATTTTAGGCTCGCATTGATCAACTTGGTTTGTGTTTAATTAATGTTTATTTCTTTTGTTAAGTATAATTTGCGATTGAAACAACTACAAAACGTTTATACGTGTAATATTAGAGAAATTTAGAAGAGACCCCGAACGCTATGACTTGTTTTTCTTCTAACAAGGCTTGAGAAGAGTACTATGTGGTAAATCATTTATTCGCTAAGCATAGTAAAAATGAGCTATTACATAAGTTAAAAGCAGCGTGTATGCTTTGTCATTATTTGACATGCGAATTTTAATGATGTTATATATTTTACCTTTCATTCATCGATAATTCAACAAATAAAAATCCAATTAAGAATCCATTTATTTTGAATGCATCCCTAAGAAAATCATTTATGTAATAATAATTTTCATTAATAATAGCCTTATTTATATCTTTTATCTTTTAATATATAATAGCCTTATATCTTTTAGTTTTTCTTAAAATGAAAATCGTCTAGGTCTCTTAATTTCTTTGGTAATTTAATTTCTGATTAATGGTTGTGCCCCTGGCATTGCTGACGTCCATGAGCAACGGTAAGCACTCTCCACCAGGTCGACTATTCACTATGCTCACCTGCTTACAAAAGAAGTAAAAAAAAACGGTGCGCGTGCAACTTCGTGCACGTGAATGAAGTGAAACTTCTTTTTCGATGTTTAGTATTGTGGTTTTCTTCATTTTTCATCCTTAACCCGGCGTCATGGGGGTGGAAAATGAGACGTGGGGGTGGGTCATATCTACCCGATATTTTGACTTAAGATATTTCAATAATATTAAAATAAATATTATTCTTTTTTGTAGTAATGACTTTATTGTCTTATGATTTAGTAAATAAAACAAGAATTTGTATTGCAGAATATCGTAATTAAATCTTTAAGCCTTCCAAAAGATAAACACGAAAAAATCAACAAAATTGGCGTTCCTTAGCTTAATCGCGCATTTCTATGCACTAATAGACAGGCTTTAAATATTTTTAGCACTTTTATAAACTTAACTACGATATCTTTAGATAAAACTTACTTAAAACTAATCAGAATTATCATTGTGAATACAATCACTGCAGAAAGGTCCGACATGTCCAGGTCAAATATATTTGTTGCAACCATAGCATGTATGGGTTGTTTCGCGGTGTTTCTTCGCAGATCATACATCTCTTATGAGTATAGGGTATTTTATCTGAAGAATCCTGCGCATTTTCACTAATAAATACATAGTTCTATTTTTTTCGTATTTCTCGACGCAAACGTGTCACATTCTGGCGGACTCTCAGATGCTCACTCACGAGGCAAGGCCTAGTTTCTTCAGATATTGACATCGCTTTTGGTTTGACTCATTATTGATTCCATGTATGTATGTAAGTCCGTTGACAGCAAACATGTTCAAAAAGGCGTAGAAAACTCAAAGATCACTTTTTTTGAATTGCGACACACGTCATATTATTATGTGGCGTACAACTCATCAGCCATATCCACTCCATCTTTTATTGAATATATTATAATACGTATTGATTTCCGACTTTTGCTTTTCTCCAGTTGAATATCAATACTGTTGTTATAGTGCAGACTTAACATCAGCAGACTCCTGATCAGAGGATATGACATCTGAGTCATATGCTTCAAGAATTGATAAAATACGTTCTCGTCCTCCTTCCACTCGATCCATTTTTTTTCTCGATATACCAATAAAAAGATAGCAAAATAGTAAGAAACGATAGTTCAAACATAAAATGTAAAATAACAACACTTAAAACAATGAAAAAACATAAAAGTCATACTTGGGAACAATGGCGCAAAACTGTTACACCGAGTACGGGGATGGGTCATATTTACCCTTTTTTAACTTTGGTCACAGTTAGCTCCAAGTACGGTCGCAGCACAACTAAATAATTGTAAACAATGCTTAGAGGAAGTCATAAATTCCAGCTATTGAGAGGTACGGCATCGTCACTTGTGTAATTGCGAATCTGTAAGCTAACAAAAACGTCTCGGGTCATTTTGACCTAATCCCCATGACGCCGGGTTAAATCAGATTGCTCTTGTAATAGGGAATGCTGCGTATAAGAGATACGATTTTTTTTATTGAAAGAGTCAACCACTCCGCAGTGCAATGGAGCAGTCTCGCCCTGGGGGAACCGCCTGCATGATCACGGTACCCCCACGCCAGGTAAGTATGATTTAGCAAGAGAAATACGAGAAGGTCTATCAACTGTGCAACATCTCGTCACCGCGATTCAGGAATTGTTGAATTTACGTGCAGCGATAGCTGTTGATAACATACTGAAAAGAAAAAATCTTAGGTTACGGACGTTTATTCCCGGTTAGGCTACCCCTCCGCATCGTCCCATACGGAACTTCGTACCAAAAGTAGTATCATTCGTTCCGATTCGAATATTGTGATGGATTACACAAAACAACAAAATAAATAATAAATAAATAAATACTTGGATCTCGCGTCCCCATTTATTCCAATAAATTAAACAAAAAAATCCTGCGAATTCATTTACGCAGATGACACGACGCTGTTTGATAATACAACAGAGCTTAATCCGTAAACAAAACAGTCCGAATCCGTTTCAATGACACACACAAACAGACAGAAATCAAATTTCCTTTCGTTCACGTCATTGAGTGAGCGCCAAGCGTGTTTGATTAAGCACATTAATGTACACTCGATGGAATGAGACGATAATCCGATACGGTAGTTATTATTTTGATAATAAATGTGTATTTTAAATTTAAACATGTTCATTTTAAAATTGAGTTTTTAATATCCTCCAAATTTAACAAGTATTTAATATTGTTGAATTTTAATTTGTTGCTGGAGATTAACTCTTTTCAAGAAGAATGTATTTTATTAGTCATGGTTTTCAACCATTTTTTGCGTTCTTGGATAGATTAAAAATGAGACACACTTTAATAACATATTCCAGCTCTTTAACAGTTAAATTTACCCAGAAAAAAATACTGAAATCCAAAATTATCCAAAACAAGACAGGCTAATTTCCCACATCCTAACCGATCGTTAGAAGTCACCATCAAGGATGTCACCTACAAACTAGACGGCGCTTAAATATATCTATCTATCTATCACTAACATAAAATAACAATGAACAGATTTTTGAAAGAAAACGAATTAAACAACAAAATTTACTAACTATCGCTAGAATAGTCCAAGTTGCTCATAATTTTTGTCGCATGGAAATTTTTTAATAACATCTTTTATCATAACGCACCCTTTGACAATCCGAGAATCTTGTACTATATTGTAAAATTATAATAGATACATCTAAAATTTTCAAGAATAATATATACATGACAAGAAGAACCGATATTTCAATAAATCAATTTATATTAACAAATATATATTAGAAATAAATAATATCTCTTTACAACTAAGCTCAATTCTAAGCAAAAGCTGTCATCATAAATTTGGTACATTATTTATTTTGAGCACACTTTACAACTTTTTTTTTTTTTTTTTATTGCCCTTGTAGGCAGACAAGCATACGGCCCACCTGATGGTGAGTGGTTACCGTCGCTTAAACTTACTTAATTGGGGCGGTCTTCATAAAATGCCTACCACCAAATAAACACCAAAAATAATCAAAATTTCCCTTAATTTTTCAGGAGACCAACGTATTTGATTGCCTAAGTAATTTCAATAGTTACTTATAAACTATGTTAGCCATTGTCTGGAAAGTTGTCTCAATTTATTTCTGTAATCGGTATTCAAACCGAGTACTAAAACTATTCAACGAGGGTGAGGCCTAAGTGGAATAACTGTAGATTTAATATTTCATTCCATCTTGCTCGCTCTTGGAAAGTAATCATGTAAGCGCGACAAAGACGGTGTCTTAATAATCACAAATGGCATCTATAAGTTTTAATTCGGAGAGCAATAAATTAATGGGGTATTAAAAAGTTTTGACTTTTTATCAAGCTGTGCGACAATACTTCTTAATGATATGTACAAGCTTCCAAATGTGAAGGTGACGGTAATGTGAGGTGAGGGGAGGTGAGGGTTTCTAAAAATATTTGGATGGATTGTGTGTGAGAGAATATGCGAGAATAGGCTGTGAGTGCAGGCTTTTGTCGTCGTCGTGGCCTAAAGGATAAGACGTCCGGTGCATTCGTATCTGCATGCAACGGTGTTCGAATCCCGCAGGCGGGTACCAATTTTTCTAATGAAATACGTACTTGACAATTGTTCACGATTGACTTCCACGGTGAAAGAATAACATCGTGTAATAAAAATCAAACCCGCAAAATTATAATTTGCGTAATTACTGGTGGTAGGACCTCTAGTGAGTCCGCACGGGTAGGTACCACCACTTTGCCTATTTCTGCCGTGAAGCAGTAATGCGTTTCGGTTTGAAGGGTGGGGCAGCCGTTGTAGATGTATTCAAATTCAAATTCAAAATCATTTATTTCAACTTAGATGTCAGTATGACACACTTGTTGAATGTCAAAATACAAATAACAATGTTAACTCTACCACCGGTTCCAAAAAAAGCCATAGTCCTGAGAAGAACCGGCGAAACAAACTCAGCGGCCTTTTTTTTTTTTTGTTTTTTCTCAAATATTGTCTTTTTTTAAATAAATAGAAATATTCACAATAAAAGAAAAAACAAGTCTAAAAAAATAATAATAATAATGAAAAATGAATATGGGCCACTTAACACCAGGTGGGCTGTGAGCTCGTCCACCCAGTTAAGCAATAAAAAAAAGTATAACGTCTATCCCATCCTTCAAGTCAGAATGCTTGTTTGTTTTGCGGCAGAAGTAGGTAGGATGGTGGCACCTTTCCGTGTGGACTTACAATATACTACACCGCCAGTCTCCACAGTTCTCGTGTACGAATAAAAATAACTTAAAACTTAATAGTCTGATTTGACTCGAAGCAGCAGACGATTTTCTCCAAGCGCATGTACCAACACACGTAACGTTAGAAGTTTTGGTTAAGCATAATTACATCGTCTTGGTTCGCCTTTATTAAGCTAATTTTAATTACGATCCCTTGAATAAAGTGAAAATACCTTATGAAAACGCCCCGAGCCGTATTAGAGAATTTAATTTACCAACTTTTACATACCTTATATTCTATTCTACAATTTAACATTTATATTTATAGCCTCAGATTATAAAAACGGAGACTTCAAGATTAGCATTACATTTTCTCTTCTAATTAGTTGCCGAAATATTTTCTCGAGTACGTGGGTAAAAAAAAATGTTTACAAATTTATTCTTCAATGACCATAATTAAAAGAAATAAACCGGTTGATAAGTAGAGGAGAAAATTGCAACGGAAGGCTTTTTGGTTTTCACGATTTTCAGGTTTTTTGGTTTCACGATATTCGCATTTGCAATTTAAGCAGTGGGTAATGACTTAGTGACCGCTTACTATCGTGTGCGTCATATATTTGTCTGCCAATAAAATAAAGGTATTATTTACAACTTTTGAATAATAACAACAACGACCCAATAGGGGTAACAAACAAAATCCATCAATTTATAATCGTAATTGATATACGCGGTGTATATTACAGTGTCTACAAGATTAAAACGTTTTTATACATACATAGATGCAAACTACGAAATTAATAAGTCTAAAATCCATAGCATCTATTACTTAGAGCTTTAAAAATATTTCAAGAGGTGTATCTTTCAATATTTTATGTGATAAATTAAATCAACATTTGTCGACAGCGTTTTATCATACGATTCAATCGGCTTTAACCTAAAAAATAAAACAAAATTTTATGTTCATACAAAGGGATAGAAATTTAAATCTGCATCACTCGAACAATGGAAGTGTCAATAACGGATGAGAAAAACTAGACAACGGATAAAAACGGTCGGATTGTAAAATGACAAAAACAAATATTTTGAAGTCGTCGTGGCCTAACGGATAAGACGTCCGGTGCATTCGTGTTGAGCGATGCACCGGTGTTCGAATCCCGCAGGCGGGGTACCAATTTTTCAAATGAAATACGTACTCAAGAAATGTTCACGATTGACTTCCACGGTGAAGGAATAACATCGTGTAATAAAAATGAAACCCGCAAAATTATAATTTGCGTAATTACTGGTGGTAGGACCTCTTGTAAGTCCGCGCGGGTGGGTACCACCACCCTGCCTATTTCTGCCGTGAAGCAGTAATGCGTTTCGGTTTGAAGGGTGGGGCAGCCGTCGTTACTATACTTGAGACCTTAGAACTTGTATCTCAAGGTGGGTGGCGCATTTACGTTGTGGATGTCTATGGGCTCCAGTAACCACTTAACATCAGGTGGGCTGTGAGCTCGTCCACCCATCTAAGCAATAAAAAAAAAAAAAAAAAATAACATTCAGTCAATAAACATACAATATTCCGATATAAATAAATGTACCAAAATGCTAGTGCGTAATTTTTTTTAAATTAATATATTTTCAATGATTTTTAGTGGACACTGTTATACCAATGAAATATTGAAATCTTTTAATTTTTCTGTTTAATTGTAAATTTATACTCATCTCTTTTCTAAGAACCTCTGAGTACGAGTTCTAAGTAAAACAATCAATTGTATTTCCTATACCATAGCAGCATTTTTTCCACGAAAATTGTGCTTTTGAAAAAGAAATATTGTGGTTTGGAAACTATTACAGCTACAGTTTTTAAAAACGAATCCTTTCCAACAAATTCACGACGACTCGCGAATAGTGACCATGATTTTCTCGGCAAATTCAAGATAATGAAAATTTATTTGGTAGTAATTAGTTTATATTTAGTTATCAGAATAGACGCCGACTTACAACTGCGTTATTACAATATGATGCAACATAATCAGGTTTTTAATATGTATATATTTTAAACGCTTTTAATTTATATTTCTCGATGCTCGGTGGTTAAACATTTTAGATTCACGATCGCTGGTACAATAAACGAAATCGTAATCCATTGCTGGACAAGCATCGCTGTCATTCAAGCGTACACCACGAAAACACGTAATCTCCGTAAAATCAGACCAAAGAATCGGACGTTAAAACTTTTAGTGTCACGCAGCGTCAAAATAACATTATTATCCTGCATCGTAAAATTTCTAACCACCCTCAACCAGCCACGAGGCGGTAATTTTCCGGAGCAACTATGGAGAGCAATCAACTTACTCGCATTATGGCTGAAAAGGTTCCATTCCTTGAGCGCCCACACTCCGGTGCCCATTCGACTTTTGAAAACACCGCTAACAAGGCACTTTATGCCTGTACAGAGAACTGTAGGAGGAAAACTTCGTCTGCTTAGGTGACATCGCTCGAGTGCTGAGAAATCTAATGAGATTTTTACGAATACGCATCTCTAGATCAGTAACGGAGTTCTATTTTCGCTGGTGATTGGGCGTTTTGAAAGCCCATAAATGGACTATAAATGGGCTACTTATAGCCTACGCTTCTAATTCTGCATTAAGATAGTCATGTGCTATTTTAAGAGTATTTTTTCTATTGCCCTTGTAGGTAGGCGAGCATACGAACCGCTCGTTAGTGAATATTTACCGCTACTTACATGGACATCAGCAACATCACGGACGCAGCCAAGCCACTGCCTACCATTGAGTAATCTCCACAAAGCGCGTTTGAAGAAAGACATATCATAGCATTCAGGAAACGCCGAGGAAAGAAGTTGACTCTCAAGCCGGATAGTCCATAGCAGAAAATATCTCTAGAAACGCACTGTCGATGAACGCAATAGTTCTAGGTATTAAGGATGAAGTCCGCTCCGGTGGCCATAGTAAAAATAAGATGAGAGGATCATCTCAAACAATTCCTCAGGGCATGCCCCACGGAACATACGGTGCAAAATACAAAGAGTTCCGAAGTCCCTCTTTAGTCACAGAGCTTCCAAACGATCCGTAATAAAGTGATTTACCTATCTTTATCCTTGAGTAGCTGGGTAGAAAATTACTCCTCACATCGACCTTTTAACCATCGATCTTTGTATCTATCACCTTACTAATTTCTAATCGCTTCCAAATACAATTCACATAATTATGTTTCGCGACTGTGTTAGGGCATAAAATTGTCAATTGACATCTTTATCTGGATTCCTATCTAAGATCTCAACACTATGTTCTTTACATAGCACGCGCAAAGTATTTGGCGCAAAACTGATAAAATATGAAGACCACCCAGACCATCCTTCATAATTTTTATCTATATATATAAAAATGAATTGCTGTTCGTTAGTCTCGCTAAAGCTCGAGAACGGATGGACCGATTTGGCTAATTTTGGTCTTGAATTACTTGTGGAAGTCCAGAGAAGGTTTAAAAGGTAGATAAATATGAAAATGCTCGGAATTAAATAAACAATAACAATTTTGTTTTTCCTTTGATGTGTATCCCGTCGGACGGAATCCTTTTGTTTAAGTTTATTTTATACAAAAGTTTAGGTATTTTATTTATCGATTGAGGCACTACGAAGCCTGCTGGGTCAGCTGGTATTCAATAAAATAAAACCAGTTGGAAAATTCTTGCGAACTCATTGTCCTTATAACACAAATACCAAACACGACGTCAACCTTTTACCGTATTTTAGCTACTAGTGATCGACTGCTACCGAGAAACCTGCATTTCATTCTGCGACACGAACGAAAACGTCAAGCTAAACGCTCCAATTCTAAAGCATGGTCTGTACGAGGCCTCCGTAAATGATATAGAAGTCATGTCACATTTACAAGGCAACGCACCAGTCGACGTCCAAAACGGAAATGGGTCAGCCTCTGTTGGCGAACCACTTATTTCGTATGTATGAGAGGGATGCTTGCAGAGGTCGTATTTAAAAGCAGACATTTGACTGACCGCGCTTCGTCTGAATACTAAAAACGTATATTTACGAGTGTGCCGCAAAGAAAACTACTAAAACTTTCGAGGCGTTAACGTGACGTAAAATTCGATAATGAATGCGACATTCAATTTGTAAAGCAATCTCATCTCAGATTTTATAGTTCGTTAAAGTTTTTGATGTGGAAAATTTTATTTTAAGCCCCAGCCCCAGGAAAAGCTTCAAGTATTTTGTTTTGGAACGAAGTTCCAAACGGGACGGGACGATCCGGAGGGGTACCCTAACCGGGAAAAAACGTCCGTAACGTAAGATTTTTATTATGTAGTATGATATTGTTATGTATGTATGTCTTAGTATGATGGCTATGCAGTGTCTAATGTATACGTCTACGTGATGACGGTTATTATTATTATTCATATAAATAGCTGTTTTTTGCATAATATTATTATATATTTTTTATAAATCATTGTGAATAAAATAAAGTTGATAACTTTGTAAAGTAGTTTCTATTTTTATTTTTTATTTTTTTATTATAATCATCTTCGTTCCTATTCGGTGTCCCACGACACCTCACATCTTTTTTTTTATTTTAGCACACTAAACTTGGAACTTTAAGTTAAATCATTCAAATATGCTTTTTACTTGAACAAAAAGAGAATAAATTATTCTGTTGCCTTTGAAAAGCACGTACCTTCAGTGTAGTGAAACCATAAATTAATTAAACCTAGTGCAGGGTTACTTGCTTAGCAGCAAAAGAAACGTGGCCTATTTTAATATGGAAATTTAATAACGTGCGTGCCCACAGCAATTTACACCTCAAACCGAGATTGTAATTTCCCCAATTTTTCCTTTGCTGGCAACATTCCCACGGGTAATTTACCTAATTAGACCGACAAACAGACGAAATTTAATGGTGGCGGGGGCGGAGGTATGACTGAAAATCTGGCTCTCGTAAATTATTTACATTCCTCTAGAGGACGAGACCTCTCTAATTTTCGACGAGAATACGACAGGACAAGGCCTTGTTTGGAGCCCGACGTTTCTCACAACAAAATACAGATTATTTTCAAAAATAACGCGCAAACGAAAGAGGACTTATTGTGAGATGAAGTTTTTTTTTCTTTTCCTCCTCAGGAACTGTCTCCGTTACTGCGGGCCATAATTTATTTCGCCGAACTTTTGCATGCCTTGACGTTGTCAGCGGATTTTTTTTTTCAGCATAATGTTTGGAATACTTTGTAAATACAATTTCTTCAACGTGAAGTCATTAGATTTATTGCCTGTTTGTTTATGGATCTGTGTAACTCAGTCTACAGAAAATTCAGATCTAGTTTTCAGTGATATGTGCATATTTATTGAGACCAGAAGATAGCCTTTTCAGTTTTTAAGCAAAAGATTTGGTGAGATTCAAACTATCTCTTTTATTATCCATAACAGCAATACCTTGCTTAATTCACAGAAAAGTCTTGAACAGAAAGTCAATTTAGTAAACTTTACTGGCAAGCAATTAAAAAATTCACAGTGGCTAATTAAAGAAAGTTCTAAAGCAACTTAATGTGATACTACATATTATTATTAAAGCATTATGAAAGTCACCCAAGGTAAATATTCTTGGGGGTCGGGACCGGGGTCGTATCCGTGACCTGGCCCCCTAAGAGCTAGGGGTCCCACCCGTTTTGTGCGGGGAGAGACCCAGAAGTTGGGTGGCGTGCTTTGCACGCTCACCCGCAATAGGAAGCCGGGTGATGGTAGACCGCGTTCCCCCGACCGCTCTGGGGGAAGGTGTAACGCGGCGCCATCAAAGCGGGCTCTCGGCCCGCTGAACGAGGGAACCGGTGGTCGTGTCGCTGGCGGCCACCGGTCCGGCGTCCGTGGGACGGTGGGATGGATGTAATGTGCTCTGCGTCAACCCTGTCCCGCCGTTTCAATAGCCCCGACTGGGCTCCGGCCCGGTCCGAGGTAGGGCGCCGGCTGTGAGCGGCAGGAGTTTTTAGTGAGGTTCAACTCCCACATACCCCACCTGCCGCGCGGGTGGGGATCCGGCGATTTTCTCATGTGGAAAAAAAAAAAAAAAAGGTAAATATTCTTGCATTGAAGTTTTTTTGCATAATATAAATCAATACAGAATCTGTCTGCTTGATTATTACATATTAATATTGTTTCAATTTGTAAATGCTTTCATTCATTATAATATCTTAGAAAGCTATCGTTGCTTAAAATATTTAAAATCGTAAAAAAAATTCGTGAAAATTTTTAATTTTAGAAAACACAGGAGTTTTCAAAATGGACAAAATTTTCATTGTTCGCCGCTACCAAAAGTTTATTCAAAACACTAGTAGCTTGCGACTTGCGGTCGCTTGGTCTGGGCCATATCTTTTCAGAGTCGTAGTGCAAGACAAATTAAAGAGAAGCTCTGATGTAGAGTGACCATGATGACAAAAATAATTTACACTCTCTCTTAAACAATTTTGTCACAGCACTAATATAAAAATTAAAAGTATGTTAAATAGAATATTACCTATTTGATGTAGTGAAATGAAATCGCATTAGCTTTCATACTAATATAATTAAGGTACAGAATAATTGTATTTACGAATAGAAAATGTAAAAATATTTAAGTAACAGTCTAATAAGTGTATTTTAGAAGAGCAATCACAACGCTGTAAGACACGCTATCTTTCATGTCTCATTTCAATTAAAACATAGAAGAATATTATTTTTCGTAGCTAATGAACCTTCATTAGTAAACGTTTTGTTATACTTACGGTGTTTAAATATAATTTATTTTGAACTCACATTGAAGTTTGTCGAATTAATTTATAAATAAACTAATACAAATTCACAAAGCAGCTGGAGTCGTCTCAAGTTATTTATACATATTTTATGTAACTATACTGAGATCTTAGAACTTATTTCTCAAGGTGTGTGGCGTATTTACGTTGTAGATGTCCATGGGCTCTAGTAATCACTTAACACCAGGTGGGCTGTGAGCTCGTCCACCCATCTAAGCAATAAAAAATATATAATTTGAATGAAATCAAAATGGTTCAAAAAGTATAATCACGTTTGTTATTGAAATAACTAGATATGTTATAAGATTTATGCTTAGATAATTTTATTAAAATAATTTGTTATTACAATGATATTAAAATTTAGATCTAAGTTCTAAAGTTGGTGTAAACAACACATTGTGAGGTCTATCGTCTTTGCTATCCACCGCAGACTTCCAATCGTGTACATCAAATAAAAATCAAACAAAAACACTGGAATAAATGTGAATGAAGAATTAAAATGAAGTGATGATTTGCGAGGTTAAAGTGGAATAGAGTATGTTGATGCGGTAATAGTGCTTTGAGTTCTAAGGGGTTGGCATTGTCGGTCAAGTTCAAAGGGATACCAAAGGGATATCTTTATTTTGAATCCTTGTTAAATCCGTTAATAACACTCCCGCACTCTAATGCGATTTAGACCAATAACTTCCAAAATCTACGGCCTCTATAATCCCGTTAAATTTGATAAATAAATATCAAAGCTATAGATAAATGATGGTCGCCCTAATGACGAGTGACTACTGCCAGTATTCGCAGTGAGCCTGCCGAGTCTCCCCGCGTTTTCTATTCATTGTGATGATTGCTGCTCTCTCATTACTATAGAACGTACACTTTTCACAGTGACGGCTGAGCGTGAAGGGTTCGTTTTTCAAGGAACGGACCGAGAAGTTTTTTTTTTTTGTTTTTGTTTTGTTTAATTTCTCTGAAGTGATTCACATTTGTTTTAACGTTTGATTTTTGTATTCACACACAAAATACACAAGCATCAAAGTATACATCAAAGTTATCTATATATTAATACGTGAAGCAAAAACTTTGTATCCCTTTTTACGAAAATTGCGCGGACGGAGGAGTATGAAATTTTTCACACGTATAAAGAATATAGAGAAGAAGTACACAATGCAATTTTTTTTTTAAATAATGAATAAAATATACGTTAAATCAATAAAGAAAACATTACACACACTACACACCATGTATTTGACGCACACACGCATGCATAGTATTTATCGTCAAACTTTTGTTCTTGACGTCTGTGGTCAAATTGAGAATAGATTAAATATTGTTTGTCTTTATTAATCTTTTTTTATAGTGTAGCTTTGGCGAAATTTGTGATTATAGAAGTATAAAATACAATCATAATAGTGTACAAACTTACAATTCCAATTAATTATAGTCGAATTTCGACTACTGCGGGACCTCTAGTTCATTGAAAAGCGGGATTTTTCGGGAAAAATAAATTAGACGTATTTCGTAATAATTTCTTGATGGAATATTGAGTTAATAAATCATTTTTTTAACCGTGATCTTGATGATTATAAGCAGAGATACAATTATGGAACCCCATGCGCTCATCGCTGAGATTTTTCCTTAGCTCACGTGGGCAACTGTTTTCGTCTCAAAGGAGATCAAAGGGACCGTGGAGGACTTTGAAAACGGGGAAAAATATGAGGAACTGTACGCAAATAACGTTTGAAACGCAAAAGAGCACACACCTTTACCGTTTCCTTGATAAAACTTGTCCTTATTGTGTGTGTCTTGGCGCGTGTCATTTTAACTATGATTTTTTTCGTTACAAAAATAAATGTACGTGAGCTTTTGTAACAATTTTCGAACTTTGGCGAGGTTCTTGTTAATTTCAACCAAAGCGTATTTTATTTTGTACGAGAGCATAAGCAAAATAGTTATGTTTATCAGAGTGATTTAGAAAAAATAAAATATCTCAAGCTACGAAAATCTTTGAGTTAGGAACACGCAAGAGAAAATAGCACGTCGAATCTGACCCTGAATGCCAGATATCTTAATAAGATAATTCTATAATTCAGATCAGATAATTCTTACTGGTCTAATAATTCAGATGATAATTTAGATAATTCCCTATCTCTGCCGTGAAGCAGTAATGCGTTTCGGTTTGAAGGGTGGGGCAGCCGTTGTAACTATACTTGAGACCTTACTTAAATATCAAGGTGGGTAGCGCATTTACGTCGTAGATGTCTATGGGCTCCAGTAACCACTTAACACCAGGTGGGCTGTGAGATCGTCCACCCATCTAAGCAATAAAAAAAAAAGAAAAAAAAGTAGTACTGAATACGAGCAATAGTTGAATGCAGACTCGCGTACGTTAAGTAAGGTGACTAGCTACCGCCACTAGACCAGCAAGATAACCAGAACGAAATGTCGGCTATGCCCATAAATATCCAGCGCCGAGAATGTATATATATGGGCCCCGGGAGGCCGGGCTGATGCATACGACCGTTGATTCGTAAACTCGTCAGCAAAGGTAGCCATGGTGGGCGTTGAACTTTAGGAAACGTTAAAATATATCAACTTTAGTGTTGACTTTTCAATTATGCCGTGAGCTAAATTACTTAAACAATCATAGATTACAATAATAGTGACTTATAAATAAGAACTAGTGAGTTAGAGCCAACAGGTTTGTGAATGACCACCGCGTGCGACCGCTGTCAACAACAGAATAGAATGACTTGTCATTCGTCCGCCATGGGAAAGGCAATTCTATTCAGTGTCACTAGCCCTTCAATAAAATTCTCATTTAGCCGTAAATACAAGACGATTAATCATTATATTTTTTTTTTTTTTTAAACTAACAAAGTACGTTTTTATAGAAAATCCAGCTAAAAAATATAAAACAAATTTTAAGTTAATTGAATTAAAAATATGTAAGAAAAGACAATTTTATTGTAAAAAAGCGTGGGTTGCTTTTTAGGATATTATTAAAATAACCTTTCTACTCATATCTGTTCATAAAATATTTATAACTACTGATACCATGCACCCCACGCTTTTTTTACAATAAAATCATTTTTTGTTGCACTATTTTTAATTCAAATTTATTAAAATTTATTTTCTATTTTTAGTTGGATTTTCTATAAAAGCGTATTTTGTTAGTTTTTTAAACTATTATTTGTTTTTCATTTTTTACTTGAATTTCAAGTTTTCAATATGTATATATATATATTTTTAAATATTAATTTGTCATCGGGCCTTAATAAGTATACTAAATTTCGAGTTAATCCGACGTTTTGAAGGGGGTCAAAATCATGTTCAAAGATTCCGTTACAAACATACATACGTCTGAAGCTAATAAAAGCGTATTAAAAATAAAACTAATTACTAACGACTAAAAAAAAAATATAAGTCTCGAAGCTGACTCTTTCTTTTCAGAAATGACATGTGCCATTATTTATATAATAAATAAACTCACAAGTAACTTATTCAGAAAGTAATGGAACAATACTGATACTAAATTTCCAGGACAAATTATATCACCGAAACGAATTAATTTCAGAAGTTGATAAAACCACTGAGAGGAATTATGCTTGCTAGACCACTACAAGAAATTATTAAGGATCCATCCGAACCTTGATCTGTAAGATATATCGTCATCATAATGAACAAGCCAAACATAACAGCAACATCTAAACCGCTCAACGAAGATAATTTTTCTGGTGGTACGACCTCTTGTGAGTCCGCACGGGTAGGTAACACCACCATGCCTATTTCTGTCGTGAAGCAGTAATTCGGTTTGAAGGGTAGGGCAGCCGTTGTAACTATACTGGAGACCTTAGAACTTATATCTCAAGGTGGGTGGCGCATTTACGTTATAAATGTCTATGGGCTCAAGTAACCACTTAACACCAGGTGGGCTGTGAGGTCGTCCACCCGTCTAAACAAAAAATAATAATAAATAAGGGACAAATTTAATCTAATTCTATCATCATACATTTAGTTAATCTCTTTCTAATGAATACAAATTGACTCTATATTTTTTTATCGAGGCAGCGTATTCGAAAGCCATCCTGTGTAGTCCTCGGGGACTCGTCGCTGTTTCCTCGTCGCAATCCTCATTCGTTACTCATTAAGAGAAGGACCTCCAAATATTATGAATAATTAATTTACGAGGAACCGCCGAGATAATTATGCCTCGTTGTATGGGTTTTTGAAGAAGGCCAAATGGAACGGTTCTCGAATATTCCTTGCCTTCGTAAATAATATATCCGCGTCTTGAGGACGATGCGTAGATACTATTACGAATTATCTTTTGTTTCCTTCGTTTTGTTTCTGTGGTGTTGTTCCATTTTAAATGTTCACGACTTTTTTTTTTAAACAGTTAACGAATAAAAGAATAATATGTGTTATTTGTATTTTGAATTAAATTTTTGGATTTGTAAAAAAATAACAGCAACAGAAACTTTCAATTTACAACATCAACTAGGTGACGATGACAGCAAGTTATTTAAAAAAACAAAAAAATATAGGGCCGGTACGTATTGTGAGCCTGTTTATTTTCTATTTCTATCACAAATGAGACACGTGTTTCGGTTCAAAGGTTAGAACGTGCTTGAAGTAATGCCATTGAGACTTCAACTGCATGTCTTAAGGTAAGTAGCAGGATCGGCTTTTAGTCACTTGTAGTCGCTTTATGGAATGTTAACCAATGACCTCCTCATCTCAGCAACTACAAAAATAAAAATAAGTTTCCACAATACCCGGTTTCGATGCATAAACTCTTTCGAGAATTCCACGCGCAGTTTAAACTATTAAATATGAATGAGCCGAGTGAAACATTACGGGCTACAAATAGCAACAGCTATGAATTAATTTCGACCGCCGCTCGCCGGTCTCAGAGGTGAAATTTATTATACACCTCTGGCTCAGGGGCAACGATGTGTCAAACTAGAATCGACCACGCGACGAACGTGTCAATTCGCAACGAAAACAATTACCGGGACAAACGATCGACCGAAATTTGCATAGAGGGCCTAGCTAGGGGGAATGTCGCGCAAGACCCTGGTCTGGGGTCCCGATTAAAATCCCTAAAATACACGTCAACGTGTTGACGTTTTGATGAGGCGAAATAAATTGTGCCAGGGTGAATAGATGCCTGCGGGGTGAACAACGCGTGCCCCAAGAAAATGAAGGCAATCAGCGGCGCCACGGCGTGTTTTTGCTTTGAAAACTGCCGTGCGCGAATTTTATCAACTCTGGCTTAGTCTACATGCCAATTTTTTTTCCATCTTTTTTGCTGTTGCTTCATAGTGAATAATTGACAAAGTTACCAATTCATTTGTAATGCTTTTGGAGTTTCAAATGTTAATAGCACTGAAGTTACCTAGTATGAAAAAAAAAAACGATTAATGAGATACGTTTTGTATTCCATAGCTCTTTATGGTTCACTGAAAAAGTTATTGAATTTTCAAAAAAAAACTTACCAATTACTTTGATGCATTGACAGTCAAAAGATAAGCTAAAAATAAAAGCAACAGATCGAAAATGACGCGACAACAATGGCCGAAGCACCAAACTACGAACAAACGTGCACAAACCGCAAAACAGTGCAAACTGCAAAATCGAAAACCGCAACTTGTAGATTGAGTCAGGAGCTGGACCTAAATCAAACCATGGCGGTCCAGTAATGAAACAGTCAGTCAGACTGACACGTTGTCACCGGAACAAGGGTATAACTATTGAAAACTTATTCCGAGACCGGAAAAACAGCGGATACACAATCGTCAAGTTCATTTTCGACTCTTTTCGTCACTACATAAAACGCACAATGAATTAAACGAGTTTTTGTAATGTTACCTACTAGATACCAAGAACGTAATCATTTTCATTCTGGCATAGCTCGATAATTAAAATCTAAAGCGTTCTTTATAAATTATGTCTTTACTCGGCTTTTTTATTATTTTTGCCGAATTAATTACTGTTTTAGACAAGCCACATTTCTTTGAACATTTATATTCTGATTCTAGTATAGATTTTTTTAACAACATAAATAAATGATACCATACATAAATGATTACCAGCAACCAAAATTTCTTCAAGTGCGGTATTTAACAAAAACAACTTTATCCAATTTATCCGCTTATAGTTATATTACAATCACACGTCTCCCATATACCGACGTTGACTCTTCAAAGACTTAAAGCAATTAAACTTGTACAATAGACGAGATGGCGCCGTAACTCGGCTGATTGCCATCCGGAACCAAATCTATACAATATATAACTACAACACCTATTTAAACAAGCAACATTAAATATTACACAAACTTTCTAGACGCACAGATTACAACATTGAATCTGGCAAATATTTCTTTATTCAGAGCTATGTGTATAGAATTTCCCGATTTGAAAGTAATAAAAAAACTCGATTTTTATCCCAATAATTTTGTTCAGCAAATTGAAGAAAAAAAAAATCTCTTTGTCAAACAACGATGCGGATAAATTAATAGTTTAACAATACTTTATTACAGCGAATTATATTTTAAAATACATAATTAATGATTTCTTAAAAGTAAAAAAATTATGAAAAAAAATGAAGAGTCTTACATTTAAAAGCTACAATGTAACTCAATAATATTTACAATTCATCAATAGATGAACCAAAAACAATGGACATTCTCGATACCAAGATTTGGAAAAACGGATAGAACACTCGATTTACTCATCTATAAACTATGCCGTGACTCATAAAAACATCAAAACTAAAACAAAAATACTACGAGTATACGAAAATGATTACAACATACATACGTATGTATATCATATTAATAAAACAGTTCCACTTCGTTCAAACAACCTTCCGGAAAACTCGTTTTCACACAAACACATGTGGAACACGTAAAGCCCACGCCTTTCCGCTGAATTAAATTCTTTGATCAAAAGCGAAAATTATAGGCACGCCTCAATGGCTTGTTAGTGAGGAGAGACTATTAATTATGGTCTTTCGTGTTTGAATACGTCGCTCGTGAATGTCTCGGGATGAAGACGCGTCTGATTGTTGACGAACGTACGAATGGAAATGCTTAAATTAGATGACAAAAACACAACACTGTTTTGTGTGTTTGTATAACGACACTGGAATATTTACCCGATCCATAATAACACATAGATATTTTCTTTCGTCTTTAACTTACAGGACTGTGTTTATATAAAATATCTGTTGCATTATCGACCCTCCGAGTGAAAAATAATTGTTTCCTGTGCAGTTGATGTATGAACGCGGAGGGGAACATTTTGCTTTCGATAGTAACATAAAGTATAGTGTCCACTATGCAACTACTAATTTAATACCAAATTAAAATAGACAAGTTAGTAAATTAGAACTTATTTTACTTTACCTGCAATAGAGATTGCACAGGACTCATTTCAAACAAATTTTATCAATAGTTCAGTTTTGTTATGTTGGTATTGCTCGAATAGGAATTATTATGTCATGGCTTCTTAACTAATGACTCAAACTTTCAAAATAGATGTGAAATTGTGGTATTTCGAATTTCATTTGTACGAAACAGCTAACCTAATATCTGATCTTGATTAGGACGCAATATTCAGGCTACACTGTATTTTTAATTCAAAATAACAATACTTATTTTCGACACCTAAACCATGAATTAATTTTACCATCTGGATGTTAAAAAAAAAAAAACACACACACACATCAGGAGGAATATACTCTTAAATATTTCCATGCTACGTGAGACTCGTCCCAGAGAGAGTAACTTCATTCTTTGTGTCAACGTGTGTATGTACATGCAAGTTTGTGTGCGTAAAATGAACGATGTTGCTAATAAGTGTAATTGAAATGGAGGCCGCGGGCGAAATCGGAATTAAAATTAGAATTCATTTTATTTATGAATGGAAAACGTATTTGTGTCTTTACCTCTTTATTTATATAAAAGTAAAAAGCGTTTTAATATATGTTGTTTAAGAAGCAATTTCGTTTGGTACAGACAACTGGGATGCTCTTTGAGATTTTTTTTTATCTCATCAATATTGATTATTATTACGAGAAGAGCTAAATTATTTACTCCTATATATTATAATATGTGTATCAAAGTCAATGAACTTCATGCTGAAGCGGATATAATTACTGATGACTTCATATTTCATTCCCTTAGTGTCTGATATTTTGTGATCTACTAAATTCAGAATACTTTAATTAGGTATTATAACATAATATTTACATAATAGAATATAATATAATATACAAATTACGTAAGTTTATTAGGTATGTTTATTATTGAACTAGAAAGGCCTCAGAATCTTCCTGTACATAGATTCCCCCAAAGATTTTCAGATCTACTGTATTACCGTATTAGATACATGGCCTACATTTCTCAATATTCTCATCTAGTTCGCTATTTTATCAAAATATTTGATTTGCTATATCTGAACTGAGTGTATCAAGTGTAAATACGTACATCCTGGAAAGTATTCTTTGAATATTATTTGGGTGTTTATTTGACACAATTTCCGATAACATTATAGGCAATGGAGCACTGTGATTTAGAACTCAAGACAAGAGTTAATTTTCACTTTAACAATGAGCCAATCGAATCTAGTATTTTGTTTTAATTTCAACTTCTGTCCTTTCACTTATTTTTCTGAAATTGATTTAAATGAGTTCGTATTTAATGCTGAAGATAATAATATCATCTAAATATTGGATTTCTACAGCAGAATATACCATTTATGTATTTACTGGAAAAAAATTACACTTTGGAATAGCAGCAGTGCACATTTGCGATCTTTCAACTTAGTCACGTCACATCACATCCATTCATACTAATTATAAATGCGAAAGTCAATTTGTCAGAAGAAATTGCCTTTGTTAGAATATGTATCTTTACTAGCGTAGAGAAAAATAACTACATACTAGTTAGTAATTTTGATTGGAAAGTAGAAGAAAAAAAAGCTACCTATTTCAATACTGCCCATCACATCTTAATTCCCAAAAATAGTTTTCCTTAAGGATTTTTCTTATTCAACCCAAAAAAAGATTAACAGTATTTTTTGCGTCGAATAAGAAAACTAACCCGTAGAATACAACTTTACCGTATCTAAGCTTTGTATTACATGTATCAACCCTCGATGTAAACATAAGTATTTGTAGATCCCTCTTCGCTCCATCTACGGTTCCAAAATAAAAGGTAACAAAATAATTTTACAAAACAAAAAATAAAGTTTCATTGTATTGTTAAGCGCTGGGGTTTGGGATAAATAAAATTCCACCGAAGAATAAATTGAAACTGTATTAACATTTAGAACACTTAAAACACTTCACTGACACCTAAAAATTCTAAATTCACTTCTTCCGCTTCGCTTTAGGTGATGCGTTCGCTGTTTCGCTTCGAGTAGTTCCGATTACTGACTGCGTACCACCTCTATAATCCTTCTATTCCACATACCCAAAATTATCGAGAACATTCCACACAAGTCGAGTTTTAATCACTACATTTTCTTAATTTATCTTGAATTTACATTTAGAACTCCTATAGAGGTAGAAGGAGAAATGCCTAGCTCCCTACATTCACCAAGGATATTGCTGTCAAAAAGAATACATAATAATAGTAATAACTGGGAACAAATACTGCATGATCATCCGGCCCCATTTTAGCATTCCCTGAGTTATGGGTTCCAGATATTGATAAATATACATAAATACGTTTCAATATATACATAATAAACAACCAAACAAAGAACAAACAAACCTGTTCATTATACAATGTTTGCCCGATGTGGGAATCAAACCCACAACCCTCGGTTCAATAATCAGGGTCATTCACTAACACACCACCAAATCAGTCAAAATTTGCATCTAGTACTATAACTTTCAATTTCTGTGGTATCTATCCAGCTATGCGAAATACGTTATTATTTGGGGAAATATCACCATGTTTAAACAGTTCTGTCTTCGACTGATACTGCCGATGTCCATAATGGAAGGCGTATATTTATGATCGGAGCTTTTCAAATGCCTTGGACAATAATAAAAAGAAAGCCTTTGGGAAAGGGATCAGTGTACATATGTACATATATGTATACTCAAAACCCCTGACGGATTATATTATGTGAAAAACATCGTAAAACCGGTTTTGATAAGAATAATATCTCTACGTTGTTTTTTTTTATTGCTTAGATGGTTGGACGAGCTCACAGCCCACCTGATGCTAAGTGGTTACTGGAGCCCATGGACATCTACAACGTAAATGCGCCCTACCTTGAGACATAAGTTCTAAGATCTCAGTATAGTTACAACGGCTGCCACACCCTTCAAACCGAAACGCATTACTGCTTCACGGCAGAAATAGGCAGGGCGGTGGTACCTACCCGCGCGGACTCACAAGAGGTCCTAACCACCAGTTTTTATAGCGGGTGAATAATCAGACTTCGTAATTATTTTTATTTGAGATTGTAATGTTTTCCTAACAAAACCTTGACTTAAGCCAATATATCAAGCCCCTGATATTGACTGAAAAGTAAGGATCACATAAATTTTGAGATATAAATTTATTGCACTACCTACCTACTCATCATGAACGTATTTGCATATATTTTTTCGCTTCACATTTAAAGGATGAAAACTCATAAAATATTTTCCTTGTAAGCGCTATGAAATCCGATGCTTATTTCGGTTTATGGGACAACGGAACATAATACTAATGAGTGTGTTGGTAAAAAAAAATTCTTTCATGAAGCGAATTTAATATAGCATAATAATATAACATATCTTTGATAATTAATGATTGCTTCATCAATGTTGTGTATTTTAATGTGTATTTATTATAAAACATTACAATGAGTCTTAAATTTACAAATATACTAGCTGTACCAGTCAGGAGGCCGCGGGGCGCGTGAGAGACGCACAATCCCGCCGCCGCCGTGCGGGGGCCAGGGAGGCGGATCTCGCACAAGCCCTGGTCCTCTAAGTGTTTCGGGTCCCCCTCACATGTCGGTCTGGGGACCGGCGAGGGGGGCCTAAGAAGACGACGTGCAAGCTGCTCTGCACGCGTTTTACGCAAGAGCATCCGGGTGATGGAAGGTCGGCTATCCTCGACCCACGCTGGTTATGGTCCAGCGGGGTATTCCGTAGGATAGCTCACTCTAACCGGCGCCATCTAGGCGGGCTTCGGATAGCCTGCTGACCGAGAGGGCTGGTGGTCGTGGCGCCGACGACCGCCGGTCTGATGTCTTGAGGGGGAGGGTGATGGGGGAGATGTGCTCCGCACTAAACGCTTCACTTTCCTCCCTTTGCCTCTTCATGAGTTCTGTTTCATGCGAGGTTTGGACGTTGGTTGTTGAGCGACAGGAGGTTTTAGTCAGTTCGACTCTGACATGCTCCGCCCTCTATCCCCAGTGGAGGGCGGAAGTCCGGCGATTTCCTCCTGACCAAAAAAAAAAAAGTATTTTCCACCCCCACAAAGATTCTCATAATTAACGCCTCAGCAACTGGTGTAGGGAGTCCAACACTCATATAAATATAAGCCTATCCATTAAGTACATGTATATTCTACACGGATACCAAGTTTCAAGTCAATCGGATGCATGATTCAGTAGTTATAACGGAACATCCGTAAATACCACTGTAGATTTATTTACTAGTATAGACTCAATGAAAAATACGACTTAAGCTCTATTAAATGTATAATCTATGACTTGAGCACTACGAACAGAGAATTTATCAACAATAAAAGACTGGGATAGATTTGTACTTTAGGATATTAGATGCTATGTTTAACGGGCAGTACAACTCAAGAGAATATCGAATCTTAGAACGTTAAAATTAATTATTAATTATAATATTAATTAATAAAGTTACTTACATTACAATAAAGAGAGGACTGGTCATAGATGGTCATTCAAACAAAAGTGAACCAATGCTATGAACGTGGTAAAAAGAACGACTTTAGTATCTAGTAAGATCAAAAAATATTTATGCCTTCCTTTGGCAACGTTGAAGTAAAAGCTGTTTCATCCCATATCATCTCATCTCATTTCATTTAATTTCATCCCAGTTGGTTAATGTCTCAAATTAATCATCTTCATTTCATTTTATTTCACTCCATATTACTATTTTTCATAAAAATAAGGGTAAAAATTAAAATAAGATATTACCTAAAGGTCTTAGTTACCAGGTCATAAAATCCCTTATGAAAAATAAAAGGTGTTCCCGGTATTTTTACCAAGAACAGGGCGCATTTTATGCAATTTATGTACTTTTCCTATCTGTATACCTACGCTACTTTACTGTGACGTTAGCCATATTGGAAAGTTTCAAAATCTCATTTACAACAAGGAAATAGAATTTCGCGAACATATGCATATCCGTTATGATGTCTCGGCTGTGATTTTACCGTTCCATGCTTTTATTTTTATCTTTTGTCCCGTTCTAGTATGTTACCACCTGGCAAAGTGCAAGCAGAACGGGCTTATGGATGTGTGTAACTTGGTTAAGTATTCAAAGCGCGCAGAATCTGTTTGTTTCAATACTGCAAATGCAATGTAGCTTGTGTCTGTCTATCTGGCTTGATATTCAAATAATCTGTGTAGAGCTGTGATTAAAAACAAAAAAAAAACAAAAAACTAAATTCGTATGATTAAAAAACTAAGCGTTTTTATTATCATTATATTATTATTACTTCCGATATTTCGAGTACTTAACAGTTTTTTTTCTGTTACAAATAAATTTTATAGAAAAACTAGCTGACCCGGCAAACGTTGTTTTGCCATATATAAGATTTCTAGGGAATTTCTAGTGTAGAAAAAAAAAACGAACTTATTGTAAGTGTGTAAGGATGTGGTAAATGAGTGAAAGAGGTATGTAGTGCTGTGAACGATGAGGGAATATATTATAATAAAAATAACAAAACCTCATTCAACCACATAATACCTCATTATAACAACAAAAAATGTCCAAATAAAAAAAAAATGTTAGGGGTGGACAACCCTAATCACTTAGGGGTATGAAAAATAAATAGTAGCCGATTCTCAGGTTTACTGAATATGCATAAAAAATTTCATGAGAATCGGTCAAGCGGTTTCGGAGGGGTATGGGAACGAATATTGTGACACGAGAATTTTATATATTAGATAATCGGTTCTAGCTACCATAATATTCTATTGTCTGTCCGCCTACAAGGGCAATAAAAAAAAATCTAGGTTTGGTGAAAAAAAATATGTTTGCTTTTATTTTGCATGTCCCTGTGAGAGTTACAAAAAAAAAACGACACAGAACACACAATATCGTTACAGAAGCGTATACCGGAACGAATAGACAGGCGCGGGAAACCGGAGTCGAAATAAAAAAAAATAAAAAAAGTTCAGAAATAGAATCAAAAATGTTGGACATCGTATATTGGAAGGCGGGCGAGTTAAGACTCGAGTGCCATTGAAAAATATTCGTACAAACAGTATTTTTTGTTTTTAACAAATAAACTATTGTAGATGTTGGCAATAATAATTTTGTCGACTCCTTTTTTGTTTAAACATATAAAAAAAAAAAAATTCTGTAGTCCAGGATCCTAGTGCTTCAATGCAAATCTAAAATTCCATAATTAAATTTTTAAATGAAATGAGACGAATGATATAATCTATACGGAATCAAATCTAATAAGTATGCTGAGATGGAATAAAACAAGTTTTTGTTTATTGCCCTTGTATGCAGATGAGCATACAGCCCACCTCATGGTGAGTGGTTACCGTCGCCCTTGGACTTCAGCAATGCCAGGGGCAGAGCCAAGCCGTTTCAGTTAATTTCAGCAAAATGGCGGCTTTTTCATTCTTTATATTCACTTTATTTATCCGAGTTAAATGATATTTTTTTAAAAGAGCCGGAGAAACCACAAATGATATTATTATGTTCAGTGATTTACTTTGATTTTTCATACTTGTAAATTTTGCCAAATACTAAAGGTTACTTAATAATGCTCAATTTAGAAGAATTGACAAAATAAAACAAATCGCGTAATTCAAGTAATCGCATTCCCGTTAATAAGGCCAGATTTAATGCAAAATCGATCTAATTTGATTTTTGTGACATTTCTAAGACTTTTCTTTTCGCCATAGTGGCTAAAATTTGTAATCAGTAATTACGTCAAAAGTACTGTAAAAATATAATTAAACTTGATTAATTAAGAATTCAGCTGTTCCGGCTGGCTGCAGATAAAAATGAATATAGAAAGCTAACGGCCAACCTTCAGGATTGAAGAGGCACTGGAAGAAGAAGAAGAAAGAATTAAGATTTCTTTTTTCTTAATAGCTTTCATTATATTTTCTTTATAGTAGTTTAGTTATACAAGTTTTTAGTGTAAGCGAATATCACAACCCATCAGATGTTAAGTGGTTACCGGAGCCCGTAGACATGACAGGTACCGTCTCTCAGTTATATTATCGAGAGGTGCCGATGCATGACTATGGACTTGTTACACAACCTTTCGTATTTAATAAAAACCATACAAATTCAAATTCAAATTCGAAATAATTTATTTCAGCTTAGATGTCAGCATAACACACTTGTTGAATGTCAAAATATAAATAGCAATGTTAACTCTACCACCGGTTCCAAAAAAAGCCACAGTCCTGAGAAGAACTGGCGAAACGAACTCAGCGGGCTTTTTTCTTTTTGTTTTTTCTCAATTATATATTTTTTTGAAATATGAAAAAATATTTACAATAACGAAAAAATAAGTTAAAAATATAATTCAAAAAAATTAATAATAATGAAAAATGAAAAGGCCAGGAGCGAACGCCTCATTCCCACGTAGTGCCATCTAGTAAATAATCCTTAACTTTATAATATGCCTTGTTGCACAAACGTTCCTTGGCAGTTTTCTTAAATCTATGAACAGGTATTAATTGAACGTTTTGTGGGATCTTGTTGAAAAGTTGTACACCCAGCCCCCTGAAAGAGTTGCTTATTTTCTTAATTCGAGCCGCCGGCAACGCAAGCCTATGTTTGTTCCTAGTGTTCACATTATGCGAATCGCAGACTCTGGGGAATTCTTCAATGTTTTTACGCACGTACTAACAAAATTCACTCAAAATTCTAATATTAGCGTCCCAATAAATTTTCAAAAATTTATTGGGACGATAAAGTTAGAATTTTGATTTCCTTAAACTTGTCCCTCAAGGATTCCCTCGGGTGCATATTATAAATAGCAAGAATAGCCCTCTTCTGCAGGATGAAAATCGTTTCGACATCGGCAGCATTGCCCCATAGCAAAATGCCGTAGGACATAACACTATGAAAATAACTGAAATAAGCCAGACGTGCCGTATCTTTATTTTCGTATTTTTTTACCGCAAACGCTGCAAAACTAAGTCTACTCGCTAACTTGCATATGTGAGGACCCCACTGCAGCTTGGATTCAACTGTTATACCAAGAAAAACTGTCGAATCCACAAGCTCTAGTGTCTCTCCACTTACAGTATTATTAGTGTCTACTTGTCTAACATTAGGTGTGGTAAATTTTATACATTTTGTTTTTTTGTTATTTAATAACAGATTATTAACACTAAACCAATGTACCACGCGCGAGATGACATCATCATACATAATAATAATCAAACAATTCAATAAAAGCAGTATGCTCTAACCATTAGTAAATAACAACTGATGATCGTATTATGATGTTGCTCTCGATCGTATAGAAAACAATGCCTCTATTGACTCCTAAATAAAATTACTTAGAATTACTTTAGGCGGATACCAAACAGACAAAGTATCGAAACGATTGTTAAGCCAAGCATTAGTTTTATTTGCGTTTTAATTTTTTATTTTTTTATTGCTTAGATGGGTGGCTGAGCTCACAGCCCACCTGGTGTTAGATGGTTACTGGAGCCCATAGACATCTACAACGTAAATGCGCCACCCATCTTGAGATATAAGTTCTAAGATCTCAGTATAGTTACAACGGCTGCCCGCCCCACCCTTCAAACCGAAACGCATAACTGCTTCACCGCAGAAATAGGCAGGGCGGTGGTTTTGCGGTAGGCAGCGGCTTGGCTCTGCCCTTGGCATTGCTGAAGTCCATGGGCGACGGTAACCACTCACCATCAGGTGGGCCGTATGTACGTCTGCCCACAAAGGCAATAAAAATAAATAAAAAAAAAGTGGTACCTACCCGCGCGGACTCACAAGAGGTCCTACCACCAGTAGAAGCGCGTAAATTGGCGCATTGTATTCCATTATTAAATTAAATTCATGATCACGCTAAAGAACATGGACGCATTGAAATCTAAAATTACCATCGACTAAACAGTGCATAAATCAAGCAAAGTGTAATATCGGCCGACAGCGGTTCATTCAAAACGTTCGACATGTCTACGCGTAGTGATGCGATAAATGCCGTATCGATAATGTTAACGGGATTGTTTCGATAAAATATTCGCTGTTGAAGACAACATTTACAAAAAACATTTAAAGACAAGTGCCAATTGTAATTTTTTTTTGTATTTAATGTTTCGCATTGTTTCTTTTGTTAGTGTACAATAAAGAATACTCTCTGTCTCTCTCTCATTTACGGGTAAGTCGGTCGTAACAGAGTATGACATAATAGTATTTTCCCAATAGTGAATTATTTTGCATTTGCACTGTTTATTTATTGAAATCTAAGACGTAGTTATGTGAAGCTTGATATAAGTAAAATATATAGATTTCGAATAAACATTATTCATGATAATTTTTAAGAGAAAAAGTGCAAAAAATAATAATAAAATGTATATTGTTAGAATTAACGAGCTTTCCAACTAGTACTAATTGTAAGAATACAAAGGAATCGATATTAAAAATCATTTTAATTTGAAATCAATATCGATAGAAGCCTCTCGCTATTGACAGCACTAGTTTTCCCCTCGCACGTCCACACAAAGCGGGCGTAACGAGGACGCGCCGGAAACGGCTCGCGAGCGCGAGCGCAGCATCCGCTTGTAGAGGGCGCCACAGGCGATATTTCCGCTTCGAGTCGCCCCGACATGTTGCAAATTATATTCTATGACACGTATCCGCGGTGGCCTCTCTCATACAATGACAAGCTGTCATTAAGAAAAACATGCTAAATAAAAACGATTTTCAAGTTAAGCGCACAAAGTGTTGTGTGACTTAGACCTGTTTCACATAATTTCAAACTCACACGGCATTTCAAAACGCTAACTTCCGCCTTTGCGTGAAGACAGTAGTCGTCAATTCAATTACCACTTATAAATGACCTACTGTGAAATCATATTAGCCAACACTTTGTGTGCTGTATTGTTGAGCAACATTACTAACTTTAAAGCACTTACAAACTACGAACACAGCATTCACTTCTGTAGGCGACAAAGGGAATATTTCGCGTTAGAGACGCGACGACGTTCGTCGACCTAACACATTGCAAATTATATTCCACCACGCGCATTCGTGATAGTTTTACGATATGCGATGCGATCTTCGGTACACAATAAAGATCGCTGTCGTACCGATAAACAATTGCCACGCAATTCGGATTACGGTTTAAATTTAAATTAGATTCAACAATTAGATCAGACATTCTTTAAAGTTTTGACGTTTTATTTTTGTTTCTCTAAGCTATAACCAACGTCCGGGTTGTTTTTGCAGTCAATCAGTAAAACGATCTAATTAGAAGGATGAGACTGACATTACCAGTCGTATAATAAATAAAACTTAGACTTTAAAAACAGCATTTATCGAAGTGGGAGGGTGGTGATCAACAAATAGAAATAATTGATTTCGATTTAAAACATAATTACTGAATGTAATATTTCCAAATTAGCCGGGTGGGCTATGAAATGGTCTGCCTAGAGTTCTGTAATACTATTAAAAACTGCATATAATAAAATATTAACGCAGATTTTGTTGCAATATGGTCTTAGAAAATTCCTTCTTAAATTCGAAAAATGATAGATATCAAGTAGACACGAATAAAGTTGATGAATAAAATCAATAAAAGTGCACACAGCGCACACGAAGCCGATAACAGAAAAAAAACTTTACTACAAATTTAAATCTGAAATAAAAAAATAAAAAAGTATTAGACAAGCGTTTTGAAAACGCAACATGACAGATAATACGATTTCAATTTATTTTATCAGTCAGTATATCGAGAATTTATAGATGTGTTATTCTGCTGCTCAACGATTGAGTTCTATAATGCATACATCAGATTCTCGGCGAATTTGTGACAGACAAATTTGTGAACGAACTTATCAAATTGTATGACCATCTCATTAATGAAAGAATGGATAATGATTTAAAGCAAAACAGAGGTTTCCTATGGTTTTCAATAGCATGTCGTCATTTTTATGTCATATTAAGATATAAAATAATTTACATAAAATATTATTATTAGTAGAAAGTAGAAAAATAAAAGCAGATTTAAAAATAAATCGCACCTGGGGACATATGTCATGCAATATAAATACTTAGACGGTGACTAAAAAATTAATTCAAATTGCGTTTTCTTTTTTGTCTAGAGTAAAAAGAATGAGGCGAATGTCATTCATCATATTTTCATCTCGAAAATAGACGTACTATTACTATATTTTTATATAAAACGTGCAGACACAGCTTTTCAGCAATAAATGATGAGCCCTTGTCGTGAATATTAAAAACTTTCCAAACATTAAATTAATAGATAGATTTAAAATGCGGATACTACGTATTAAATATTTCTCACGAATTTAAAAGTCACTGTAATCCTAAGTTCGCAGAGAGTGTGAATCAGGCACTCTGCGTTATTTTTAAGTTTGCACCTATTTCTAGTCGGCCGCGCCGCGCTCTATTTCCGCTTCCAGACATTGACATAAATTCGTTTTCAGACATCCGAGAACTCAAATCGATGGTTAAAATTTGCGGTCGTGTTATTCCGAGCGATTTCATTTCTGTTAAGCTTTCCGAAATGAATCATATGAATTTGGTATTTTATTTAACGAAAGCAAGATTTCAACTTTGTTCAGTTTCAAATTTAAATCATTTATTTTTTATATATTACAAAAATACACCAGTTTCATTGTATTAAAACTGACATCACTGTCTATAATGTCTATAATTTTTTTATTTATTGCTTCCATGAGTGTACGAACTCATGGCCCACCTGGTATTGAATGCTCACCGGAGTCCATAGACATCTACAACGTAAAAGCCCACCACCCCCATTGAGACAGGAGTTCGTAGGTCATAGTTTTAACAGTACAACGGCTGCCCCACCTTTCAATTTGAAACGCATTACCGCGGCGAAATCGGCGGTATCTACACGTGCGGACTCACAAATCGTCTTACCACCAGTAGACGTCCTACCACGAGTATAAATATATAACTATAAATTAATACATCAGAAAGCATTGCATAATACGAGATACATTTTATTAAATCTATTTTACTTAAATCTCAGCCACAGTCGAATGTAGAGTAAATAGTGTTTGCAATAGCCTCTATTACGTTTTGTTTCATTTTATTACCTGAAAGCAAAATAAAATAAAATTAGTAAAAAAGTTGAGTATTCACATTTTAAACGACTAAAATACAAAAATTCTATATAATGCAAAATTTTAAAATTTAAACGCATACAATTATTATTATTTTACAAAGGAATTGATGACAATACGTAGTCATTTTAGACTTTACAAATTTCATAATAATGAATTAACAATGGTACCGAATTCATTGGTTCCCAACTAGGACTTTTTCCGGGTTTCGTACTGAATGTCTACATTATATGACATAGGTAAAACTTTTTTTTTTTATTGCTTAGATGGGTGGACGAGCTCAAAGTCCACGTGGAGCTAAGCGGTTACTGGAGCTCATAGACATCTACAACGTCTAGTTACAACGGCTGTCCCACCTTTCAAACCGAAACGAATTACTGCTTCACGGCAGAAATAGGCGAGGCGGTGGTACCTATACGAATGCTAGAGTCGGACGCGGATTTTCTGGTCTAATACTCAGATATACTAAACAATGCGCCAATAAGAAGATCAAACATTGCAACGAAGCGTCGATTTGTATTTTCACACGAACAAAACACAAACGCAACAGGTGTCTCTCTACTCGTCCTATGTTAAAACAAGAACAACAACAACAGACCCAATATCGATAAACAATGTTTGTGAAGAACGCGCCGCGAAAAAGTACATTATACGTACGATTCAATATGTGCGGAAAATTCTGTTTATTTTTGAAGAATATATATTTCTTGCACATCTGTTTATCGGTTGAGTTTTACAGGTTTTAATAAATTTGACTGCGCACTAATCTGGTATTTTTAACGTCAGCGGCATAACGCGGTTACGTGACTTAAGCGAACTGTTATATATTTGTACCTAAAAATGCAATGTAAGGTGCACGACGTAATGCAGCTTAGTTAGGTTGCCGATAGATCACGCAGTTCAATTCTAACCGCGCTCCTGATGACACTTGCCCCAATTAATTTCAATTGTTAATTTCAAATGTTTTCATTATTAGAATTAAATAAAGTTCTTTTTTTAAAAAAAAGCTTTTCTAATAAATCCTCGTAACAGAACGTTAAGCTTAAACAAATGTAAGATGATATCACATCGGCTCCAGTAACAGAATCAGCTCTTGATCATTTGATTTGATTTGTATTGTTTTAATTAAAACTATTTTTACGGTTTCATCATCATCATCATCTTCAGCCTATAGCAGTCCACTGTTGGACATAGGCTTCTCCAATCGTTCGCTACTGAGCACGATCCTTGGCTTCTCTCATCCAGTTCCTGCCAGCCACCCTGCACAGATCATCACTCCACCGAGCCTGAGGGCGTCCTGCACTGCGTTTTCCAGTTCGCGGTCTCCACTCAAGAACGCGTTTACCCCAACGGTTATCGGTTGTCCGGCTAATATGGCCAGCCCATTGCCACTTCAGCTTACTAATTCGCTGTGCTATGTCTATAACTTGGGTTCTCTGTCGGATCACCTCGTTCCGGATTCGATCTTTCAGTATCTTTACGGGTTATTCTTGCTTTTTTTTTTACTGTAATTATATTTTTCCTGACGTTTTGATTACTGCACAGTAATGTCAGTGATCAGTGGTCACGAAAGACTGAACAATATAGTACATGCTAACTAATAAATAATAGTTTAAAAAAAGCGTGGGGTGCGTTTTCAGGATATTATCAAAATAACCTTTCTACTCATATCTGTTCATAAAATATTTATAGCTATTGATACCATGCACCCCACGCTTTTGTTTACAATAAAACCATTTTTTCTTACATCATTTTTAATTCAAATTTATTAAAAAAAAATTTTTTTTTGTATTTTCTATAAAAGCGTTTTTTTTTATACTATTATTTATTTTCAATATTTTTTTTCGATTTTTCAAATATTTCACTAAATCGACCGGTAACTTAGCCGAGAAAGAGGTGATCGGCGCGCCTGGTAGTTCCCCTTCTAGTCCCCTTAGTCTTGACGCAATAACTCCGGGTTTCAGAAAAATAAAAAAATCGCTAATCCTGATTATTCTAGTAAGGATAACAGATCAAACTGTTTAAAATTTTGTCATCGGTTCTTAATTAGTAAGCCAAATTTCGAGTTAATCCGACGTTTTGAAGGGGGTCGAAATCATGTTCGAAGATTCCGTTACATACTAACATACGTATGAAGCTTTAAAAAAAGCGTATTAATAACTGTAAAAACTAATGAAGTTAATGAGAATAGAAAGTGCGAGATAAAACTGTAAACAAAACTAAAGCTACTCTTTAATTATATCTACGACTCACGAAAATCATAGAAATTACTAGTAGTCAATTATTTTCGCATAGATGGTTGAACTCGCTCAGAAGCCACAACGTATTAAGTGGTTATCGGCGACCGTTAACGTGAATGGGGCCACCAACATTAAGACGAGAGGTCACAATCTCGGTTATGTTCTAAAATATCTGGCCCGCCCTAGAAACCGGTACGCATGCTCGCGGCAGAAATAGGCTGGATACTGATAGCTACCCGTGCTGGTTTAGTACTACTACTACTACTACTCTACTCTTTACGCCCTACCATTTAATGTCGACTGGTCTGATCGTGCACTACAGATAGCACAACTGTGTATTATTAAAACTATTATATGAACACCTTAACCTCGATGCAAGTCAGTCAGCTGCTTTTTTTTTTTTTTTTTTTTCCACAGGTGAAAATCGCCGGATCCCCACCCGCGTGGCAGTTGGGGTATGTGGGAGCTGAACCTCACTAAAAACTCCTGCCGCTCACAACCGGCGCCCTACCTCGGACCAGGCCGGAGCCCAGTCGGGGCTACTGAGACGGCGGGACAGGGTTGAGGCAGAGCACATTACATCCATCCCACCGTCCCACGGACGCCGGACCGGTATACCATACCATATTTTACTCATGCCGCCAGCGACACGACCACCGGTTCCCTCGTTCAGCGGGCCGAGAGCCCGCTTTGATGGTACCGCGTTACACCTTCCCCTAGAGCGGTCGGGGGAACGCGGTCTACCATCACCCGGCTTCCTACTGCGGGTGAGCGTGCAAGCACGCCACCCCACGTCTGGGTTTCTCTCCGCACAAAACGGGTGGGACCCCTAGCTCTTAGGGGGCCAGGTCACGGATACGACCCCGGTCCCGACCCCCTGCTCGGCGGCGGCGGGTTTCTGCGTAGTGAGGAGAGCTTTGCCTCACTCGCCCCGCCGCCTCCTTCTGCGAGATGGTGCACTCGCAGAAGTCGAGCATAGCCTTCCAGGACTCATCGCCGCCAAGCATCGATGCCACGACGCCAGGCAGCGACAAGTCAGGTCCTATCTTTGCGACCAGGACACGGCGCTGCACCTCCCAAGCGGGGCAGACAGCGAGCGTATGCTCCGCCGTGTCCAGGTCGTGTCCACAATGGTGACACTTCGTCGTCGGCTCAGCCCCTATCCGGCGCAGGTACTTCCCGAAGCATCCGTGCCCGGTCAGCACCTGCACCAGACGAAAGGTGAGACGTTCTTCGCCACGATTCACCCAGTCATCAAAGACTGGGTAAACCGCCTCGACGGTCCGTAGCCCTCCACGTGGGGTTGGCCAATCGCCTCGACCACGACTCGAGCACGGACCGCCGAGAATGGGCCTTCCGCGCCCGCAGCTCACTTGCGGGGAGACGCGCCATGCCCCGAGCACGAAGCTCGCTGCGCCACCGATAGTCGGCAGCGAGCGACTCCGCCTCCAGCTCCCATGGCGGCGTCCCCGCCAACACACACGCCGCCTCGAAGGAGACGGTGCGATATCCGCGGATGACCCTGATGGCAACGGTGCGCTGCGGCCGGCGCAAGAACCGAGCCATAGTGGCCCGGTTGCGCGGCTCAGCCCATACAGGTGCACCGTACAGGGCCATCGATCGCACCACCCCGCGTAGAGGCGGCGCACAACCTGATCCGGTCCCCCAATATTCGGGAGCAGCCGGCTCAAAGAACCGGCCGTCCTCATCAATCGGGGGACCAGCTCCGCAAAGTGAGCACGAAAAGCCCACCGGCTGTCCAACACGAGGCCGAGGTACTTCAACTGCACCCCGACCCCTATCCGGACGCCTCCAACCACGATGTGGGCGTCAACGGGTGGCGCCCCCCGCGGCCCGTGAAACCACAGAGCCTCGGATTTACTGAGCGCAGTCAGCTGCTTAGACTATATTTGCTATTTTACTCATAGACAGTTCGTAACTATTCACTAACTGGTAGCTGGTCAACTCATGGCACCGTAGAACTCATGGCCCACCTGGTTACCGGAGTCCATAGACATCTACAACGTAAACGCTACCACCTACCTTGAAATATGAGTTCTAAGGTCTCAATAACTCAATTAATATGAAGCATTAATATTTCATGTATGCATCAAAGTGGGCATTAGTTTCGTAATTAATAACAGTTAAGACTGATAATTCGATATGTGAAGTCTAATATTCCGCTTACGAACCAATCGGTTTAAATCCTAATGCTATTCCAAGCATGTGTTTCATAGATCAAAGTGAATATTAAATAGCATATCGAGAGGTGAAACTTTTTCATTTACAAATCCATTCTATTCTATAAACATTTGTAATTGAATTGATTAAATTTACGTAAATAAAAAGGGTGCGTGTACTTATGTACGCGCGTAAGAAGTTATACTTTATTTTCATTAAATTTATTTCTTTTTTTTTAATTTAAATTTTAATCAATTTGATAAAAAATCGATTAAACAACATCCTCAAACACGCATATTGGACATCCCTTTTCTTGACATCGTATAAATCCGGTAATTCTCGGTACGGTTCGGAAAGTTCACCTGCGGCTATATTCAGACTCGCCAAGTTACGTCGCGTCGGTCGTATTGTAATGAGCGATTTAGTGGGCAACTTCATTCTGTTAATTTTGTGTCACGGTGTGCGCGCATTTTAAAATTTCACTCTCATCAATTTTTCATAACGCGCCTAAAGAAGTATAACTTCAATAATTAAATTCCAATCAATTCCATTGGGAAAACAACATATTCTACACAAAGAGATTTCGACGACTAATACATTTTGAGCCGTCGCTCGCTTGTTACGCGAGGTAATTTTTCGGGAAACTCTCATCACATTAAACGGGCTGCGGGTCAATTTACCCTGGCACGTTCTGGTTGCCATTTCGTAATAACTGATTTCCCTTTTTTTACGGTAGGGTGATGCCGTGACGTGATGCGTGCGACGGTCTAAATCGAGGGTGGAAAGTAAAGGGCGTCTGGGTATTTTTATTGTATTTTACACTCAACAATCTGAAATCGAATCGCAGACCAATCCAATTTATACGGGACTAACTGAAAACTAATTTCAAATTTTCGGTAGACTAATAAAATATAAACGTCTGTTGAATTATAATATACATAAGTGTGTATGTAAAGATATTAGTTATTTACAAAATCATTTGTTGCTTGCAAATTATTTATATCCAAGTAGCCTTGATTTTCTCAGTCTACTGCCTAAGATTGATGTAATTACGAACACTATGCTACTTAAAGCATTTGTCAAATGCAGATGCAGAAATAAAGGCAGCTAGCTCTAAACGGTCTCGTCAACGAGTGCTTAAGAAGGGTACGCAAGCAATGGCAGCGGCTTGTGAACTGATAAAGAATAAACTTAAAAACAAAAAACATATTCAGTAGACAAACAAAAGCATAGCATTTTACTATAATAGCGCAGAAGAAAGAAATGGAGACGATGTTTCAATTGGATTAGAACAACAGCTAGAGGAATTAATTGCCTACATAAATCCTGAGGCTAGAACAAGTAAGTTATTGATATGTAGTTATGCAACTTCAGAATACGTATCACCTAGAAATTAAAAACCCCGTGAAATTTACCATTGCTAAAAGTAACATTTAAGATTTAAGATCAACGTATAGTATCAAGAGAGTATATTCCACAATTACTAGCTCATGTTATATCGACGCGTAGTTTTGTTATTAACGGAAACTAATTAACCACAACATACCAGAATTAATTAAATTTAACTACACAATAATTACAGCCGAATTCCGTGGTGCATTCTAGAATGCACGTCTTATAATACTGTACCTAACAGGCCATGTAATAGCAAATGGTATTGGCATCGAACTGAATAATGGCAATATCACACTACTAATAACAGATCAATGCTCAACACAATCGTATGCACATAGGCATTTCAAGGCTGGTAGTTATTACCAATTGTAATCGCATCTTCGGAGATCGTATTCGTCTTAGCTATGTATGAGACAAACAATACATAATATAATATGCTTATCAATTTAGAGATATATTTACGTTTTAAACTAGCAGTCTGTCCGTGACCACGAAAACTGTACAAGTTTCTGTATATTAATACGTGAAGCAAAAAACTTTGTATCCCTTTTTATGAAAATTTCGCGGACGGGGGAGTATGAAATTTTCCACATTTATAGAGAATATAGAGAAGAAGTGCACAATGCTAATATTTTTTTAAAATAGTGCATAAAAGATACATTAAATCAATAAAGAAAACATTACAAACACTACCATGTATTTGACACAACACATATATATATAAATATATAGGTAGTCTTTGCTTATTGTCAATTATCAAACTTTTGTTAGTGTTTAAAGCCTGTGGTCAAATTGAGTACAGATGAATATTGTTTGTCTTTATTATTATTTATGTATAGTGTAGTTTTGGCAAAATCTGTGATTATATTATATAAGTACAATAGTATTTGACAATAGAACCATAATAATGTTTAAACATAAAATTTCAATTGATTAAAGTCGAATTTCGACTTCTGCGGGCCCACTAGTTTTAAGAAATACACGTGTAGTGAAAACGCAATTTAGTATAATATTCAGTGATACACAAAAAGAATAAATGATTTTATATTATATATCAATTTAATTCGTGATTGGAGACAGTGCAGTGTTCAGGAAATCGATGTTTTGAATTAAAATATTAATTTTTTTACATAATTATAATCTTTCTGTACGCATGTTTATTACTGAACTATTCAAAGCGGCTGAACCAATGCTAGTTTTTTTTTTGCGTTTTTTACTGGAGACTCACTTCAATGATCAGGACAAGCTAATAAATTAAAGCGTGAGATTGAACTGTCGAAAATAGTTTTAATTACGTCTACGTCTCAAGAAACTCGATTTTTTTAGTACGTATTAAAATGATACTAGAGGTGCCGCAGTAGTCGAAATTCGACTATAATTAATTGAAATTGTAAGTTTGTACACTATTATGATTGTATTTTATACTTCTATAATCACAAATTTCGCCAAGGCTACACTATAAAAAATATTAATAAAGACAAACAATATTTAATCTATTCTCAATTCGACCACAGAGGTCAAGAACAAAAATTTGACAATAAATAGTATGCATGCGTGTGCGCGTCAAATACATGGTATGTGGTGTGTGTAATGTTTTCTTTATTGATTTAGTGTATCTTTTATGCATTATTTAAAAAAAATATTAGCATTATGCACTTCTTCTCTATATTCTCTATAAGTGTGGAAAATTTCATACTCCTCCGTCCGCGCGATTTTCGTAAAAAGGCATACAAAGTTTTTGCTTCACGTATTAATATATAGATTATTAATTATGATCACTAAGTAAAAAACCGAATTAGAGTGAGCGTCTATCTTACTTAATATCATTTTTAAATTACAGAGTTTATCTCTATCAAGCAAAATAACAACATAAAATGCAACCCAATGAAAATATTCAAACCTTAATAGCATGTTAACGCTAATTGTGGATACTACAAAATGGTTACGTATTATATATTAAATAGACAAATAACTATGTTGATCAATACAATTACAATCGATTGCCCGGTCAAGTATGCTCCATAGCGATCACAGGATTACTTGATCAGCCGTTTAGCTTTGTCTCCTGTATATGGTTATTGATACAGTCAAAGCCAGATGCATATGCATAAATCGGTAACTGCAATTGCTTATAACAAGATCACTAATCATTTACGCCTAAAGATAGCTCATACTTACTGGTGGTAGGACTAGGTGGTACTTTTTACTGGTGGTAGGACCTGTTGTGAGTCCGCACGTGTAGGTACCACCGCCCTGCCTATTTCTACCGTGAAGCAGTATTGCGTTTCGGTGTGAACTGTAGGGTAGCCGTTGTAACTATACTGAGACCTTAGAACTTATATCTCAAGGTGTGTGGCGCATTTACGTTGTAGATATCTATGGGCTCCAGTAACCACTAAACACCAGGTGGGCTGTGAGCTCGTCCACACACCTATTTCTGTACTTAGCATTTTAAATTTTATTATTTGTATACAAATTAACAAGTTGAATGCCATGCGGCTAGCTAGCTAGTAGGCCAAGCGTACTGTAGTACCATTCGGGCCAAGCAAAAATCAGGGAATTAGTATTTTTTATCAACTTGATATTTTCATTCTAAAATTACAATTACAAAAGATGCAATTTTGCGACCTTTACCGTCTAGTTTTTAAGTTATTTTAAAAGGTTGTAATCTTGATAAAAACTACAACTTTCTATTGGATTTGAAAACAAAAGCGTTCGGTTCGGCACGCGGCTCACTTCCATATGCGTTTTGTTTGATAGCTGCCATCTGTGGCTTGTAGGGAGCTTTAAAGTTGGAATCCTCACGCAGCTCACGGGTGACCTCATGTCCCGAATGGTTCAGGAAGGCTCACCGGTGAGCGCAGTGGCCTAAATAAAAACTCTAGATTTTTCATGTGGCTTTCAACGTGTTAAATAATATATTGTATACAAATTTAAGATTGAAAGTAAGATTTTCGGCTTAATAATGTCTTGTTATTTTATTATTATGGTGTCATTTTAGATTCATATTTTTTATGCATAAGATATACCTTTAGTTATAGAATAATTAGAGTATGAGACGAATATAAGGTCGAAAATGGCTAGCTTCTAAGCTGTACATTCCAAACAAATTTTTCAAAGAGAATATACTGTTTAAAGATATTTTTTCTGGTTTAAAACAGGTTTTAAGGGAACATGAGCACGCTCTGAAGGAAATCACCATTATATCTTAACATCTCTCGGAATGAATGATCAATCACCTAAAAGTGTGCCAAAAATAGTGGGTAGACTAATCTTTCTGAAGCTAGCACAATACCCGCACACCACCTGTCTACCGTATGACTCAACAATAGAGCAGAAACATCTGGAATTTACTAAAACTAGAACTCATGATCAGATCCCGTTAAATAATATAATAGTGTTTATATAATTATCAACTCTGTCATTCTCAAAATAACAATACATTTGCTTTGCACAAATAGTATGGCATACGTGGGTTCACAATATGTCCTGCAGACAATATGATTCTTGGGACTATGAAGGAATAGTTAGGGCCTTCATGAATAACAATCTGAAGTCTTTTGACACATTCTTTTGAAGTGTAAAAAGAACAAATCTTCAGGATGTGTTGGGAATGTAGTAGTCAGAGACTGTTATTAGTGCATTCTCTGAGAATAATTGAAAAACATCGAAAACATTACTAGTGGTAGGACCTCTTGTGAGTCCGCGCGGGTAGGTACCACCACCCTGCCTATTTCTGCCGTGAATCAGTAATGCGTTTCGGTTTGAAGGGCAGGGCAGCCGTTGTAACTATACTTGAGATCTTAGAACTGATATCTAAAGGTGGGTGGAGCATTTACGTCGTAGATGTCTATGGGCTCCAATAATTACTTAACGCTAGGTGGGCTGTGAGCTCGTCTACCCATCTAAGCAATAAAAAAAAATCCACTTCCTTAGCAATAGTACATTTATTCATGATCAGCGGTTCTTTACTTGGTTCTTTACATCTGTAATCTAGTTAAATGCTAGATTGTTTTTGTATTGGCGCAAATGGTAACATCCCGGTTCACCAGGTCGTAGCACGGCCGCACGCATGCGCATCAAGGTTAATTAATTAGGTTTGTTTACATATTCTCGTCTCCCAAGCCCGCAGGCTACAGAACCACAGAGTAAAAAAAACATTTTTTTTCACTTCTCCACGTTATGTAGTAGCAAAATTACAAAGCCATAATTATATAGCTTAGCATTTATCGTAAACTTGATAATCATTGGTAAAAGGAGTACGGACACAAGGAAACGTGAGTTCCACTACTAACCATGAGACGTTATGTGGAATTCTCAACAGAAATTCCTTTCAAACCGGAAGGAAAAACTGGTCCGGGATGGAAGCCGACATTACAGTTAAATACGTCCTATTAAGCTGACGATACGCTATACGTAGAAAAGAGAAATAAATAAAACGTATCATTCGAAATTAATTACAAAGTCAAAAGCAGAGAATTCAATTCACCATAACCAAATCTGTACAAGGTACGTAGTTTAAACACAAACAAACGAATTTCCTTCATTCCTCAATTTTGTCTCCTTAAGCAAATTTGAATATTCATTAAATCCATAATGAGACATTTAGAATTCCCTATATACGAAACAAATTGAAAACCAAATTGTTGATTCGGCTTTTTAATTGGATGAGACGTGATCCAGCCCCACGGCTCGTCTTTTGTTAAGTGGTAAGCTGGAAACGAGGTAGAAATATCAGCGCGAATGTTACACCTCTTACTTTGATTCATGAGGTCATATGGTCTTGATTGCATTAGCATTGCAGTTTTGGGGATATCGGAAATCAGTTCGAGTGGGAATGTGATGTTTTTTTTCTGTATAAAAGTTAGCCTATGTCACTCTCTATTGCCGAGTGTTGTGGCATCGATGCTCGGCGGCGCGAAGTCGTGGAAGGCGATGTTCTGTGAGTGCACCATCTCGCGGTAGGAGGTGACGGGGCGCGTGAGAAACACTCAAGCCTGCCGCCGTCGAGGCGGCCAGAGAGGTGGATATCGCCCAAACCCTGGCCCTCTAAGTGTTTCGGGCCCCCCTCACATGTCAGTCTGGGGACCGGCGAGGGGGCCTAAGAAGATGACGTGCAAGCTGCTTTGCACGCGTTTTACGCAATAGCATCCGGGTGATGGAAGGCCGGCTATCCTCGACCCACACTGGTTCTGACTCAGCGGGGTATTCCGTAGGATAACCCACTCTAATCGGTGCCATCTAAACGGGCTTTGGATAGCCTGGAGGCTTTACTGGGTTCGACTCCGACATACCCCGCCCTACATCCCCAGATGTCAATCCGTTGCTTTGTTTCGACGTAAAAAGAGGACAAAGGACATAGAAACACACTTTCACGGATTTTTAAATTACACCAGGAGGAATTAAGCTTACTGAATATAAAATGCAATAGACATTTATTTTCATGAAATCCAAATTATTGTACGACTGGGAACAAGAGTATCATTCTATCATGGCGTGACTGGTTGGAAGTGTATTATGACCCCACGCGGGTAGGAACCACTATCCTGTCAATATGATGCTCTCTGATTTAAAGGGCGGAACAGCCGTGAGAGTTGGAACATATGTCTCAAAGTAGATGGAGGCATCCACGCTCTCTGCTTACGAGCTTCGGTAAGCTTTCTAGACGAATTACGTGCAATTAAAAAAGTATGACGTGTCCACAATAGTTCAGTATTCAAACTCGTTATTCCATGATTTAGATCTATTAAATAGCACGTGTTATTCGAAATTAATTTCTAAGTCAAAAGCAGAGAATTCAATCCTACATAACAAAATTTTAAAACCTAATGATTACAATAACTTTACAGATATAAATAATTTATTATAAATATTGGAAAAATAAAATTAGAACCAACATAATTATTTCATCAGTAAACACCAGAGCCTTTGATATTATTTTCCTCCAAACAGTTTACTGACCTTAACGATTCTTCTTAATTTATCTAGACACAATGTATTTATTAGATTTTACTTATGTTCTTGTGAAGACAAAGAGTATGATATTTTTATGAAAATTTAAAGTATTAATTGCGTTCATGCAACCTACAACATGCATCAATAATAATTTATGACGCAAGCTTTTGTAGTTAGAATAATAAAATATACAAGTTTTTATGATTGCATCATAAATGCGCTTTACGATAGCGCCAGCAGTATTAGTAGTTAGTGATTTACATATAAATTAAATTGTAAATAACACACGATGTACATGAAGTATGCTCACGTACGCTCAGATTTAGCATTACATCAGCACTATTAACGGCACGACAGTCTCTCGTAAGCCGTGTCAAAACACAAATATTTTTTTTCTGACTGAATTTCTCCACAAAAACAACGTATGTTCTGGGATATTAACGTCGCAGGGTACGAAAAATGACAATCTTATTAACAAAAAAAAATTAATTTAATAAAAGCTGCACATTACAAAAGACAAACGATGAAACCGACGAACGGGCGAGATTAAAAATCGTCATTTTATTTCTAATTTATAATCGTAAAAGAGGGCTGAATCGCGCGTGTTGGGTGCGTTTTATGGCCGCCAGAGGGCGCTAATGACGTCAAATAATTGGTGCTTTAAATGTAAATGACGACACACGCCTCCTCCCAACACCGTCTTTATTAAATTCGACGATGGCTTTACAAGTGTCGCAGGCATTGTATATCATTTACACAGACACAGCTAACTGAGTTTCTCGCCGAATTTTCCCAGTGGGTCGCGTTTCCGATCCGGTGGTAGATTCTGCGAAGCACTGCTCTTGCTAGGGCTAGTGCTAGCAACGTTCTCAGGTTAGAGCCCCGCGAGCTCACTTACTCGCTCGAGGACGCTGGCATAGTCGTCTAAGGATACTAAGCTTGGGCAGGAAAAAAAAAACTTTTATTCCCACACGACATCTGGTGTGCTTCTAGTCTTGTGTTCTCAACTATGTTATGAAGACTCAAGTGATCGGGGGTTCCAGATGGATCCATTTGCTTTCGTACACAAAAAAAAGAGAATAGTACGCGTGCAGTGCAATTCATTATCTCGCAGGTCGCTTTTCTGGAGTCAATCGGCTTCATCGATGTAAAAAATATAGTGACCGAATCCGAAACCCGTGGCTTACTGATCAGCATATCAATAAGAACTCGAACAAGGAAAAACGCAACAAAACAAAAACAATAAAGAAATTATTCCATAAATTTACTTTGCCATATTTTATGATAATATGAAATTTGGGTAGGCACTTTTTAACTTGTTTGTCTAAATGAATATTCAAAGTATCGAATTTAAATTTCGAAACATTAAATAAAGCAGAGCGCTCAGTACAAATGTTGACGCTCATTCAAGAATGAATACCTCTCAGCCTCATTCCGACAATTCCAAGTTAATGCAAATGAATCTCGTAACACTTGCACGAGTTGAAACTCACAGCCATTTGGTTCCATTAAAACAATACGTATTTAAATCGCATTCAAATTTCGCACTTCGATTAAAACACCCCGTGGGGCAACGGCTAAGTGCACGCCAAACAGTACCGTGCCGACTTAAATCTACAACGGTCTGACCACGTAAATTTGGCACGTGACCATTGCCACATTAGACAATATCGAACGGCAGAGGGACAGGTCATCTTAGTTTGGTCAGGTACGTGTGATCCCAATTACTATGTGTAGAGGACGAAGCAGCTTATGCAAATGACGATTTCCCGCGGACGCATCTAATGGGCCGTAAAGGGCGGACGAGGGGTGGCTTCGTTGCACTTTTAGAGTTAGCACTTCTGCCGGACTAAATCAGGAACTTAAAGCAAATTGACCAGAGAATGGACATACGGATTGTGTTAGCATAACTTTGGAAACGAAAGACGGTGTTTTGTTAAGATCCACTAAAATAGTACCGGTCGAAAGTAAATATTGTTTAATGGCAACCAGCTGTTCTGTCTTTAATACCGGTATTCAAAGTATTCAAGGTATTCAAAGAGGTTATGATGTTATAAGTATAGAAAAAATAAATCATACATATTATATCAGTGATATACACGAAAGTATTACTTACTTCCAACATCCACATTACGATTGTACAAGATTGATAAAATCGATTATCTAAATTTATAAAGAGGCACAGGTCAGGGATCGTAACATCGAGAGCCGAACACGATTTCGATAGATCGATTCCGGTCTCGGTACATCGGTCTGTTCCCCGCAAATTGATCAATTTATAACTCGATCCGAGACTTTTATTGGCGCTTACTCTGTTTAATTGCTGACCCTGTACGTATTAAATCGGAAATACGGTGCTCTCGTAACGATATCAATATTGGTTTGGGAATCAGGAAAATTTATCTCATGAAAATGTTATCGTTGGTCTAACGTAATGTTCACGTTATGCTTTCCTCTCAATATTGAAAGCTTCGCTCAGAATGACCACTTTACCAAGATCATGTTTTGCGATTACACTCCCTCTTAAGGGTTCAATAGCACTTTTTTTTTTATTCACGAAAACCATTTTTTGTTGAAGCATACTAAATTTTTGATCATTTTTTTACTGTCATCAATGCGTAAATGAATTTGCGGTAAACTTAGGATCAAGCGACTCCAAGAGTATACAATTTCGATAGAATTAGAATAACAGCTACCAACCCTATCCTCCAAACTGGATCGAGTAACTACATATTTCACCAATGAAAAGAACAATCATTACGCAAATTTCTTCATTTTGCGAACACGCTTCTATTTGACAATGCTATTGCACTTTGATCGTTATAGTCATTAATAACACCTAAGAGACGCAGACAGGTAAATACAGATAGTCGAGCAAACAAATGCGACTGCAATTACTTCGAAAATTACGTTTTCATCTTTAAAAACATTCATGGTATTTACAAAAGGCGAATGGACGTTTTTTTTTTTACGGAACGGTTCCCCAACAACTCGGTGAAAATAAACATGCTTGCGTTGTATTACGGTAGGACGACTTCACAAAGTGTATTCTGAAATGAGGAAGTTAAAAAGTAAAAATGGTTCGCGAAGTTCATATTATACATGGTTTCACGTTAATTTATTCATAGAACAGTGTTATTTTGCTCCATGATATAGTCCTAGGGAACCACGCTGGTACATAAGGCCCTGGCAAGTTTTCTCCACGTGACCCTGTCTTGCGTTTGGTCCGTGACATCACTCCAGGTCATGCCGGCAGTCCTCATCTCACTCTCCACGGTGCATTACCAAGTGTGTACAGGGCGACCAGGTCTTCTCCTGTCACGCGGTTACCACTCAAACGGGATTGACTCCGCTGCGCCGTAGCGTGTGTCTTGCGCGATGGAAGCTTGGTCACATTTAGTCCTTGGGTCTTTATTAAAGATAGTGAAAGACCAGAAAGTGCGGAGTATTTTGCTTAATATGGCTAATGAACTCGTATCGTATTGCGTGGACATCACAACGTTAATGCTACAACTCACCTTGAGACATTAGGTCAAAGCCTCAATTGTACTCTTATCGTTCAAAGGTCAATTATACTCTTATCGTTCAAAGGTCAATTGTATTCTTATCGTCCGGTTTCAAAGATCGTCCAGTTGTCTGCGTAACTGCTTCAATTAGAAGTCATACCCATCGTATTATGAATGAAAGTGTTTTAATGTATTTTGGGACATGACGTATCTGGTGGATGTACAACTGTTATCTGATCTTATAACTGCTTCAAAGCAGAAATATGCTTTCACCTTGTCAATCAGATGGCAATCAAATTCTTAGTACAACACTGTACGCCGAAGTACATCGCATCTTGATGACATCTCTGCCCTATTTAGATGTCGTGCCAAATCGCCTAGATGCGGTGCCCAAACACGCACGTGTGATGATTGACATGAATTTTCATCGCGCAAACTGTCATTTGTAACAATATTGGTGATGTTTCAATGAAGCGCCTTTGGATATGATGAAAAGTACTTTAAAATGCCAATCAAATCTACTTTCTGTTACTATCTTATCATCTGTCGATGGATTTACATGTACGCAGTAGCTCACTCATTGGAAAATTTTCAATTTCATAATTTTACGCATGTTTTCGAAGAGTCCAGTTGCTTTTCTAATAAAATTCTACTATTACTACTAATGTTGATAGCTCCCGTACTATGCTCTTTAGAATATTCAATTTTGATTAAAATTTTAAGATCCGATAAAACCTGACCTATTAAATCCGATATCTATAAAACATCAAACAATACTACGGTAGAAAGCGTTGAAAGGCATTATTATTGAAAAAAATCCAATTTTTTTATTTTTGTCCCAAGATTAAATTTTAAGAAAAAAAGAAATTTATGAAATTCCATAGTTCCATGTGAGGTGGAATGAAGTTCCTTAAATTAATTAGGTCTGCTCCCTCCAAGGCTACATAGTGGTCACGGCTACTCTGACAAGAGTGAAACCATTATAATTAAGACAGGAATAAAGGTCGACTCTATGTGCTTGTTGTGCTAAGCGCTTGTTTGAGCCCATAGGCATTGCGAATACCACCACCCCTCTTGACATACGAATAATAAATATAGCCTGGAAAGTATGATTATTATTATTTTCTTTTTTTTCCTACCCATTAAGTAGGTGACCTCAGGGGCTGAACTTGAGAGAATTTGCTAACGCTAGCCCTAGCAAGAGCAGTGCTTCGCAGAATCTACCACGGGATCGGAATTACGACCACTGAGAAGATCCGGCGAGAATCTCAGTGGGAAAAGTATGACTACTTAGAGGCAACTACTTGATTACTTAGAGCCACTTACATATTTCTGCCACGGACAGATCTCTCCGGCTTAAAGTACACTATATCCGGAGCACTTTGTCAAGAAAGTAAAGACTAAGAAGAAAAAGTGGTGATCTAATGAGGCTTCAATGTTACATAGTGAATAGCTACATTAACTTGGTGCAATCGACGGAGTAAGGCATCCGTAGGATCATTAAAAAAAAATTCAGACGCCACCAACCTTGAATGAAAACATTTCCCAATAGCCTGTAAACTTTGTCAATATGCATTGAAAAGGTTTTTTTTTTATTCCCACCCAGTATTCAAACTTTTTTAATTTGAATTCACAAATGCGGAACCCAACACACTGATACGAGTCATGTTGATTTATTTTATTGGAAATGTGTGGATTCTCCAAAAGTTAACGTAGCCCATAGCTTGTAAGCGAATACTTTAAAAAGGTTTGTTATTTTCGGAAGATTGACCTTTTCTTTTATACAAGAATCAATTTAGATAACTCTCGACGATGAATTCTTCTGAGTGTGAAATCAATTGAATTGAAAAAATAATTTATCCATCAACCATCGTTACTTTATGCCAAAACCCTTCCACAGAGTGCCAACACTTGAATAATTTATGCCAAAAAACACAAGAACTCATAATTGTACAGGAACTAACAAATAAACAAACCAAAAGATATTAATACATATTAAGCTTGATAACACTTTCTAATGTCGAAATTTAGCAGCACTAGAAGACTACTAAGAACTAGAATTGAAAAGTGTGATTAAAATTAATGTAATAGAAGAAGTATATCTTTGAGTTTTAAATTTCTGTAGCTCCAATAGTTTTACCGAGATCAAATACTACCTCTAACATTAGACAATTTTTTAACTAATGTTTATAGAAAAAATATACAAAAGAACATCTAACAGAGATTTATCGAAAATCCGCATACATAGGTAATCCAAGTACGCAGAGGGATTCGACCGCTAATGTAGTCAAAGCATTAAATTATTCACGGAACCGAACTCCGACCCTAATTCAAGCCACGTCATCAATAGTAATGAATTTCCCAATTGTTTTATATTACGATTTTATATCGCATTTGTGTACGTTGTCTTGTTGTTTATTCTAGCGTGCATTTTATTCTAAATTCTAATTTCCCAACTGTTTTAAATTACGATCTTTTTTATTTATTGCTTAGATGGGTAGACGAGCTCACAGCCCACCTGGTGTTAAGTGGTTACTGGAGCCCATAGACATCCACAACGTAAATGCGCCACCCACCTTGAGATGTAAGTTCTAAAGTCTCAAGTATAGTTACAACGGCTGCCCCACCCTTCAAACCGAAACGCATTAGTGCTTCACAACAGAAATAGGCAGGGTGGTGGTACCCACCCGCGCGGACTCATAAGAGGTCCTACCACCAGTAAACCAGATCCTACATCGAATCTGTGTACGTTGTCTTGTTGTTTATTCTAACGTGCATTTTATTTTAACTTCGACAATGTATACAATTCAGAACTTTTAGACCATTTAGACTAATTTAGTTTTTCTTATATTTCATACTCAATAATAATAAAGTAATGCACGCACTAAGCAAGAGTGCTTGGTGGGCGCATTAGTGGTATAGAGATACACCACCCCTAGTTATAGCTGGTAGAGAATGCCATTAACATTAAGACCGTCACTGTATCCTTTGAGCGTAAAGTTGATTAAATAAATTAACCAATAAGCTAAATTTTATTTGTTTTGATGATATTTTTTTATTTGAAAGCTAGTGCTCTTTATATTTTGTGTGTTTTCCGATTATATTTCTCCGATTATTGAATCTCCGTTGCTCATCCTTGATTTCTTTAGTGGTTAACTCCGTTACACATTCTCCTACAGCATCGATATTAACAATAGATATTAATATATTGTAGCAATAGCTCAAAAGCACTTTACACAAATTTTACAAGTTTATTTTTTTACTTTCCGACACTTAAAAACATACAAGACAATAAATTTATATTCAAGTAATGAAAACGTATCGTTTATTCCATTAAACAATCACACAGTATGTTCAGAAACATATCATTGTGAGAGTGAAAAAAAAACAGAAGAAAAGAAAAGAAAAGAAATACACAACATAGCAACTGAAGAAATAAGTCACTGCAAAAATCCAGAACGCTAGACCACAAAATGAACACCACCTAATTACATCGTATATTTTACATGAGTACGTTAAAAATATATCATGTGCTAGTGCAAATTGCAACACGGAAACGTTCTGTAATGGCTCGCCGTCGACCGCGCGCTCCGGGGGTGGCCTGGTGTTATTATTTTGCAATATTAGTGTGTCGCCTCGGTGGCTTCCCGCACGACCGAATCGAATAGTGATTTCTGCTTTATGCACTCTACCGATTGAGAAATTATTATTATTTTTAACATCTTACACCTTTAAACGAGCAATTCTTGTATATTAATATTATTATATACTTATATAATCTGAATCTAGGAAACGGCTCCAACGATTTTCATAAAATTTAGTATACAGGGGATTTGGGGGGCGATAAATCGATCTAGCTACGATTTATTTTCAGAAAATGTTGTTTTATTCGTGTTTTAAATAATCAACTCTTCCCGACATCTATTGGCGAATAATAATACTATTTTTCTTAATTGAGGGCAACTAACCGCTTTAAAGACACAACAAGATGGCGCTATCAAAAAAAAAACCGAGCAAAGCTCGGTCGTCATCTAGTTACTTATTACGTGGGAATTTTTTTTCCAGTACTGATTTAAATGTTTTATAATTATTTACAATATCTTCTTTCTCTGTGTCGTCAGTGTAGTCTGATTGGTTTTTTCCATCATTAAGAGGTTCTGGTGGGGGTTTTTCAACAGCTACTGATGATATAATAATATGCCTAACGCTATAATAGATAATATCAGTCAGATAATGAATCTTAATCAATTAGTCAATTAGAATCTTAATCAACTAGCAAGATTAAGTAATTAAAAAGAAATATCTGTAACAGATTCATCTAAAGAATAAGCCAAAAATTCAAATGGTGAACCAAATCGAAAACTTCAATTATAAACAAAAATATAAATTGAAAATCTAGGAACTATAAAGTATTATTGTTGTTGACTTATATGATAGATAAATGAGCACATGTTCGATCTGTTAGTGAGTAATCACCGATGCTTATGTACGTTAGTATTGATACAGATATGGCTGTGCTATGGTATGCCGAATACTATTTGATTCTGACAGAGGGATTCAATATCAGATAGAATTTACACGATATTCCACCTACTTGTATTTACTGGCGTTCTAAAGCTTAACGAAAGTCTAACAGCAACATAAAAAAACAAATATTTGGAAGCCGATCATAACGAATGTGGCTCCCAGAAAACTATAACACGGTAATTATGGGATATGAAGTCGTCGTGGCCTAAAGAATAAGACGTCCGGTGCATTCGTATGTAGCGATGCACCGGTGTTCGAATCCCACAGGCGGGTACATATTTTTCTAATGAAATACGTACTCAACAAATTGTTCACGTTTGGCTTCCACGGCGAAGGAATAACATCGTGTAATAAAAATCAAACCCGCAAAATTATAATTTGCGTAATCACTGGTGGTAGGACCTCTTGGCAGTCCGCACGGGTAGGTATCACCACCTCGCCTATTTCCGCCGTGAAGCCGCAATGCGTTTCGGTTCGAAGGGTGGGGTAGCCGTTGTAACTATACTTGAGACCTTAGAACTTGTATCTCGAGGTGGGTGGCGCATTTACGTTGTAGATGTCTATGGGCTCCCGTAACCACTTAACACCAGGTGGGCTGTGAGCTCGTCCATCCATCTAAGCAAAAATTGGTACCCGCCCGCGGGATTCGAACACCGGTGCATCGCTATATACGAATGCACCGGACGTCTTATCCTTTAGGCCACAACGACTTCTATCCTCTAGCATTCTTCACAATACTAGCAACATTGTGTAAAAAAAGTTATATTTCGTTTTCGTTACCACGTCTGTATCAAACATTTCCGTACGAAATAGTAGTAGATAGTAAATAAACAATTGTTAATAAAAAAAAATTATGTTCATAAACAAAGTTTTCATTTAACAAATAATTCATAGTATTTCCACACTGACGACAAATATGTAAGTTCATGAAAATTATTGGCTACGTGTCGAGAAATTACGGTGTATTGAAAACAAATAACAGTATTATGCCTCGAAAATAGACAGTTGTATTCAGTAAGTTGAAATAATTCATTTCGTGTTACGTAATGTTATGATTTCATACTTTCGATGGAACTTAGTCGGCGTAATAATTTTGTAAAAAATATTCCAAATATTACGAATAATAAAAAAGAGATCACAAAATCGTTATAGATGTTCTCAAGTTATTTGCTGGAGTCATGGTCCAGACGGCTGGTTGATCCTTCGGCTGGTCGTAGGACCGTCGAGGCGATTCGCCCGGTCCTTGTGGATTGGGTGAATCGTGACAGAGGACGCCTCACTTTCCGGCTCACGCAGGTGCTCACTGGGCATGGTTGTTTCGGTGAGTTCCTGCACCGGATCACAGCCGAGCCGACAGAAGAGTGCCTCCATTGTGGTTGTAACTTGGACACGGCAGACCAAACGCTCGTCGCCTGCCCCGCATGGGAGGGGTGGTGCCATGTCCTCGTCGCAAAAATAGGAACCGACTTGTCGTTGCCGAGTGTTGTGGAATCGATGCTCGGCGACGACGAGTCGTGGAAGGCGATGCTCGACTTGGCTCAAGGAGGCGGCGGGGCGCGTGAGAGACGCACAATCCCGCCGCCGTCGAGCGGGGGCCAGGGAGGCGGATCTCGCCCAAGCCCTGGCCCTCTAAGTGTTTCGGGTCCCCCTCACATGTCGATCTGGGGACCGGCGAGGGGGGCCTAAGAGGACGACGTGCAAGCTGCTCTACACGCGTTTTACGCAAGAGCAACCGGGTGATGGAAGGCCGGCTATCCTCGACCCACGCTGGTTCTGGCCCAGCGGGGTATTCCGTAGGGTAACCCACTCTAACCGGCGCCATCTAGGCGGGCTTCGGACAGTCTGCCGACCGAGAGGGCTGATGGTCGTGGCGCCGACGACCGCCAGTCCGGCGTCCCGAGGGGGAGGGTGATGGAAGAGATGTGCTCCGCACTAAACGCTTCACTTTCCCCCCTTTGCCTTGTCATGAGTTCTGTCTCATGCGAGGTTTGGACGTTGGTTGTTGAGCGACAGGAGGTTTTAGTCAGTTTGACTCTGACATACCCCGCCCAGTATCCCCAGAAAAGGGCAGAAGTCCGGCGATTTCCTCCTGACCAAAAAAAAAAAAGTTATTTCTCCAATAATTTGCAGCATTTAGTTTCACCTGTAAAGATCGGTTGAAATATTAATATTGTTGATTTTTTTAACTAGTGTCGAACATCAAAAAAATTTTCTATTTAAGACATCTAATCATACAATTATAACAAAAGAAATCGCTATTTCGCCACCTTAATGTTATTTGTACACTCATTGTGACGTAAAAATACGCAATCAACTTTCAAACAATCGTGAGGTAATTAAATTCCGAGAACCGAATTCCCACTGACACAAATTGAGGCGTTCGATTTCAAACTAAGAGGAGACTTCTTTGAGTAAGCTTCTACAATTATAGATAGGCCCCTTTGATGTACAGAAATTACTGAGATCGGAATCCATACAGTATTGGAATTACTCGTTTTCTATTATTAGACGTATAAAATTGAAAACTAAGCACGTTTCAAATTAAAATTAATTTGAAATAAAAAGAACACCCATAACTATTTGATTCAATGAAGACCTCGAAACGGCAGTATTTTATGTTGCTTAAAGCGCCTGCAAAATTATGTTATTAGAGAGGTCTTCATTGAAGTTTCTTTATTCAACTGTTTCATTATTAATCAAAACTGCCGTTGTAACTATACTGATACCTTTTAGAGCTTATATCTCAAGGTAGGTGGCGGTAATTACGTTGAAGATGTCTATGGGCTTCGGTAACCACTTAACACCAGGTGGGCCGTGAGCTTGTCTACCTAACTAAGCAATAAAAAATATATAATGTAATATAATTGTAATTGACAAATCATCTTCTTGTCCTCATTTTAAATGTCTTGAAATCCCTGCAGCACATTCAAAAAAACGATTTCTCTAATAAAGTTCTTCATTGTAAATCATTTAAATGCGAACAAATCATTATTTATTACGTAGTTTGCTCCGCGTAAATCAATTAGTTAAATTCCCCATTAGCTCCGCAGATAAGTGCGTGCAGTCAATCTGTCCCTAGACTCCATTAAATGCGAATTATATCGTGATATTACGAAGTGTGCCGTGCAACCACATGCCCCCCGGGACCGGTCTGTCATTAAAGAACAATTAATGAGGGTAGAACAAAAAACCACAGCAGTCGCCCTCCGTAATGAATGTTGTCACGGGTTTTGCGAGAGGCACGCCGCTTGTAAAGCTTGTTTACAATTATAATAATGACAATCGCCCTAGATCAACAAATCGGTGCAAAACTTTCAAGATTTCAACATCTCAATACCCTTTCATCTACTGATGGTAGGACTTCTTGTGAGTCCGCACGGGTAGGTACCACCACCCTGCCTATTTCAGCCGTGAAGCAGGAATGCGTTTCGGTTTGAAGGGTGGAGCAGCCGTTGTAGCTATACTGAGACCTTAGAATTCATATCTCAAGGTGGGTGGCGGCATTTACCTTGTAGACGTTTATGGGCTCCGGTAACCACCTAACACCAGGTGGGCCGTGAGCACGTCCACCCATCTAGATAATAAGTAAATAAAAACTATTCGTCCTACGAGTAATCTAGGAAATAATTCCACAAGATTTGATTCAAAATAACAAATGACTTAGTAAAGATATTTCTATATATGTACAAAATACACCGAAACACTATGTGATTTTTTTATTAAACTTCTAGACCAATCCTCTAGATAGCTAAATAATTTCACATGACCGAACGAGACGTGCCCAAGAGAAACAACTCAGAAGATAAAAATAAAGATTGATACACAAATCCCAAAAGGTCGGGCCTTGTTAAGGCTTTGTTGCAGTCTGTTTTTGCCTTCGCATACTAAAGATAAGTTACGATCAGAGGCGATCTCTGCGTAATCCAATATAAAAACATAAAACTAAACATTTTGCTTACAGTGTTTATAGTAATTCAGTCAACAGTAAATTATGTGAAAAAAAATTTAGTTTTATTTCAAAGTGGGTTAAAAATTATATTCATTTAATGATTGGATCAAAAGCGTCCCTGGTCTAACAGGTGAGAGACTCGGCTCTTCGTATCGAGTCATTTAATTATACCGCAATTCTAATTCCGGAAATATTATACTTTATACAATATACTTTTAGCCGACTTCAAATGAGAAAGAAGGAAGTTCTCAATTTGTCTACGTGGAATTGTCAGCCTAGAGGGTGGGGAAGTGAGAGGAGTGCCATCACCGCTTCTTCTTTTCCCGTGGGTTTCATAAAAAGCAAACTAAGGGATTCATTGGAGAATAGACAAATATAATATTCCGAGTAAGCTGCTTCTCTGAATGTTATAATTTAACGACAGCTATCGCCTTCTGGAAGAAATCTGACAAAAATCTAAATAGCGCATTTTCATTATGACCTTACGTAATCATTTTGTAGGAGTGAAGGAAAATAAAAAACTACATCCTGACCCTCCGGTTTCACAGAAATATCACTAGCTCGGAGTGAGGATCTGTGTGTTAAATCAAACCACCCGCACAATTCCAAACACTTTCAATTTATTTATGGCATATTCGAAGAACAAAAACGAAGCAAAAGAAGAGTGTGAAGATTAAAGATGATGTTACAAAACAACAGAAAATACGAAAAAGAGATAATTTATAAAATTATTATTGTAAGCAAATAATATGACTAAAGCACAAGCGTTTTGTATCAAGCCGTCCAGTTGACTGATCATATAGTGTGAAGACTGCAGTTGTTCTGTTGTAGGTTACCAGTTTAGAAGGTTAGGACAAAGCGAAAATCTTCCACCGAGCTGGTGAAATTGCTAGGTTTTTTAATTTTATTACTTTGTTGGGTCGACGAACTCGCGGCTCACCTGGTTATTGGAGTCCATAGACACCTAAAACGTAAATGCCGCCACCCACCTTGAGATATAAGTTCTAAGGTCTCCGTTTTTATAGTACAGCGGCTGCCCCACCCTTCAAACCGAAACGCAATAGTGCTTCACGGCAGAAATAGGCAGAGCGGTGGTACCTACCCGTGCGGCCTCACAAGACGTCTTACCACTAGTAATGACGCAAATTATAATTTTGCAAGTTTGATTTTTTATTACACGATGTTTTATTCCTTCACCGTGAAAGTCAGTCGTGAACAGTTATTAAGTAAGTATTACCGCCGGCAAGTACCAATTTTTACTTGCCGGCGGGATTCGAACACCGGTGTATCGCTAGGTACGAATGCACCGGACGCCTTATCCTTTAGGCCACGACAACTTTAAGATAGAACCGACTGTACCAATGTTATAGTTCGGAACTTGTATATACGCAAGCTTATCTCCAAAATGTTGTAGGCGAGATTCCGGCATTTATAAAATATCTTGTGTTTTATGATAGCTGTTATCACAGATCTTCCTTTTTTCATTTCCATATAATAGCAGCGTACTTCGCACTCCAACCAGCATTTACTGATGGTAGGACGTATTATTAAGCCCGGTTGGATACCGTTGCCATGCCCGTTTCTGACATGACGCAGCCATGCGTTTGAAGGGTGATACTATCGTTAATCTATACAATTGACACTACATCTTCGTGTTTCAGTGTGGGCAATGTCATTTTTGTCACGACCTCAATGGATATCCAGCTACAGAAGAAAGAAAATGACTTACCATTTCATTTCACACGTCATCAAAAACTATTCTAGATCAGTAAATAGTCGTCTAATAGCCTATAGTCTTAAAATTTTGTTTATATCGTCATCACGATAAAAGCTGTGAATTTTATCACGATAACGTCTAACTGTTATTTGTACTTCGTGTATAAAACACTAAAGTCTTATAGAAAGCATTTGACATCGTTTATTTAAGTTGTCGCTCGTGAATATCCATAAAGGCAATATTATCCTGTAAACGTGCAGATATTGTAGGACCTCACTCACAGCCGCATCTTGATGTTACTGAAATCCATATCGCATCTTGACCAAAACTTACTGTTTACACCAGAAAATATGCTCATTTTACGACAGATATATCTATGTATGTACACATGCAAGATTGCGATATCTACGCGCAATATTCCACACAATAACAAAAATATGAAAAACCTAATATCTCGTATACAGATTATTACCACTGAGACTTGAGGAAAATTCCTTACATTGGAGTAACAGCTAGCAAACTACGTCAGCTGTCATAGCATAGAATAAATCTAGCAATGACCAGACTCATTAACAATATTTACATGCGACATTTGGTATTAGGATTGTTGAGCGAAAAAAACCGGCTCGGTGGAAGATCGAGCCTTTTTATCGGTTTCCCCAAAACCAGTCCGTCGGTTGTAGTGTTAGTCAAAACTACCCATATACCATGACTACTGGTAAGAAGTTATTAGGAGCTGAGAAAAAGTGTGAAGGTTCGAATATTGGACGTTTTTTTTGTTGTAAGTCCCGCAGATTCTGTTCAAGTAAGACCCTCTGCCCGCATGAACCTTGCAATAGCGTTTTTAGATAAAAATATATAGACACCTTAATCCGGGTAACCAAGATGGTCAGTTTTGTCTTTACTAGGCCGTCACGATAATTGAATATGAGGACGTCAGAGCACAAAAGATAGAGTCGAAGTGCCTTTAAGACGATATGAGTGCAACTAGGCGATCTAACGACCATGCAATTTAATTTATTTTCTTTTTTTGTAAATAGAAAAAGCTGAGATACTAACAACCGGTTAACGACCTCAAACATTTAAATAGTATGTATCTGTTAATTTTACGAGTATGATAATGTACTATAATACTACTGTAAACTAGTTTTTTATGAATCACAGCTTTAAATTTCTATTGGGCTGCCGACACAACCTTGAAAAGCTGTCTTGAATGGACAGTTAAATATTATATAAAACGAGATAAAATGTAAATTTAGTTTGAGAAGCAGTGGATTTTTCTCTCACACGCTGTGAGCCTGTCGGGCAACTTAAATTACAAGTAATTATCTACTTTCCTCTATTGATAAAGATTCGTTTGAAAACTGCTAATTGCTCCAATTAAACTATCAAAATATTTAGCAACCTAAAACTGTATTAAATTGGTTCGTGCCTTTATTTGGTTTAAAATTTCTGAAGAATATCCACGGTAAATTTTTCATGACACATTTTTCATTTATTTAAAACACAAGGACTTATTTAAAAAAAAAAAAAAAATGATTTGTGTATCGATTAATCAATATGTAATCATTAATAATGATCTTAGGCAGTCTTTATTATTATGAAATAAAATAAAAATACGAAACAACAACAAATTTCTAACAATTTTTTTTTAGAATAAGATTTGGACAAATTGACTTAAAAAATGCTTTGGCTAGCGGTATACTTTATACTCAAAAAAACTATATGAGGAACTTTAAGAATAATTTCCAACAAATTTTTGACTAGCTCGAATGCAACAGACAGATCGTATGACTTCAACCACATACCACAGGCCACCATAATAAACTTTTATTACTTTACTGCGGTGATAAAAACCCAATTGACTTTATGTGCAAATAATTTTGTGTTCTTTTTGTGTATCGAATATATAATATAAATAAAATTGTATGTTTATAAATGATATGTATTCGATTATCAATCAAATAAAATTGTCAACAAAAAAAAAAGTCAGTTTATTTATTTATAATTAGTTTTTGGATGTTATTCAAAAATTAATTTGATTCTCAAATTTAGTGAGTCACGAACTTCACAAGTTTGTAAAGTAAACATGCAATAAATGATAAGCAATTTAGCTCAGCTTTTATATTTTAATTGATTTTAAACGAAATTGTTATAAGCTTTACCTTTAAAATTATTATAGTATCTGCAAAGTTCGTTTTTGCTTGTTTTTTTTTAAAATACCAGTACTATTAGTTTGGTTTCTTGGTAAATTCAAATAACAGATCCTAAATGGAAAATTCAATCTAGCAAATAAAAAATGACAATGGAAAAAATCATCATACTTAACTTTTACAATTAAAACTGAAAATTTAATTTCGGCTTCGAAAATTCAAACTAAAACCGCCATAATTATCGAAAAACCATTAACAATCACAATAAATGACCAAAGCGTAACGGCTCTTAATCGAGCATCGAACACCAAAATTCTCAAACAAAATAAACAGAGTTAGAGTTACGTACCGTTCGTAAGCATTTCAACGTTCGTACGTAGCGCACACATCACGTTTTCCAACTAAACAAATTATTTCTCGAGACGCTGAACATCGTTTTATATTGCCCACTGATTGATTACTTACAAAACGACCGTGTCAAAACACTGTGATAACACGCGCGCGCTCGTCTAGTTCGATGGCTGTGTGTTATCGGCGAGAGTTCGGCCGGCACTGTCTGTTAGCTCGTAGAGCGCTAGCCCCCGCCCGCCCTAACACGGCCCTTTCTTTGTTTCCTTCATGCGGGGTTGCTGGTGTGCTACGGCTCGCGTTACATTGTGGGATTTCGTAAAATTTAGTTTATATCATTACCTACCGGAACGAAGTAGAATAGGTTAACGGTAACACAAAAAGGAGCGGGTAGGCTCAAGCTAATATCATGTTTGAATTGTTACCGGTATCCGCTTACAACGGAAAAGCTGTTGGGATTTTCTGTCGGTAAGGGTCAACCCCACTTAATCGGTAATCTAAAGCATCGTCAAAAGTCCAGGCACGTCGACTGCCTCTCGTATTACGCGCCACACAATTTGGTTTGGATTCGCTCTATTTAAAATATAGATATACGTATAGATTCAACTTCATATGTATATTCAACATTTATTGATATACGCGTAAGAAATTTCAAAACACAAAAAAGCGTGTGTAGGTATTATGAATTTTAAAAGACATCACTCTGGCAACACAGTGACGCGTCCCCTCTGAGCTTTATGTTAAGCAAATCTCGCGTGTTGCAATCTCCGGGTTTTATCAATTGATTCGATTCTAAAGAACTCGATAATACTCTGTGGCTTCACGAAATTCGCAATGATATAAACAGAGCGATTACAGTGTCTTTATTTTGTCAAAACAAAATGGTACATGAAATGATAGGGATAAAATGTTTTTAAACGAATCTTAAGATTCTGTGTACCTACGTCTATTTATTGGGGCGGGGTGTATTGTGGGTAGGTACGAGTATAACTTCTATTCTTCTTCTTTGTCGCTTCCTCATTACTGAGGGTCGTGACCACCTTGGTCCAGTTTTTGCACTAGCTTCCTCCAATGTTGCCGGCTTTCGGCCTGCTTAATGGCGCCCGGGACGCTGATGTTTGTGGCCTCCTTGACTATGTCTGTCCACCTGGTTGGCAATCTTCCTCGACTTCTCTTTCCTTCCACGTGACTTTCTATTAAAAAGCCGTAATACCAGTTTATTTTTGGCCAACCTAACTACCACTATCCTCGATCAGCGATTCGGGATTCGCTTTGCTTGATAAACGAGTGAAGTCGCGGGGCTCAGCCTAAGAGAAATTTCCTAACAATTGTTCTAGCCAGAGAAGTGCTTCATTGAATTCATCATTGAATCAGAATCGCGTCCCATTGAGAAGATTCGGTGAGAAACTCAATGGGTTGAGTTTGCTTTAAGGGCCGAAAATCTTCTATAGAAATCATCCCAATCGAGCCAGTTTTTAAAAAACCTAATAAACAAATCTGGCACAATTTAATTGCAGGTAATTTATAAAAAAGAGAACATAACGAGCTAATACAACAATGCTTATACAACGAGCTATCGAATTTATTGTCTCTTGATTGGCGTACAAGCGACCGCGTAGCAAACAGTTTGAATAACGTAGCAGCAACAACGTAGCAGACGTCTTGACGACCGTAGCAACGCCGCTATATGCCGCAACTTACCTTTGTCCATGGCATTGCTGACGACCATAAGCAAAAATGACCAGTTATCTGAATCAGGTGGAGCATATTCCCGTGTGCCTAGGAATTTATTAAAAAAATCGCAAAAGTGATCATAATCATTTTGTCCGATTCGTGAAAATTTAAGAAAATACATGATTTTGTGTACTGATTTGAAGCCTTGCACTTTATAATATTATTATGTACAAATAAGGTACCAAAGGTTGCCTCACATAGGATTCTACCGGCCACCTGGGCTCAGCAACTATCGGCTAAACGGTGTAATGTTTGATGTACATTCGTATCGGTAACGGTTGTATTCAAGCACTTCATAAAACGCCGACGTCAAAGGATAATTAAAAAAAAAGTATTTAAACACGTTCAAGCTAGGCGGTTAAGCCCATGTACTGATGTCAAAATACGACATAATTTCTAGAAAACAAATTTGGAGTAGCTAGAAGCTCTTAGCGAGTTCACTTTACGACCTCATTGGAGATCAAAAAAGCTTAACATTATGAGTGAACATTTAAGAGTTTCTCTCTGTCTAGCTTATTACAATATTCCACGTTCTTCTATCAAAGTATTTCATACTTGAAGATGGTTTAAAATGCTCTTAAATGTACCGTTATTCAATTTCCTTTGCGTTTCTTATTCGTTCAGTAACTTAATTTATTATGTCGTCATTGTCAAAAGAAGAAAAAAAAAACAAAATTTTCGTGCTTCAATTTAGAGAATACTTACATTGGAACTGAAACAATTACAGCAGAAAGTATCTGGCCATTATATTAGGACCTATCATAGACGTGACATTATGTATGTGTTCTACCCTCTTACGGCTGACATTATATCCGCCGCAGTGCAGTAGAATGTTTTTGCTTCGGCCGCATCTACAACTTGTAATTGTACTAAGTGATACACGTCACCTTTAATACTGAAAGCGATATTACCATAGTCAGTCTGGTATGAAGACAAGAATTTGATGAATCCTATTAATACTGATGTTAGGGCACATTGCAAGCTCACACAACTAGTTGCTACCGGTTTTGGAGAGTGCGAGAGCCATAAAGAAAATGAAAATAGAAAAAATACTTGGGTTCTGGAAGCTACTCGTAATCAAGTGGGCCATGAGCTAATCTGGTAATTTAAATAATAAAATACCAAGTTTAAACCGTAAAATACAAATACTTGACCCACAAGATCTTCTAAAGAGATTATTTTCGTCCAGCTAAAATCTATCGCTTCTTAAGTTAAACATCGTTAAAACTTTTCTAAATTTTATATCGAAAAATATAATTAACGCAAAGTCTTATCAAATTTATTATATTATTCTGATTATTCTTGGTATTTTCAGACTGGCAGTTGTTACATAGTACGTTATTATTTGTAGCAAAAATCGTAATTAATATCGCCGCATCGTCAATCAATTAGGCAGCCTAAATTTGATAATAAATACGAAATTATGTTAATAATATATCCCCGCTAACGAAATTAGGCAATCATTATGACAGGTTCAGCGCACACGATATACTTTTTGGGGCGAAATTAGCGTACCTCGTACAGTTTTACTGAAATATTTAAAATTGAAAATTAATGCTATGTAATGTGTAAGTAAAATGTGTAATGTAAAAGTAAAAAAAAAAAAATGTGTATTTTATTCTTAATTCTAATGAACTGAAATTTGACCTTACATACATTGTGATTAATGAAAATAATTGGCTTCGTTGACGGTTCAGGAGCATACGTAATTAATTTATCTTCAAATTTTAATATGGGACCAGATTTAAAAAAAAAAACACAAGATCTATCCGAGAAATTCATTATTTAGTAGATGGTAGGTCATAGTAGGTGGTGGGACCTCTTGTGAGTCCGCACGGGTAGGTACCAACGCCCTGCCTATTTCTGCCGTGAAGCATGCGTTTCGGCTTGAAGGGTGCGGCAGCCGTTGTAACTATACTTGAGCCCTATTTTTTTTTTTTTTTTTTTTTTATTGCTAGATGGGTGGACGAGCTCACAGCCCACCTGGTATTAAGTGGTTACTGGAGCCCATAGACATTTACGACGTAAATGCGCCACCCACCTTGAGATATAAGTTCTAAGGTCTCAGTATAGGTACAACGGCTGCCCCACCCTTCAAACCGAAACGCATTACTGCTTCACGGCAGAAATAGGCGGGATGGCGGTACCCACCCGCGCGGACTCACAAGAGGTCCTACCACCGGTAATTACGCAAATTATAATTTTGCGGATTTTATTTTTATTACACGATGTTATTCCTTCACCGTGGAAAGCAATCGTGAACATTTGTTGAGTACGTAATTCATTAGAAAAATTGGTACCCGCCTGAGATTCGAACACCGGTGCATCGCTCAACACGAATGCATCGGACGTCTTATCTGTTAGGCCACGACGACTTCAAATCAAGGTGGGTGGCGTATTTACGTTGTAGGTGTTTATGGACTCCAGTAACCACTTAACACCAAGTGGGCTGTGAGCTCTTCCACTCAACTAAGCAATAAAAAAAAAAAAAAAAATTATATATATATATAATCCAGGATCTGATCTATCGAATTACATCACTACGTCATACGCCGAACAGAACTGATCCAGATTGTATCAAGTCACTATTCCAGGGCTGCGTATAAAACGAAAGGATAAAACTTCAACAATTTTTTTATACGTTCTTGGGCATTTTAAATTGTTACGCAATATTTTAGTAATGCAGTTCGAGAGCTCATGACTATTTTTTTTGGAACGAAGTTCTTTATGGGACGATGCGGAGGGTTACCCTAACCGGGCAAAAACGTCCGTAACGTTAGATTTTATTAGTAATGCACAGTGTACGACTTAACTTTGTAATAACGTACAAAAAATAACATTTTTATTGTATATTTTTTATAAATCATCTATATAAAATATACTAGCGACCCGCCCTCGCTTCGCTTCGGAAACATTAAAACACACAAGAAACCAAAAAAAAAAAAATAAAAAAAAAAAATATAAAAAAAGTCGCCTATGTTCATCAGGGACAATGTCGGCTTCTAATGGAAAAAGAATTTTTCAAATCGGTCCAGTAGTTTCGGAGCCTATTCGAAACAAACAAACAAACAAATCTTTCCTGTTTATAATATTAGTATAGATAAAAATGAATTGCTGTTCGTTAGTCTCGCTAAAACTTGACAACGGCTGGACCGATTTGGCTAATTTTGGTCTTGAACTATTTGTGGCGGCCCAGAGAAGGTTTAAAAAGTTAGATAAATATGAAAATGTTCGAAATTAAATAAAAATTACAATTTTGATGTGTCCCACGTCGGACGGATTCCTTTTGTTTGTTTTAAGTTTATTTTATACATTATCGATTGAGGCACTACGAAGTCTGCCGGGTCAGCTAGTTGTGAATAAAATAAAGCCGATAACTTTGTAAAGTAGTTTTTATTTTATTTTTATCAATAAAAAAATCATAATAAAAATGTATACCCGAATAATTATTTTCTTTATACCTCGAATAGAACTTAAAATTAATATTTTTAAAATAAGGAACGTCGTTCTTATCCGGTGTCCCGCGACACCACACATCTTTTTTATTTTTTTTATTCTATTTTTATTATTTTTTTATTTTTATTGCTTAGATAGGTGGACGAGCTCACAGCCCACCTGGTGTTAAGTGTTTACTGGAGCCCATAGACATCTACAACGCAAATGTGCCACCCACCTTGAGATATAAATTATAAGGTCTCAGTATAGTTACAACGGCTGCCCCACCCTTCAAACCGAAACGCATTACTACTTCACGACAGAAATAGTCGGGGTGGTGGTACCTACCTGTGCGGACTCAGAAGAGGTTCTACCCCCAGTAATTACGCAAATTTTTGCAACGCAAAAAACTTTATTAAAAATTAATTGAACTTAAGCATCAAACATTTTATTTCGCGGCTCAGTATTTTTTCATTTTTGTTATTGAACTTGTAGGTAGACGAACATACAGCCCACCCGATAATGAGTGGGTATCGTTGCCCATGGACTTCAGTAATACCAAGGACAGAGCCAAGCTGTTGTCTATCGTTGAGTATAATTTTAGTATATCTCATAATATAATCTTAGCGCAATTATCTTATCAAACACACATCACCTATGGTAACAAAATATTTGGTTTTGGTATCAATACCAGATTGATACCAAAACACAACTACCTCAAACTCTAGATGAACATGCGACTCAAAATTACTAGGCTAGTACATTCTCGACTCTACACAAATCCGTTCTACGTTGTAGCAATACGGTACTACACGCATTCCGACGTCCCGATTCTCGACGCAAACGACAATTTCCCCGATTTCACAATACATTGCTCGCCGACTGCAACAACGGCAGGTGCCCTCGATCCCAGTCGTCGTGGATACGCTAGCGACTCCGTCAATGAATAATGTAACACTCGTGAGAACTTGTACGGTCGATTGCAACCAGTCGCTTATTATAGTGGCAGGGTTGTTTGTACGATGCACGATGACGTTTATTGAAAATTATTGTTCCTCCAGCACATAATATCACATTTAATTATTATTTTAACGTATGTACTCGCTGTACTTTAACGATATCACAGTAAATAATATTTATCCGTGATCTTTGAAGCATTCATAACATTCATAGACTTTGTAATAACAATAATAATAATTAAATAAGACCCTTTAGTCAGTCCTCATGCTCTATGGAGTAGCATCTATGCAGGGTAGCTGTGAAATGCTGGACGAGAGAAGCCCAATATCATGCTCAGTGGCATGTAATTGAAGAGGCCTGTGTCCAACTGTGGATTGCTATAGGCAAATGATTGCTAATTAGGTTGGAAGGGCTCTTGACCTATCTGGTATTAAGTAATTGCCAGAGCTCATAAACATTAACAAAGTAAATTCACTCTTCAAACCGAAACACATTACAGCTTCACGGCAGAAATAGGCAGGGTCGTGGAACCTACACATGCGGGCTCACAAGTACCTACCTATCACCAGTAACTACGCAAATTATAATTTTTGCGAGTTGTATTTTTACTAAACGATGTCATTGCTTCATCGTAGAGGTCATTTGCGGACATGTGATAAGTACCTATTTAATTAAAAAAAAATGATATCTGCTTCCGGGATTCGAACACCGGCACAGTTGCATCGCTTGCTACGATTGCACCGGGCGTCTTATCCTTTAGGCCATGACGACTTAAAGAATGAAACAGACTTATTTTAGCATATTATGTAGGTCAATTAAGGGTGAGTGGCGGCATAATCCATCAATTCAAGAAAAAAACATTTTATAAAATTACTTTAAAGGAATATATACCAATAAATAAAATTGGAATGTCTCTTTTTGTCATAATAAAATAACCACTTTTTACTTAATGCATAAGTATGTATACCACAGTACATAATATATAATATATATATTTTTTTTAAATTGTGTCTTTCTGTCTGTTTGTCTGCGTCTGTTTGTTCCGGCTAATCTCTGGAACGGCCAGACCGATTTTGACGAGTCTTTCACTGATAGGTAGCTGATGATGATATAAGGAGTAACTTAGGCTACTTTTTTAGACTAGTTACGCCCCACGGCGTCACCCGCGGTACACCAATGACCGCGGGTAGCATCGCGAGACTCAGCTGTCAATAATAAAAAAATTGTGTTTCCGAAGCGAAGCAAGGGCGGAGTTTACTATAATTTATTAATATTAGTAAAATTACTATAAAGTAATTTTATACTATAAAGTAATGTTATGAAGAAAAAAAAAAGTATACTTCACTAGGGCCAGCCCTAAGTTAGTAGTCCAAAGTTTTTAATGACAGTAAGTGAGAAGGACATTCATTCTTTGTCATTACTCGATCGTATTAATTATACTTTGTATACATACAAGGTGTTTTCATTTTAAAGTCGCCTTGCTGGTGTAGTGTTTAACCTTCCTACATCACAGGGCCAAGGTTTGAGTGGCACTTAAGATTTTTGTTTTCTTCTTCACTTCGCACATACATATATTTTATTATCGACAACTTTGATTTTATAGACATGAAAAGTCTAAGTTGGGATAAAATGTATACAAAAAAATAATTATATCCGCTTGAGGAAATTTTACTGGATCATTGAAATTATTGTAAAATTACTTGTAGGGCTGCGGGTACAGACTTTATTTATTATTATTTTTATTACTGAGGTGTGTGGACTAGCTCACGGCCCACCTGATGTTGAGTGGTTACCGGAGCCCATATACATCTATCTACAAAGTAAACACGATGTTATTCCTTCGCAGTGGAAGTCAATCGTGAACATTTGTTAAGTACGTATTGCATCAGAAAAATTGGTACTTGCCCGCGGGATTCGAACACCGTTGCATCGCTACATATAAATGGACTGGACGTCTTATCCTTTAGACCAAGATGACTTCAGACTGACATTTAATTTTTAATGAAAACTAAAAACACTCTTTTACGTAATATTGATGGTGAGGTGTATTGTCGATAACGCATCGGTAGATACTACCATCCTTCCTATTTCTTTTGTAAAGCTATTCGGTCTGAAGACTAAGTTAGTACAACACAGTTGAAACTTCAAGATTGGCACTCTCCAAATTGGCTACGATTACCATTTAACATCAAGCTCAACGAGACCATCTAAGTAGTGCATGAAAAAAAGCACCTTTTTATTTTTATTTGTTTAGCTTAAATGAGACGAGCTCACAGCCCACCTGGTGTTAAGTGGTTACTACCGTGAAGCAGTAATGCGTTTTGGTTTGAAGGGTGGGGCAGCCGTTGTAACTAAAGAGAGACCTCAGAACTTATATCTCAAGATGGATGGCGCATTTACGTTGTAAATGTCTATGGGCTCCAGTTACCACTTAACACCAGATGGGCTGTGAGCTCGTCCACCCGTCTAAGCAATAAAAAAAAAGTCTTATGCTTTAGGCCACGACGACTTGGGACTTACTTTCAATCAAGTCGAGTTACGTTGACGACAGCTTCGTCTTTGACCAAAATAGCAATATAAAATCATAACGTATAGTTGCAAGCTTTATACTGGCTCTATCCAGGTCAGATAGGCACCATAATATTTAATATTCGAGTATAAATCGATTAAGTTTGATACTATCGACACGGCCTAACGCTAGTGATGGGCACTCCATGCCGATGTACGGGCCACGTTTAATTAGATCTTTTAACTGACATCTTGCTTAGTTGAAATTTATTGATCGGTCGGACGTGAGCTAAATTGAGCGTCACGTCACTCCAAAGACCGTGTTCATTTAAGTTTCAAAAATTATACTTATTGGAAATCTGGTGGTAGGACCTCTTGTGAGTCCGCGCGGGTAGGTACCACCACCTTGCCTATTTCTGCCTTGAAGCAGTAATGCGTTTCGGTTTAAAGGGCGGGGCAGCCGTTGTAACTATACTTGAGACCTTAGAACTGATATATCAAGGTGGGTGGCGCATTTACGTCGTAGATGTCTATGGGATCCAGTATCCACTTAACACGAGGTGGGCTGTGAGCTAGTCCACCCATCAAAGCAAAAAAAAAATAAGAAAAAAAAATATAAAAAAAAGAAGTCCCCGTTCGCGCGTAGTTGGAATTGATCCCTTAGGCTACCAGCGAATTCGTAAAAAAAACAAAGGTCATAAATATTATGTATTTAATGTATCAGAAATAAATTATGTTAATTAAGCAGTTTTATCATCTTTTTGCGCGAGTCGTAGGCATAATTATCAAAAGACAATTACCAACTTAGTCTTTCGCGACCACGAAAACTGTAAAGTGTTCAAAACGTCGTAAATAGTATATATGTAATGAAATAATAAACATGTCAGTATATGTAGTAGTAGTAGTAGTAGTAGTAGTAGTAGTAGTAGTAGTGAGTAATTTGAAATGAAGTTTTATACTGACATGATCATAATATGGAGATAGGTATCAAATAACCTCTGTAGGCAGCGGCTTGGCTTTGCCCCTGGCACTGCTGAGGTTCATGGCCGACGGTAACCACTTACCACCAGTTGGGTCGTATGCTTGTCTGCCTACAAGGGCAATAAAAAAAACTTTCGAACTAATTACAGTTAATTTAACAAATCTTTAATTTAATGACAAAATACGCCTGAAAATGATACCCCTAAAGGTATACTGACATCTGAAGCTCCCTCATAAAATTACAGTTCATTTAATTACGTTCAGCTGACACGCCCACCATATTCCAACACAATCCAACATTTTACAACGTCACAACCGTATCAAAGAACCTTTCAACGCCCCAACATAATTGAAAGATAAATTTTAATAACGTCCACTCATCGAGCCCGATATATACGTATAAATATACGTATATAAAGGGTGTTACGCACTCGACGAGGACGCGTCGGACAGTCGGCAATAAAACGCACAAAAGAGTCGCCTCGTCGACGCTCGTCGGCAACAGTGCTCGGCGACAACGGGTGATTGATGAGCGACGATCGATTACTGGACCCGGGAAGCGGACATGTCGCCGTCAGGCTAACGCACCTTTGTGTGTACGCCTCTTTATAGAGTGCTTTGATAAATTAGAAAATAATAAAAAAAGAAGAAGAGGGAAACGGAATTCAACAATGAAAATTTGTATTTTCAAATAAATCGAATAAAGGTTTTAAGTTTTTTTTTTTTTTAATAAGAAGTACAGGCTTTGAAAATAGACAGCCAATAAGGATTTATTTAAGTCATTTTATAGAGACTTTGAAAATAGACAGCCAAAAAGGCTTTAATAGAAAGTCATTTTACCAATACACCGTGTCACCGATCGGCCCGCGTTGTGATTACAGTTATGAGTAGTAGCAATGCTCGTAGCACAACCGAGCCGAGAAGAACTTTTTTTAAGTCCCGTTTGAAGCATCATATTTTATAGAAACCAGAAATAAGGCAAATATAAAGAAACTAGCGACCCGCCCTCGCTTCGCTTCGGAAACATTAAAACACACATGAAAAAAAAAAAAAAAAAAAAAAGTAGCCTATGTTCATCAGGGACAATGTCGGCTTCTAATGGAAAAAGAATTTTTCAAATCGGTCCAGTAGTTTCGGAGCCTATTCGAAACAAACAAACAAACAAATCTTTCCTCTTTATAATATTAGTATAGAAAAAAACTAAAAGACAAGAACAGTATAATCTCGAAGCTTCTAGAACAAATTTAGAACACGAATTAACATACTTTTAGTACGACCTAAAAGATAGAATGATGTTCATGACAGTATCGTTGCCAGCAATATACGGTAATCAATTACTTGAAGGGCATGATTGATAAGGAATGATCGATTGCACAACCCAAACGTGTGCCGTGTCACCGCCAGACTGAGCATCTCCCTAAACGTGTGATCGTTCAAGGAGTTTCTGAATGGAAAAAAAAAAACATTTACAATAATTCTACGGAACACTAGAATTTTGAATTAAAAAAAAAACTAAACAACAACAACAAAATTGATTTTTATTTATTTATTGCTTACATGAGTGAACGAGCTCACGGCCCACCTGGTGTTAAGTGGTTATTGGAACCCATAGACATCTACAACGTAAATGTCACCACCCACGTTGAAATATGAGTTCTAAGGTCTCAGTATAGTTACAACGGCTACCTCACCCTTCAAACGGAAACGCATTGCTGCTTCACGGCAGAAATAGGTGGGGTGGTGGTACCTACCCGTGCGAACTCACAAGAGGTCCTACCACCAGGAAAAAGAACCTCCTTCGGCATATCAAGATTTGAATTTAGTTTATGCCGTTATAAGTTCGCCGAATTTTGTCATTGTCACTTCTAGGGATATTAGGCGAAGCAGGTTTTAGTTTCTACTAAAAGTTATATATAAGTTTAAAAAAAAAATCCGCCTACTACTGCTGCGAAGCACTCATGCGTTCAAGTTTTTTTATTTTTTTTATTTTTTTTTATTGCCTTGGTAGGCAGACGGGCATACGGCCCACCTGATGGTGAGTGGTTACCGTCGCCCATGGACTTCAACAATGCCAGGGGCAGAGCTAAGCCGCTGCCTACAAAGAATTGGACTGCTGTCATACAAGACAAACGACAATACGACCTCATGTCTTGACGTGAGTAACTCATTTACTATGACCCTATTTATTAATATAATATATATGAATTAAAACGTAACCGCTTAGATTTATATAACCTTGATATAAAAAACAAATATAACAGAAAAAAATTCCCTGCTCAAAATTAATTTCAGAAAAATATATGTTTACCCATAAACTGTGTTGAGGATTTTGGATTAAAATTCAAAATTTTTGTGTGTGTGTTCATTCAAAGCACACAAATTACTTTTACTGTTGATTTAATTCAAAATCTCATTTTGAACATAATACAGTAATTAAACCAATAAACCGGGGCACATTCACGTTTTGTATAATTATCGTCATAATTAATTTTCATTTCATGACTACATTAATACCTGGATTGGGGCTTCACTCATGTGCGGTTAGGTGTATAGCTTCATGAATAACTATATAACAGTTCTATAAGCCTTTAGACATTCCTAGCCCATAGATAAAACCCACTGAGTTGCTCGCCGGATCTTCTCAGTGAATTGCCGATCCGGTAGTAGATTCAGGGATGCACTGCTTTTGCTAGGACCACTGTTAGCCAATCCTCCCAAGTTGAGCCCCGTCAGCTCACCTACCAAACTGCTTATAGCTAGAATAGCCCCTTAGACTACTAAAAATTAGGTAAAAAATGTACACTTGTATCTTAGTTAACAGAAATAAACAAGAGCACATTGGTAATCCATTTAAATTTGGTAGGCAGTGACCCGGAATAAATCTAGTTGTGTTTTACATACATGCCGAATCCTTCTAAATAGGGGTTTTGTGTATCAGCCCTATATAATAAATAGTTTTTCATCTAAATAAATATAAATATCCTGTTAATGATAAATGGCGCTATTGTAATTATTATTTTCCATGAAGTTGTTCATTTATCGTCAAATGTTCCTTTTGATTCTGTTTTGATTCCAACTTACTTTACTATATATGATTTACAAAATACATACAAACCTACAAAATAATGACTTCATCACCGATTAAGAATACAGCTTACATTTTTGAGAACATCAGTACAGAATGTTGTGTTCTTTCAGTCGCACGTACACGTATTACGTACATATTTACGTAAAGATTCTAGAATTTTCCACCCACCCACGTCAGTTACACAACGCTGCACAGCTCAATTAAAATACTCGATTTAACGCACGCAAAATCACCGCAACAGAAAAATGCGATGGCTCGCCAAATACATTTTGAATCAAAACAAAAACATTACTCGAATCGAATCCTCGGCCCGCAACAATAACTTCAACGACAAAGGAAACGCTATCTCGCTAGACTGTTGAGCGCAAACGTAAATAATAGTCGATGACAGTCCGTACCGGTAACGTACGACCAGCTGTGCCCTCGATTTCTACGTTGGGAATACGTGCAACAACGACATTTAAATTGATCATAATCTGTTTTGAAATTATTGACATATGTATATGCAAGGATGGACATTGAAAGCATTGCTTACGCGAGGTGCATATTCATCATGATATGTTTTGGAACGAAGTTACTTATGGAACGATGCGGAGGGGTACCCTAACCGGGAAAAAACGTCCGTAACGTAAGATTTTTATTAATAATGCACACAGCGGACGACTTAACTTTGTAATAACGTACAAATTAGTAATGCACACAGTGTACGACTTAACTTTGTAATTTTTTTATTATTAATTGACCACGATCTCAGAGCGTTCGTTTGCGCAATACTAACTCTTATACAAACAATCGTGAACGAAATGTACCACAATAGGTTCGCACGTTACCGAAAGACCGTGGGTTGTTGCGAAACCTCCAGTTTTATTTCCTTTATACCTCGAATAGAACTTAAAATTAATATTTTTATAATAAGGAACTTCGTTCCTATCCGGTGTCCCACGACACCAGACATCTTTTTTAATGTATTATTGGTGCATTGCTGAGCTTTTGACTGACTAGTTCTGCAGTTTCTCATCGGACCTCTCAAGCGATTCTTGGGGTTTTTGGGCTTGGTGGACGAGCTCACAGCCCACTTGGTTGTTAAGTGGTTACTGGAGCCCATATACATGTACAAAGTAAATGCAAATGCGCCACCCACCTTGAGATATAAGTTCTAAGGTCAAACCGAACCTTCACAGCAGAAATAGGCAGGATGGTGGTACCCACCCGCGCGGACTCACATGAGGTCCTACCACCAGTAATTACGCAAATTATGCGGGTTTCGATTTTATTATACGATGTTATTCCTTCACCGTGAAAGTCAATCGTGAGCACTTGTTGAGTACATATTTCATTAGAAAAATTGGTACCCGCCTGAGATTCGAAAACCGGTGCATCGCTCAACACGAATGCACCGGGCGTCTTGTGCGTTAAGCCACGACGATTTCAAAGGTGATGTAGATGCTCTCTGAACAAGGATTCTAGGGAATTATCTTCTAGGGAATATTCACCACATAACACGCAGTTAGTCACGAACTTGTCAACTCATACGCTTTTTATAGCAGATTGGCAAACAATATGTATTTTCAAGTGGGTCAATCATTCTACAACACGAATAAGATTTCAATCTTTCTCAATGTAAGCCGTGAGCTCGTTACCAATTAAATAAAAATGGCTTGGCTCCAATATAATAATGGATGAGTATATGCTCAAAGCAACGTTCGCGTACTGGATGATATCAAAACAAACAAACAAACGTATAATCTGAAAGGTTTCATCGTATTATCTGTTTGCGCAGTGAAGTTTAATTGACTAAGGACCGATTGTTTCCTATTTATATCGGCCTGTACAAGACCAAAGGGCCACGTAATTTAGTCCACCCCTGAGGGGTGTATGAAGCATGCGGGATCCTAACGGAAATTTTACCTGAATACTTAGTACAGTTGCGTACAAAATTGTTATCTTCTAATTTTCTTCGTATTGTTTTTATTTTTATTGTCTAGATGTGTGGACGAGCTCACAGCCCACCTGGTGTTAAGTGGTTACTGGAACCCATAGACATCTACAACGTAAATGCGCCACACACCTTGAGATATAAGTTCTAAGGTCTCAGCATAGTTAAAACGGCTGCCCCACCCTTCAAACCGAAACGCATTACTGCTTCACGGCAGAAATAGGCGGGGCGGTGGTACCTACCCGTGCGGACTCACAAGAAGTCCTACCTCCGTTTTTTTCCAAATTAACGTAATGTTATACTGCGTACTTTCTAGCTAAAATAATGTCGGTATAATATAGTTTAATAATCCGGTATTTAAAATAAAAAAAATCAAAAGTCACAATGTACCTTTCATCAAAAGATTTACTGGTGGTAAGACATCTTGTGAGTATGCACAGGTAGGTACCACCATCCTGCCTATTTCTGCCGTGAAGCAGTAATGTGTTTCGGTTAGAAAGGCAGGGCAGTTGTTGTACTGTAAAAACTGAGAACTCATGTCTCAAGGTGAGTGGCAGCACTTACGTTGTAGATGTCCATGGGCTACGGTAACCACTTAGCACCAGATGGGCCGTGAGCTCGTATCTTATCGTTTAGACCGTGGAAGTCAATCGTGAACGTGAGTTAGACACAGCATTCATTGCAAAAACCCATAATAGCCTCCAAGAATTAAACACTGGCGTGGTCGCAACGCTTATCACCACCAGGTGCCTTATCGTTAAAGCTACCTTAAAGAAAACCTTAGACGTTTTATGAATGCAAACCTTACCTACTGTTCCTTTTTTTTATAGCTTTGATGGGTGGACGAGTTCACAGCCCACCTGGTGTTAAGTGGTTAATGGAGCCCATAGACATCTACAACGTAAATGCGCCACACACCTTGAGATATAAGTTCTAAGGTCTCAGTATAGTTACAACGGCTGCCTCACCCTTCAAACCGAAACGCATTACTGCTTCACGACACAAATAGGCAGGGTGGTGGTACCTACACGTGCGGACTCACAAGAGGTTCTACCACTAGTGACTATTACTATTACTACAGTCCTATTACTTTAATTCCGGTATTAACGGGTGTCAGTGAATGTACATGGAATCCGACAGGCCGCGGCGTTACGTATGTATGCGCGATTTACATACACACACACACACACACGTGTAGATTTCGAAACTCCATCGGGAAAGTTTTAGGACGTCCGGCGAGTAACACAAGTTACACGATGTTTGTTTGTTTTTTTTTTTTGTCAAAAAATATCGATCCAACTTCGTCAACTTTTGCAAATATGAGATCGGCGTAGCGTACAAATAAAGTTAATTTAAATTATTTTAATTAAAATCGAAGTCGCTGTGGCCTAAATGATAAGACGTCCGGTGCATACGTGTGTAGCGATGCACCGGTGTTCGAATCCCGCAGGCGGGTACCAATTTTTCTAATGAAATACGTACTCAACAAATGTTCACGATTGACTTCCACGGTGAAGGAATAACATCGTGTAATAAATATCAAATCCGCAAAATTATAACTTGAGTAATCACTGGTGGTAGGACCTCTTGGGAGTCCGCACGTGTAGGTACCACCACCCGCCTATTTCCGCCGTGAAGCAGTAATGCGTTTCGGTTCGAAGGGTGGGGTAGCCGTTGTAACTATACTGAGATCTTAGAACTTATATCTCGAGGTGGGTGGCGCATTTACGTTGTAGATGTCTATGGGGTCCAGTAACCACTTAACTCCAGGTGGGCTGTGAGCTCGTCCACCCATCTAAGCAATAAAAAAAAAAACAAAAAAAAACAAAATGTGTGCAATTCACACGTGGTAGAAGTGAAACCTTCCAAAATTAATTATAACAATACAATTATCCTAAACGTCTTAAGTATATGTAAAATTTTGTCATTAGTAAATAATTGTAAGGTAGCGCCCTCTGTGAATTGATATTTTAATTTTGAATTGATGTTTTAATTTCACGTATAATCCTAAATTAAAATTCACTACAAGAGCTTTCATACACACGTTAGTATTAAAAAATCTCACAGATGGCGCTGTATTAAATAGTATGTATATTTCTGTCTCATTCTTTGCTGGCTTCATCCTACACATTTTTGTATTTGTGTCTCTTACCTGTCGTTTTTTCCGTTGCATCCGGTTTGAAATCACGATTCTAAAGAAGTTTTCACTTCAAAAATTAAATTTAAGTTAATTGTTGTCATAAACTAAAGGATAAGATGCTCGGTGCAGTCGTATGAAGCCGTATGATGACTATTCATTTTTAAGGGATTTCAAAACATCATTAATACACGATGAAGTTATAGATATAGAGACGGGAACTCTATGGACAAGTTAAAATCGTATTTTTTTTCATAGAACAATAAAACAATTCAGCTTACTCTACATTCGATTGTACATTTATTTTCTTGATGGATTGGTATAAAAACCAAACATTCCATCCCCGGTGTATTAGTGCCAATATTTGTACGAAACGGAATAAAACGAAATTGATTGATGTAAACCAACAGGCCTCTGCTAATAAATAAAAGCACGTTTATTTTGTGTCTTTTTTTCATTAAATTTTATGTTATTGTTACATTTTTTTAAACTTTATTACTTTGATTAACTTTAACATTGTGACTATTTATTTAATCGATTATGATAGCCCTTGATATCAACTGCACATCACTAAAATATTTGCCAAAAGTAAGTCAACATTTCTTGTTACGTACTGTTTACATCATAATTTGGAGGTACGTGTGATGTTTCTAGAAATTACACTGTGTTATGTTTTATTTTTATTGTAGGGCTGACGATCTTACGGCCTACATTTGGTAATTCACTAGTCACATGAAGCCACAGGGATCGTGGCTCATTTTGAAACATTTTGAAGTCGTCGTGGCCTAAAGGATAAGACGTCCGGTGCATTCGTGTTGAGCGATGCACCGGTGTTCGAATCTCAGGCGAGTACCAATTTTTCTAATGAAATACGTACTCAACAAATGTTCACGATTGATTTCCACGGTGAAGGAATAACATCGTGTAATAAAAATGAAACCCGCAAAATTATAATTTGCATAATTACTGGTGGTAGGACCTCTTGTGAGTCCGCGCGGGTGGATACCACCACCCTGCCTATTTTTGCCGTGAAGCAGTAATGCGTTTCGGTTTGAAGGGTGGGGCAGCCGTTTTAACTATACTGAGACCTTGGAACTTATATCAAGGTGGGTGGCGCATTTACGTTGTGGATGTCTATGGGCTCCAGTAACCACTTAAGACCAGGTGGGCTGTGAGCTCGTCCAACCATCTAAGCAATAAATAAAAAAAAGCACGAAGTCTAATAATTTGTATTACCACTACACCATAATTCCAATCAGAACGGGCGGTTGCTTTGCGTCAAAAATAAGCAGGATGAAGGGAGTTCAATCTGAGCTTTATAAAAAAATAACATGTCACAATTCATTCAGTGAGATTCGTGAGGAATGAAAGGATTTTGTTGATCTTTGCGTGGGCTTGTGTACTCCACGACGCGTACACCAAGAAAATTGGTCCCGGCAATATCTCCAACGTATTACGTCAAGTAATTGAATATAATATTACGTTTAGGAAAAAAATAATCTAGTTACGTTACATAACGTTAGTGGTCGCTTATTAAATACTAAGGGTAAAAATCTGTATATTAATTTCGTAGAATAAGTACATAGTTGGAATTTAAAGCTCTGTTCGACTTAAGCAAGAAATTAGTGTGAAAAAATTGTTGTTTGTAAATCAGTATAGATTGACTATGATTCTGAAAAAAACGGCTTATTTTACTAAGTAGTTTATATAAAAAAAAAAATCCCTTGATTAAATTAAATGAAATGAGTGGTTTAATTTTTTGTAAAATAAATTTTTTAACCTTATTTTACAAAATTAGTATATTCTTTACAATTAAAAAAAGTGTCGTAGGACACCGGATAGCAACGAAGTTCCTTATTTTAAAAATATGAATTTTAAGTTCTATTCGAAGTATAAAGAAAATAAAACTGGAGGTTTCGCAACAACCCACGGTCACTCGGTAACGTGCGAACTTATTGTGGTACACTTCATTCGCGGTTGTTTGCATAAGAGTTAGTGTATTGCGCACGAACGCTCTGAGATTGTGGTCAATGAATTATTAAAAAATATGTTATTTTTTGTACGTTATTACAAAGTTAAGTCGTACACTGTGTGCATTACTAATAAAAATATTACGTTACGGACGTAATATACAAAAAAACAGCTATTTAAATAAATAATAATAATAACCGTCATCATGTAGACTATACATTAGACACTGTATTATAGCCATCATACTAAGACTATACATAAATAATAAAAATATTACGTTCCGAACGCTTTTTCCCGGTTAGGGTACCCCTCCGCATCGTCCCATAAGGAACTTCGTTCCAAAAACAAAAGAGTCATCTTTTTTTATTTTTTTTATTGCCTTTGTAGGCAGACGGGCATACGGCCCACCTGATGGTGAGTGGTTACCGTCGCCCATGGACTTCAGCAATGCCAGGGGCAGAGCCAAGCCGCTGCCTACCGCTTAATACTCTTCATCTTTTGTTGAAGTCCTCTTTTGTTTTTGGTGTTCATCCTGTCCCACAGAAACCCAGAGGACCGGTCGGATCTGTCCCAAACGTTCCCGTTTAGCGCGCGACATTTTCCCAGATCGACTAATCACCTTCGTACTTAATAATTCGATATTATAGATTCCTTCGAATCTCCTATTCGACGTTACTTGGAAACCGACCGACTCAATTTGATAAGTATAACTGCGTTCCGAATGTCGCCCGTCGCCCAGCAACCGCAGCCCGCTCGCCAAACCAAGTCACGGACGCGATGCCGGCGCACTTGTAGCGATTTGTAAAGACATTTGAACAGAATAATTTTACCAACAACAAACTGGTGACCGCCATTCCGCCTGTTTCTACTGTTACGCAGCAATGCGTTTCGGTTTGAAGGATGGGTCAGCCTATTAAGCGGAGACTTACAACTCATCTCTCAAGAGGGATCAATGTATCAAGGGTAGGTACCACCGCTCTACCTGTTTCGGCCGTCAAGCAGTATTGCGTTTCGGTTTGAAGCATGAGGCAGCCGTTGTAACTATACTCGAGACCTTAGAACTTATATGTCGGGTGGCGCATTTACGTCGTAGATGTCTATGGGCTCCAGTAACCACTTAACACCAGGTGGGCTGTGAGCTCGTCCACCCATCTAAGCAATAAATAAAAAAGTATCACGGGTAGGAACCACCGCTCTGTCTATTTCATCCGTGAAGCAGTATTGCGTTTCGGTTTGAAGGGTGGGGCAGCCGTTGTACTATAAAAACTGAGACCTTAGAACTTATATCTCAAGGTGGGAGGCGGCATTTACGTCTTAGATGGCTATGGGCTCTTGTAACCAATTTTAACCAGGTGAGCTGTGAGTTCGTTTACTCATCTATGCTGACTTTAAATTTACAACGCCACGTGTATAATATTTCTGACAGCACTCGTTTTAGATAAAAAATGGTATCCATTATGTAAGCTTGTATTGTGCAAGCTTAGAATAGAAAGACATGTATAACATGTATAAAATTGTGCACCAGAGAAAAGAATCCCAATTCGAAACGAAAATATGGTACAACAGTACTGCTCTAACGTGAGTAGAAAATAATACACATTTGCTAAATTTAAAATGTACAAGTGGTCCCGCAGAAGTCGAAATTCGACTTTAATCAATTGAAATTTTATGCTTAAACATTATTATGGTTCTATTGTCACAGATTTAGCCAAGCCTACACAATAGACGAATATTAATAAAGATAAACAATATTAACCTATTCTCAATTTGACCACAAACTTTAAGCAAAAACAAAAGTTTCACAATAAACAAAGAGTCTATCAGTGTGTATCAAATACATGGTAGTGTGTGTAATGTTTTCTTTATTGATTTAATGTATCTTTTATGCATGATTTTAAAAAAATATTAGCATTGTGCACTTCTTCTCTATATTCTCTATAAGTGTGGAAAATTTCATACTCCTCCGTCCGCGCAATTTTCGTAAAAAGGGATACAAAGTTTTTGCTTCACGTATTAATATATAGATAACTGTCATTTTTTATCTGTCAGTCTCAGGTGAACTGAACTCCGGTGTTTTAAATAAAATGTTAAAATTATAAAATACGATTTGTTCAAGTACACACGGATTTTCAAATGGTTAAAATTTTAGCATCGATTCAATATGCTATTTCACCACTATGAAGACTGGACATGGAAGAGAGAGAAAAGAGGGAGGTAATAAGTAAATTTCTCAAATTATACGAAGTAATCATGACCAGAATTAAAAAGAAATCTACGTTACTCATCGAATTTCCGGTTTGAGCCCCGTGAGCTCACTTATACGTTAAGGCGAAGCTGAAATAGCATCTCAAGGCTATCAGCAAAGCTATCAGAAGGAAAAAAAAAAGATTAAATATGTTTTCAGTATAACAGTACTGTAGGGGCAACTGCTTGCTAAGGTAATAAAAAATGTATGTAATCTTGCGATTTAGCCTGACATTAATTTTCCTTGCCCAATAGCTTAGAATGTTAGACAGCCATTTTATAATTCTATAGAAACTTCTTATTTCAAGGCAGTATCGTTTTGAGATATGTCATTGGTTCTAGAAACCAATCCATAGTTGATTGACCATAATCTAGTGTAGTCACATAATATAACACAAATAGGACTGCAAAAAAAAAATCAAATGTTTTTGTCGTGACACTTATACCTAGATACTTTAATTATTTTTTTGCAATTACAACGTTTTCATCTAGCACTCGAACCCCACCTTCCTGAAACTGCGGACAGAGTTCACTAAGAGGTGTTTGTATTGAAATTGATTTATGGAAATTTCGCGGTGAAGACGCGTCGTCTGCCCGACGAGAGTTGGCGTTCTGATCGTTAAGATGAATACATTAAAATATTTTGAATTCCAATATACACATTCTACGAAGAAAAACTTCTTTCTGAGATCAAACATTACAATATGAGAGTTTGTTAAGAGCATTTCGACTTCAAAGAAACGATTTTGTTAATCATTTCGGCACGTAACGAGTCGGATATTCGCTTCATCTCATGAATTGGTGTCATGGAAGTCATAAACACGTGGCATAATTTAGCGATTTAAAATTGAGGCGACTTTACGACTGTCATCAAATAAAAATGAATATTTATAAATTTTATCCTTCCTAAAACTAAAACTGATGCAATAAATAGCTAAAGATTTGACAATTGAAACAAAATATTAATTGCATAAACATTTTTTTTAAATACGTAATTTGTAGCGTTGTGTAAGTTTGATTTTTGCCACCAAAGCTTTATATATTATTACGTACATATATATCGTTGCGAGCTTACAAATTTTGAAATCAATCAAATTTTAAATATTACGCATCGGCAATCAAATCTGATTTTTATTGTTATTAAAACGGTTAGTATTGGACGATATTGTCGCATTGACTTCAAGAAGCGAGAGAGTTGCATCTCGTTGAAAAGAAATCTAGGTTATCAAGGACAAATATTATCAAATTTTCAATTCTCGTAATAACATTTTTTAAGTAAACGAGATTACTTTAAAAACAAGACTCCAATTTCGTTTCTGATTACATCCCCCCGTGACCAGAATATAAAATCATCCGAAGGTTACATCAAAGAGTTTCTTTTTAATAAAAAAAAAGAAAAGAAAAGGTGTGTACTTTATCAATATTCCATCAACTTAGTCATAATAGGGTACGCGAGAGAAATAATTTTTGACAAGATAAAGAGGGAGTATCAGATTACGATAACTCATTTACAAAATGTTTTTGCTTTTCGATTTTCTTTTTTTTTTCTTTTTGATTGTAACTCATTTAATATTCAATTAGTTTTCTTAAGGAATTCGATGGTGGTAAAAAGGGTCTAGTCTACTTTCAGTGCTGTGAATGATACAGTATAAACTGAGTAGTGAGCAATAGAGTGCCTCAAATTATATTAAATGTAAATTTCTGTCTCAACTTTGTAGATAATTTTACCTTTTACTGGTGATAGGACCTCTTGTGAGTCCGCGCGGGTAGGTACCACCACCCTGCCTATTTCTGCCGTGAAGCAGTAATGCGTTTCGGTTTGAAGGGTGGGGCAACCATTGTAACAATTTTTTTTTTTTTTTTTTATTGCTTAGCTGTGTGGACGAGCTCACAGTCCACCTGATGCTAAGTGGTTACCGGAGCCCATACACATCTACAACGTAAATGCGCCACACACCTTGAGATATAGTTCCAAGGTCTCAGCATAGTCACAACGGCTGCCCCACCCTTCAAACCGAAACGCATTACTGGTTCACGGCAGAAATAGGCGGGGGGTGGTACCTACCCGTGCGGACTCACAAGAGGTCCTACCACCAGTAAAAACTATACTGAGATCTTAGAACTTATATCTCAAGGTGGGTGGCGCATTTACGTTGTAGATGTCCATGGGCTCCAGAAACCACTTTACACCAGGTGGGCTGTGAGCTCGTCCACACATCTAAGCAATAAAAAAAATGAACGATGAGAGTGAAATTTTACGATGCGCGCGCACCGTGACACAAAATTAACAGAAATGAAGTTGCCCACTAAATCGCTCATTACAATACGACCGACGTAACTTGGCGAGTCTGAATATAGCCGCAGGTGAACTTTCCGAACCGTGCCGAGAATTACCGAATTTATACGATGTCAAGAAAGGGATGTCCAATATGCGTGTTTGAAGATGTTTTTTAATTGATTTTTTTTTTCAAATTGATTAAAATTAAATTTTAATCAATTTGAAAAAAGAAATAAATATGATAAAGAAAAAAAGAAATAAATTTAATAAAAATAAAGTATAACTTCTTACGCGCGTACATAAGTACACGCACCCTTTTTATTATTTCAAATAAAACTGATCGATAAATGTACCGTGTTAATTTTTTTAAATAAAAGTTGCAAAACAATAATAAATAATTATTAGACCTGTCACTTAAGACATCCCCTCGGGTCTGGGAAGACACTCATCGGTCGATTAAACCTTCAAATTAGTACAGCGAGACGCACCGCAGCTGCGTCCCTATCATATTTCAATAACGTGCAAAACTTTTTGCGCAAAACTTGCTTTGGACGTTGTACATTGACTTTCCCGACGTGGGTTATTTATTCTTCAAAGAAACATTATGCGGCACATTGTTCGCTTTCGCAAACTCGTGTTTTAATTTACTTTGATGCTCGAGACGAGTTAGCGAACGTTCAAACTTAAAGTGTCGGATTATTTTGCGATGAACTGATAAACGCAAGACAAGAACGTTCTCTTTTCTTTGAATAATATCGTATTTTATTATAAAAAGAAATTAATACTTTCTTAATTTTTTTTCACGATGATGATACCCATTTTTGTGACGGGTAGGAAAATTCGAAGTGACACTCGCGGATTACGGGAAACAGATCGGAAGCAAGCGATAGTATAAAACAAAGTCGCTTTCTCTGTCCCTATATCCTTATGTATGTTTAAATCTTTAAAGCTACGCAACGGATTCTAATGCGGTTTTTTTTTAATAGATAGAGTGATTGAAGTGGAAGGTTTATATGTATAATAACATCCATTAAATAGTGGAGAAATCACTAATAAATTACAGTTTCCGAAGCGAAGCGAGCACGGGTCGCTAGTTTTATTAAAAATAAAATAAGGCTTTCTTAAAATTGTATCACGATAAAACCCATTTTCGTGACGGGTTGGAAAATTCGAAGTGACACTCAGAGGTTACGGGAAACAGATCAGAAGGAGTTAAAGCGGTAAATTTGTCTATTAGGTTTGTAATCGTTGTCTTTTTCTGTTTCCCGCATGTTAGCAAATGTGGTCATAGTTGAGTTGTGATTACTGGAGCACACGTTTGTATAGACCACAATATAAATACTACACAATTAGGGACATGCGTTCGTATACTCAATTGTAATAATTGATCGTACAAATACTTTAGTGGTGGTAGGACCTGTTGTGATTACTGGTGGTAGGATCTCTTTTAAGGGTGGGACAGCCGTTGTAACTGTACTTGAAACCTCAGAACTGATATCTCAAGGTGGGTGGCGCATTTACGTTTTAGATGTCTATGGGCTCCAGTAACCAATTAACAATAGGTGGGCTGTAAGCTTGTCCACCCATCAAAGCAATAAAAAAAAACTTTGCAACATTAACGACACTAGGGCTTGCTATCACACTCCATATATGTATATCCCTAAACATAGCATTTTCTGAAATAAAAATGATATATTATTTTTAATAAGAATTTGAAAAGGCAGAAAAGCTAGTTAAAAGTTAAAGTTCACATTCACAATTAATTTTCGCAAGTAAGGAAAGTACCTTACGATTATGTGATCAGCGTTGTACTAAAAACACATTCATTACATATTAGATATGAATGCACCAGGTGTTCTCTGTGAGGGTATTTCTCCAGGCCCGTCATTCTATAACTAATTTATTTCCATACCATCGACTTGAATAGGGTCTGAATTTTCTCTTACTTACTAATTGAAGTTTTTGAAATTAAATACCTGTTTGGGGTTTTATTGATTTCGACCATTGTTTGTTATTACTACACAGAAGCTACGTACCTTCTGAAATATAGACTTTTTTGTGAAGATAATTCTGGTGGTAGGACGTCTGTAAATCCGCACGGGTAGGTACCACCAAGTCACATAATGCGTTTCAGTTTGAAGGGTGGCGTAGCCCTTGTACTGTTAAAACTGAGACCTTAGAAGTAGTGGGTGGCGGCATTTACGTTTTAGATGTCCATGGGCTCCGCTTACCATATAAGCTATTCCATATAAGCTACAAAAAAGCGCATTTTCTTAAACACTAGAGATAGCTTCATTATGTCTTTCAACATCTTCGAATTATATGCGCTCTTTGCCTATAGTAAGATTCAGCGTTCTTATACCAAAATTGTCACATACTTGTAACCAAAAACCTTATACGAAACAAATAAAAAAACAGTATACATCAGTTGCTAATATGATTAACACAATTCTCTACTTTACGAGTATATTAACGGTACATGGCTTAAACTAGTGTTGTCTAAAGTCAACCGAAGCATGTTTTTGTAAAATCCATCACAAGAGACAATCACCGTACATTAACTGACATCAATCAATGTCAAATAAGAAACAACGAAAAACGTACTTTAACATTCTGATTGTAAGCTCCAAAATTCAGCAACCCAAGAAAAAACCGCCTTAAAACTTGATAATTTATATAAAGAATATCCTTTGCAACAAAAACAGTTTGCGTTTTAAATACAACTAGAGGTCCCGCAGTAGTCGAAATTCGACTATAATTAATTGGAATTGTAAGTTTGTACACTATTATGATTGTATTTTATACTTCTATGATCACAATTTACGCCAAGACTACACTATAAAAAATATTAACAAAGACAAACAATATTTAATCTATTCGCAATTTGACAACAGACGTCAAGTACAAAATAAATAGTATGCATGCGTGTGTGCGTCAAATACATGGTATGTAGTGTGTGTAATGTTTTCTTTATTGGTTTAATGTATCTTTTATGCATTATTGTAAAAAATATTAGCATTGTGCACTTCTTCTCTATATTCTCTATAAGTGTGGAAAATTTCATACTCCTCCGTCCGCGCAATTTTCGTAAAAAGGGATACAAAGTTTTTGCTTCACGTATAAATATATAGATACCACTGCAGGCTGTTTCGAATGATCGTTTTAAACGATAATTAGATATTGATTTATTTCCACGTCACGTTTATAATCAACCTTGCGGGCTGAGCATGGCACAAAGACAACGTTGCAACGTTAAAACAATCCGATTGCAATATTCCCGCAACGACATGACAGCCCCAGGTGTTCCACGGAAACGGACACGTCGTCTTTGATCAAGTTATTCAATGTTACGGAATATGTCTTACGCTCGGTTTTCCTTTTCGAAGAAAATATTATATTATGTGGAAATTGTTTGTTGACTGACATGCGTCTCTTTTTATCCGCATTTGATTGCTACCGAGAAAAAATATTGTATTCCCATTTATACTGTTATGATACGTGACACGTAATTTGTTTATATATTTTTTTCGTTTTGTTTATCGCAGTCATTCGTTTCTCGCATTTCTGATGTCACCGTTTATATATTTGGATGTATATATCGGTATTTCAGTGTTTTTGGGATTCAATATAACTACAGTCTCAATTCAAAGATAAGGCAAAACATTATCTTTTTCACAGTTATGAAACTATTCGGTCAAATTGTTTTTCTATATATTTTTTTATTGCTTAGTTGGGTGGATGAGCTCACAGCCCACCTGGTGTTAAGTGGTTACTGGAGCCCATAGACATCTACAACGTAAATGCACCACCCACCTTGAGATATAAGTTCTAAGGTCTGAAGTAGAGTTACAACGGCTGCCCTACCCTTCAAACTGAAACGCATTACTGATTCACGGCAGAAATAGGCAGGCAGAACAAACACACAATGATGACTGCTGCCACTATTTCACTTTATTAATGAGATAGTACTCATTCTTACTACTTACACCCTACCCCCTACTTCATCTATATTCCATTACTATACTAGTTACCTTCATTATATTTTTATTAAAATATTTTATTTTATTAAAACAGCTCTAACAAATTGTTTCTAATGCAAACTCAGATTTGATTTGATCAATTGTCCATAGGCTTACAGAGCATATATTGTAATATCATTGAGCTCCAATGCTATTTACAAGATACCAGCGTTTGTAGGAGAGAACTTAACATTTAGAAACAAAGCATCGGGGTCATCACTGATTGCTTCTTAAGCTTCTTCATAGATTTACTCACTCACGTAAACGGGTCAACTTCACTTCTTTAGAAAGAACTTCATTTTGATTAACAGCTAACAATGAGACGGTCAGGTGATCAGCGCTGGTGAAGCTAGTTGAAGCCGTTTGCTTTGTTTAAGATATTTGGTATTTAGAGCATTGTTCTTGTCTTGGACGAGTATTTTTGCTGCACATTTGACACAAGGTAATCTTAGTTTGGGACCGAAGTATTGGTGTTAATACTAATAGCTCATCTATCCTCATCCTCCTTCCATCAGCAACAGAAGCAGCTTTGATCAGTGTTTTCTGGACGTCTTTATTCATCTCCAGCGCGCATCCGCGGGGTAATAATTTTTGCTAAGCACTTCCCGACTCTAGCTTAAAAGACAATTTCTAATCGCATATATAGTTAATAATACTTTAATAATATTCAAACTAATACTTCTGTTTAACAAGGTTTGAAACATTACTGAATTTTGTGACCTTCGAAGGAAAAAATCGAAGCCTTTAAAATGTGGCACATTTACCTTATTATTTCCGTGGTTCACAGATACCATACATGATGATTTATTAGATTACGTAACGGTACATATTGTAATTATGGACTAGCTCTACCAATTTTGTTGAATTATAAAGATAGCATCTAAGAAATAGAAAACTAAAATATGTAGTTTTAAAACAATTAGGTACACGCTCAAGGGGCAAACCGAACCAATAATTGATTTCAACTTTTTTATCCTGTTGATGCTGCATATGATATAAGAATTAAGTTAAAATTATTGTTTTGTCATCCTTGATGTGTGTGCAAATTTTAGTGTTAATCGGGCGTCTTAAAATCAGTGAAAATGGCGACCAATTTTTTTTTTCCTACCTAAGGTGATGGTCTAGAGTGACCATATCAGCGTGACCTTAACTAATAGGTGAGCTGACGGGGCTCAAACCTGACGATGCTACTAACACAAGAGCAGTGCTTCGCAGAATCTACCACCGGATCGGAAACGCGACCTACTGAGAAGATCCAGCGAAAAACTCAGTGGGCTGTGTCTGTGGGTTAATTTACTCGTCGAAACCTTCGACGGATTCGAGGAGAACGATTACCGGTGCTTGAGGTACCTAAAAGCACCGATAGTGGATTGGGAGGATGGCGATCAAAGATTCCATTACACGCATAAATTCCAAGGTAATAAAAACATAGCACTATTTCTTTCCAGCACGACTTCTTTGTTCTTTAAAGGTAAGTCACTTAAGCTCAGCTTTCAATATCAGCTGTTGAAAAAAAGCTTTTACGTTATAAGCACGCTTCGATAGCGATTTGTCATTAATAGAACAACAGCTATCTATAGATAGAGAAAGAGCGTTCAGGAAATTGAGTTTTAAAATTATATACATTAAATGCGAAAATAGACAATCGTTTGTATGGCCATTATGCTTGGCGTCAATAAAGCACTGCGAAATTATGAAGTCGGGTTATTTAGTGGTGCTTAGTTAGTAGTTGATTATTATAAAGAGAAAATAGATAAATATGTTTCTTTTCTTTCTTTTCTTTTCTTTTCATGCGCATCAAAATTATCATCACCATCATATCATCAATCCACAGTCGTCCAATGCTCGATATAGGCCTCTACCAATTCACGCCACGGAGACCGCTATTGAAATTAAAATAACATTCATTGTTCGTTTATGACTAACAATGCATTATATCCTCTTCACGGAAAATGTGGAAATGGAAAATGATAGGATGCTTCCCTTCTCAGAATCATTATCGTAGTGGTCCTTGAGATCTTAATTTGCTTCGTTGCTGTTTCTACCCATGCTGGAAGCTGTAAAGCCTTCAGGCCAACGAAAATCCTTACAAAAACCAAAGTAAAACAAAAGATGTCCTTTAGATCTTTGTCTTCTCTCTTGTATCAATGTTGGAAGTTGTAAAGACCTATAGGCCCACGAAAATCCTTACAAAATTAAACTAAAACAATAATAAGTATCATTCTGTTCCTACAGATTAAATTACAAGGTTTTGTATTTAATAATACAGTGGAATTGTGGACAATTATAAACGATTTATGTGGCCTTATTAACGATTACCTGGTAAAAGAAGAGTATAAAAACAAAATTATTGTAGTCGAATTTAGTTTGCGTGATGCTATTAGGGTAACACCAAACAGGGCAGATGACAAAAATAATAGCTGGACGCGGTCTAAAAATGTACGCAGGGACTTCAAAGAGTACACAGAAGGAACAGTATAATTTAGACATCAGTAATATTTCTAAAATTATTTGAAGAAAATTGAAAATTCATTTTAGCATAAAAGCTGACCACTTTTAAGCAGTCAATTCCATGACACGAGCATAATAAAGCAACTAAAGAAAGTAGTTTAGACCAAGCCAAAGTAAGAGCCAAGATTCTATCAATAAAAGTACAACCCACATCTCACCCGATAATCTTACGCGCAGTAGGTACACAACAACAAACTGGTTTTACCAAAGAAAGTCCACGTGCTGATAAAAATAATACCTTCGAATACAAAACCCAATAAACATCCGACTTATTTTCGTTACATCAAACAACGCTTGCCGAAGTGAAAAAGGTCGATAAGGACCTACCTACCTAGGATAACCTACAGTGTTATCCTTCGTTCTTAACACCGCTCCGTGTAATTCTCTTTATGTTTTTATTCCATTACGTTGCGGCTCCGGGTAAATGTATACCGCGGTTTATGCCCCTGGCGGTTGTCGTTAAGGTAACTTATTGGCGCAAGGTGATGCCTTTAAAGGCATATTTGTCTCAAACTTTTCTTGTAGCAGATTGTACAGGGGACGCGAAAACGTGGAAGCTGCATTAAATCCTCAATAAGTTTTGATTGAAGGAGCATGTGGGTAGAAATGTTCCATTCAAACGTTACATATTTTCATTTCTCATAATTTATGGATAATTACGTAGTGTTGATTCACTATAAGGAAAATCGCTCCACACACTTTGTCTACCACAGCCATTGGTAAATTTTGACCTCGTATTTTACGGTACGAAGCCTACTACTACGCGAACAGAGGTTTGGTTTCGCAATACAATATATCAAAGTCTAGACTATATAATATTAGATATTTTCTTATGCAATACAACAGATTCTGATCTAGGCCTAATTATATATGGTACTTTTGGGGAAACATGTTGAAAAAAGATCACTTATTTGTTCGCTCGCCTTTTGAGCATTGAACTCATTGAGCACATTGATGTTTCAGTGAGAGTTCTTATAATGGTAAATACAGAAGTCGTCGTGGCCTAAAAAAGATAAGACGTCCGGTGCATTCGTGTTAAAGCGATGCATCGGTGTTCGAATCCCGCAGGCGGGTACCAATTTTTCTAATGAAATACGTACTCAACAAATGTTCACGATTGACTTCCACGGTGAAGGAATAACATCGTGTAATAAAAGTGAAACCCGCAAAATTATAATTTGCGTAATTACTGGTGGTACGACCTGTTGTGAGTCTGCGCGGGTAGGTACCACCGCCCTGCCTATTTCTGCCGTGAAGCAGTAATGCGTTTCGGTTTGAAGGGTGGGGCAGCCGTTGTAACTATACTGAGACCTTACAACTTATATCTCAAGGTGGGTGGCGCATTTACGTTGTAGATGTCTATGGGCTTCAGTAACCACTTAACATCAGGTGGGCTGTGAGCTCGTCCATCCCATCTAAGCAATAAAAAAAAAATACAGACAACGAATCTACTAATTAATAACTAAAAGAAATATTTAAAATATTTTTTTTCCTTCAAGCTTTCCAAAAACAAAATACCGGACTACAAAAGAACCGAAAAAAAATATAATCACAATTCGAAGTTCAAAATCAGATACAATACCGTAATCAGGGACGAATACAGAGTCCAGAGTATCGGCGTTAATTAAACTCATTACTCCGCATTCTCGTGTTCCGTACGAATCCGGCGACAAATTCAAACTTTTCCAAGTACAGACTTCCTGTACGTGAGTAATTTACTAATGCGTCGAGCCATCGCAGTTTCGTTATGCCGCGCGAAATGAAACTAAAAGACTACGGACACGTTGTTAGAGTAGAACGATAACGCTGTCAATTTAAGATATTAGAATTTAACGTACATTTAGAAACGTACATTTATATGTATTTATTTTATGTATTTCATTATATATGTACGTGTATGTATATATTTATGTGTGTAATTGTGTATGTATATAGTTTGATATATTATGTATTAGTGTTTATTTTTATTATTTTTATTATTAATGTCTATAGTATAAATAATTAAATTAATTAGATTGTACTCATCTACCCACTCATGTAAAGCTTTCCTTCTTTGAGAACGGTTAGCTGGTAGATAACTCAATTGTTGAGTTAAGCTTGCCATTTTTTATATCTTATCGCAATTACTGTATTATATTAACAGTGTGTACAAATAAAGAATAAAAAAAAAATAAAAAAAAAAAATTCAAACTTAAACCAATATGTATTACACTAGCTGCACTCGTCCGCTTCGCTGGGCATTTAAAATTAACATTATTATTTCTCACCCCCACAAATATTCTCATCATTAACGCCTAACATTAATGCCGCATTAACTGGTGTAGGGACTCCAACACTCGTATAAATATATATAATATAGCATAATAATATAACATATCTTTGATAATTAATGATTGCTTCATCAATGTTGTGTATCTATACTAATATTATAAAGAGGAAAGATTTGTTTGTTTGTTTGTTTCGAATAGGCTCCGAAACTACTGGACCGATTTGAAAAATTCTTTTTCCATTAGAAGCCGACATTGTCCCTGATGAACATAGGCTACTTCTTTTAATTTTTTTTTAATTTTTTTTTTTTTAGTTTCATGTGTGTTTTAATGTTTCCGAAGCGAAGCGAGGGCGGGTCGCTATTTATTATAAAACACTACAGTGAGACTTAAATTTACAAATATACTAGCTGTACCCGTCCACTTCGCTGGGCATTTAAAATTAACATTATTATTTCTCACCCCCACAAAGATTGTCATCATTAACGGAAACTGGTGTAGGGAGTCCAATACTCATATAAATATTAGCCTATCCATTAAGTACACGTATTTTCTACATGGATACCAAGTTTCAAGTCAATCGGATGCATGGTTCATTAGTTATAACGGAACATCCGTAAAAAACCCTATAGATTTATATATTATTATTAGTATAGATATATACTATAGATCTATACTAATATTATAAAGAAGAAAGATTTGTTTGTTTGTTTTTTTGTTTCGAATAGGCTCCGAAACTACTGGACCGATTTGAAAAATTCTTTTTCCATTAGAAGCCGACATTGTCCCTGATGAACATAGGCTACTTTTTTTAAATTTTTTTTTTTTTTTTTTGGTTTCATGTGTGTTTTAATGTTTCCGAAGCGAAGCGAGGGCGGGTCGCTAGTATATTATATTTGTCAACAAAATTCGTTAAAATTTGTTTATTACAATGAAATATATGTAAGGGCGAGAATTCAATATTTTAAATACGAATCTAAGCCCAAAACAATCGTGAGCTTGTTTGTTTGTATACACTAGAACAAATACCGGTTTTAAATAGTTTATTGTATGTGTAAAAGATCGCACATCTCCGTCATAGTACCGTCAAAAACCATCTAGACGTTACAATGCACTGATCAATCAGTTTTGGGACTTCAAATTTGGATTAGACATAAATCGCCATTCGCAACGTTCCGAGTGAAGACCCTGCAATCGTCGGGCGTATGCAACCCTTCCATCATATTTGCAGCTTTCATTAAAGGTATTAAAAAAAAAACTATCAGCGGAGACAGGATTCATTACTAAACTGAAGCAAGACTTGTATATATTTTTTTTTAATATACCAATGTAGCGTGAAGGGATTTTCAGCATAAGCTTTGTGTCTATCATCACAATTTAAATTAAATTTTATATAGTTGTTATTTGTGGAACAATTAATCTACGTTTTGCCATTTTTTATTTATTTATTTATTTATGTACACACAAAAAAGATGACATAGTACAGAGTAGTAGGAAAATTATGTACAAACATAGCATGCCATAACATGCCATTTTATAGCAGGAATGAAACAAACTGAAAAGTAGTTATCTATAATAAGATATATTTATGTAATATTAAGTCTGCATACAGTATAGCGTATTATTTACAAAATATACCAGAAATTTAACCTTCTTACACGACAATGATAGTAAAAGCTCACTTAAATTTCTGATGACTCGAAAAATCAGTTTCATAGGTTCTGGTGATACGTCAAGCCAACTTCATAATGCGTGACTGCTTTGGACAAACGAGATGTAGGCGGAGCATCAATCAGTTCAATGGACTTCCCAAAGACTAGATAGAACGGGCGTAGAATACATTGTACGAATCTATGTTTTATCTATGTTTACTCTGCGATATGCGTTGAGGGAATTGCCAAACTTTTCGGTGCATTCGATTGAAATAAATACACCCTCCTTACCTTGCAATCACTCCACGACAAGAGGTCAATGGGACAGGATTTTTTTTTTTCAAATGAAGTTTGTAGAGTAATAGGCATTACTAAGTATTGTACTCTTCCTTTCTGCTTCCGTCTATGTGGTATCTCTCGCCTCGACGGCTATGCCTATGACCCAAGCCTGAATGGTAGTTACCAAAATATTTATTTATTTATTGCTTAGATGGGTGGACGATCTCACAGCCCACCTGGTGTTAAGTGGTTACTGGAGCCCATAGACATCCACAACGTAAATGCGCCACTCATCTTGAGATATAAGTTCTAAGGTCTCAAGTATAGTTACAACGGCTGCCCCACCCTTCAAACCGAAACGCATTACTGCTTTACGGCAGAAATAGGAGGCGTGGTGGTACCCACCCGTGCGGACTCACAACAGGTCCTACCACTAGTAATTATTTAATTTAATACCACTTGTGCACAAAAATAATGGTCATACAAAAAACATTTTTTATTTTAAGTCAATTATCTATAGTTTTAAATATTATTCGTGCCTACCAAGCCTGATGTCGCCTATACGTGACTACTCCCAAAACAGCACACTCAATACGTTTTCGTGAAATAAAATTAATACCGCAACACAATTCAAACTAATCTCAATGATACCTTATTAAGTGTGGCTTTCAAATTTAATTTTATCATCTCGATCGTAACCAGAGACTCCTTTTGATATTATTTAAATTTGATTGTAATTGATTTATTGTATTTTCTTTGTGTTTTTTGGCGAGTCGTAGACATAATTAAAGCTACTTTTACGGTTCAATCTGGCTTTTTTTACTGTCCTTAAATTATTTCCAACGTTTGTGCCACAAATGACCAGACATCGGTCTGATCTGACTGAGTAATCCGTGACCGCGAAAACTGTAAAGTATCGGAAATGTCGGAAATAATATTATTGTGATGATTGTAAAAAACAATATATTTATTTAAATTATCAATAATCGATTCGATCGAATCCATATCAATCAATATCGATTTAATTTTTTTTTTCTTATTTTGGATCGAAAATCAAGCTTAAAACCTATTGGGTGCTAATTGATAACCGGAGCCAGTAGATATAGCAACGTCAATTCCGTCACCCACTTGGAAACGTAAAGTTGAATTCTCATTAGTATTGTATTTTATTATTCCTACCCTATAAACAGATATACCGGTTTTGCTCACAGCACCCCAAAATCAATACGTTGACAAAATCATTTTTGCGTGTTTCATATTATAATAATGAACTTATTCCTATTCATAACTAATTATTACCATCGGATTCGCTCGCAATAGTACAGTATAATAAAATAGTGCTATCCCGAAGACCGATATACCGTGGTTTTTCCAACATTGAAATAAACCATATACATTTAGCCTTTACAAAAACCTACCCAAAGAATAGATTTTAAACTGGTGGTAGGACCTCTTGAGAGTCCACGCGGGTGGGCACCGCCACGCCTCCTATTTCTGCCTTGAAGCAGTAATGCGTTTCGGTTTGAAGGGTGGGGCAGCCGATGTAACTATACTTGAGACCTTAGAACTTATATCTCAAGGTGGGTGGCGCATTTACGTTGTAGATGTCTATGGGCTCCAGTAACCACTTAACATCAGGTGGGCTGTGAGCTCGTCCATCCATCAAAAGCAATAAAAAAAAAAAAAAAACTACGAAGCATATAATAATATCTAGTTATTTATTTTTAAGAATATTTATCTAGAGTTTCAAGATAATACGCCAAAGAAATACGTGTGTTTATACAAACTTTACTATTCTATTGTTCCTCCCAAGGGAAACTTACTCAAACATTATGTATTCCACATTTCATTATTATCAGTACGAAGTTTGTGTATTAGGCTTTGAAAGAATGTTATCCGGTTATGAGAAATATGATAAACGACGCATACATTGATACACTTTTATACTTCGCTTCTTTCTGCATTTTGTACCGCATGTTCCACGGGGAGTACTCTGAGGAATTATTTGAGATGATTCCATAATTTCGTTTTTACTATCGCACCGCCCGCCACCTGAGTAGAGTTCATCCATACTACCTGGAGCCACTGCGTTCATCCACAGTGCGTTTCAAGAGATCTTATTTTCCGGCTTTGGAATGAGCTCCCCTCCACGGTGTTTCCCGAGCGCTATGACTTGTCCTTCTTCAAACGAGGCTTGTGGAGAGTACTCAACGGTAGGCAGCGGCTTGGCTCTGTCCCTGGCATTGCTGAAGTCCATGAGCGACGGTAACCACTCACCATCAGGTGGGCCGTATGCTGGTCTGCCTAAAAGGGCGATAAAAAAGTGATTAAAAAAATACAAAAAATTTGAAGATGGTAATGTCATCAGAGGTATAATCAAGGAGCGATGAATTATTAGCAAAATTTACATAGTATTTTCTGCAAACAATACCTGTACACTGAATATAATGAGTGAAGGGACAATCGTTGACGTTTTATCTATTATTAAAATCATGGTTCACAACGAAACGTTAGACGTCGTCGCTGCAGTTTTCAATTAAGTACACTAACCACCAGAAGCGATTAACGTTATCCCGTCTAGTAACATTGTTCACTGAATATACTAGTGTTGTGTGATAGGAAAATGTATTAAACAATTTAAATCCAAAACCTAAACTAAAATAAATAAATAAACTCATTTTATAACTTTATTTAAATTTTTACAGTTCATCTTACTTTTATTGTGTTCATTCTTATTTTAAATTAAGTTATTTCCAAAGCCACGAATACTTAGTTTTTTGCGCTAAAAGCGTAAATGAAAACTGTATTCAAAGTGTCGGAAAAAATAAACGGCAAAAAATAAATTCCTGATTAAACATTAAAAATAGTGTTTATTATGTCCACGTCTCGCGAAAGATAGAGAAAAGTATATTACTTTTTAATTATTAATTTATACTTTATAACAAAATAGTAATGCAAACACATTCACGATAAACTAAGTAGTTAAATTCGAAGAAACATCTGAAATGTTAACGAAATAAGCCGGCGAGACATTTTAATGATAAATTCTCAACAATCGCCTCAGTATCGCACTGCTTTTAAATAAAATCCTAACCTATGGTTGTGAGTATCCCCAGTGTGGTCAGAGCGCGGAGGGCCCAATCTCCGCAGTCCGTGCTGGAGTCATGGTCTAGTGGATTCTTGTGGATTGGGCGAATCGTGACAGAGGACGCCTCACTTTCCGGCTCACGCAGGTGCTCACTGGGCATGGTTGCTTCGGTGAGTTCCTGCACCGGATCGGAGCCGAGCCGACGGCAGAGTGCTACCATTGTGGTTGCGACTTGGACACAGCGGAGCACACGCTCGTTGCCTGCTCCGCATGGGAGGGGTGGCGCCGTGTCCTCGTCGCAAAAATAGGAAACGACTTGTCGTTGCCGAGTGTTGTGGCATCGATGCTCGGCAACGACGAGTCGTGGAAGGCGATGCTCGACTTCTGCGAGTGCACCATCTCGCAGAAGGACGCGGCGGGGCGCGTGAGAGACGGACAAGCCCGCCGCACTCGAGCGGGGGCCAGGGAGGCGGATTCCGCCCAAGCCCTGGCCTGTTTCGGGTCCCCCTCATATGTCGGTCTGTGGTCCGGCGAAGGGGGTTTAAGAAGACGACGTGCAAGCTTCTCTGCACGCGTTTTACGCAAGAGCATCCGGGAGGTGGAAGGCCGGCTATCCTCGACCCACGCTGGTTCTGACCCAGCGGGGTATTTCGTAGGATAACCCATTCAAACCGGCGCCATCTAGGCGGGCTTCGGACAGCCTGCTGACCGAGAGGGCTGGTGGTCATGGCGCCGACGATCGCTGGCCCGGCGTTCCGAGGTGGGGTGGTGATGGGAGAGATGTGCTCCGCACTAAACGCTTCACTCTCCCCCGATTTGCTTTTTCATGAGTTCTGTCTCATGCGAAGCTCGGACGTGGGTTATTGAGCGACAGGAGGTTTTAGTCGCTTCGACTCCAACATACCCCGCCCCACCCCCCGCCCATCCCCAGTGGAGGGTGGGAGATCGGCGATTTCCTCCTGACCAAAAACAAATAATTGTTTTGAGTATGGTGTTTGGTATGTATCTCTCTACTCATCATATTTACTGATGGTAGGACGACGTCTTCTGAGTCCGCACGGGTAGGTGCCACCACTTGCCGTGAAGCAGTAATGCGTTTCGATTTGTTGTCCTATTCTTGGAACGGGTAGGGTCTTTGCTGTGGTACCTTATACAAATTCAAGGCCCATTTAGCACTAATTGGCGTGGTCGATTTATACCACATCATAAATATAGATGTATATTGGAATGTATTATAAAATGATTACTTCACCCTTAGAATCGAACTTTTCGCTACCACGTGAAATATTATTGAATAATTATATGGTTAGTCGTCTCTACATAAGTTAAAACGAACTCCAACTTGAACCATACTAACAATTAACGTCAGTCGTAAAGTTTAAAGTACTTTCACGCTGCATTCACACGTCACGGAACCAGCATCCATTATCTTTGACAGCTCAATTCAAACTTTTCCAACTTACCCTACGTTCGCAATGTGCTTCTTATTTATTGCAAACCTCACATCGAATCTCTCACACGATCCACTATATAAAGACGGTTTCATTTATTTTTATCATGGTTTTATTATACTTTGAATCTATGTCACTATCTATGTTACTTATGTAACTGGGTGCTATAAGAAAAATTGCACGCGTATCAATGGCCGATGACAACACAATAATTAATTGGCCTGATATCCTAATCTCGATTATCACGATTTAAAAAATCAGTTCACTTTGCATTAAAGCTCGTTTTGTTACTAATTAAATTAAATTTAATATTTTTACGTTGTCTCCATAGGAAGGCTGTCTGGTAGTAGGATATTTTGAGTCCCTTCACTGACCAACACATTTCTGCTGCAAAGCATTCATGAAATCTGATTTTAAGGACACCTTACACATACATAACCTACACACTACACACCTTACACACACACATACACAATCGTGTTCGATCTCCTAACGAAAGGCTGCATTTATGACGTCATATAAATTGATTTCAGAAACCACTTTACCAACTGTTATATGAGCGTATAACTTACACCGGTACAAAAACGCTACTTAAATAAGGTACAGTCATACTTTTAGTTCAACGAACAAACAATGATTATGACTAATGGTTTTACGAAACAAAATAATTAAATTCCTAAGAAAATAATTATAAGAACAATAACACGCGAAACGTTCAATTTTAAGGTCGAATCACTAACAAAGTATGGCGCGGAGAGTCAAGGAGACAACTAGTGAGAGTCGTTCCTATCGAGACAGTAGCGTCCGAGCCGGAGAGCCCTTCACTACTAATTTACGAGTCAACTTCACCTCCACTTGACTCCAAACTTGTCCATTGAGTCTCGGATAATGATGAAGAAAAAAATCACAAATATTTTATTTTGTTAATTTGAGTATTTATCTACACTAATATTATTATAAAGAGGAAAGATTTTTGTGTGTTGTTTGTATTGAATAGGCTCCGAAACTACTGAACCGATTTGAAAAATTCTTTCACTGTTTGGAAGCTATTCTATTCCCGAGTAACATAGGCTGTAATCTTTTTTGAAAAAAATTAGGGATCCGTACTAAAACTCCAATAATGTAACCCAAGGTGTAAAAAAAATTACCTAAAATATTCTTTCCACCGCGTGCTCTGCGAATAGAATAAAATAATTTACTACGACTTTGTAGAACACGTTATTATTTACAAAAAGTGTTGCAACAGCAAATGTCTACCTATTATAGTTATAGCCGCAATAAGTGTTCTTTTATTTAAAAAAATAAAACAACGTCAAATATCGTTGAAATTTTTGTTAAAGACTCGAGCGGAGCCGGAGCGGGCCGCTAGTTTATAATATTTTGTTATACATGGAGATTGCGGAGTGCATTATTCAATTACGGGACGAATTGAACTTTCGAATTTCTAATGACTTGGACTATTTACTCAGTAGATTATATTCGATCAATAAGTAGCTTTTTTTTAATTGCCTTTACTAAACAAGCTCATGACTCATCTAGTATTTGTAATCATCACTGGAGCCCATGGACATCATAACTTAAATGCGACGGACGATAAAGAAGCCGCATTAACGAGTTCACGGTCCACTTGATGTTAAATTGTAACCACACCACACCGATAACACAATATGAATATCGCTACCTATGTATATATGCTTGAGATCTATACTCTTCGCTTTAAATTACGAAAAAAAAAAAACCGGGTTTGTTTTTTATTACAACACATACATTCGTTTCCGATCCGGTGGTAGATTCTGCGAAGCACTGCTCTTGCTGGGGTCAGTGTTAGCAACACTCCGGCTCGAGCCCCGCGAGCTCACCAACAAACGTTAGGGTGAAACTATAATAGCCTCTCAAGGCTATCAGCATAGGTAGGAAAAAAAAGAAAAAAAAACACGTGTGGCACTCGGAGACTGCCGCGGTAATGCTATTGCATAGTATTTTTATCAACTTATGCAATTATCAATCGACAATAATAATTTAATATTAAAACAACAATAAAATAAGACCACGCTATATTTATAAACATTAACAAAAGCCAAACATTAACTGTCCCCTTCACACTCATAACCTAGACCGCGCGAGGGAGAGATGGGCAGATTTTTCATGATGTGCATGCATGCGGTAGTGCGACGTAACGCCGCGCGCTTATTCACAAACACTACACAAGCGCAACGTCTGAATGCAATACCTTAAAAAGTGTTCGAATGTAAAAGGCGTTATAGAATCCTGAATGAATTACCCTGCAGTAGCATCAATACGCAATTGTGATAATTCTGTTTGCCAGCCAATAATAAGGAAATGAAAACCATAATGAAATAACTGTATTTATTTGAAAACATCAAGACTGCATCGGATCGATAACCAATCAGCGCTCCGGCGATGGCGGGCGAGCGAAATTACCTGGCCCCTGATTAGGTGCCGTGTAAGCACAGTTGCTTTTACCGAGACCGTCAATAAAGTTTCTCGGCTACGAAACTCTTAATATTTCCTCGACACCACTATTAGTTTCACGACTCGGCCGACGATTTGTCTTCGGCGTGTAATCTTGAGACGGTGATTTTTCAATTTCCCTGAATTGTTTCTTCGCACAAATAAATAGAGCAATATTTATTAGGTTTTTTTTTTTTTTGGGTTATCTTTGTACAGGATTACGGTCAAAATTGCAACTTTATAGAAGACTAACTTTTGGCAATTTCTTAAAAATAAGGTTCGGCTAGTGATTGAAATTCGATCACATTGAACGATACCTCAAAATTTACATAGATTCATTTTTAAATGACTCAAAAAATAGAAAAAGGTTTTTCGTTCGACCTTTTGTATCTTTTTCTTTTTTTTCCATCATTAGGCATACTATCAGAGAGGTTCGATTGCTTGGTTTAATTAATATCGACGAATTGAAGTCATCTTATTTTTTTTTTATATTCAATTAACGAGATCGTGTGATTAAAAAATAAATTCTAAAGTAACTTAAACTCCAATTTCAAGTATTCAAATATCCAATTTCATAAATCTGAGTACAGAAGAGGTTATGAAGAGATCTAATCATCAATCATCAGAACATTTAGAACAAAAAAAAATTATACGATTTGTTTTGTTGCTTAGATGGTTGGACGAGCTCACAGCCCACCTGGTTTTAAGTGGTTACTGTAGCCCATAGACATTTACAACGTAAATGCGCCACCCACATTGAGATATAAGTTCAAACTTCCAGTATAGTTACAACGGCTGCCCCACCCTTCAAACCGAAACGCATTACTGCTTCACGACTGAAAATAGGCAGGGCGGTGGTACCTACCCGTACCCGAAATTTTCGTAGTAAATTTTTGAGTTTTTAAATTTGTACTAAATTACACGTCGTTAAAGTATTTTACATATAAAAGGGCCAGTCGAAGCATGTGGGTTTTCAAACAGGTCATCGAAGTGTGATCCTTTCACATGGTGAACAGAATGTGTACACGCATCATACGGTACACGGACCAAACGGAGCGAGTATATAGGTTATGTTTCTGTGCTATTCTCGTATTTGACCTGGGCAACGTAATAAAAAAAAAATAGGATAAAATATCAGAGCAAAACCTATCTTTAGACCAGATTTAAATCCAGTGGAGGTCGTTGATATTTGCCAACACTTTTATCAACTTCGCAGCGAATGAAAACTATTAAAAACATTACATTTAAAAAGTAAATAAGCTCGCAATTTTTTTTATAGCCCTTGTAAGCAGACGAGCCTACAGCCCACCTGAAGGTGACAGGTGGCAACAGTGTTCGAATCCCGCAGGCGGGTACCATTTTTTCTAATGTAATACGTACTTGGCAAATGCTCACGATTGATTTTCACGGTGAAGGGATAATCGTGTAGTAAAAATCAAACCCGCAAAATTATAATTTGCGTAATTACTGGTAGTAGGACCTCTTGTGAGTCCGCACGGGCAGGCATCACCACCCTGCCTATTTCTGCCGTGAAGCAGTAATTCGTTCCGGTTTGAAGGGTGGGGCAGCCGTTGTAACTATACTGAGACCTAAGAACTTATATCTCAAGATGGGTGGCGCATTTACGTTGTAAATTTCTATGAGTTCCAGTAACCACTTTACACCAGGTGGGCTGTGAGCTCGTCCACCCATCTAAGCAATAAAAAAAAAACATACGGTCGCGGTTTCCCGATTAAGAAATATTAAAGTGTACCTACTAAAAATTAATCAAGAAAAAAAACAGCTCGATCTATCAGGACATGCTTAGAACAATTAGAGATCGTGACACAATTCTGGGTAAAAAGTTCGCTATTATAATGAGACCTACTAAAATAGAAAAAGCACCATAACTTTAATAGAGATTGAGATACAGAAGATGGCTTGCGATGGCGACCCTTTTATCATGAAGATGAAAACCCAAGTCAAAAAACTGCTAGAGCCCTAAGATGATTAGTTTAGTTATTAGTTCATTCTAAGTGAAATGGAAGGAGGAATTGTTCGAGATGATACTTGCATCTCGTTTTTACCATCGCACCGCCCGCCACTGGAGTAGAGTAAATCCATACTACCTGGAGCCACTGCGGTCATCCATAGTGCGTTTCCAGGGGTCCTTTTTGCCACAAACCATCCGGCTATGGAATGAGCTCCCCTCCACGGTGTTTCCCGAGCGCTATGATATGTCCTTCTTCAAACGAGGCTTGTGGAGAGTATTACGCGGTAGGCAGCGGCTTGGCTCTGCCCCTGGCATTGCTGAAGTCCATGGGCGACGGTAACCAATCCCCATCAGGTGGGCCGTATGCTCGTCTGCCTACAAGGGCAATAAAAAAAAACATGAAGTTTAGAATTATTTTAAATGAAAATTACCACGAATCGCAGAATAGGACCTTAGTCCATGAAAACTGTAAAATATTCGCAACGTCGAAAACGAATAAATATATAAAACGCGCGATAAAGCCGTAAAATTAGTGTTATTTTTAATATTTTTATTCTCAAATTTAAATTGCTTAGCTACAGCACCTACCGTAGCAAAAGCGTAGACACATGTAGATCTACGACTATTTGTGGCGAGGAGACCGCGGCGTAGTACGTAGCAAGCTACAACAACCTGATCTCATGGAATTAAAAGAAAACTCTATTCACACGGCCCACCTGATATTAAGTGGTTACCAGAGCCCATAGACATCTTAAAGTAAAGGCTGCCACTTACCTCGAGACATGAGTTGTAAGTCGGATAACTTTTAACATTACAACCTTTTAACATTACAACGGCTGTCCCGCCCTTCAAACCGAAACGCATTATTGCTTCACGGCAGAAATAGGTAAAGTGGTGGTACCTACCCGCACGGACTCACAAGACGTTCTACCACCAGTAGCTATCCTGATACGGATGCATACGTTGAAGGATTTTTAATTATATAATCGAAGTTTCTGCCCCACCTATCAAGCTTTATGCCAGTATAACATCAAATTGTGTGAGAACATAATACATAACATAAATACGAAAAAAATAAACAATTCACACATTAGAAAAATCTGGTCGTTTTTCGTTTTGTAACAGTCGAGATTGCAGCGCGTAATACGTTTGTAACGCTCGTATCACTCCACGACAAAATCATTTCTAGAGTCGACGTGCCATGAAATACGCCTTGAGTGACTCGGCACAAGGCTCAGGAACTAAGAGCATAAGGTTCGCGATCTAATTGAAGCTATACTTTACATTAGCGATTCCCAATCTGTGGTACGCGTACCCTCGGGGTATTTTTTCCCTATCTATTCGTTAGTAACCTAAGGGGCTATTTCAGCTTCTCACGGGCCTAGTCCTTGGGGGACAGGGAGTTTAATTGTGGTACGTGAAAATTATATAAAAATTGGTCAAACTGAGAAGAAGACGCATTTAATTTATGAAAAATATTACAGTTTATGTCTGCAATATATAGTTTAAATTGAATCTAACATCTTAATAGAAACCGACTCATTAACTTAGGTATGAGAGACGAAACACATTTTTAAGAGTAGGTTTGAACTTATCAGAGAGAGGTACTTATATATGAAAAAAAAAATATAGTACCGGAATGAAAAATAGTTTGGCAGCACTGCTTTACATAATTAACTTAAATGATTTTCAGCGATTTGAATTGAAAATTTTCTTTTCGTTAGATTTGCATTCTCTTCGCAACATCAATCTACGCAATACAAAAACTTGTCTTTATTAAATATTATCGAAACAATGCTATGAAAAACTATCAACTCTTTAAAATTTAGAAAAAGAAATTAAAAAAAATAATTCCAGAAACAAAAATCCGTTAGAGCAAGACATAGATTCAACGAAAATCTTCATATAGCGTATCTTCGGGTGTGTAATGCCGACGAAACTGCGAGTCTCCTCAACGTACCGAAGGCTCACTCGTCGTAATATTTTATCCCCTCTCTTGCTCTACGAATCGCGAAACTTCCTTTGCAGCGATTTGATGATATTGCACTTTGACGAATGACAGAGTTAGGGATATCCGGGGCCAACGAGCGAACAAAAAAAAAACGGAAAATAAGATGGATGATTCGCTGCGAATGAATGCTGGCATACGTGAGGACCCTTTCGACCTTATTGATAAGTACTACAGAGAAACGTCAGCCGTGAACTTTTTCATGTGTACACACATAATATATGAACGAGATGCTTTTATGTTGATTAAAGTGTCCCGTTATTACTATTGTGTATCATTTTGCCCGGTACTCTTACGTTTTTGTTCTAGTGTAATTCTCGAGAGCCTTTACATATTCCACAAAAAAAAACATCTCAAAAATATGATGCAAATTTATTTTATTCCAGATTCTTTGTCAGTTCATGGCCTGCTTGATGCTTAGTTGTATCGGGACCCTCAACACTGTTTGGGATGAAAGTGTCAAGATAACTTGAACAGGTTAACCCAGCAATATATTAATTAATAAGGGGAAGAATAATGTGGTAATTGAAGAAGGTAAGCTGCTACTACGGATGAGTTAAGGAATTTTAACCAAAATCTTCTATCAGTTGTGCTTAGTCTCTTTCAATAGAAAAATTACATTTGTTCATTATTAATTCACTTTCAAAAAGGTATAGGTGATATTGCCTACGCTTACCTAAGACCAAAGTATAAAAACTAAAGCATCTACATTTAATGTGAATATCCTATTTGTTGAGTTTACCTGTCAGTTACTCCCATCATGCCGGAGTAATCTTGTATCTCCATCTCGTCAATGTACTGGGAAAATTCTGAAAACAAACGAAACTCAAATTAATGGGATTACAATTCTAAAAACATTTTCGATAGAATTCATCGTTTTTTTTTTATTTATTGCCTAGATGGGTGGACGAGCTCACAGACCACCTGGTGTTAAGTGGTTACTGGGGCTCATAGACATCCACAGCGTAAATACGCCACCCACCTTGAGTTATAAGTTCTAAGGTCTCAAGTATGCCAACAACGGCTGCCCCACCCTTCAAACCGAAACGCATTACTGCTTCACGGCAAAAATAGGTAGGGCGGTGGTACCTACCCGCGCGGACTCACAAGAGGTCCTACCACCAGTATAAAATCGTGGCCAAAACGATAAGATACGATAGACAATATCATTTTTACGAAGGAATTGCGTAACTTAATACGCTTTTATGAACGACTTCCAAACGATACAGATATTGTCATCACGTAATCAAAATGCGAACTATTGATGTGTTCCAGTTTGAAAGGTCTGTAGTCATATAATAATACATACTATTCAGAATTCGATTTTATGTTCAAGGCGGGTGCATTCACGATTTAAGGTCTATGTGATCGGATATCACTTAATACTAATTGAGCCATAAACTAGATATGAAAAAAAAAAAATTGAAATCACGGACCATCAAAACATAAATCACGAACAAATCAAAGACGATAACGACCATCAATATTTCTCGGTGCCCTCCTCCATCACGAGTACTCCATTTGTTATTCGAAGCACGTGGTCTCACCCCGAACACAAAACTGCGAGCTACAAAATCACGAACCAACCGCGTGATGAATATCGACATTTGTACACAAAATTCAAATATAGAAAAAAAATCGACAACTTTTATCGATATTAATAATCTTATCATCGTCATCATCATTCGCATCAATGGCATCCAATATTTGGCTATTCGCACGGTGGACTATTCGATTTATTATTCGAAACACGTGGTTCACCCTCTACGGTTGCGGACAGCGTCCGACGGTACAAAATCACGCGCGATGGCCACACTCTAAATGAATATTGACATCCTACAGCCGGATAACGGGTTGAATTGATAATTTATTATATTGATTGGACTACGGTTACAATATTAGTCTGGTTTCAAATTTAGTTGATGCGTTGATTACGATAATTTATAAAACTGTAATTACCAAACTATCAAATTCACTGCTTCCGATTTTAGTTGAATTTCATTAATTTGGTTATTGAATTCAATGAGAAATAATAAAAATATTTTTAAAATTATAATTTTGACAATACCTTTGAAAACCGAAAACTTTCTCAATATTTCTATTCTCAATATTTGACTAACAGAGATATTCCTAACGTAGTTCTTATTTCTATCTTCGAGATGATCAAAGCTTTAAAATCACTTTTTTATACTTATTTATGGCACAAATAGTTAGACAATTTAACGAACTAAAGTTTCCATTTCGCACAAGATTTTAACCAATACAACACTCGGTATGAAGCTCGCGACTTTTACCAAACCAATTAAAACGAGGCCTAATTTCATTAATAAAAAATCTTTAGAGATGTACAAATACTTCTACAATCGTATTCACGTCCCGTAAACAATAACACCGAAGAACGCCCACCGCTTTAAAATTAAAACAGATGACATCATCCATCTTATATTTTTCATAATTTCCTAGTAAATAATTTTGTATTTTCCTCAAGATGTCAAGGGGTGAGGTGACGGAGACCGGGAGGGGTGTGGGGATTCCGTAATGAATGGGACAGATTTTGCATAATTAAAAAGGGCTGTTTTATATGATTGCTTATTGCTATGAGTAATGGCCCGCTGGGAAGCGGCGTGGCGACACTGTATCGTCATTTTGATAAGTGTTCCATTATTCAGACACTTAGTGTTTCAAAAAACGAGTCCTTTCAAGATTTCAGTGGATAGCCATTATGAATGAGCATGATGAAGATTCCTTTAGTTCGTGCCATTTTTTGAGTGAAATTTTGACCTTTCATATTTTCGTGATTAATTTCGAATTTTAAATTTTAGAATTCTCCTCATAATTTGATTTTTGTATTTTCTCACGTATTGGGTAATGAAAATATGATTCTGATTTGATTTCTGTAAATAATGAATTTCATATCACTTTACGTGAAATTTTATAAGCGCTTCATATTAATAAATGAAGCTACATCTTTTATAAGTCTTCCCCAGATAATGGTCCTTTCGAAAAAAATAAATGCAAAAAAATAAGTGATAATCAATTTAATCAACTGAACCATACAGGAAGACTTCACTTAATTCTCCACGCATTATCTGTTCAAAAGGACCTCTGTGACATCCGACTCCCCCTAACGTATATTTGATGTTCGGGTTGCCATGGCTCTAATTTACAAAAAATATAAATTTCTACCATTAACTTTTAGTAATTTTATTGAACGACTCTCGATCGCATTTTCGCTAAGCGTAGGCAGTCTTAATTGGGAAATCGTAATGAGAAGTAAAATTCTTTACAAACGATTAAAATTCTTATCCTGAAACGAACAGTGTTAGCCAATGATTGCATTTTTGATCAAATTAAAAAAAAAAAGGTTGTCTGTAAAGTCGGTTTACTGACGATAGTTGCACGTGACAACGTCATAAGAAAATACTGATGGAATGGTTTCATTTTTCAATTAACGCAATTATGGTTGCTATAAACAATTGACACCACATTCACTTTTCACTGAACTTCATACTTGACGAAAACATGTAAATGTATTATTGTATAGCAGCTGTCCACGCGGATGCATCGCTCACTCAATTATGAGAGAGACAGATGTCGAACACTGCCGAACGCGGAGGCCGATTGTGCCTCTTTGTCGCTCGTTGCGCTCTCTCGCTTGCATTTCAAACCTTAAATGGAACGCCTCAGAGCGAGGTAACGCCGCATGAGTCATTTTTTTTCGTGCGTGCAGCCAGTACTCCATCGTATTATAAGACGTTGTCACGTCAAAAAAACATTCCTGGTAGCTTTCATAATAAAGTTACCATATATTGGATTCAATACATTTAAGAATATACATTGGTAACAATATATTTAATAATTATTATTATTATTATAATTATAATGCGCTTTGGTTTCAAAGGTAGAGCAGCCTTTCTATTGTAAACAGAGACTTAGAACTTTAGATAGATTGAACTAGAATATAAAATGCTAAAAGTAATAAACTTATAAAAAAATTACGATTTAACATACATAGAAGGAATTATTGCCCTAAGTCTTAGGAGGTAAAGTGAAGTTAGCATCAGGTATAATTTTTGTATCCATTTTGTAGAAATCCGTTTCGCGGCCTGTGAGCCCCCAGTTTGATGGCTCCCATCTATTTCGTCTACATAATATTCTCGTCCCGATGAATAATGATGTTTCGAAATTTATTTTCAGTTCTCGACTTTGACAGAGCGGTATTTATTACTTAAACGGTTGAGAGGCTCTGAATAAATCACGGAACGCTTCCTTTGAAGGAATATGCTACAGTTTATTACGGAATTAGGAAATTAATATTTGCGACAAGAAAAAAAATATACAATAGCATTCTGCTAGACGCTCACAATGTTAATTTTTAATTTTTCTTCTAAATTTTTTGTATGTACGTATCCGGTAGGTATTTATCAGCTCATCTTTGTAATATTTAATCTTTAGGTAGAAAATAGGAGTTGACAAGTTCTTGAAAGTATTGCGCTTCAACATCGTCTATACTAATATTATAAAGAGGAAAGATTTGTTTGTTTGTTTGTATTGAATGCACGCGCGTTGCTGTCTAGTAAACATCCGTAAAAAAATAATTCCATAAAATCGTAAACTCCACAATTACCTATTTAAATTACGTAATTATAACAGTAGTGTTTTAAATCAATACTAAAAATGTTTGTGAAGTAATCAGTGACTAATAAGTGGATGAAAACCAGCCACCAGAGGTTCGTCCAAATCCTCTAAACTTGGATACTTTATACTAATAAAATGTAATTAAAAATTACATAAATATATACAAGAACAAATAAGAATAAAAGTTATCATGAAACAAAACTGGTAATGAAGTGAAATTCTAAATTTAGTGGTGAAATAGTCGTCGAAAAGCAAGCAAGCAGTGACATACATATGAAGTTGAATTGTTATTGTACCCACACTTAAATGTATTCATAAATTCTTAAAATTTTAAACTCCAACATTACTAATAAATAATTTCAACGGCTTAGCACAAGTCATATTAGCTAAGTGGTATCCGTCTTCGGCCGAGCTCGGAGATTGAAGTGCGCTGGTTCGAATCTGAGTCAACGTAACGTTTTTTGTTTTTTTTTTCTGGATTGAAGAAATATATTTAGTACAACACGTACGTCAGTGAGCTCAGAGATTAGATAGCGAAAACAAGCGAATGAGTTCGAATAAAATTAAATAATTGGAGATATTGAAGTGGATCGGAATTAGTGAATTAATAAAGAATTTAAAAAAGCGATGAAGTTACGATAGAGATCGAGATTGATCCAAAAAAGTGCAACGAATACATAGCGACACAACCTAAAAACTAGTGGGTGAGAAGCCGCAACTCAACTCAATCTGCCATCTATCTAACATACCAACCTAACAGGAAGACAGATATACCAGTATTTTAAACAAAAATAACTATTCAATCGCTTTCAAATTATCATAGGAAAATATAGTATTGAGAAAAAAAAAAAAAAAAAAAAAAAAAAAAAAAAAAAAAAAAAAAAAAAAAAAGATGACGAATGAACAAATGGAATTATTATTCTCAAAATTCGATGCAAAGTTAGATGAAAAGCTTAATCAACAAACCCAAACATTAACAACAGCAGTTACTAAGAACGTTATGGAAGCAATTGATGAAAAGATGAAAATATTAATGGAAGAAAACCAAGAATTAAAATCTGAAGTATCAAGACTAAAACGCAAAATCAATACCTTGGAAAAAGAAAAGCGAAAAAGCAACCTGATTTTCTTTGGTGTTGATGAAAATGGGAAAAGAGAGACAGAACTAGTTGACTACATAAAAGGAATTATAGAAGAAGCGAAAGTGCATATAGACAGCCATGAAATAAACAACATCTATAGAATTGGAGCGCAAACCAGCGAAAATCGCCCTGTAGTAGTTACTTTCTCTACTATGTGGAAGAAACATCTCATATTAAAATCTAAATCAAACTTACCAACAGGCATTTATGTCAAAGAGGACTTCCCCAAGGATGTCCTTGAAGCCCGGAAAAAACTGCAGCCAAAAGTGGAGGAAGAATGGAAAAAGGGGAACATAGCTTTCATGAGAGGAGACCAACTCGTAATTAAAAAGCAGAAGGACAACCAGCGCGAAAAGAGGAAGAGAGACAAGACTATATCCCCCGAATTTCAAACAATGAAAAAACCGAATACTCATAATGAAACTGGAAACAAAACAAATAAAGCTAAAACTATTGGACAAAAAGAAATATTGAAACCAAACATTTTACAATACATGGGAAGAGATAGAACTACTTCCACTTCAACTTCAGGAAATTCAAAAAACTAATAAATACAAATATGCAACCTATAAAAATTACAAATAGAACCGGAATAACAGAACAAACTCAGAAAAAACATAATCCAAAACAACATTCACAAAAAACCTTCCCACCACGGTTGGTCGCCGAGGGAAGTACAGACCATAACCCTCCAGTCAAATACAGTAGAAAATTAAATAGAATCAATATTGCAACATTAAACACAAGAACTTTAAGAACCCAGGATACCCTTGCAGAACTGAATATGGCCATTCAAGACATAAAGTGGGACATACTCGGAATTAGCGAAATGAGAAGAGAAGGTGAAAACATACATGAATATCAAGACTACATATTGTTCAACAAAGGTGAAAAAGGAGGCAAAAGAGGAGTGGGATTCCTCATAAAAATGTCTTTGAAGAAACAAATACAAAGCATCTTTGGTATTTCCGACAGGATAGCAGTGCTCAATATCAACTTATCCAACTATACAAAGACTTGGACTATCATTCAAGCATACGCACCAACCGAGCAAGCTGCAGAATCGGAGATAGAGTCATTCTACGCCGATCTGGCAAAAGCCATCAGAAACTACACTAACAACCATATTATACTGATGGGGGATTTTAATGCTCAGATCGGGGAAAAACAATATGAGGAGGAGTATGTATTGGGCAAACATGGGCTTGGTAAAAGAAGCCCCAACGGTCAAAGGCTTGTAGAATTCTTGCTAGAACACAACTTAACTCTTTTGAACAGTGTATTCAAAAAAAATACGAAGAATAAATGGACCTGGATTTCACCAGATGGCAGATACAAAAATGAAATAGATTATATAACAAGCAATTTCCCTAAGGCATTTTCAAACACAAGTGTGATCTCAAAACTCAATTTTAACACAGACCATCGTATGGTCAGAAGCACAATTGTAGCAGAACCACCAAAAAAGGCAAGGAAGTACACTACCACTTATAGTCCAACCCAAATCTCCACGGAAACTTTCCAAGTAATTGGCCAGTCGATAACAAATAACCTACAAGAGCTGACGTATGAAAATGAAGATGATATCATAGCAAACTATAGAAAACTGGAAAAACAACTTACTACCACTATCAATATTAACAAAAGCAAAAGCAAATACCCACTCAGCAACGAAACCATTCAACTCATAAAACGCAGGAAACTTTTACTAGATCAAGGAAAAAATAAAGAAAACATGCAACTAATTACAGAAATAAGCAAACAAATTAATAAATATATCAGAAGAGACCGCAAAAATAAAAGACTAGAAGTGTTAGAGAGACAAATAATAAGCACAGGCGGTGTAAGAAAAGCTCTGAAAGAACTCAGGGAAACAGGAAAAGAGTGGATGCCTAAACTAAGGAAAAAAGAAGATATCATCACGAACAGGAAAGGTATACATGAACTGGCCACAGAATTTTACAAAGAATTATACTCAAACAAAGACGCATGTAAGCACCATATCACACAACCATCCAAGAGTAAAGTAACAAACAGCCTACCAGAGCAGGAACCAGATATTTTGGAAAGTGAAGTGGAAAAGGCAATAAAAAGCCAAAAAATGGAAAAAGCTCCTGGACCGGATAAAATAACAAACGAAATGTTGAGGGGGACTATGGATGAACTAGTACCAATACTAACTAAGATGTTCAACCGAATTCTGAAAAGTGGATATATACCAACACAATGGGAAACCTCATATATAATCCTACTATACAAGAAAGGCGCAAAGGATGACATTGGGAATTATCGGCCAATAAGCTTAATAAGCTTAATGTCGAATATGTACAAAATATTTGCAAAAATTATTTTGGGCAGGGTTAGCGCAAAATTAGACGAAAACCAACCAATGGAGCAAGCCGGGTTCAGACGGAATTTTTCAACAATAGACCACATCCATACACTCAAACAATTAATTGAGAAGTACAACGAATTCAACAAAACACTGTATGTGGCTTTTATAGATAAAGGCTTTTGATTGCATTAGTCATAAAGCAATGTGGGAAAGCCTAGGAAAGCAAGGTATACCAGAAACATATTTAGACATTATCAAAAATATATATGCAAACAGTAAAGCAAAAATCCAGTTAGAAACCCTGGGAAAAGAATTCCGAATCAAGCGAGGAGTCAGGCAGGGAGACCCAATGTCCCCAAAGTTGTTTTCAGCAGTGCTAGAGAACGTCTTTCGCAACCTTGACTGGGAACATCTAGGCCTCAACATAGACGGAAGGAAACTAAACCACTTAAGATTCGCGGACGATATAGTTCTGCTTGAAGAAAATCCAAAGGCACTCGAAAAGATGATCCAAGCTCTAAATACTGAAAGCTCCAAAGTGGGGTTAAAAATGAACATAACAAAAACGAAATTGATGACTAACTCAGAAATAAGGCCCATTGAAATTGATGGACAAAAAGTAGAATATGTTGACGAATATTGCTACTTGGGTCAGATCATCTCCCCTAAAGACCAAACAACCAAGGAAATAAATAAGAGGATTGCTAATGGGTGGAAAAAATACTGGTCTCTTAAGGAAGTTGTAAAAGCTAAAGAACACAATATGGCAACGAAGAGGAAAGTATTCAATACTTGTATTCTCCCATGCATCACATACGGCTGCGAAACATGGTCCCTTACAAAACACCATAGAGAAAAACTGGGAAAGTGCCAGAGAGGTATGGAACGAAGCATGACAGGAACAAGAAGACAAGATAGAGCTAGCAATGTGCAATTAAGAGAAAAAACAAAACTAACTGACATCCTGGAAAAAATAGACCTCCAAAAATGGAGATGGACCGGCCATATGTTGAGATCTAGACAAGAAAAGTGGAGTCAAATTATAACGAACTGGTATCCAAGAGATGGCAAGAGGTGTCGAGGACGTCAACAAATGCGATGGGAAAATGAGCTGAAACTTACCGCCGGACCCAAATGGAGAAGAGTTGCTCAAGATAGAAAACAATGGAGACTACTGGAGGAGGCCTTTGCCAGAAGGCACACTGAGTTGAGAGACATCTTATAAACAAACAAACCAAAAGATCCAATCACAAAGATAAATCTCACCCAGTTTAAAGGGCTAATTATTATTATTATTATATTGTATTGAATAGGCTCCGAAACTACTGAACCGATTTGAAAAATTCTTTCACTGTTTGGAAGCTACACTATTCCCAAGTGACATAGGCTAATCTTTTTGGAAAAAAAATTAGGGATCCTTACTAAAACTCCAATAATGTAACCCAAGGTGTAAAAAAAATACCTAAAATATTCTTTAAATCCCGTGTCCTGCGAAAACTATTGATAATAGAATAAAATAATATACTACGACTTTGTAGAACACAATATTATTATTTACAAAAAGTGTCGGGAAAGTGTCTAACTAAGAAATGTCAAATATCGTTTTTTGTTAAAGACACGAGCAGAGCCAGAGCGGGCCGCTAGTCAAATTATAAATTTAATAGAACATTATATAAATGTACCATCATCCGTTACTTCAAAAGATGTACCTGTACATAGACACTGCGAGGAATTTTACGAACCCAAACTTGTAAAATCGATTCATCCAACTTCACTTGGCACGTGCGAAACGGGCAAAGGGACCAGGGACCTGTGAAACTTTTCAAATTTCCGTACGTTTTCTCAACGAAATTGTTTTTTTTTTCACACCCTCCGTGTAATCTCGAAAGAAATGTGCCCCTTTATAAATTGCACAGGGAGATAATTTAGTCGACTCGGCGTGTCGTCTTCGAAAAATTGGCAATTGTCAAGTTTTGGACGTTCAAACGTCGTTTGAATATTTCTCGTAACGCTATTTCATTGTTTTTGCGATAAAATAAATGGAATTTATCTAAAACAGATTTATTTTCGCTGTATATTCAGAATTTTAACGTATGAAATCACTTTGAATTTTCTAACAGATTTTTTAATAGAAAGAATTATTAGAGGGAAAACTTGTTATAAATATGAAAGCCTAATGTAGAAAAAAATGTAATTAAAGAAAATAGTTTAATTAAGCAATGCCTTCAAGAATCAAAATCGCAGTTCTTTTTGTCACAATTTAAATTTTATTTTGACTTTCCATTTGAGCGTAGTTCACTTATTTAGCAACAAAATATGATTGATTTGAGTTTGCGCACATTTTAATTCTGCTTCTTTCTACCATTCGCACATTTATTCCTTTTCGATAAACTGTATTGATAAAGAAATTTACTGTATTCCTAAATTCACTAATAAAATTGCCATTAAATTTTTCAACATAAAAAATCATGGTAATCGGTAACCTTGCCTATCAAAGGTCTAAATGGCCACACCTTGAGACATGGGTCAAAGTAACAGTCGTATTATATTTTAAATAATCGAAAGTACGTTTTTTTTTATTGCTTAGATGAGTGGACGAGCTCGCAGCCCACCTGGTGTTAAGTGGGTACTGGAGCCCATAGACATCTACAACGCAAATGCGCCACCCACCTTGAGATATAAGTTTTAAGGTCTCCAGTATAGTTACAACGGCTGCCCCACCCTTCAAACCGAAACGTATTACTGCTTCAAGGCAGAAATAGGCAGGGTGGTGGTACCTACCCGCGCGGACTGACAAGAGGTCCTTCCACCAGTAAAAAAGATTTTAAGAACGTTAGAATAAATTCTGTCCGATGGTAGATGATTACATAATTTATGAATATCAACAATGTCGGCAGCATTCTCAAATCGCTATCTGCCCCTGGAAGCTATTTCACACCGAGACGAACATGACATTAATAGTATACAAAACAAAAATGTTGTGACCTACTGAATTTACAACTACAGCACCGGAATTTTCCCAGCAAAATCATCGCTATTTATATTTTTGAACAATAAAATGAAAAATGCCCTAGCGTTTATCCGCTTTTTCTGTGTTCACGACCTAATTCTACCTCTTCGTCTTATACCTTTTCCCTGGCTATATTTCTTGATTCCTGTCAATTGGATAGTTTATGAATATCAACAATGTCAGGAGCACTCTCAAATCGCTATCAGCCCCTGGAAGTTATTTCACACTGAGACGAACATGACATTAGTAGTATACAAAACAAAAATGGTGTGACCTACTGAATTTACAACTACAGCACCGGAATTTTTCCAGCGAAATCATCGCTATTTATATTTTTGAACAATAAAATGAAAAATGCCCTAGCGTTTATCCGCTTTTTCTGTGTTCACGACCTAATTCTACCTCTTCGTCTTATACCTTTTCCCTGGGCTATATTTCTTGATCCCTGTCGGCGGCACAAAAGTACGAAAACGCTGTTAATCTTTTTACGTCGACTGCATTATTTTAGGGTCTACTCTCTTGTTATTTGAGGTGCTTTCGGGTACGACCTTTGCGGATTTAGCGGAGTAGGTTAGAGATTCAAGCGATCCACGAACGAACATGTTTTCGTATGCCGCTTTTATACGGCTTTATTTGTTTTATTCTTAAAAGATTTTCGAAGTTAATTCAAATGAAAGCAACACAGATTAATATGAATTGTTTATGCTGTTTTTTTTTTTACTTAATTAATCCATATTATTTATTTTTTTTAGTCATCACAGTGTTGTTTCTTTGATTTTGTGTACAGAGTATATTCATTAGGTAAACTTAAACGACAAACAGTATAAAACTAAAATCAGTTCTTTTGGAAGTAATCCATTTAATGCTATCTATCTATATGACCAAATGTGAGGCCGTCAGCGCAAAAGTGGCCTAATATAGTTATTATGAAGCAATTAGGTTTAAGTTTTCATGAACACAATTTGAGTAGGCAAAAAAAAAATACGCGCAAAAATAATGCTTACAAAGCCATCTGTTATCTATGGGTGAACCTATGGATAGGCCGGTTTTGCACTGACGGCCTCATATATGCACTACATATATTTTTGTCATTAAATATAAAACATCAAAAGAAACAAACTGTTACATTTATAATAGCAGTATATATTGAATAATAATAAGGATTTGGAGCTCCCAAATACCAGATACCTCCATTTGACTCCATACAGAAGAAGGCCGTTCGTATTGTCGATAATCCCATTCTCACGGATCGTTTGGAAGCATTGGGTCTACGGGTTCGATCCTCTCAATATTTTATGCCGTATGTTCCATGGGGAGTGCTCTAAGAAATTGTTTGAGGTGATACCGTCATCTCGTTTTTACCATCACCCCACCCGCCACCGGAGGAGAGTTCATTCATACTACCCGGAGCCACTGCGGTTATCCACAGTGCGTTTCCAGAGATCTTTTTTATGACGGACCATTCAGCTTTGGAATAAATTCCCCTCTACGGCGTTCCTTGAACACTTACGAAGAGTACTCAGCTGTTCTTCTTCTTTGGAGTCGGTATCTTCATTGCTGAGGGTTATGTCTAATTTGAAAAGTTGACCACTTGTGGGGGTGGGGGAGGAATGCTTCCCCACGTCTTCCTGACCTCGTCGGTTATAGCCGTATGGGTTGTGTTCATTGGATGTCAAAATTGTTACAGGATATATATATTTAAATTAAGATTCTCTGTAGTAAGTCAAGTAATTAAATACATATTGAATACATTTTTTTAGAAGCGAATAGCAATTAATTATAATAGTGTTCAATTTCATTTTGTTCATTAGCTTAAAAACTGAAAATAAAATAATAATGCTGTTTAAGTTGATTGCATTTTCTGCATACCGGTTGAGAGCAATAAAAGCTAACTAAAACTTTATGAAGTTTCATGAAAAACTCTCTAATGTTCCAAGTCCAAAATGAAAATTTTTCGATGAAAAAAATTTAAAGAGTCACCAAGTCGAGTCAAGTAAAGACGCTGTGACTCACAAACCGTCCTCCCACCACACCGCACACACAATAAATGAGTCAATAAAATAAAATTTAAAATCATATTGTGCAGCAAGCATAACATCAAATTTACAGAGGCCAATACTTTTACTTTATTTAGTATATTTTTTCAAATTAGAAAAGAATAGTCATACTACGCAAACCTATATCGTGGACACAAATCCATGCCGTTCTTATTTAGAGTTAAAGAGTAGCGCCATAAATTAATTTGTCTAAAATTATAATATTTAAAACCAAAATCATTCATCAACAACATATTTCTAGAAATCGGGTATCAGTAATGATAATATTACATATATTTACAGACTAATAACATTCCTAATCAATTCATAGCATTTTAAACAAATTTCCGTTTTTTATATAAAGTACTAGCTTTTGCCCACGACTTCGTCCGCATCGTTCACAAATAATGCTTTATTTTAGAACAAATTTGGTTACCTAGCATAAAAAACGTTATAGTGAGCCAACCTTAACATATAGACATATGCTGTCGTTTTTTTTACTGGACTGGCTGGACTTTTTTTTAGATATTTTAAAGAGAAACAATTCTGTCATACATTATTTTAGCGAAACTTTAATCGTTTCTGCAGCGCACGCAGCGGAAGCTCTCAAAAGGTAAAAATAACCCCGATTTTGAAACATCCACATGGTGCTCCGCTTCTATTTGTTTTACCGTGATGTTATATAGCTTATAGCCTTTCTCGATAAATGGGCTATCTAACACTGAAAGAATTTTTCAAATCGGCACAGTAATTATTGAGATTAGTGCGTTCAAACAAACTCTTCAGCTTTATAATATTAAAAATAATATTATAGATTTGCATAAATTGCAATTTCAAAATTCTGGACCTACTAACAATTGTACTGGTGAGATAATAATATACATAATATATGTATGTATGCCATAAGTTAAGAGTAAAATACCCGTTTAGAGTTATTTTTTTCACAATCTTGCTTCGGTGTGACAGAATGACGGCTGTTATGTAAAAAGAGGAAGCCACGTTCATTTTACGTGCCACAGGATAATAAAGGTTCAGAATAGACAAGCTCTAGGATATTACATATAACACGTGAACATTATGAAAAGATGCTTGTTTAAAATGAAGACGAGAAAAGTTTAAGAGACGCCAAGATTGTTTCGCAAAAACTCTGTATTAAGCATTGCTGTGAAGTATAGTTTGAATGTCAGATCTGAAATAGATGGTGAGGATATTGGATTATTTAACTTTCCTTTGTAATGAGATAATATTAGAGTCTATTTTAAGCATGGATGGATGGCCGCGAAGCTGTCAAATATCCCAGTTTGAAGGCATTTTATGAAACAAGTGGGATTTCGACTTCATTTCGCAGAGCGGCGGTTGGCATTAGAGTTGTTATATTATAAGTTCCAGTAAACAATTACCTTGAAATAGGCCGCAAATTGGTTCACCCATCAATGTAATATATATATATACATATCTAGCTGACCCGGCAGACTTTGTAGTGCCTCAATCGATAAACAAAAAACCTAAGATTTTGTATAAAAAATAAACATGAAACAAACAAAAGGAATCCCTCCGACGGGAGACACATCAAAGGAAAAACATAATTGTTATTTTTATTTAATTCCGAGCATTTTTATATTTATCTACATTTTAAACCTTCTCTGTACTTCCACAAATAATTCAAGACCAAAACTAGCCAAATCGGTCCAGCTGTTTTCGAGTTTTAGCGAGACTAACCAACAGCAATTCATTTTTATATACTTATATATAGATAGATAGATGATAGATTTCAATATCAAAGCGTGTCGAATGTAATTTTAAGTTCAAAGTAAACTTCACTCGAAGATAACAAAAACAATATCAACGTCACGACCCGAAGCACTGGACGTGTACGTATCACGCAAATGGCGGGCAGAGGAACGTTCGAGAGGTTGCGATGAAAAAAAAATCAACGCAAGTGAATTTCGAGCAGTTAGATTAGCATAAAGACGCGACTGCGAACTGTAATCATTGCCGTGGCACATTGTGAGCTGAATACAGATGGGTTATGGAGATTGTACGGTGACTGGAATGTTCTCGACGTTTGGCAACTTCAAAATTGCTGTCAAATCTACGGGCGCTTTTTTTTTTTTGTATCCAGATAAATTCTGTGGAAAGATCTGATTACGATAATCGAGATATTTCGTTTTATTTTCGTGTTCTTTGGCCGTCATCAATTCTATAGTCGGTCTGGTATTGCTAACAATTTTTGTTTTGTCTTTTTGTATTTCCATTTTTTCATTGCTTTAATACCTAAATAGCTTTCTTCCATATATCTTTCAGAGCTCTATCCAGTGAATGTGGAACTCATTATTATTATTATTTTTATTCCTAAGATGAATGACCAAGCTCATGGCCTACCTGGAGTCATATTATAGGAGCCCATAGACATCAACAAAGTAAGCGCTGCAAACCACCTTGAAACATGAGTTCTCAGTTTTAATATAACGGACGGCTACCCCACTCTTCAAACCAGAATGCATTACTGCTTCACGGCAGACATAGGCAATGTGCTGGTATTTACACGTGCGAACTCTGAAGATGCCAGTTACAAATTACATTTACTAGATAATTTACTAATAGCTTTAAAAAAAAACAACAACTTTCATTTGATTTTGCTGAATCTACTGAAGATACCGTCATTCAGTTGGTTTGGTTGATCTTATTACAGTCAGATGATAACAGCGTGGACATTGCTCGTTTTCGCGCCGTTACCGAAAAGGAATCAAGTTACTGGCTCCAAGCCTATACATCGTACATTTAAATGATATGGTAAGAAGGGCGCTCACTACAGTCAATGTTCCGGCTGTCTTGGAACCCATCGGAATTTTGAGTCAGATGGGAAAAGGCCCGATGGAGTCACGCTAATCCCATGGTCAGTCGGTAGGTGCCTGGTATGGGATGCTACTTGTGTGGATACTATGGCTCCCTGTCATTTAGATGGTACTTCCTCCCGCCCCGGTTCAGCTGCAGCTTTAGCAGAAATTACAAAAAAGCGGAAGTATTCGGGTTTGGGGTCTTTTTATTCTTTTTTGTCTTTCGCGGTTGAGACGATGGGCCCTTGGGGCCCTGAAGCAAAGAAATTTTTAACAGAAATCTCCAAGCGCTTGAAGGAGGCTACACGTGACGCTAAGGCTGGCTGGTACTTTGCAGAGAGAGTGAGTCTGGCTGTCCAACGAGGCAACGTAGCCAGTATCTTGGGAACTGTGCCTCCTTCAAGCGCATTGGAAGATCTGTTCTACTGTGTGGGTTGATGTATGTTAAATTATTTTGATTTGACTTTTGTTAATAATAAACGATAAATTAAAAGTTGATCTAAGTAATTCGGTAAATGCTTACCATGAAGATCCTGTTAGCGTTTTATTTTTTATTGCTTAGATGGGTGGACGAGCTCTCAGCCCACCTGGCGTTAAGTGGTTACTGGAGCCCATAGACATCTACAACGTAAATGCGCCACCCACCTTGTGATATAAGTTCTAAGGTCTCAAGTATAGGTATAGTTACAACGGCTACCCCACCCTTCAAACCGAAAGGCGTAATTTTAGCGCTTTAAAAAACTATGTATTAACAATTACCCAAACTGGTCGAGAGCTTTTAGCGTACAATAAACGGCGTAAGATTAATTGAAACGTTATCCGAGTAGTACAATTAATGTTACCGAATTCGAATCTCTCAAATTTATTTGGTCAATTTGAAACGTTCTGCTCATTAAATCCAAAAAAGGTAGGATACACCACATTTCTTTGGTGTAGGCTGTACGATGTAATTTTCAGTGACCGTTATAGACATAGAGAAATAGCAGATTGTTCTATTTCTATATATAATTTTAATGCCTAGAAAAGATCCAAGCGTTAAGACCGATTTGTGAGTGTAATGTATCTTCTGCGTAGGTCTGGTTTTGAGTCCTTTCAGATTTGCACCCCTATAAGGTTTTTATGCTTTTTGGTTTTTTTTTGAAAGGAATACAGAGTCCTAGCTTAATATCCGCTCGGAAGCCCAGTATTTTTATTAAGGATAAGCGTATTTGCTTGCATCTTTCTTGCATGAGCGTTTGTGACATAAAACCTGAGATAATTTTAATTTGGAGCTATCAAATGTGTTCAAGTTAAAAAAAATGTGAAACAACTGAAAATCATGAAATTGCATTTTTACTGATGGTAGGACCTCTTGTGAGTCCGCGCGGGTAAGTACCACCGCCCTGCCGTGAAGCATTAATGCGTTTCGGTTTGAAGGGTGGGGCAGCCGTTGTAACTATACTGAGATCTTAGAACTTACATCTCAAGGTGGGTGACGCATTTACTCTGTAGATGTCCATGGGCTCCAGTAACCACTTAGCACCAGGTGGGCTGTGAGCTCGTACACCAGTCTAAACAATAAAAAAATATGTTTTTTTATGCAGAATTAGTATTGGCTATGTGCACTTTTGGTAATTTTTATTTATTACAACTAGTTTGTTAATCAAATTTCGTATAAACAGTGGTTGTACTTATTGCAAATATCATCTATATATTAATACGTGAAGCAAAAACTTTGTATCCCTTTTTACGAAAATTGCGCGCACAGAGGAGTATGAAATTATCCACACTTATAGAGAATATAGAAAAGAAGTGCACAATGATAATATTTTTTTAAAATAATGCATAAAAGATACATTAAATCAATAAAGAAAACATCACACACTACATACCATGTGTTTGACGCTCACATGCATGCATACTATTTATTGTCAAACTTTTGTTCTTGACGTCTGTGGTCAAATTGAGAATAGATTAAAATTAAATATTGTTTATCTTTATTAATATTTTTTTATAGAGTAGCCTTGGCGAAATTTGTGATTATAGACGTATAAAATACAATCATAATAGTGTACATACTTACAATTCCAATTATAGTCGAATTTCGACTACTGCGGGACCTCTAGTATATTAAATTTAGCAGATATTAAATTTCTCCTAGCAGTAACAGAAACGCAGTGCTTCCATGGAAACCGAACGGATACCGAGGTTAGGTTGACCGATCCTTTGTCGACAAATTCCAATATCGGATGTACGGGATCGTCAGCCATAAGGGTGAGTTTATTCATGTTATCCCCTCGTGTACAATCATGTGCAATTATTACGGATATTTAATTTTTAGTTCTGTTTTATTTATACCAGTATTAATAATGTTGGAAATGGTATACCAAATCTATACTTCTATACTAATATTATAAAGAGGAAAGATTTGTTTGTTTGTTTGTTTCGAATAGGCTCCGAAACTACTGGACCGATTTGAAAAATTATTTTTCCATTAGAAGCCGACATTGTCCCTGATGAACATAGGCTACTTTTTTTAAAATTTTTTTTGTTATATTTTTTTGGTTTCATGTGTGTTTTAATGTTTCCGAAGCGAAGCGAGGGCGGGTCGCTAGTCTACGTTATAATAAGCGAAACAAACTATTTTGTGTACATCAACTTCACTGTTTCTTTCAATGTTGTCATTGAATTAATATATAAATATCAACGAATATATTATTATTTTTTTAACCGTAATTATGTGAGGCTAATCTGTGCCATGTACAGTATATCCAGGACGTATGTACAAACCGCCGCAGGGAATTCCGACGAGTTCAATCTGGCAGTGGGCTTACACCAAGAGTCTGCGCTAAATCCCTATCTCTTCGTGCTGGTGATGGATGCCTTGACGTCGGAGATACAGAAGGAGACCCCCTTGGTGTGGCGTGGATCCCGGGTGACTGGGAGAAGGGCAGGAGAATGATGATGATGATGATGATTATTTTTTTAACCGATAAGGACGCAGTGGTTAATTTCTTTCCCCAAATTATTCTTGTCCACATAATGGAAGTGATGGACTGATGGATTGTGTGGAAGAGATCGCACTAAAAGATAAGGCCACCCGTTGTACTTTTGTTATGATTGTTTAGTATATGTGTTTATTTTGGTGTACAAGCACAAGGTGAAACGCATTACTGCTTCACGGCAGAAATAGGCAGGGTGGTGGTATCTACCCATGCGGATTCACAAGGGTCCACCACTAAACGTTCATCTCAATCTCAAAACGTTTTATAACATCTATTTAGAAAAAGTACATCCTTAAAATTTAATTGGTAAAATTTTTAAATTTCTATTGCAGACTGTACTTAATCTCTCGCACATAAGAATCTGAAACACAGTACTGTAGATCCTTTCGGTAGAATAGTTATCAATTTGTTCCCCTTATTACGACCTCCGCATTAACAGAGATTTGACCTTTTACCATTGAAAGGACAACGTGTAAGTTCTGAACCGAATTCCTGTACCGCAAATTCTCAACATTGTTAACGTACGGAATGATTATTATGTTCTCGATCCATATATTATCCTTATATTGAATAATACTTTATGGAGATTATTTTATGCGAAAAGGTACATCAGACAAGCTCACGGTTCGCTTTATGAGGGTTTTCAGTTCCGGTTAGGTTTATACCTGCCATAGGTAAGTACATTCTAGAGCCTTTTGTTTACACCATTTAAAGGACAGCTTATCTTATGGCGAGCCTGGTGTTAAGTGGTTATCCTAGCATTCTGAGCGTGAAAATCATCAGTCATCATGAGACATGAGGTTTATGTTTCATTAACAGCTGTCTCAAGCCCTTCAGACTTGAAAGCATTACTGCCGTGCACAGGCATAATAATAGGTAGAGCGATGGTACCTAGCGGTCTAAAAAATTCTTTTATAAAACCACTCCTACTCTACTTTGTCTCTAGACATTGCTTTTGGTTGTTGTTAAAGCTGTTGCTGTTAAAGCAGATGAGAATGAGATGCTGAGTTTTCCAAATTTTTTTTATGTGAATCATCTATAGCCGCGCGTAAAATCGATTACTGGAGTGGCGACACAGTACCAAACTATATGATAGTATACTATATAGTATATATATATATATATATATGTCGCATCCGGGTCAATAGTTCGGAATATCAACGATACACAAACGTCAAAGTGACAGAATGGCCGTGTCGTGGTTGACGACTTTTAGTAATATTAAGACGGTGGTTTTGATTATTATTTTATATGATGAAATGTTGTTTTGTTAAATATCACAAAATGAAGGGTAGACTCCGTAACGCCACAGTTATAAAAAAATGGCGGTACGTGGACAGAGTCGTGGCATTCGTGTCAGACAGTGATTCCGTCCGTCTCAGCAGTGAGTCTCTGACGGTCAGTCAGTCAGTCAGTCGGTCTGTCGGTATGTGCAACGAAACTGTCGGTTTATCCTGTCATTGTGAAAGTTGTGTGTGTTGAGTTTCACTAACTATTATTGAAAAGTTTTATTGACTAAACTGAGTTCAATCGAATACGAGTGATGACGAAACTACCGCTCAGCCATCCCTGGCGCCGCCTACGACATCAGAAGTGAGATCAGGACTCTACTCTCACTGGTGTGACGTGTTTGAACATGTTCGAAGTACAGCAAAAAAACATGATGCAGATCAGAATACTAGTAGTGGTACGCCACAAGAGCGTGAATGCAGCATACGTAAGTCGTGTCATAACGTCTGCTACCTCGATGGAAGATCTGAGCCACGAATAAATCGTCACATCTTACGTTCTGGCTCATGTTGCCCAGTTGACTCTCGACTTATCACATGGCATTTACTAGCGGAAATACGACACGTAACAAGCTATTGCAAGAAATTAAGGCAAGTGCAAGTCTCAGGTGAAACTTCGATCGCAATAATGGATCTGTCATGACGAGTGGGTAGTTCCGACAAGAATTATTTTAAGCGGCTGACTTCTGCTAGAGTTACATGGCACTAGTGCAGTAAACCAGGACATGAGACTGTGAATTGTCGCTGAAATTTTAGAATCTACTAGATTCAATACCAATAACATTACACGTTCGATGACTTCGGGCTCCAGCAAGCAAGCAAACAAGAAAGCAAGCAAGTTTCCGTGGGGAAGAAAAATTGACACATCTGAAGTCGTCGTGACCTGTAAGATAAGACGTCCGGTGCGTTCGTGTCTGGCGATGCGGCGGTGTTCGGGTCCCGCTGGCGGATGCAAGTTTTTCTGGTGAAGTGCGTGCTTGTGCGTGCTTGACAAGTGTTTGCGGTTGGCTTCCGCAGTGTGGGAGTAACATCGTGTAGGAGAGGTGGAACCCGTAAAATTGTAGTTTGCGTGGTGGCTGGTAAGATTTGCTGTGGTAAAAAGTTTGCGTGGTGGTAAAATGTCTTGTGAGTCTGCACAGGTAACCGGAGGTGAGAGTTCCGCGGTCGCGGCCCACCCAGTCTGCGAGAACCGGGCAGATCGCCTCAACGGTACGGAGGCCGGCCGACGGGTCCGCCAAACGACGAGACCACGGCTCCAGCACGGACTACCGAGATTGGAGCCCCCGCGCTCCGGCTGCACTTGCGCTAGGGCGCGCCGCGCCTCGTAGGAGACTGTGAGGTATCCTTGAATAACTCTGACTGCGATCGCGCGCTGCCGGCGTCACAGCGCGGCGACGTTCTCGTGGGTAAGGACGTGGCACCAGACGGGTGCTCCGTATAGTGCCATCGACCGCACGGGTACCATCATCCTGCCTATTTCTGCCGTAAAGCAGTGGTGTATTTCGGTTTGAAGGGTGGGGCAGCGGTTGTAACTATACTGAGACCTTAGAACTTCTATCTCAAGTTGTGTGGTGCGTTTACGCTGTGGATGTCTATGGGTTCCAGTAACCACCTAACACAAGGTGGGCTGTGAGCTCGTTCACACATTAAATCGAAGAGCGTAATCAAACGAAATTAGATACGAAGTTTAAAGGGCCGTTTAAAGTAGTTGAAGTATTGGATGGTGACCGTTATACATTGAAAGCTTTAAATTCAAAACGTACTTACAAATACCCACATGATAGGCTAAGAAAAATGCCAGCATGACACATACCAGTCGAGGTTGATGTAAATGATGATAATGAAGAGCAAGCTTAAATTGTGGTGAAAACTCGAGTAAGGATAGTCTATCGGTCGTATTGTGTTCGACCGTACCAGTAGCTATTACGTAGTCGTAGCCCGGTAGAAATCGGTTGTCTCTTGAGGCTCTGGCGGAGGTCGGGGTCTGTAAAGACCATCGTGTGTAGTCAGCGGGTGATGCACACGGGCGATCCACGCTGTGGATGCGCATCATGAGGACAATTGCGATTGCTGGTCGGCTGGAGAGCCGTGGCGTTAGATATTTTTACTCGGAAGTTTTCTTTGATCTGAGTTCCTGTAAGCTATGCCTGATTTGTACAGAGTAAATTTGAAGTTTGATGAACGACTGTGGTACGTACTCTGGCTGCTAAATAATGAACTTTGTATACCCTATTGTTTGATTTGGTTAAAATGGTATTAAAACAGTTTAAAGCTTTGATGACTTTAAATTTTCCGATAAGTCGTAAAGTGTAGTCAGGAGGGATCGAGCGGAACAAGTGTTCTCGTGGATGTTTTTGATTGTAGGTTAACCATCACACGAGGACGTGTACAGTCAGGAAGACCGTGTCGCAATCAACACGTGATTGCTGCAGCCAATACGAGATATGGGACGCAAGCGCCGTCTGTCGGCGCTCGATGGGTCAACTATTCCCCGGCCGAGCGGAGCGACATGCCGGTAGCTGTGTAATATCGAGTATTTTTGGTAAATGAGAACAATCTGGTGAGTCGTATTTTTTTTATTTGGATTTTGGTGCCGAATGTTCTCTTGTCGAGAAATCTATATGCGATGGTTCTCATAAAAGGACTGTTGATTAGAGTCACAGGGATGACTGTTGATTAGAGTCACAGGGATGACTGTAGATTAGAGTCACAGGGATGACTGTAGATTAGAGTCACAGGGATGACTGTAGATTAGAGTCACAGGGATGACTGTAGATTTACTAAAATTATACGTATAGATAATGTAACGGAAAATATAATGGCCGGTGTTAGTACAAAAACGAACTATTGTTAGGACGCTCGATACAATCTCGATTGATAGAAGTTGATTTCAAAATAAGCTGAACTGACTGTAGATTAGAGTCACAGGGATGACTGTAGATTAGAGTCACAGGGATGACTGTAGATTAGAGTCACAGGGATGACTGTAGATTAGAGTCACAGGGATGACTGTTGATTAGAGTCACAGGGATGACTGTTGATTAGAGTCACAGGGATGACTGTTGATTAGAGTCACAGGGATGACTGTTGATTAGAGTCACAGGGATGACTGTTGATTAGAGTCACAGGGATGACTGTTGATTAGAGTCACAGGGATGACTGTTGATTAGAGTCACAGGGATGACTGTTGATTAGAGTCACAGGGATGACTGTTGATTAGAGTCACAGGGATGACTGTTGATTAGAGTCACAGGGATGACTGTTGATTAGAGTCACAGGGATGACTGTTGATTAGAGTCACAGGGATGACTGTTGATTAGAGTCACAGGGATGACTGTTGATTAGAGTCACAGGGATGACTGTTGATTAGAGTCACAGGGATGACTGTTGATTAGAGTCACAGGGATGACTGTTGATTAGAGTCACAGGGATGACTATCATTGAACACTTGTAGTCACAGGGATGACTATCATTGAACACTTGTAGTCACAGGGATGACTATCATTGAACACTTGTAGTCACAGGGATGACTATCATTGAACACTTGTAGTCACAGGGATGACTATCATTGAACACTTGTAGTCACAGGGATGACTATCATTGAACACTTGTAGTCACAGGGATGACTATCATTGAACACTTGTAGTCACAGGGATGACTTAGTTACTGTGTACATGAATTGTACGGGGAGAACTTGCAGCAGTAGTAATTCACTTATTTTCGTTTGTGTAATCTTTCAATGTCGTTATAGAATTTGTGATGACACAAGACTTTTAGTTTAGTAGAGTGGTCAGATATGGCCGAGCGTGAATGATACTGTGCGGTATTGGCTTTTGTTTCAGATTAACACACGAGGACGTGTGTAACACAGGATGGCCGTGTCGCATCCGGGTCAATAGTTCGGAATATCAACGATACACAAACGTCAAAGTGACAGAATGGCCGTGTCGTGGTTGACGACTTTTAGTAATATTAAGACGGTGGTTTTGATTATTATTTTATATGATGAAATGTTGTTTTGTTAAATATCACAAAATGAAGGGTAGACTCCGTAACGCCACAGTTATAAAAAAATGGCGGTACGTGGACAGAGTCGTGGCATTCGTGTCAGACAGTGATTCCGTCCGTCTCAGCAGTGAGTCTCTGACGGTCAGTCAGTCAGTCAGTCGGTCTGTCGGTATGTGCAACGAAACTGTCGGTTTATCCTGTCATTGTGAAAGTTGTGTGTGTTGAGTTTCACTAACTATTATTGAAAAGTTTTATTGACTAAACTGAGTTCAATCGAATACGAGTGATGACGAAACTACCGCTCAGCCATCCCTGGCGCCGCCTACGACATATATATATATGCGTCGCCACGCGCAGTAGTTGTTTTCTTAATATTATTATTAACATTATTTCATTATGCCACATGAATTTCCCTTCGTCAACTATCCTTTCATGCATCTATACTTGCAAGCAATAATATTAATGTTTTATATCTTTCAGACTTCCCGCGATAGGTAATTTATTGAATTCAAATGGAATGAATCTGCTTAATTTGTAATATTGTGTTCAAATTATCATAAATACAAAATCACCAAAATATAAACAAAACATTAGAGAACTATTCTAGACAACAAAAAAGTACAATACATTCTGCAAAAACTTTTTAAAACCGATAAAAAGCCCAAGGGCCACATAAAGCATAATACAAATCAAGTAGGGTACATAAATATGACAACCCCTCATATTAATATCTTACCCCACAAAAAGGCCTTAGTAACGGTCGTTTAAATTTTTTTTTCCAAAGGTGTATTGATTTCTATCCCTCAGTGAGGGCCGGTTGTGTCGAGGGGTGTCCCTGATACCCAATATGTTAGAGGATTTAAAATACAACATCATCGTTTTGAAGAAATAATTGAGTGGATATAAAAAAAAAAACGATTTCAGGTATCGATTTGACATTAAAACGAGAAACAAAAGAAATAAATAAAATGATAGGCTTTAATAAAATCTAAACCGACAAACATTTTGTTGACAACAAAACTAGAGATAATAATATCATCTATGTAGTCAAAGTTAATTAAATACGCATAATGAAGTATAATTTAAAAAGTACTTGTCAGATTTTCGCAAAAGTTAAACGACACCACATCAAATGTACCAGTTTTCAAATAATAAAATTCTGCTCACCTAGAAAAAACTTCAGATGAGACTTTAAATCAGTTGAAATAAGAACTTCCTCCTTTTTTGAAGTTTCGTGTCCAAAAGTAAAGGTTCACCGGACCTCATATTATTAATCGGTAGACAGAGGCTATACGTATATGAGTTCCTCTATGAATCCTGAATCTTGCGATACAACCTGAAGACACTTCTCAAACTAGAATTACCCAAGACTTGAAAGACATTCACCATATTGCCAGAGTATGTCCACAATAAAACCCTCAAAACACTAATATTACAAGTATTGTAACTCACACTTGGATTATCCTACAGTGGAAACGATAAAGAAGTAGTACCTTCTATTTTCACCTGCTATTTTAAAATGTAATTAAAACAACGAGCCTTAGTTGATACTGCGATGATTATTAGTTTGATAACGTGCTTGACAATCACGATAATGCGATAAAAAAGCTTTAAATTTTACAAAAAAACAAACATTGACGTTAGATTCTCAATTAGAATCAAGATTCAAAAGTTTTGTAATAAATTGTTCTTTGTTATCGAAACTGTAACCGATAGTTTAATTTGTTTATTGTGTATGCCGATGAAGAAGCTCACCATTCACTGGTCACTGGTTACTGACTGGACTCCGTAGACATTAATATGAATGTCGCCATTCTGGAGACACGAGGTCTGAGTATTAGTTTGTTTTTTTGTATGACTTGTGGCCCAGAGATCTCCTCAGTTTCACCAGGACAGGTGGGCGAGCAGAGGCTCAGTCAGGAGGGGTGGGATTTGCTAACAGCCGCCCGAACGCCTCCAAAGTAGACCTAACAACTCAAGGGCAGCTGCTTCGTGAATGAATCTACTATCGGATCGGAATCGCGACTCGCTGAGAAGACCCGGCGAGAAACTCAGCGGGTTAGGTATGAGTATTAGTAGCATGGCATAGCTGCTCTCTCCCACTCTTCAAACCAGAATACGGCTTCGCGGCAGAAATAGACGGGGCGGTGATACCGACCTGAGTGGGCCTACAATACCCTCTACCACTAGTATTTATGGAAGTTATATTATTTTCTAAATTAACTTTTAAATTAGAAGCTAGTAACGTCAGAAAACTGTTTCATTTTAATCAACACGTTCGTTCAAGAGGATGTATTGTAGAACAATGTAAATTCACACAACCCTATGTCACTTGATACATTTTATGCAATAATGAAATGTACAGTATGCTAACTGTGTAGATGTAGATGAATGAATTTATACATATATTGAATGAATGAATATTTAATGTTACTTAATATTATTTGGTTTTAAGTGATGCTTCGAACATTTTCAAGCTCACTGACGACTGCGATTTTAATTTTAATTACCTCTTATCAATCCACTTGAATAAACTTTCATATTCACTGATGTTGACGTTTGTATACAAAAACATATAAAATCTGAAAATATAATCTTCTCAACAAATCATTTTGGCTGTTTTGTATCTATCTTTGTATAATATAATAAAATTATACGAGATTTAGTCGTAAAAGGTACGTGAACGGCCCGTGAAATGTTTATACTTTTTTATGTATCACCATTTTTGCATTGGTGAATTTTATTCCAAAGCTTACTATAAGCAATTACATTAGATAAATTCAGGAATAATTAGTGAGTTTTTTGTATTTTTGTAGTTGTCGTAAAGGCGTAGTGATTACTGTCATATTAGTTTTGATTTGTCCAAGTTTACTTATTCCTTCATTTTAGTCGCAATCTAATTTAAGAATACTATGATTAGTAATCTAATTTACACCACATTGACTGGCCCTGTTTAAGATTGCGATGTATACAATACATAAAATTAGAATTCTAGAAGAATCAATTAACTCACAGACACAGCCCACTTAATTTCTAAGCGGATCTTCGCAGTGGGTCGCGATTTCGATCCGGTGGTAAATTCAGCAAAGCACTGCCCTTGCTAGGTCTAATGTTAGCAAATTCACTAGGCTTGCCCCGCGAGCTTTCCTATAAGTTAGATAAAGCTAGTATAACCCCTCGAGGTTCTAGCATAGGTAAGCAAAAAAATAAAATATTTAGTCGTCTGTCCTTTTCTACAAGAAAGTTTTAAAAAGTTATCGTACTGTGTATTTTCTTACTCGTGATGATAGGGGCGTAACTCACTTACGGCTATTCAATTTGACGGGATATTTTTGAATCAATTTCTCGGTCGACTTGTCGTACTCGGATCGGAGAGTACGCAGCTCGTGCGTATAGTTTTATGATAGCGAGTGACGCATCCAAGGGGAAAAAGACAACGGTTTGTATGAAATCGGCTTTTATCACGATCCAAATGGATGTTTATACCCTTAGGCCTTTGTACAGCTTGGTAATTCGCTTAATAACTAGCTACACTGTGAACTAGTGAAACGATTTGAATAACATATTACATAAAGCATGATATTTTATATTAAAATATATTAATACGTGAAGCAAAAACTTTGTACACCTTTTTACGAAAATTTCGCGGACGGCGGAGTATGAAATTTCCCACACTTTTAGAGAAGGAGTGCAGAATGCAATTTTTTTAAATTATGCATGATTAATACATTAAATCAATAAAAAAACATCACACACACTACCATGTATTTGACACACACACATATACCTACCTATAAATTCTTTGCTTAATGTCAAACTTTTGTTGTTGCAGTCTCTGGTCAAATTAAGAATAGGTTAATATTGTTTATCTTTAATATTATTTGTCTTATAGTGTAGTTTTGGCGAAATGTGTGATTATAGAAGTATAATAGTAATAATAAATAACAAACTTATAATTTCAATTAAATAAAGTAGAATTTCGACTACCGGGGGACCACTAGTTAAAATAATTTCATAAATAACCTTAGAAATTCAATAACCAATATATTTATTAAAACAAAGTTAACACGTTAACTGCCGTATAGGTGACCGGTGCCCTACGTGGCGCACTGAAGTAACTATGTCGATTTTTGTTACTAAGTCGCCTGGATTGTCCAAATTTGTCTTCTTTTGTTTGTTAATGTATGTTTTAGTCCTTTAACTCTCTTAGAAATAGATTTTTTCTCAGCATCTTTCGAATTCGTCATTCCCAGAGTCTACTAGATATTCCGGCGTCTTAGCAAGACGATTGAAGAGAAAGATCGAAATAATTACTTCAGCGCGCCACGTAGGGCACCGGTGACCTACATGGCAGTTAACGTGTTAAATCTACTTGAAATAAACGTGCGCATTAATTGAACCCTCCAACGTTCCCATACCAATCTGTTTTCGAATGTATACATAAAGTACTTCAAATGCTACCTACATTATTAACCCGTATTTTGTAAAGTATGAAGCTTCGGGTACAGGTATTAACAATTAATTTCCAAATTAATTTTGGGTGAATTTTGTAAACGAAACAAATATGTTTTTTTTTTACATAGCGGAACGCGCGTCTGATGTGAATGGCTACTTGAGTTCTTACATCACTACATATAACAATGAATTGCTGTTCGTTAGTCTCGCTAAAACTCGAGAACGGCTAAACTGATTTGGCTAATTTTGGTCTTGAATTATTTGTGGAAGTCCAGAGAAGGTTTTAAATGCTCGGAATTAAATAAAAATAACAATTTTGTTTTTCCTTTGATGTGTCCCCCGTCGGACGGATTCCTTTTGTTTGTTTTATGTTTATTTTATAAAAAAGTTTAGGTCTTTTATTTATCGATTGAGGCACTACGAAGTCTGCCGGGTCAGCTAGTACTACAATGAAAATGTCACCACCCGCTTCGATACCTGAACTTCTAAACTTTACAATTATAGCTTCACTCGATTCCCACTAATTTCCTATCACTAGTCGTGCTACCATTCCAAATACTATCTTTAACATCTCGTCCTAAATCCTACCTTGAGTATTAAGACTACGGATACTAAAAAAGACATCAGTATCATGGTATCGTCTATTTTTGGCGCAAACTAATCACGCGTTCCGGTTAGCTGTTAAGGGTAACCATTATTTCAATGGACGTAATTTTCCAACCTCATAACTAAAGGAGGTGGATAGTTATAGAGCTTCGGCAGGCACTAACGAAAACCATCTGATCTTGCATCTACAAATAATTAAAAACAACGAAGTGGTCGTGGCCTAAAGGCGATGCACCGGTGTTCGAATCTCAGGCGGGTACCAATTTTTCTAATGAAATACGCACTCAACAAATGTTTACGATTGACTTCCACGGTGAAGGAATAACATTGTGTAATAAAAATCAAACACGCAAAATTATAATTTGCGTAATTACTGGTGGTAGAACCTCTGGTGAGTCCGCACGGGTAGGTACCACCACCCAGCCTATTTCTGCAGTGAAGCAGTAATGCGTTTCGGTTTCAAGGGTGGGGCAGCCATTGTAACTATACTGAGACCTTAAAATTTATATCTCAAGGTGAGTGGCGCATTTATGTTTTAATGTCTATGGGGCTCCCGTAACCATTTAATACCAGGTGGGCTGTGAGCTCATCCACCCATATAAGAAATAAAAAGTAAAAAAAATAAAAAACTAAAGCAGCACGTGCTGCCATCTATTGTTCGATTACAGTAGGCTTTCATTATTCTACCCTCATCTACCGTCGCGAATGACGTATCCTATGATTGATTACACGGTTTGTCCCTTTTCAACGTTTTATTGAAATTGATGGCTCGTGCACTCCATCAGAACGACTGCAGGCTATTTGCTGATTGTATTTGTAAAGTAATTACGCGGGCATTATTTATTTTTGTCTCGCCTACTGAACATCCATCAAGTGTTTAAATTTGGCTTAGGGAATTTGATTACTCTTACGGATACAGGAAACTAGGAGTATAGAAACTTAATTGTAACAGAATCGAGTACATTAATGATAATCAAGGCAGGTCTATACTTGAGACCTTTTGCGTTATGGATGTCTATGGGCTCCAGTAACCACTTAACACCGGATTGGCTGTGAGCTCGTCCACCACCCTAAGCAATAAAAAAAAAAGGTCGTAGAGTTTATTTAGGTATCAGCAAACGTCCAGCTTAAACTACAGTCGCTATATGAGGCAGTGGATATTTCGACCTCACGTCTTGGGTGGGCTGCGGGGTTGTGATGTTTGTGAGCTCCGATAAGCACTTAGCGGTATTCGGGCCCCAGCAAATGAGCTAGGAGCCTGTCAGCAATGAAAAAAACTGTTAATTCTTTCTTTTTTTTTATTGCTCAGATGACTGGACGAGCTCATAACCCGCCTGGTGTTAAGTAGTTACTGGAGCCCATAGACATCTACAACGTATATGCGCCACCCACCTTGAGATATAAGTGCTAAGATTTCAGTGTAGTTACAACGGCTGCCCCACCATTCAAACCGAAACGCATTACTGCTTCACGGCAGAAATAGGCAGGGTGGTGGTACCTACCCGCGTGGACTCCCAAGAGGTCCTACCACCAGTAAATGTATGTAATGTAATGTAATAATGTTATTCAAAATGTACCCCTACGCTAATTATTTAAAATGCCAACTAGGCACCATCTGAAGACTGCCTTGGATGGTTTGCTCCAAGAATGCACCAGGAAGCCAACAGTGCGGGCGGTATGACTTCAAATCGTGAAGCATGCCACCAATTTCGATATGACGACCGAGACAGCTTTGTCGAGAGTGTAGCGAGCTTACAACATATATATTTTTTTTATTGCTCAGATGGGTGGACGAACTCACAGCCCACCTGGTGTTAAGTGGTTACTGGAGCCCATATACATCTACAACGTAAATGCGCCACCCACCTTGAGATATAAGTTCTGAGGTCTCAAGTAGAGTTACAACAGCTGCCCCACCCTTCAAACCGAAACTCATTACTGCTTCACGGCAGAAATAGGCAGGGTGGTGGTACCTACCCGTGCGGACTCACAAGAGGTCCTACCATCAGTAATTACGCAAATTATAAATTTGCGGGTTTCATTTTTATTACACGATGTTATTCCTTCACCGTGGAAATCAATCGTGAACATTTGTTGAGTACGTATTTCATTACAAAAATTGGTACCCGCCTGTGGGATTCGAACACCGGTGCGTCGCTCAACACGAATGCACCGAACGTCTTATCCGTTAGGCCGTGACGACTTCATAAACATTTACTTTTAACACAACCAAATACTCTTGCGAAATCAATTAATTTACCAAACAATTGAAACTACACAGAAATTTATTCACGTAACGATTAGCTACGTTTTCTGATCGAAACCATTACAAACATTGAACCCTTATTAAGATCTAAGCGAGGCCTTCGAAACCGCTCCAAAAGCCTGTAATTAACCGAAAATCAAATACAAATTTATTAAGATGAAAAGTAAATTAGTGTTTTCATCGAAATTTCACGGCAACACCTAACAAAGCAGATAGGCAAAGATACATTAATTAAGCCTAAATTAACAATACCGAGAACAAAAGAATTTCTCTTCGATCGAACGATAGCAGAAAAATTATACATTAATTATCTAACAAGAGACTTATAAATTGGGTCAGTAACGACGCTCCACTCAAATTTCTGAAATCATTTAATATTATATAACTCGTTGTAATGAATTTACCATTAAAAAAAAACGTTGCTTATCGTCCCACTTTAGTATATAAGCTATATTATTATTTACTTACCTATTTTTGCTTAAGCGTGACTTATGTACTGTACGGCTTATAACTAGTCAGGTCATAAGTATTGTCACACATTAAAAACTTTTCTTTTAGAATGCTGGCCACAAAAAAGTTTATTGAATTCGAATTTTGAATTGTTCATGAAAATAAAAATGTATACTTTTAGAATTTTACTCATTTTTAAATATGGAGTGGATGCTTAAAGAAGACCGTGTTACAGTTATTGCGTTGCATCGTTGCGGTTACGCGCCAATTCAAATTTTTAACATACTGAAAAATTTGAATATAACCAAAAGATTCGTTTATCGTATCATCAAACGATACAATGAAGACTCTAGTGTAGATGACAGGTCAAGAAGTGGTCGCCCTCGGTCTGTTAGGACTCCAGCAGTGATAAAAGCTGTGAAGGCGCGAATTCAAAGAAATCCCAAACGTAAGCAGAAACTGTTGGCCCTTCAGATGGGGTTAAGCAGAACCACGGTGAAAAGGGTGTTAAATGAAGACTTAGGGCTTCGGGCATATCGAAGAAAAACAGGACATCATTTGAATGCTCGTCTAATGGACCTGAGACTGAAGAGATGCCGCGCTTTGTTGAAGCGGTTCGCGGGGAAAAAATATCGGGAAATTCTTTTTTTCGGATGAAAAAATTTTTACCGTAGAAGAGAGCTACAACAAACAAAATGATAAGGTGTACGCACACAGTAGTGAAGAAGCGAGCAACCGTATTCCGCGTGTCCAACGAGGTCATTTTCCATCCTCGCTCATGGTATGGTTGGGAGTTTCTTATTAGGGCTTAACAGAGGTACATTTTTGTGAGAAAGGTGTAAAAACGAATGCAGTTGTGTATCAAAATACAGTCCTGACGAACCTTGTGGAACCTGTTTCTCATACCATGTTCAATAACAGGCACTAGGTATTCCAACAAGATTCGGCGCCAGCTCATAAAGCGAAGAGCACACAAGACTGGCTGGCGGTGCGTGAAATCGACTTCATCCGGCACGAAGACTGGCCCTCCTCCAGTCCAGATTTGAATCCGTTAGATTACAAGATATGGCAGCACTTGGAGGAAAAGGCGTGCTCAAAGCCTCATCCCAATTTGGAGTCACTCAAGACATCCTTGATTAAGGCAGCCGCCGATATTGACATGGACCTCGTTCGTGCTGCGATAGACGACTGGCCGCGCAGATTGAAGGCATGTATTCAAAATCACGGAGGTCATTTTGAATAAACTTTAGTGTCATAAGAATCTATGTTTTGTTAAGTTCATTTTGGTATATGAATGGTTACATAATGAATAAACTTGTTTCAATTATTTTACATTAAACATGTGACAGATTTTATGACCTGACTAGGTATATATGCTTATTGATACACAGGGATTACTTGACTATGCTTCTAACGTTTCTAGAGTCAATTTTGGCGAAGATAATCGATTATCAGTAAGATTTGTTGGGCTCTATGCTTGTTTTCTATAAATGAGAAATTAAAATATTAGCTTTACATATTTAGCATTAAAAGTTCATGATGATGACACTCTGATGATAAGAACGGAACAAAAAAACCGTGTACGCTCAAATTATTTGAGAGAACTTTACAGAGAATTGATATGAGAGCAGCGCGTTTATTTAAATCCATTAACATTTCCATTAACCATCATATAATACCCAACTTACCACATTATTAATACAAGCATCCGATTCAATCCAGAATGCTAATTGATAAGAATTATACGAGTATTGAAAAATAAGTGCTGTAACAAAACGAAAATTGACTAGTAACCTGATGAAAATTAACAGAATTTGAATGATGTAAAGTATAAAAGTCATCGTGGTAGGCAGCGGCTTGGCTCTGCCTCTGGCATTGCTGAAGTCGATGGGCGACGGTAACCACTCACCATCAGGTGGGCCGTGTGCTCGTCTGCCTACAAGGCCAATAAAAAAAAAGTCAGTTCTTCTACAGGTCTATGTTTCCAGCAATTGGTTTTCAGCAAATGCAAAAATGAACATACAATCTTACAACAAAACATAATATGTCTACTATTTGCAAGTAATCGTGTGTAATATTTTCTTCTTCAGACGACATCTATACCTCTTTACTTTTGGACTATAATTAATAAAATAAATTACTGTAAAAACGCCAGTAATACTTTTAAATCAATTGTAAGTTTCAATGCTCATGTCGAAATGTTAAAATTCTAGGTTCCATGTCGATCAATTTAAAATCATGCACGTTTATCATTGTAATATTTTCTTAGTAAAATAACACCAAAAAAGAAAACTAAAAATATCTCCCCAACAATATGGCCTAGTACTTAAAACTCAAGTAAATTTATTTAGTGTTCAAAATATCTCTATCTGTTCTCTGTGGAACAATCTCGAGATGTTTGACTCACAATTGGGTCATTACCAGTGACTGCCACCATTGTCATATTTATTTAGTAAAAGAATTTATTACGACAAGTATGTATTTACGACAAGTTTGCACATTATCCACTTAATTGATTATCATGGACCTTGTATCTTCTTGTTTAACTATAAAGCCGAAGTTATATACTAACGTGGAAAAATTAAATAATTTTCCAACTTTAAACTCTAATTAGGTAGTTATTTTTGGATTTCTTCCTATTAATTAATGTTTTTTTTTTGCTTGTTTTAGGATTGTTTTGGTTTACTTTGTTTATCTCAGGTGATTTGTAAATAGCCGTAATGAGAAAACAATAATATTTACCAATTTTGGAATACAAAGTAAGGGTTGTAAAAATTCAGAGAGATTAAATTGCTGTAACCTTTACGTTTATTTAGGGTTGGAGGTTGGATTGTTAATGACCCAGAGGCGTTTCTTGCGAGGGTGAGCGAGCACGGAATCAGCTGGGAGAGGACAAATTTACTAACAGTTACCGGAGCACCATCATTGGAGACCTGCATGCATCTACTAACTGATCGGAATCGCGACCGGCTGAGAAGCTACACTGAGGAACACATCGTGCTGACGATATGAGCTAAATACACGTCGAACTTGATACTTGGATGAGTTCGACGAGTACGGCTGCCAGGATTTTAATGCCTGATCCTAATATTAGATTTAATCAAATCTGTTAGTGAATGGGGCGGATCCGTAAGGACGTGTGTATCCTTCCTCCAGTTGTACTGGCTTAGCACATGTTAACACTGCCTATTTCTGTTGTGAAGCAGTAATGCGTTTCGGCTTAAAGGGCGGGGCAGCCGTTGTAACAATACTGAGATCTTAGAACTCATATCTTAAGGTGGGTGGCGCAAAAAAGGTGGTATGTTTTAATTGGGTACCCTCCGCTTCAAACTATGCGCATTACATTGGCGAACGGACATCGTCAATCCGCCACAAAATAAATGATAAATAAAATGATATTTTTTCATTAGAATCGACCCTGTAATCGTGTTTATAGCCGAGCATCGTGACTCGTTCACGAAAGGGTAACGTCGGGGTCCTGCAGGGCTTCCTGCACACATAAGGCTTCGCCGAGTAATGAACAAGCTGTTTGCGGCAACGGAGAAAGTAATTGAAACTTTTTAAACGTTTCTTAGAAATTACGAACAAACTAGACTTGTTGTGATTCGTTTGCCTTGAGAGTTATTCTAATTTTAATCGGGGCACGAAATTTTTGCGTTTGAAAAAATTTTCAGAATCATTCTAAGAGCGTATAATAAATATATACCGTTTACATTTCTTGTTCTATAATAATAAAATTTCCAAAGTGCGACCGCTAAGCATTTTAAAGTACTCATCAAATAATCACCTAGATTCACCATTTCTAAATTAAAAACAATGAAAAAAACGTACATACATTTTTTATACATCATTTTTTTTATACATACAACTATGTGAAAGGACCGATTAAATTGTAAGGAAGCTGCGTGTGATATGATTATCAAAGTATTTAAAGACGAAGATTTCTTAGAAACACAACAACATAACAGTGTCATTAACATGTTAGTAAGTGGCTAGGCGTAAATTTCATTAAATGTGACAGCCAAAATTTAGGCCTACTTCTTGACAGCCTCTCAAAGTGAAATGAGGCAACCATTGGAACAGCGAGAAAGCAAGATTTTTTTCTGCAGTTATTTTATTATGAGACTGGTTACGTGGAATCCCAAATTTCTGTAATTAAGATAATTTGTAGAAGGTTTTTTGTAATGGACAATGACCGAAAATTTACAAATATTAAACAAAGAAAATAGTTAAACATTAAAAAAGAAAAACAAATATTGAAATTGGACACTAATTACGACACTAAAATATTTATTTAGATCAATGATTTTCCAGAGAAAATTAAATTAAAAAAAATATATTTAAAAAATATTACATTTAGACATACTCAGATAATTGGGGGAACGGAAAACATAAGTAAAATATAAGCTAAAGACCTAACAGTAGAATTATTATTCATTTTATGCATTCATCTTTAAAGAAAAAGTCTTGACCTAAATTGCTTTAAGAAACTAAATAAAAATCACACATCAAACGTATCCAATTCTTGAATATATCCGTAATCTCAACTGAAATTTCAAAATCACACATCAAACGCATCCAATTCTTGAATATATCCGTAATCTCAACTGAAATTTCTCAAGTCTAATAAGCTCCAGATTACACAAACAAAAACAATATAGTAAGTGTAAAATAACAAAGCATCTACAGACTACACGCTGCAGCCTTGTTCGCAATAAAACTGCACTCCGCAATCACAATCCTGTGGGATTGCTGTGAACAATCAATCCCCAGCTTGCAAGTAATTTAGTTTTCCCGCCTTGTAAATAAGTATCAAACGTCTGAGCCAAAGCTGCACAGTCGTGCCCTCCGGGAACCAAACGAAATGAACTCGGAATTAAACTAAATAAAACCTCTCCATTCATTTCGATATTCAATGTGGAATGAGTGTTGACGATGGCTGGCTGTTCAAACAATATCAAAATATATACAAACCTTTAAAAGGTTTTTTTTTCGGTTCGTTCTCTTCTTCTTTTTCTCCACCTTATCCTACTAGGTGGGGTCGGCATAGCTAATTTTTCTCTTCCATTCTCTTCTATCAGCCCTCATCTCAACACTCACTCCTCTCTCTCTCATATCGTCATTCACACACTCCATATATTATAACAAACAAAATATGGACCTCAATATTGGTCTACAGTACCAATATCCGAAGTATTTTTGGTCCGTATCCGTTGTACTTGGCAATGTACGTGTTTAGTTTCTATAAATAGTTTACAACCAGACGTCTTTATGGCAACTCTGGAGATGGTACGGTATTTTATCAAATCTTCCGATATTTTGAAAGAAGGGGACCTTAAAACAGTCGCACGTGGACGGATTATCCTCGTCGCGTCAAGTCTTGGTGGGCTGTGCTCAACTTCTGCCAGTGCACTATAATACAGAACCAAGACATGCGGCATAAAAGAAATTCATCTTCTATTTCCGGACCGTTGACGTCGATCCAAGAACCAGAATGAATTTAAAGAACTGGATGTTTAAGTGCTTTTATATGCGTCTTTCTATTATAACCGAGATTGCCATCCCCAAATCATGCGTGGTTGTAGCAAAATAGTGGGGAGAAATAGGCTCCAGTCAAAACCTAGCCTTCTGCCTCTGTTTTGATTGAGTTGGGGTGTTGGAGTGTTAATCAGTTCGATACTTGATAATTAATAATGATGCGATGCGACATAACTTTTCCCTATTCAGTTACATATCTAAAGGAATAAACCATCTATATATTAATACGTGAAGCAAAAACTTTGTATCCCTTTTTAAGAAAATTGCGCGGACGGAGGAGTATGAAATTTCCCACACTTATAAAGAATATAGAGGAGGAGTGCAGAATGTTTATATATATATTTAAATTATGCACAAAAAATACAATAAATCAATAAAATTACATTACATACACTACCATGTGTTTGACACACACGCGCATAATTAAATACTCTTTTGTTTATTGTTTATAGTCTGTGATCAAATTGAGAATAGATTAATATTGTTTATCGTTACTATTATTTGAATGTCGAACTCTGTAATTATGGAAGTATAGTCTTTGATAATAGAACTATAATAATGTTCAAACAATGCTCAAACTTACAATTTTAATTAGTTATGGTCGAATTTCGGCCACTAGATGACCCCTAGTAATATTATATTAATTATTATAATAATTGACAAGACGCTGTCTACAGAGTACGTACGCCCTCTCACGAATACAAATAAGTTAATTGGTATACAAAGATTTTGACTTACGTTTTTTTTTTATATAAATTTCTTTTCTTTGATGTATTTCTGATTCTTAGCATTTCTTTGTGACGATAGCAAGTAAATAAAATTACATTCAAATCGACATCGACAGTTCAAAGATGAAAATGTTAATTTTCTCTCGCGGAAAACTCATTTTCGAAACAAATCTCAATTGACTGATTATTTTATTCATGGAATTTGACGTACAAACACTTTACCCGGTAATTCAATATGTAAGCGAGTTTTTTTTTTTTGCGTTGTGTGTTTATGATAAATCAGCACTGGAGATGCTGTGGCCTGTAGCCTGTAGAATAAAGGGCCCGTTGCGGTGCGTTTCGGCTTGAAGGATAGGGTAGTCGCTGTAACTATACCGAGGCCTTAGAAGTTATATCTCAAGGTGGGTGGCGCATTTACGTTGTAGATGTCTATGGGCTCCAGTAACCACTTAACACCAAGTGGGCTGTAAGCTCGTCTATCCAACTATGCGAAAAAAAAAAGATTCATATTGAATATGTAGGTTCATAGAGAATAATATGTAGATTCCAGCGAATTTCCAGCACCTCTAATAGCTCATTTCTAAGGATCGCGATGCCTGAAATCTTTTCTTGTGATCTGTTGCCACCTATGCCAGTCAATGACAGAGTGAAGTGCATCGCTTCGTATCCATTTCCAGAAATTACGAAAGAGATAATCGTGCGAAAAAAAATTACCCACACATATCTGTACGCCCAGCAGAGTTTGAAAGCGACCGAGTTAAAAGTTAAAACAGAAATAACATTTGTTTTACTTAAAAAAAAGATGTATATATATTTACGGATTTTGGCCCGTATTAAGAATATAAGTAGCTTAAAGTAACACAATTTTCCTGCGCCAGCAAAGAGGTGCCGCACCGTCATTCAGACTTTATCTTTCTGGAAAGTTTTTTCATTCGGATGAAAAGTTTTTCAAAATTTACCTCGCCGCGAATTTGATTTCGGATCTTTTATACACAGGTGGTGGTGGTTTTCGCTTTTTTCACTTTCAACTTTATGCTAAATAGTATTTGAGTTTAATATCGCGGGCAGCGTGCTATTACGTTTTATAAATTACTTTGTGAATTTGCTTTCTTTTTCGATCTCGTTTCCTTTATTATTCTAATATTTTGTGGAGACTGTTTTAAAGGGATCTTACATTGATTCGTCTACACGTTTTTTTTTTGCTAACGTTAGCGATTAATACGTTAGCAGTTGTGGTGTTATTCTTCTTCTTCTTCCGTCCCTATTCCCGTTGTCTGGGATCGGGTCTCCTCCTTCTACAGCGCCAGGTTGATTTGTCCTGGGATGTCGGTTTTGGCAATTGGATCTTCTTAAGATCTCTTTCGATGTTTGACTACCAGGTCGATGACGGGCGACAACTATCTCTCTTTTGTTCTGGCAAGCTTAATGCGATTTACACTACATGGTCTTCGGCCCGTCTCGTGATAAGACCATACAATCTAAGGCGATTTCCCGTCATTTTGTCTGTGATTGATGCGACTTTAAAAAGCTTCCACGTATGTATACATTTTGAACTCTGTCCATCCTGGTCACCGTTATTAATCTTGTTAAATTATTTAAAAGTAATGTCAAAATGAAAGAGAACAAAATTATAAGTTAGTAGTTAAGTAATTTAAAATTAGTGAAGATGTTGTCGAAGTCAAAGTCTGTAGAGTACGCCTCTCATCTAATGATGTGGCCGTCACTCATGGACATATGAGTCGACTATTATCAAAGCCGGCAATGTGACTTTTGAACAATTATTGGTAAATCAGAAAAACGAATTATTGACTTTGTATTCCATTGGCAGTCACAAAACTCTTCTGAACGACATCTTAGATAAATAACAAGTTAAGTATTAACCTTTATTTAATGCAGGTTTTGAACCGTATTCTTTGAAGGAGACGATTATATTCAAATCAATCTGTATTGACATATCAATAACATTTTTTTGTCCAAATGCACAGATTGCCACCTTTGATAATAGACGACTCATATATTATGCAAAGTCAGCGGCACAGCATACTAAGTATATCTTAATGATATTAAATATATTATAAAGAATTTGAATGTTGGATCAAAGAAAATAATGATAATTTAAAAAATGATCTGTAATATGTTTATTTACGAACTTAAACCTAAATCGACCTAATGTACTGGAAAGATTAAATTACATTTTATAAATCGCACATAGAGTAAAATCGTTTTGAAAAAAAAAACATTTTTTTAGTTTCACTTAAGATATTTAGTAGTATGAAAGCCCTAAATAAAGTCGTTAACATGAAAGTCAACTTCAAAGAGATCTTATTAATTCAATTCCATAAACTTTCAATAAGATAAATTAAATGAAAAAAAACAACAATATCAATTCGTAATTACTGGTGGTAGGACCTCTTGTGGGTCCGCGCGGGTAGGTACCACCACCCTGCCTATTTCTGCCGCGAAGCAGTAATGAGTTTCGGTTTGAAGGGCGGGGCAGCCGTTGTAACTATACTTGAGACCTTAGAACTTATATCTCTAGGTGGGTGGCGCATTTACGTTGAAGATGTCTATGGGCTCCAGTAACCACTTAACACCAGGTGGGCTGTGAGCTCGTCCACCCATCTAAACAATAAAAAAAAATACGAACTGTAAATGATGCCTTCATCCATCACCAGCCATGGCTTCACCTTGTTAGATCAGAATGCTACGTCCCTCTTTTAAACTGTACTGCACGCCTTCACATTGTGCAAACATAACAAGATTTTTTATTTGCAAAAGTTAGACACAATCAGAACTTACTTATATGCGCCAGCTTGCCAAGCTCCGAAGACCTGTAACAAAAAGTTATTTTCTTTGCGTAAGTAAATGTGGTGCTTTATAAAATAAGAGTCAAATAAACTTTCACTTCCTTGCTCTTTGTAAAGTCTAACTTGGTTATTAACTTAGACAACAACAAAGGAAATATTATGGACGCATAATTTTAGAGGCTATCTGAAAAACGAACAGATCTAAATTTTATGTCGAGTGTCTTTGCAACATTCTCAGATATTCTTAGCTTGATTATTAACAAACAATTAGGCTAGCCTCTTATCTATAAACCAATTGCTAAGCTTAATTTTCAATTTTTTATTCATTACATTGCCCTTTTTCTGCCCGAAAAGATTCTAAATTTATCAAAGCCCTAAACAAAATCCTGAATAATTAAATACGTCTCTAAAGACTTTACATTGCTACACTGTCGAGACAGATATCCGCTAAATCAAATAATGAATAAAATTCCAAGAATAAGGAGTTTCCATCCACGCTCTAACGAGAAAAGTTGAATTCGCATGATACGTCGCGTCGGTTCGTACATGATGCCCTGGTGATTAGTCACGAGCGGAAGCGTTTTAAATTATATTAGTAGTACCCCAGTAGTCGAAATTCAATTATACCTATAATTATTTGAAATTATAAGTTTGAACATTATTCATGTTTCTATTGTCAAGGACTATTTATTATTCTACTTCTTTAATCACAGATTTCGCTAAGACTACTCGTGTACTATAGACAAATAGTATTAAAGACAAACAATATGAATATATTCTCAATTTGATCACAGACTTTAAACAATAAGCAAAAGAGTATAATATATGCGTGTGTGTGACAAATACATGGTAGTGTGTGTAATGTTTTTTTATTGACTTAATGTATTTTTAATGAATAATTATAATAAACGCGTGTGGCACTCGGGGACTGCCGCGGTAAAGCTATTGCATAGCATTTTTTATCAACTTATGCATTTATAATAATTATACAATAATAATTTAATGTATGTATGTATGTATGTAAATTTAATGTACGTATGTACGTTATACTTACATTATACATATTACATATTATACGTACATACATACATACATATATGTATGGAATTATTAGTTCTAAACACACATTCCTGATCCCGCGGACCAAGTAGTAAAGAATTGACGTCGCCCTAAGCAAGTCATTTCGGATCCCCCGATCCATAAACAATACTTTTAGGTACCTCGAGCACTGGTAATCGTTCTCGCGCGTAATCGCACCTATCGCTTTGCTATTAACCCACAGACACAGCCCACTGAGTTTCTCGCCCGATCTTCTCAATGGGTCGCGTTTCCGATCCGGTGGTAGATTCTACATAGCACTTCTCTTGCTAGGCTTAGTGTTAGCAACGTCGTCAGGTTTGAGCCTCGTGTGCTCACCTACTTCTTAGGTTACGCTGGCATAGCCTCTTAAAGCTACCGGCTTAGGTAGGAAAAAAATATAAACACATTTTTAGAAATGTTCAACGCTAAGTTCGTCAATAACACCAAAGCCGCATACACGAAATGATTGCCGTGCGCTAGTGTCAGCGTTTCCAGCTCATCTCCCTCGTTAGGGCACAATTGCGGACGTAAAATTAAAACTGCTGCACACAGAGAATACGCCTTTATCATATTCAAAAAATATATTTTATTATCAGTATACAAGATTATCATTGTCCAAAAATGATATTGGAATAGATTTAATATAGTACATCTATACCTATATAATAATGTATAAAAATGAATTGCTGTTAGTCTCGCTAAAACTCGAGAACGGCTGGACCGATTTGGCAATTTTGGTCTTGAATCATTTGTGAAATGCTCAGAATTAAATAAAAATAACATTTTTTTCCTTTGATGTGTCCCCCGTCGGACGAATTCCTTTTGTTTGTTTTAAGTTTATTTTATACAAAAGTTTAGGTCTTTTATTTATCGATTGAGACACTGCGAACTCTGCCGGGTCAGCTAGTATTTAATAAATATTTTTGACGATAGATAAACTTATGTTTGTATGTACTGTTAACGTAGTTAAATCGAAAACAGATCATGAAAAAAATAGCAAAGCATCATAACTTTAATATTGTGTGGAATTTATTCTAACTAGAGGTCCCGCAGTAGTCGAAATTCGACTATAATTAATTGGAATTGTAAGTTTGTACACTACTATGATTGTATTTTATACTTCTATAATCACAAATTTTGCCAAGACTACACTATAAAAAATATTAACAAAGACAAACAATATTTAATCTCAATTTGACAACAGACGTCAAGAACAAAAGTTTGACAATAAATAGTATGCATGCGTGTGTGCGTCAAATACATGGTATGTAGTGTGTGTAATGTTTTCTTTATTGATTTAATGTATCTTTTATGCATTATTTTTAAAAAAATTTAGCATTGTGCACTTCTTCTCTATATTCTCTATAAGTGTGGAAAATTTCATACTCCTCCGTCCGCGCAATTTTCGTAAAAAGGGATACAAAGTTTTTGCTTCACGTATTAATATATAGATGACCTATGTAACCTATATAATGCGGATAAATTCTGAAAAAATGGTAAATTTCAAAAATAAAAATATATTATACATATCTGTAAATTGAACGTAAGAGTCTAGGAATGCTCATTATAGAACTATTTACGGCAGTTATCACAATATTCATCTATCGACGAATGTTGTCTGTGACCACGAAAGTATATAGTATTCTCAACGTCGGATAAAACATAATGATTATAAATTATGCGAATTTAAACCTTAATAGTTTAAATTATGTCAATGACTCACAAAAACGGAAGAAGACAATAGAATCAGAATTATTCAACAATCATTTAGAAGACTGTTCTTAATTGTTCACCAGTTAAGTTCACATGTGAAAGCCAGCTGGGAAATAGAATAAGAAATCATTTTTAAGATTTCAGTACTACAGTTCATTCACAATTAATTTTATTCACAGAAAATTAGTGGTTGAAGCTTTAAGACTTACATTTAGGTTTTGATGCTAATTTCAATAATTAGATGCTAAATACTAAATACCTTTTAAATGTATTCACTCGACTGTTAATTTACAAGAAAGCTGTTAAAATAGTTAATATTTTACATAAAATTAATAACATTTTACGTCTTATTAATCTTTGATTTTTTTTCTACCGAAAAGTATGTTTCAAAGCAAATAACATTAACTAGTATGATATCTAAATTCTCCTTTTCGTAATTATGAGACTAAGTAATAATATTTAAGTAGCTTTTTCGAATGGATGCTGCTGCGCCGAAACGGTAAGCCGATTAAAATCCCCGATGAGACTTATACGTGAAAACATACACCTCTATATTACAACCAACTTAACAATTGAATATTCTTATTTTTAATACGATTTTATTAGATTCAGACGTATGTATGTTAGTATGTAACGGAATCTTTGAACATGATTTTGAACCCCTTCAAAACGTCGGATTTACTCCAAATTTGGTATACTTATTAAGGACCGATGACAATTCAATTTAAAAAAAAAAAGGAAAAAATTGAAATTCAACTAAAAAATGTAAAATAAATAAAAGTTTAAAAAAACTAAAAAAAAGTTGCTTTTATAGAAAATCAAATAAAAATAGAGAATAAATTTTAATAAATTTTAATTACAAAAAGTGTAAGAAAAAATGATTTTATTGTAAAAAAAAGCGTGGGGTGCATGGTATCAGTGGTTATAAATATTTTATGAACAGATATGAGTAGAAGGGTTATTTTGATAATATCCTGAAAAGCTAAATAATAAAATTATTTATTTTTCATCTTTTAGTTAAATTTAAATTATTTTTTTAAATTACATATGTGGACTATTTAATTTAAGCTTTAGATGTCATATTATTTCCGTATTTATTTTGGTACAGTTACCCTAATACTAGCACTTGAAAAATGATTTAGGTTGCAACACTTCTAGACTATCTTTGTCTATATATTTTAAGTCCTAGATATACATATAATTATGTAGATGAACACTCGACCAATCTGGTGTAAAGGTTTTATTGGGTCCGTCGTCATCACCTTATTGTCTTGTAATATAACGTTTGAATTTTAATTACTACACTTTCATGTTCTGTCGTCGTGGATATCTTTGGTAAGAAAAGAGAAAATAAGTACTTATGAATATATGGTACTGGTTAGAGATGTTAAGTCCCGGCATAGACCAATAACTTTATTTCGGTATACCGAGCGACTTACCGTTTAAGCCAAGTACCCTCTTGCAGTCTCGTGGCGTGTTCAAAGAAGTTATATTTAGTATTTTTTTTAAGTAAGCCAACATGCGCAATACTGTGTAATATTTCGTATGTTTACAAACATATTGGTCTGAAATAAGACCGCATCAAACTCATAGTTTCATAAAAACATATTTCATTTAATACATATATCATTTTTAAGCTCTTTCGGCGAGTAATAGGCATATTTCGACTAAGCTTTGTTGTTATAATTTAAAGGATGCTTTGGATGATACATATTGGCGTGGCTTAGTTTACGGGCTTAGTTTGTCCCACTGCAGATGTCTATATGTCACCAAAGATAACGAAAGAATACACTTACTTCAATTGAAAGAAAAAACAGCGTTTGAAAGATCCGAGTCACGGTACCGGATAAACAATTACAAAAAAAAAAAATACAATCACAAGAAATTTTCACTGTAAATTTCGTACAAATATCGATATCAAAAAGACTACATATAAAAAAAAACACACAACACAAAAAATATACTAAAATTTCAATCACATCTCTTCGCTACTTCTGTAAAACTAATAATGTAATTTTTTTTTCATGTCAATAATTGTCAAACGTTTGACTTCAAATTGTAAAGTAGGTTTCATGTTTTTTATTATATTAAAATCTGTTTTGTAGTATAAATATTTTCTTAAATTTTTAATTACGAATGGTTTACATTCCTATTTTTTTATTGCCCATGTAGGCAGACGAGCATATGGCCCACCTAATGGTGAGTGGTTACCGTCGCCCATGGACTTCAGCAATGCCGGGGGCAGATCCAAGCCGCTGCCTACCGGCTGCCTGCCTATTTCTAATGTGATAATTGGTATGGATGGCTTACGACCCAAATGCTTACTATTAGGTGCAAATACGCAAGCTTACTATTAGGTAGAAATACTGTTAACTCACTTAATGTTTAGCAGAAGGCACATCACAACGTAAATCACATCATCTAGTGATATCAGAACATAGTCTTAATTGTATTTTACAACACCAATCCGACCCCAACCTAAGCCTTTCGAAGTGGAATACATAATTGCTTCGGTCCATAAATAGGAAGATATATACCTGCTGATATATACCTACATATACAAGCTCATAATAAGTCCCACTAGTAGCCGAGGGAAAGCCGCTACGATCGTTTACAATATCGATAATATTAGAGACATATTAAAACTTCCAGACCAGTGTCTACTGCCAAGAATTGTTATGAAATTTTGCTTGGTAAAGGACGCGGATTGATTCGTAGAAAATCTGGATACATCGTTGATTTTTTTCAAACGTTTATTATCGGTTCTTAACATGAGTTAGCTTTGTAAATGCAAAAATAGCTACAATCACTACAATTTCACAATACACTACAATAGACTGGTGGTAGGACCACTTGTGAGTCCGCACGGGTAGGTACCACCACCCCGCCTATTCCTGCCGTGAAGCAGTAATGCGTTTCGGTTTGAAGGGTGGGGCAGCCGTTGTAACTAAACTCGAGACCTTAGAAGTATGAAGTTTAAACAGAACGTTTCTAAGAATTTTCACGAGTCGCAGTCGTGTTTACAAGAAAGTGCAGATATTGTTTATAACAAATTAAATATATAAGATTCCTCCGTGATCAAGAAAGCTGTAAATAATTCAAAACAACGAATTATAAATCAATAAACCGAACACGATAATATAACGATACTCTAAGATATTATTATTATTATTATATCCAAACGAACAAAAGTACCTACCTTTTTAAATATCTTCATATTTGAATATTTTTTTTCTTTAATAACATTCTCAAATTAGAATAATGGATGCGGTGACACAACGCGCGATCGGTCAATACTTGTTTTGTATTAACATCGTATCTAAGTAACTGGTGACCTCATAAAATATTGAACGATATTGACTACAGTTCGCCGAGTTCGTATATGGTAATTTACTGTCACATGTCCGGCGAGGCATGATTTGATATGTCTTGTGACACAGTTTTTCTATAGTGGACTATCAGTTTTGTTTTTGGATCACAGGGCTCATTGGCATTGTTCTTTCCGTAGCTGGCTGAATATAATCCGTAACGAATATCAATATATACTTCTATACTTAATATTATAAAGAGGAAAGATCTGTTAAGCCGATTTGAAAAATTCTTTCACTGTTAGAAAGCTACACTATTCCCGAGTGACATAGGCTATAATCTTTTTTGAAAAAAAAATAGGGATCCTTACTAAAACTCCATTAATGTAACCCAAGGTGTAAAAAAATTACTTAAAATATTCTATAAATCGCGTGCCCTGCGAAAATTATTGATGATAGAATAAAATTATGTACTACGACTTAGTAGAACGCATTATTATTTACAAAAAGTGTTGCGACAGCATATTAATATTTTACGCCGCCATAAGTGATATTTAAAAAAAAAAAAAAAAGAACGTCAAATATCGTTGAAATTTTTGTTAAATACCCGAGCGGAGTCGGAGCGGGCCGCTAGTCTAATATAAATTTAAAAGCGTCTATCTTACGGTAGTATTTTGAAGCATACACTGCTAATTAAAGCAGTAAGTTTCACAGAATAGAATATACAGAATAGCTTCGCCCTAACGTTTGTAGGTGAGCTCGCGGGGCTCAACCGGAGAGTTGCTAACACTGACCCTAGCAAGAGCAGTGCTTCGCAGAATCTATAAATTTCGAATAAAAACAGTCAGAGCAGTTGACCTACAGACCAATAATTCCGGCCTAGTGCAAGTTCTTCGCTTCGTAGTCAACTCTCAATCAAATAGTGACTTTAATGGTACATAGATATATTTTTTTATTGCTTAGATAGGTGGATGAGTTCACAGCCCACCTGGCGTTAAGTGGTTAGTAGAGACCATAGACTTCTAGAACGTAAATGTGCCGCCAGTCTAAAATTAAACACGATTTAATGAAATGCACACTCATAATATAAATTAAAATGTCTCAAACCATTTATACTTATTACTTTGACAAAAAATACAGTTTTTTTATTCCTTAGAAGCGTTAACGAGCTCACGGCCCACTCAGTGTTAAGTGGTTACCGAAGTCCATTGACATCAGCAACGTTAATACCGTCACCTATCTTGAGATATGAGTTGAGAAGTCTTAGCATTGTTGTACAACGACTATGCCACCCTTCAAAACGGAACGATCTAAGACGTCGCGGCAGCAGACATAGGTAGAGTAGTTAGTACCTATTGATACTGCCTTTTAAGGCGCCCTACCATCATGAATAAATTATTATCTTTGCGGTTTTGATTTTTATGACACTATTCTATATCTTCATTGTGGAAGTCATTCGTGAAGGTGAATTAAGTACGCATTTCATTTAAAAAAATGGTTACTACTAGCCTTTGAGATGCGAACATTGACTTGCATCACTCAATAAAAGTACCCCGTACGCTTTATCATTCCTTCAAGGCCACAACGACTTAGGAAGAAAAATATACGTTAGGTATTCAAATCTATTTCATAACAATTTGAGAGCGCTGTCAACACGAATCCACAATAATCTTTATTAATTACCCACATTAATATTCATAGAGTTTTGTTGCAAAATAAATCAGGAGCGACATTTAGTTACAACATGAAACTTCAGCAAGACTTCAGCGTGTTAACACACACGAAGCACACATTATTATTAGGGGACGCAAAATTTATATCGGATTGCAAAATAGATCGAGAAAAGGTCAATAAACTTACAAGTAAAAATGTACAACGTGATCAATAAATTATTCTATACTTTTTTTAAAGAAATATTTGTGTAATTATTTTTATTGTATTGTTACGCAGGTAAGAGTAGCGTCATCTATCGCCGAATAGTTGAACGAATATCGAATGATCTAGTAGCATCTAGAACGCTCGAGAAGTACAACGCCATCTATTTTCAGATAGCGAAAACACATTACTCGGCTTTTGTGAAATATTCTCGACGATTCTAGGGATTTCGTCTCGACTATAAAAGCGTTGCAGAGATGGCACGCAATCAGTGAGTAATCGGAACTACTCGAAGCGAAACAGCGAACAGATCACCTGAAGCGAAGAGGAAGAAGCGAATTGAGAATTCTAAAGTGTTTGTGAAGTGTTTTAAGTGTTAATAAAGTGTTAACTTGTAATCCGGTAGAATTTTATTTAATGGTGGTACCTATCCGTGCGGACTCACAAGAGGTTCTACCACCAGTAAAACTGTTATGAGCTGGTACAATATTAAAATCAATTAGAAAATTAATGGATAAATTTAACAAAATTTAATAAATAAATTTAGTAATTGTCGTTAAAACTGTAAACACTATATGTAAGCATTTAGGTGAAAAACACAAAACGGTTGATCGGCGGTTTGCCAACTAAAACGGTATGCCCATTCATTTATTAACATATATTTTCATTCGGATTTCAACTGTCTTGCATAAAGATGTAGCGCTAATGAGGAGTTATAGTGTAAAGGAGGTTTGTTAGCTTTTTCTTTCAGAATGTGGGTAATAAGGGCATTTTAAACATGTCTCTATTTTTAGACTATTATGTTTTGTGTAGATATAATTTTTTGAATTTCTGATTGCATTGCAGACATTAAAATCAAAACTTAATACTGTTTTAGTGTCATTAACATAACCAATGACAAATAGACATTCCAGTCGACTTATTTTATTTCCCTGCTGTTCTTGAATTCAGCAGAGCGTTATTGTAGAGTAAATTATATATTATATAAATAGTTTTTATTTATTTTTTGATTGCTTTGATGGGTGGACCACAGTCCACATGGTTGTTAAGTGGTTACTGGAGCCCATAGACATCTACAACGTAAATGCGCCACCCACCTTGAGATATCAGTTCTAAGGTCTCAGTATAATTACAACGGCTGCCCCACCCTTCGAACCGAAACGCATTACTGCTTCACGGCAGAAATAGGCCGGGTGGTGGTACCGACCGGTGCGGACTCACAAGAGGTTCTACCACCAGTAAATTCGCAGCCGAGATGCGACTGTAAAATACATACTTAACTCCTTGACTACCATGCTGGTCACCGGTGCCCTACGCGGCGCACTGAAGTAATTATATCAATTTCTGTTACTAAGCGCCTGCATTGCCTAACTTTGCCTTCGTTTGTTTTTAATGTACGTTTTAGAAATAGATTCGTTCTCAGTATGTTCGGATTCGTCTTTCTCAGAGCCTACTAGATATTCCGGCGTCTAGCGTCTTTTTTTTTTTTCCCTACCTATGCTGTTAGCCTTGAGAGGCTATTTCAGCTTCACCCTAAGGTTTGTAGGTGAGCTCACGGGGCTCAAACCGGAGAGTTGCTAGCACTGACCCTAGCAAGAGCAGTGCTTCGCAGAATCTACCACTGGATCGGAAATGCGACCCACTGAGAAGACCCGGCGAGAAACTCAGTGGGCTGTGTCTGTGGGTTAATTCGCTCGTCGAGCCCTTCGTCGCAAGTGACGGGTTCGACAAGGACGGTGACCGGAAAATAGGAAACGACATTTTGATGATATAATCATGGGCTCGAACGTAGTACATTCTTCACTGCGTACTTGAATCCATAGTTCATACCGCTAGACCGGCGGTAGTCCCGCGTCTCAGTAATGTAAATCGACATAATTCAGTACGCACAGTTAACTCATGTTTCAGCCCACTGCGTTTCTCGCCGGATCTCCTGCCGGATTCTGAGAAGCACGGCTCTTACTAGGGTTCGTGTTAGCAACATCGTCAGGTTTGAGGCCCGTGAGTTCACCCACTAGTTAAGGCGACGCTGATATGATTTCTCTAGACCCTTAGCTAAAGTAGGATAAAAAAAACATGTTTATGAATAACCTTTACAAACTAGAACGAATAACATAACCGTAATACCGTGAGCTCGCTCGGGAAAGACCACAACCATGTCTATTTCTGTAGTGAAATAGTCATGTGTTGGTTTTCAGTACAATGGCTGCCCCAGCCTTCAGGCTGGGGCAGCCATTGTACTATAAAACTTAGAATCTATGTCTCAAGGTGATGACAGCCGTGACGTTGTTGGCATCCAGTAATCACTTAACACCAGATGGGCTTGTTTACAACTTTAGGCAATGAAAAAGAAAATTCATGAATTCTAAAATACATCGATGATTTTTATTTTCTTCCAACCCACAGTCTCTTAGTACATGCAAATCTGGCTAGCCCATCAGCTCCGAGAACCGAAGCAACGTAATATAATGAAACAATTTTCAAATGCATCGTCGTACCCATGAAATTCTGGTAAGTACGTATTTTGGATCGAGTCCAAAACAATTAGCGCCTGTGTTGTGCTGTATGCCAACGACTCGGAAATTAAGAGAAACGTCCTGAACTCATTTAAAAACGTTTTCACCGGTTTAACTTAAGCCGATTGACTTATTATTCTAGAAAACAAATGACGTCATAAAATAACATAACAAGAAGTAAAACATGAAATAATTACACACGATTTATCTGTCTACTTCAAAAACTATCCGTAGAAGTACTAGTATGTTTGACATATTGTCGTTTTTCCACTCAACTCATTACTTTATTTCTGCGTGGTATAATTATACTGACTTTATATATTAACTAGCTGTGCCCGCAACTTCTTCCGCGTGGAATTTAACAAACCCTTATTTTATTTTATGACAATTTTAGATTTTTTCAATAATAGAAGTAGCCTAAGTTACTCCTTATTACACCAGCTATCTGCCAATGATAGTCCCGTTAAAATCAGTCTAGCCGTTCAAAAGATTATTCGGAACAAATAGACAGAAAGACAGACTGATAAAAATTGTAAAAAATGTTATTGTGGTATATGTACCGTATTCTTAAGCATGTAGTAAAAGAGGTTATTTAAATACTACAAACAGACACTTAAATTTTATTTATTTGTATAAATTAGAAGATTGATGTTAAATGACGGGGTCCGCTGGACGCAGGCAGCGCAGGACCGGTCTTTGTGGCGAGGCTTGGAAGGAGGCGATTTGTAATTTCATCTAGTAGGACTCTTAAACACCGACTGAGCTCACTCGAATTTTTTTTCTGGGTCTCTTACCGGCCCCCTTTAGGCCTTCAGCACCCACAAGGGGGCGTTATCGCCCACTTTGGGAAAAGCTGCTTATAGGCCAATGTGGCTAAGGCTAACGCTTAAGATACCGTGGGCTGTGAGTTCGTCTGCATCTCTGAGACTGAAATAGTCTCGTGCGGTACGAGAGCGGAATATTCTTTGCCAGCAAATGATACGAAGAGTGCTATGTAAATAATAACGTTTATTGCAAAAATAAACGTCACTTCAAACCGCTGTTCGGAAATTAAAATCAAAAATAATCAGAAATTATACTTTTCTGTCGTTAAAACAAATAATTATAATATTAAAAAGCCCCCAAAACATTACAATTGAATATTGTTAATTTGTTTGAATGTTAATTAGGCAAACTTTAATGCGGCTTCGAGGGCTGTAATCCGGAAAGCTTTGGTTTTCACAGTGTAAACATTTAGCAATTCTCCATTATTATCGGGTTATTTAATTATATAACTATGAGTTTTATTTAAAACTAGCTGACCAGGCAGACTTCGTAGTGCCTCAATGGACAAATAAAAGACCTAAACTTTTGTATAAAATAAACATAAGACAAACAAAAGGAATCCGTCCGACACGTCAAAGGAAAAACAAAATTGTTTGTTTTTATATAATTCCGAGCATTTTCATATTTATCTACCTTTTAAACCTTCTCTGGACTTCCAGAAATAATTCAAGACCAAAATTAGCCAAATCGATCCTGCCGTTCTCGATTTTTAGCGAGACTAACGAACAGCAATTCATTTTTATATATATACCTAGTCAGGTCATAAATTCTGTCACATGTTTAATGTAAAATATTTGAAACAAGTTTATTCATTATGTAACCATTCATATACCAAAATGAACTTAACAAAACATAGATTCTTCTGACACTAAAGTTTATTCAAAATGACCTCCGTGATTTTGAATACAGGCCTTCAATCTGCGCGGCCAGTCGTCTATCGCAGCACGAACGAGGTCCATGTCAATATCGGCGGCTGCCTCAATCAAGGATGTCTTGAGTGACTCCAAATTGGGATGAGGCTTTGAGCACGCCTTTTCCTCCAAGTGTTGCCATATCTTGTAATCTAACGATCTAGTCGATTTCACGCGCTGCCAGCCAGTCTTGTGTGCTTTTCGCTCTATGAGCTGGCGCCGAATCTTGTTGGAATAACTTTTTTTTTTTTTTTTTACCTAAGCTGATAGCCTTGAGAGGCTATGTCAGCGTAACCCTAACTTTAGTAGGTGAGCTCACGGGGCTCAAACCTGACGATGTTGCTAACACGAACCCTAGCAAGAGCCGTGCTTCGCAGAATCTACCACCGGATCGGAAACGCGACCCACTGAGAAGATCCGGCGAGAAACTCAGTGGGCTGTGTCTGAGTGTTAATTTACTCGTCGAGCCCTTCGTCGCAAGCGACGGGTTCGACGAGAACGGTGACCGGTGCTTGAAGTACCTAAAAGCACCGTTAGTGGATCGGGAGGATCCGAGATGACGTGTTTTGGGCGACGTCGACTGCTTTCCATTCTGTCCGCAGGATCGGGAATGTAGTTACCGGCGGCCACGATGAGAGGGTTCTCGTGTCGTGCCGCTTTATCGAAGTGGCGCATGGACGCCGACTGCAGATACTTACTGATGGACTCTAAGTCCAGGTCGTCATGGAGGTCGACGTTCCTGACGAACCACGGGGCTCCGACGGCTATCCTGCAAAAACGGGATTGAATAATTTGGAAGGATTTTAAGTGTATGCGGGCCGCGTGAGCGAACACTACACTTGCATAAGTCATGACGGGGCGTATGCAAGTTTTGTAGAGTGTCACCTTATTTCTAAGGGACATTTTACTTCGCCTACATATCATCGGGTAGAGACGTCCTAGAATGAAGGCGGCACGGTCGCGTACCGTCTTAATGTGGGGGCGGAATGTCATCCTGCTGTCGAGGGTGACGCCTAAGTATTTGACCTTCGGGGCCCACGGTATGGGCTGGTCGAACATCGTGATCGGGCGAACGGCGGGGGCGGGGGTATTTACGCGCCTAGTCGGGAGGGGGATGCTCAGCGTGGTGTTCGGAGGGCGACCCCTTTTGAAGAGCACCGCTGTGCTTTTCGTGGGGTTGGAATAACCAGTGCCTGTTATTGAACATGGTATGAGAAACAGGTTCCACAAGGTTCGTCAGGACTGAATTTTGATACACAACTGCATTCGTTTTTACACCTTTCTCACAAAAATGTACCTCTGTTAAGCCCCAGTAAGAAACTCCCAACCATACCATGGCGAGGATGGAAAATGACCTCGTTGGACACGCGGAATACGGTCGCTCGCTTCTTCACTACTGTGTGCGTACACCTTATCATTTTGTTTGTTGTAGCTCTCTTCTACGGTAAAAATTTTTTCATCCGAAAAAAGAATTTCCCAATATTTTTTTCCCGCGTACCGCTTCAACAAAGCGCAGCATCTCTCCAGTCTCAGGTCCATTAGACGAGCATTCAAACGATGTCCTGTTTTTCTTCGATATGCCCGAAGCCCTAAGTCTTCATTTAACACCCTTTTCACCGTGGTTCTGCTTAACCCCATCTGAAGGGCCAACAGTTTCTGCTGACGTTTGGGATTTCTTTGAATTCGCGCCTTCACAGCTTTTATCACTGCTGGAGTCCTAACAGACCGAGGGCGACCACTTCTTGACCTGTCATCTACACTAGAGTCTTAATTGTATCGTTTGATGGTACGATAAACGAATCTTTTGGTTATATTAAAATTTTTCAGTATGTTAAAAATTTTAATTGGCGCGTAACCGTAACGATGCAACGCAATAACTGCAACACGGTCTTCTTTAAGCGTCCACTCCATATTTAAAAATGAGTAAAATTCTAAAAGTATACATTTTTATTTTCATGAACAACTCGAAATTCGAATTCAATAAACTTTTTTGTGGCCAGCATTCTAAAAGAAAAGTTTTTACTGTGTGACAATACTTATGACCTGACTAGTTAGATTAACGGTTGCTCTAAAGTATGATCACAATTTTTGCAATCGTAAATGCTTGCCACTTGTCCCTTTACCGAGACAAGAATATACTGCGGGAGATCTGGTCGTTTTGGCTACTTACCATAACCATGGCTTTGGAACAAAATCCCGTCACAGCGTTTCCTGAGTACTACAGCATGTCCTGGTTCAAAAGAGGTTTGAGAAGAGTCGTCACCGTGTTTTTAGTCGTCGTGGCCTAAAAGATAAGACGTCCGGTGCATTCGTATCTAGCGACGCAACGGTGTACGAATCCCGCAGGCGGGTACCAATTTTTCGAATGAAATACGTATGTACTTGACAAATATTCACGATTGGCTTCCACGGTGAAGGAATAACATCGTGTAATAAAAATGAAACCAGCAAAAATTATAATTTGCGTAATTACTGGTGGTAGGACCTCTTGTGAGTCCGCACGGGTGGGTACCATCAACCCGTCCATTTCTGCCGTGAAGCAGTAATGCGTTTCGGTTTCAAGAGTAGGGCAGCCGTTGTAACTATACTGAGACGTTCGAACTTATATCTCAAGGTGGGTGGCGCATTTACGTTGTAGATGTCTATGTGCTCCAGTAACCACTTAACATCAGCTGGGCTGTGAGCTCGTCCACCCTTCTAAGCAATAAATAAAAAAATCACTACTAGAATGCGGTTTGGCTGTGATTCTGGCTTTCCTGATACTGACCCTGGCTTTCCTGATGAACAACACTAACTACTTACTATCAAGAGGGCCATAGGTTTGAATACTTAATGTAGCAATAAAAATAAATAAGGTAATCTATGATTTTTATTTAATGAAACCATTAGTAAAAGAGCTATATAGGCAAGCTGTGTTTATGTGTGTGTGTTTTATGGCTTAGGTGGATTAGCTCACTACCCATCTGGGGCTAAGTGGCTACCAGGGCTCACAGGTATCAACAACGTAAGCACCGCTTCCGCTTACCGAGGGATATGAATTCTACTTCCTAGTTTTTTATAGTACTACAACGGCTGCCCCATACTTCAAGTCGAAACGCATTCCTGCTTCTCGGTAAAAATAAGCAGGACGGTAGTATTTACCCCTGCGGCTCACAAGATGCCCTACCAGCAGTAATTTGCAAAATATAATTTTTGCGGCTTTAATTTTCATTACACGATGTTGTTCTTTCACTGTGGAAGTCACTCGTGAAGATTTGTTAAGTACGTACTTCATTTACAAAAATTTGTACCTGCCAGCGAGATTCGAACATCGGCACAGCGGTATCGCTTGTTACGAATGCAATGGGCGTCTTATCTTTTAGGCCACTTCGACTTCCACGAAGACGGCCACTAGACAACTTCAGGGGTTTTTCCATGAAGATTTTCAACAAAGGTTTCAACATCGTTTCTCTGCCTATCTCTTAGGAGTTTTCTCTTTGAGATTTAAATCTATACACATAAAAATGAATAGCTGTTCGTTAGTCTGGGTCAAACTCGAGAACGGCTGGACCGATTTGGCTAATTTCGGTCTTGAATTATTTGTGGAAGAATATCGAAGATAAATATGAAAATGCTCGGAATTAAATAAAAATTTACAATTTAGTTTTTTTTTAATGTGTCCCCCGTCGGACGGATTCCTTTTGTTGGTTTTTAAGTTTATTTTATACAAAAGTTTAGGTCTTTTATTTATCGATTGAGGCGCTACGAAGTCTGCCGGGTCAGCTAGTCCTAAATAAATATATTCTTATAAAATGAGATTTTAATCGAATTTTATTATAGCGTTACGAACATTTTATAATATGTCTGCTTCAATTGTATTAGCACTTGGTGACAGACCATCTCCGTGCATACGTTTTCGCATTGCAAAGACCGATATAATTATCGTCGAGGTCACACCTACGCATTCGTGTTTTATTTTATCTCTTGCATCTCGTTTTAATCTATGCATTTTGGATGAAACGAATAGCTTTGTTTTTCGCATTTCTCGCGTTCATTTATTTTGAAGACGTTGCGTAATTTTGTTATAGGTCTAGATTATTATTTTCGAAATGCACTTACAATGGATGAGCTGTTATCTAAGCGACATCACAATTAAAGTCAAATACGAATCGCAGAACAATTAATAATGTACATTTATTTAATTCATAGCAAAACACATCATCATCATCATCAGCCTATATCAGTCCACTGCTGGACATAGGCTTCTCCAAAACAATTCTGTAGCAAACTCTAGCAAAACACATTGAGTTAATATTCTAGATAGATAAAATATAAGTCCTCGGTCAGCCCACTATTTTGTGATAATCGGAACTCATAGATATAAATAACTTTTGAGACTCAAAACTATAACTATATAATTAATATAATTAATAACTTTTAGTAAATCATACACGGTCATCCGGCCTCAAATCAGGATTCTCTGTGTTATAGGTACCAGAGACTGACACACATATTTATATATGTTTAAATATACACATATACGTAGATACATACGAGTATAAACACTCAAGTAAAGAGCAAACAAATCTGTTCATCGCACGAATGTTTGCCTGATGTGAGAATCGAACCCCGACCCTTGGCGCAACAGTCCGAGGCGCTAACTAGAGCTGCACCGAGTCAAAAGTCGAAAACCTTTCATCGGGACTTATGGTTGCTTTATGACGGCTAGAGCCGAGATAATGGCGGTAGGACCTCTTGTGAGTCCGCACGTTTAGGTACCACCGCCCTGCCCATTTCAGCAGTGAAGCAGTAATGCGTTTCTGTTTGAAGGCTGGGGCAGCCGTTGTAACTATACTGAGACCTTAGAACTAATATCTCAAGGTGGGTGGCGACATTTGCATTGTAGAATGTTTATATGCTTCGGTAATCACTTAACACCAGGTGGGCTGTGAGCTTTTTTTAATTGCTTAGATGGGTGGACGAGCTCACAGCCCACCATAAGATCATCCACCCATGCAATAAAAAGATATAACTACCAACACGCCAATACAATACACGTAATACGTATTCCACCAGTGAATGCTGGTTGGCGATCGCAGTGTGCTTAATCTTAACAGTCTTTTACGAAACCTACGGGCAGACACGGAATGGTCCTATTCTTAGTCGTGAATTTTCTTTTTTTCTTTTTCTACTTATGCTGATGGCCTTGAGAGGTTAATTCAGCTTCTTCTTGACGTGTAGGTGAGCTCAAGGGGCTCAAACCGGGAGTGTTGCTAACACTGTCCCTAGCGAGAGTAGTGCTTCGTAAAATCTACCACCGGATCTGAACGCGACCCACTGAGAAGATCCGGCGAGAAACTCAGTGGGCTTGACCTGTTCTCGAACTATGATGTATCAGCTTTTGTTACTACGAATAAAAATTTACAATTAACAAATAAATAAACGAGAAATACGAGAACAGGTGCGGCAATGAAAAAACACATGTTATGCACAAAAAATACGTAAATTTTAATTGTGTTGCCTCATAAATCACATTCCCGTGTGCCGTTTTAAAATCTAGCTGCATTTTTATTGTGTTGAAGAACGTTCTAGAATGTAATGTTCAAATCAAACAAAATAAAATAAAATAAAAAACAATTGCAGCATTCTTTAAGGATTTGATGTAACAAAATAATGATTTGAACAGTTAATTAAGGCTTTTAGATCAACGGGCTTTTTTTTATTTTTTGTTATTGCTTAGATGGGTGGATGAGATCACGCATCACCTAGTGTTAAGTGGTTGCCGGAGCCTATATACATCTACAACGTCAATGCCGCCACCCACCTAGAGACATGAGTTCTAAGGTATCACTTTTAACAGTAACCTTTCAAACCCAAACGCATTAGTGCTTCACGGCAGAAATAGGGAGAGTGGTGGTACCTACCCGTGCAGACTCACAAGACGTCCTTCCACCAGTAATTACGCAAATTATAATTTTTGCATGTTTGATTTTTATTACACAATTAGCTGACTCGGCCGACGTCGTAGTGCCTCAATCGATAAATAAAATACCTAAACTTTTGCATAAAAAAAACTTAAAACCAGCAAAAGGAATCCGTCCGACAGGGGACACATCGAAGGGAAAACAAAATTGTTATGTTTATTTAATTCCGAGCATTTTCCTATTTATCTACCTTTTAAACCCTCCCCTGGACTTCCACAAATAATTCAAGACCAAAATCAACCAAGTCGGTCCAGCCGTTCTCGAGTTTTAGCGAGACTAACGAACAGCAATTCATTTTTATATATATAAATTGAAAATAGATGTCGTTCCTTGGCCGTGAAGGTCATTGGAAATATACGTTAAGTACGTATTTCATCAGAAAAATTAGTACCTACCAGCGAGATTCGAACGCTGGCACAGTCGCATCGCTAGATACATACGAACGCACTGGGCGTCTTATCCTTTAGGCCACGACGGCTTCATAGAATAGTCATGCGGTTCGATTCGAAGGAAACAAGCATTATATAATGAGGCTTGGATTGACTGCCTGAATTCTTGTGATTTTGAAAGAATCCAGACATTCATTACATTCTGTCTATCCAAATACAAAAATCCATAGCAAATACAAAACTAGAAAGGGCTACGAGCATTCAGCAGTTACAGTTATTCTGAGCTCTCACAGTTTTCGAATTTGATTTGTAACATTATGTAGACTAGAGGTCCCGCAGTAGTCGAAATTCGACTATAATTAATTGAAATTGTAAGTTTGTACACTATTATGATTGTATTTTATATTTCTATAATCATAAATTTCGCCAGGACTACACTATAAAAAATATTAACAAAGACAAAAAATATTTAATCTATTCTTAATTTGACCACAGACGTCAAGAACAATAAATAGACGTTTGACAATAAATAGTATGCATGCGTGTTGCGTCAAATACATGATATGCAGTGTGTGTAATGTTTTCTTTATTGATTTAATGTATCTTTTATGCATTATTTTTAAAAAATATTAGCATTGTGCACTTCTCCTGTATATTCTCTATAAGTGTGGAAAATTTCATACTCCTCCGTCCGCACAATTTTCGTAAAAAGGGATACAAATTTTTGCTACACGTATTAATATATAGATGACCTATGTAACATATATAACGCGGATAAATTCTGAAAAAATGGTAAATTTCAAAGATAAAAATATATTATACATATCTGTAAATTGAACGTAAGAGTCTAGGAATGCTCATTATAGAACTATTTACGGCAGTTATCACAATATTCAACTATCGACGAATGTTGTCTGTTACCACGAAAGTATATAGTATTCTCAACGTCGGAAATAATATAATGTCCGCGCAATTTTCGTAAAAAGGGATACAAAGTTTTTGCTTCACGTATTGATATATAGATAACATGTCCAAACAAACGCGGAAGACGAAAGTCTAAATGTAGCCAGAGCAAGGACCACGCTGACCCGTGCTTATCGGCGATGCGTCGCGCGGGTCAATGCACATTGAGCTATCTTTGTCTATGTCACTTGATCGATGTTTTGTGCAAGCTTTATCCACAATAATGTTACGAATGCCCACTAAAATCATTAGGTCATAAAATTATCGTTTAATGAATCAATATAATATTGGTACTGTTCAGTTCTCGCATATTTGGTTAATTTTTTGGAGATAAAATATTTTCGCCCATATTTGACTTTATTTTTAATTCTAGGATAATTCAATGCTAGCTTTCGTTTAGTTAGGAACGCTAAATTAACGATGACCAATTAGATGTTTGCATATATTATTATACTTAGAAAGACAAAAAAAAAACAATAGTTTAGAGAGTTTGGATAATTGAGTACAGTACAGTACAGTATACGAGTAGGTATATAGCTGTATGAAACCAAATACTATTGCTAAAATTCAAGTTGACGTCTACAAAAATAGTGCTTAGGTTTTTTTATTTAGAGTAAACACTATAGAAAAGAGAAATCATGTCACTGCCGAAAATGATTACCTGTTAAGGCTTTTATTGTTTTTTCCTCTTTTGTTTTCAATATTATGCTCAACAATATTCGGCTATATATTTGTTGAATAATCAAAACTAGATTCACGGTTTAATGTCGCTATATTTTTTGGCATTATAATATTTATTTCCGATGTTTTCATCATTGAAGAGGAGCTTCATAATTTTTTACAGTAGCCGTGGTCAAGGATAACTAAGACTTAATTTACAGTTGTCACTTAAGCCAAACGATAACGAATAGTTTTGAGTAAGCTAAAAATTAGTTTCAATCATGTCTACGATTTGCGAAAGTCCACAAAGATACTATGCATATATTAATAGTATCTTAAAATTCGGATACGTGAAATACGCATTTTAGTAAGGTTAGTAAAAATAATTTTCCATCGGATATTAAATGGTTACTGGGTCCCACCACAGCGAATGCTATATTGTGTATTAAGTACAATGACAGTGAGTGATGACTGCCCCACCCTTCAAATCAGAAAGAATTATCGCCTTGCTGCAGTGATAGGCAGCATGGTAATACTCATCCGTGTGGACTCACGGAACTCCATAATGCCAGTTGGTGAGGTACAGCGTGGTAATACTCATCCGTGCGGACTCACGGAACTTAATAATGCCAGTTGGTGAGGCGCAGCATGGTAATACTCATCCGTGCCGACTCACGGAACTGCATAGTGCCAGTTGGTGAGGTCAATATTCTGGTTAAATATTCGGAGACCGTCACTTCCATTCACAGGAGATATCCCCTAATCGACTTTACGACTTGAGGAGGAGCTTCATAATTTTTTAGTGTCATTTTAGGCAGAAACATCTAGCCTATCTGATGACCACTACCTACTGAATACCGCTCATATTCTAAACACTATTTAGCCGCAGTTTAGAAGGAGTATCGTAACCTTGTAAACACATGTTGCTTCGCGACAGAAACAGTAAAGTGATGCTTATCATCAGCATCAGCTTTCTATCGCTGAGAAAGGGAGATAAAGATCACGACCTCAGTGGCTTTGACGGCATCAGCACCGTCCGTTGTTTATGAGCTCTTTATCCTCAAGACACACCGTGCACTTTTGGGATGACGTGACGGATATGGAGTTTTCTTTAGTTATTTTCTATCTCTAAAATTATCGTTCTAAAATTTCGGATCAGTCAATATTTACTCTTCAACGTCTTTATTATTTTAGTTCATTCCGTGATTATACTAAGCATACCCCGCGATTTCACTCGCGTTATAATTATAATTTAGAACAAATGAAAACCGTTGCATTTTTCTTCAATAGTGTTTCTCTCTGGGCTAAAATCAACTAGTCGATTTATAGGACTGCTGTTATCCCTCAACAATGTTTTTCTCTGGTCCATAATCAACTAGTCGATTTAAAGGATAGTTGTTTAGTGAAATCTTGAATCAGAGAACACACTTTCGTATTTCTTCTTCTTCTTCCAGTGCCTCTTCAATCCTGAAGGTTGGCCGTTAGCTTTCTATATTCATTTTTATCAGCAGCCAGCCGGAACAGCTGTTCTCCCGGATATTCCGGAGCCATGACTTCTTATTTTTATATTTATATTTATATTCGTATTTATTACAACTATATATTTATATACGAGTATATCCGTGGCGTTGCTCGGGCTGTTTAATTAACCTTGATAAAAAGTAAGATAAAATGTATATGTGTTGTTAATCCAGAATGTAAACTGCATTTGCGCGAAAATGTATCAAAATTCTTAAAAATTTTTTGGCGTGATTGACTAACAATCATCCAAACATACAAATTTTCGCATCTTTATTATCAGTATTATTCCTGTAATATTCAAATTTATATCATGATGCAAATGCGTCACTGTCTGAAGATTTTACGACTTTTTTCCGTTCCACGAATAAGTTATCTTTGAGACGAGATCTCGTTATTTTCGGAAGATTATCTTTTGGTACTTATGGCCATAATAAAAATGCAATTGATGAAAGAGTGAAAAATATTTTCACAATTTTGCCTTCTTTTTCCGTTAACATAAAATATTTGTATTGCATTGTGCACGGGAGACCAGCTGCGTAATATATTAAGTCCAAATGCCATTCAAGTATACGTGAAATTGGTGGTATGTACAAAAGTCATAAGAATATAAAAGAGTCCAATGCACGTTCATAGAGTATATTTGATTGTGTGCTTGGTCGAACTGCAGATATGTGTCAAGCAATTATAAACCTTTAGCCATTAGTAATACTTTCCAAATCTGCTATCTGCGTTTAGGTACCTTAACTTTAACAGAGCTTAAAGTATTTTCATATATTTTCCTAAAATACACTATAGCCTGAAACAATCATATTTTCCTAGTTTTTTTTTTGTTGTGTAGGCAATATGTTAATTAATAATTAAGCTTCTTTTAGCTTAAACGCTTATATTCCTTCAAATAAAACATGAAATAAATGTTTTTATCATTAGTTCGGTAAGCAATAAATAAATTTGTCATCAAGATAAATTTTCTACAGAGAATTATTTTTTAAATAAATTCTATCAAAAGTAATTTGTAAAAAGCTGTCTATTAAAATTAATTTAGATGAAACTTTGTGATAATTAACTCTCACTCGCAGATAAATTAAAGGAGCCTGTCAAAAATTATCGCTCGGAATTTTTCAGTTACCTGGAAAAATCACGTTCGCACTCTTAACTTAAAGTCATTGAACTCACCAAAACAAACGTTATACCCTCATCAAAATAGCCGTAAACTAATTAAAATTTACTTCCAAGGACCACAACACAACTCACACACACACGCGTAATTAAGTGGCTAAACAGGCAAAGGGAAAGTTCACTAATCACCCGAAATTGTTTGCGACTCTCCCGGGCGAAACCACGTGTTGCACGAAAGCAAAAACCCGATTTTATTTTTCCGTATACAACGACACCGCACGCCCCTTTCCCGCAACTAACTGACCAACTGACAACCGACTGACCGAGGCATATTTTCTTTGTATATACATACATATATAAACAATTTATTTTCATAGACGCATCATAGCGACGCACACGAATAGTCGAGAACTATGAAATAGTATAGGTGGTGTGTCGTTTTGAATTTTTAATGGTCTATTTTTGATAGTTTGCCATTGAAACGCGACTGCTGTCTGTATGCACGTCGATTTTTTTTATATTATATTTAACTTATTGGAATTTTTTGTGTTTTGCAATTTAGAATACTTATTAGTTTATTTAACAGAAGTAGAAGTTAGAATGATACTAATATAGAAATTAAGACCAGCAGGGTTCTTTGAAACGCGACTGCTGTCTGTATGCATGTCGTATTTTTTTATATTATATAATTTAACTTATTGGTATTTTTAGTGTTTTGCAATTTAGAATACTTATTAGTTTATTTAACAGAAGTAGAAGTTAGGATAATACTAATATAGAAATTAAGACCAGCAGGGTTCTATAAGCTAATTCTAGACAGCGTGATGCCAAATGGCATGTAGTGATTAATAAAATCAGGTTTTAAGAACAAACTAGTGTTTTCTGATGAGAATTTATTATTTAATATAAATTACGAATAACTTTTACAGCTCAATTAAGTTAATACCTATAGTAGTATAGATAGCAATGCATTTGTCACCTAATGCGGTATTAATGAACGGGAGTTACAGGTTAATTCTCAATTATTTTTTTTAAATTAAAAGTCGTACAAATAGCTTTGTAAAATTAAAAATATGACATTTGTATTTTAAAAATCCACGAAAAGTTACAAAAAAATAAAATGAATCTAGAGCCGCATGTGTTTTATCGGTATAACCGTCAATACATCAATTATATTTTTACCTCTCTGCTATTTAATGCATCACAATTATTTTGATTCGACCAAGTAATCATATATAATGTTTTCCTTAATAGTTTTTATTGTTTATATTCTTATAGAAAGGATTTTAATGGTCATATAGCGTGTCACTAAGTCTAAGTTATCGAATTCTGTGCATTAGCTATCGGTGGACGCACAATTGATTGAAGGGGAAATATTTTCCACGTTGACTATAATTATGCTTAAACAAAAAGTATGATTGATATAATTACAAATCAACGTTTTTATATAAGTTTTTGGTGTTCTATTAATCTTATCATACGATTGAAAATTTACAGTTATTTTTGGCACTCCACGAAGTCTCCCGATATGTGACCAATAATTTCAGAAACCGATTTTTTCATACAATTAGTGTATGTGACGACGAAGCGTGATCTGTTTCACTAGTACGTAATAGTTGTATGGTTATTGCTTCGGCCTATTATTGAAATATGTTGGATATCACTGTATTTATGTCAAATAAAATAATACGTATTCCGGATAATACTGTAAATATGAAACAACACAATTTTGTACCAAAACTATGATTACTTCTGCCTTGCCTAAATCAATATTTGAGCACTAGAATGTTTGTGGCATACTGAGTGAAAATATGAATTTATGATCAATCTTTTTTTTCTCTCATTTTCTGTGTTTCGTAGCGTATGATACGTGTTCCGAAAAATTGTTAGTTTATTCAATAAATTTTTGTTTAACATCTCATAAGCCGCAATAAAACAAAGTTTGTGTATACCAATCTAAGCGTTACCTTCAAATCATGGTGAAGCCTAAATAGGTGAGATTAAATTGGTGGGTAGGCAAAAAAAGGAAGCCAGGAATTTTTGTGTTCATTCATAGTTACCATCAGGCTCTGTAATGAACCTCTCCTCCACCTCCACGGGCTGCTCATCTGATTTTGCAAGTACTTCAGAGCATATGAAAGTAGAGATAAAAATTTTAGAACTATTCATTTATAGAATTTATTTTAATGTGAGGATACGAAGAAATTTATCTTTTTTAATGATTAATATAATTTGAGTTAAGTTACTTACAATACAATAAGCATATAACGTTAAGTCTTGCAAGCGGATACATTTTGCGAAAATGTTCATAAAAATTAACAAACTACTGATTGTCTTGTTTGGTTTGACGTCATGCGACATCTATTTTGAATGAAGATAAATTACAGTTCAATAAATAAAATGATCTCCATATCCGAAAAGAGTTAGAGGTTTCTCAAGCCTTCAGCCAGTCCACGTGATACGAGACTAATAAACTTCGATTTTGTCTCAAATTTAGTGCGTTTAATACCTATTGTTTTTTTTTTAAATAAGTAATAATTAAGCAAAAATACCTAGTTGAAGTTAGAAGAGTATTTTATGTGTAGCATTTTTGAGTTCAATGTGCCCTCTAAATTGATGAAGTAAGGGCCAGAAAGCAAATTTCCACAATCGATAGAACTTTAATAATTGATACAATAGCCGCCGGTCGCTTGCCTACCTACTTCGATCCTCACTTCAATATTGACCGCACTCATGTACATCGATCGCTACACGATACACACATATTGCTATGATTATTGTAACTTTTTTTTTTTTTCGTAGATGGGTGGTCGAGCTCACAGCCCACCTGGTGTTAAGTGGTTACTGGAGCCCATAGACATCTACAACATAAATGCGCCACCCACCTTGAGATATAAGTTGTAAGATCTCGGTATAGTTATAACGGCTGCCTCACCCTTCAAACCGAAACGCATTACAGTTTCACAGCAGAAATAGGCAGGGCTGTCGTACCTACCTACCCGTGTGGATTCACAAGAGGTCCTACCACCAGTAAAGACAACGTAAATGCCGCCACCTACCTTGAGATATAAGTTCTAAGGTCTCAGTTTTTACAGTACAACGGCTGCCCTCCCCCTCGGTTCAAACCGAAACGCATTACTGCTTCACGACAGGAAATGTATCATGTTATTATAGATCGATTAAAAAACATTAATTTAACTTTGACCTCTACATGAAGTGCAATTTCTCGGGCAGACGTTATCGAATCACAATACTGTCATAAATTTTATTCTGTACTAGCTGACCCGGCAGAATTCGTAGTGCCTCAATCGATAAATAAAAGACCTAAACTTTTGTATAAAATAAATTTAAAACAAACAAAACGAATCCGTCCGACGGGGGACACATCAAAGGGAAAACAAATTTTTTATTTTTATTTAATTCCAAGCATTTATCTACCTTTTGAACCTTCTCTGGACTTCCACAAATAATTCAAGACGAAAATTAGCCAAATCGGTCAAGCCGTTCTCGAGTTTTAGCAAGACTAACGAACAGCAATCCATTTTTATAAATATAGATTTCTGTTTAAAATTCACTTTTGCGGCTTAAACATTTATTTTATATTCTTACGACTCGCGGTAATTCCTAGCAATTTTTATATACCATACATACGAAATTTTCGTTCTTGGTTCATTGTAGGAAGCCTGTTGAATGCAGCACGTACGTTCTATTGTATGCGTAGCTATAAATTCGTATATGGTACTCACAGTTGTATCGCTATAAAAAATTTGCTAACCTAAAGAACTTTCATCAAAATCTTTATTTAAATAGTTAAGTTACATTTGTTCTACACTAAAAATAACAGCTATCTTTTTATTTCTATGTGTATATCGACTATATACAAATTAATAATTACTTAATTAACTAAATTAATAAATAAGACAAATTGATAATTACTAAATAAAATTAATTAATAAATAAAAATAATTTTTTTTTTACCAAATTATGATATAGTTACGGTAACCCATGCAAAAATGACAGAAGCAATAGATAATTTATAATCGCCTGGACGTGAAACCTGGACTTTTGATTTTGAGGTACCAATAAAAGATCTATTGAGATTTTCATTCTCAGAAAATCAATAGTATCACGAACAAGGTGTAATTAGAGCCAAGCTATTTCACAGCAGTCATAAACATATCTTTGTAGTACCGGGCACTCCGACAATTACAGAACAAAACGTTTAAATATATATTGATATAAGATCTCGGGGTTTAGTGGAATATATTGTGCATTTCATTTGGCATTACGCCAAATGTCTGTCCATGCTTAGTTACTTTATGATGAGCGTTTGTCTTTAAGATATAGGAGCTTCTAACTGATGGTTGGGTGGCGGGCTCCTAGTTGCTGATCGAATGAAGGTACTGATCTTCAAGTGATCATAGCCTAAAGGATAATATCCCTGATGTACGTACTTACATTGAACGTTGCATATATGTCAATTTTGTAAGGAAATAACCAAAAAAACTAAATTAACACGTTCATTATAATATGAGTTAATGAATGAATATAGGTACACTGTTTATACCTTTGTAGTATTTTCTCCGGTATTCGCAAGTTGCAAACATAATTAAAACTACTTTTAAATTTCAGTCAATCGGCTGTGACTAGACCGAAGTAATGTATTAGAAATGTCGGAAATAATATAATGATATTTAAAAAAAACGCAAGACTACACCATAATAATAGTTTTAATTATAGTATGTACTAGAAATATCGGTCTCATGGTAAATAGTCGACCTCGCCCTAAGCACGTCATTACGAATCCTCCCGATCCGTTAACGATGCTATTAGGTACCTCGAGCACTGGTCACCGTCCTCGCCGAAACCGTCGCTTGCGACGAAGGGCTCGGCCAGTAAATTAACCCACAGACACAGCCCACTGAGTTTCTCGCCGGATCTTCTCAGTGGGTCGAGTTTCCGATATGGTGGTAGATTCTGTGAAGCACTGCTCTTACTAGAGCCAGAGTTAGCAATGCCTCCAGCTTGAGCCCCGTGAGCTCACCTACATGTTAGGGTAACGCTGATATAGCTTTTCAAGACTATCAGCATAAGTAGGAAAAAAACCGGTGGTATCAAGCATATTTCAAGCATTCAGTTCAACACTAGGTCATAGTTGCCCATGTAAGTTTTAGGGCCAGCATAGCTAAGTTGTTGCTTACTACTGGATACTTTTTAAGATTCTCATTTGAGGACACAACTTTGTGGCATTGAAATACCGTGGATAGTTGTCCCAGAACCGCAAAAATGAGCTCTGGAATGGCCTCCAGCAGTAAAGAAGAACTATGTATCGTTAGTCGCGCGATGGATATGACGAAAATGGAGCTGTACATTTGTCCTGTGTTCATTATCGCAGCATGTTTTTATGTTTCTACATCTCTGGATTTTTTTTCAGAAAAACGGTTGTCTAGGAGACCGCTTATTACTCGTACATACATATCGACGCTTGAAAAGCAAACGTGACTAAGCGACAATAACTGCTTTGTACATAAATGATAGGCAATAACCATATTCGATGCGCAAAAAAAAAAATTTTTTAGGTTTATTAAAATCGTTTCAATCCTACAGCTACTAGCTAGATTCTACTACAGCTAGATTCGTTAAAATAAATTTTGTTTTCAGGTATTCCAATTCTAAATTAGTCTACTGTAAAGTTTGTCGCATTTTTGCTTAGTCACGTTTACCTTTCAAGCGGCGTTATATTGCAGCACCTGTTTTTGTTGTTATTAATAAAACGAGTGATAGTAACGATCAAACGTTAATTTAAATGCTTTAATACAGTACAGAAACAAATATTTCAGCTGACGTAATTCAACGTACAATCTTGTAGCAGATTATTCTAAATTTAATGTGTACAATCTAGATCAAACCGGGGGCGTTACCGTGGCAAGAAAACCAGATTAAAGATTACGTTTACTGACGTACTAATAAAAATTCAGATATCTATCTAAGCATTATGGGTTTTATTTCAGAGCGCAACATTTTTTTTTGCATAAAATAATCCTATTTAATACCTATCGTAAAATATACTTATAAAAAATCAATAAAGAAACTGGTTTTTCCTTTTCGTAAGGCATTTTTAAAATATTATTACTTATTTTGAGCTTACGCGGGTAGATACCGCCTTATAGTTTCGGCCGCGAATCATATATAAGTGCTTTCTTATCTGAAGGGTAGGACTTGCAGACAGAAGGGCAGTTGTTAGGTAACAATTTCCTTCAGGCTGAGCTCTTGAATTCACCCATTCATCATAGCTAACCGGCAAAGTTTCTAGGCCAGCCGCAATCCCAAACAAACCAAATCGCAAAAAAAATCCAGCTTATACATACGATTTTCTCCTTGATTTGTTAACCTTTTTCTTAGCTATCGAATATTTATTGCCATTCAATATTTTTGTTGGAATAGCTCACGTCTTTTAAACGCCAATAGCGAAAAAAACATCAAAATATCCCCTAAAAATTAATGTAAATCTTCTCAGGTTTCAGGTCTCAGTGCAATTTTAATCAAAAAACGTATCACTAATGTTCATTAAAAATATCTAAATAATAATTTATGTAAAAGCGTTTTTGCCAAAATCAGATCTAACTTTATGCCCGCGTTGTCGATATTTTATTAAATGGAGTATTCAGTGGCTAATTACATTTCGCTTTCAGAGATGCGCTTATAAATTTAATATGTATCTGGCTAAATGCCAAACACGTGCAATAGTGTCCAAGCTTGGTCACTTTATAATGAGCGTCTTCATGTAAGATTGGTAATGAATAATAATATTATACTAGAGGTCCCGCAGTAGTCGAAATTCGACTATAATTAATTGAAATTGTAAGTTTGTACACTATTATGATCGTATTTTCAACGCTAAGACTACCTACACTAAAGAAAAATATTAATAAAGACAAACAATATTTAATCTATAATTTAATTTATATTCTCAATTTGACCACAGACGTCAAGAACAAAAGTTTGACAATAAATAATTAGTATGCACGCGTGTGTGTGTCAAATACATGGTAATATGTGTATTGTTTTCTTTATTGATTGAATGTATCTTTTGTGCATTATTTAAAAAAAAATATAGCATTATGCACTTCTTCTCTATATTCTCTATAAGTGTGGAAAATTTCATACTCCTCTGTCCGCGCAGTTTTCGTAAAAAGGGATACAAAGCTTTTGCTTCACGTATTAATATATAGATTGTATGATATCATAGGTTGATGACCTTTTTAATTTGATCTACTGACTAAAGATGACAAACAAGCTCATTGAAACTTATAAACACAGAAAAATATGAAGATTTAGGTATGCATGCCTATAAAAGGAACCATGCTATAAAATCCTAGGAAACTATTATATAAATTTATTTTAAATCATTATAACAAACTAGCTGACCCGGCAGACTCCGTAGTGCCTCAATCGATAAATAGAAGACCTAAACTTTTTAATAAAATAAACTTAAAACAAACAAAAGGAATTTGTCCGATGGGGGACACATGAAAGGAAAAACAAAATTGCTATTTTTATTTAATTCCCAGCATTTTCATGTTTGTATACCTTTTAAACCTTCTCTGGACTTCCACAAATAATTCAAGACCAAAATTAGCCAAATCAGTCCAGCCGTTCTCGAGCTTTAACGAGACTAACGAACAGAAATTCATTTTTGTATATATAGATAACACTTAATTCACTGAGGCGTACATTCAGAACAAATTTTCGATGATACATTTTAGCTCCGGAAACGGAAACAGCGAGTGGCTGAAAAACGATCGACGGGCACTATGATCGGGGCAACAACATCCTTTTGGCGATCTGCCAACTTCTACACAGAAAGCCTACCAAGTCAAAAATATATAATAATTGATAGTTTTGAGTATTTAGTGAAAAATACTACCTTTATATGTACTATTTCTATCTATCTCTCTCTCTCTCCATTTATATCTCTGTTATTTCTGGTAAATGTAAGTTTAATTGAGCAACTATCATTGTATCTAGGATTCTTAAAACGATTATCAGTAAAATGTTGAAAAACAGCGTTGAAATTTCGACTTCTAGAATTTTCTGGATCTTTATGATGATGTGAATATTGATAATGTTCCGGCAAATAATGCTTCCATAATCCGTCTATTAAGTGAAAGGTTAGAGCGAAAACGCGATAAATCTCATACAGACGGGCACTAATAATAAGGTATGAAGAAACATCAGGTGTGTGCGTGAAAAAAATATATTTCAGATAATCGTCGACGGCACAGTGATCGAAGCCGAAACATCCTGTTGGCGGCCTGCCAGTATCTCTGCGGATAAATGTTTCATTCAAAATCGTAGGATAGGAAAACAACGAAAAACGTTGCTCTAACAAATGTGCGGTAGTTATCATTTGAATACAAATGCGCTGTTGACCTGCCAGTCGCATACTTTGGATGAACGTCTTATCCATTTAATGAATACATTGAAATAGTTTTAGAGGAACTGTTAAGTGAACATAACTATTAAGAGATTTTCATTAAATACTAACTGACCCGGCAGACTTCGTAGTGCCTCAATCGATAAATAAAATATTTAAACTTTTGTACAAAATAAACTTAAAACAAACAAAAGGAATCCGTCCGATGGGGGACACATCAAAGGAAAAACAAAATTGTTATTTTTATTTAATTCCGAGCATTTTCATATTTATCTACCTTTTAAGCCTTTTCTGGACTTCCACAAATAATTCAAGACCAAAATTAGCCAAATCGGTCCAGCCGTTCTCGAGTTTTAGTGAGACTAACGAAAAGCAATTCATTTATATATAGGTATATATAGATTTGACGATCTGTTAAAAGATTTTTCATCATTAATTCATGGTCGTTTCTTCAACTTTGCTTCAGCTTGGTATTGATGTAGACAGCTCTGCTTAGTGACCTTTCTGATATACTACTGTGAAACAGTGCTACGTTCTTAAGAACGGAAAATTGAAACGACTTTGACAGAAATATATTCCAATCAACGTTAACAAAGCGCATTAAATATTACGCGTCTTGACTGATTACATATGACCTAGATTGATAGAAGAGTCTATCTCGTTCCGAATTATCCCGAAGTTTTTATACACCCTAAAATTAATATCACTACCGTCTTTAGTTTTTTTATTTTTATTGCTTAGATGGATGGACGAGCTCACAGCCCACCTGATGTTAAGTGGTTACTGGAGCACATAGACATCTACAACGTAAATGCGCCACCCACCTCGAGATATAAGTTCTCAGTATAGTTACAACGGCTGCCCCGCCCTTCGAACCGAAACGCATTACTGCTTCACGGCGGATATAGGCGGGGTGGTGGTACCTACCCGTGCAGACTCCCAAGAGGTCCTACCACCAGTAAATGATAATCTTAATACCATTACCGTCCGATGGGTGAGCTCAAAATAATTCTAGCCACAATAAATAACTGGAAATTTTACCAGATTCCTTCAATTTGCTTAGAATTTAAATTAAAAGACTTGAATTATAATCAGGATCATTCAAATTCTCTTTTTTAATATAATGTACTTCTTACATTTATAATGTTGAAATTGAATGTTTATTGCTAAATAAAACATAGCACTTATCGTCTATTTAACATGTATTGTTAATCAAAATAAACAGTCGACAAAAATATAATATACACAATACATAACAAATGCACGGAAAACCTATATTTCATCTAACGTACTACACTGTGTAACCCTAAGTTTACGTAAACACAAAACCCTTTTTTCATACATCATAAAGGCATGATTTGTTACAGTAGGTTTGGTCTGGCAACAATCCAAGTCTGGCAGCACTCGATTACAGATGAATGACACATAAGTCTCACTTCTTTCGCTCAGATTATAACCGTGATGTATCGCTCTCGGGATATTCGATTACATATAAATAACTCTGATATTTTGAGTTAACCTTGATCTTTGAAATATCTCGGACGCTATTATCCAATATCAGCTATTTGCGTGCGAATAAACAGCTGGTAACAAAATTTACGTTTTTTTTAGTTGAATTTGACTATAAACATATAATTATGTATCTACACACGTAAAACATAATTTAATCGGTAGCTGGCGACAGTCACGTAGTGATGTTTTTTAGCTCTACTAACTACTTAACAAAAGATAAAAATCTTGCTTTAAATTTAGCGGAATACATGATTTGCTAACAAGTCCTTTTTTTTCGGGCCGTGTTCCGAAACTCCTACGAGATCCCCGCGCCTAGGGGGCGCACGAGGTATGTGAGACTTGTGACGATCTGCAGAAGTTGGGAGCAAACTGCGGGCACAAGGATATTTTTATGGCCCTACCGCACTAAACGACTCCCCTGCGCTCTTACACCCGACGCCAGACCGACGGGTCGTCGAGGAGATAATCGGTTATCAACGACACCGGTGTCCGTGGTACGGCGGCCTTACCAGGCCGCCCGGGCGACGACAGCGATGACGGTAATGCGGACCGCATTGCGGACCGCTGCCAACGACGCGTCGTCTCATCCTTCTAGTAACAGCGAGTTAGAGTGACGGTAGCGTGTGACGCAACCTCGACCCTCTTAGGTCGCCTCGTGACCATCACCGGGTGGAAACTGCCTCCTCGCAGGGGCCGAAGCTAGATGAACGCCCTGCTCCCGTTTCTCCTTCTGCAAGTCCACCATCTCGAACATCGCCTGCCAGAACTCGACAGCTTGTCGATGCCTAACATCGTAGCCACGACAGTCGGAAACCACAAGTCCGGTCCTATTTTTGCAATGAGGACGCGCCGCTGCGGCTTCCGGACAACGAGGTACAGTTAGCGGCCGAAACAGCCGTGTTCCGTGAGCACCTGTGACGCCCGGAAGGTGAGATGTCCTCGGTCGCAATTCACCCGGTCTGAGAGGACCAGGCTGATCGTTTCGATGGTCTGTCGCCCGTATGCGGAGTCCGCCAGTCGATGAGACCACACCTCGAGCACGGCCCACCGCGATTGAAGCTTCCGCTCTCGAACTTCCGCCGCGCCAGGACGCGGCTTCCTCCTGGAGCAGAGATCACATCGCCACGTGTAATTCGCAGCGAGCACCTCCGCTTTCAGGTCGAACGAGACGGTGAGGGTGTTCCACAAGAGAGGGCTTAGGACCGACCCCTGTGGAACACCGCGCTGAACGGGAAGCGGAACACCGTGCCACCGTGCCTGGCGCACACGAGCGACCTGTCCTCGAGGTATAACCCGACCAGCTGACGCTGTTAACAACTGCCTTTTTTTTTCGGACCCGGGGTTAACCTCCTGCCAGGTCCCCGCGCCTAGGGGAACTAAACAACTGGGGACAAATCACGCGCGGTCATCCGGCCCCAGATTAGGATGCCCCGTCTTATGGGAACCACAAAATGACAAACAAACTTAGATGTGTTTAAAAATATACATATTTAAGTAAATGCATATAAACACCCAGGTAAAGATTAACCAAATCTGTTCACCACACGAATGTTTTCTCGATGTTGAAATCGAACCCACGATCCTCGACGCAACAGTCAGAGCCGCTAATTCATCATTATGGTTCCAAGCCGGTTTCGGTAACGGCAACCAAAGTTTTTTGTTTAATAACATATTATTATAAGCTAATGTCCGAGCCTCTCATGCGCTCTAATATGGCTATGGCTGTCGTCCAGTTCACGCCTACTGTCGTTTTCAAAGACATACACGCCCTGCTGCACCAAGCTTCTCCACTCCAAGCGATTCTGTGCTTGGGCCTCCCAACCAGAGGGGTCAATTGCATTTCTTCATATGCCTCTTCTGAACCGTAAGAATTTGCCACTACTTTTTCGCTAGCCAGTCTGGAGCTCAGAGTAGAAGATGCGCTTATCTATGCTCTCGTCGGACATCCTCATCACGTCATGGCCGCACCAGCGCAACTAAACGCAAAGGGCCGCTAATTACTGCACTAACGAGTCAGTCAAAAGTATTTAATGATAGAACAAATAAAACTTAAATAGGTATTCCGTATTCGATTGCAATAATCTCATCAAACATTTTTACTTCTTCCCTTAACATTAACGACGTCAACAAGAACTCTTAGAAATGAGGGATACTCTGTTTAATTGTGCACTTGTGTGTATTTAAGGGACGATTATGCTCTTACACTTGAGGAGTGGACAAAATGGCGGCGAGTTCTTCAAGCCGCTTCAGCCCGCACTCAAACGTTATGTACAACAATTTCCGTCGAAGGAGAATGCTTACAGAGCTTACCTTGATATAAGTAATTGCCGAGACTGAAATTGATTTAGAGAAAGAAATAGCAATTCTCTGAACGATATTTTAAGATCGATTTTAAATAATTGAATAATTCTATCTAGATTTTTTTTATTGCTTAGATGGGTGGACGAGCTCACAGCCCACCTGGTGTTAAGTGGTTACTGGAGCCCATGAACATCTACAACGTAAATGCGCCACCTTGAGATATAAGTAATAAGGTCTCAGTATAGTTGCAGCGGCTGCCCCACCCTTCAAACCGAAACGCGTTACTGCTTCACGGTAGAAATAGGCAAGGCCGTGGTACCTATCCGCGCGGAATCACAAGAGGTCCTACCACCAGTAACAATTCCGTAAAATTATAATCTAAGTCTTTTGTTCTTCTTTTTATGCTTCTCTTGAGTTTTCCAGACAGGCATAGACAATTTATGAGTTAAAAATTGAACAACAGCATACTTAGTCAAAAAACTTATACTTGTATCTTCTTATATTCGAAGTAAACAAACAAAAATGCAGTATAAACGATCCATATATCGAAATAGATGCGACAACCAGTTAAGGTTTAAATTTAAACTTATATTCATAGAAAAACGTGGACCCGGGCATTTATTATGGCGATAAATTTAATAGAACATTATTTACACAAAGCTCAGTGGACGTTAAAGACCATTTTCGAAAGACGCGCCCCAGGAAAGCGATCTGTGTAACAATAAATTTATGTTTTAGGACCAAAACGGCGGTCTGTATGAAGAAACTGCTCCCGTTTGAAAAGGCGTATTGTTCATTTTAAATTGGATTCGTCCGCGTGAAATATCGAGGTGGGTAGCGTGAAATGTTTTATTTTATTTTCGTGTACATTTCCTTTTTTTTTGGAAAAAATAAGATAGTTAATTGAAGTTAAGAACGTAGCCAATTAAAACAGGTGAACTGTTTCCACTCAGATCAACAATTAAAAAAAATTAAAGAAGATAATCATGCTCTTCCAAGTCTTAATTAATGTCTGTAAATTAGCGTTAGCTCAAATTAATCTCCTTATGAAACAAAATTCAATACAGTTTTGTGCTCGTTTAGGATATCTGGGAATGATTAAAAATTTTGTCCTCTTACGCTCACTAATTCAAGTTGCACATTATCTATCAGTCAGTCAATAGACGAAGCTATTTCATATCTCATACTTATCATACAAACAATACTTTACTGTGAGTTAAAAGTTCGAAGTGAAGCAATTGTAAAAGTAAAAAAGGACCATCTAACTCAAACAAAAATACAAAAGGTAAATAAATACGTACAAATTTATAAAACACCGTTCAATATTCAAACATGTTTGTACAGAGCCTCACACTCCGCAAAGTAAGTGAGCTCTCTCTAATTATGTGCAAATAAACCCGGGAAACTTCGCTTGATCTCATTCAGTTTCGGCAATTTGGTCTTTCACTCGCGAGCGTTGTTTGGCAGATTTCCGTTGGCAAACAAAACTTCGTCTTATGTGATTTTAATCGGCGAAATTCGAAAGGTCTCGCAAACATATTGGGACGTATCAACTCGACGGAGTTATTAAAAGTTTCACCCTTGTTTGGAAAACATATATTGAATATTAAATTTGATCGAAGCTACAGGATGTTTTAATTACCTAGATGTATGTACTCTATTAATTTTTCAGCTTTTATACAATTTTTTACTGGTGGTAGGACCTCTTGTGAGTCCGCGCGGGTGGGTATCACCACCCTGCCTATTTTTGCCGTGAAGCAGTAATGCGTTTCGATTTGAAGGGTGGGGCAGCCGTTGTAACTTACTTGATATCTTAGAACCAAAATATCGGGTCGCCCTTAAACACAAGGTCAAAGCTTCAATTACAATGGGATTAATAGGGATCTTGTATTTGCGAAAAGCAACAAAATATGTTGCATGTTTTTTACAGCATGTGTGTAGTTTATCGTAGAAGTCGTGTGTGAGCACAGATTAGACACATTACAGCTCTTCAGAAAAAGATAATTGCTTTAAGTGAACCACGGTTTCATGACATAACTACGGGTAGATCAAGCATTTTGCCTATAAAGCCATGTAAGCTTTTAAATTGTAAGGAATTAGCATTTATTTTTAAACGATTACATCATTGATTGCCTTTACACTACCAGATCTTCTCCCTATTGTCATTCCAGAAGTACACCTCGGTGATTAATTTTTTGCCTCTCAAACTCAGTACCTTCGTGTGATTACCTCAGACGAGTATCCAAAGGGTAAGTATACAATTGGTTATGTTACGCCGGTAAGAGTAACGCCATCTATTGCCGAATATCGAAGAATCCAGAATGCTCGAGAATTATAACGCCATCTATTGTCAGATAGCGGAAACTGCTACTAGAGAGGTGTGGAATATTCTCGATGATTCTAGGGATGAGATATCGGCTATAAAAGCGTTGTAGGGATGGCACGCAGTCGGTCAGTAATCGGAACTACTCGAAGCGAAACAGCGAACGGATCTCCTGAAGCGAAGCGGAACAAGCAAACTGAGAGTTTTAAAGTGTTTGTAAAGTTTTTAAGTGTTTTAAGTGTTGAATACAGTTTTTAGTTGTACTTTGGTGAAATTTTATTTATCCCGAAACCCAGCGCGTAACAGTTATATCCAAATCCAAACCATAAACAGCCGGGGCTACCTACCAATTTGAATCACGATATACATATATAAAAACTGTCAATTCGTTTTTCTATGGAGTTATTCTGGAGCACTCCAGGAGCACATTGGTAACAGAGAGAGATCATTTACCTTCCTATAGAACGTCGATTAAAACATACAAAGGCGTCGTATTAAGCACCTCTATGTAAAGGGTGGGTGATTAAACTATGATAAAATCTGTACTTACAAAGCCTTACCCTTAGTTGGCTGGCTCATTATCTAAATCATCTCTGAGCATATTACACACCTGACAAACGAGGGGTGAAAGTAAGGGTACAAAGTAACTAACCCTAACTTTAATGTATTCGAAAGTTACTTTTGAATTTTGAAATATGTTTTCCGTTAGATTAAGTGACATAATATATCATTCTATAGGTATCATAGTATATTTTTTTTATAAAATAAATATAGTGAAACTTTTATACAAATTAAATTTCTTTACAATAGGACTATATTAAAGTTTCTTGAAGCATCAATAAAATAATTTCATAAAATTAATGAAGACTTTTTTGGTCTATTGTCTTAACAAATCGTTCTTTCGTAGAACCTTGATATTGCTTATTTGTAATGCAAGTTTAAGATTCTTTAAGACTAGTAGGTTTTTTTTTGTCAGGAGGAAATCACCGGACTTCCGCCCTCCACTGGGGATGGAGGGCGGGGCATGTCGGAGTTGAACCGACTAAAACCTCCTGTCGCTCAACAACCAGCATCCAAACCTCGCATGAGACTTTTGCGGTAGGCAGCGGCTTGGCTCTGCCCTTGGCATTGCTGAAGTCCATGGGCGACGGTAACCACTCACCATCAGGTGGGCCGTATGCTCGTCTGTCTACGAAGGCAATAAAAAAAAAATCATGAAAAGGCAAAGGGGGAAAGTGAAGCGTTTAGTGCGGAGCACATCTCTCCCATCACCCTCCCCTTCGGGACGCCGAACCGGCGGTCGTCAGCGCTACGACCACCAGCCCGCTCGGTGAGACTAGTAGGTAGCTAATTTTTTGTTGTGAGATTATTGGCATTAGTAAAATCCGGGCAGTTTGGATTGCGCTGCCTACGTGAATAAGTACGCCATCGATATGAATATACAAAATTAAAAGACCGACATAGATTCGTTGCGTAAAACAATATAATTTGCATGAATAGCAATTTTATGGCGTCTTATGGGCTCGTACGGGTGGGCACCAACATCCTGTCTATATCCACCGCGAAACAGCAATACTTTATGGTTTGAAGGATGTAGAGTGTTAATGTGGATATTCACATTACGATATATACGGGCCCCAGCAATCACTGGGCCAGATGTAGCTCTATCCATGTGGAGGAGATTAATATGTCCCAAGTTTCGATGTAAATGTGATATCAACATTGGAAGTACATCGAGACGCGAAATCAAGTCTTCCGAATTCAAGCCAGGTAAGGCACGGTTGGTAAATAAGTCTGCCACTAAGTGAGCCCACACAATAGCGTCGAGCTAATTTATTAGACCTTACTAAAGACCGTCGGGCCACTAAATATGTTTAATAATCTATTAATGATAAAGAGGAACTCTTTATTTACATTCTAAATTATGATCGATTTAATAACAATCATATATGGATTAAATAGAGATAACAGAGAAAAAGGATAAGAGATGGAGAATAATAAAATTATTGTTCTGAACTGAACTCTTGTTAGTTTATTGCCTGCAAATCATCACTGTTTTTTTTTTCCTTTATTCGTTTCATGTTCATTAGTATCCACTTTTTATTTGCCAACATAACTACTTAATAACTTCATATCTATAGTCTCCAATACAAGGCCCATAACATTCCTATTACGAACTTCCCGCTAATTTAATTATTTTATTTACTGTATATCAAACATTAAGCTATCCTAAAATTTGGCAAGAATGTCCTTTACGTGCTCAGGAAAAATATTGAGCTTAAGTTTTTTTTCCCTACCTATGCTGATAGCCTTGAGAGGCTATTTCAGCTTCTCCTTGATGTGTAAATGATCTCACGGGGCTAAACCGGATTGTTGTTAACACTGGCCCTAGCAAGAGCAGTGCTTCGCAGAATCGACAACCGGATCGGAAACGCGACCCACTGAGAAGATCCGGCGGGAAACTCAGTGGGCTGTGTCTATGGGTTAATTTACTCCTCGAACCCTTCGTCACAAGCGACGGGTTCGGCGAGGACGGTGACTGGAGCTTAAGTAAGTTAGATAGCTCTTGTATATCCCCGCTACCATTAATGACTATCAAAAAAATAACAGGAGAATGTAAAAAGGTCACCTTCGATAAGATGTGGGCGTGCAAAAGTTCACACTGGTCAAGCACTGCGTCTTATAGTCCCTCTTTATAAAATAAACAATTTTATTTAAACGGAGTGACTATCACGAATAATTTATCGACACAAAAATAAATTAAACATCAGTAATATTTCTGCTCTGATAACAATTAACTTGGGCAGATGTTCCGAACTATCTCGAACCATATTACGCTCAACCATTGTTAAGGATCTCTAAATCCCTCAAAACAAGTTTTTATTCTCGCCCACCACCGAGCTTCACTTCATCGAGCGATCGCGAACGCATATACATCTTTAACGATTACATTATCTACTACACTCATATTGCACTTCATTATTATTTGTTCTTCAGTTTTTATCTTTTAATAAACCTGTAAATACGAGCCAAATCGTTTCATTGAAGAGAACAACAAAACATCCAGCAAGGAACAACCATCATAACTGACTTTTTCCTTACTATTTAACTATTATGGATAGTTCCGTTCCCACCATCCGATATCTTGACAGCGCACTTCGTGGCCCAATTAGAATAGGTAGTCGCTAAAATTTACACCCGTACTCGCTCTCGTGTGCTCTTAACAAGCTTTCTAACAAACACTGAGTGGAAATTATAATATGAAATCGTAGTTCGGTCCCCGGTTTTAAGTCTGTTTAATTTTGGGTAAATCATGATCAGTTTTTGGTTCTATTTATACTCATTACAATGATTGTATAATACATCATTGTTCCTGGATTTAGGTTCCATATGAAATATTTAATACTCAAAAAGGCACATTAAATATTGATTGATTGTTTTCAATTTGATGTAGACGCAAGATTCACTATTTATTATAACTAGTGGTCGCCCGGTAGTCAAAATTCGACTATAATTAATTGAAATTATAATTTTGTACACTATTATGATTTTATTTTCAAAGACTATTATACTTCTATAGTCACAAATTTCGCCAAGACTACACTATGGAAAAATATTAATAAAGACACAATATTTAAATCTATTCTCAATTTGACCACAGACGTCAAGAACCATTGAACTATGAAAATGATCAAGACAAAAGTTTGACAATAAATAAATAGTATGCGTGCGTGTGTGCGTCAAATACACGGTAGTGAGTGCAATATTTTTTTATTGATTTAATATATATTTTTAGGCATCATTAAAAAAAAATGAACATTCTGCACTCTTTCTCTATATTATTCTCTATAAGTGTGGGAAATTTCATACTCCTGCGTCCGCGCAATTTTCGTAAAAAGGGATACAAAGTTTTTCCTTCACGTATTAATATATAGATAACTTAAAAATAATTGTTTGTTCGCTGATTTTTTAGTGTCTTATCATACATAGCATACCACATATAACAATAATAGCTCAAAAATACAATTTGAGTACCCATCACCTTCGCTCTCAAGATCTTTCGTGCCAGTGTTGTGGAGCTCGTGTCGGGTCAAGTAGTCGTTTGGATCTCCAGAATACACCTTCTTGATACTGCAACCTTCTATCATTCTTAACAGATGCAGGCGGAGTTTCTTGTCTTTGCTGTCTCCTTAGAGGCTTATCTCAACTATAAATTTCTAAATCCAAAATCCCGGAGATATTCAGCATGGCCGATTTAAGTAGAGACGTGTTGCGTTGTGGTAAATGAGAGTGGACTGTATTTATTAGTTTTGATATGTTTATTAGTCCTTATGTGACAAATTAAAGATATATGAGGATATATATCGTTTGGAGCCTCTGGGTCTGCGGAGGGACTTCGGTTCCCTCTGTATTTTGTACCGCATGTTCCATGGGGAGTGCTCTGAGGAATTGTTCGAGATGATACCAACGTCTCGTTTTTACAATCGCACCGCCCGCCACCGGAGTAGAGTTCATCCATACTACCTGGAGCCACTGCGGTGATCCACAGTACGTTTCCAGAGATCTTTTTTGCCACGTACCACCCGGCTATGGAATGAGCTCCCCTCCACGGTGTTTCCCGAGCGCTATGACATGTCCTTCTTCAAACGAGGCTTGTGGAGAGTATTAAGCGGTAGGCAGCGGCTTGGCTCTGCCCCTGGTATTGCTGAAGTCCATGGGCGACGGTAACCACTCACCATCAGGTGGGCCGTATGCTCGTCTGCCTACAAAGGCAATAAAAAAAATATATATATGAATATATAAAATATGAAATCGATACGTCGCCCTTGACGGCTGGAATTGAAAAGGGAAAAGTGTCATAGCGGACGTCGCTCGTTGACATTTTTGACGTTCCGAAATCAAACAGATGTCTCAATAGCTATTCTGTTCGTTTTAAAACATTCTATTATAGTTTATAGTGTCAGACATAGTTTCTAATATTATACACTATAGAAACCTACTGTAGTAAGTATTTATTCCTAATTTTTACTGTATTTTTAAATGATCCTTTTTCATGACGAACAACGTCGATTATAATGAGTACACCGTTTAAAAAAAAGGTTTCCTCCTTGTCATGTCCTTTAAGAGCCCTTTTAACCCCCAATTTACTAAGAACTTAACTATGTTTATCTAAACGTGGATAAAGAAATATGACTTGAAATATTACTTCAATATATGGCTATAAAATTGTAATAACCCTAAATTTTCATATGCGAGTCCAAATCCCTCATATTAAGAATACATCAATATAGCGTCCTATGTAGCAATCAAATATTCCCCTTCCATGTTCATTACCATTCCTTAATCATCCCTATAATTACAGGGGATGTTTCAAATCAATACCGAACTGTGTCACAACTTAAGCCCCCCGCTTCACAAGCCTTTGGTGACTTAGTCAGTGATTACTTGTATTTTCATCTCGATATTTTTTGTAACGAAGTTCCTTATGGGACGATGCGGAGAGGACCCTAACCGGAAAAAAAACGTCTGTAACGTAAGATTTTTATAAGTAATGCACACAGTGTTAGACTTAACTTTGTAATAACGTACAAAAAATAACATATTTTTATTATATATTTTTTATAAATCATTGTAAATAAAATAAAGTTGATAACTTTGTAAAGTAGTTTTTTTTATCATTAATAAAATCATAATAAAAAATGTATACCCGAATATGTTTTTTCTTTATGCCTCGAATAGAACTTAAAATTAATATTTGTATAATAAGGAACTTCGTTTCTATCCGGTGTCCCACGACACCACACATACCTATATATTCTTAGTTCTGCGATTCTGACTTTTAAACAATATAATTAGATTAGATTTTATATGATTAACACCAAAAATGTATCTTTGCAATGTCAGCGACAGATTAATCCCCGTAACTTATTGCTGAGGATGGTTTTATGCGTAATGATTCCACATACCAGTACCGATGTTCTCAGCTCCTGTGGCCGATGGGCGATGGGCGATGGAAAAAGGGATATAACAGAATGCTCTCCAACGTACCATTGCCGGGAACCCAAAAACATTGGTAAGAACTGTAAAATTCCGTGTCAAACCTTAAGTGCTTCAACAATATGTTTTTTTTTTTTTTTTTTCCACAGGAGAAAATCGCCGGATCCCCACCCGCGCGGCAGGTGGGGTATGTGGGAGTTGAACCCACTAAAAACTCCTGCCGCTCACAACCGGCGCCCTACCTCGGACCGGGCCGGAGCCCAGTCGGGGCTATTGAAACGGCGGGACAGGGTTGACGCAGAGCACATTACATCCATCCCACCGTCCCACGGACGCCGGACCGGTGGCCGCCAGCGACACGACCACCGGTTCCCTCGTTCAGCGGGCCGAGAGCCCGCTTTGATGGCCCCGCGTTACACCTTCCCCCAGAGCGGTCGGGGGAACGCGGTCTACCATCACCCGGCTTCCCATTGCGGGTGAGCGTGCCAAGCACGCCACCCCACGTCTGGGTCTCTCCCCGCACAAAACGGGTGGGACCCCTAGCTCTTAGGGGGCCAGGTCACGGATACGACCCCGGTCCCGACCCCCTGCTCGGCGGCGGCGGGTTTCTGCGTAGTGAGGAGAGCTAGTCAGTTTTAGAATGAAAGGCACACTGTATTATCAGTAACTATATAAGTCGGCGCGTGTTTTTATAAACCATTAGTTCATGACTAACAAAGATGGGACGACAAACAACACGTGCAAGCATTCATCGAAAACAACACGTGCAAGATAAGAATCGTAAACAACATCGTCCCACCACGATACCTTGCTATAAAAACGCTCCGTTGTTATCTCTCGCGCTCAGCATTCCCGATCCTGCGGACAGAATGGAAAGCAGTCGACGTCGCCCAAAACACGTCCTCTCGGATCCTCCCGATCCACTAACGGTGCTTTTAGGTACTTCAAGCACCGGTCACCGTTCTCAAGCCCTTCGTCGCAAGCGACGGGTTCGACGAGTAAATTAACTCTCAGACACAGCCCACTGAGTTTCTCGCCGGATCTTCTCAGTGGGTCGCGTTTCCGATCCGGTGGTAGATTCTGCAAAGCACGGCTCTTGCTAGGGTTCGTGTTAGCAACGTCACCAGGTTTGAGCCCCGTGAGCTCACCTACTAAAGTTAGGGTTACGCTGACATAGCCCCTAGGGCTATCAGCTTAGGTAAGAAAAAAAAAAAAAAAAAACTCTCGAGCTCAGAAGCGAGCGAGTCGCCGTATCAGACGGAACGCTCCTGCGTAATAAACGCTCTGAGTTAACATTTCTGATTTCATTGACTCACGAAGACCGCCCGCTTACCATGTCGCTACCCGAAAGTGGGAATACTCCAACATATATAGAACCTTGATTAGCTTTAGTTGTTTTCAAAGGTCCATATATGTATGTGTATATATCCAGCAACAATGCCAGCCCCTTTTGGAGCGAGTGCGAATGTTTTCGTTAGATAAGCCAACACGCGAGGCGGCTTTTTGTCGTTTAATACTTGTGTCTTAACGTGTGAACGTACGTATTAAATCTTTAGCTCAAAACAAGGGGATCAACTTCTTGTGAATCTTAACATACGACTTAGTCAGTTTAATTAAGTTTTATTCAATTTTGGTTCACTTGATAGGTTAAGAAATTAATGTAAAACACCTTTTAGCTGAGCTCATATTCCAATTGGCATTAAGTGGTTAGCAGAGCCCTCATTAGAACGTGAATTCCGACAGCCACCTTTGATACATGATATCGAAGCTTCAAATACATTGTATATAAGTTACATTTAACCAACTACAAAAGAAAATGAGTTATCCACAAGTTTATATGGTATTTATATTTGTATAAATAAAATTAAAAAATATATATTATTAATTAATTAACATGTTTTTTTTATTTTTTATTGTTTAGTTGGGTGGACGAGCTCACAGCCCACCTGGTGTTAAGTGGTTACTGGAGCCCATAGACATCCACAACGTAAATGCACCACCCACCTTGAGATATAAGTTCTAAGGTCTCACGTATAGTTACAACGGCTGCCCCACCCTTCAAACCGAAACGCATTACTGCTTCACGGCAGAAATAGGCATGGTGGTGGTACCCACCCGTGCGGACTCACAAGAGGTCCTACGACAAGTCATGTTTTTAATTCACCATGTTTTTAATTCTCGATTGATTATTAAGCCGATTATGTTAATTCTTATTTTGATCAATCAATTCGATTCTATTTTAAAGCGACCCCGCACTTTTATTAAATTTTGAATATTACTTTTGACATAGTTACCAAAAGTATTGTTTGGGCCCAAAATGCGCCTTTGAAATCATACGAGCAATATGCTTAAAAAAACTTTCAACTCTTTCAGGTTTTCCAATCATTCATTATTGTTATTGAGGTGGCGTTGACATTCAAATAAGTTGAATGCATTTGATTCGTTTTTAATGTACCGTTCGCAAAATATTACAGAATAGAGTATAAACAATATTTAAAGTTATCCTTCGACAACGGTTACAATTAAGAGAAAGTTCAAATGCTTAGAACTACTTAAAAAAATGTTTACTGAAATTTTGGATGATGGGATATTTTTGTTTTTGGATTTTTTTGACCTCTTAGGCAGACGGTACGCGAAGCTTGTGATTACCGGCGCGATTGGATGTCAGCAATATCAAGGGCAGAGACAAACCTGCCTAGAAATGTCAGATGTTAATGCGATTTCATTTTTGGAATTTTTGTTAATTTTATTGTTTAGTTTTACATGACGCGCTTTTTCGACTTGAAAATCATACAGAAAATGCGAACCCTGTCCAAACAAAAATGATTTTCTTCAGAGTACATTATTGATAACGGTCTTACAGTTGCTTCGTCATCCTTAATGAAATTCACATTTTCAATTTTCTCTTTTCTTCTTTGTAAAATAGACACACTACCCTATCTACCGCTTTGATTGGTAATTATTTTCACATACATACAAGTATTAATGCTTTTAGTATTTAATACGGACTGTGTTTTAGACATCACTAATATGATTAATTGATACATCTTAGTTTGATTGTATTAAAACATCCAAACATACATAGTTTTATATTTATCATATTAGTATTTATTGGGTACATTTGGATACAGAATCCAGTACGTAACATGTCTCTATTGGATGGGGTCGGTCAGCTGTTAGCAGATTGAGCGCTGGGACTACATCAATCAATGTTCAATATTGAACGTGGCTCAGTGATTTATTGTTTATTGGGTGTTAAGTGCATTGTTTTTATGTTGAAATTAGTTATATAGATTGGGAGATTAATATAGAAAAAATCCCGCCGAATTGGGATTCGATTTTTTCTGGTTAAATATTTTTTTATAGCCAAACTCGCTAAAGGAACGACACTTACTAACAACAGAGACACATGTAAATCTTTTAATTTATCTGAGTAATGATGTACTTTGTACGTTTTCATGTATACTGAAACATATAAGATCTCTCCATAGATCGTTAGAATAATACTCCAAATAGATATAAAACATTAAAGTCTATCATTGTTACATCAATCAGTAATGTATTTTTTACAATATTTTTAGATAGCTTCCTTCGTAACCTTTGTTCAGAAGAAGAGATTCTTAATACAATACATATTAGCAATGTTGCCATGTGTTCAATGACGATTACCACAAAGATTAAATAAATATTGAAACTATTGAGTGAATAAGTCGACCCTACCATTTTTTTTATTTCATACTAGTTGACCCGGCAGACTTCGTAGTGCCTCAATCGATCAATAAAAGATCTAAACTTTTGTACAAAATAAACTTAAAACAAACAAAAGGAATCCGTCCGACGGGGGACACATCAAAGGAAAAACAAAATTGTTATTTTTATTTCATTCCGAGAATTTTCATATTTATCTACCTTTAAAACCTTCTCTGGACTTCCACAAATAATTCAAGACCAAAATTAGCCAAATTGGTCCAGCCGTTTTCGAGTTTTAGCGAAACTAACGAACAGCAATTCATTTATATATATGACGGATGAGGGACCGCCGTGATGTTTTTAAAAAGTGTGATGTCAGCACCGCTGACGTCGCGGTCACCACTTTCTTGACGAATGACTCATGTTTGGGTTTCCGAAACAAAACTTCACGAGAACTTCGTATATTGCACGAGAAGCATAACAACGTTACAGAGATATCCGTACAGTACAACGGCTCGGACACGAATCAATCAGTGCTAGACAGCACGGCCGTATTTATGGGGCTTCGTACCCGTGAGCGTGTTGACACGTTTTAAACACGTGAGCGTGTTTACACGTTTTTCAAACACGTGAGCGGGTTTACACGTTTTTCAAACACGTTTTAAAGTATTGAAATTACAATAAAAGGAACTGTTTAACATCAATTTCTTATCACAGTAATTAGTTGATGATCAGTAGGTAAATAGTCATATTTGCGCCGACACGGCCATACTGACAGGCGGTGCGCGCTCTGCACCAGCCGCCCATGTATGGTGTATCACCAGAGAGTTCTTGGAGTCCATCTGAAACAATGGAATGTCTGTTTCTGAGATTGGTATCTGTGTACCTTTTTATGTTACTTTGAAAGTAACTTATTTTGTGTAGTTTTATATTGTGACGTACACTGTGGTACTTATGTAGTGAACGTACACTGTGGTACTATGTAGTGGACGTACACTGTCGTACTTATGTAGTGGACGTACACTGTGGTACTTATGTAGTGGACGTACACTGTGGTACTTATGTAGTGGACGTACACTGTGGTTCTTATGTAGTGGACGTACACTGTGGTACTTATGTAGTGGACGTACACTGTGGTACTTATGTAGTGGACGTACACTGTGGTACTTCTGTAGTGGGCGTACACCGTGGTACTTATGTAGTGGGCGTACACTGTGGTACTTATGTAGTGGGCGTACACTGTGGTACTTATGTAGTGGGCGTACACTGTGGTACTCATGTGGTGGCGTACACTGTGGTACTCATGTGGTGGCGTACACTGTGGTACTCATGTGGTGGCGTACACTGTGGTACTCATGTGGTGGCGTACACTGTGGTACTCATGTCGTGGCGTACACTGTGGTACTCATGTGGTGGCGTAATTTTATTAATCAAAAATAAAAACTTATCCTTATGCCGATTGTTGATTTTGTTGTTCGACCATCCTGGTTTGTGAAGTAGATGGTAGAGGTTCATCGGCTGATGCTGGTGGGTAGTCTTCTTCCGCCGATACGGTTATCTGGTCTCCAGGTTGTTGCTCAGTGGAGGCGGCATGTGATCCCACTTGGGCGGTGCGCGCTCTGCACCAGCCTCGTTGATTCTCGTAGGTTTTCTTTGATTCCCATTGATCTGCAGGAATAAAAAGTTTCTCTGAGTAGCGCATCTGTTATACTTGCGTTACTTGTAACTATGTAAGTTTGAGACTATTAATGCGATTTTATTGTAGGGTTCTCGGAGGTTTTCGTAGATTTCTCGGAGGTTCTCGTAGATTTATTGAAGGTGGGATAAGAATGTGTAAGGTGTTGTTCGTTGTGTAAGGATATCATGGTCTTCAGATGAATTTTGTGGTGAAATTTTAGTAATCAAAAATAAAAACTTATCTTTTGTATTCATTGATCAGTTGATTGTTGATTCCGTCGCTCGACCATGCTGGTTTGTGAAGCAGACTGTACAGGCTTATCGGCTGATGCTGGAGGGTAGTCATTATCCGCCGATACGGTTATCTGGTCACCAGGTTGTTGCTGAGCGGAGGCGGCGTGTGATCCCGCTTCTGATGACGGATGAGGGACCGCCGTGATGTTTTTAAAAAGTGTGATGTAAGCACCGCTGACGTCGCGGTCACCACTTTCTTGACGAATGACTCATGTTTGGGTTTCCGAAACAAAACTTCACGAGAACTTCGTATATTGCACGAGAAGCATAACAACGTTACAGAGATATCCGTACAGTACAACGGCTCGGACACGAATCAATCAGTGCTAGACAGCACGGCCGTATTTATGGGGCTTCGTACCCGTGAGCGTGTTGACACGTTTTAAACACGTGAGCGTGTTTACACGTTTTTCAAACACGTGAGCGGGTTTACACGTTTTTCAAACACGTTTTAAAGTATTGAAATTACAATAAAAGGAACTGTTTAACATCAATTTCTTATCACAGTAATTAGTTGATGATCAGTAGGTAAATAGTCATATTTGCGCCGACATATACTATATAGATATTTGGTAGACTACGTGTGGGTCATTATGGTCATTGTCCTTAGCCTTGTTGATGTCCTCGAGCAATGCTAATTAGTTAGGTACGAACAAGTGAGCCGTATAGTCGTTTTCATACAATGTCAATTAAAAAAAAACTTACTGCAATCGTTCGAAATTCATACTGAACTTTTTGGCGGGACCGCCAGGAGCGAATTTGGGTGAATTGTTTTATTGGAACGAAGTTCCTTACGGCAGACTTGGAGGAGATAGGGATTTTGCTGCGCGACCGAACTGAAAAAAATGTGATAGTAAAAACCGTAAGAAAAAGTCCGTGGAATAAGGCCTTGTTTTCCGCACAGCGATATTTCACCACGCGATTTTTTTCTCGTAATTCTTTTTTTTTTTATATATATGAAATCGTTCCTATCTGGTATCCCACGACACCACACATCTTTTTTCATTTATATAGTTTTTCTTCGGCTTTAAATGTGTAATAATGATGGTTTAACTGTTTAGAATTTGTGAAGCAGATGCGCATACAAATGTGGAAAACAGAGCCGAACTTGGCTTCTCAGATTCTTCCGAAAAGTCAATTGAATTTTCAGTAAATAACCACAATTTTACCGAAATGTATTTAATTTCTCTCCATGTCATCTTGTTTCATTTAATTTCAATATAATCTATTAAAGTCTCAAATTAATCAACTTTATCTCATTTTGCTTCACGAAACAAAATCTTTAAATATTTAATAACTAAAGGTTTTTATAAACACTTGACATTATCAAAATGGCGTCGCAAAAAGAAAATTGCCATACTTAAAAAAATAAGAAAAAATTGAAACCGTATTCTAAAAATGGCAAAAGGAATATCAAACTGAAATATCAGTACATAATATGTTGGACGGTTTTTTCGATTTTTGATGCATTAATTGAACTCATCACTCAAACTCATTAAATTTTTTTTCGTAACGTCCCCATAAATAAAAATCCAAATTTTTGTTGACAAAAACTGTGCGTAAATTTAGCGAGTGGCTTTGCTTGGCCTTGCTTTAACAAATCTGTGTAAGGTATGTCGAAAGAATCCAATAGTGTTGATTACTTTAATACGTTGTCGAGTACTTCATTTTGGTGCGTCACGATTATTTGAATGTAGCGTTTATCAATTATAATCCGCTGGTAAAATGCGTGCTATTCAAATAATAGAACATAAATTAAGTAAAATGGATTCATTAGTTTCATAGTGTTTTTAAAAAATACGTCTTATTTTTCTTAATCTATACTAATATCGGATCGTTTGGAACCTCTGGGTTTGCGGAGGGACTTCGGTTCCCTCTGTATTTTGTACCGTATGTTCCATGGGGAGTGCTCTGAGGAATTATTCGAGATGATACCGGCATCTCGTTTTTACCACCGCACCGCCCGCCACCGGAGTAGAGTTCATCCATATTACCTGGAGCCACTGCGGTCATCCACAGTGCGCTTCCAGAGATCTTTTTTGCCACGCACCATCCGGCTATGGAATGAGCTCCCCTCCACGGTGTTTCCCGAGCGCTATGACATGTCCTTCTTCAAACGAGGCTTATAGAGAGTATTAAGCAGTAGGCAGCGGCTTGGCTCTGCCCCTGGCATTGCTGAAGACCATGAGCGACGGTAACCACTCACCATCAGGTGGGCCGTATGCTCGTCTGCCTACAAGGGCAATAAAAAAAATTAAAAAAAATATAAGTCTACAGTGGTTTTTACGGATGTTCCGTTATAACTACTGAACCATGCATCCGATTGACGTGAAACTTGGTATCCATGTAGAAAATACATGTACTAAATGGATAGGGTAATATTTATATGAGTATTGGACTCCCTAATAATAATGACAATAAATAATAATGTTAATTTTAAATGCCCAGCGAAGCGGGCGAATACGGCTAGTTCTTGTATATAGGCAGATTAGTTTACATTAGTTTACAACTGGAACCCAGGTAAATGATAATGTCATGCCGCTCAGAGACCTGAGATCGAAGTCTCAGTTGGATAGCTTTGTTTTATTATTTACATTAGAGCTAATAACTGCTTAGCGGCAGAAATCGGCAGATAATTTAAAAAAATCGATTTTTATAATCAGGTTCTCTGGATGTTTTGACGGGACAGGGCTCAAAAGCAGCATTTACACTGTAATAATTGTGGATTCGGGTCAGGGACATCGGCTCGGTGTAAAATCTCTGGACGTTGTCAGTTCTTACGTCCAGAAATTGGCAGCTGTCTACGGGAGTTTTCGGAAGCTGTTGCAACCCCTCAGGGCGAAAACTCTAGTTAAGTGTCCCTAAGCACCCAAAGACTATCCTTAGGATGTTTGGGAAAACGCAACGATCTCAAATTTCCTATTTATTATCAAATTGATTGAACTTTAATCTAACTCGATGCACAGTCGATATTCCACCAAATCCGATCGTAGGTAGCCCAAGAATGGAGAGGCAATTCCTATTTGATTTATTATTGTTCTTCGCCGATAAATCAGGCCACAATAGGGCTCCCGGGCGCGAGCTCCATTCGGAAACTTCTATTAATTCTCCTTAGAACAATCCCGAAGTTACCGCACAATGGGATTAGAGACAATACGTCTCAAACGTGAGATGTTATCACGTGATAAGACTTCAGTATATAAAGTGCACGGGAAATTGAATTCTGTGGTTAAAGGATAAGGGGCTTTATTTGTCTCCTGTTTTGGCCGAGTAAAACATCGATTGTCACCTATAAGCTCTGTTACGAATCACGGGTGCTGGACTGAAATGCTTCGGATTGGAGTAAATAATTGAGTGCAAGACAGATGATATATTTTTATCTTGTGTTCGTGAACATCATCTTTGTTGACTTTTTAAGGAGACAGTATGGACATATTGTGATGAGACGAAATGAAAATGAGGTTGGTAAGAAAATGTTAACTATGAATGTGGAAGGATATAGAAGAAGGGGTAGACCTAAGAAGAAATTGATGGATTGCGTGAAAGACGATATGGGTAAGAGGGGAGTGGGCGAAGAAATGATATATGATAGAAGAGTATGGAAGGAGAAAACATGTTGCGCCGACCCCAGGTAACTGGGAGAAGGGCAGGATAATGATGATGATGATGATGACGGTAGACGAGGAAGAAGCTTATGTGCTGGTTTGATATTCTGTCTGTATATATATGTTTTTTTCCACAGGAGAAAATCACCGGATCTCCATCCGCATGGAGGGTGGGGTATGTGGGAGTTGAACCTCGCTAAAAACACCTGCCGATCACAGCAGCCGCTTTACCCCGAACCGGGCCGAAACCCAGTCGGAGCTATTGAGACGGCGAGACAGGGCTTACGCAGAGCATATTACATCCATCCCGCCATCGCCCAGACGCCGGAACGGCGGTTGCCAGCGACACGACCGCCGGTTCCCTCGGTCGACGGGCCAAGATCCCGCATTGATGGCGCCACGCTACACCTTCCCCCGAAGCGGTCGGGGGAACATGGCCTACCATTAACCGGATTTGTATCACGGGCGAACGTGCCGAGCACGCCGCCCCTCGCCTAGTTTCCTCCCTGCACAAAGCGGATTGAGCCTGAAGCTCTTAGGGGGCCGGGTCACGGACGGGACCCCGGTCCCGACCCCCTGCTTGGCGGCGGCGGATTTCTGCATAGTGAGGAGAGCTTTGCCTCACTCGCCCCGCCACCTCCTTCTGCGAAATGGTGCACTCGCAGAAGTCGAGCATAGCCTTCCAGGACTCATCGCTGCCAAGCATCGACGCCACGACGCCAGGCAGCGACAAGTCCGGTCCTATCTTTGCGACAAGGACACGGCGCTGCACCTCCCAAGTGGGGCAGACAGCGAGCGTATGCTCCGCCGTGTCCAGGTCGTGTCCACAATAGCGGCACCTCGTCACCGGCTTAGCTACTATCCGGTACAGGTACTTCCCGAAATATCCGTGTCCAGTCAGCACCTGCACCAGACGGAAGGTGAGGCGTCCTCACCCTGATGGCAACGGTGCGCTGCAATCGGCGCAGGAGCCGAGTCATAGCGGCCTGATTACGCGGTTCAGCCCATACAGGTGTGCCGTACGGGGCCATCGATCGCACCGCCCCCACGTAGAAGCGGCGCACAACCTGATCCAGCCCTCCGATATTCGGAAGCAGACAGCTCAAAGAACCAGCTGTCCTCATTAATCGGGGGACCAGCTCCGCAAAGTGAGCACGAAATGCCCACCAGCTGTCCAACATGAGGCCGAGGTACCTGAACTGTATCCCCAATCGCTATCCGGACACCTCCAACCACGATGTGGGCGTCGACACGTAGCCCTCTCCGCGGCCCGTGAAACCACAAGGCCTCGGATTTACTTAGCGGTTTTGTTTGTCTATGGATGAATTGAGATGAAATGTAAATGGATAAAGTGTATTTAATAAACATGTCGGGGGCAACATTGGGTACATCTGTTACAGTCAACACAGCAATGCTTTCGCGTTCATAATTTTATGTGGCGATGAATCTATGATTAGTGTTTTAGTATGCGAACCAAAGAAAAGGCACAAGCAACTCTTGATCGCGGGAAAATGCAACGTGCCTTCTACTAGTACCTTCTTCGGATTTTACAAATATCTTTTCTATATTTCTAATCTGTTTTTATATGTAAATTTAAAAAGTTCTATAGAAATGAAGGACGTTTGATTATTGAAAAAATAAAAGACGCGAATTCTCAAAATAACAATATTTGCAAACGAGTTAAACTTATTATTACTTACTTAGTTTTAAACACGACTACGAGTTAAAAAGGTTAAGAAAACACTAAGTCATTAAAAGCTGAAGTTTCAGAAAATTATTCTTAAATAATATTTTTATTTTACTTAAAAGGTACTAGTTTGAGTTAAGTTGGAACAAAATTGCAAATTAAAAAGCTGGTCCAGAATTTTTCGGACCGAATTCGGTGAAATGCCTACTCAATTTACTAAGTTGATTAACGTTTGAATTTGCTTAAAGAATATTTAATTTAGTGTAAGGAAAAGTTTATATTACAAAAAAAGTCTTAGGAACAGACTATTCACGCTTTATATATACTTTCCCCGGGCTTTTAATTAATCTATAATTCGACCACAGATTAGACAAGATTTTTATATATCATTAGTGTAGCTTTTCCCACTAAAACTAGTTTTTTAGAAACATTACAACAAGGAGCTCAAGTCTGCAAACATTATTTTTTTATTTACTTCGTTAATATTTAGCATACAATGGACAATGGCCAAGTCGTCCAAGGAAGAGTTTATTACACCACAAAATTATAACTAAGTACATCAAGTATTTCGAACGAAAAATGATGGAATATGTCGCATAAATTATTAAAGAAAATATAAAAGTTTGATTGTATAAGAGCGCAGAAAGTAAAGTTTAGTCGACCGGCTCTTAATAATATTAGAGAATCATGAATTTTTAACAGCAAATAAAAGTTTACGGTCTCCTTGTCTACCATTTTTAGTCGCCGCGAGTACCAACCGGCCATTGCGGATTCCGATCACGCGTCATAGTTCTTTCTGAACGGGATTGCTTCCAATAATCTCGTGAATTAATTGAATCGAAACCTTCTGAGGTTGTAACACGCCGCATTTTGGCGCGGACCGCTTCGCCGCCGTGATTCCGACGTCGAAATTTGAAAATCTTGGAAACGCGTGCACTTTGTATGAGACGCGTTACGTTTGCGCTCTCAACGTACGGCGTGCCGAGGCTTTTTACATCAATTTTCGTATTACCAATGGATTAAATCCAAAGGTTATCCCCCTAAGGAAAGTTTTCGATTGGATTCGTTGGGATCGCTCGTGAATCAACGTTATAAAAATTTGTATTCAGGTGGTCGTGCCACTTTACTTTCTCTGGACGTCGTTTGTTAGTTGGATTCAAAAAATGTTTGGTCACGTTTGGATACGTTCGATCAATCTGAGGGGAGACATATTACGTTTATATCATTAACGAGATTTCTGGGGGCGATAAGTTAGGTGTGATTTTAGAAGATGAAAAGAGAGTCGTTTGCTTTGTATTTAATAATCGGACAGTAAAGAGAAATGAAGCGGGTGATTTGTGTGGGCTTGCAATGTGCCCTATCACGGTACTTAAGATGGTAATTTAAGTGGAGAAATCGGTCAGAGGAAAAATGATATAAAAAAAAAAAAGCCTTTATTGCTGTTTTACTTACTAATTACTAACTTAATAAATTACTAAATAAGAACTTAAGTGTAAGTCCAACTTATACAAGTATTCCGTTCGGCGTGGTTCGGGAATTACATTTACAAGTCATCGTATCCGGCAGCTTAAATTTACTAGGCAATTAATGGATATTTCTTTGTAGGATCTCAAAGGCACGTTTTTTAGTTTTATAGATACGTATTTCTAGCGGGAACTCGCGATGTAGAAAAGATATCGTGTAATAAAAATGAAACTCCATATTAAATATCCATATTATTATTCATTACATAAAGGGCACATTGTAAGCTCGCATGGAAATGTGAGACAGTCCTACTAATTTTTTCAACCAAATGTAAGTACAGTAGTATCGTTAACAGTAGAATATGGCTAGGCTCCTACCTAATATTCACAACTCCTCCTCATTTATGATCAGTGATTTTACTCTGTGTGAGCGTATGTACAGAGTTCGTAATCCTGTTGATTTCCAGAGCGAAGTATTCACGCGTTCTGGTCTTGAAGGTCGTGATGGGAACCAATGAAATCTCAACCTAATGTCTCAAGCCGTAAGGTAGCACTCACATTGTCTGTTCTACATATTAATAAACCCGATAATCGTTAGCATTTTTATCTATATATTAATACGTGAAGCAAAAACTTTGTACACCTTTTTACGAAAATTGCGCGGACGGAGGAGTATGAAATTTCCCACACTTATTGAAAATATAGAGAAGGAGTGCAGAATGCCAACATTTTTTTTTTAATTATGCCTTAATAATACATTAAATCAATAAAAAACATTACACACACTACCATGTATTTCACACACGACGCACACACATATACCTACTCTTTTTTTTTACTGTCAAACTTTTGTTATTGTTTATAGTCTGCTGTCAAATTGAGAATAGGTCAATATTGTTTATCTTTAACATTATTTGTCTATAGTGGAGTCTTGGCAAAATCTGTGATTATAGAAGTATATTAATTAGTCTTTGACAATAGAACTACGATAATGTTCAAACTATTTATAAGTCTAGTACTTAGTCTAGTATAAAAAACAATCATAATAGTGTACAAACTTACAATTCCAATTAATAGTAGTCGAAATTCGACTACTGCGGGACCACTAGTAATAATAAAAGACCGAATCAGCGAAATCTCTATTTTAAATATGCTATAACTCGAATAAAGTTGAAATCAATTAATGTACCGTGTAACCACATGGGAGTTAATGCTTCGCTGATTCGAAATAACTACAGACGATGTCAGGGCTGGCACCGTGACGGGGTCGAGACCGACAAGGATGCGCTACCACGTAAACGAATGCTTTGCAATCGGAAATGTGCTCACGCGAGCAAAACTGCTATGAAGTAATACATTCAATTTTGAACGCCTCCTGTATGGTATGTCGAATTTGAAAGTTAATTTGCGCTTAAGGACGCCGCGTGCAAATTGCTTAGTGAATTCCTGACTCTTCACCAAAAGGCTAAATATTGATAGTTCAGTTGCTTGTGATATAAGTAAATCTGATTGGAAATATTGTCATTGATAAATCGTCTATGTGGCTTACTGTTGAGCGAAATGTGGTTAGATGACGTCAATCGAACTTTTGAGGTACCTGGACTAAAGGTACTCAAGCTTTCGATCCCTTTCGGGATAGACCGTATCATTGACGACAAGATTATTTTGATTGTGTGATGTGATATGAAAAAAATTAATATTTTAGTAGACAGCGGCAATCATTTAAGTAGTATGCCCTTAGTATTCATTCATTTTGTCCATGGCCACTAGTAGCAGCACTTTCCATCAGGTTGTCATCATGCTCGTTCGCTTGTTAAGACAACATATTATTATGTAAATCTCGATGTCAAAGATCGGATCTTCGTGACATTATTTTTTTGTTAATTGCATTATTACCTAAGTTGGAAACGCACACAGCTTTTCTGTAATAAAAACTATTTGAATATACGTATATTAAAAAAAAAAACTGAGTACAAGAATCAGAATAAAATCAATTTTAAATCGACTACAATAAGAGGAGTATTTATCAATTCGTCTGTATTTTTTTATATGTGTGCTAGTTACCTCAAAACTTTTTCTGGTTGAATCAGTGTTGGTTTTATTTTATTTGAAAGTTGGTTCTCGTGTGATTCGGTTTAGATTTTATCAAGATCTGAGCAGTTGGTTTTTGAGTTACCCTTAATTATGCATGTTTAATTGACTCGAAATTGATGATATTCTCATTTTATTTTGTTGAAGCCAGGTTTTTTTTTGTATATAATAGTAGATCTGACAAAGTATTGGCTGGCGATGTAAGAAGGTATGCTGCTCACATTTCAATACAAAAGCTGAGTTAATATTACGCGTATGTTTGTTCAGATGACGAAGGCTTTGCTTGTTGAGCTTGGTTTATCATGTTATAAATGACTCGCACGATTTACACTGTGTCTCGAGTTTTGAACTCATTCAGTGTCAATTAAATGAAAAGTATTATTATTATTTTTAACGCTTCAACAAAAGAAAACAATTCCACGTTCGTTTTTTAAATGTTTTTTTTTTACATTGTCACCGTTGACATTGATCTGACCAAACCTTTTTGTAGCAGGGACCGAACAAATCCCGTGAAAGAGAGAAAGAGAGAGAGAGAAAGAAAGAGAGAGAGAGAAAGAAAGAGAGAGAGAGAAAGAAAGAGAGAGAGAGAGAGAGAGAGAGAGAGAAAGAGAGAGAGAGAGAGAGAGAGAAAGACAGAGAGAGAGAAAGATAGAGAGAGAGATGAGAGCTCTCTACCTGATTCTCCATCGTCGTCATCTGTGATACGGTGGACTCGCAAAAATTGTGCAGTACCGTCCCGGATCAGTCGCTGTCGTCAATCGTATCAACTGTGAGCGTGCGATCTGCTGTGTTACAATCGCAGTTATAGTGGAGGTATTATGTCGTAGGTTTCCTTCTAACATCGTTCAGTTTTATTAGCGTCTGGATCCGGTAAGCCCCTGCGATTGCCGAAAGATGAGATAGATACCCTTGTTCACGATTCACCTAGTCCGCGAGGAGCGCAGTGTGCTTAGTGCGAGTTTTTTAGCGTTCTCGATAGCGTAAAAGTTAACTCAAATTTGTATGCAGTTGGAACACCGCCCCTATCGGCAAACGTAGGCAAACGTTACAACTCCATACAAATTCGAGTTAACTTTTACGCTATCGAGAACGTTAATAAACTCGCACTAAGCACACTGGTAATTTGTTAATATTATGGTCGTATGTATATCGTTTATAAATTGTATTCCAATCTAAATCAACAAAATACATTTTTTTTTGAGCTCCACGTTCCACTTCGGATTAGCCTCACAGGGCATACACTGTCAACGTTATTGCAATAACAGATGCTCTATAATATTGTTATACCGAATTACAACATAACAATAGACGAGCGTGGTCATAAATAATTTTTATTTTGTAACGAAAAATTTAGTAACTCAATTTCTCAATTGTGGTTCACTATCAGTGTATGTACATAATATTATTATGTTCATAGTAAATATTGTATACATGCGCGCATAGACATCAACAAAGTAAATGCCACTAGCCACTTTGAGACCCGAGTTCTAAATCTCCATTTTATAGTACGCCTATAAACCCCATAAATCCGAAATGCATTACTGCTTCACCGCAGAAATAGCCAGGTTGAAACGTACCCATGCGGGTTCACAAGACAACCTGCCATCAGTGAAAAGAGCAATCGCAATGTCCGTATTCGTTTTTTAATTTTATCGAATTAATCAAACATTAAATCTTAAACAAAATATATATGTACTTCGTACTATGATCATCACTCCAAACTTAAAAGTCAAGCTGAGTTTTGTAAACAGACGGCAGTTTATTGTGAGGCGTTATCTTTTTAACGATTTAAAATATCGGTTTATTAAAGTGAAACCATTACAGGAGTACACTCTATTGTGATTATTGGTACAACTAAATGCTATAATTATTTATTGCATTCGGTAAGTTCAGCGATCACCCGTTATTAAGTGGTTACCGGAACTTAAACCATGAAGTCTTTTTTTTTTTTGCCTATGCTGATAGCCTTGAGAGGCTATTTCAGCTTCACCCTAACATGTAGGTGAGCTCACGGGCCTCAAACCGGAAGTGTTGCTAACACTGGCCTTAGCAAGAGCAGTGCTTCGCAGAATCTACCATTGGATCGGAAACGCGACCCATTGAGAATATCAGGCGAGAAACTCAGTGAGCTGTATCTATGGGTTAATTCGCTCGTCGAGCCCTTCGTCGCAAGCGACGGGTTCGACGAGGACGGTGACCGGTACTTGTGGTGCCTAAAAGCATCCACGGATCCGTAATGACGTGTTTTGGGCGACGTCTACAAGCATGAAGTCGAAGTCTCAACGTCATTTTATAAAGACTATCCTGCACTTCAAACCCAAACGCAAGTATGCTTCTCTGCGAAAATAGGTGGCATGATGGTATTCTCCCGTGCGGCCTCAAAATACGCTATGACGCTAATATTCACGCAAGCCATAAATCATGTGGGTTTTTATTTTTATCACATCCTTCATCACGTAATCATTTATCGTTGAATTGGCTCGTAAATACCTAGTCAGGTCATAAGTATTGTTACACAGTAAAAACTTTTCTTTTAGAATGCTGGCCACAAAAAAGTTTATTGAATTCGAATTTCGAATTGTTCATGAAAATAAAAATGTATACTTTTAGAATTTTACTCATTTTTAAATATAGAGTGGACGCTTAAAGAAGACCGTGTTGCAGTTATTGCGTTGCATCGTTGCGGTTACGCGCCAATTCAAATTTTTAACATACTGAAAAATTTGAATACAACCAAAAGATTCGTTTATCGTACCATCAAACGATACAATGAAGACTCTAGTGTAGATGACAGGTCAAGAAGTGGTCGCCCTCAGTCTGTCAGGACTCCAGCAGTGATAAAAGCTGTGAAGGCACGAATTCAAAGAAATCCCAAACGTAAGCAGAAACTGTTGGCCCTCCAGATGGGGTTAAGCAGAACCACGGTGAAAAGGGTGTTAAATGAAGACTTAGGGCTTCGGGCATATTGAAGAAAAACAGGACATCGTTTGAATGCTCGTCTAATGGACCTGAGACTGAAGAGATGCCGCGCTTTGTTGAAACGGTACGCGGGAAAAAAATATCGGGAAATTCTTTTTTCGGATGAAAAAATTTTTACCGTAGAAGAGAGCTACAACAAACAAAATGATGAATGTGTACGCACACAGTAGTGAAGAAGCGAGCAACCATATTCCGCGTGTCCAACGAGGTCATTTTCCATCCTCGCTCATGGTATGGTTGGGAGTTTCTTATTGGGGCTTAACAGAGGTACATTTTTGTGAGAAAGGTGTAAAAACGAATGCAGTTGTGTATTAAAATACAGTCCTGACGAACCTTGTGGAACCTGTTTCTCATACCATGTTCAATAACAGGCACTGGGTATTCCTACAAGATTCGGCGCCAGCTCATAGAGCGAAGAGCACACAAGACTGGCTGGCAGCGCGTGAAATCGACTTCATCCGGCACGAAGACTGGCCCTCCTCCAGTCCAGATTTGAATCCGTTAGATTACAAGATATGGCAACACTTGGAGGAAAAGGCGTGCTCAAAACCTCATCCCAATTTGGAGTCACTCAAGACATCCTTGATTAAGGCAGCCGCCGATATTGACATGGACCTCGTTCGTGCTGCGATAGACGACTGGCCGCGCAGATTGAAGGCCTGTATTCAAAATCACAGAGGTCATTTTGAATAAACTTTAGTGTCATAAGAATCTATGTTTTGTTAAGTTCATTTTGGTATATGAATGGTTACATAATGAATAAACTTGTTTCAATTATTTTACATTAAACATGTGACAGAATTTATGACCTGACTAGGTACTTACAAAACTTCTTAGAAAAAGAATTTAAATCTCCGCAGATTAATGCAACACTCGACTCTAGTATACTTGTCTTACACGTTAAAGCACGTTGCCTTCATTAATGGACCACAGATGTTGATGATTCGTTCCAAAAACCTCTTTAAGCGCTAACAAGAACATTTTTAATTCGTTGAATAAATTACGTGTTCATGGAATACAAACAAACATTCGTATTTCTATATGTACTAGAGGTCCCGCAGTAGTCGAAATTCGACTATAATAATTAATTGGAATTGTAAGTTTGTACACTATTATGATTGTATTTTATACTTCTATAATCACAAATTTCGCCAAGGCTACACTATAAAAAATATTAATAAAGACAAACAATATAATTTAATCTATTCTCAATTTGACCACAGAAGTCAAGAACAAAAGTTTGACAATAAATAGTATGCATGCGTGCGTGCGTCAAATACATGGTATGTAGTGTGTGTAATGTTTTTTTTATTGATTTAATGTATCTTTTATGCATTATTTTAAAAAAATATTAGCATTGTGCACTTCTTCTCTATATTCTCTATAACTGTGGAAAATTTCATACTCCTGCGTCCGCGTAATTTTCGTAAAAAGGGACACAAGGTTTTTGCTTCACGTATTAATATATAAATGTAAGAAAATTTGCAAACTAATGTTTTAGTGTAATGCGGACGTACTTCTTTACAGGGGCATCGAAGCGAGACTCTCATCATAGGACGTTAGAATTAGTCACACTGCCGGTATATTGACAATGTCAACAATTGTTTCTCCTTGACGGGATTCCCTCTGAGTACAACAAAAGTTTGACATTAGCTGGACCGTGAGATTGTCTTTTCCTGTTTAAAAGGCATATTTTAATTACTTTTGGCATAATGGTAATAATAAGACTACAGAGACGGTAGACTATCGCCTAGACGACGTCGGGCGTCCTAGGGATAGCGCCGCGAGTCTGGTAGTAGTGTTGTGCGCGGAAGTTCCCCTACTCTGCCCAAATTCTGACACCAATAACATAGTCTGATCAGTCAGTCAGTCATGGTCATAATAAAAATTAAGCCCGCAAAATTATAATTTGTGTAATTACTGGTGGTAGGACCTCTTGTGAGTCCGCACGGGTAGGTACCACCGCCCTGCTGATTTGCCGTGAAGCAATAATGCGTTTCGGTTTGAAGGGTGGAGCAGCCGTTGTACTGTAAAAACTGAGACCTTAAAACTTATATCTCAAGGTGGGTGGCGCATTTACGTCATAGATGTCTATGGGCTCCAGTAACCACTTAACATCAGGTGGGCTGTGAGCTCGTTCACCAATCAAAGCAATAATAAACATAATTTTAAATGATATTTCAATTATAAACCTTATTATATTACTGATTTTTATGCGTGCATGATGAATAATCATGCGGAATTCCGTCTAGTAACTAATTATCATCTTTAATTTGATATTACTCAACATCTACGATTCAGAGGCTCTCTCTCAAAATTTAAATAAATTCTTTGCTAGATTGTGCTCACAGTTTTGCGTCATGCGCCCTTATATACTTATATTCATAGGTGAGTATCGCGCAATTTGCCATTGAAAAGCTCTTATTCGTTCTAGATTGAACTCATACATTGACTTTACCATAAAATACATATTAGGCACTAGGTCATAAGAATATTAAATAAAACAGTTTAGTTAACTGGGTGGCAGGTGAAAAAGTGAACATATTTAGAGTTGCCACGTACCAGTTCTTTTTAAATAAATCATTTATCTAATAGGTACTGACGAGTGAATTCCACGATGAAGAAACCATACGAAGCCCTGAAAATTACAAATTATCGCAATTATCTATTGCACTTTGTTTTTAGGTGATGGTTCTTTGTTGTAATAATCGAAACTTAGGTTAAATAAAAATTGGAGAAACCCATTTTCACGTCTTCCGATATGATATTCGATTCTAAATGTTTTCTTTTCTGAGCCTACAGTGTTTTTTTGACGTGACAACGTCTTATAACTCGATGGAGCCAACTGCACGCACGAAAAAACATGACTCATTGAGGCGTTCCATTTAAGGCTTGAAGTGCAAGCGAGAGCACGCAACGAGCGACAAAGAGGCACAATCGGCTCCGCGTTCGGCAGCGGTCGACATCTGTCTCTCTCCTACTTGAGTGAGCGATGCATCCGCGTGGACAGCTGCTATACAATAATACATTTACATGTTTTCGTCATGAAAGTATGAAGTTCAGTGAAAAGTGAATGTGGTGTCAATTGTCCATACAAAATATCTATCAAACAAATAAAATTAAAATTTTCTTTTGAAAAATGAAACCATTCCATCAGTATTTTCTTATGACGTTGTCACGTTCAACTATTGTCAGTAAACCGACTTTACAGACAACGGATTTTTTTTTCATTTTGTTATGTAATTTTGTCATTTTCGTAAATCAGCTCATAAACACGATTGCCCCCACCGACCCCGTTAAATAAGAGCTCCTATATCTGCTTATCTGCTAATAAATCTGCTTCTTGACCTTTTTTTCTTATTTTATTAATGTTAATTGTGTTTAAGTGTGCAATAAAGTATCTGCCATCAAATACCAATTTATAAATTATACAATTTTCATTTTTACCACAGATATTATTTGTCTATGAGGAATTCACTAGTAAGCACGTAGTACGTACATGTTTTATTAGAAAAATACCTATAGGTACCCGTCTGCTTGATTATATACCGACAAAGTTGCGTCCCTTACTACGAGCAAACCTTGCATCTTATACTCGAAGTAGTATTTTTTTTATTGCTTAGTTGGGTGGACGAGCTCACGGCCCACCTATCGACATCTACAACATAAATGCCGCCACCCACCTTCAGATATGAGTTCTAAGGTCTCAGCTTTTACAATACAACGACTGCTATACCCTTCAAACCGAAACGCATTACTGCTTCACCGCTTAAATCGGCAGGGTGGTGTTACCTACCCGTGCGGACTCACAAGACGTCCTACCACCATTTATTACGCAAATTCTAATTTTGCGGGCTTAATTTTTATTAGACTATGTTATTGGATGTCACGTGGAAGTCTATCGGGAAAATTTTGTTAAATACCTACGTATTTCATTAGAAAAATTGGTACTTGCTAGCGGGATTCGAACACCGGTGCATCGCTAGGCACGAATGCACCGGACGTCTTATCCTTTAGGCCACGACGATTTCATAGTATGTACTATCCTACGAGTCGTTACTTTTGTGATCATTTATATTAAAAAACACTAGACTATTATCAGTCGCATACAATATTGCACGTAATGCAACAATCGCAGCGTTACATATGGTTATGATAATTTGCTCAGCTGTTATATGGTAATTCAATTTATCTAACACCGGAAACGGAGAGTTTCTTTAGTGTTGTGCCAACAATTCTTGCATCTAAAGACATTTTCAATGGCCAGTGATGGTCACTGAACATAGTAATTATGCTCGTTTTTTATTTTTAACTGGCTGATGTTAATTTCCATAACTGAGTACAGTATAATACGCGGCGTAGCGTGCCGTGCGAGTGATGTAGTGATGTGAACTATCGATGTCACTTCCGGAAGTTAAGTGAAATGGTTTTGTTAAATTATTTAATGGCATAATTATTTGTTTATCTTAAGCGATTCTAGGAGATAGTTCGTAGATACTGAAAAATGTTTTCAGTTAAATTCAAAGACGTCGCTTATGTATTTTAGTCCTAAATTTGTGTGGCTTGATTAGGATAAGATAATTTGCGACAAAAAAAATTTGTCTAAGCTTAGTTTTGTTCTTAGTGATTTTAAATTAATTGCATTACTTTCGTGAATCACGAAAGGGTTTAATGGACTGGTGGAACGGCTCGCGAGGGTACAGACCTCACACGAACAAAGCATTCGTTTAATCAAAGACGGTATTGTGATGCAATAATAATTGTCTGCCGTTTCACGATATGTTCGAATATACCATTAAAAAAAAATTAATGTGTTCAAAACCCTAAATCGATTGATGAAATCGTTCGTTTATTTAATACACCAATTAAATTTTTAAGCTATTGCATAAATTTTATCGCGGGCTGTGAGCGTGGCGACCGAATCAAGAAATTCCGTAACGAAAATAAAACATAACACCCCCACTCCGCCTATCGTGTAGCTCGCGTTCAGCCATTCACACGTTGCGCTTGTGTAGTGTTTAAGAATAAGCGCGCGGCGTGACGTCGCACTGCATGCACATCATGAAAAGTCTGCCCATCTCTCTCTCGCGCGGTCTAGCTTATGAATGTGAGGGGGACAGTTAATTTTTTGCTTTGTTAATGTTTATAAATATAGCGTGATCTTATTTTATTATTGTTTTAATATTAAATTATTATTGTCTAATTAGAATTGCATAAGTTGATAAAAACTGCTATGCAATAGCTTTACCGCGACAGTCCCCGAGCGCCACACGTGCCTTTTTTTACAAAATTTGTATCTGTTTGAGAGCAAAAACAACATAGCTAAGTAAGATTTTCTTCTTATTTTTTTTTGTTTGATACCGTATAACTATCTAGCTGTTTTTTCCTCAGTAACGAGTAAATTACAAAAATGAACTTAGACCATAAAGTATTAGTGATTATTTTCGATTTTTGAAAATTGAACGAACACTAGTTACATAAAACTGCGCTACTTATTCTATCGATAAATGAACACGACAAAACTATTATATTATGTCCATCGACAGAACAGCTGCTGCACTATTCGTTCACCTTCCTTGACTCGACTTCAGTTTAACGAGTAGAACGCATGCGCGCGATCGTCTCTTATTTATCTTTTTTACAATATTATTTCGCGGTTTCTCGAAATATAGATAATTAAAATTTATATGGCAGTTGTGACACGACCGTGCGGTGACTTCCGTTGGATACGTAACAGCGCCTGCAGGAAGGGCACATCGCGAAATGGCTGGGTAAAAACATCGTGTTTGTTAATTTTAACATTGACCTTGTTATGTTTACTGCTCGAATCTGTGACTTATAAGGCTGTTTTGTTAATTTATTATCACGTTTCATTGAAAATTATTTGAACATTTTTAATCAGTGAAGATTTACTCAGATTTAATAAGCAGTTAATTATAGGTGTTTCAGTGATGAATGCTACCGTGTTTTACGCTATTTCTTTAATGACACAACTGACAATGACGACACATAAAAACCAAAATACTTCCAATTCGTAAAATGTACATTCTTGAAATTCTTAAAACAACATTGAATCGTGGCATTCGGTTTGTTTACGTAACAAACTATTTAGTGTTTTGCTGCTATGTGTGTGTATCCAGCAAACAGATCGTGACTTCTCATATGAAAGAGCTCGATTCTTCTCCATCAAACAATAAAAACTAAATTGTGTGTCGTTATATAAAACAATTCAAAGTAAAATGTGAGTTATATGTACCCTTACTTTGTATATCATACGTAGACGACAATAGATTCCGTCTGGTGGTCAATGATAGAGCACGCATTGCTTGGATACGTAATCGAGTTCAGAGCTCATCTAGAGTTAAGTAGCTATCGGACTTCACTGACATCATAATGTGAGCGTCACTTGCTACTTTGAGACATATGACGTATGACATTTTGTCCGCACGGCTAGGTACCACCGCCCCGCCTATTTCTGCCGTGAAGCAGTAATGCGTTTCGGTTTGAAGGGTGGGGCAGCCGTTGTAACTATACTGAGACCTTAGAACTTATATCGCAAGGTGTGTGGCGCATTTACGTTGTAGATGTCTATGAGCTCCAGTAACCACTTAACACCAGATGGGCTGTAAGCTCGTCCACAAATCTAAGCAATAAAAAAGAGAGATCGAAGTTTCAATGTCTCCCCCCTTCAAATCTGAATCCTAGACAATATTCCGAGAATTAAGTAATGGCGAAGCGAAGGCAGCAATGAAGTCATTCGGGAATACGTGTTAAGTAGGTACTTCCTTAGAAAAATTGGTACCTGCATCCGGAATTTGAATGAGTACACTAAGAGTGGGGGCTTGCTTCGAGCACCACGGCCGTCTTATGCTTTAGTCCAGGACGAAAACCAGCTTATACCAGTCAACCCCCATTTATGATAGATCCCACAACATGAACGCTGTCCGTCTCCAAATATACGATTGAAGGGTCAATTAAATTTATACAACCGTCTTGGCCTTTGAACCCCAGAGCAAGATTAGTTCGCCGAAGTCGACAAAATGCCCCTCAGCCATATTTTCAATTTCCCATTTCGACCATCTACGCTTTTAAAATGCTTCTAGTATTTTTAAAGTAATAAAATATCAAATGCAAAAGGAATAAAATCATCAAAAACAGTATAAATGTTTAAAAATAGAATCAATTAATGTATAATTACTTCTCGGTTTATTTACATTTTTTAAGTACGTAACTATCACTATAACGATTAATAGTGAAATGAAAAATTTACGTAACCGCTCATTTGAACGTGTTCATGGTAAAGTGCATTAATTATGTCATAAAATTTTATCTAGGTTAAAATTACACTGTATGAAATTTGAAAAAAAAGAAAATGCAACCGACCACTAATTTCATTATTTAGTTAATTCATTCACTGTTTTTTTTAGAGTTTATAGAGTTTTCGTTTTTATAGAGTACTAGCTGACCCGGCAAACATTGTTTTGCCATATATAAGATTTCTAGGGAATTTCTAGTGTAGATAAAAAAACTACCTTATTGTAAATGTGTAAGGATGTGCGAAATGAGTGAAAGAGGTATGTAGTGCTGTGAACGATGAGGGAATATATAATAAAAATAACAAAACCTCATTCAACCACATAATACCTCATTATAACAAAAAAAATCCAAATAAAAAAATATGTTAGGGGTGGATAACCCTAATCACTTACGGGTATGAAAAATAGATAGTAGCCGATTCTCAGGCTTACTGAATATGCATAAAAAATTTCATGAGAATCGGTCAAGCGGTTTCGGAGGAGTATGGGAACGAACATTGTGACACGAGAATTTTATATATTAGATATTAGTTAAGCTACACGTCTTAAATATGAATATTTCAAACTTTTTTATAAACATATATTTAAAAAATATGTACTGGATCGAACTGCGATCCTAAGCCAATCTCTAATCCACTATAACACACACAAAAAAATCATTAAATCAATTCAGCTGCTTAAGAGCAGTTCAGTCATATACAGCGCATACTCGCAGAATTAGGTTCTGGCACAACGGTTTGATTTTCAAACTATTCAACATGGGCGTGCCGGATAGTCTCGTGCTCATCATACGGGACTTCTTGTCGAACCGCTCTTTTCGATATCGAGTCGAGGGAACCCGCTCCTCCCCACGATCTCTCACAGCTGGAGTCCCGCAAGGCTCTGTCCTCTCACCCCTCCTATTTAGCTTATTCGTTAACGATATTCCCCGGTCGCCGCCGACCCATTTAGCTTTATTCGCCGACGACACGACTGTTTACTATTCCAGTAGAAACAAGTCTTTAATCGCGAAGAAGCTTCAGAGCGCAGCCCTAGCCCTAGGACAGTGGTTCCGAAAATGGCGCATAGACATCAACCCAGCGAAAAGTACTGCGGTGCTATTTCAGAGGGGAAGCTCCACACGGATTTCCTCCCGTATTAGGAGGAGGAATCTCACACCCCCGATTACTCTCTTTAGTCAATCCATACCCTGGGCCAGGAAGGTCAAGTACCTGGGCGTTACCCTGGATGCATCGATGACATTCCGCCCGCATATAAAATCAGTCCGTGACCGTGCCGCGTTTATTCTCGGTAGACTCTACCCCATGATCTGTAAGCGGAGTAAAATGTCCCTTCGGAACAAGGTGACACTTTACAAAACTTGCATTAGGCCCGTCATGACTTACGCGAGTGTGGTGTTCGCTCACGCGGCCCGCACACACATAGACACCCTCCAATCTTTACAATCCCGCTTTTGCAGGTTAGCCGTCGGAGCTCCGTGGTTCGTGAGGAACGTTGACCTACACGACGACCTGGGCCTCGAATCTATCCAGAAATACATGAAGTCAGTGTCGGAACGGTACTTCGATAAGGCTATGCGTCATGATAATCGCCTTATCGTAGCCGCCGCTGACTACTCCCCGAATCCTGATCACGCAGGAGCCAGTCACCGTCGACGCCCTAGACACGTCCTTACGGATCCATCAGATCCAATAACCTTTGCATTAGACGCCTTCAGCTCTAACACTAGGAGCAGGCTTAGGGACCTCGGTAACCGTACTCGTCGAACTCGACAAAGAGTTCGCCGTGCAACCTAACCCATGCATCAGCCCGCTGAGTTTCTCGCCGGATCTTCTCAGCGGGTCGCGATACCGATCCGGTAGTAGATTCATTCGCGAAGCAGCTACTCTTGAGCTGTTAGGTCTCCTTCGGAGGCGCTCGAGTAACTGTTAGCAAATCATACCCCTCCTGGCTGAGCCTTTGCTCGCCCACGTGTCCTGGTGAAACTGGAAAGGCCTCCGGGCCACCAGTAATCTTTCAATCATAAAAAAAAAAAAAAAAAGAATTAGGTATAGATCGAACGCATATAAACACTAGTTTTACGGACGTTTCTTATATATCGTCTTTTTTATTGTTTAGATGGGTGGACGAACTTATAGCCCACCTCGTGTTAAGTGGTTACTGGAGCCCATATACATCTACAACGTAAATGCGCCACCCACCTTGAGATATAAGTTCTAAGTTCAAACTGAAACGCATTACTGCTTCACGGCAGAAATAGGCAGGGTGGTGCTATCTACCCGCGGGGACTCACAAGAGGTCCTACCACCGAATTTATCTATCTCTACGGCACCTGTCAAATTGACGGGTGAATAAAAAAACGCATTTTCTTTCAAAAACCGGTTTATTCAAGTTAACTCCAAATTGCACAATATTTGCCTTTACTTTTAAATAAAGTATCAAGACCTTTAAACGTCCAAGCATTTAGTGGCTTACTGTTTTGGACTTATCAGGATAACAGCTTAAGCAATTAACACGAATTCACTATTTTTAAACATATTAACAGATAAAGAAATAGACTTTTAGCTACATTTTAACTACATCATCAAGGCTTGATAATAATAAAAAAAAAAAAAAAATGTTTTCAAAAGCAAAAACAGGGAAAAACCAACCAAAAAATCTGTATCGAACATGCTTAGAATACTAATCTTGAAATCAGAACAATAACGTCAAAAGTGCAAATTATTTAAAAACATTAAACTTCCTTACTTCAAGGGCTAGTATGTATTCTTTCCAAGCTAATGCAACATAATTTGAAAACAGCTGACGTGCGGATTCTCAGATCGCATTAAATTGCGGCATTGCTAGGAACTGTTGTCAGTCCGTACGGGTAGGTACTACCACCCTGCCTATTTCAGACCTGAAGCAGTAATGCGTTTCGGCTTCAAGGGTGGGACAGCCGTTGTAACTATACTGAGACCTTAGAATTCATGTCTCAAGGTGGCGGCATTTAGGTTGCAAGTGTCTATGGGCTCCGGTAACTACTTAACATCAGGTGGCCTGTGAGCTCGCCCACCCATCTATGCAATAAATAAAATAGTAGCATACATTATTTTTGGCTTACCTTAGTTGAAAAGTATATTACTTTTTCTGCTTCGGCAACGTTCTCCATATCACTTATCAATGAGTCATTAGTAGTGAAGTTATCATGGCCTAGCTCGTATCGAACGATGCGACTAGGTCGGTATTTAAATTCCGTGACAATTATTTATTTTGCCAAGGAAAGTCGGCGTCGCCCACAACACGTCATTACGGATCCTCCCGATCATTAACGGTGCTTTTAGGTACCACAAGCACCAGTCATCGTCCTCGTCGAACCCGTCGCTTGCGACGAAGGGCTCGACGAACGAATTAACCCTAAAACACAGCCCACTGAGTTTCTCCTCGGATCTTCTCAGTGGGTCGCGTTTCCGGCCCAGTGATAGATTCTGCGAAGCACTGCTCTTGCTAGGGCCAGTGCTAGCAACGCTCCGGTTTGAACCCCGTAAGCTCACTTACATGTTAGGGTGAAGCTGAAATAGCCTCTAAAGGCTATCAGCCATAGTTCCAACCTTCATGGAATTAAATATAATATGTCTTCTCCTCAGTCAAATTTGGAGAATAATAGGGACAAAACAGGAAAATGTTGCTATAAGGCAACTGGGAGCACACTTTTACTGCGCGTGAGTTAAGGGAACGTAAATCTTAGTGATATGTTTTCAATTCAAGACGCATTTACCAGTAGTAAACAAAGATGTTTAAATTTATTAAATTTTCATAGTCAGGAGTTTTTTCTTAATTATCCTTGTAGGCAGACGTACGTACATGTCGCTCATGGACATGGCAGTAATACCATGGGTACACCGTGGAACTCTAATAATATTCCTTTCACAGAACGCTATACAAATCCTTTGACAATGATCAATTCTTGCGATTCCACGACTTAAAACGGTACCTTTGTTTTGCTTTAAAAATATCAAATGTTATGAAAACCTAGAATAACGTCGTCACCAACACGACATACCATTTACGATCAAAACAATGAGTTATTTGTCTTTGTTTACAAAACACATTACGTTAGTGTTACATTTGAAATAGAAGCTTTGATCATTAGTTTTTACAACACACCGGTTTACTGGTGGTAGGACCTCTTGTGAGTCCGCACGGGTAGGTACCACCATCCTGCCTATTTTGGCCGTGAAGCAGTAATGCGTTTCAGTTTGAAGGGTGGGGCAGCCGTTGTAACTATACTTGAGACCTTAGAACTTATATCTCAAGGTGGGTGGCGCATTTTACGTTGTAGATGTCTATGGGCTCCAGTAACCACTTAACACCAGGTGGGCTGTGAGCTCGTCCACCCATCTAAGCAATAAAAATAAATAAAAAAACACCGGTCGCTTGAACGAAGAATAATGTTGCGAAAGATTATTTTTTGATAAGATAACAGACCACATTTTATATATTTTTTTTTTTTTTATTGCTTAGATGGGTGAACGAGTTCACAGCCCACCTGGTGTTAAGTGGTTACTGGAGCCCATAGACATCTACAACGTAAATGCGCCACCCACCTCGAGATATGTTCTAAGGTCTCAGTATAGTTACAACGGCTACCTCACCCTTCGAACCGAAACGCATTACTGCTTCACGGCGGAAATAGGCGAGGTGGTGGTACCTACCCGTGCGGACTCCCAAGAGGTCCTACCACCTACCACCAGTGATTACGCAAATTATAATTTTGCGGGTTTCATTTTTATTACACGATATTATGTTAATGTAATATTGGCTTCCTCTATTAAAATTTTTGTAGTGGTCGACAGAATTAGACCACAATGTCAATCAACACCGCGCTTGGCAGACTAAATAAGACTTGTCACGTCTATGTGTGGCCAAGTCATTAAAAATGCTGGAAAGAAAGATATGGAATGGTGTACGAATCGGTTTCCAAAACATCTGTCTAGAGACGACTTTTAGGAAAGAAAATTAATATAAAGAAATTTGTTTTTATTGCTTTAATTTGTTGGACGAGCTCACAGCCCACCTGGTGTTACTGGCTCACAGCCCACCTGGTGTTAGTGGTTACTGGAGCCATCTATAACGCAAATGCGCCACCCACCTTGAGATATAAGTTCTAAGGTCTTAGTACAGTTACAACGGCTGCCCCACCCTTCAAACCGAAACGCATTACTTCTTCACGGCAAAAATAATATACAAGTATAGTTACAGGGCAAAAATAAACAGGGTGGTGGGACCTACCCGGGCGAACTCACAAGTGGTCCTACCACTAGTAAAATGAATGAAAGAAAGATGGATTAGAAGCGGCATAACGAATGAGTAATTTCAAAGGTCTGATTTTAACTTCTATACCAATTCTTGTTGTACCTATATAATCTATATAGGCAATCCGCAAGATTATCTCCAAACAAACGCTCTTCAAATTAGTACCATTACAGTTTTTAATGAACTGCTTAGAAGAATAAATTTGCGCCTTTCTACTTAAGTTTCCGTGTCCCGTTATTTTTTTCCTTCCTATTATTTATAGTTGGTAACCTAATGGGCTATTTCAAATACGCTCACCGCCTCAACCTGAGAGAATTTGCTAACACTGGCCCTAGCAGGAGTAGTGCTTCTCCTCACTATGCAGAAATCCACCGCTGCCGAGCAGGGGGTCGGGACCGCTTCCCATCCGTAATCCGCCCCCCTAAGAGTTTCAGGCTCCACCCATTTTGTGCGGGGAGGCACCCAGGCTTGGGACGTCATGTAGGGATCCTGTGATTTTCTCCTGTAAAAAACAAAGTCAGGAGCAGGGCTTCGCAGAATCTACCACTGTATTGGAATCGCGTCACACTGAGAATATCCAGCGAGAAACTCAGTGGGCTAATTCATGAATAGTTCTTTCTTAAAGTGACTTCGTACACTTAAAAAAGAAATACTCGTGATAGAAATGAGCAAGTTCAGACAAGACCATTACTGATTCTTCGTAAAGACGCGACAAAGATTGCGTGCAGCACGCCGTCCATTAGAGCATTACTTTCGATTTCCTACGAAACACGCAGCACATGCGTAGTTTACACATGCATCCGATATGTGTACCTGACAGCTTAGTTATCAATCATGTGTATCGATGAATACATTGTGTCTTGGTAAAAGCTGGTGTGAAACGTATTGCGTTATTTGGCTGATTTCCGACGCAACCTTTTCCGTTTTTTTTACTACCTATGCTGATAGCCTTGAGAGGCTATTTCAGCTTCGCTTTGAAGTGTAGGTAAGTAGGTAGTAAGCCGGGGTGCTGCTAACACTGGCCCTAGGAAGAGCAGTGCTTCGCATAATCTACCACCGGATCGAAAAAGCGACTCTACGCGTGTCTATGGGTTAATTTACTAGTCGAGCCCTTCGTCGCTAGCGACGGGTTCGGCAAGCACGGTGCTTGACGTACCTAAAAGCACCGTTGATGGATCGGGAGGATCCGTGATGACGTGTTTTGGGCGACGTCGACTGTTTACCATTCGGTCCACAGGATCGCGTATGAGTCTTTTCCGGTGAATTCATTTGTTTTTAATTGAAACATTTTCAGAGTATTCGAATAAGTACAAGAGCATTGCGTGCCAGATGCTAGCGAAGCCCATGAAGTGCAATCCAGTCGTACTAATTAGACTCAGCCGCAGTCACACTATATTGGAATAAAACATAATTTCCAACTAAAACGATATCTTTGTGATAAAAAATCTGTTTGTTTTATCAGAAAATATTAAGGTCGCTTCAGCCACCTTGAACTAATAGTGTTGCGATTTTCCCAACACTTTTCATTTTTAACCCTAAAATTAGCAAATTATATCTTACTTCTAGATGCTAGATGCTAGACCGGTTGCCATAGTATACCTGGCGTTAAGTGGTTACTAGATCATAAACATCACAAAATGAAGACCACCACTAATCTTAAGGCTCGAGTTGGGAATAAAACTCGTTGTCCCACTCTCAAATCCGAACACTAAACGGTTTTGCGTCAGAAATGTGCTAATGCTAGTACAGACTTGTAAGGTCCAAGAAACTACGCCCCAACCACCAGTAAATATCAGTTAACAATCGGTGCTGTTCTTTCCGCTTGTGAATTCTTTGGTCGAATGTTACGATATGTAGGTGAAAGAAATAAAGAAATGGAGCGGTGCTATTCTTGACTTAAGGTACGTCGGTCTAGTAGGCAAGAGGTGGCGCAACGAATCTGGTTGTAGTGTTGACCGCGGGTACCCCCTTACTCTGAACGGGTTCTGACCCCGGTGGAAGATCAGACGTCGGGTGTAAGAGTGCAGGGGAGTCGTTTAGTGCGGTAGGGCTCTAAAAATATCCTTGGGCCCGCGATCTGCTCCCAAAATCTGCAGATCGTCAAGTGCCAAATACCCCGCGCGCCTAAAAAAACGTCGATCTACTAGACAAGGCTAGCAAGAAAAAACTTGAGGGTACTATGTTATTGAAATTGTATGAAAAATATATATAAAGTTAATTATTTTATGTCAGGATGGAAAGAATGTTTGAAACGTTAAATAATTTATATTTAATGGTTTGTTTTAGGAAGCAACCTTAGTGTTTTGGTCATTAGGGTCAATGATCGTTTGACACACGTTCGTAATAAGCATTTGTAAATAGGAAACAACAGTAATTGCCTTAAAATTAACACAAAAAACTGTGCTGTGACAGCTCATTTATTTAAAAATTCAACACAGTTTAAATCAGACATGATGGGATAAGTTAAAAAAGTTTAAAAACCAGTTAGGATTTTGCTGGAAATATATAATGCTTCAATAGAAACATTGCTACAGATTTTGAATATTATTATTACAGTACTCATCTCGAATAGGACCGGGATAAGTAAAACGTCAGTTTTATAGTCAGATTCAGGAACCGCTAATCAAATAAGACGATTGAGGAAGAGAAAAAATAAAACTGAACGAGCACAGATTTCAAACTAATTGATTGTTACATAAGGTTCAATTTTGTAACTAATCAATCTACTACTAAATTTGATTACTGATCGCTTTCATTTGAGTTCTTTTTTTTATTGATTGATGGGTGGACGAACTCACAGCCCACCTGGTGTTAAGTAGTTACTGAAGCCCATAGACATTTACAACGTAAATGCGCCACCCACCTTGAAATACAAGTTCTAAGGTCTCAAGTATAGTTACAACGGCTACTCCACCCTTCAAACCGAAACGCATTACTGCTTCACGGCAGGCAGGGTGGTGGTATCTACCCGCGCGGACTCACAAGAGGTCCTACCACCAGTAATTACGCAAATTATAATTTTGCGGGTTTTTTTTATTTTTATTACAGGATGTTATTCCTTCGCTGTGGAAGTCAATCGTGAAAATTTGTTGAGTACGTATTTCATTACAAAAGTTTGTACCCGCCTGAGATTCGATCACCGGTGCATCGCTCAACACGCATAATGCACCGGACGTCTTATCTTTTAGGCTACGACGACTTGTCCTGAGGGCAATGGTTTTTTCTACAGACGTGTTTTAAAGAAAGAGTCTCTCGGTTGATTCACGACTCTCTAGTTTTACTCAGTTGTCTGCCTTCAAAATTGATATAGAACAAATACATTGTTCGAACAGTTAAGCATTTTTAGTGATAGTCGTCATTCATTTTAATTCTTCAATAAACTATTGGTATTGATAAGAACTCGTTTGTGAGAATTTGCAATTTATTGCGACACACGATAATTCAATGTAAATAGGCCAACTAACTCAATAATGATAATTGAAGCGAAAGAAAATCATTGAAGCGTATCACCGAAATATTTTTAACGCAACAAAAAAACCATTTAACTCAGCGTATTCAAAGTGAATTTTTCTTTTGATTACATTCCATATACAAAACAGTTAAAAACGAATTTAAATAGTAAATACAGATACATAATTATCGGAATAAATATTATGTATACAAGAATTCGTTTTGTCAAAATAATATTTAGAAAATATTTTTTTATAGAACACTCCCTATCATTGAATTTAATAAACCTTTGATACTATTGACAGACGATTCACAATGAAAAATGTTCATTAATAAAATAATCAATTCAAAAACAATTATATATTCAGTAAATATCGGTGCAGTGTTCAAGAAATTCAGTCGAATCTGGAAGACTTTGCTGCAGCCATAGGTAAGATGATGGTGCTCACTCGTGTGGACTTGCAATGCGCACTATCAACAATACCTAATACTAGTGAAATATGTTACAGTAAGTCATCGCGACCTAGAACATATCATGCTTGGTGTACAAGTATTAATTATCACAACGCTGAAGGAATAATATCTATACTAATTATATAAAGCTGAATAGTTTGCTTGTTTGTTTGAACGCGCTAATCTCACGAACTGCTGGTCCGATTTGAAAAATTATTTCAGTGTTTTTTTTTTTTTTTCTTACTTAGATGGGTGGACGAGCTCACAGCCCACCTGGTGTTAAGTGGTTACTCGAGCCCATAGACATCTACAACGTAAATGCGCCACCCACCTGGAGATATAAGTTCTTAGGTCTCATGTATAGTTACAACGGTTGCCCCACCCTTCAAACCGAAACGCATTACTGCTTCACGGCAGAAATAGGCAGAGAGTCGGTACCTACTCGTGCGGACTCACAAGAGGTCCTACCAACAGTAAAAAAGTGTTAGCCCATTTATTGAGGAAGGCCATATGCTAAATGTTGCAAAATGTTTTCACTTTCTACGTTAATGGAGTGGGGGGTTAAATTTAGCGTTATGCCAAAGTAACTATTTCACGCGGACGGAGTCGCGGGCAAAAGCTAGTCGTTTGAAGGGTGGGGCAGCCGTTGTGACCATACTGAGACCTTAGAACTCATATCTCAAGGTGGGTGGCGCATTTACGTTGTAGATGTCTATGGGCTCCAGTAACCACTTAAGACCAGATGAGCTGTGAGCTCGTCCACCCATCTAAGCAATAAAAAAAAATAACCCTGTAAAATTAAATAAAATTAAATGCATTCTACAGCCAAGTAGATAAAACAAAAATATTTCAAAATTTGTAGCAAATACATTATTATAATGCGAAGTATGTTAATGAGATTAGGAAGCGCTTATTACTGAGCCTGTTTATTACAGCTTTGACCTGTTTCGTCGAGGCTGATAATGTAATACGCACGTGGATTATAATTGTAATAATAAAATTTGACGTTCTATATAAATCGTGGCGATTCGCCCAATTCGTGAGAATGAATATTTATGAATTAATATGCGAATAGAAAACTTATAGACTATAATATACATATTTTATAGACTAGACTAGACATACTTTATATACATTGCGTGTACGAAGTATAATCTTATACCTTTAAACAAGGAATTCTTGTATATATAGGTACATATATATATAATCTGAATCTCGGAAACGGCTCCAACGATTTTCATAAAATTTTGTATACAGGGGATTTCGGGGGCGATAAATCGATCTAGCTAAGATTTTTTTTCAGAAAATGTTGTTTTATTTGTGTTTTCAATAACCAACTATCGATGATCAACTTTATGACTCTTCCCGACATCTATTGGCGAATAATAATACTATTTTTCTTAATTGAAAGCAACTAACTGCTTTAAAGAAACAACAAGATGGCGTTATAAAAAAAAACTCGATCAAAGCTCGGTCATCATCTAGTATTGATGAAATGTGAATTAGTTAAAAATACATAATATAATAAATAAATATTTACTAACAATCACGCCACGTTAACTGGTCCCGTGATAAGTTCGTAAAGAACTTGTGTTACAGGTACCAGATAACGGAAAATAAATGTAAGATTTTTATTATACACATACATATATTTAATATACATCCATAACCCTGGAAAATACATTCATATTTATCATACAAATACCTTCCCTTGGCGGGATTCGAACCCGCGACCCCCTTGTGTAGTGACCATGTCTCTTACCACTACACCAGACGGCCGTCGTCCCATAGTCCATGCGGCGCACTCAAAAGTATAAGTTCTGTATTTACGAGAAATGGGAAATTCATATCTTCAATAACGTTCAATTTTCGACTGAAGGATTCAGTTTGTTAGTTTGTCCGGTCATCGTTCTCGTGGAACCCGTCGCTTGCGACGAAGGGCTCGGCGAGTAAGTTAACCCACAGACACAGCCCACTGAGTTTCTCGCCGGATCTTCTCAGTGGGTCGCGTTTCCGATCCGGTGGTAGATTTTCCGAAGCACGGCTCTTGCTAGGGTTCGTGTTAGCAACGTCGTCAGATTTGAGCCCCGTGAGCTCACCTACTAGTTAAGGTTACGCTGACATAGCCTCTCAAGGCTTATCAGTTTAGGTAGGAATAAAAAATGTCATTTTCTCTTTCGTATATACTCGTAATTATAAAACTTCAATGCGATTTTTATTTATAGTTTAAGTAGAGTAGTTACTGTAGATATGCCGATTGAAATTATTGACAAGTCAACCTATTGTTCTTATAAAGTCGAAGGGGATTCTAAGTGTAAATTCGAAATAATCCATTTGAAACACGAACTTAAAGCGTTAAACTTTTCTTAAAGCTGTGTCTTAGAAGCCAGTGTCGGAGTACTTTTAATAGCCAACTGGACGCTAATAAACTGTTCGAGCTTGGACTCATGATGCTGCTCTTAATGAGCATTAGGTAGTCAGTCATAAGGGATATTTTTGAAGTTTTCCAAATTATATTATAATTTGAAGGGTGGAGTAGCCGTTGTAACTATACTGAGACCTTGAAACTCATATCTCAAGGTGGGCCGCAGCATTTACGTTGTAGATGTCTATGGGCTCCGGTAACTATCCGGCATCTATGCAATAAAAAAAACGTAAATTTCATTAGAATATTAGAGATTAATTACAACTAGTGGTCCCCGCAGTAGTCGAAATTCGAGTCGAATAATTAGTCGAATAATTAATTGAAATTTTATGTTTGAACATTCTTATTTGTTCTATTGTCAAAGACTATATATATATACTTCTATAAGCACAGATTTCGCCAAGACTACACTATAAACAAATAATGTTAAAGACAAACAATATTAATCTATTCTCAATTTGACCACAGACTTTAAAGAATAACAAAAGCTTCACGTTGCTTAGATGGGTGGACGAGCTCACAGCCCACCTGGTGTTAAGTGGTTACTGGAGCCCATAGACATCTACAACGTAAATGCACCACCCATCTTGAGATATATTTTCTAAGGTCTCAAATATAGTTACAAGGCTGCCCCGCCCTTCAAAACGAAACGCATTACTGCTTCACAGCAGAAATAGGCGGGGCGGTGGTACCTACCCGTGCCGACTCACAAGAGGTCCTACCACCACTAAACTTAATCTAAATTACTCTTACGGACGATTCGTCGGTGACCACGAATACTGTATGTGTTCGAAATATCAGAAATAATTTTATGACAATTAAAATTGCAAGATTAAAACCATTAAAGTAGATTTTATTGTTATCGTAGATGTTTATGATTACGTCCAACAGTAATGCATTTCAGTAACTACTTCCGGCGGCATATACAATTACAGTATTAGGCTTTCCAAATTATTTACGTAATGTAAGCGTAATCTGACTTAAGATGGCTTTTTCTTGGCATACTAATTTATCATCGACTAGCAAGTACATGTAGCTTCACTAGCATTAATTAATGAATTGCTGTTCGTTAGTCTCGCTAAAACTCGAGAACGGCTGGACCGGTTTGGCTAATTTTGGTCTTAAAGTATTTGTGCCAGTCCAGAGAAGGTTCAAAGGTAGATCAATATGAAAATGCTTGGAATTAAATAAAAAGAACAATTTTGTTTTTCCTTTAATGTGTCCCCCGTCGGACGGATTCCTTTTGTTTGTTTTAAGTTTATTTTATTCAAAAGTTTAGGTCTTTTATTTATCGATTGAGGCACTACGAAGTCTGCCGGGTCATCTAGTGAAGAATAAAAAAACTTCGATGAAAGGTGCCTTATGCCTTTGTCTATGACCCTTGATAATGTACACACAATTTCATTTTGATCGGTTGAGTAGTTCAGACGTGAAAGCGTAACAAACAGACAAGCCCCTTATTACATTTATAATATTAGCTTAATTATTTGGATTACGCTACTAACATGTTTCAGAGATATAACGATTTACATTGAATTTAAATTAAATTAGATAACTCATTGTTGGTAATTTCTCGTTAAAGATTAATTTTAAATGGACGCCATCTATAGTAATTATTTCATTAGGTAGAGTCAAATCTATATATATAAAAATGAATTGCTGTTCGTTAGTCTCGGTAAAATTCGAGAGCGGCTGGACCGATTTGGCTAATTTTGGTCTTGAATTATTTGTGGAAGTCCAGGGAAGGTTTAAAAGGTAGATAAATAAAACAATACTCGAAATTAAATAAAGTTTCTTTGTTTTATTTATCGATTGAGGCACTACGAAGTCTGCCGGGTCAGCTAGTAATCATATAATAAATTGCGTGAATTAATACTAAATTGCCTGAGAACAATAACACAATGAAAACGGTTTATTTGTATCTTACAGTTTTTATTTCCTTTGGTTAATATTATTTTTGAAATTTTCCGTTCATTAATTTGATCCTTCGTCCTTGAATTGTAAAATAGAATGGTCAATTGTTTCACATGGGTCATTGAGCTCACAAGGGACGTCTTTGAAGCGTCTCAGAGTCTCGAACACAATGAATAAATAAGTACATTACTCTTCAATCGAGAATCCATGATTCCTAATATTTTTGTTTCAATTTGAGGACGTAAAGTGATAGGATAGATGGTAACGTTTTTTGTCACAAAACAACTATGCGTTTTGATTTGACATTTAATTGTACAATACAATTTAGGCTTTTACTGGTGGTAGGACCTTTTGTGAGTCCGCACGGGTAGGTATCACCGCCCCGCTTATTTCTGCCGTAAAGCAGTAATGCGTTTCAGTTTGAAGGTTGGGGCAGCCGCTGTAACTGTACTGAGACCTTTAGAACTTATATCTCAAGGTGGGTGGCGGCATTTACCTTGTAGACGTGTATGGGCTCCAATAACCACTTAACACCGGGTGGGCTGTGAGCTCGTCCACAAATATAAGCAATAAAAAATAAAAATAACAACGCTCTCGTGTCTGGAGGCGACCAGATTGTAATTTCCATGGACTCAGTTAACCACTTACATCAATCAAGTCGGCCATTAATGTTTGTCCATAGACCTATATAGTAGGGACACGACATATTGTTCTATACGTACAATTGCTTATATAAATAGCACCCATTTTGAAGGCACATACATAAACATATATCTATCTCGTTCTTACTCAGCACTTTAACTCGCAGGAAAACAATATATGTAACAGTATTTCAGTGCGTACATAAAATGAAACATGAATATACGTAAATTTCTCCCGTCTCCGTCTAATGAGGCCCGAAAATCCGCCATGTTTAGCGCGCCAAATGTCATTGTCACGTCAGTTCGGCCGTCTGTTTTGGGTTGTACATTATTTATTGACTTTGATATCGATTCATATGATTGCTTATATAAAATTTCTTATTTATCATGCTTAAAACATACAAAAATAATAAGTTAAAACATATTTTATAGGATCTCAAGAAAGTCGATGCCCCAAAACTATTATCTATATATATTTAAATTCATTATGGAGCCCTCATCCGAATCCATTTTTCGGTCGGAATCTATTGATCATGACACTAATCATAAATACCTCTTTAAAATATGTCATCAAAACATATTTAGACATTCTGTTTAGATATTTCAGGAAAAAGGCTACCGACAAAATCTCTTCGGAACTATTTAAATAAAATAGTTTTATTCCGCATTGAGTAAACACTATTGTCAACTCGTTAAATATTTAATAATTAAGTGATTTTAGAGGGAAAGTCACAAGGAATGACGTTTGTAATTTATTAACGAATAAATGTTCTGTAGGTGTTTTTTTTTATCAGGCGGTCCCTGATAAGATTAAAATTTGAATCACTCTCAAGTGAGAGTGACTCAAATTTTGAATCACTCTCAAGTGAGAGTGATTCAAATGGTGCGGCGTACCTTCCTTGAGGTGCGCTGCGGTAGTGTGTTACGGACTTTAGAGTCAGCAAAACAATTAAAATAGATTGTAATAGTCTAAGAAAAACACGTACTCAAAATACGATAACATTCAGCATGCTAGAAATGGGCAGATGGCACTGTACTACGCCATATCTTTATGTTTTGCGGCAAACGACAACTTTATAAAATCAGTGCAGCAAATTTTAAAAATCGTCATATCGTTTACTTGGCAAATTTGAAGCACGAACTCGTCTTAGATTTCACATAATATCTAAATCACATCATCTTTGCACATAACAATATACTTACTTCCTATTAAAGTATAAATTCTACAAATACATTCACTCAACAATATTTAAAATAAAATGAGCCAAGAACGTTTATCGATAAAACCTACTAACATTAAAATCTTCTGGGCAGCACTAAAACCGCCATGTTTTGTGGCCAGATGACGTCACAGTGGCACGAATTTTTTGTTGACGTTTCATTTCCATAGGTTTCCTACTTCAGTGTGTTTGTCCGACATCCAAATTTCACTTCAAAGAAGTGTGAAGTTTGACACTTGCTTTTGTTTGACAAGTGCTTACAATATGTCATTGTGACGTAATCGACATCTGTCACAATGAGACTGTCGAACGAAATGTTTTGCATCAGTGAGCTAAGGTTTTTATTTTGTTTTTTACTTGTGGATTTTCTGTTTTTTTTCTATAAATTATATTGCATTGCCTGTACTAGACTAGACTGTAAAAATCGATAGAATGGTCTATTGATGCTTTGACGTCTGAATATTTCTATTTGCAACGAGCTGAAATACTTTTGTATGAAATAAGTTTGTCAAACCACACATATACTACTTAACTTACCTACTTGTGGTGGGACAAATTATTTTCAATAGTAGGACAGCTTATTATATTGTCATATAGCTTAAGTTGCGTAGCTGAGTTCAGATAAATCCTAAGCAGTGTTCTCTCGATCATTAATAAAAGTAAATAATAAAATATACTTCTCTTCCAGAATGTAAGATCAGCGTATACCTTTCACTGACGCTCTTCAACTGCGCGCGTCTACCGAAAGAGGCATTCAAGTATGGCGCTGTTCCGTACCTGGTGGTCTACACATTCTGGCTTCTGGCCGTTGGGCTGCCAACGACTTTGCTGGAGCTCGCCATGGGACAGCTTAGTCAGCAAGACCCGGTGGGAGTTTGGAGAGCTGTTCCTATATTAAGAGGTGATACTGCATTGCCGAATATCTATATATTAATACGTGAAGCAAAAACTTTGTATCCCTTTTACGAAAATTGCGCGGACGGAGGAGTATGAAATTTTCCACACTTATAGAGAATATAGAGAAGAAGTGTACAATGCTTTTTTTAAATAATGCATAATAGATACATTAAATCATTATACACACTACCATGTATTAAAAACACACACGCATGCATACTATTTGTTTATTGTCAAACTTTTCTTATTGCTTTTGTGGTCAAATTGAGAATAGATTAAATATTGTTTGTCTTGTTAATATTTGTCTAAAGTGCGGTCTTAGCGAAGTCTGTGATTATAGAAGTATAATCTTTGACAATAGAATCATAATAGTGTACAAACATATAATTTAAATTAATTAATAGTCGAATTTCGACTACCAGGGGAGGACTAGTACAAATAAAGTGTTCTACGTTCAATATTAGTTTAGTAAGATTTTTGATTGAAATCATTACAATTAGAACCAGCAGTGTATTACGTATTATTTATGTTAAAAAATATCATAAATTTCAGTACTTTTATAGTACACGTATTTTTTATAATATTGTATGAGACTTACATGTCGATGTGATCAAAACAACGCAATCATTATTCACATATACATATTTACAAGAATTTACAATTAAAACTGTAAATATAATTTTACAAATTTGTCGGGTTTTCTGCCTCTTGACTACAGGCTATATCAATGTGTGTAGAGAGCGCTACCAGTGACTCTAGGTACATCTACAATTTATATACGAGCTTTAACATTTTTGAGTCGTAATAAAAATCATTTCTTTATAATCGGGACGCAATTTTACCACACATTATAATATTGTGGGCGTGATTTACGTTGATCTTACTGTGGCACTAAATCTCCTTTTCATGTTTGGACCCTCCAATCCGATTACAACCTCTCACGCTGAGTGAATAGGGAGAGGCGACCTGAAACACATACATTATTCATCTAATTTTGATTATTTTATTACGAAGATGATCTTACGATTTCTAATAGAGAAACATTTATTTTTCTCACAAAATACTTCGGCGTCACTAATTTTGTAAATGACATAATATCGAAGAATATTGAATTTTATTCAATGTTAATATTTAATGTTATTTCAGGTGTGGGTCACCTAAAAGTTTTGACTTCGTATATATGCTGTGTTTATTACATGATGTACGTAGCTTTGGCCCTGGCTTTCCTCGTTTGGATAGGGAAAGGCACTTTTCCGCTGAGAGACTGTACTAGGCTTCAAATGACGCCGGTAGGTAATTTATATTTTTGTTCTTATATATGACTCTTTCAACAACAGGCCAATGTAACGCTCACTATATATGATTTGAATTTTTTTGTAGAATTGTTTATTGCTTGGACTCAATATCTAACTCTCGTGTTGTAACTCCGTTAGATATCTAACATAGGGTTGGCGCTTAACTACAATTTTTAGCTAATATCAGGGCTGTCCGGCAGCAAATTTTTTAATGAATTACTACTTCATCTCAAACTTTTTCACCATAATTATATATAAATATTTTCTGTTTCCAGAACGGATACGAAAACAAAATGAACGCATCTGAATGTTTCAAGTAAGTAGTGTTAAATTTATTAAGCTATTTATTTAACTGAAACATTAGTAAGTTCGCGTGAGTTAAGATATTTAACATTAAATTTGGCACTAGCTTTGTTTATTGTTTGTGTAGGCAGACGAGCCTACCTGATCGTTAGTAGCTACCGTCGTCAATGGACATCGCCAATGCTACGGGTACACCCAAGCCGCTGCCTACCACACATTTTATTACAGTTGATTCTCTAGTTCTACTAAAGATAAACCATTCGAATCCGTGGAAACTGATAACAACGAATAAATTTTCTTCCAACAATAAAATGCAGAAATCTGTCAAGATATTGTTAGATTTGCCGGTTGCTCTATCAAATATCGACACGTGTCAATCATATCATTCTCCTGCCCTTCTCCCAGCCACCTGGGGTCAGCGCAACATGTTTTCTCCTTCCATACTCCTCTATCATATACCATTTCTTCGCTCACTTCTATATCGTCTTTCATGCAATCCATCCATTTCTTTTTAGATCTACCTCTTCCTCTATATCCTTCCACATTCTCTTACCAACACTCTTACCAACCTCATTTTCATTTCGTCTCATCGCATAACCATACCATCCCAAACGCGCACTTCTCAGCTTCTCTGTGCCACATTTCAAACTTCATCTAACATATTCATTCCGCATTCTATCTATTCTTGTTACTCCGCACATCCATCGCAACATTCACGTCTCTGCTGCATGCACTCGCCAAATATCGACACGTGTTAATATCGAATTAATTTAAATCTATTGTCATGGAGCAGTGGCTCAGTGGTGTGGATTGAGAGAGGCCTATGACTAGCAGTGGACGGCTGTAGGCTGATGATGATGATGATGATGTCATGGAACAGCCAATGTAAGCGGCTTATTGCATTAACCGTCTAGGCGCCAACAGGATACGAATCGTGAACGCGTATTGAAATATTTCAAATGAATTCATGAATTTTACAAAAATGGGTGTGCTTCCAACATCATTATATTATTATAAATAATTCTGTAACATATTGCATATCATATCTCAAAGTAGGTGGTGCCATTACTTTGTAGATGTCTAGGGGCTCCTGTAACCACTTAATGTCAGATGAGCCGTGAGCTCGTCCACCCACCTAAGCAATAAAAATAAAAATAAACTTTGAATTATTGAAAGTATTTCAAATACTTCGGAATATCAGCTGCTGTTTTAGAAACAAAATCAATTGTCATAACAAACTCCAGATTACCAATAGGTACTCTATGAATAATGATGGGATAGCATTTGAAATTTGTTTACGTATTTATTGCGTTAACAAACCTTAAATTCCAAATAAATTAAAACTAATACACGGTTTTCTTTGGTATTTACGTGTCGTAGGCATACTTAAAGCTATTATATATTTATGGCGGCTTAATCTCGTGTCTTTATTTTCAACTTATTACTCGTCAGCATTTCAATGTTATGCTAAACTACCCTCCACTTTTTTTAAATATATTTTCTTATTATATTTGAATTTTCATAAATAAAATTCGTCAAATCTAAGCGGAGTGTGACGTCATCTATACATTAATTAATTAGTACATTCGATTTATTTTTTGTTTCGCAAAGTGTATTTTTATTACACGGTGCTATTTCTTCACCGTGAAATTCATTCCCACAGATAATACACAAATTAGTTATAGATAAGCAACTCACGCACTACACAAAAATGTTTACGGGCCTCGGCCACTAGATGGCTTCGATTCGATTAGTTTCTCAATGCTCCTGTAGACGGATCCTATATTTTATTTTTAATGAAGTATTTGTAAATTTTCATAACAAAAAAGACCTGTATGATTTATTATTTTTTATTTTCTGTGTTTAGTTATACAATAATTAAATGCCTTAACTTTAACAACGTAATATAAGTTTAGGGGCATCCGGTATAAGATGTCGCTAGTTGCGGTTTCTACCTGCGGTATTCGAAAACTGGCACAATTGCTTCCCTCGATACGAATACACTAGCCGTCTCATTCTACAGGCCACGAAAACGTCTCAAGCACTTTAAAAAAAATACTGAATTACATTTATGTTGCCCTCAAAATAATATAATACATACTTTATCTATGTCTACAATTTGCTAAGTTGATTTTGTCTCTATTTTCAGATCAACATTCTTGTCACCTTTCACGGACTATCCACAATATTTGGGAATCATGGCGATACTTATCTTCATTTTATGGTTTTTCTTGCCTATACTGTGAGTGTTACGATATGACGAACATAATAATATTATAATAGACTACATTTTTAGAACCTGAAGCCATTTTGATGAAAGAAAACATCCGCGCCGTGCAATTATTTTAATCTGTAGTAATCGTGAGAGAATCCGCAAAGATTAGATCAATACCTCCTTAAATTATAATTTAATAATATTAAATTTTTTGTCACAATATTTCAAGGTAGTGCGTTGAACGCGACAAAAAACAGTTTACGTAAAATAACTCAACTGTGAATACACAAAAAAGCAATTAAGTAATTTTATTAGTAGAACTGGCAGAGATGCAAAATAAGTTATTGTTTGATTTAAAAAATGATATTCTGAGATTTTAAAATATCAAATTATGTATATTTCAACGCATCTAATTGTTCTCTCGTCACAGTCAGACGAGTAAATTCCATGTCTTAACTATGTTTTTGTATATTCGTGTTTATATTTTCAAGGCGGGTTGGCATTTATTGGCAAGATATTTTATTGCTTAACTTTAAATTTCAAACGCCAAGACGATTGCTAAGATTGCATAGAAATAATCATCTAGAAATAAACATCTCACACCAAATGGCAATCATATTGCCATTTTTTTAAATAAATATTCACTAGATTCATTTATTCATTGGCTAGATATTACTCAGATGGGTGGACGAGCTCACAGCCCACCTGATGTGAAGTGGTTACTGGAGCCCATAGACATCTACAACGTAATTGCACCACCCACCTTGAGATATAAGTTCTAAGGTCTCAGTTTACAACGGCTACCCCGCCTTTCAAACCGAAACGCATTTACTGCTTCACGGCAGAAAATAGCCAGGCTGGATATATATATGAAATACCCGTGCGGACTCGCAAGAGGTCCTACCAATAGTAAAACCTTGACTGTTTCAAGTGAAATACTTTAACACCTCATGCGACCTCAACGATTATTAAGTTACTATTGAAACGCTCACCTTTCCAGATTATACCGTCTTCGAAAAACGCTTAAAGTAGCTATGACTGTGTTAGTGCCATCTGTCGTACTATTTGCTGCATTGCTAGCAACGTTTCTGGCCAAGAGTGACGTGTTGAATGCCATGTTCGAATCTTGCGAGCAATGGACGCCGTTATCAGAGCCGTACATTTGGCACAGCGCTTTAGTGCAGGCGTTGCTGTCCACGCACATATCTGGAGGCTACCTGATCAGTTCCGGGGGAACGATTTATAGGCATTCGGATGTGCGATGGTAAGTTATTATTTATTTTTCGGTATAATAATAAGGGAAAAGAGGGGGTAAGAAGAGAAAAGAAGGGGTAAGAAAGGGAAAAGAGAATGACAGACAAAAGCAATATGGCGAATATTGGTAAAAGGATTGAATAAGCAAAGCCTTAAAAAGGTCTCAGATAATTTTTAATTATTATACTACAGAAGATTTGGATACATGGATATATAACGACAATAAAAGTGCAAAAAGAAATAGTCTTTCTTTATGTGCCACGATCCCAATTCTACAATAATAATACGTTTAAGCGTAAACATTTTTATAAAAGAATGATTTAATTAAAAAAGTTGCATCAAACATTATTTGAAGCAATAAAGAGCAGATAAACAATAAGTTAAGGAGCGGTGAAAGCAAACTTAATATTATTATGTGGTTACCGCAGGTCATAAAAGTCACAAAATGAGTATCACCACTCACCTTCAGACATGAGGTCCAAATCTCAATTGTATTATATAACGCCTATCCACCCTTCAAACTGGAAAGCATTGAGGCCACGCAACATGATGGTGGTACAAATTAGCATTTAGTGACAGTTTCAATAAAGTTCAGAAATAAGTGTCTAACTTACGTGAAGTTACGTGTTTATTCGTATGCAACATGATGGTGGTACAATATAGCACTTAGTGACAGTTTCAATCAAGCTCAGAAATAAGTGTCTAATTTATGTGAAGTTACGTGTTTATTCGTATTTCTTTAGCTGACTCGATGCAGCTGTTATCGCCCCTGACTGCCGGGCCAAGGGTCGTGGGTTCGATAACTACATCAGCAACATCTGTAATTTAGACGTATATCGAGGGGTGAAAGACTATTTGGCTCAAGCGACATCTAGAAGGATATTTTTGAGTCATATACATATTCAGAATCAGCGAATTTTCCCTGTCGAATAATGGCGGATTCGATGATTTAATTGATTACTGGTGATAGGAAGTCCTGTGAGTCCGCACGGGTAGGTACCACTACCCTGCCTATTTTAGCAGTGAAGCAGTAATGCGTTTCGGTTTGAAGGGTGGAGCAGCCGTTGTAACTATACTGATACCTTAGAACTCATACCTCAAGGTAGATAGCGGCATTTACGTTGTAGATGTCTATGGGCTCCGGTAAACATTTAGCATCAAATGGGCATAAGCAATAAAAGAAAAAAACTTGGATTGAATTTATCCCATTCAAATAGCTGAAGGAGTTTTTTTTTTGGATATGTTATTTCTTCCAAAATTTTAAACTTGCGAAGTTGCAAAATGTCGCTTAAACCAAATAGCTTTTCACCTCTGCCTCTGCCTTGTTATCTGTATGTATGTATGAATATCACTCTCTGGGTCCTGCAGTACAACCAGTTCTATTTCGAGGCTACCTAACTACATGTCATTTGTCCCCGGATCTTATTGTCCTCGTCGAACCCATCGCTTGCGACGAAGGGCTCGACGAGCGAATTAACCCACAGACACAGCCTACTGAGTTTCTCGCTGGATCTTCTCAGTGGGTCGCTTTCCAATCCGGTGGTAGATTCTGCGAAGTATTGCTCTTGCTAGAGCTAGTGTTAGCACCACTACGGTTTAAGCCCCGTGAGCTCACCTACACGTTAGGGCGAAGCTGATATAGCCTCTCTAGGCTATCAGCATAGGTAGGAAAAAAAAAGGTTCTTATTGTTATTTAGACTCGCAAAGACTTAGATTGCCTCTACGTATATTTGAAGCAGGAAAACTGAATCCTGAATACATTTACAGGACGTCAGCATGCGTTATCATGACCAGTATATTCTCGGGCTGGCTTTGGGTGCTTCTCTGGGAGTCGATCGGCGCAGAGAGCAAGAAGAACACTGATTTCGTATCAATCCTCGTGTTAGTTTATCAATCTTCTATATCAGAGAGGAGATCGAAGCAGTGGCCTTTGTTGGCTTATGGAGTTATATTCTTATCTGGTATCATCACTATGGTAATTATGGTTTTTTTTTCATTATACGCCGGAATAACATCGTGTAATAAAAATCAAACCCGCAAAATTATAATTTGCATAATTACTGGTGGTAGGACCTCTTGTGAGTCCGCACGGGGAGGTACCGCCGCCCCGCCTATTTCTGCCGTGAAGCAGTAATGCGTTTCGGTTTGAAGAGTGGGGCAGCCGTTGTAACTATACTGAGACCTTAGAGCTTATATCTCAAGGTGGGTGGCGCATTTACGTTGTAGATGTCTATGGGCTCCAGTAACCACTTAATATCAGGTGGGCTGTGAGCTCGTCCACCCATCTAAGCAATAAATAAAAAAAAGCAAGTACTTTTAAAGCAATTCATTGTGTGATCGCTTTCATATGTTTTTGAATTACCGAATTGACGCAACCGAAACAGGGTGTCGAGAATGCAATATTCTACTATTGCCTTAGACACGTAGGCAACATTTATCTAACAGGTACATCGAATTTACAAAAACAAAAAAATCACATTGTTGATATCTATGGGCTCCACCTAAGAGCCTTAGGCTAACCCTATGGGCTAATACCCAATGGGCCGTGAGATCGTTCCACCATTTAATAGATGATTTAAAAAAAACACAGTATTTTTTTACATTGGTTCTGCATTAAGATCAAGCAATCTCTGAATTAATTCACTGGAATTTCACAGTCATAATTATGTTTTACGAATGCGTTATTTACGACGGAAACTTAAAGCTATTTAAAGTCGTGATATTATTCTAATACAAATTTGTATTTTGTTGTATATAAATTCATTTGATGTGATAATATTTACATAAGATTAACTGTTTCTCTTTGATTAGATTACAATAATGTATTTAGCGTATTAACGATCTTAGTTGGTTAAAATAAAAAGCTATGTTTGTTTTCCTGTACATAACATTACTCAAGATGTAATGCGTGTGTGATGATGAATGCACCAACAGGCATGGCGTCAGAAATAGGCACCTTAAAAGTTAACCCCAGCTTTGCTGGCACACAAAATATATTACGCGTTCCTGTTTATAAGGTTTCAACTGTAGGCATCGTCTTGGCTATTCCACTAGCGACGTTCGTGCCATAAGCGACCATTTAAGATCATTTCGAATCTTTATTATTTAAATGTCTTATTAAATTAATTACGTCTATTCACTTTCCACGGTAATCTGAGGCTTCATGACTTTTCCAACAATAAAAAAAGCTGGATGAGAGAAGTCGAGGATCGTGCACTTTGGCGTCCAATTGGAGAGGCCTGTAACCCAAAAAAATAATAGCAGCAAGAGCTGGATAAGAGAAGTCAAGGATCGCGCACAGTGGCGTCCAATTGGAGAGGCCTATGTCTAGCAATGGACTACAACAGGCTGATAATGTGATATATGAGGCGGTAAATTTGTAAATCCCTGTAGGTTACCCTTCTGTTTCCTGTCTTCGACAAACTGCATCGTCTCACCGGTGACCACTGGAGATTGTTCGCCAGCGCGTCTTCAGCTGTTGGTACAGCCTTCACCGTGGCAGTGTTGGCCCGAGGTCTTGAAGTCGCCACGATGCTGGACGATTTGGTCATTCCGCTGCTAACAACATTCACCACGGCCGTTGAAGTGGTCGGATTTGTTTTTATTTATGGTGAGTTAATCATCGTTCTGTGTGTGTGTGTTATTTTTATTGCTTAGGTACCCAAAGACAATTTTTTTTGGTACAATTTTTCCTTATTAGGAAAGGCAAGGGGATCTAAGACCATACAGCCTTGTTTGTTCTATATAATTTACCCATAGACATCAACAACGTAAATGCCCCCCTTATACCTTCTATAGTAAGTTCCATATTACAACGGCTGCCCCTCTCTTCAAACTGGATCGCATTAGTGCTTCGCGATCGAAGTAGACGAAATAGATAGTGGTAGTAATTAGCTGCTCACATTTCCGAATCCGTCCGACGAGGGACACATCAAAGGGAAAACAAAATTGTTATTTTTATTTAATTCCGAGCATTTTCTTAATTATCTACCTTTTAAGCCTTCTCTGGATTTCCACAAATAATTCAAGACCAAAATTAGCCAATCGGTCCAGCCGTTCTCGAGTTTTAGCGAGACTAGCGAACAGCAATTCATTTTATAGACTTTATATAGATTAGGAATTATATTTTGAAGTATGTTATGAATTTTTCTTATCCTTAGGTTGGTGCTACCTCACGATTGATATAGAGTTTCTCACTGGCATGAAACTACCCTGTTTCTGGATAGCGACGTGGTGGTGTACGCCTATCCTAGTGCTGGGTACCACTGGCTGGTGGCTTCGAGCTCTGCTCCGAGCCACTTGGGGCCAAGAGGAGACGCTGTGGCCTCTGGTCGGAGCTTTCGCGGGGATTCTCATAGTCATGGTGGTCATCGCCGCCGTAGCCGTGGCTAAAGAAGAACAATTCAATTTAACTTCGGTTTGTGTTTAAATTGAGTTTCTGTATTTAGTTTTATTTTATTTTAATAAAAGCCTAAAATACGCATAAAATATTGACAGACAGATGTTGTAGAGAGAAAATTAAGTCGTTTTGATAAACATCCTTTCTCATTGATGGTGTAAGGCGTAAGCGTGGACGGGAAATCATAGGTTATGATGCTTATGGGCTAGTATAATTTTACGAGGATCACCATGACCATGGTAATATTTTTATTTTTATCCTAGGACTAAAGGGGCGAAGGTTCAAAATGGCAGACTGACTTAATCAGTCTGAAGTAAAAATGTGAAAAAAAAGGTATTTAATTAACAGAAATCCGGATCGTGATTTCTATGGGCTATGACAACTGTACGGGAAGCGCTATCAGCATGGGACTATTTTTATCCCAGGACTAAATGGGCCAAGGTTACGAATGGTTGTCTGACTTTATCAGCCTGAATTAAAAATGTGACAAAAAGTCATTTAATTTACAAAAGTCCTTTAGTTGTAAGATTGACAGATGTTAGTATTTTGGTATTTTCATTAATTAATTACCATCATTCACAGCCCACGAAACGACACCGCGGTTGTTTTTTTTTTTTTTTTCTTTCATTTATAGAGCGGCAAACCTCACAGGGCGAGGGCGGTGACCCTTGAAATACGTCATCGGTCATAAACGCACATTATTCTATTTAAGCGAACGTTCCAGAAAATATCGTCGGCCTTCAAGTCGTCGCGGCTGTGGGGCCCCGAGGAGCCGATGGCGCGGTACGTTTGGATGTCGCAGCGTTACCTCAACGACACGCTCAGCAGCACCAATGACGTCAGCTACGAACGGCCCGACAGCGACACCGCCCACAACAAATACAAAGAAAACTGGCTTAGCCACAAAGATAAATACCAAAAAGAATACGATTATTACTCGAGGATCGTCGCGACGAAAACTCCAAGCAAGGCCTCCAAAGAGACATACCCAGCGCACACTATCCCAAGAAGCGAAACGAAGGTTCCAGAAGAGAAGTTCCGGTCGCCCAACATATGTATCGCCGAGGCTCAAATCGGGGGCCCCACGAACTGCAACTGCAACAGACATTTCAAACTAAACGTACCTAAAGATCTAAGGAACAATGAAGTTACGACGAGCTTATGAACAACGAACGCGACCTAGTCCTGTAATATTAATTTATTTATCTAATTTATATGTACACGTGCAATATAGAATAACGTTGTAGGCCATTGAACATAAGAAGACATCGATATTAATACAAACAAATGTTAATAGATTGCATTCATCGAACAAGTATAGTTTAATGTACAAAACAAAGTTAATGATAATAAAAACTTTAATTAATCTAATGTGTAATATGATTTATTGAAAAACAAACGCTTGTAGTTAATATGAACCGGCTTGGAACCTCTCGGTCTACGGAGATACTTTATTGCTCTAAACTTAAACATCAGTATTCTCTGTTTTAACCGCATTCTATAGTGCTCCAAGGATTGGCTTGAGAGGATCCCTTCACTTCTATTTAGCATCGCACGACCTTAAAAATACAAACAGTTTGGATCCAAATACCTATTTCGCCACTTACCATCCGGCTTTCAATGAATCTCCCCCTCCACGATGTTTTAGGAATATTGAAAGATGCTCTTTTCAAAAATAAGTTTTAAAAAGTTCAAAAGCTGTTGGCAGCGGTGTGCAGTTTTATTTCTTACATTACTGATGTCCATGGGCGACATTCATAACTCACCATCAAGTCGACTACATTTTTAGTGAATATAAAGTCGCATGAAGTAATCAACAAAATTATCTATTTAACCTCATTTTTATGTTTGCGACGGTATCAATTATCCTTATTCCGAATATATTGTACTTAATTGATAATAAAAAGATAATTTATATCCTAAACTAACTTCTTACTTGTATTAATTAGAAAGTACAAGAGAAACAAAGTTACATCCGGGAAAATAGGCGGATGATAATCGTTCGCGCAGTGAGAGCAAACGGTCAGATGGGGAAAAAATGAGAAATGTCCAAAGTTTTTAACATAAATCTTATGGAAACTCTGTAAAAGTATTAGTTGCGAGGACACTTCCTCTTTCTCTTCTCAGTTTCCAAGTGGGGTATTAACTTGTTTTGAAACAGACTTGTGACAGTCACTTTTTTGTGGTCGAAATTGTTTTTTGAGTATTAACTGAGGCTTTGCCTTTATCTATACTAATATTATAAAGCTGAAGAGTTTGTTTGGTAATCTCAGGAAATACTGGTCCGATTTGAAAAATGATTTCAATGTTCGATAGCCCATTTATTGAGAAAGGCTATAGGCTATATTATTATAACATCACGCTAAGATCAATACAAGCGGAGCACTAATAAAGAATGTTTCAAAATCGGGTTTTTTTTCCCTTTTGAGAGCTTCCGCTGCGTGAGCTGCAGAAACGGTTAAAGTTTCGCTACAATAATGTATGACAGAACTGTTCCCTTTTAAAAGATCTAAAAAAAAGTCCGCGACAGGACATGTATATATCGACCCGGCAGGCTGGTTCTGATCCAGCGGGGTATTCCGGGACACAAGCGGCACCGTCTGGGCGGCCTGACGGGCTGCCGTACCGAGACAGTCGACGTTTCAGAGCCTTCGATTCGCCTCGAAGGCTCCGTCGGCTGGGCGTCCTTGGGGTGAGCCGCGCCCTCTGGTTGTAGTGTTGACCGCGGTAACCCCCCTACCTCATCCGGGTTCTGACCTCGGAGGGGATCGGACGTCGGGTGTAAGAGTGCAGGGGAGTCGTTTAGTGGGTGGGCCCTAAAATCCTTGGGCCCGCGGTCTGCTCACAACACCATGCAGACCGTTGAGTCTCACATACCCCGCGCGCCCCTTTTGCGCGGTGACCTCGTAGAAGGTTCGGTCCTCTACCCGAAAAAAAAAAGGACATGTATATATGTTATGATTGTCTCACTTTAACGTTTCATATGCTAACCAAATTTATTCTAAGATAAAGCATTATTTATGAACTATTCCACGTAGACGAAGTCGCGGACAAAAGCTAGTCAAGAATAAAATCTTAGTTATATGATTTCAAACTTATATATTTATAGGTATATTTAATGGTATTTAATTACATTTAGAATTAAACTCGAATGATTGTTTCGCCATTGTCGACCGAACAAAATACATGTGAGGGAGTTCATATAGAGTCCCATCTTTCTTTCGCCGTAAAGTCGTGTTTTATGTAATTAACACCACAGTTGAAACAATATAAATTTTATTGATATAGCGGCATAAAGTAATTACATTAAATTAGTTATTTAACACTTTTTAAATTATTTTTATGTTTTTCATATTTGGCTGTAAAAAGGTCTCGTGGCACAGACTATATTCTGTTTTTCACCTCTCGTGCGTTCCGGCTTACGCATCATAAAAAGGTGCGTACTTAAACGCCACACATGGTTTACTTAGCTTAACATAATTATTTTCCACTGATATACCTTCGAAGGCAGATGCAGGAGTAAGGGCTTTATGCTCGTCTAATTTTTAGGTAATGCGAGAAACACCAACGTCCCAAGAGAATTACGGGAAACTAAGCATACTAGAGGTCCCGCAGTAGTCGAAATTCGACTATAATTAATTGGAATTGTAAGTTTGTACACTATTAAGATTGTATTTTATACTTCTATAATCACAAATTTCGCCAAGACCACACTATAAAAAATATTAACAAAGACAAACAATATTTAATCTATTCTCAATTTGACAACAGACGTCAAGAACAAAAGTTTGACAATAAATAGTATGCATGCGTGTGTGCGTCAAATACATGGTATGCAGTATGTGTAATGTTTTCCTTATTGATTTAATGTAACTTTCATGCATTATTTCAAAAAAATATTAGTATTGTGCACTTCTTGTCTATATTCTCTATAAGTGTGGAAAATTTCATACTCCTCTGTCCGCGCAATTTTCGTAAAAAGGGATACAAAGTTTTTGCTTCACGTATTAATATATAGATTTAATTACATTTAGAATTAAACTCGAATGATTGTTTCGCCATTGTGGACCGAACAAAAGACATGGTCTACTTAGCTTAACATAATTATTTTCCACTGATATACCTTCGAAGGCAGATGCAGGAGAATTTTTAGGTAATGCGAGAAACACCAACGTCCCAAGAAAATTACGGGAGACTAAGCATATTTGAAGGCCAGCCGATCGGTACTAATTTCCTACCTATTCAGACAGCCTTCCACGATACCTACCAGTGGGACTTCCACCCTGCCTCTGAAGATGGATGATGAAACCCACATTGACATGTCTATAGGCACAATGTGTCCAGCCATTTCTCCTCTTCTATGTTTAAATCGCGGCGTCTAAAAATATTATACGAAAAATAAATGAATGTAAACATATAACAACATACTCTTTACTTACTATTATTAACAACTGCTAAAATATTTTCAATTTCATTGTTTTGATACAAACTTTTTAATGGTAACAATATATCGTTCTGTTCTAGTGAACATCCCTAATCCCAAACTCGAAATCCAATATCAAAATTCACCGTAAATATAGGTATTTAATTTAAAAGCAATTGATTAAACGCTTCAACCATTATTAGTAGCCTCGCTTAGTTAGCAATTTAATGATAAGGCACGCGTGGAAAGCCATTACAGGTTTCATTTAATTAAATCACGGACCCCTTAATGAAAATAATAAACTTTATCACGGCTGTATAGCCTTAACGTGGAATATAAAATTAAGGGTGGGTTTAAGACGCTTGTTTTTCTATTGAATAACTCAACACGGGTAGGAGGACGTAAAAATAAAAAGACAAAATGCTTCACGTATCACGAACGGTTGATATCTTAATAATGCTGTGACAAAATCTATCTCATAAATGGGGCTATTTGAGGTACTAAATCTTGAAAAGCACAGTGTCTAAAGCGTTATTTATTCACTGAACTACTCAGTATCGTAAGAGTCGTAAGAGTTGCGAACGTCTAATTTTAATGGAAAATACTAAAAGCTTATAACAAAACTTTACTGGTGGTAGGACCTCTTGTGAGACCGCACGGGTAGGTACCACCACCCCGCCTATTTCTGCCGTGAAGCAGTAATGCATTTCAGTTTTAAGGATGGGACAGCCGTTGTAACTAAACTGAGACCTTAGAACTTATATCTCAAGATGGGGAGCACACTTACGTTGTAGATGTCTATAGGCTCCAGGTGGCAAATATACGAAAAGTATATGTTTTAAAAACAACGTATGTTATAATTATTTAAGTGTATTCCAGAGTTCCTTATATATTTTTATAGCAAAGAAAACAAGCTCATAGACATCGCAACGTATGTACTTAGTCTGGCCATAAATACTGTTACAATGAAAAATAAACAAAATATTACATTTGAATTTGGAATCTGTCATTTTTATATGATTGCTCATTGAGTTTTCTCATTTTGGCGCTAATACATTTTACAATATTTTGCGATATTAAAATGGAGTGAGGTGATAAAGAGAACCGAATCGCTGTGATTGCATTACACAAAGTAGGTATGGAGCCAAATGCAATTTTTAAAATTCTCCATACGCTTGGTATTAGTAAAATGTTTGTGTACCGGGCTATTAATAGGTGCAATGAAACCTCCTCTGTTTGTGACAGAAAAAGATCTGGCCGTCCACGTAGCGTTCGTACGAAAAAGGTGGTCAAAGCAGTAAGGGAAAGAACTCGAAGAAATCCTGTCCGAAAGCAAAAGATTTTATCTCGGGAGATGAAAATAGCACCTAGAATCATGTCGCGTATTTTAAAAGATGACTTAGGACTTGCAGCCTATAAGAGACGTACTGGTCATTTCTTAACTGATAATTTAAAAGAGAATAGGGTGGTAAAATCGAAACAACTACTGAAGCGGTACGCAAAGGGAGTCATAGAAAATTTTTGTTTACGGATGAGAAAATGTTTATAATTGAGCAACATTTTAACAAACAAAATGACCGTATTTATGCTCAAAGCTCTAAGGAAGCTTCCCAATTAGTCGACAGAGTGCAACGTGGGCAATATCCGCCTTCAGTAATGGTTTGGTGGGGTATTAGCTATGAAGGAGTGACTGAACGATACTTTTGTGAAAAGGTATCAAAGCATCGGCACAAGTGTATCAAGATACCATTCTTGAGAAGGTAGTGAAGCCCCTTAACAACACCATGTTCAATAATCAAGAATGGTCCTTCCAGCAAGACTCGGCCCAGGTCATAAAGCTCGGTCTACGCAGTCTTGGTTGGAAACGAACGTTTCGGACTACATCAGAGCTGAAGACTGGCCGTCTTCTAGTCCCGATCTTAATCCGCTGGATTATGATTTACGGTCAGTTTTAGAGAGTACGGTTTGCTCTAAACGCCATGATAATTTGGAGTTCCTAAAGCAATTCGTACGATTGGCAGTGAAAATTTTTCCCATAGAAAGAGTGCGTGCTTCTATAATTGATAACTGGCCTCAACGTTTAAAGGACTGTATTGCAGCCAATGGAGACCACTTCGAATAAGCTTTTTATACTTGAAATTGTTTTATATTTATGTATTAAACTAACACACTATAAAAGTAATAAATGTTATTTGCAATAGAATTTTCTTTTCCTTTGTCTCAGTATTTGTGGCAAGACTAGATATATATACGAAGGTAAAAGTTTCAATTCTATCATGACTAGATGATCCTTCCAACGAAATCAGGGCAAATCAGACAGACTTCGTAGATCGACTTGTCTGTCGATCTACTTTATTTTTCTAATGAATTTTAACGTAAGCATCTGAATAACGCGGATACGTTTTAAAAAGAATCGATAAAGGAATCCAACCGAATTAATACACTTGAATTGAATTCTGAACTTTACGAGACGACAAAGAGGAATTCAGGGAATCATTGAAATCGATTCATGATTAGAGCTAAGCGTTAAATCAATAAAGTTTCCCGGCAAATAAATTGAATGATAATTTGTTCGGTGTTCGGGACATAACGAAAAATCGCCTTCGAACGACTCCGACAAGATAGATAGGCGGAGATAGCGCAGCGATTCTCGCCCATAGCGACTTTCAATCGACGAGTATCAATTGTCGAGAAAACATATCTCTTTTACAAAGAGCTAGGTACTGAAAAAATTTAAATGTTTTATTATGTAATATGGTCTTAAATTTTTACTTTTCGATGATTGAAACGTTATTTTAAACCGCCCTAATTACCACCTAGTTGATCTGGTCTACTTACTGGTGGTAGGATCTCTTATGAGTCGCACGGGTAGGTACCACCACCTCGCCTATTTCGGCCGTGAAGCAGTAATGCGTTTCGGTTTGAAGGGTGGGGCAGCCGATGTAATTATACTGAGACCTTAGAACTTACATCTTTTTTTTTTTTTATTGCCTTTGTAGGCAGATGAGCATACGGCCCACCTGATGGTAAGTGGTCACCGTCGCTCATGGACGTCAGCAATGCCAGGGGCAGAGCCAAGCCGCTGCCTACCATAAATACCATCCATCTCAAGGTGGGTGGCGCATTTACGTCGTAGATGTCTATGGGCTCCAGTAACCACTTAACACCAGGTGGGCTGTGAGCTCGTCAACCCATCTAAGCAATAATAAAAAAAAACACGATTTATATTTATGTTAGAAACATTTTCCCGTAATAAAATTACGAAAAATCTTAAATAAATTTTAATATTAAAGCACAGTGCTAAAACCGAGTAGTAATATAGACGTTAAACGCAAAAAATCACGTTATCATGAACGAGGTAAGCTCCAAAGGAAATATCCGGGCATTACTCGTAGGGGGAAGGTAACCAGTTTATAAGAAATCTCTAGAGGCCTCCGGGACGCCATGAGTTACGAGCACATTTGTCCCTGCCATGCGACCTCACCTATCTGATTGTGTGTAGGTGGACCCTTAAAATGCCCCTAATATCTTCTCATTAGTTGTATTCAAGTATAGGTTAAGTACCGAAGTCTCTTCCTTAGACATGTAATATCAATTATATATCTAGGGTATATTCACAAAAAATGTTTGATGAAAATGTTTATGATGGTTTATAGCAAAAATAAATTGAATATTAACAATTGCTTTGTTATTTGCACTATAACCTCATGACCTACCTGCTTTTAGAGAGATTGAGAGTATCAGTCTCAATTACGATGGAATTAAAGTCTCAAATGCTTAGGTGACGGTTATTCTAGGTACGATTCCTTCATGGTAGGTATAGGCAGTATGATCTGGATAATAGCGGGAAAAAATAGTTTTCAGATAGTACAGAAATTAAATGATTCAAAATAAAACATTATATCATTAAGATCAGATTTATTTTAAATGCAATTCATTCATGCCGTTTATCATATTATTCACTTAGGATAATAATATGGAGTTATTCGTTTCCATCCCTAAATCTAAAGACCGACTCCCTTCGAAGTTGGTTTAATAAATTGACAAATAGCCCGTGATTACAATACTCAGAGCTGAAATATCAAGCATTGTTAAGCCAGGAATCAAATCTGAAATTCGTGGTATGTTAGTCGACGTTTTTTGATCAATCAAACAATCTCAAAGCTTACTTGTAAATTTCCTATTGTTTTATAAATCAACATTACAATCATCGAACCATATCACAAATAACACATAATAATATTATATTCGTTTGAGAAACTAAGAAAACATATCCAAACTACTATCAATATAAATGCGAACATGAGTTTGTTTGTTACGCTTAGACATTTTAACTACTTAAAATAATGAAATTTTGCATATAATATTTACGTTGTCAGTGGTACAGAAAAAGCCATAGAGCACGTTACATCCAGAAAAAGTACCCAAGGGATAGATACATTTTCTACATTAACGCGAGCTAGGCCGCGGCTGAGGATAGTATAAATGGCTGTGGCAGGTAGCCATCATACAACGCAAGATAATTGACAGATGCCTGAATCTCGCTTACGACATTTTCAAGATAAAGCGCATATATACAAGTTCCGAACAACAACATTCGGACCGTCGGTCTACCGAGCAAATAACATCCGCTCGGTGGAAGATCTTCCCTTTGTCGTATATATATTCCCAAATGGCAAAGCAGCATTTTGGCGCTCCAAGTATTATATTAAGAAGCCATTATTAGGGTACTAAGTATTAACTCGAAACGATTTTTTCTCGTTTGTTTTTTGGGATAGTAATATTTTTGTGCTATATATTCTGCGGACGCTTACATGTTATTGTTATAAAATGAATACACGAGGATGTTATTGCTTAGTAAAGTTCATTTAAATATAAAAAAGCAAAGGCTCTCTTAGGAAATTGGCGAAACCGCTGTCTCTCGAGCGATTTGTTTTTGTTTTGTTTAGTATTATACTTAGTGTTATACTTACAATATTTAGTGTCATCAATTAAATAGTTTTGTACAGTTTTTTCATATCTCTATAAGGAGTACATTTAATAAATAAAAATTATAAAAAAAATTAATACACGAAAGGATTATCGTCAAATTTCTACCATTAGACGATCATTAATTAAAATAAACATTGACGCTTTGTCTTAAACAATGTTCTCTGAAGAATACTTAATTAAAAGAAACCAACAAAAAAAATTAACACTGAAAAGAAGCTAATCAAAGTTACGGATACAATGTAAAAAGCTACATTTCTACAAAAAAATCGTCTAAAACTTTATTAAAATCATTAACTTCTCCGTACCTATCTGCTTTAGGAAAACCTGGCACAACTCTGATATTGAAGCGGAATGTCTTGTAATTAAGATGACCCAGACGTCAGGTGGGCTCTTATTAAATTTCCCACAGTCTCAACGTACCTGAAATATAGTCTGAAATCATGAAGCTGAAATTAAAGGAATTCATTTAGGGTTGTCACAGGGTTTGAACGTAAACTAAGTTCCTTAATATTAATAACCATTTATCGTCTTGAGGAGTACTGAGTAAATTCCATTGATGCGTCGTACTGTTAAAACTGTGAACTTAGAACTCTTGTCTTAAGGTGTGTGGCAGCATTTACGTTGTAGATAGATACCTTTGGGCTCCGGTAACTACTTAACAACAGGTAGGCCGTGAGCTCGTCCACCGATCTAACCAATGACAAAAATATATGAATTCATTAATATCATACTGGATCGTCGGCAATGCCAAAGGTATTAAATAAAACAGAGAGCGGTAGAATTTGAAAATTTAAACGAATAACTAACATTTTATGAAATATTAATCATTTCCCGCTACTTTCTTGACAGAGTACTTTAATTTTACAAGAGCATTATTCACTATCATCATCATCAGAATGTATCTCTCCACTGCTGGATGTAGACCTCTCCTTTAATCCATCCACCACAACAGCATTACTCTACAATAATTAAATTATTACGTCATACATAGTATAACTGTAAAATTATATACGCACGCTTAAGAATTTCAAATAAATAAAATTTAACTAAAGTTAATAAAAATTCTGTTATTTTTTTATACTCGAAATAATCATAAAATTATCATAGTTAATTTAGCTGTACTAACGAAAATCAGCTAAATAATCCAACTTAGACATTCGTACAATTTTCTTCTAAATATGCATCGAGATCGTTTTAAAGTTATCTCTAGAGTCGTGTCGTCGTAACACTCTAGAGCAGAAGTACTCAACCTTTTTTTTGTAAAACTAGACAATAAACATTTTCATGCTATCGTTGAAGGTAGGCAGCGCCTTGGCTCTGCCCCTGGCATTGCTGATGTCCATGGGCGATGGTAAACACTCACCATCAGGTGGGCCATATGCTCGTCTGCCTACAAAGGCAATAAAAAAAATAAAAAAGGTAGACCACTCAATGGGACACCTATGGTTAGTGGCTCTCAAAGCTTTAAACCTCGCAACTTGAATGGGCTTGTGCACATTTTGAAGTGATATTCTAATCTCAATTTTGCAATAATGGCTGGCCTACCCTACAACCTGCACACTATGAATTATCTAGAAATCTCATTTTCATATCATAAGAATATTTAAATATTCGTCGTTATTAACTCTGAGTATGTCGATAAGATCGGTTTCCTTAATGAAAGCAAACATCACTTTAAGTGAAACATAAATAAAAGCCCCAAAAAGTTACAACAGTTTGGGAAGCACTGAAATAGACGTTAAGATCCCAACACACAAGTTTCTAAGTCTCAGCTGTTATAATATGAAACTCTGAACACCGAATTAGTTAGAACTTTAACATACTATTTTATTTATTTTGTAGTAGTCACAGAATAGACGATCGCTACATAGATGTCATAACAAAAACTTGTTGGCTTATATTTAATATTATATTGCATAATTGGTATTATGATTTAAGCAACCGAATATTTATACAAAAACTTTTTCCACTTTTTAATATCTTTTATAATAATTAACATGGTTTTCAAAGCAATTTGTTTGAAGCACAAAAAGTTTCTACACACCGCAATCTCATTGTTGATGACTCTGCCAACACGTTCGGTCGAAACAAACGAGTTTTCCATTGGCAGAAACTAATCAAAACTGCGTGACCGCGGTTTACCCGGCTGCCAAACGTAGCCCGGGCATTACGTCATGACCATTTTATCCGGTATGGCAATGAATAATTCGTCCAAAGTTCAACGGTGCAACTTTATACAAATGGCGGGGTACGCTCCAAAATGACTCTGGTATAAGTCATGAGTCACCGCTCAAGTTTGTTCAATTGCGGTGTTTATATCGAACCAGATAATGCGGAAATAAACGGGAAAAGCTCTTTGCGATTTTTCCACTTTCATAAAAATGTGTATGAGTGCACAGACGGTAGAAGTGAAACTTATAAAATATTAAAATAACCGTAAGGGTCAACCACTCAGCAGTGCAATGGAGCAGCTGCACCCCGGGGGAACCGCCTGCATGATAACGGTATAGTATCCCGACGCAGGTAGATATGATTTAGCAAGAGAAATACGAGAACGTCTATCAACTGTGTGACATCTCGTCACCGCTATTCAGGAATTGTTGAATTTACGTGCAGCGATATCTGTTGATAACAAACTAAATAGAAATAAAATGGCACGTAACAGAAGAAATTAAGATGGCGCGTAACTGAAAAACGTTACATACGTTTTTTCCTCCCTACGTCGATAAAGAAGTTTCACTTCAAAAACTATAAATATCTCATACCACTTTATGTTCGCAGCGTAGATATTTTCTTTTTAAGTAATTTCTAAAGATTTAGAGTTTTTTTATGTTGCTATTTACTTTCATCCATCACGACTCGAATAATCATGATTATGAAAACTAAAATATTAAAGGCACCGATTTTTTTTAAATTAATAACAAAATCAAATAACAGACAAAATAAGTACTTTATTTTTTTTACATTTTTCAACGGCAATACTTTTTAATAAACCAACGTTTCTTACCAAAAAATACGCAAGACACTTTACTATAAATAAAATTATTGACAATATTGAAATTAATAACTGAATTATTATATTATATTATAGCTGTAGTGAATGTCCACCGCAATTCATGTACTTTATCGAAGGGCACCATCAAAACATATCTGAGATGAGATATTGCTGGACTTTCTTAAATTTTTGTTAAAACTAACGTATCATAATGACATTATTTATTTAAATTTCGGAGATTAAAAATACTTCATGAAACGCACTGTGTCGAGACCATCTCAGTCGTTTTTGTTTAAATATTTTTGTTCACAAATAATTACTTAAAATTATTTGATATAAAATAATTAAACAAAAATATATTTAACTTAAATTACGTTTTTTACGTATCATATTATGTTGATGCCAAAACCTGCTGATGAACAGATGATGATGAAAAGAAGAAATGTCTTCTGATCAGAAGTGTGACATAAAAATGTTCGAAATACCGGTATATATATCCTCATGAAGGAAAAAGATAGAGTGGATGAAAATAAAGAAGATGGGAAAAATAAATAAAGAAAAATTCCCGCTCTATAAAAGATAAGATAAAAAACCAGAAAAACACGGTAGCCTTTGTCAAAATGAAAATCTGATAATCAGAAATAAAGGCATTTGAATTTGTCAATATTAAAATGAATAGTGCTCTGAAATAATATAAAAAAAAACTTCAGAACTCTCGTGAGTTAGACCGACAAATAAAATTTACTGCGTTTTGTACGATTGTTGCAATCCACCATTTTGGTTATACCCGTGCACCCATTCGTGGTTCGTTAACTTTGTTATACGAGTGTTCGGTGCTTAGCTTGTGTTTCCGTTTCATATGCAGTGGGTTTAGTATGACTATTCATCATTATTTTGGCCGAGAAAAGGTTTTTCATCGTAACTGTCATTTCAGCACGTATTTTTTATTGATCTTAATGCAGACATGTATTGTATAGCTCTAAAAGTTTGCCTCATCCTTTTTAAGCTATTGCATAGCTTTTGTCGCGGGCGTTGAGCGCGGCGACCGAAACATGAATTCCGTAACGAAAAAAACCTTACACCCCTCACTCCACCTACCATGTAGCTCGCGTTCAACACATTAATACGTTGCGCTTGTGTAGTGTTTGTGAATAAGCACGTGGCGTGACGTCACACTGCATGCGCATCATGAAAAGTCTGCCCATCTCTCTCTCGCGCCGTCTAGCTTATGAGTGTGAAGGGGACAGTTAATGTTTTGTTTTTATTAATGTTTAATATAGCGTGGTCTTGTTTTATTATTGTTTTAATATTAAATTATCATTGTCTAATTATAATTGCATAAGTTGATAAAAAATGCTATGCTAGCTTTACCGCGGCAGTTCCCGGGTGCCACACGTTTTTTTTGCTACGTACAGGTAAAAGAGATAAGCAGGGCTGGTGGAAACTAACTACCCCTGGGAGCTCTCAACGCCCTGCCACCAATAACGTAGGGAATTTTAATTTTATTTGATTTATTTTATAAAAGTTTTTGGGGTCGTGATTTTTAATATACAATATTATTATTATTACTTGATTGTGGATGGCATTCGTGAATATATGCTAACCGTCAAAATATCAAAGTATCAAGTATCGAAATTTTGTACCTTTTAATGCTAAAAACTCATAAATATAATAGTAATTTTATTAGTTATTAGTTCTAGAAACAACTAATTACGATTAATCCCAATTTCTCAATGAGAGAAATCGTTTATTATTTATAGAGACCGCTTACTTTCGATGGACTTAATTTTTTTGTATACAGGACTGGTTTTTTGATTTACCAGTGAACACACTTATTGCGGTATGACGGAGCACCGACCTCCGGAGAATTTTTGGAAAAGGTGACGTCAGATAAACTGACGCCACCAACTCCATCACAAGGCTCACTCATTACAAACGAAACACCAAATTATAGTTTAACACTATTTAATTACAACACTTCGCCTAGCACTGATATACACACTTAAAAATAACCTTAAAATAATACAACAGTATGTACTCACAGAGCGTCTGGTCGCAGCCGAGGCGCAGCACAGAAAGAAAGTCCTTCCGTCTTGATTACAAGCCGCCACCCCGAAAACAAAAACGGTGGCTCCCTCTTGTCAAGTCGGAAATTACTTCAAATTCACAAATTATTAAAACGCAAACTCACTACATTTTCCAAACTTGATAGTTCGGTGGCTCCCTCTCGTCAAGGCGGAAATTACTTCAAATTCACAAATTATTAAAACGCAAACTCACTCTAAATTTTCCAAACTTGATAGTTAAATCACAAATTAATTTAAACAACTAATTTAGGTCACTAACTAAATCTAAAGTTGAATCTATCCTTACAAACGTAATCACGTGGTATCGTTTCCGCGTATTACAAAATCTGGCAGAGTTCCTTAAAACATTAATCTTAACCAAACATCGTGTTAAACAAGTAGACGTCGCTTAAAAATCAAGAAATGAATTTAGCAAATGATTAAACATTCCTCTGAAGACGAATGGTAAATGCAACGTTATCGTTTGCTGCCCAAGTGACAGCAAACCATAACATTGCATTTTGCTTAAATTAACAATCAGTCTGAAATATATTTACTACACGTGTGATAATTACAATCAATAATTACGCCGCATGTTAAATTAGGAATTAATCTTGATTGATTAATTAATTTTTCCATATAATTAGAGTGGTGCGTCGACACGGCCATTCTGCGAGACAGTGTGCGTGCTCTGCACCAGTCGCGGGTCTGAAAATGAAAAGTAATTTCTTTGAGCTAGGTATCCGTCCACCGGTACACTAGCTGACAACTTGTTTGTGGCTGGCGCTTTTCAAAATGAAACAACGTCACTACTGTAATGATAATAAAATTGTCGTACTATTTTTCTTTGATAACCGATTTCAACAATCCTAGTTATCAGCTAGCTTTTGTACCATAAAGTTCATACACACAAGTATGTTAAATAGTAAGATGAAAAGCACAGAATAAAGATTGAGAGGCTTTATACAAAATTTTTATAAGTATAGGAATGCTGTACGTGGAAAGTGAGCGATGATATGGAAGTGCTTGTAATGCTCCACGCTTACTCGCACGATTTATGTACTCGTAGATATATCGATACAAATGCTCCACGCATAATTGCACGATTTGATTTCTCGTAGATAGGATTGATGCTGTGGCGCTGAGCGGTCTCGAACGCCGTGGTCCACAGGGGCTCTAATGGAAGTGGGAACTAGGACGATGCTGGGGCCTAGGTCTAAGTCGGTCAAAGTTAGCAACAGTCATAGTCAATCATTTTGACCGTGGTCCCCAGAGGCTCTGAAAAGTAGTTTTTTTTTTTTTTTTTTTTACTTGCCTTTTGTTTAGGCTTATGAGGGTTTTGATGCTGTGGTGCTGAGCGGTCTCGTACGCTGTGGTCCACAGGGGCTCTAAAGGATTGGGAAGGTCGATGCTGTGGCCTAGGCCTTATATTTATGACCGTGGTCCACAGAGGCTCTGAAAATAAATAGAGTAATGAAGAGCTCACATGGGAATGATGCTGTGGCGCTGAGCGGTCTCGTACGCCGTGGTCCACAAGGGCTCTAAAGGATGTAGGAAGGACGATGCTGTGGCCTAGGCCTTATTTATTTTGACCGTGGTCCACAGGGGCTCTGAAATTGGTTCAAGGAAGGAAAATAGGATAGGGGTAATGTACAGGCTTACTTTTAATAATGGTAGACCCGTCAACAAAGACATAGGCCAACGGCTGGATCTTACTTCTGATGTTGATACTGGCTTTCTCATAAATTGGTAAACATTTTAAGTAACTATCAGGATAGCAGTAAGAAATATAAAACTAACCATTAAGCATCCAAGGCCTGGGCAGCTCGCGAGGTAGACGGCAGGGGCTGGGGCCGAGATGTGGCATCTGTTTCAGTCTCGTCGGCCGGCACGCTCGCCGGTTGTCGCTCGGGGTCCTCTACACTGTCCGTCGACACGGTGTCCTGCTCGCCGGGCTGGGGCGCTCGGCGCAACTGGTCGTGGGCGACTTTACGAGGGCGCCCTCTGCCGGTCACTCGCTTGATGATGTACCGATCGTTGTCCAGGATTCTGCATACTTCATACGGCTCACTGTATTTGAGGTCGAGGGATATCTGGTTACGAGGATTGTTCTTGACGAGTACGTAGTCGCCTCGTTGAAATGGGCGCAATTTCGCCTTGCCTCTGTCGAAGCGTTGCTTGTTGTATTGCGCCGCATCAATCATTTTCTGTCGTACGTGTTGCTCGAGCAGATCAAAATCTATGCATTCGTTCTCAATATTCACCAACCTTAGTAACTCTGGCGGTATGCAATGTTGTCGGCGGGTCAGGAGAGTGAGCGGAGCTACTCCTGTCACTCGATGTGGCGTGCAGTTGAAAGCGAGCTGTAAAGCTTCCAGCGCCGTCTGCCAGTCTTGAGTACTGTAGTTTTTGATCATGGTAAGGGCATTTTTCAATGTGCCCATGACCCTTTCGACCTGTCCGTTTGCTCGGCTTGTTCCTGGCGCAATTGAATGCACGTCAATCCCTATGCGGTCAGTGTAGATTTTGAACTCGCCGAGAAACTCCCGACCGCCATCAACCACCACTTGTACCGGGGTGCCAAACAGGTGAATGACACGCTTGAGTGCCGCGAGTGTACTGCTCGGGCTCTTGTCATTGGAATAGCTCAGTAATATGTATTTCGTGAATGCGTCAATAGCAACAATTACGTACTCATTTTGTCCTTCGGAGTTCCTCGTGCCCAATTTTCCTGTGATGTCCATATGAATAACCTGGAACGCTGCCGTGGGTTTCTGGATCGGATGGAGCTGCGCTTGTATAGAACCAGATGGTCCTTTCGAGGTTCTACATATAACACAATTGTCTACAAAGCGTCTAACAGCCGAGTTCATCTTGTCAAACCAGTACGTTTCTCGTAGCTTCTGCAGAGTTTTCTCCCATCCTGGGTGCTGCAGTGTCACGTGGAAGGAGTTTATCAAGCTCCACTGGAAAGACTTAGGCACTACAATTGGTTTATGTATGCCGAGTATAGGATCTGTGAGCATTTTCTTAAGTATGCCATCTTCCATGACATAGCCTTCGATGGAATCGCCAGATGTTATACTCTCCATCATTGGGCGTAGCACGTCGTCGCGGTGCTGCTCAATCTGCAGCCATTCCATATCTCGAGTCATAACGTTAACTGACATCTCGCTGCAAGGGTTTCTACTGAAAAAGTCTGCGTGCTGTAATCGCTCACCTTTCCTATACTCCACCTCGAATTCGTAGTTTTGCAAAAACGCCCACCACCGATGGATTCGCGGAAGCAGGTCCTTTTTGTTTTTGGAGGCCTTGAGAGCATTACAGTCGGTTATTACCTTGAATTTTCGGCCGTAGAGGTAATGCCGAAAATGCTTAATTGCTCTTACGACCGCCAACGTTTCAAGTTCGTAAGAGTGGTAGCGGCTCTCGGCGTCGGTGGTGCGCTGGCTCATGTACGCGACTGGATGTTGGCGACCCGCGAATGTCTGCACTAACACTGCCCCGTAGCCGATGCTGCTGGCGTCCGTGTAGAGTTCGATGGGTGCGTCTTCCTGGAATAGCGTAAGGGTAGGCGCAGTAGACAGATATTTGACAATATAATCCCTAGCTTCGTCATGCCTTTCGTTCCATTCCCATGTCGTATCGTTCTTAGTGAGTTCATATAAAGGCGCCATAACTCGCGAGAAGTTGGGAATGAAACGTCTGAAATATCCAGCCAGGCCATTGAATTGTCTAACTTGTTTGACAGTTTTCGGGATTGGTGCCTTCGTTAAAGCCTCCACCTTTCTTGGGCTAGGGCTGACCTGCCCGTCGGCAATTATATTGCCCAAGTACTCGATGGAGCGTTTAAAGAAGGCGGTTTTATCAACGTTAATAGAAAAGCCAGCTTCTTGTAGAGCAATCAATATGCGTTCAATATGGGATAAGCCCTGTTCAAAATCTTTACACTTTGAGAGCACATCATCGACATAGACCTGGCACACTTGGTCTGGTGAGCTCGTGAGGTGAGCGAGAGCCCTATTAATGCAGCGCTGGTAGACTGACACCGCGTTGCAAAGTCCAAATGGCATAGTTAGGTATTCATATAAACCATCGGGAGTTACAAAAGCAGTCTTTTCAATTGATCCCTCCGAAATAGGTATCTGATGAAACCCAGCTGCCATGTCAATTGTGGTGAAATAAATACCCCCGGCCAGTTGGTCTATTTGGTCTGAGATTATCGGTAAGGGATAATGGTCCCTGACGGTATTCCTATTTAACTCTCGGTAGTCTACACACATACGATCTTTGCCGTTTTTCTTTTTAACTATAATTATTGGGCTTGCAAAGGAGATTTACTTTCCCGAATTATTTTATGCTCAAGCAATTCGTTAACGATATCGCGAACTTTTTCCCGTTCAACTGGACTAAGCCGATAGGGCCTACGCTCCACTGTCTTACTTTCGTCCTTTAATCGAATCTCTAGCTCACCCGTATTAACTCGCGTATGCGGGTAGCCATGAATAAACAAGTGTTCGAACTTGTTCAGCAATATTTTTAACTCGCTAATCTGATTGTCATTGGTTAAGTCACAATCTAATTTGCCAAATTTTGGGCTTTGAGATCGCATGTGGTAAATGATCGGTTGATGAACCAGCATTGCACCTCGTGAATTTACAACAACGCTTAGGTTCGTATTTTCTATCAAATTAATGCCTATCAAAATATCAGAGCTCACTTCAATATCGGAAACGACGTGAAACTCTAGTTCTACGCGCAAGTTGTCGATTATGCAAACTGTTGTTAATGTTGAAAGCGAGACAACCGTAAATTGACCGAGAGCTTTCAAATAGCTAACCCTATCAACGCGTTTTCCCGGCAACTTTGCAGCTACAGATTCACGAATGACTGAACATTCGGCTCCACTATCAAAAATCGCATTAATTTTGAAACCTCCTACAACAACTGGCATCGCATTTAATTTTGACGTCCCCACACAATTGACATTAGAAACAACTGCTCGTTCTCGCTTGTAACACGTTTGATAAGTATGACCCAACCTTGAACAAAACGTACATGTCGGTCTACCAACACCTGGAGGAGTAGTTTTACCATCCTGTTGTCGCGGCTGAGGGCCTTCAGGTTTGTCGCGGTATCGGCAATCACGCGTATCGTGACCCGACCTTTTACAGATTTGGCAAAAGCCCGGTGTCTTATCAAAACGTGGGCGCTTTGCGACACTCTGATGCGGTATCGATGCATTGGGATGAGGACGTTTAACACTTTTTATAGATGAGGCCACTGAAATAAGTTCTGGGACAGATGTAGCTCGCGCATTTAACAATTCGATTCTCAGGCGCTCATCCCCAATGCAACCGATAACAGCCTCAACCGCGTCATCATTCGACAACTTATCTTTAGTAATACGTCTCCATAAAACCCAAGCTTGTGATAAGAACTGAGCGATGTCTTTAGAATTATCGTAAGTATGTTCTCTAAAACGCACAACATCGCGTGAATATCGGTTTTCCGGTTCAAAAGTCGAAATTAAAACATCACGCAATTCTTGCCACGTGGTGGTGGATACCAGCCAATTGTCAACCCACAACCTTGCGCGACCCTTAAGCAAACTACCAGCCTTCATCCGGACTTCATAATCGCTCAGGTTGTAAGTTTCCATAGCTGTGGTCACATGTTGACACCATTCTCTAACCCCAACATTAGCGTCTGGATCGTATGACGGCAAAAACACGTCATTTATTCTCACTTTTGAAATATCTGATTGCGACGTCATACGATCCGACACGTGTTTCATCATTTGCAACATCTGAGTGAAAAAATCAGCCGGCACCCCATCAACAGAAGTGTTCATATTTTTGTTAACCGAGCCAGAAGGGCGAGCAGAAGTGGGAGGTGATCCCACTTCTGATGACGGAGCACCGACCTCCGGAGAATTTTTGGAAAAGGTGACGTCAGATAAACTGACGCCACCAACTCCATCACAAGGCTCACTCATTACAAACGAAACACCAAATTATAGTTTAACACTATTTAATTACAACACTTCGCCTAGCACTGATATACACACTTAAAAATAACCTTAAAATAATACAACAGTATGTACTCACAGAGCGTCTGGTCGCAGCCGAGGCGCAGCACAGAAAGAAAGTCCTTCCGTCTTGATTACAAGCCGCCACCCCGAAAACAAAAACGGTGGCTCCCTCTTATCAAGTCGGAAATTACTTCAAATTCACAAATTATTAAAACGCAAACTCACTACATTTTCCAAACTTGATAGTTCGGTGGCTCCCTCTCGTCAAGGCGGAAATTACTTCAAATTCACAAATTATTAAAACGCAAACTCACTCTAAATTTTCCAAACTTGATAGTTAAATCACAAATTAATTTAAACAACTAATTTAGGTCACTAACTAAATCTAAAGTTGAATCTATCCTTACAAACGTAATCACGTGGTATCGTTTCCGCGTATTACAAAATCTGGCAGAGTTCCTTAAAACATTAATCTTAACCAAACATCGTGTTAAACAAGTAGACGTCGCTTAAAAATCAAGAAATGAATTTAGCAAATGATTAAACATTCCTCTGAAGACGAATGGTAAATGCAACGTTATCGTTTGCTGCCCAAGTGACAGCAAACCATAACATTGCATTTTGCTTAAATTAACAATCAGTCTGAAATATATTTACTACACGTGTGATAATTACAATCAATAATTACGCCGCATGTTAAATTAGGAATTAATCTTGATTGATTAATTAATTTTTCCATATAATTAGAGTGGTGCGTCGACAGGTATTTTAGACTATATTACTTTACAATATAATACAGATTACAACATAAAACAATTGGGACTTCTATAATAATATCATGCTTCACTGCGCTCCAGTCTATGATCTCCGACAATGTTTGTTAATTCATATATTTCATAGCAATTCATTCATAACAATAGACTATATTATTGTATATTTGATTTTTCCGGCGACATTCCAATATCCTAGTAAACAATCTTTACGATTCTTACCTTTAAGGAAGGAAGAAGAATACACAAGTGAATCGAAATTCTTCATATTCATTCCAATACTTTTTTCTGGATGGTGTTCCAGAGGTATGAAACAGTGCGTCTCTTTATTTTTATCTAAGGTGTGCTCAAGTTCTCTGAAACAAACGACTTCATTGCCAATGCCATGTTAAATAACTGGAACCCGGGAAATCGAATACTGTAATCTATTTTGAAATATGCAATTAAATTATTTCATAGCATTAAATTATTTCATACCTATTTTATCACTGGTGGTAGGACCTCTTGTGAGTCGGCACGGATAGGTACCACCACCCCGCCTATTTCTGTCGTGAAGCAGTAATGCGTTTCGGTTTGAAGGGTGGGGTAGCTGTTGTAACTATACTGAGACCTTAGAACTTACTAGGCTGCACTAAAAGTATCGGGAAAGGAATATTTCCACTGTTCCTGTCATATTAAAATATTTTTAATTGAAAACTCCTTGGTTTTAAAAATCGAATACCATTTATTTATTTAAAAAAATATTCTCGGTCTTGTCACGAGGTTTTGTCAAACTTGTTTAGTCGCTGAGAAAATGGAATTGACTCGAGAAAATTCAAGAGCGATGATTTATTATGACTTTCAAAGTGGTTTAACACAAAAACAGTGTGTTGACCGGATGATTTCTGCATTTGGTGGTGAAGCCCCATCCAAAACCACAATTTATCGCTGATTTGCTGAGTTTCAACGTGGACGTGTCAAGCTCAGTGATGATCCCCGTCAAGGTCGTCCAAAAACTGCAGTCACCCAAGAAAACATTGATGCTGTGCGTAAGCTAATTGAGGAAGATCGACATGTGACATACCGCGAAATTCAGGCAACTTTAGACATTGGCATGAGTCAAATACAAATAATTTTGCATGAACAATTAGGTGTAAAAAAATGTTTTCCCGATGGATACCGCATTCGCTCTGTGAAGAGCAAAAAGCGGCTCGCGTTACTTGGTGCGTCAGAACTATCGAAAGATTCCACGCAGGATCCTCAAATGCTGTATACAACATTGTATCAGGTGACGAATCCTGGATATACGCGTACGAACCCGAAACAAAAAACCAGTCACGAGTTTGGGTGTTCGAAAATGAGTTAAAGCCAACAAAAATTGTTCGTTCACGGAGTGTTGCAAAAAAATGGTGGTCACGTTTGTCTCCCAAAACCGGCCATGTTACGACTATTCCTCTTGATGGACAAAGAACGGTTAATGCAGAATGGTATGCTAGCATTTGTTTGCCACAGGTCGTTTCTGGACTCCGTAAAGAGAACTGCAACCGTCGCATCATCCTCCATCACGACAATGCGAGTTCTCACACCGCGCACAGAACAAAAGAGTTTTTAGAGCAAGAAAACATAGAATTATTAGACCATCCACCGTACAGCCCCGACTTAAGCCCTAATGATTTCTTTACTTTCCCTAAAATAAAGAATAAATTGCGTGGACAGAGATTTTCATCACCTGAAGAAGCTGTGGACGCCTACAAAACGGCCATTTTGGAGACCCCAACTTCCGAATGGAATGGTTGCTTCAATGATTGGTTCCATCGTATGGAAAAATGTGTCAAATTTCGCAGAGAATACTTCGAAAAGCAATAAATACATTTTTAAATAGTAATGTTGTGTCACTTCGTTAATTCCCGAAATTTTCAGTGCCGCCCTCGTATATCTCAAGGTGGGTGGCACATTTACATAGTAGATGTCTGTGGGCTGCAGTAACCACTTAACACCAGGTGGGCTGTGAGCTCGTCCACCTCCAATCTAAGCATTAAAAAAAAACCTTATAACAGAAATACACCTGTTCGCATAAAACTAACTACGTTTTTCGCTGTGACGTTATAATCCTTTAAGTTCCTTTCTGATAATTAACGTGCAGCAGACTGCTAACGACGTTCATTTTCACATTTTTTAACGTACTCCCGACTCCTTGGGGAACTCGCAAAGGATTAATTACCGGGCTCCGCAGACGTATCTTATTTTTTATTGCTTTCAGTACGTCAGTCTAATGTTGTGGTGAATATTTCATTAACCTCACAGGGGCTCGCCATTTATCAGTCGCCAATGACCGTTAAATGACCGAACTATTATTATTTTATGGAACCTCAAAAATATTTGCGACACCCAAGTAAAATACTGTTACGCGCTGAGGATAAATAAAACCACCAAAATACAAATTAAAACTCTATTTAACACTTAGAATACTTACAATTACAATTCGTAATTCGCTTCTTCCGCTTCGCTTCAAGTAGATTCGATTACTAACTGCCTTCGTGTTAACTATGCAATGCTTTTATAGTCGATACGATATATCTAAAATTATCGAGAACATTCTCGGCAAAATCAGTCGTTTCGATGTGTGTTTCCGCTATTTGATAATAGATGGCGTTACACTTCTCGAGTCTTCTCGATATTACTAGTTCTTTTGACATTCGTTTCTTCAACGACCGATGGCGTCATTCTTACCGTAACAATACTTTTAACTGTAACATGAAAACAGTTGCAAAAGTCTTATGCAAAAGAGGATTTAATATCATAACTCAAGATGGGCGAAGATATAGGTGATCTATTGACTCCGATAGCTGCTTAAAAGCAAATGAGCTATGAGAGCCGGCTGGCTACTTACTCTAATAACAATAAATAAATAATAAATAAATATTTACTAACAATCACGCCACGTTAACTGGTCCCGTGATAAGTTCGTAAAGAACTTGTGTTACAAGTACCAGATAACGGATATAAATGTAAGATTTTTATTACACACATACATATATTTAATATACATCCATAGCCCTGGAAAAGACATTTATATTTATCATACAAATATCTTCCCTTGGCGGGATTCGAACCCGCGACCCCGTTGTGTAGTGACCATGTCACTTACCACTACACCAATCGGAACAAGGAATTATTTTTGAGTGTGCATTTTAATGAATGTTAATGTATTATAAAGAATTCAGTCTTATTTAAATAAATACATTATTAGATTGGCTTTAAGCATTCAGATTGTATGGCAAGGCCACGCTATCATAGCTTGGTGGGCCCGGTAACCGTACTCGTCGAACTCGACAAAGAGGTCGACGTGCCACCTAACCCATGCATCAGCCCGCTGAGTTTCTCGCCGGATTTTCTCAGCGGGTCGCGATTCCGATCCGGTAGTAGATTCATTCGCGAAGTAATTGCTCTTGAGTTGTTAGGTCTCCTTCGGAGGCGCTCGGGCAGTTGTTAGGAAATCCCACCCCTCCTGGCTGAGCCTTTGCTCGCCCACCTGTCCTAGTGAAACTGGAAAGGCCTTCGGACCACCAGTAATCTTTCAATCATAAAAAAAAAGCTTGGTGGGAGAGATTGCATTAGGTATTGTTAGTTACAATATGTCTGTTTTACTTATATTGTGTTCTTGCTACGAGCAGATTTGGTACGCCATCCAACAAAACATTCGAAAATAGTATTTTTCGCGAATTACGGATTATAAAGATTTATTAAAACGGCCGTCTGGTGTAGTGGTAAGTGACATGGTCACTACACAAGGGGGTCGCGGGTTCGAATCCCGCCAAGGGAAAATATTTGTATGATAAATATAAATGTCTTTTCCAGGGTTATGGATGCATATTAAATATATGTATGTGTATAATAAAAATCTTACATTTATATCCGTTATCTGGTACCTGTAACACAAGTTCTTTACGAACTTATCACGGGGCCGGTTAACGTGGCGTGATTGTTAGTAAATATTTATTTATTTATTAGTTTATCGTTTTTTCCATTAAAAATGAAGCTCTTACCTACATTTTATTTGTTTACTAGTAAATAAACATAAACGTGCGAGAGGCGGATATCAGGAATTTGTACTTCATATCCGGCGCGCGCCGTGACTTCCGGCACAGCGCGGTGCTTCGTCCGGATTCAGTGGAATCGAAAACAGTTTCTGTTTTTTTTTTAGACGGATATATTTTTATGAAACTATAAATATATTATTAACTTCTTAGTTTTTACTCATACTTTAGCGATTAAGGATCAACTTTTTTTTTTTATTGCTTAGATGGGTGGACGAGCTCACAGCCCACCTGGTGTTAAGTGGTTACTGAAGCCCATAGACATCTACAGCGTAAATGCGCCACCCACCTTGAGATATAAGTTCTAAGATCTCAGTATAGTTACAACGGCTACCCCACCCTTCAAACCGAAACGCATTACTGCTTCACGGCAGAAATAGGCGGGGTGGTGGTACCTACCTGTGCGGTCTCACAAGAGGTCCTACCACCAGTAAAGACTTTCAAAGTGAATGCGTAAATTCTAAATAAAACATAAGAAGGTATAGCAGAATGATTTAGTCATAAAATTACCACCCAATGTTAATTACTATACTAATTACTACTTCGCACTATACATATATTATTATGTGCATAGGCATATAGCGATTTTTTAGATTTAGAGAAAGAAACTAGAAGAAGTAATCAACTTGTCACACAAAAAAAATTTACACTACAACAGCAGCGTCAAATGCCCGTTAGAGTCGTCTCCACATTTAAAATTTCAAGCTATTTAGCACGTATGAGGCTAGTGCTAGATGTCGGGCCAAAACTGCACCAGCAAAGCCTGTTCCATTTTTATTGCCATTGAAGGCAGACGTTAAGTTGATAGTAGCATAGTATTCGTAGACGTCAGCAATGCCAAGGGCACAGCAAGCAGCTGCTCACGGACTACATTATATTATCAAATCATATTTTTGCAATTCAAGAAATAATACAAAATACTTTTTTTGTAAGGCGTTGTAAGACATATTTGTCTTAGCTAAACTATACGTAGAAGTAATGAAAAAGAAATATATATTATCCGAAATATATAAATTGGATGATCCATTTATTTGATTACGCTTGCCCTTAATGTCTGATTCTTAATTCGGCTTCAACGTCGAACTGGCACAAATTGTGTTAACGTCGTGAGATCACAAGCTTTATCCGGATTTCATTTGGATAATTGAATGAGAATCTATTCTGACTGAGAAAAGGCTCGGCGAGAGTGTAACGTTTGGGCCACAGAAAGCGGGATTGCTCTGGAAAGTTCTCACAGGAATTTATGGACATGACCCTTCAACTCCTTTTTACGATGGCACTGTACGCTACCTAAGCAGAGTTCACCCATGAATTCGTCGTGGACTAAAAGTTAAGACGCCTAGTGGATTAGGTATCGAGCGATGCAACTGTGCCTATGTTCGAATCCTGGAGAAAATACTATCTAAAGCCGTTCTGTATCTAACCATTCCGTATATGCAAGAGTTCATCCAGATTAAATTTTTAAAGATGCCTGCGTGCGTTTCCAGATGTTTTTTTTGCCACGTACCATCCGGCTCAGAGGTGTGGAGTGAGAGAGGACTATGTCTCCAGCAGTGGACGACTGTGGGCTGTTGATGAATGATCATCCAGCTTTAGAATGAGCTCCTCCCACGGTGTTTCCCGAGCGCTATGACATGTTCTTCTTCAAACGAGGCTTGTGGAGATTACTTAACGGCAGCCAGTGGCTTGGGCCCTGGCATTTGTGACATCGATGAGCGACGGGAACCACTCAGCATCACGTGAGCCGTATGCTTGTCTGTCTGCAAGGGCCATAAAAAAAGATTACATATCTAATATTTTAAGTTGCTACACTCGAGGTTTCGTTGAAAATTTACAAACTACTAGTTGACCCGGCAGACTTCGTAGTGCCTCAATCGATAAATAAAAGAACTAAGCTTTTGTGTAAAATAAACTTAAAACAAACAAAAGGAATCCGTCCGACGGGGGACACGTCAAAGGAAAAACAAAATTGTTATTTTTATTTAATTCCGAGCATTTTCATATTTATCTACCTTTTAAACCTTCTCTGGACTTCCACAAGTAATTCAAGACCAAAATTAGTCAAATCGGTTCAGCCGTTCTCGAGTTTTAACGAGACTAACGAACAGAAATTATATAGATAATGAAATATATAAATTTTTAACCAATCACTTTATCAAGTAATACATGCATGCATTCTCTCGGACTCGCGGCTTTAATGGCCACACGTAGCGAAACGCTGAATAGTTCGATGTGTAATCTTGAAGGTGTGATTAATTCTGCACGTTTACCTGATCCGGCACGGCACCAACCCTCTTTCGGTAACAGAACCTTTTTCCTTTGGGTTGCTTGAATTGCGATAAATCTTCTTTGTGGATTTCATTACAAGATGCATTTTTTATTGGTTCAATTATAATAAGCGTGAAACTACGTCATAGTAAGTCAAACCCGCATTTTAACGTTGCAACAGTGCGACAGTAAATAGGTTTTTTAATTATTGTTTTTCATAGTGTTTAGTTTGCTTTCGAAACGCCGGTGAATAGAAAGTTTGGAAATAAATGTTGAATTTTTAATTAATAAAATAATGCTGCATTGTTATGCAAAACAAAAAGGTGCTTACAAGTCCTGGGTCTCTGCATGCAGCCCGGGATTGTTCCACCTCGGCCGGCTTATTCCGAGCCGATGCACCGTTTGTTCCGCATTGTTCCCGACGGTTCAGCTCTAATTAACTAGCAGTCAATAGCAGGCCGCCTTCAGACGTAGCCCGCTCGGGCGCGGCCAATTACTCGCCAATTAATTTTGTAATAACAACCGGATTGTATCTACAGTCAGTTTGCCTGCTTCACGAAAATCATCTCGACTCACAAACATCTTTTTTTTATTGCTTAGATGGGTTGACGAGCTCACAGTCCACCTGGTGTTAAGTGGTAACTGGAGCCCATAGAAATCTGCAACGTAAATGCGCCACCCACCATGAGATATAAGTTCTAAGGTCTCAGTATAGTTACAACGGCTGCCCCACCTTGCAAACCAAAACGCATTACTGCTTCACGGCAGAAATAGCCAGGGCGGTAGTACCTACCGGTGCGGATTCACAAGAGTTTCTACCACCAGTAATTACGAAAATTATAATTTTGCGGGTTTGATTTTATTACACGACGGTATTCCTTCACCTTGGAAGTCAATCGTGAACATTTGTTAAGTACGTATTTCATTAGAAAAATGGTACCCGCCTGCGAGATTCGAACACTGGTGCATCGCTACTTACGAATGCACCGGACCGGACGTCTTATCTTTAGGGCCACGATTAATTCGAATCGATCTATCGGTAGCTGTAATTCAATCGTTCAGAAGACTAAGCTTAGTACTGATTGGGTGAAAGCCATTTATCTGCCTATTAATACCAATGGTATAGCAAGATCGCTATCAAGATCGGAATCCGCAACAGTAAGAGAATGAGTGGCAGGTAATCCACATAAGACAATTTTTTTTGTTTTAATAAAATTTTAGCATTTTGGGTTAATCAAGAAGAAAAATTTGTTAATCTAAAAATATTTAATATTTATAATAATATGTCGATTGAAAATTTTGTTGATCTTGACAGACAACTGGTTATAACGAACATTTGACAAACTGCTTGTAATTAATTGCCTGCAAGCAAATCAAAACTTTATGGGAAAATAATACGAAACATAATCTCATACTTTCACGTCGTATCGGATGGACGATGCAAATTGTTTGCATTGGAATTTCATACATTAATTTCGAGCCGAGCAAAATTAGTTTTCGATGAGTTTCGTAAAACTTTTCAGAGTTATTTTAACAATACTAATTAGATTAGAAATGTGAGTGGAGTTTAGAATGTATCTACGTAGTTTAAAATTAACTGGAGAAATTTATTGAATAACTAATAGCCCGTGGGCTTTTTGGAATAGTAAACGTGAATAACATTGATTTTTACTAGTATTTTTTTGTAATTGTTATCTAAATCAAGCTTATGGACCACATATTGGTAAAAATATATCATAGATACGCATAGTGCGGCTTTTATGGTTGCAAATGAAAATAAATTAAAAAAAAAAAAGTGTGTGTGTCCGCTCCGACGCACGACTGGAGTTTACTGGATATAAAAAATTAAACGAAACAATACGAGAAATAGTTCTATATTACGACAACACGATACACTACAGATTATTAACAAATTAACGAGACACAAAACAAACGACTAACAAATATATGAAAATACAATAATGAGAGAAACGCGCGATCAGTACGAGGCTTTGTGGCGGACTGCCGGCGCAGCAGCCCGGCGTCACCTGCGATAACGCGGCCGCGCGTTGGCTCCTGATTGGCGCGCGCACGCATCACGCAATCAGGAGCCAATCAGGCGCATAACGCATTTCGTGTGACATGCTAGTACGATTTTGATTGGCGCGCGCACGCATCACGCAATCAGGAGCCAATCAGGCGCATAACGCATTTCGTGTGACATGCTAGTACGATTTTGATTGGCGCGCGCACGCATCACGCAATCAGGAGCCAATCAGGCGCATAACGCATTTCGTGTGACATGCTAGTACGATTTTGATTGGCGCGCGCACGCATCACGCAATCAGGAGCCAATCAGGCGCATAACGCATTTCGTGTGACATGCTAGTACGATTTTGGTCCCCATAATTTTCATACCCCGGGCCTATATATGTAAATCGATTCTAAAGGAGTAAACTCCAAAAAAACGTAATTTTTTGTTCTTAGTTTTAAATGGTTTTGGAATTTTCACAGCTCATTCGGATTTTGTGCGTTAGCAAAGTGAAACTTTGTTAGTTAGTCTGCACTTTGCGGAAAGTAAGTAGAGTATATCCTGGCTTAGAACAATTGTAATGTTTAATTTTAATGTACGTTTTCTGAGCTAAGCATAAGCTTTTCAACTCAAAATCTAACGAAACAAATGTTGACAAAAATAGGAGTCACAAACATCATCCTGTATACAAAGAAACCGGGACCAGGCTCAATACCTGACTATAATAATATTATATTACACTACGTCCAATATAAATAGTAACATAAATGGTCGAAACAATATACATACCTTTAGTAACTTCACCGCTATTATCCAGCACTTGGGAATATCTTATCGTAAAAATGAAAACCCAAGACCAAAATGCCAGACTTAACAAGATACTGTTAGTTCTTTCTGTGTGCAAATCAACATAAATAGCAATAACTAGTTATAGAAAATAAAAAAAGGCTGGTTGTAAATTTTGTTAAAATTCAAACATCGACAAATAAACTTAATACTAGTGGCCCCGCAGTAGTCGAGATTCGACTTTAATTAATTGAAATTATAAGTTTAAACATTATTATGGTTCTATTGTCAAACACTATTATATTTCGATAATATAATCACAGTATTCGTCAAAACTGCACTTTAGATCAATAATATTAAAGACAAACAATATTAATCTATTTTCAATTCGACCACAGACTCTAAACAATAACAAAAGTTTCGCAATTGACAGTAAACAGAGAGTACCTATATATCTTTATGTATGTGTTGTGTCAAATACATGGTAGTGTGTGTAATGTTTTCGTTATTGATTTAAAGTATCTTTTATGCACTATTTAAAAAAATATTAGTATTGTGCACTCCTTCTCGATATTCTCTATAAGTGTGAGAAATTTCATACTCCTCCGTCCGCGCGATTTTCTTAAAAAGGGGTACAAAGTTTTTGCTTCACGTATTAATATATAGATGACAACGAAAATCATAAAGTATACGAAATGTTAGAAACATTAATAAAACAAAACAATAAACGCGGTTTCATAAAAGTAGTTTTAAATATATGTCTACGGTTTGCGAGCAAAAGACGAAAATGTAGTAATTTTATTTTTCCCGTATTAGAAAATGCCCGCCGACAGTCAGATAACTTGGACAAAGTGATTGTGACGGGCAAAGTAGAAGGAAAGAGACCCCGCGGCCGATTACCTAGCCGTTGGTGTGATCAAGTAACCGCTCTAACTGGGTTGCCAGTCGCAACCGCGACTCGAGCAGCTGAGGACCGGACGAGATCTAAACAGCTCATGAGACAGGCAACGGTCAAGTTTCAGGGACACGACCTGAAGGTGAAGGCAATGAAGAAAGCGACGAAGAATAAGAAGAAAATGCTATTTTTACTTACATTATGGCTTAGGATCCCTCTATGCTATTTATTGGTATTGTTACTATTTTAGTGCTCAATAAAGTCTACATTGTTCTATTCCATCTTACAAAATAACATTTTCTCGTCTCTTTGTAACTCTTAATGCATTTATCTTGTTAATTTCGCACATCTTATTAAACATTCAAAACAATTTATTTTAGGATTGAGAAACTCTTAGAGGCGGTAACGTATGGAGCATGGAGGTAAAATACGTAGTGCATATTATATTAGACTACGATCTGCACTTAAGTTATTTTGAGGTAAATAATATAAAATTTTGTTAAATTTTGCTGTTCACATAGCCCGTGTGTAGTGGCGGAAACTATTTTTCATTTCGATTTAGTTTGTAACAAATGGCTTAGTCAATTTGGTCTATTTTGTTTTCGTATAAACAATATAATAGACGCTTCGACTAATAGCACAAGACCTCAATCTGCATTCACGCTATGAGGTCCATGGTCTCCGATAACCACTACCCATCTGTGTAATAAAAAGGTAGGGATGACGTTAAGCTGATCTTAAAATTGATTTTAAGTGGTTTTCGAAGCCTATTGACATTAACAACGTGAATGCCACTACCAACTTTGAAACATGAGTTCTAAGTCTCAGTTCTATAGTTTGACGGCTACTGCTTCGTGGTAGAAATGTCGCGGTAATGGTACCTACCCGTGCAGGCTCATATGATGTCCTAGTACCGGTATTATAATTTCAACGGATTTGATTTTTATTCAATGATGTCATTCCTGAATCTGGGAAATCATTCTTGAACGTTGAGTGCGTATTTCATTAGAAATTCATTAGTAAAATAATCAAAATCTAATGAAGGCTTATAACTTAAATATTTCAAATAAAACAATTTACAATCCTAAAGCTGCTTTCAGATTAAGCTATACTATAATAGTGCCTTAAAGTATAGCAGCCTGTACTTAACCAATAATATATAGTACAGTACAGTGTGAACGTCTCCATAACAACGTGTACTTGCTTCGGCAGTACATATACTAAAATTGGAACGATACAGAGAAGATTAGCATGGCCCCTGCGCAAGGATGACACGCAAAATCGTGAAGCGTTCCACATTTTTTGCCGACGACAGCGCCTACTTCGCGTCATCCAACTTCCCCTCTGCGGCCATTTCGAGGATGCAGAGGCTATTGGACTTACTGCCCCAGTGGCTGGACCGATGGAGGGTCGCGGTCAACGTGGGGAAGACTGCGGCTATCCTCTTCGGTCCGGTCCGCACAACAGTCGTCCCGGGACAGCTCAGTCTCCGTGGCGCTAATGTCGAGTTTAGATCCAGCGTCCGGTACTTGGGGGTCGATATCGACCGGAGTTTGAGGATGACCGCCCACGCCAAATCGGCGTTGGCGGCCGCTCGCTACGCGAGATTCCTCCTCCGGCCGGTGTTGGCCTCCAGGTTGCCGGTCAGGACTAAGCTCGGCATTTATAAGACGTATGTCCGTTCCCGTATCACGTACGCAGCTGCGGCCTAGTATCACCTCATCCCGCAGGGTATGCGGGCGAGGTTACAGGTCCAGCAAAATCTGGCTCTTCGCACGATAGTAGGAGCAGGGCGATACGTCAGAAATGCCGTAATCGCCCGGGATCTGGATGTGGAGTCGCTCGAGGAGATCCGGAGGCTAGCTCGTAATCTTTACGAGCGGGCTGACGGTGGACCCCACGAGCATCTCCACAATTTAGCTCCCTTGCACGCCAGACCACCTGACGGTCGGGCGCTACCAAGCTACTGGAACCCCCTTCTATGGTAAGATAGTCGGCTTAACCGGAGTGATATGGGAGTGCTCATAATGAGTGCCCCCATGGGACTGAGCTGTCCACACTCGCCATTTCCCCCCCACACTGTTGGGGTGCCCCCCTATGGGGACCCATTCCTACCGCCCATTGGGTGGACCACTCCCCCTTAAGGGGAGTGATTTTACGAAAAAATTACGAATTAAAAAAAAAATAAAAAAAAAAAAAAAATAAAAAAAAAAAAAAAAAAAAAAAAAAAAAAACATGCAGAGGACAGCAGCCGGCGCCGGGGTGTCTCCTCCGCGAGCATCACTCCTCCCAAGAAAACCAAGCCCATCGTATTATGTATATGTATATATGTTTTGTCGATGCTATGCGAACAGCCTTCACCCGTCTCGTCCTGCATCCACACCACCCCTGCCCTATGTGGCAGGGAGCTTCGTCCCGGGCAGTGGGGTTTGCCCCGAGGCCCGTTCCGCGCCCCCGAAAGGGGTTACGACGACCCTTCTTCTCTCTTCATAACAACGTATCGTGTGCGATATTGTTGTGCAATGAGCTTTTTTTTTATTGCCCGTGTAGGTAGACGAGCATACGGCCCACCTGATGGTAAGTGGTTACTGTCGCTCATGGACTTCAGCAATGACAGGGGCAGAGCCAAGCCGCTGCCTACCGAATACTTTTTTTTTATTTTTATTGCTTTGATGGTTGGACGAGCTAACAGCCCACCTGTTGTTAAGTGGTTACTGGAGCCTATAGACATCTACAACGCAAATGCGCCATCCACCTTGAGATATAAGTTATAAAGTCTCAGTATAGTTACAGCGGCTGCCCCGCCCTTCAAACCGAAACGCATCACTGCTTCCCGGCAGAAATAGGCATAATAGGTGGTGGTACCTAATATCATGGTATATCATATTATTATGGTAAATATACTATATGATATACTATATGCTATATACTATATGCTATTATTTTATAGCGTAGTCTGAAAGCGGCTTAACTAACCTAAAAAGCCTTAGCAAGAATCCTCTCCATGAAATAATTATGTAACGTGTGGCCACATTCACGCACAATGGACACAAAAGTGCACAAACGCGGGTAGCCGCCGCGACGGTAATCTTACTTTGACAAGGGTCCTACCGCAGGACACCTGAACACTTGAAATATTATTAAGGATAGTCATGAGTGTGCAACCCTAAAGCTGTTGAGTTTATTTTGCTTAGACTTAATATAGCTTTTCTTTCAATATCATTTCGGTAGTGCTCTTTTATTTATTGATATCCTGTTTGTGCATCAAACTTGAGTTAATTGATAGTCGTCGTAGCCTAAAAGGATAAGACGTCCGGTGCATTCGAATCTAGCGATGCACCGGTGTTCGAATCACGCAGGCGGGTACCAATTTTTCTAATGAAATACGTACTTAACAAATGTTGGAACAAATGAAGGCATAACATCGTGTAATAAAAATCAAACCCGCAAAATTATAATTTGCGTAATTGCTGGTGGTAGGACCTCTTGTGAGTCCGCACGGGTAGGTACCACTGTCCCGCCTATTTCTGCCGTGAAGCAGTAATGCGTTTCGGTTTGAAGGGTGGGGTAGCCGTTGTAACTATTCTGAGACCTTAGAAGTTATATCTCAAGGTGGGTGGCGCCTTTACGTTGTAGATGTCTATGGGCTTCAGTAACCACTTAACATCAGGTGGGCTGTGAGCTCGTCCATCCATCTAAGCAATAAAAAAAAACCATGTTTTTTCGTGCGTACAGCCGGCTCCATCGAATTATAATATTGCGATTCTGATCGGGCAGTAGATACATCACGAAGCAGCTGAAAGGAAACCTTCAAAAGCACTCGGGCAATTTTTCTCATTTTTTTTTTGTTTTTCTCACCCATCCTTGGTTGGCCTGGTGAAACTGGAAAAGCCTCCGGGTCATCGTAATTCCTTCTTTCATTACAAAAATAATTATGACGTAACCGAAAATCGATTTAGATTCAGATAGGAAATTCCAAGAGTATTCAATAGTTCTATTAACGATTTTTCTAACATTCATCTAACTATACATTCGATCAACGGGACTCACTCTCACAACAATAAGCTTCGAATGGTTCTCATTGGTTAAATTAACACTTAAAATACAGAATAGTCGCGTTGTACCGTTAGAATGTAGCATTAAGCTGTGAATGTACACATGAACAGTTTTAAAAACTAGCGGCAAATACACAATTATTTTCTTTTTTTTATTAGTAATAATTCATATCATATATAATATATTTCGGGTCGTCTAAAGGCTGGGCTGCAGCATATGGTTGTTGATTCTTGTAGGCACTCGTCAGCACAGGAATCCTTGGTGGGCGTTGAACTTTAGGAATCGTTGAAAAATGGACCTACTTTAGTGTTGACTTTTGACAATACGAACGCTTAAAATGCTAAAACAATCAGGGATTACATAATTAGTGATTTAAAGTCAACGGATTTGTGTATGACCACAACGTGAGACCGCGGTTAATTATAGAATCAAATGATTAGACGTTCACTCGCCATAACGAACGCCATAACTATTCGGTGTTACCAGCTTTTTATTAAAATTACATTTTAGTAGAATACAAAACGATTACCTACTTCTTATCAAATTAACAGAATAATTTACCAAGTACTAAAATAATAACAAAATAAATTATAATTCTCAGAGTTAACGAACGGTTTTTCATTAATTAAAAATGTCCCGCGCCTTTATACATTATAATAAAATAAGAGTAGTTAGCATTCCTAATGTGCTTCCCAAAATATCCGTGCATACTATTGCGTAATGAGCCTTACCCAGAGAAAGGAAAATGTTTTCTGATTCATATTTATTTTAAACGTCTTTTTAACTTTAGTAACGATGTTCCATCAAGTCACTTAAACTGCAGAGTGTACCCCCGGTGAGAATCAAAAGTACAATCTATACAGTGTGATTCGTTTTAATGTGCACATATCGAAATGAGGAAATCTATGCTTAATTTTATCGAGGGAATGAAAAAGTGGAAGAAAACCTCCCCTCAATTGAAAATAAACATGTTTTTTTAGCATAAATCTGTTATTTTTTCATCAATTTTTATTAAGTAAAAATTTCATCTTCATAACTCAAGCATACCATTTTCTATTGCACATTCTATGGAATCACACTATATATATAAAAATCAATTGCTGTTCGTTAGTCTCGCTAAAACTCGAGAACGGCTGGACCGATTTGGCTAATTTTGGTCTTGAACTATTCGTGGAAATCCATATGAAGGGTGCGCGCTTGGGATAATATGGACATGTGATGAGACGAAATGAAAATGAGATTGGTAAGAGAATGTTAACTGTGAATGGGGAATATAGAGGAAGAGGTAGATTTAAGATTGATTGTGTGAAAGACGATATGCGTAAGAGGGGAGTAAGAGAAGCAATGGTATAGGTATGTTAGATTAGTGTGAAAGGAGAAAACATGTTGCGCTGATACCAGGTGACTGGGAGAAGGGGAAGAGAATGATGAACTTCGTTATAAACAAAGATTGTATAATAAAGAATGATAATTTAAAGATCGTATATTGTGAACGAGCCTGTTACGGACACTTAGCGCAATTAGATTTGCAATGATCATTTGTTTGATTAGCTTTTAATGTCGCATAAAATGTAACGTTAGCAGCATCAAGCGTTTGCCGTTTATATGTAGAACGGAAATGCTGACGTACATCATAGGCATTGGCTTGAAGATCCATATGCTTTGGCATCACTGTTGTTTTAAATAATAATAACGCTAGTAAAAATGCAGTAAATTATTTGTAATCTACACAAGGTTATCCCTCCTATCTCGATTTATAGACAGCAGCTAATCTTCGACTCTTAAATTGAGAGTGAGCTATAATATCACTAGACTTTTAACACGATCTGCAATAATGTTTTAGTTTTTTCTCTTAAATTCATGAATCTTAAAAAAGTAGCTATTATAATAAACACACTAAAGACTTTTTAATATTTAATTAAATACGAGTTAAGCATTCATTAGTTGTATGCACTGTGAAAGGTTCATCCTGTGAAAGGTTGCTCCTACATCGCCAAGTCAGCCTGTTGCTTTTATTTTCATTTATCCAACGTAACCTAATAAAGCGGTCTTCTCTTTCCACAAAGAGTTTTGTCGTTTCATTAAAAAAACATATTTTCAAGGGAAAGGATTTTTCTTTTGTAATTGTTTTCTTTTGCGGCTCCGGCTTGCTCTCGTAATTATTGTTTCACGAATTTTGGGGTGAGTGCTAAAAGGCAATTTTTATTGCGCTAAAGCCCTGTCCGCACTGACGGGGTTGGTCAAACTTAGCTCAAGCTTAGAACCGAATGATTGTGTTAATAGCCCCATTGTGATTTAACGAGGACAACATTAAATTTAACTAAATAGAGTAAAACCTAACTTCATAATTTCTAGCCGCATACTACCGTTAGTACTTCTTCCTAGTAGGTCTTGTTGCTGCACGCAAATCAACCAAACATTCCATTTCTTGAAAAAGATAGCCGTTAAATCCAATCCAGTTGAATCTTCAATCTTATTTCTTGAAGTATACAGCTGCATTCACGCAGTGTCATCACCCATAATTCATAATAAAAATAATTAACGGACAGAGATAGCAAGTCAAAATCTTAATTGTATTCTACAAAGCCCAAACTCTAAATGCCTCTCGATAGAAATAGGCAGAATGGTAGTATCTAGTCATGCAATCATAAAACGTCTTTGTACTAGTAGTAAAATACTAATTACATTAACAGCTAACGAATCGAAAATCGAATGAAGGAAAAATTCAAATTCCAGAAGCTCAAACTAAAAATGCTGTCTGCAGTTTAACTATTGCTGTCAATGACAGTATAATACAGATAAGGTTAAACAAATTTACCTTGTTATAAAAAAACATCGAAATGAATCAAATCCATCAATTTCACTACCGGCTTCCCAAACTAGTTTATGAATGGATTGTGACTTTCCATAATGGATTTTAAATAAAATTATTTGTTCATAAAATTGAGATTTTAGTCCACATCTGTATTCCGACAAAAAAACCTTCAAAAGTACATTAGATGAGTTAAGTTCATCTGATTCAGTGAGATATTACAAAAAAACTTCTATCAAACAATATCTACGTCTCATGATCTGGAAATAATTTATTTCACTGTCGAAATACACTGTGGAACTTTTGTTCGGAGTTTTTTTTGGGGATTTAGTGCGATAACACAGAATAGGATGAAACTGTAGATAATGATTTTGAGCACATTGTTTTTTTTTTCCTTTCGCCCACACAAGAAAGTTGTTCAAAACTTTGGTGAAACTATATAGGCAGAATTATTACATATATGTAATTAATATCTTACGTGTTCTTCTTTTTCTTATTATTCTTCTTAAATTTTCTCCAAATTAGACGGTTTGGAAGAGATCGCTTTTAGCGATAAGACCACCTGTTGTACAAATGCATCTGCTTTTTGAATGTTTTTGAATATAAATTGTGTTTTGGTGTGCAATAAAGTGTATTCACTCTCTCTCTCTTTAATACATGTAGGTATAACATTCTTGATTAAGTTTGTTTGTTTGACTTCTATAAAATTGGTGTGTCATTTAGACGAGTGAGTTACAGTTGTTTGTTTCTTCCGAACACGTTTATGACGTAACAGCCTGAAATTATGATTCATTTTTGCGTGAAAGAACAAAAAGCAAACCATTTCATAAATTCATACAACATGCTATTGGTTCGTCGGCATGATAAGATTTCTTCTGTTTAATTCCATGTTTGCTTTATTGGTTTTGTAGCCATAGACAAGACATTTTGTATAAAAAACTCTGTTTTGTAATCCCCTCTATTTTAAATAGTAGGTACCGAATTTTTCTATCTTGAATTTATAATTACTAAAAAAATAAAAAATTGCTGTAATTGTAATGAAATGTAATCTATTGAAAACGAGTCCTTATTAATGTACTTCTTAAGTGCCACCTAGTTCCGATCACAACAAAAACCTTAGCCAACGAGAGCACAATTCATGGGCTGATTTATATGAATGTGAACCTCAATAAAAGAACTTAATAGCTCTCACTGCCCCACTCCTTATAGGAAATCAATCCAGAGCCTTTGTGGGCGGCGATAGAGGCGGTGGAAATTCCAACATTATTTGTCCGACTAAAATGAGCACTATTAGAGTTTGAAACACGTGTCACTGTAGGAAATACACACATGTGGGTACAGTTTAGTTTTTATTATTTTCTGTTTAAGTAGTGTAATTTATTTTATAAAAAAATGAAGATATTTTTCTAGGTAGATATGTGATTTCTTAATATAAATCATTAACTTAAATTCAACATAAAAAACAATATAATTAAATCAATGATATATATATACGAAAGCAATGGATTAGATTTTCTTTGGCAAAAAAATATCTGTAAATTTAATTAGCTAAGACTGTTAATTCATGCTATCGCATTATTTGAAGCTTACAAATTTCACGTAGGTAATCGTATACATCTGCTACAAAACTATAAAACAGAAATATTACAACAAACACACGCATTACTTCAAATAAAATTGAGGCGTACAAAACCAGCACCACTCGTAGTATTAGCAAATGATTTGTCTCTTGAACTCGAAAAGCCCTCAAGATTGCTCCTGACAAATCACGTAACGACCTGTGACATTTCACTACAAGTACTATTGAAGATTTGGATTATTGTATGAATTCCAGCGGAAATTTTATGTTCTTAGATCAGATATTTCATTGAAATGGAATGGAACGAGTTTACCGCCAAAAATTTATAAAGTAGACAACCTCCATAATAATATGACCTTAACTGCCTATTGCTATACGATTATTGAGGTGAATTGAACAAGTCTATTTGTGTTGAATTACCATTATTTTAAGAATCATAATGTATTTATTCTATTATACAATAACTTTACAATCCGCTTATCTAACCATTTACCTATTTATAACAAACAAAAAAACGTTAATGATCATATAGTTTCATCAGTTAAAACGTTTTTTATACGTATAACTGAAGGTTCCTAATTCTGCGGAAAAGATTAAGTATTTCTTTATTTTTCAGAACATTCATAAAAATTCCCTTCACAAAACCTTTAGTAGTAGCTTAGCTCACACGAAAATCTGTTTGGGGCTAAAAAGCTATCTCATTTTGAAGTTATACTTCTTTAGGCGCGTTATGAAAAATTTATGAGAGTGAAAGTTTACGATGCGCGCGCACCGTGACACAAAATTAACAGAATGAATTTGCCCACTAAATTGCTCATTACAATACGACCGACGTAACTTGGCGAGTCTGAATGTAGCCGCAGGTGAACTTTCCGAACCGTACCGAGAATTACCGAATTTATACGATGTCAAGAAAAGGGATGTCCAATATGCGTGTTTGAGGATGTTGTTTAATCGTTTTTTTTTTCCAAATTGATTAAAAAAAAAAAAAAAAATGGAATGTAGAATATTCTGTGTCTAAGGCCACCTATAGCTGCACCGATCACATTCAAAGAAGATAAATTGTATATTCACCTTTTCCGAATACAATAAAAAAGTTCTCATTGCGTAATAAAGGGAATTAGTTAACTTAATTTCAGCCGTCGTAATTAGTAATTTAAGGAATTCATTTACCAGATACATTTAATCCATTGACATTTTTAATCCATTTAGATCGAAATTGCAAGGATAAATTCAAAATAAAATCTTCCAACAGACTATTAGTAGTATGTTCTGGATTATTGGTTTTTCCGTCACTTTTCGATTATAAGCGAAGTAGATATACCTTGTCGCGCCTGTTAAATATACAAACAGCTGTAAAAGTTGAAAAAATATTTGCCCATTTTGGTACTTCACAGCCCCAGGAGTACTAGAGGGGTCGTTTGTTGAAAGCCTCTTTGCCCCGGCCCTATTCTGGATATAGTTCTGAATAAACTTGTTTGGTTTTTGTGACGATTCCACTTATTTGTATAATTACATACGAGATGCTATAGAAAACAAAAATTTTGTCGCAATAACTATTTGTTTTGTTTTCTTCTAATCTTAGGAGATCATCGAGTCTAATTAACCAAAACCGGACTATATACTTAATGTAATAAATATCTAATATATTTTTCTTGGATTTACCCTTAATAAACATAAGAGTTAATGGCAAGCAATATTGGGCAGTCATAGAACCCTGAACAAAACGTGCATATTTTAGTGCTTTTTGAGACACGCCCTTTTTTAACTCAATCGAATTGGCAGAATATATGTCTATCAGATAGAAGGCAGAGGGTTAAGAACTAATCAGTTCGATAGAAATACAGACGAGGAAACTGCTACCACAAAACAATGACGGGGGAATATATAGTAGCTACGGAGTCACATATTTGTATCCTGTAAAAAAATGGGAACTATACCTTAGAACTTATATCTCAAGGTGGGTGGCGCATTTACGTTGTAGATGTCTATGGGCTCCAGTAACCACTTACATCAGGTGAGCTGTGAGCTCGTCCACCTATCTAAGCAATAAAAAAAATAAAAATAGTAGAACAGAAGATTTTCATCATTCCTTTGACAAACTTTGCCGCATAGTTATGTGCTCACCATCTAAAAAATCAAGGAGGGATTTTATGCAAAAAACATATTCGCTATATAACAGAATAAGGCCACGGGCAGGGTCTGCCTACGGACAAACCCTATTGTTGTTTTGATTAAATTTGGACAGGGAGATGCAGATTGTTCTTTTTATGCAGCACCGAAAATATTGGACTAGACCGACAATATTTTTACGGCTGAAACCGAGCACTGGAATAAAACTTTTCTACTTTGAATATACACTACATTCGCAAGTTTCATTATTAACTGCTAACGAAGCGTGTCTCTCCATGCTCTCCGACGCTATATATCATTTTTTCAGCGTACTTAATCACTACATAGTATAAAACAAAGTCGCTTTCTCTGTCCCTATATCAGTCCCTATGTATGCTGAAATCTTTAAAACTGCGCAACAGATTTTGATGCATTTTTTTTTAATAGATAGAGTGATTGAATCGAAAGGATTATATGTATAATAACATCCATTAAATAGCGGAGAAAATAATAATAAATTACAGTTTCCGAAGCGAAGCGAGGGCGGGTCGCTAATACTAGATAAAACAACTCAATTAAATTTTAATATTAGCTGAATCTTACCTCAATATTTGAATACCTTAATATTTACTTGTGGTAGGACCTGTTGTGAGTCCGCGCGGGTAGGTACCACCACCCTGCCTATTTCTGCCGTGAAGCAGTAATGAGTTTCGGTTTGAAGGGTAGGGCAGCCGTTGTAACTATACTGAGACCTTAGAACTTATATCTCAAGGTGGGTGGCGCATTTATTTTGTGGATGTCTATGGGCTCCAGTAACCACTTAACACCAGGTGGGCTGTGAGCTCGTCCACCCATCTAAGCAATAAAAAAAAACCTTTATTTATTTTATTTTATTAAACCTTGATTTAAATGGCAATAATTTCGGCCGAGAATCAGTTCCATATTAAAACGGACAGATTTAATTTGTTAATCGATATCGAGTGTACGACATCAAAGTAATTCACAATGAAATCAACGGCTGACCGTGACGCATGAGCGCGCACAGCTCGTCTCGAACTTGTCCCTGAGCTGTTGCTTACCCAACGCTTTCTTCATACTCTAACTATAAATACTCGTAGCTTCAACGAATCAGTACAGAGCAACGAACATGAAGCTGTTCTTAGCAGCCGCAGTCCTCTGCCTTGTGGCCGTCAGCGCCCGGGAGTTAGGGGAGGAGGAGAAGGATTTGGTGGCAGCCGCCAGTGGCAAGAGCAGCCACCACGAAGAAGGTGGTGGTCATGAGCACCACGCTCACCACCACCATGACCATGGTGAAAAAGGACACAAAGGCCATAAAGGACACCATCACCATCACAAGGGCGATCACGGAGATCACGGTAAGCATCACCATGCAGGACATCATGAAGAGCATGGTGGCGGCCATAAGAAGCACTGGGACGAACATGATCACCACGGTCACCACCATGAACACGGACACCATCATAAGGGCGAGAAACATGGCCATCATAAGCATCACGATAAGGGAGAGAAAACCGACGGCTACCATAAAAAATACCACAAGGATCACTTCCACAAGGATCACCACTTCTACGATGACCATCACGATGAAGGCAAGCATCACAAGCATGGACATCATCACGGTCATCACGATAAGAAAGGAGGTCATCACAAGAAGGGAGGACATGGCGAGCACGGACATCACGAACATCATCATGGCAAGCACGGTCATCATGATAAGCATCATCACGACGAAGATCACCACGGTCACAAGGGTCATCACGGTCACGAGGAGCACCATCACCACCATCATGACCATGGCAAGAAGGGCGGTCATCACGACCACAAAGACTGGGGTTTCCATCACGGAAAACACTAATCTTTTACCAAAGCGCTGTGATATATTGTTTTTATTATTTACGGGTTTTGTTAGTTTTTTACCATAAATTATGAATCATGTTACATTAAATCTGTTAATAAAATAATATTATAAAAAATTAAAACTATCATTATTGACTAGAGGAACACGGCCTTACTCAGCTATGGCACATTGCAAATAACTCTTTCCATAATTTCATGGTGTGACGAAAATCTTTCTTAAAGCGCCAACAATAACTGCTTAAAATTAAAATCCACCATTCGCCAGATAAACAGATTAGATTTAACATATTTGTTTGAAAAGAACGATTCATTCAATCGAGCTACTTTTATATTATAGAATTGGTAATGTGAAATAATTGTTTGATAGAAGGTCAACAGTCGATATCGAAATTAGAAAAGTATAAAAGAAACTGAATTAGAAAACGGTGCATTAATTTGTACCACGTTTCAGGTGAAGGTGTCTGTCTATTGAGCAATAAGATATTTTTCCTTATACTGAAGATTTACTTCGCGTAGAACGCCCAGGGATTTTTTTAAGTCCAGAGAGTAGAATCAGCGATTCTCAATGACTACCTCCTCCTCCTTGCGTCGGTTTCCTCATTACTGAGGGTCGTGGTCATGGCCTTGAAACAGTTTTTTTTTTTTATAATGCACCGCCATCTGTTCCTATCTGCAGCTGAGTGCAGAGCATCGTGCACTGTGGTATCAAGGGCTGCACGAATCTGGTCCGTCCAACGTGGCAATTTTGGTATTCCGCAATACCCTTTAACTATTTTACACAGTTTATATATGTCGGCGCAAATAATTACTCTGTGATAAGAAATTGATGTTAAACAGTTCCTTTTATTGTAATTTCAATACTTTAAAACGTGTTTGAAAAACGTGTAAACCCGCTCACGTGTTTGAAAAACGTGTAAACACGCTCACGTGTTTAAAACGTGTCAACACGCTCACGGGTACGAAGCCCCATAAATACGGCCGTGCTGTCTAGCACTCATGGATTCGTGTCCGAGCCGTTGTACTGTACGGATATCTCTGTAACGTTGTTATGCTTCTCGTGCAATATACGAAGTTTTCGTGAAGTTCTCGTGAAGTTTTGTTTCGGAAACCCAAACATGAGTCATTCGTCAACAAATTAATGACCGTGACGTCGCAAGGCTGACGTCACACTTTTTACAAACAATGCGGACGTCCCTACTCCGTCATCAGAAGTGGGATCACACGCCACCTCCGCTCAGCAACAACCTGGTGACCAGATAACCGTATCTACCCTCCAGCATCAGCCGATAAGCCTGTACCGTCTGCTTCACAAACCAGCATGGTCGAGCGACGGAATCAACAATCAACTGATCAATGAATACAAAAGATAAGTTTTTATTTTTGATTACTAAAATTTCACCACAAAATTCATCTGAAGACCATGATATCCTTACACAACGAACAACACCTTACACATTCTTATCCCACCTTCAATAAATCTACGAGAACCTCCGAGAAATCTACGAGAACCTCCGAGAAATCTACGAAAACCTCCGAGAACCCTACAATAAAATCGCATTAATAGTCTCAAACTTACATAGTTACAAGTAACACAAGTATAACAGATGCGCTACTCAGAGAAACTTTTTATTCCTGCAGATCAATGGGAATCAAAGAAAACCTACGAGAATCAACGAGGCTGGTGCAGAGCGCGCACCGCCCAAGTGGGATCACATGCTGCCTCCGCTGAGCAACAACCTGGAGACCAGATAACCGTATGGGCGGAAGAAGACTACCCACCAGCATCAGCCGATGAACCTCTACCATCTACTTCACAAACCAGGATGGTCGAACAACAAAATCAACAATCGGCATAAGGATAAGTTTTTATTTTTGATTAATAAAATTACGCCACCACATGAGTACCACAGTGTACGCCACCACATGAGTACCACAGTGTACGCCACCACATGAGTACCACAGTGTACGCCACCACATGAGTACCACAGTGTACGCCACCACATGAGTACCACAGTGTACGCCACCACATGAGTACCACAGTGTACGCCCACTACATAAGTACAACAGTGTACGCCCACTACATAAGTACAACAGTGTACGCCCACTACATAAGTACCACAGTGTACGCCCACTACATAAGTACCACAGTGTACGCCCACTACATAAGTACCACAGTGTACGTCCACTATATAAGTACCACAGTGTACGTCCACTACATAAGTACCACAGTGTACGTCCACTACATAAGTACCACAGTGTACGTCCACTACATAAGTACCACAGTGTACGTCCACTACATAAGTACCACAGTGTGCGTCCACTACATAAGTACCACAGTGTGCGTCCACTACATAAGTACCACAGTGTGCGTCCACTACATAAGTACCACAGTGTACGTCCACTACATAAGTACCACAGTGTACGTCACAATATAAAACTACACAAAATAAGTTACTTTCAAAGTAACATAAAAAGGTACACAGATACCAAACTCAGAAACAGACATTCCATTGTTTCAGATGGACTCCAAGAACTCTCTGGTGATACACCATACATGGGCGGCTGGTGCAGAGCGCGCACCACCTGTCAGTATGGCCGTGTCGGCGCAAATATGACTATTTACCTACTGATCATCAACTAATTACTCTGTGATAAGAAATTGATGTTAAACAGTTCCTTTTATTGTAATTTCAATACTTTAAAACGTGTTTGAAAAACGTGTAAACCCGCTCACGTGTTTGAAAAACGTGTAAACACGCTCACGTGTTTAAAACGTGTCAACACGCTCACGGGTACGAAGCCCCATAAATACGGCCGTGCTGTCTAGCACTCATGGATTCGTGTCCGAGCCGTTGTACTGTACGGATATCTCTGTAACGTTGTTATGCTTCTCGTGCAATATACGAAGTTTTCGTGAAGTTCTCGTGAAGTTTTGTTTCGGAAACCCAAACATGAGTCATTCGTCAACAAATTAATGACCGTGACGTCGCAAGGCTGACGTCACACTTTTTACAAACAATGCGGACGTCCCTACTCCGTCATCAGAAGTGGGATCACACGCCGCCTCCGCTCAGCAACAACCTGGTGACCAGATAACCGTATCTACCCTCCAGCATCAGCCGATAAGCCTGTACCGTCTGCTTCACAAACCAGCATGGTCGAGCGACGGAATCAACAATCAACTGATCAATGAATACAAAAGATAAGTTTTTATTTTTGATTACTAAAATTTCACCACAAAATTCATCTGAAGACCATGATATCCTTAAACAACGAACAACACCTTACACATTCTTATCCCACCTTCAATAAATCTACGAGAACCTCCGAGAAATCTACGAGAACCTCCGAGAAATCTACGAAAACCTCCGAGAACCCTACAATAAAATCGCATTAATAGTCTCAAACTTACATAGTTACAAGTAACGCAAGTATAACAGATGCGCTACTCAGAGAAACTTTTTATTCCTGCAGATCAATGGGAATCAAAGAAAACCTACGAGAATCAACGAGGCTGGTGCAGAGCGCGCACCGCCCAAGTGGGATCACATGCTGCCTCCGCTGAGCAACAACCTGGAGACCAGATAACCGTATGGGCGGAAGAAGACTACCCACCAGCATCAGCCGATGAACCTCTACCATCTACTTCACAAACCAGGATGGTCGAACAACAAAATCAACAATCGGCATAAGGATAAGTTTTTATTTTTGATTAATAAAATTACGCCACCACATGAGTACCACAGTGTACGCCACCACATGAGTACCACAGTGTACGCCACCACATGAGTACCACAGTGTACGCCACCACATGAGTACCACAGTGTACGCCACCACATGAGTACCACAGTGTACGCCACCACATGAGTACCACAGTGTACGCCCACTACATAAGTACAACAGTGTACGCCCACTACATAAGTACCACAGTGTACGCCCACTACATAAGTACCACAGTATACGCCCACTACATAAGTACCACAGTGTACGCCCACTACATAAGTACCACAGTGTACGTCCACTACATAAGTACCACAGTGTACGTCCACTACATAAGTACCACAGTGTAAGTCCACTACATAAGTACCACAGTGTACGTCCACTACATAAGTACCACAGTGTGCGTCCACTACATAAGTACCACAGTGTGCGTCCACTACATAAGTACCACAGTGTGCGTCCACTACATAAGTACCACAGTGTACGTCCACTACATAAGTACCACAGTGTACGTCACAATATAAAACTACACAAAATAAGTTACTTTCAAAGTAACATAAAAAGGTACACAGATACCAAACTCAGAAACAGACATTCCATTGTTTCAGATGGACTCCAAGAACTCTCTGGTGATACACCATACATGGGCGGCTGGTGCAGAGCGCGCACCACCTGTCAGTATGGCCGTGTCGGCGCAAATATGACTATTTACCTACTGATCATCAACTAATTACTCTGTGATAAGAAATTGATGTTAAACAGTTCCTTTTATTGTAATTTCAATACTTTAAAACGTGTTTGAAAAACGTGTAAACCCGCTCACGTGTTTGAAAAACGTGTAAACACGCTCACGTGTTTAAAACGTGTCAACACGCTCACGGGTACGAAGCCCCATAAATACGGCCGTGCTGTCTAGCACTCATGGATTCGTGTCCGAGCCGTTGTACTGTACGGATATCTCTGTAACGTTGTTATGCTTCTCGTGCAATATACGAAGTTTTCGTGAAGTTCTCGTGAAGTTTTGTTTCGGAAACCCAAACATGAGTCATTCGTCAAGAAAGTGATGACCGCGACGTCAGCGGTGCTGACGTCATACTTTTTAAAAACACTACGGACGTCCCTTTTCCGTCATATATATTAACAGATGGGTGGACAAACTACGGTTAAGTTTTAAGGAAAGAAATAGAAGTTAATACCGAGACAGCCACATATGTCGGAGGCCTCGATATAAGCAACCTTAATTCTTATTTAATCTTAAATTTAAAATACAATTCGGCAGAGGCGAGGTATAAAAACGCTTAGTAAAGCAATTCATCACTCCGGATTTGAAATTAGCCGGCCGTGTGTTCCGCTAATCCTGGATAGGTGTACCCTCGTCCGACCAAGACTGATTACGATGAGTGGACAAGTAATTTTCGGGGCACGTTTTCCCAGTTTAAAAGGAATTATAAATTAATCGAGAAAAAAGCCGCTACAAAATCTAGTATTGTTTTTTTTAATAATGATTCAAATCGGTATATTTTAGAGATGTTGTTTTTATAGAAAGTAGAGGTCACGCAGTAGTCGAAATTCGACTATAATTAATTGAAATTATAAGTTTGAACATTATTAAGGTTCTATTGTCAAAGACTAACCTCCATAATCACAGATTTCGACAAAACCACACTATAGAGGTACTTAACAAATGTTCACGATTGACTTCCACGGTGAAGGAATAACATAGTGTAATAAAAATGAAACCCGTAAAATTATAATTTGCGTAATTACTGGTGGTAGGACCTCTTGTGAGTCCGCACGGCTAGGTACCACTACCCTGCCGTGAAGCAGTAATGCGTTTGGGATTGAAGGGAGGGGCAGCCGTTGTAACCATACTGAGACCTTAGAACTTATATCTCAAGAGGGTGGCGTATTTTCGTTGTAGATATCTATGGGATCCGGAAGCCACTTAACACCAGGTGGGCTGTGAGCTCGTCCACCCATGTAAGCAATAAAAAAATAAAAAAAACATTTTCCGTCATCAGTCGTCAATAGATAGATGGTTAGTGACATATCTTAACATCAGTTATAATTAGCGCAATCTAACTATTTTCGTACAGAAATCAAAACTTTTCTAGGTATTGTGTCAAATAACGAGGTAGAAGTAAGCGGAAAAGAAATCAACAACCTTCTGAAACTTGGTGTGCCAAACAAAGACATTACGCTCGATGGAGGAAGAATCTTTCAATAGAAACAAATCCTACATCATGCTGTCACCAGCTTACGTATCATTGCCCAACTTACCTATTTAATAGAATATTACATATCTGATAGAATAATTATGGGACCACATATATGCTAAATTAAGTACATTTTTCATTATTTATTCTAGTAGTAAACTCAATTCAATACAGAATGAAAACGGCGCATTATAATTGTAACGTGAATCACAAGAGCACGTGAAACCTTCAAGCCATCATATTACTCGGGATTCAAAGGAAACCATTTTTATATTTATCGGTGGCCTAAAACATAAGCTATAGCTGGTCAATAAAAACAACCTATTTCTTGAATACATTCAACATTTTTGCTGCATGTTTATCCTATGTCTAAATCGAAGAACCCTTTCACCGTAGCCGCCGGTAACTACAATCTCGATCCTGCAGACCGAATGGTAAGCAGTCGACGTCGCCTTAAGTACGTCGTTTCGGATCCTTCCGATCCACTAACGGTACTTTTAGCTACCTCAAGCACCACTCCTCGTTCTCGTCGAACCCGTCTCTTGCGGTGACGGGCTCGGTGAGCAAATCAATCCACATACACAGCCCACTAAGTTTTTCGCCGGATGTCTCAGTGGGTTTCTGATCCGGTAGTAGATTCTGCGAAGCACTGTACTTGCTAGGGTTAGTGTTAGCAACGTCGTCAGGTTTGAGCCCCGTGAGCTCACCTACTTGTTAGGTTACGCTGGCATAGCCTCTCAAGGCTACCAGCCTATGTAGGATAAAAAAGAGCGGCTAGAAATTACAACGTAAAAGTTACCGTCAAAATTGAACCACGAGATTGAGGTCTTGATTGCAAAATAACGACTGCAAAAATGACCGGAATGATAGTACTGTTATGTAGTGCACCCAAAAAATCTTGGTACCAATAAAGTGCCCAAGGTGCATACTGGATTCGCACTATTTCGTTACTCAATCATTTGTGTCTACAATGTTTGAGCATACTATATTAATACAAGTAAATGATGAGATATACATATATTTCCAGTATGTCGATGGCCTTAACGTTGTACCGATAGCAAAAAGCATTATTTTAGCTTTATTAAAACTTTGGCTCAGTTAAACTATGGCTCAGTTCTCGTCTCGACGATAACGATAATAATCGTCTATTCAGTTATTATGATTTCTTTGAAAACAATCAATCGCTATCTTCTTTAACCTTGGCCCGCACTAATCTGACGTTTTCATTCGTAGAACTCGGTTTTGTGGCAGCTTCGACATCATCCGACCGTATCCGTTTGAGACTGTTTAAGAACACTTACTTTGCTCCATTGGTACGTCACTTTAACGTCGATTGAGCTTTTGACATTTGACCTAGTTACTTTGGGTGAATCGTGTTTTATATGAAAATCAAAGAAGTATATATGTATATTTACACTAGGGAGAAAGGAATAGGGTGGTACATAGTTCAAGCCAAAAGCCCTTCGTTGAGCCTTTCTTCAGCAGTGTAGAGATAACGACTGATAACCATAGACCCAACGGCAGTGGGGCATTGCTTTCCCGGGCAGGTAGCAAGCACCGTCATATCGATTTCTGCCGAGATGCAGTCATGTGTTCTAATTCGAAATATGGGACATTTTTTTTTATTTATTGCTTAGATGGGTGGACGAGCCCACAGCCCACCTGGTGTTAAGTGGTTACTGGAGCCCATAGACATCCACAACGTAAATGCGCCACCCACCTTGAGATATAAGTTCTAAGGTCTCAAGTATAGTTACAACGGCTGTCCCACCCTTCAAACCGAAACGCATTACTGCTTCACGGTAGAAATAGGCAGAGTGGTGGTACCCATCCGCACGGACTCACAAGAGGTCCTACCACCAGCATTGAACTATGCGTTTGAAGCTTCAATCTTACGGCTCAATATGTATAAAAACTGCACGTATAGGCAACGCAGGAAAATCAACTAGCCATGCCTGAGCAAAATTTAAAGATGCTTTACATTGCGAATAAAATTAACTTGAAATCGTAATATCAAAATTTCATGTCCAATGAAATAATCTCGGTTTGATTTATGTCATGCTCTTACGGCCGTTTTCAATAACCTATCTATCCCTAGTTTCGGTTACTAAAGATAGACAAATCTGTCTTTTTGTCCTTACTTACGTTCCAATAACCTATCGACGGACAGCAGTTCCTATCGGATTTATCTATCCATCGTCGGGAGGACGGATAGCCTGCTAAAGATAGAACGCTCATACAAATCGTGCTTACTTCCGTTTCAATATGAGTGTTAAGTAACTCTCCGGTAGGCGGCGCTATCTCTAGTAAGGGCATTCGCTTATCTGTCAAAATCGGCCGGTTACATGTTTATCTTTCGAAAGTAAATCGCTATAATTTAATAATTGTTTCTCTTCATATTGGCATATTGTAGCAGTGATGATAGTGATATGGAATTATTTCAAATGATAATGGATTGTGATGCAGATAGTGATAGTGAGGCCGATATCATATGGTTAGGAAAATAAAGATCGTCTGAATTACATGGCGAAGATCAATAATTACGAATTTGACTATAGATTTCTGAGCAAAGGTGTTGTGAATGAATTGACTAATTTAATGAGACCATATTTGAGTGTAACGTCAAAAAGGTAAGATAAATGTTAACCATAAAAGTACTCGTTATTACAACTTATATTTTTATAGCAATAGCAAAATTATACCTAATTTTTGTTGTGTTACAAAATCACACTCGACAGGAATTCTATAATACTGCTGGATTCCCATGGTGCCCTAAATGACATTCATATACTAATACAATAACCTGGTAGGCTATTGACCTTCATTCTTATTACACACTGATACCTCTACATTTTATATTTGTGTTACAGATTCAAATATAGGAGAGGAATTTAGAAATAGAAAGAGTATTTCGAATGTGTAATTTGTGTGCAATGCATCATTGATGTTTCAAAATGTTGTTGCTTGATGGCCTGGGTCTACTCATGATACAACTATAATTAACCATTCTGATTGAAAAGGTATTTCTTATATATATTACCTTATTTATATTATTATTATTATATACTAGCTGACCCGGCAGACTTCGTAGTGCCTCAATCGATAAATAAAAGACCTAAACTTTTGTTTAAGATAAACTTAAAACAAACAAAAGGAATCCGTCCGACGGGGGACACATCAAAGGAAAAACAAAATTGTTATTTTTATTTAATTCCGAATATTTTTATATTTATCTAACCTTTTAAACCTTCTCTGGACTTCAACAAATAATTCAAGACCAAAATTAGCCAAATCGGTCAAGCTGTATTCATGTTATGTCGTGACAACGGAAAACGGGTTTCAATTTTATATATATAGATTATTATTATATTTTTATTTATTTATATTATATATTTAGGTGTTTATATGAATTTAATATGACACTATTATAATAAATTATCTACATATCAAGAGAACATTGATAACAAGGTGGACTTGGAAATTGCTATTTGCTTGCCGATAGAGGCTATCCCCACAACCCTATCTTTTAACGTGATTAATTAACCCACATACTCAATCGGAACGATTTAAAATGAATCACATATTCAAACAAGGAATACTATAGAGAGGTAATCTTTTTTTTTAGTTAAGAGTTTGTTATACTGTATTGTAAAATAATGTAAGCGAATAATGTATAATTTTCAGATGCATTGGTGTTTGTAAAAGAAGACTCCCTGTATATCATTGAAAAGTAGATTAAAACTAGAAAATATGCAAGCTGTTATTATAGCTGCCATGCTGCATAATATCGTCAGAAGTATGAATTTAGAAGAATTAGAATCAGAAATTTCAGTCGCAGATACATTACAGGAAAATAATATAATTGTTCGTAACAATTTTTCAAAACTTACATCTGAAATACAACTATGTACTTATAAATAATTGCTTCCAAAGATAATTTATAAAATAAACTCCAAAGATAATTTGACTATTTTTTATTTTCCAAAATGATAATTACATGGTAGTTAGTACATGCAAGATATTTAATTTAGAATTTGTACATATACTTAAAAAACTATCTAACATAAAATTATTATTGCCTACTTAATTTATGAAATTTAATATTCCTTTTAAGTAATTTTTAATTTTTGAAACTAGCATTATCTAAATCTAACTTAACTTTTGCTACAACAATCTCCTTTTATTTTTTTTCCAAGTCAGGTCTCTTTTTTGCTATTAGATATTCTGCTAATGCATTGTCCCTATGCTAGCCTTGCATTTCTTTTCTTCCATCTTGTTTCCGCTTGGCTGTATAAGTGTTAAAAATATTATATGTGACCTACAACAATGTGCATGCTTTATCCAAAATTCCATCTGCAATCCTTACCACCTCCAGCCTGTAACAAAGAGCATAATTATTTCAAATACTACGGCAACCTGAAGAAAAAATCATGTTTATCAATGTGTTATTAGAGACAAACAATCAACTAATTATACTAACCTTACTAAGGTTGTTTCTTATGTTGCCGTAGCGTTCTTTAAGTTTTCCCATTTTAGTCGAAGCTGCGATGGAGTTCGTCGGAAACGACGAATCGACGAATTAAAATCATTTACAAGGGTTTGCCAAGCCTGCTCCTTCAATTTATTGTTTGTGGCATTTGTTGCCTTATTATTGAAATGTTTTTTCGCCGCCACAAGTTCTGCTAGAATCATCGTCTCATCTTTTGTCATGGGTGCTGCCTTTCTTGACTGAAAAAGATATATTTTCTAAACTTGAACTCAAAGTTTTCAAAGTAAAATTATTATTATCAATGCAGTTCATAGATACTTACAGAATTCATTTTATTTCACTGTAGCTCTTTAATTATAAACACACTTAGAATTATAAACGAAAGTTTTAAAGCGTTTTGGAGGTAAGTCATCATCTAATATAGTAGGTAAACAATAGAAAAACAAACAAAAGAAACTGATCACTGCTTATTGGCCAACGGACTGTCAAAACGTTTCGTTTCATAATTTCGACTAGGATAAAAATAGCAATACGTCCAATTTAAAAAAATCTACATATGTTTTTATTACTTTTTGTTATAAACAAATGTGTTTATGATAGTCTACGATATGCTGGTTAAATTATAGATATAATTTAGAATAAAATAAAATAAGTCTTGATCCTGATGTTGTTTCGTATTTGTAGTAGAACGAAACGTATCAAGAGGCTCGGATAAATCGGAGGGAAGAAGCTATCTACTGTTGGTTAAAGAGAGATAGCACTTATCCGTGATTGTGAAACGCAAACTAAGGATAGATACGCTCTTGCTGATATTCGGAGATAGCTATGTATCCGTAAACTCAGATACGTTATTGAAAACGGCCGTTAAACACGGTTGTTCTCCACAGTGGCGCAGTTAACACTAACTGTAGGGCACCATCGTTCTTCCGAAAGCTTAGAGAATGCAAAAATTATAATCTCATCAAAAATTCATCTCCCAAAGCGCATAGTGATTTTACAAAACAGTGATCTTTGTTTTAAATGACATGAGACTTATTAGTTTAGACGTTTTTACCACTTCAATGTATTCAATAGTAAATACAATATTACAAAACCATACCTTAGACCAAAACAGAACGAGCGAGTCCACTCAAGCGATACAAATAAATGCGTTAGTAAACTAAGTACTTTCCTGATATTTGTTCGTATTGGTGTTTCCGCTTTAGCCGTATTAAGCAAAGTACTTGGATACATCGCGTTAATGACATTGCATTAAGCACTGACGCAACGATCCGGCTACAACGACGTAACATATCGAAACATTTCCTGTAAAATAAAAATCTTTTACGAACCTTATTGTTAGAACAATAAGATTCAGTATTTGTAATTGACTTTTGATATCAACATGCACTAAATAAATGAAAAGACAGTATTTTCCTGTCTCAATGTTATTTTAGAAGAGTGAGTAACGTCTTTCGCAATTTTTGATGAATATGGTACAGACGTTTAGAACTTCGAAACCCGACAAATTTCTCTATTATTATTTATCGTAATAGAAAAATGAAGATACGAATTACTCCACCAGTTGTGGTTCTATCATTGCCAATTTCTTTGGAGTAATATCCTCTTCTTTCCGAGCTGCATGATATATCTGACGTCATTAATAAACAAAAACCATAATTTTGTCCACTCACTCCAAATACCGGTCACCGTTTTCTTCCAAATCGAATGTAACAAAGAGTTCAATTAGATTTGGTAGCGAATGTTATGCGTCGGTCATTGTCATTTCCATCTATTTCTGTCATGAAGCATTCACGGGCTCAGGTGTGAAGTCTATAGTGGCTTTATTTAAATGTAATAAAGAAATGTATTACTTTTCGTTGGGTGAGTGGATATCATTTGCTTTGTGATAACTGTAGACACCGGTAAGTCGAATTAAATTTATTGGGGCGTCTGTTAAGCTAAATGTCTTTGTCATTAAATAAACAAATACACATGTTAGATCATTATAAAAATTAAGCCGATGTATGAAAATTGCTCAAAAACGAATCATGGCTCTGGCGCTAATATTACGTCCATTCCCGATTACTTGCAAGTACTGCTTTCCGTACTTCGAAAAATGCTTAAGAAAACGCTCGTATTTCTCTAAAAACGTACCGGTAATTCGTTTCGTAGCTTGTTCCAGGTAATGATCATGTTTTGTAAGTGCAATTCGAATTGGAACTTTTGTATTTGAATGGTATTTAAATATCAGTTTTATTTAAAGTTAATAATTGAACACATCTGGTATTTGAGTGTCTGAGACTCGCAGAAGTCGTAACTTGAATGTCGCGACTCATTTTGGTACGGTTCGACGATATAGCTACCCGGAAAAGGTACCAGTAAAAGTTCTTAATCACACTATCACAATCGTCATTAAGCAAACATTCTGAAAGAAAAATAGCAGTTACGAAATCATCGTAGCCTAAAGGATAGGTAGACGTCTAGCGCACGCGTATCGAGCGATGTAATTGTGCCGGTATTCGAATCCCGCAAGCAGGTACCAATTTTTCTAATGAAATACTTGTTTAACAAATCTTCAAGAATGACTTTCACGTTAAAGGAATAAACATCGTGTAACATTCATTGGTGGTAGGACCTCTTGTGAGTCCGCACGGGTAGGTACCACCACCCCGCCTATTTCTGCCGTGAAGCAGTAATGCGTTTCGGTTTGAAGAGTGGGGCAGCCGTTGTAACTATACTGAGACCTTAGAACTTATATCTCAAGGTGGGTGGCGCATTTACATTGTAGATGTCTATGGGCTCCAGTAACCACTTAACACCAGGTGGGCTGTGAGCTCGTCCACCCATCTAGGCAATAAAAAAAAAAAACATAAATGAAACCTGCGAAAATTATAATCTGCTTATTTACTGGTAGTGCCAGCGTACCTATTTCTGCCGTGTATGCGTTTATGAAGTGAAACTTCTTTAGAATCGTTGTGATTTCAAACTCGATGAAACGAAAAAATAAATCCATAGAGACACAAACACATAAATGTATAGGATTCAGCCGGCGAGATAATGAGATAGAACACATTAGATGTTCTCGGTCTCCTCTCTGTGCGACTCTTCGTAGCATCCCCACTATCGTCAACTAAACATTGTCCTTATGTATGTGTAGTGGAAGAGTCAGCATATCTATATCTTATTTATAAGTTTCACTTCTACCGTGTGTGACCTGCACACACACACATTTTTTAGTTTGAAGGGTGGGGCAGCCGTTGTACTGTAAAAACGGAGACTTAAAATTCATTTCTCAAGGTGGGTAGCGGCATCGCCGTTGTTGATGTATATGGGTTCCGGTAACTTAACACCAAGTAGGCCGTGAGCTCGTGCACCTATTAAAGCAATAAAAAAATTCCCCATATAATTTTTATTGAATCAAATACGAAGTCATTGACCCGAAGCTAGACTTACCTAGCGGTAAGAACGAGCGTTCCCTGTACGATAGCCGATAGTCAAACGATTTTGTATACAAATTGGTTTAGTTATAAAACTGCATGCACAATTTGCTTTCGTGTTAAACGACTCGATCGGGGTATTGGCTTCTTGTTTTGTTTACTAGCTATTGCGTCTGTTGGCTTTAAGGTCCAATATTAAATTTTATTTAAAGATCAATAAAAAAGTTTTGCTTTTGTCCCTTATATCTTGCTCTGTTTATAAAAAAGCACGAATTATTGTCTCTTATTGCGTTAATTGCTGACCGAGTTCACAACTCCTCTAGTGGTTACTAAAAACTTATCACCTTGAGAAATGAGCTCGAAGTTATATCGCGCGTTGGCTGTTCCATACCTGAAATCGAACCACTTGACTGTTTTGTGGTATACAGGACGGTAATACCTACTAGTGAGGCCTTACAACTAAATTTTGGTTAGCGGTCATATTAGGCTGGTCTCAAATCGATCAAAGACCGCGCAGGAGGTTACCAATGCGGTGGATCGACAAATTAAAACGACACTGGGATATCCCCTAAACGAGTGCTTTTTTTTTTTTTTTTTTTTTTCCTACCTAAGCTGATAGCCCTAGCGGCTATGTCAGCGTAACCCTAACTTTAGTAGGTGAGCTCACGGGGCTCAAACCTGACGATGTTGCTAACACGAACCCTAGCAAGAGTCGTGCTTCGCAGAATCTACCACCGGATCGGAAACGCGACCCACTGAGAAGATCCGGCGAGAAACTCAGTGGGCTGTGTCTGAGAGTTAATTTACTCGTCGAGCCCTTCGTCGCAAGCGACGGGTTCGACGAGAACGGTGACCGGTGCTTGAAGTACCTAAAAGCACCGTTAGTGGATCGGGAGGATCCGAGATAACGTGTTTTGGGCGACGTCGACTGCTTTCCATTCTGTCCGCAGGATCGGGAATGTAGTTACCGGCGGCCACGATGAGAGGGTTCTCGTGTCGTGCCGCTTTATCGAAGTGGCGCATGGACGCCGACTGAAGATACTTACTGATGGACTCTAAGTCCAGGTCGTCATGGAGGTCGACGTTCCTGACGAACCACGGGGCTCCGACGGCTATCCTGCAAAAACGGGATTGAATAATTTGAAATGTTTTTAGGTGTATGCGGGCCGCGTGAGCGAACACTACACTTGCATAGGTCATGACGGGGCGTATGCAAGTTTTGTAGAGTGTCACCTTATTTCTAAGGGACATTTTACTTCGCCTACATATCATCGGGTAGAGACGTCCTAGAATGAAGGCGGCACGGTCGCGTACCGTCTTAATGTGGGGGCGGAATGTCATCCTACTGTCGAGGGTGACGCCTAAATATTTGACCTTCGGGGCCCACGGTATGGGCTGGTCGAACATCGTGATTGGGCGAACGGCGGGGGCGGGGGTGTTGACGCGCCTAGTCGGGAGAGGGATGCTCAGCGTGGTGTTCGGAGGGCGACCCCTTTTGAAGAGCACCGCTGTGCTTTTCGTGGGGTTGATGTCGATGCGCCACTTCCGGAACCACTGTCCCATGGTGGTAGCTGCGGTCTGAAGTCGTCGATGAAGCAACGCCTTCTTCCTACACGAGTAGTAGATGGCGGTGTCATCGGCGAAGAGCGCCAGATGGGTCTCCGGAGACCGGGGTATATCATTGATATACAAACTGAATAGTAACGGGGAGAGGGCGGAGCCTTGCGGGACTCCGGCTGTGACGTGACGGGGCCGGGAACGCGTTCCCTCGACTCGATATCGGAACGAACGGTTCGACAAGTAGTCTCGTATGATGAGCACGAGTCTGTCTGGCACTCCCATGTTATACAGTTTGAATATCAAACCGTTGTGCCAGACTTTGTCGAACGCCTTCGCTATATCGAAGAAGAGGGCTCCTGTCGGAATGGGTTTCCGCCTGTTCAGCCCTAGTAAGATGTGCTCCGTGAGGCGGTGCACTTGATGGACGCACGAGTGTCTGGCGCGGAATCCAAACTGCTCGTCTATAAGAATTTTATTCGCGGATACGAAATCCCAGAGGCGTTTACGAAGGAGCCGTTCGTATAATTTGCCTATCGCCGGGAGGAGACTGATGGGGCGGTAACTCGCGGTTTCGTTATTCGGTTTGCCCGGCTTGTGTATGCCGATAACGTCCGCTTCTTTCCACGCCGCGGGAAAGATGCAGTTCGTCATAGCAGCATTTAATATCGTGGCCAACATCGTTATCAGTTGGGCTGGTAACAGTTTTAGCGCGCGGTTGCGGATGCCGTCGGAGCCGGGAGCTTTCCGTGGTTGTAGGCTATCGATCGCCTCCTTAACCTCGGAAGTGGTAATGGGGGGTAACGCGTCCGAGGGCGGCAGGGAAGCTCTGCGCTCGACCTCCCTGTCGACGAACTCGGTGTGTTCGGGGTCCGCGTGTTGAGTGCTGGTGGTGCACTGCTCTTGCAGTGCATCGGCCAGCAACTCTGCCTTGTCATCGTCATCGTAAGCCGGTTGTTGGCCTGAGGGGCGTACGAGAGGCGGCATAGTGACGATAGTTTCGGACTTGAGGGTCCTAGCTAGTCGCCAGTATGCTTGGTGAGTGGGCGCGAGTTCTTCTAAATAACTATCCCAGTTTTCGTTTCGGGCGTCGCTTAAGCGGGATTTGACCTCCCGCTGTAAGCGACGCATCCGAGTCCGGTTTGAATCCGTGGGATATCGATCGTAGGCCCGGATTGCCGCGTTTCTGATTCTAACGAGGTCCCTAAGATCGGGGGAAAGTCTGATGCGGTGGAAGGAGTCCTCCACATCGACTTGTTTCGAGGATCTTATGATCGCCGTCGAGACGTGATCAGTGAAGATGTTTATGGATTCGACGGTATCCTCGGGGGATGGAGTTGAATCCGGGCCGCAAGGGAGGATTGGTGGAGCGGTGTCAGCTAAGCACGTGCCCAGCTTCTTCCAATCCACCATGGTCCTCGTATCTGGTTCGCGGTTGAGTGGGCGACCGAGCTGCATGACGACAGGTCGGTGGTCTGAGTCGAGTTCTGACATTGCCTCGATGGAGCGTAAGCGCAGAGTTACGTTCCTCAGCAGTGCCAGATCTATTGTGCTCGGACGACGCGCGGCGTTGTACGGATAGCACGTGGGGGTCGGGGGGTTGAATATTTCGAATGTGAGGTCGTCTATGAACGCGTCGAGACGCCTACCGTTCACATTCGTGCGATGGCAGTTCCACCTAGTGTGGTGGCAATTTAAATCGCCTGCCAGGATGACCGCGTCCCCCATACCGAGCAGTGTCTCGAGGTCACTGCTCAGGAGGGGTTTGTCAGGGGGGAGATAGACGGATGCGATGACGATCGGCTGGTGTCCCGTCAGCGCGATGCGGCACACTGACGCCTCGATATGTAAGAGCGAGGGAGTATCGAGAGGGACGCAGTGCAGGGCCCTCCTATAGTAAATGACAGTCCCGCCCTTACGGGTGGAGAGTCTGTCATTCCTAACCATGACGTAATTCGCGACTTTGGGGTCGCGACGCGAGGGCTTTAGGAAGGTCTCCTGCACCAGAAGGATGTCGATGAGATTGTCGCGAAGAAACTCATAAACTTGATCGCGCTGACGCGCGAGTCCGTTAGCATTATAAAATGCTAACTTTAAGGAACGCGGTTTTACCCTACCGTTGTTGGCCATTGATTACCGGTAATCAAGCCAGCGTACGCTGGACGGACTCGATGACGTCCATATGGTCGAACGTCGCGTATAGGCGGTCATCGGCCGTGACTGCCCTGCGCATGGCGTCGGCGAACGAGCGCATGCGATCTATATTTATCGCGGCGATATAATCACGCACGATTGAAAAGTCGTTTACGGCAGGCCGCGCGGGGCCGGGGCGAGGCGCGGGACCGGGCGCGAGGGCGGGGCGCGGCGCGAGCAGGGGCTGGGGTGCCGGTGGTTTCCCTGCCAACGTGAGCGGCAGCGGTTTTGCCCACGCGGAGACGGTGGGCACCGGTGCCGGCACGAAGGCAGGTTTCGGCGCGCGGGGCGCCGAAGTCTTTGGGCCGACGGTTTTAGATGGCGCGTTGGCCAGACGCTTCCGCGGGGCCTTGGGGCATCCGCGGTAGTTGGCTGTGTGGCCCTGCTTCTGGCAGAGCACACAGCTCGGCGGTTCGGTCGCGGTCTCTTTGACCCGCGAACAGTCGGCTGTCGCGTGGTCACCGAGGCACTTTACGCACCGCGGACGCGCGTGGCAGTTGCGCGCGGAGTGGCCATACAGTTGGCACCTATGGCACTGACCGGGAGTGCCTTTTTTGTGTGGGGCCTCGACGGTGACCCCTGATAACCCGCAAACGGTGCGGAGGCTTGAGGCAATTCGTTTGCCTTCGGCGGTTGGTTCCAACGCGACGAGAACCATGTTATACGCGAATTTATCGCGCCCGCTGTGCATACGGTGCACACTTACTATCGGGTACGCTTGTCTGATTAAATCATCTTTGATTAGCTCGACGTCGAGCTCTTTTGGTACTCCGCGTATTACTACGCGGAGCTCGCGGTCCTCCTGGAGTGCATAGGTGTGGTATCCTATGCTCTCCTTTCGGAGGTAAGAAGTGAGGGCCCTATGGTCGCCCGGCGTTGCGACCTTTATTTGAATCCCGTGCGCGAGATTACGCGCTTGGGAGTAGTTGATTTTGTTGGCCGTAAGGGCCTGGGATACCCGGTTCCACGCGGATTTTTCGCGTAGGATTACGGGCGGGGGCGCGACGATTTTATTGACGGGCGCGGGTTTCGGCGACGGAGTTGCGCGGCGAGGGGAGTCGGGTGAGACCACGACTTTAGGACGCGACGCGTTCGCGGCCTTAGGCTGTTTTGGCGCCGTGGACGGTTCCACGGCACGGGCGCGTTTTTTCCCGCGCGCGACGGTGGTGAACCCATCCGAGGGTCCGGGTTCGGGGCTGGCGGCCGACTCGAACTCCATTTCCGACTCGGAGTCGGAGCCGGAGCTCGATGCCGCGCATGACGCGATCGACGCGGGCGCGGGGGTGGGGGGCGACATCGGCGAGTCTCGGAGTGCCGGCGCGGGAGGCGATAGCGGCGAGTCGCGGATGATAATCGCGGCGGCGGCGGACGAACCATCGGGGTTTGATTCTAGCGCGGCCTTGTAGGCCTCAAAACGGGACATAATGTCCGGGCATATTAGTTGCACGAACTGCGCGAATAGCGCGCTGTTCGTGTTCATTGTTGGTTTTGCCCGGGGGGGGCGTCCCCGGGACTTAAGGCACACTCGCCGAAAGGCGAGTCCCCTGAGTAGGAGTTCACCCCCTGCGCTTTACCAGCAGCGAGGGGGGGAGTGCCTTTGCCGTGAAAACGGCAGTCGGCTGGGGATTGGGGTGGAAGTTGGGAAGGTGGGGACCCCACTGGGTTGTGAGTGCCACAACAAGCGGTGATCGCAGCGGGGTTTTAGTCTTTAAAAGGACTGTTTTGCACGCCGAATAAGATAATTAAATTTAATAATGAATGGATGAGTGATAATGATAATGAGTTGGCGTTTCGAGTGCACAACAACAAGCTCAAACTGTTTTTGAGATTCAAGGTCGCGACGCCAGCGACAGCGCGTCGAGAATGCACAACAATGTCGCGATCTATGCGACAACGACAATGTCGGGCAACTCACAACTCACGTTCGCGACGGCAGCGACAATTTTTCTCAAAAACGCGTCCGGACCAAATGGTGTTGCAATCGGAACTTCCGAAACGAGTGCAGTAGAATGGCCTCGAGCAGGGACAGATGGCGGAATATCGTGAGACGCATCAAGTTTGCCCCTTCCAACGCTACATGACGATCACGACCACTCTGTCAAAAGTGACACAATTGAGATGAAGAAGAATACTCAAATAACGCTGATGCCTAGACTCCGATGAATCTCTTAGTTGCCTTTTACGACACGTGAAAAAATGGCTCTCAGGCTGATACCTTAACTCTAGGCCGAAAGCATACAGGTAAAGGCCAAGGTGGGTGGCGCATTTACGTTGTAGATGTCCATGGGCTCCAGTAACCACTTAACACCAGGTGGGCTGTGAGCTCGTCCAGCCATCTAAGCAATAAAAAAAAGGACAGCTTTATTATTACAGATTAGCTTGGAACAGTCATAGCTAATCCCCAAATAGCTAAACCAATACGGATGTGATAGTTAGAAGCACAGTGAGACATGATGATCGATTATATATATCTTTTTCTATGTCATCTACAAAATCTATTTAATAAATTATTAATCTTAAATGAATGTTTGTCGCATGGGCTTTTTGAATCGGGTCAACCTCGTAATAATGAAATATACAAAAACTTTTATTAGAATTTTAAATAACTACCTAATTACGTAATGAAAATATTGAGTTTTTTTAATATCGTTTTAGAGAATTTTAACCGAATTAATTGGGCCATTTATTACGCGATCTTACCTTTTGTTGCATTTGATCTTATCATATTTAATACAATTGAAACCTTAAAATCCTCCAATCGAAGTGCAACTGAATAGTGTTACACACCATTAAATGTAATTCTGTACCTGCAGATTTCAAAATCTCGCAGTAAATAGGTACGCTACGCGGCTTATGGCTGTTACATGCAATAAATGCGGTTAAGCTGCGATTTAGAAACCACATAGATTTAAACATCTATATACAAAAAAAATATATAATGGTGTATGTTTGTTTAGATAAAACTCGAGAACCGTTAGCCCAATTGATTAGGACCTAAGCAAGGGTAGTTTTTGCTCACACGGCCCATACTTCACATAAACACCCTACAAATAATTCAATACCGTTTTTGCATAAATTTGCATATTTTTGCGGGCGAAACCGCCGGCGAAGCAGTGGTCAGAGCTAGTCTATACTAATATTATTATATAAATCTACAGTGGTTTTTACGGATGTTCCGTTATAACTACTGAAACGTGCATCCGATTGACTTGAAACTTGGTATCCATGTAGAAAATACATGTACTTAATGGATAGGCTAATATTTATATGAGTTTTAGACTCCCTACACCAGTTGCGGAGGCGTTAATGATGAGAATCTTTGTGGGGGTGAGAAAAAATAATGCTAATTTTAAATGCCCAGAAAAGCGGACGGGTACAGCTAGTTATTTATTAAAATAATACCAACGATATAATTCACATTATGAGCTTTCTACTTCACCAACGTGAACATGTGTTATTTAACTGGTGGTAGGACCTCTTGTGAGTCCGGACGGGTAGCCGGGTGCCGTGAAGCAGTAATGCGTTTCGGTTTGAAGGGTGGGGCAGCTGTTGTAACTATACTGAGACCTTAGAACTTATATCTCAAGGTGGGTGGCGCATTCACGTTGTAGATGTCTATGGGCTCCAGTAACCACTTAACATCAGGTGGGCTGTGAGCTAGTCCAACCATCTAAGCAATAAAAAACAAAAAATTAAAAAAATATACTAGGTAGTCGTTTTGGAATTTGACGCGAAATTTTCAAGAGCGAATTCCGACGGTGAAATGAATATTCACAACAATATGCTGTTGGCGAAGTAAAAATTTTGCATTTTCCTTACGGAGCTATAAATCTTGGAGAGCTAGCTCGCCGTCTAAGCTAGTCTGAAGTTCGCTCTCCCGAGTATTGTAAAAGATAATCATCAGTGCTCGTTTAAAATCCAGTCGCAAAGTTATTCAGAACAATATGTACTTTCAAACAATATTAGTATCGGTATTATAACTTTAACAATCACGGTATAAAAATGCCACTGTGATTTATAAATCAAATGATTTCGTCACATTTCGCGAGTTATAGACATGATTAAAACTGTTTTTATGGGACAATCTCACTACATATCTTACGCCTTAATCGTCCGTGACCGCGAAAACTGTATTCGACAAATCGGAAATAATAGCTTGACAGCTAAAAAAAATTTGTGATTAACCTTTTTTTTTTATTGCTTCGATGTGTGGAGCAGCTCACAGCCTACCTGGTGTTAAGTGGTTATTGGCGCCCGTAGACATCTACGACGTAAATGCGCCACCCATCTTGAGATAGGTATAAGATCTAAGGTCTCAAGTATAGTTACAGCGGCTGCCTCACCCTTCAATACTGCTTCACGGCAGAAATAGGCAGGACGGTGGTACCTACCCGCGCGGACTCACAAGAGGTCCTACCACCAGTGATTTATAAATGAAATGATTTCTCCACATTTCGCGAGCTATTGTCATCATTAAAACTGTTTTTATGGGTCAATCTTACCACATTACGTCTCAATCGTCCGTGACCACGAAAACTGTATTCAAAACATCGAAAATAATAGCTTGACAGTTAAAAAAGTTTAAAGTAGTTTTAATTTTACAATAAATTCGTTTAAGAATAAAAATTGTTTTTATTTTTTTATTGCTCTAGTAGGCAGATGAGCATACGGTCCACCTAATAATGAGTGGTTACCTCGGCTCATGGACGACAGAATACTAGGGGCAAAGCCAAGCCGCTGCCTACCGTTAAGGAAATTTGTGTTATTTTAACAAAAAATGTAAATTGTATTTTTTTTAGTGTGACATAAACTAAAGGGTTATCTAAATTTTTTTATTAATATTAAAAAAAAAAGGATTCGTTTGAATCACACAATTTAATAAATAAACAAAAGCTCAATTATTGTTAAATAAATTTATTATGAACGAATTAGATTTAGGTAACCAGAAAATTCTCTCCTTTCTGTTTCTTTGTTTGTAGGTGTTGGCGTTTTGTGCTTCTGAGGCCATCGTGTATGACCATCCTGCTAATAGCTACCTGCATAATTATGGCTTGCTTTTGGCAAAGCTAAGAAAGTTATCACACTTAATTTCTTTAGAAAGTACTTCGAGAGGGTTAATACGCTTTAGATCGTCATACGACGTAATCTCAAGCCAAATAAATATCCAACCTCTAGATAATTACTAGCTAGCTAATTACCGGCACTCTACTCAAATGTCAAAAACCTATTTACTTTTTTTTTTTCCTTCCTAAGCTTGTATCCTTGAGAGGCTATTCCAGCGTAACCTTAACTAGTAGGTGAGCTCACGGGGCTCAAACCTGACGACGTTGCTAACACGAACCCTAGCAAGAGCCGTGCTTGGCAGAATCTACCACCGGATCGGAAACGCGACCCACTGAGAAGATCCGGCTGAGAAACTCAGTGGGCTGTGTCTGAGGGTACCTATTTACCTTAGTCGTGCATTACTACAGAAACAAGACTGATATTAAAAATAATAAACATGATTTGAAACTGTAAAAGTGAGTAGATTTATTTAGAAAAAAAAACCCAAATTAACAATGCCCGACTTGTAAAGCAAAGACGCTGGCTACATCAAATTCATTACTCGGTTCATAGCCCCCTATAAAATTCCACGGAGAATTCTTTGGCAACCACTAAACGGTTAGTTTGCAGTAGATTTACGGCACTAACGTTATTTATTCGAAGCTTAGGCCATCCGTAAACATTGTTGCGTTTTTGTGGCTGAAATATTGCGACGACGCAATCTATTGCTTTTGTATTACGTTGGGCCATTCTTTATTTGCATTTGTAAGAAAAAAATTGTTGATATCAGACCTTAATATTTTTATAATACTTTGCTATTTGTTAAGTAATGAAAATGGAGGAAAATTAAAATAATTTTAAGCAGGAAAGTCGTTTAAAATGCCTGTTTTTGCTTCGATACATTTACTTAATTTTATTTACAGTTTAAAAAAAAAAAAACTCAATTTAAACTACAATAGAAATTTTTTTTCGTGAAACTTATGAAATTAATGATAATGCGAAATACACGTCAACATTTTAAACAAGCCTATGTGTGTAACGTGCCTAACGCACTCTTGCTGCATTTACGAGGTACGTGATACCTGCGCGATCGGTTGGATATCGGCGGGTGTACACAAGGTACCCTGCGCCAAAGCCTCATATGTTTACAGATCACGCCGGTGTGCGCCCTTGTTTTTTTGCGAATACATTGTCTGTATTGAAATTTAATTTGAAATTTTCAAAGGATTCACCGGAATTACGATTCGTGCTTATAATATGCGATATTGCAAAACACGAATGAACGATGGATTTTGTTGGATATTAAATTTTCAAGGATTATTAATTTTGCGTATTTGAAAGGTTCTTTTGTTATTTTGATCTATTAACGTTGCTTTTATGCACCACAAGCACCGGTCACCGTCCTCGTCGAACCTGTCGCTTGCGACGAAGGGCTCGACGAGCGAATTAACCCACAGACACAGCCCACTGAGTTTCTCGCCGGATCTTCTCTGTGGGTCGCGATTCCGATCCGGTGGTAGATTCTACGAAGCCACTGCTCTTGCTAGGGTCAGTGTTAGCAACTCTCCGGTTTGAGCCTCGTGAGCTCACCTAAAAACTTTTTTTCTCGTTTCCTTTCCGGTACGATGCAGCTGCTGGCTCATTTCAGCGTCATTTGACAAACGAGGTTTCCAAGGTCACGCATTGACTATTCGTTGAGACTTCGACCATCTTTGTGTGCATTCATAGCTTCTTTATGCAGGACTAGTGACTCCGGTAGCCACGAAATTCGATCCCCGAATGAATAATTTTGCCCGAATAAAAATTTCAAATCATAAAATCAATAAACCAGTCACAAGAGTAAGATATGTAGAATCACTTTTTCTCCACCTATTCGTTGGCAGTCTAAGGGTCTATTACAGTAACGCGCGAACAGGTCGATGAACTCACGGGCTCAACCTGCAAGAATTTGCTAACACTAGCCCTAGCAAGAGCAGTGCCTCGCAAAATCTACCACAGGGTCGGAATCGCGATCTACTGAGAAGATCCGCCGAGAAACTCAGTTAGTTGTGTTTAAGGGCCAATTCGCTCGTCGAACTCTTATGAAAGAAAAATTACTTCGATTTCAGATCATGTTGTAGAGTCGGCTGTATAGGAGCGCGGTTCGGTCGCGTACTCTAGTTTATAATATATGTATTATCTATGGCGTACTGACTTAATGTGGGGACCGAATGTCAACCTTTTGTCGAGAGTGATGGCTATGTTCGAAGTCGTCGTGGTCTAAAGGATAAGACGTCCGGTGCATTGGTATGTTTCTATGTTCGAATCCCGCAGGCGAGTACCAATTTTTCTTACTTAACATGTTCACGATTGACTTCCACAGTGAAGGAATAGCATCGTGTAATAAAAATCAAACCCGCAAAATTATGATTTGCGTAATTACTGGTGGTAGGACGTCTTGTAAGTCCGCACGGGTAGGTACTATCATCCTGCCTATTTCTGCCGTGAAGCAGTAATGCGTTTCGGTTTGAAGGGTGGGGCAGCCGTTCTACTGTACTGACTGAGACTTTAGAACTCATACCTCAAGGTGGGTGGCAGCATTTACGTTGTAGACGTCTATGGGCTCCGGTTACAACTTTACAGCAGGTGGGCCGTAAGCTCGACCACCCATCTAAGCAATAAAAAAAATTCCTTGGTAAGGCCATTGAGGTTTCGAGGCCCTCAGTATAGGCTAGTCAAAGACTTGAAGGAATGGAGGAAAGGAATGGAGTTACCACCCTAACTCATGACGCAATACTAACAGTGGTGTCGGGAAGGCGACTCCTTTAGAAGGGCACGGGTGTGATTTTCAGGGGTTGATGTCTGAAAACACTGTCCTAAGTTGGTAGCCGTGATCTGTAGTTCATTATGCTGGAATGAGATCTTCCTACTCCTAGTATATAGCTGTATTTTCAGCGAACAGGCGACAGGGATAAATCTAATATTATAAAGCTGAAGAGTTTGTTTGTTTGAACGCGCAAATCTCAGAAACTACTGGTCCGATTTTAAAAATTCTTTCAGTGTTAGATAGCCCATTTATTGAGGAAGGCTATAAGATCACGGTATGACCAATACCTACAAGTGAAACACCAATAAAGAATGTTTCAAAATAAGGGTTTAAATAGCTCCTTAACATTCTACAATTCAAAAATATTCTCACTTTCTACGTAAATGAAGTGGAGAGTAAAATTTAGCGTAATGTAAGTAACTATTCCATGCGGACGGAGTTGCGGGCAAAAGCCAGTCATTAATGTGTAGAAGTCAATATATTATATATGTAGAATCAGCAATCGAAATACATCAAACACGAGAAGGGAATTTGTCATCAGAATTAAAATCCCTTCAAAGATTCGATCGTGTATCCCTTCAATTATTTATGTTTATTTTGCTTTTACAAATAATGTACACAAATGAGCAATCGCTTTGAATAATGCTCTCCTTTCGGGGAAGGTGTTAAGGCATGAGCGGAAGCGTGTTTAGTACGTTCCTTTTTCTTGTTGTCTTAAACTGCCATTGACGATTTTGGCGGTTAAATAGAAAATACTTCTATTATTATGTATATTTTGAGGCAGCCGTGAAATACTGTATTTATTATCAAATTATAATAGTATATTTTTCAGAATGTCTACTGATGTCTGAAACAGATTGATTTAATCAATAAGACCATGAGAATGAGAGGATAATGAAAATATTGTACAATTATATTATCTGCCTGTTGACTATAAGGTGTTATGTGCCTATGAAATAAACCCTTAAGCTTCCGGATTTAAAGGCTATTTTTAGAAAATTTCATGTGATGAAGGAGTTATGAAGGAAAAAAAAGGCAACTAATAAAAGTTTGTTGCCCGTTTTCTCAAAATTAACAAATTGTATCGTAGCGCCTTCATCCACTGATGTCTTCAATTATGTTTTGGAGTTCAATATTCTATCTCTCCCTCTGTCTCTTACAATACATAAATGCAGGCCTAACAAAAACAAAAAAAAATATTATGTCGTCAGTCTCGACGCTCACGGTCTCACACGCTGTAACAATATGAGTCCCCTAGCGCAATGAACCAAACACGAAAACAAAATAGACGAAAAAAAAATAGGTGTATAAAATTTACAACTTGTACCAAACAACGCGTCTGTGTAAACATGCCGCTCGTAAAAGGCGTCGATCATAAAAATATTTGATTAGGTTGTTCTCTCACAAAACAGCCAATTCGCCACGTTGAAAGTTTTATAAGATCTAACATTGTTTACTTGAATTATTTAGAAACTACAAAACTTTAGTGCTACACTGAAGCTGTAGCTACTAAGTTCTTCGTGTCTAAGTGCGATTTTCACAAGATCCGAATATCACCTGCAGAATTGATACTGTACTCTCAATACAAATAAAGTGATAACTTACAGGTTCAGAGCAATAGCATCGTGATTACCTTTTAGAAAAATCTATTTCATACAGATATGTGTGCTTTATTTTTTTTCTCGAAACATCGACTGAATACTTAAATTTTCTAAAACAAACTATTTAAGGAGTTTCCTACATCTTGTAAAGTCAATCCCGACCGGAGCCCTCTTCTTCGACATCGCGAAGGCGTTCGACAAAGTCTGACATAACGATTTGATTTACAAACTGTACAACATAGGAGTGCAAGACAGACTCGTGCTCATCATACGAGACTTCTTGTCGAACCGTTCGTTTCGATATCGAGTAGAGGGAGCTCGCTCTCGCCCCCGTCAACTGACTGCCGGAGTCCGGCAAGGCTCCGCGCTCTCCCCGTTATTATTTCTCTGACCCATCTGGCGCTCTTCGCCGATGACACGGCTATCGACTACTCGTGTAGGAAGAAGTCGCTATTGCATCGGCGACTCCAGATCGCAGTAACCACCATGGGACAGTGGTTCCGGAAGTGGCGCATTGACATCAACCCCACGAAAGGCACAGCGGTGCTCTTCAAAATGGGTTACCCTCCAAATACCACTACGAGCAGCCCGCTCCCTAATAGGCGCATTAACACCTCCGCCATTAGCTCCATCACTCTCTTTGGCCAGACCATACCGTGGGCCTCGAAGGTCAAATATCTAGGCGTCACCCTCGACAGAGGGATGACATTCCGACCCCACATCAAAATGGTACGCGACCGTGCCGCCTTCATGTTAGGACCCATCTATCCTATGATTTGCAAGGAAAGCAAATTGTCCTTTTGTAATAAGGTAACTCTCTACAAAACTTGCATACGCCCCGTCATGACCTATGCAAGCGTAGAATTCGCTTATGCGGCCCGCACCCACTTGAAACACCTTCAAGTCATTCAATCCCGTTTTTGCAGGATAGCCGTCGGAACACCATGGTTCCTAAGGAACGTGGTTCTCCATTATGACCTGGAGCTTGACTCAGTCAGAAAGTATCTACAGTCGACATCGTTTCGCCACTTTGAGAAGGCGACACGACATGAAAACCCTCTTGTCGTGGCCGCCGGTAATTACATACCCGATCCTGTGGACCGAATGGTAAACAGTCGACGTCGGCCTAAACATGTCATTACGGATCCTCTCGATCCATTAACGGTGCTTTTAGATGCCTCAAGCACCGGTCACCGTCCTCGCCGGATCTTCTCAGTGGGTCGCGTTTCCGATCCGGTGGTAGATTCTGCGAAGCGCTGTTCTTGCTAGGGCCAGTGTTGTCAACACTTCCGGTTTGAGCCCCGTGAGCTTACCTACACGTAAAGGAGTAAGTAGCTGAAAGCCTCTCAAGGATATCAGCATAGGTAGGAAAAAAAAATATTGTAGAGTATAAACGATAAATCTAGATTGTGATTAAGTAAAACATCTTATTATGTAATCATGAATTTATAATATCTATAAATATAAAAGTAACCAGTAGGCATAATCTTAGAGGAATAACCTCGCATACTTATTATTATATTTTTATTATTATTAAAAGAGCACAGCTTACGCTAGCTTAAGTTAAAAACCTTTACTCATCAGTGATTGGATTTTCGAGAGCACCATTTTAAATTATTAGTAAATTAAATTAATAAATAATATTAAACTAATGAAAACAAATAAATGGATTCACAACCAATTCAGGTTCTTCCAGTTACATTAATGCAGTTCTAAGTATTGCGTTTGAGTATTACTAGATGGCGCTGTTTTAAATTTCTCTGAGCTTAAAATTCAGCCATAATTCTTTATCGATAACCCTCCCGAAATCATGATCCACCACGGCTAACTTAGATGGTGTTTTACCGCAAGCTTGTAATTCGTATTTGTTCAGAATCATTTTAGTAACGCCTTTAATAATTCTCAACGACAATTGTTCGCCTGAAACAAAATAAAAAAATACATTAATGTAGGTCTCACGACTTACCGACTACCTATATCTTTTTTGCTCTTAGGTGTGTAGTAGAAGGTAGTTAGTCAATCTATTTGTTGAAAACCTCAATTGCATTCTAATAAAGATGTCCTACATTCCTGAAAGCACCATGAAATAACCTAATTTACATTTTTAATTTACTGTAGATTAAAAAAATCTTTAATATTATTCAAACTTTTTTTACGGTTTAATCTGCCGTTTCTTTTTAATTATTGCATTAAAATATTCGTAAATTTTACAGTTTTCGTGCTCACAGACGAACCCCGAGTCACGAAGACTGTCAATAAGTAATTTTAATTATGTCTACGACTAGCTGAAAGCGGAGAGACTACTTTTATTATCATTTCGTTTGTTTGTGCATACAATGTCATATTATGACATACTAGAGGTCCCGCGGTAGTCGAAATTCGACTATAATCAATTGGAATTGTAAGTTTGTACACTATTATGATTGTATTTTATAATTATATAATCACAAATTTCGCTAAGACTACACTATAAAAAATATTAACAAAGACAGACAATATAAATCTATTCTCAATTTGACAACAGACGTCAAGAACAAAAGTTTGACAGTAAAATTAAATAGTATTCATGCGTGTGTGCTGCATCAAATACAGGGTATGTAGTGTGTGTAATGTTTTCTTTATTGATTTAATGTATTTTTTACGCATTATTTAAAAAAAAAATTAGCATTGTGCACTTCTTCTCTATATTCTCTATAAGTGTGGAAATTTTCATACTCCTCCGTCCGTGCAATTTTCGTAAAAAGGGATACAAAGTTTTTGCTTCACGTATTAATATATAGATGACTATGACATCTTCATGACCGGTATTTTTATTTTTTGATAAATTGTGTTTTTCGGGTGTCTTAACAACGCCATCTGCTGAAATACCTTGAGTGTTATTTTGTTTTTAAAAATTGTATTATTATTCGCCAATAGACGTCTGGAAGAGGATTATTGAAAACACGATTAAAACAACATTTTCTGAAAATAAAACGTAGCTAAATCGATTTATCGCCCCCGAAATCCCATGTATATAATTTTTTTATGAAAATCGTTGAAGCCGTTTCCGAGATTCAGATTATATATATATACAAGAATTGCTCGTTTAAAGGTATAAGATAGTAAAAGAAACTGCAAAGTACGTGTAGTTTAGTTACTAATTAAAATTCATTCACGCACTGAATCCAATAGCCTACGAATATGAAGAATACTTCCAATTTGCGTATTAACATGGCACTGGTAACTTTCTCTTGACTACTATTGTGTATAGTGGCTCGGCAGATATGCCGTTTCACACAACGGTATGGCACTTAAAATGATTGAACGTAGATTTAGTATAGAATCGGTTAATAGCGGTTTTAGCGGTAGGCAGCGGCTTGGTTCTGCCTCTGGCATTGCTGAAGTCCATGGGCGACGGTGACCACTCACCATCAGGTGGGCCGTATGCTCGTCTGCCTACAAGGGCAATAAAAAAAATTAATAATAAATAAAGTACATCGACTGTAAATCGTGTTGTGTGTGTGTGTGTGTGTGTGTGTGTGTGGAAGAGTGTGGAGGGAAAGTGACTTATTTAAAAAAAAAAATACTAATAAAAAAATTATACATCAAATCTGTTAGTCTGTTTTTAGTCACTCCAAAAGTATATTAATCAAGTTCTTCATGAGACAATGCAATCTACACTATCTATTACAAAATTTGAAAGTTTGTATGTTTGGATGACTACTCAAAAATCAATCACGCTTGAAATTTTGAAAGAATTTTGGATGGAATTTAGCACAAAAGTACTTTATAAGGTAGATAGTTTTTATCGTGTAAGTGACTTGAATATCATCAGGCTTATCTGCTAAAATAGTGTATTCGCTGGTTCCTGATTTTTTGCGCTAGTTCGTGATTATTCGGATCTAAATCGATTGATATTTTATTGTTCGGAATGAGACACACGCAATTGCGTATCCCGAGAAATTGCATTAATTTTATTATTTCAATAATAAAAATCAGCCACTGGCAACTTTACAACCGACCTTATGCAAGTTGTGTGGTCTAAAAAGGTGAATTCAATAATTTATTCATTTTTTCTATTTAACTTAAATGTTAATGCGTGTAAATTTTATCCGGTTGTGTGAACTTAATAAAAATAAAAATAAAAGTTCTGAATTACAAATTTAACGAGGCTGAAACAGTAGGGCACTTTTTTATGATTCTAATTGTATTATCAGATGTACTAGAGTTTGTTTGGTTAACAATTAAAACAGATAAAATTGAAAATTTAATTAAAAGATGACGTAAGTAACATAGCGAACATTATAACAATGACGTAAAAATCTTACCGATGCATTTTCTCGGACCAGCGCCGAATGGTAAATAGCTGTAGCTATGTTTTGTAGGGCCCTGGTCATCCAAAAACCTCTCCGGATTGAAGACTTCAGGGTTTTCATAATGCTCTTTATCTTTGTGTATCGCTGCCACTGGCACATTAATTGTGACGTTTCTATCAATAGTTAGGTTACTTTCAGGATATTGATACATCTTGACGCATTGTCTTGAAATGATCGAATGAGACGGATGTAATCTCATAGTCTCTTTGATGGTTGCATCCAAATAGTTTACCCCTTTATCCTTTTCGACAGAGTTTCTGGCCTTTTCTTGTATTTGAGGATTTACGGCTAATTCGTAAAATAAAGCCGTCAATGTATACAAACAAGGAATGTAGCCTTCTGTGACAAACAATGCTAAGGTCGAACTCGCAAATTCGTTCTCAGAAGCGTACACGTGTTTATCTTTCAAACTGACTTGATGCATATAACCAGAGTCATCAATCAGCCTCTGCAGCTTCGAATTCTCCATATATTTACGTGTATTTTTCAACACGTTATTCGGAAGCGTCGATAATCCGAACGTCACGTATATTGACGGAAAAATATTCTTCAAATAGCTTTTAAGCTTCACGATCATCGACCGTTTCTGTAGAGTAGTCCTCAGTTCTTTTATTGATGTTCCTTGGTCGCCTAGAAGTAAATTGTCGAAAACACTATCCAGTACAACAGATAATAACTGTTGAACGTTTGTGTCTCCGTTTGCTTCAGACAAACATGCATGTATGTCAAATTCGCGACACAAGCCATTCAAAACTGCCTCCAATACCTGTCGCAGCAGAGTCCATTTCTCACCGTCAGCGTAAAACAAATTGTTTCGTATACAAACGTCCCGAGATTTGTCTAAACCGAGACCTCGGCTGTGGAAATACGCGAAATCCGTCGACAACATCCTCTTTATCGCGTCCGGATCTTTCACGATCAGATCCGGGATCCTGTTTTTGAGGCGACCGACGAATTTGTCTCCGGGATGTTCGTTATACAGTTTGACAACTTCATCAGTGCTGTTAGTCAATCCCAGCACCCTGTGGTAGTCGCTGCCGAAAAACGGGATCGGCGTCTTGTAGGGCACGTGCCTAACGTACCAGTAGCTGAAGAACTTGGTGACATAATCGAATACCAAGGCGACTATCAACACGACGAGTACGGACAAGTTCAATAGGAAACTTTCGAAGAACATTTTGCGTTCGCACGATGCGGCGTTACGTCGGATACTGGAGGATTGCTGGCTGGGTTCGCATCTCGGTCAAAATAACGGTTTCTCTCTGTTGAGTTCATCTCGGCTGAGTGTAATTTTTTTTTTAATCCAAGTTCAAGTTCACGCCAGAGGTGTTTTTAATTTCTTTTCTTTTTTTTTGTATACGATTCGGGTACTTACTTGACGTGCGTATGTAGGCCGAGCTACTGTTACATGTTTTTCAAATTACGGAATAATAGACAGTTAGTTTTGTTCTGCGTACCTACCTACGCAATATATTACAAGTAAATGTTTAATAATAAACATTAGTTTTACAAACATGCGAAGTCGTCGTGGCCTAAAGGATAAGAGGTCCGGTGCATTCGTATCTTGCGATGCATCGGTGTTCGAATCGCGTTGGGAGGTACCAATTTTTCTAATAAAATGCGGACTTAACAAACGTTCATGATTGACTTCCATGGTAAAGGGATAACATCGTGTAATAAAAATCAAACTCGCAAAATTATAATTTGCGTAATTACTGGTGGTTGGACCTCTTGTAAGTCCGCACGGGTAGGTACCACCGCCCTGCCTATTTCTGCCGTGAAGCAGTAATGCGTTTCGGTTTGAAGGGTGGGGAAGCCGTTGTACTGTAAAATCTGAGACCTGAAGGTAGTTAACAGCATTTACGTTGTAGATGTCTATGGGCTCCGGTGACCACTTAACATCAAGTGGGTCGTGAGCTCGTCCACCCACCTGAGCAATAAAAATTTTTTTATGTACTTATCTATTTACGAATACACATGAGCGCTTATATATATAAAAAACCCACAACTTGTAATATCAATACGCAAACAATATGATTTTATACACTATAAACCAAAAAAATTTATGTGAGATATTTTATGATTCAATAGTTAGAACCTAAATACGTCTTTCAGTTTTTTTTTCAGTTTTCATATAAAAAATAAGCCTTTATTGCTGTTAGATTTTAACTTATTTAACTAAACATAAAATGATAACAATAGGGGTGACTCCGGCGGAGTCTATCCAGGGCTCCTCCTTGCTCTGCGGTGGCGGCGCGGGGGGTCCTCGTTGGGCCCAGAAGCGCCTCAACGTCGAGAGGTTGTGTGAGGCGGCTGTAGTCCAGGCATGGCGTCTTGACTAGCTTGGTGAGCCAGCGGACGTGTGCGAGGGGGTGGAGCATCTGCGCGAGGCGATGTCGCGGGTGTGCGACGCCGCTATGCCTCGCATTAGAGCTCTCGCTCCTAAACGCAGAGTCCACTGGTGGACTGAGGAGATCGCTAGCCAGCGCCGGTTGTGCGACGTCAGTCGTCGCGCATACCAACGGTATCGACGTCGAAGAACGCACCGGGACCCCGATGAGGAGGACCGACTGTACGAGGTGTACAGGATGGCCATAAGGGCCCTGCGCGTGGCTATCGGGGAGGCGAAGGAGGCTGCTTGGAGCGACCTACTAGCTTCGCTCGACTGTGATCCGTGGGGGCGGCCCTACAGGCTGGCGCGCAATGTGCTCCGCCCTTGGCCCCCCCCCCGCAACCAGCACCCTGCCGCCGGAGACATTGCAGCACGTAGTCGGGGGTCTGTTTCCGGATTTTACCAGGACGGCCTTCGTCCCCCCTGTGATGACGACGATGCGGGTTGCTGATGGCGGGGAGCCTGCGGACGTCTCGCAGGCGGAGTTTGAATCGGCTGTGCAGAGGATGCGGGCGAAGCGCACGGCTCCCGGTCCCGATGGGATCTCGTCCCGAGCGTGGGCGCTCGCCTTGACGGGCGATGGTTTGGGACCTGCCCTCCGAAGGCTGTTCAGACGGTGCCTCCGTGAGGGCAGGTTCCCAGAGCCATGGAAGACTGGTCGGCTCTTCCTTATTCCTAAGGAGGGTCGGCCACGTGACGAACCGAACGGGTACCGCCCAATCGTCGTGCTGGACGAGGCCGGTAAGCTCTTCGAGCGCGTCATCGCTACTCGCCTTGTCCAGCACCTGGAAAACGTTGGGCCTGATTTGGCTCCTAACCAATACGGTTTCCGGAGGGGTCGCTCGACCGTGGACGCGGTCTTGCGTGTCCACCATCTCTCCGATTGTGCGTGCTCCGAGGGGGGCGTGTTGTTGGCTGTGTCGATTGACATCGCCAACGCCTTCAACACGATCCCCTGGAGCACGATCGTGGAATCACTTCGGTTTCACCGCATCCCCAATAGTCTCCGCACCCTGATAGAGGACTACCTCTCAGGGCGGAGCGTGATTTTCCCCGAGAGAAGAGGATGGGAACGAAAAACGGTGTCATGCGGGGTCCCACAGGGGTCGGTATTGGGACCACTCCTGTGGGACATCGGTTTCGACTGGGTCCTCCGCGGTGCTGGCCTGCGTGGCGTCGACGTGGTGTGCTATGCCGACGACACGTTGGTGACGGCTCGCGGAGCTGACTACAGGACCGCAGCGATCCTTGCAACGGCGGCGGTCTCCACCGTCGTTAGCCGCATTCGGAGACTGGGTCTTGAGGTGGCCCTCCACAAGTCTGAGGCCGATTGCTTTCACCCGGTTCAGAGAGGACCCCCTCCAGGCGCGACGCTCATAGTCGGTGGAGTATCGATCGCTGTCCAGCCGAAGCTCAAATATTTGGGCATCGTGCTGGACAGTCGATGGCGCTTCGACCACCATTTCGGTGAGTTGATTCCGAGGCTACTGGGCATGGCAGGTGCGTTAGTCCGTCTTCTGCCCAACGTTGGTGGTTGCAGCGTCGGTGTCCGACGCCTGTACCTGGGGGTCGTGCGCAGTATGGCCTTGTATGGCGCTCCCGTGTGGTCGCCCACACTTTCCGCATGCAATGCGGCGCTGCTGCTCCGAGCTCAGCGGGCGCTCGCGGTGAGGGTCATCAGGGGGTACCGTACGATCTCCCGAGAGGTCGCCTGCGGCCTCGCTGGTTCCCTTCCTTGGGATCTCGAGGCCGAGGTATTGGCTACGGTATACCGGCGCAGGACACAGTCCCTGGGTCGGGGACGGACACCCGGCCTGTCGGCTGTCAGTCGGTGGAGGCGTGCTGCGCGTCATCTGGCGTACGCTAAATGGAGGGAGCGGTTGCTGGAGGAACTTCATCAAACCTCAGCCACCCGCCGGCGCACTCTCGAGGCCCTGGTGCCCGTGCTGGAGACATGGTCAGATCGGCGACACGGCGTGCTCTCCTTCCGCCTTACGCAGGTCCTCTCGGGGCATGGCTGCTTCGGGAGGTACCTGTGGAGGGTTTGCAGGAGAGAGCCACATCCGGGTTGTCACCAGTGCGGGCATCCGGATGATGACGCTCAGCACGCACTCGAAGCGTGCCCGCGTTGGGAGCACCCGCGGCGAGATCTCATCGCGGTGCTGGGGAGGGACCTCTCCTTGCGGGCTGTCATTGCCCGCATGCTAGAGGACGAGAGTTCGTGGGAGGCCATGGCCAGATTTTGTGACCTGGTCATGGTGTTCCGCGAGGCCGAATCCCTCTTCGGATCCTCAGCGAAGAAGGCGGGGTGGGCGACGCGGGCACGATGCTCCCGTTAATCTCCCGTAGGGACTGTTGTGTACTGGGTGCGGGGGCGCCCGGTGCTCTGCTGTCGGTTCCGTGGTGAGGCGGCGCAAGGTGGCTCCTATGCGCCACTCACGGTGTCTCCCGAGACGACGTCCTGCAGGATCTTCCCGGGGATTGGATCCCGTCCTATTGTCAGGATGGGTACCGGTGACGGCGAGCCTGCGGCGCGCATTGTGCGTTACCGTAGGTTTCGTGGAGTCGGAGTGGTGGAGCTCGATGGGGTTTAGTCGGTAGTCGGTTTTGCGGGGCGGGTCCTGCGTGGTAGACGCTGCGCAGCGCCTCGCGCGCCTTTCTCAAGGCGTAGTCTCCCGGTAGGAATTGGAAGAAGAGGAGGACTTTGGTCTTCCTCTTCTCCCTCTTCTTCTCTGGAGGCGCCGGAGTCCGACATAACCCGGTCTATTACCCCTCTCGACCGGTTATCCGTAAATGGATTCCCAAACGTTAAAAAAAAAAAAAAAAAAGGGGTAAGAAAACTATAAGTTAAATTAAACTATAACGCATTCACGACCTTCGGCTTATACCTATCTCCTCTTAACAGCTAAATTTAACTTTCAACTCTTCACATATTTCAGGACAAATAACAAAAACCATAGTCGATCGTGGCCCCAGAAACTAATATAGGTATTTAAAACGACGGATATAAGAAAATTAATACATATACTTAGTCTGGCCATGAATACTGTTACAATTAAAAATAAACAAAATATTACATTTGAATTTGGAATCTGTCATTTTTATATGATTGCTCATTGAGTTTTCTCATTTTGGCGTCAATACATTGTACAATATTTTGCGATATTAAAATGGAGTGGGGTGATAAAGAGAACCGAATCGCTGTGATTGCATTACACAAAGTAGGTATAGAGCCAAATGCAATTTTTAAAACTCTCCATACGCTTGGTATCAGTAAAATGTTTGTGTACCGGGCTATTAATAGGTGCAATGAGACCTCCTCTATTTGTGACAGAAAAAGATCTGGCCATCCACGTAGTGTTCGTACGAAAAATGTGGTCAAAGCAGTAAGGGAAATAATTCGAATAAATCCTGTCCGAAAGCAAAAGATTTTATCTCGGGAGATGAAGATAGCACCTAGAACCATGTCGCGTATTTTAAAAGATGACTTAGAACTTGCAGCCTATAAGAGACGTACTGGTCATTTCTTAACTGATAATTTAATACAGAATGAAGCGGTACGCAAAGGGAGGTCATAGAAAAAAATTGTTTACGGATGAGAACATTTTTACAATTGAGCAACATTTTAACAAACAAAATGACCGTATTTATGCTCAAAGCTCTAAGGAAGCTTTCCAATTAGTCGACAGAGTGCAACGTTGGCACTATCCGACTTCAGTGATGGTTTGGTGGGGTATTAGCTATGAAGGAGTGACTGAGCCATACTTTTGTGAAAAAGGTATCAAAACATTGTCACAAGTGTATCAAGATACCATTCTTGAGAAGGTAGTGAAGCCCCTTAACAACACCATGTTCAATAATCAAGAATGGTCCTTCCACCAAGACTCGGCGCCAGGTCATAAAGCTCGGTCTACGCAGTCTTGGTTGGAAACGAACGTTTCGGACTTCATCAGAGCTGAAGACTGGCCGTCGTCTAGTCCCGATCTTAATTCGCTGGATTATGATTTATGGTCAGTTTTAGAGAGTACGGCTTGCTCTAAACGCCATGATAATTTGGAGTCCCTAAAACAATCCGTACGATTGGCAGTGAAAATTTTTCCCATGGAAAGAGTGCGTGCTTCTATTGATAACTGGCCTCAACGTTTAAAGGACTGTATTGCAGCCAATGGAGACCACTTCGAATAAGCTTTATACACTTTAAATTGTTTTATATTTATGTATTAAACTAAACACTGTAAAAGTAATGAATGTTATTTGCAATAGATTTATTTTTTATTTTTTATTGTAACAGTATTTATGGCCAGACTAAGTATACTAATATAATATAATATTATAAAGAGGAAATATTTGTTGGTTTGTTTGTATTGAATAGGCTCAGAAACTACTGAACCGATTTGAAAAATTAATTCACTATTTGGAAGCTACACTATTCCCGAGTGACATAGGCTAAATTCTTTTCTGAAAAAAATTAGGGATCCTTACTAAAACTGCAATAATGTAACCCAAGGTGTAAAAAAATTACCTAAAATATTCTTTACATCGCGTGTCCTGCGAAAACTATTGATGATAGAATAAAATAATATACTACGGCTTTGTAGAACACATTATTATTTACAAAAAGTGTTGCGACAGCAAATGTCTAACTAATACAGTTATGCCGCAATAATTGTTCTTTTATTTAAAAAAATAAAACAACGTCAAATATCGTTGAAATTTTTGTCAAAGACCCGAGCGGAGCCGGAACGGAGACGGAGCGGGCCGCTAGTAAGTGATAACTTGAATCACTTTTATCTCACAAAAATTTATATACAAACGTAAACCGAGCTTGAAACACGAAAGAGTAAAATTTTAACCATACTCGTCGAACTCGACAAAGAGTTCGACGTGCAACCTAACCTAAATATTATCAGCCCGTTGAGTTTCTCGCCGGATCTTCCCAGCGGGTCGCGATTCCGATCCGGTAGTAGATTCATTCGCAAAGCAGCTACTCTTGAGTTGTTAGGTCTCCCTTGGAGGCGCTCGGGTAGCTGTTAGCAAATCCCGCCCTTTCTGGTTGAGCCTTTGCTCGCTCACCTGTTCTTGTGAAACTGGAAAGGCCTCCGGGACACCAGTAAGCCCTCAATCATAAAAAAAAAGTAAAAATAATCATAAAAATGAATTAATGTAATTTCCAGAAAATATACTTTTTTCTTGCATGTTATTAGACATCAATTTCCAACATTTCAAGTTTGTAGCTCCAGAGATTTTGGCTTTGTGTTAATGAATCAGTCAATCAGTCAGGACAAGTAATCATAGTAATACAGATAACAAAATTAAATGTTTATTATGATCCAAATAGATATGCCAATCTATAAAAAGAATATTACACACTTAAGTTTAGTTAATAAATATCGCCAGTAAGAAAATTCATTGTAAATACAAATTAGCTCATTGTTTATCTTTTTATTTTACATTGTAGATTCGTTGGTTCTCTTAGTCCATTAATAAGAAACAAAAACAAAAATAAAGTTAAAGTAAAAATTGTTTTACAAGATTTAAAATGGTTCAGAAGGAAGGAAGAAAAGAATTGATGATTAATGTGATTTACAAATTAAATTAAAGAAAAAAGAGGAAATGAAAAGGAAAAACAATAAAAAACATTAAATTTTAAGAAAAATATATACAAGAATCAACAGTATTACTTCCTAGAATTTTATCTGACCTCATTGAAGAGATTTCACTTTTCAACACCTTAGCTTTTGATTTTAGTGACATCTAGTGTCATTTGTATTAACTAACTATGCTTCATATTCTTTATTGCTTGGCAAGGAAATACCTGAATAACTTAAATACTAACTTAGTTCTTTTAAAGACCGCTAGATGTCACGATACTCATCTTTTTTCGGTGGCAAGATCTTGTTCAAAAAATGTCTTCTAAATGAATGTTGACTTTACGATACCCCACTAGATTTCTAATGTAGTTAGAATAAACGTTTCTTCATTAAATGCAAAGTTAATTATAATTATAATTATGAAATAAAAAACCTGAACTTAATCGGACAAGCAATGCATACACGAACAACAAAAACAAACAGAAATGTTCGTTTATAAACCAATAGTATTGTATAGATTAAGCAGATTACTGTGTGCTCAGTGCGAGTTTTCTATAGCGTAAAAGTTCTCGTAGGAGGTTTTATTCACCCCCCCTACCCGAATAAAACAAAAACAAACCATCAGTGAGAGTGAATCCAGAATAACCCCTCAACGCTACCAGCAGATCAGTAGACGAAAACAAGGTGTTACTCGTGGACATTAGAATATTGTGCTAAAGCAATTATAATGGCAATAATAAACGCGAAATTAAACGCTAAAAGTAGTTTTAATTTTTTTTATTTTTTTTATTGCCTAGATGGACGAGCTCACAGCCCATCTGGTGTTAAGTGGTTACTGGAACCCATAGACATCTACAACGTAAATGCGCCACACACCTTGAGATATAAGTTCTAAGGTCTCAGTATAGTTACAACGGCTGCCCCACCCTTCAAACCGAAGCGCATTACTGTTTCACGGCAGAAATAGGCAGGGCGGTGGTACCTACCCGTGCGGACTCACAAGAGGTCCTACCACCAGTAAAAATTACATTTACAATTCGATAAAACCAATGCAGTTGATTACTTCGATCTCTTCTCTCTAAGCAACAAACGACCTGCGGTAGTAAATAGATTACCAATCATAAACTGCAATACATAGGTGACGGAGAATGTGAGATTTACTCATTGAACTTGAACACAGGTACTATAAACTGTAACATATTAATATACAAGGAACGCATAGCTTCAGGCTCAATAGATATGTAATCATAAAGCGATTGTAGTGCGGTAGTACTTACTAGTTCAATGTAGTTTCAATCGCTTCGGGGCGTCGCAAGGCTAGTGAGGGGACGTCTTGAAAATTTCGTTTTCGATATTAATAAAATCGAATAATAATTGTATTTAATTATTATTAAGTAATTTAATAGAAGAAAGAAAGAAAGAAAGAAATAATTTATTCGCCAAGCATAGTGAAAATGAGTTATTACATAAATTAAAAGCAGCGTGTATGCTTTGTCATTATTTGACATGTGAATTTTAGTGCAGTGCATAGTTATAATATTATATAATTTACCATTCATTCATCCATAATTCAACTAATAATTAAAAATCCATTTATTTTCAATGTCATCCCTAAGAAAATCATTTATGTGATAATAATTTTCACTAATAAGATTACCTTTTAGGTTTTTTTTAAAATTAAAATCATCTAAGTCTCTTAATTTCTTCGGTAGTTTATTAAATATCCTAACGCTCATACCTAGTATACTATTATTCTTTAATGTAGTTTTGGATATTGGAAAACATAGTTTATCGTCGCGTCGATTTCTGTTTGCCACATTAGACATCTTAGTGAATCTATTGGGACAAGTTTTAACAAAAGATGCAACTTCGTATATATATAGACAAGGAAGGGTAAAAAGTTTATTATTATTATTATTATTAACACTTTATTTCAGTTTTTTTTTTTTTTAAACCATAACATTTTGTTAGTAATAATTACTTGTCGGCGGCGGCGCCAGGGATGGCTGAGCGGTAGCTTCCGTCATCACTGGTATTCGATTGAACTCAGTTTAGTCAATAAAACTTTTCAATAATAATTAGTGAAACTCAACACACACAACTTTCACAATGACAGGATAAACCGACAGTCCGACTGACTGACTGACTGACTGTCAGAGATTCACTGACTGAGACGGACGGAATGACTGTCTGACACGGAATGCCACGACTCTGTCCACGTACCGCCATTTTATACTGTGGCGTTACGGAGTCTACCCTTCATTTTGTGATATTTATCAAAACAACATTTCATCATTTAAAATAATAATCAAAACCACCGTCTTAATATTACTAAAAGTCGTTATCCACGACACGGCCATTCTGACACGTCACACGTCCTCGTGTGATGGTTAATCCTACAATCAAAAACATCCACGAGAACACTTGTTCCGCTCGATCACTCATGACTACACTTTACGACTTATCGGAAAATTTAAAAGTCATCAAATAATTTTTATTCTAAACACAAATTCTATAACGACATTGAAAGATTATACAAACGAAAATAAGTGATTTACTACTGCTGCAAGTTCTCCCCGTACAATTCATGTACACAGTAACTAAGTCATCCCTGTGACTACAAGTGTTCAATGATAGTCATCCCTGTGACTACAAGTGTTCAATGATAGTCATCCCTGTGACTACAAGTGTTCAATGATAGTCATCCCTGTGACTACAAGTGTTCAATGATAGTCATCCCTGTGACTACAAGTGTTCAATGATAGTCATCCCTGTGACTACAAGTGTTCAATGATAGTCATCCCTGTGACTACAAGTGTTCAATGATAGTCATCCCTGTGACTACAAGTGTTCAATGATAGTCATCCCTGTGACTACAAGTGTTCAATGATAGTCATCCCTGTGACTACAAGTGTTCAATGATAGTCATCCCTGTGACTACAAGTGTTCAATGATAGTCATCCCTGTGACTACAAGTGTTCAATGATAGTCATCCCTGTGACTACAAGTGTTCAATGATAGTCATCCCTGTGACTACAAGTGTTCAATGATAGTCATCCCTGTGACTACAAGTGTTCAATGATAGTCATCCCTGTGACTACAAGTGTTCAATGATAGTCATCCCTGTGACTACAAGTGTTCAATGATAGTCATCCCTGTGACTCTAATCAACAGTCATCCCTGTGACTCTAATCAACAGTCATCCCTGTGACTCTAATCAACAGTCATCCCTGTGACTCTAATCAACAGTCATCCCTGTGACTCTAATCAACAGTCATCCCTGTGACTCTAATCAACAGTCATCCCTGTGACTCTAATCAACAGTCATCCCTGTGACTCTAATCAACAGTCATCCCTGTGACTCTAATCAACAGTCATCCCTGTCAACAGTCATCCCTGTGACTCTAATCAACAGTCCTTTTATGAGAACCATCGCATATAGATTTCTCGACAAGAGAACATTCGGCACCAAAATCCAAATAAAAATAATACGACTCACCAGATTGTTCTCATTTACCAAAAATACTCGATATTACACAGCTACCGGCATGTCGCTCCGCTCGGCCGGTGAATAGTTGACCCATCGAGCGCCGACAGACGGCGCTTGCGTCCCATATCTCGTATTGGCTGCAGCAATCACGTGTTGATTGCGACACGGTCTTCCTGGCTGTAGACGTCCTGATCTCACTTCTGATGTCGGCGGCGGCGCCAGGGATGGCTGAGCGGTAGCTTCCGTCATCACTGGTATTCGATTGAACTCAGTTTAGTCAATAAAACTTTTCAATAATAATTAGTGAAACTCAACACACACAACTTTCACAATGACAGGATAAACCGACAGTCCGACTGACTGACTGACTGACTGTCAGAGATTCACTGACTGAGACGAACGGAATGACTGTCTGACACGGAATGCCACGACTCTGTCCACGTACCGCCATTTTATACTGTGGCGTTACGGAGTCTACCCTTAATTTTGTGATATTTATCAAAACAACATTTCATCATTTAAAATAATAATCAAAACCACCGTCTTAATATTACTAAAAGTCGTTATCCACGACATACTTATAATCTACGTTAGTAACTTAAAAAAAAAAAAAAATCTAACACATAACTATCATTATATACATTTTATACCATTATTTTTATTTTCTCCTTCCAAGTGCCTACTGCAAAAGCTATTGATCAGCAGTCCCTCGATCTTGCTCGATATGATTCTTAAAAGACTGTTGCCACTGTCACGAACTCGACGCAATAACGATGCACTTTATTTAAACTTTTGTATCGATCATTTGCTTTGCAAAATATGGCTTGCAGCTGTCGGCTATTGCCGACAATAATTATATTTATTAGATTTTTGGACGGTTCTTTTTGGTGGTTAATTGGTTAGCCGAGCCTATGGATATAACGCGATGAATACCGTCACTCACCGTTTAAGTGTATTATCTATGAATGGCTCCGTTCAACCCGGAACGGATGACTCCTTCTCAGCAGAAATTGGCAGTGTGGTTGTGCTGACTCAGAATACGTCCAACCAATAAATCATTCCAAAAAAACTTTGGCAGAATTAAATAATGCAGATATTGGCAGAAATAATACTCAGTGAGATTTAAAAAAATAACCACTGAAGATTATCGGCTTATCAAATGAATAATCATTTCCATTTATTTTTAATATTGTCTCATATTTTAATTGGCTTTAGAACTAGCTTCTTTAAAGTATCGGAGTAGTGACAAAGGGAAGATCTTCCACCGAGTGGGTGTAACTACTCAGTAGACCGACGGTCCGTATGTAATTGTTCGGAATTGTATGTATGCAAGCTTATATTGAATATGTCGTTATAAAAGCATCTGTATTAGACAGATCTTGTGGTCGATGATAGTACTCGATATAGCTCGATTAATGTATCCGATTCTAGACCCCTATTCTGAGTTCCGATCTTTGATGTATTTTTTGTTCTACGTATATTTCTTTTGGTCCGGTAAGTGTACGTTTTTAATACTCATATAGATATAATTATTAGAAATCAATTATTTAGCCTGATTTCTGTACAGCGATTCCTATTGATAATTACTTTATTTACTGCACACACTACACTTACTTGCACTGAAAGCAAATGATCGATACAAAAGTTCGGGTTATTTAATGCGGACCTTTAGCAATGAAGACTTCCACCTCATTACTCAAGATGAACACTTGCATTCATTTACCATGTGACTGCTTCAATCCAAATGAACCGTGAACTATACTACTCACTGTGGACAAAAAAAAACATTTATCAACAAAATAAATCGACACTATACAATAACTGGACATCTCTAATTCAACTTTACTCGCTCACAATTTTTCATGAGTACGTGACGTCATAACCGAAGATATCGATAAACCGCGATAACGCCTCGCCCATCACTCATGCCTTTGTTAGTTAACTGAACGAATGCTTTGTGACAAAACTTAATTATTTGTTCGGAATTAATTGTTCTTCGTTATCGAGTCGCTAGTGGTTCATAATTAATCAACACTTTTTGTTACGAAATAAATATCCCGGGTCGTTCGGTAGCTTCGTTTTAACGAGCGACTTTTAGTGCTTTAAGCGCTTTAAGCGTTTCTATAGGTCGGTATTGGTTCACGAGAAATGAACTACCTAACTAAAGCGATAATTGTTAAAATGCGCTGCAAACGAATATCTTTATGAATATATTTTCCATTTATATTGAGGAAATTAAGATAGGGGACAAAGAGACCGCTCGCGAAACGAGAACGAATTATCTATTACTGTAAAACAGACGGGGTATAATATTCTTAATTAGTATGTTATGGGTAAATACTTTTTTATTGACTAAGCTCAGATTTCCGCAATGGTTGACCGATAGGCCGTTGAGAACAGTTTCTGTTCGTTAACCTCAAACAAAATTTTAATGGAGTGTGCTATGCAACAAAAAAATTGGGAAATTTTGTTTGGATGTTAGTGCTATTGTGTGCTTTTGTCTGCTTAGTGCTATCCTTCTTCAAACGAGGCTTGTGGATATTACTTTACGGTAGGCAGCGGCTTGATTCTGCCCCTGGTATTGCTGAAGTCCATGGGCGACGGTAACCACTCACCATCAGGTGGGCTCGTCCGTCTACAAGGGCAATAAAAAAATTATCGAAAATTACCACTTTTTTATACACTGAAATATTTCTATATTCTATATTATATCTTATAATTCTATATTATTGACTGTATATTAGTAGCAGTAATACTAGTTCGTGGCCACGATGATGTTAAGTATTCGAAATGTTATAAATCATATTATGGATTTGATGAACGCGGTATTAAAATGTATGAGAAAATTTAATATATATCTACATATTACTCGCGAAATCAAAAGAAAATATGATTAAAATATAGTCCTTATGTTAATTCGATTCAAATTAGATAGATTTATATTAGATAGATTAGATAGAATAGAACATGATATAAGACATAGAGAAAGATTTATCTTTCTTTTTATGCCACATTTTTTTTTTTTTGCCATTTTTGTCTTTTTGTTCGAAGATCTTAGGTCCGAAGGTAGAGGGCCTAAAGGATAAGACGCCTTGTGCATTCGTATCGAGCGACACGACTGTGTTCGAATCCCGCGAGCAGGTATAATTTTTTCTAATTAATTACGCACTTAACACGTGTTTACAAATTACTTCCACGGTGAAGGAATAAGACCGTCGACAAAATCAAACCCGCAACAATTGTAATTTGCATAATTACTGGTAGTGGGACGTCTTCTGCGAGTAGGTACTATTGCTCCGCCTATTTTAGCCGTGAAACAGTAATGCGTTTCGGTTTGAAGGGTGGGGCAGCCATTTTGCTGTAAAAACGGAGACTTGGGACTGTCTAAAGTTGTGCGGCGGCATTTATTTTGTTGTAATCTATGTTCTCCAGTAACCACGTAGCGATAGGCAAGCTCTAAGCTCTTCCACCCATCTGACGATTCTCAAGCGACGACAATTCACCATCAGTTGGTCCGTATCGTCTGAGCAAAGTAACAATAAAAAAAAAACGTGTGGCACTCGGGAACTGCCGCGGTAAAGCTATTGCATAGCATTTTTATCAACTTATGCAATTATAATTAGACAATGATAATTTAATATTAAAACAATAATACAAGACCACGCTATATTAAACATTAATAAAAGCAATTAACTGTCCCCTTCACACTCATAAGCTAGACCGCGCGAGAGAGAGATGGGCAGACTTTTCATGATGCGCATGCAGTGTGACGTCACGCCACGCTCTTATTCACAAACACTACACAAGCACAACGTGTGAATGTGTTGAACGCGCGCTACATGGTAGGCGGAGTGAGGGGTGTTCGGTTTTTTTCGTTACGGAATTTCATGATTCGGTCGCCGCGCTCAAGTCCCGCGATAAAAGCTATGCAATAGCTTAAAAACTAATTTTCGAGTTATCTGGACGATTTAAATTTTTGAACAAATCAAGTCGAATTTTTTTAAATTTCTTAATTCGTTTCAATAAAAAAAATTGCAATTTCTTGTTTAACTTAAAAAGTCTAGAGTAAACCCATTATTCATATGGTGATGCGGGGCATTACTTTGCGAAATGACGTTCGCATCCTAGACGTAGACGGTATAATTCATCCAGATTTTTTTATTAGCTTGCCCACATATTATTTGTAGTCGAATAAAAAACTCGTTAGTGTTATTATCCCTAATAAACGCAGTGGTATGGGACCGTAATGGGGCGCGGTCATTAGCCTAATGTTGGTTATAACCGTCTTTGTGTCGCCGTAGGATCGTATATGATTTTTATTGACAGCTAACGCCCGACCGTGTCTTCGGTTGCTTTTTTAATGCATTATATTTTATCTATTTAAATAATATTATAACAAAAATATAGGGTTGAAAGGATATTTTGTTTAAGCGAAATTTTAGCTAACTTTAGAGGAGAACCATTTAAAGTTTGAAATTTGAAAAAAAAAATCATAAAAAGAAACTTCTTCAGCTGCTTGAATGGAGTAAGCTTCACTGAAGTTTAATTTAAAAAAACGAACTGTTGATGCTAATACCAAATAAAACGCACCTTTAATTACAAAAATAAATGTCGCGTATTTAACGAATTGTAGCTTAGAGTAAATATATTTTCACTAGATTCCCTAGATATGTAGTATAAAAAACTTAAAAAAACAAGCGTAATCTTTAAACATAACCAACAATAAATTTGATCTTATTTTATCATTCTGGTACAGGCTATTAGAGCGAAGTTATAACAATATTGTATTGTAAGTAATCACGTCAGTAATCACGTGTAATCACGGTCCTTGATGTGTTTGCAAATTTTGAAGTTAATTTGAAGCCTTGAAGACGGTAAAACTGACGTTCAATGATACCTTTATTTACCGCGTTCAAACACTAACAAAAACGTTTTAAAAGAAATCGTTTTTTGTGTTTGTTTGTCGCCCATGCGTTATCTCGCGCTATGAAAACTGGGTAGGTATCTACACTTAGTTGATTCCAGTCCTCCAAAAATAGTTTATATCATTATACCATCAAATTAATTATAGGTGCCGTGCGTGAGGTTTAGAAAATCGATAAATTTTGCAGATTTATCCGTAGTCATACTGAAGCGCGACTGGACTTCACTAGCTAACAATAAAATATGTGTAACAACGGTGCTATGTATATACAAAAACAGTACTTTTTTAGAAGTTCACGATTTTTTACAATAAAATATTTTTTCTTAAACTATTTTTAATTAAAATTGATTAAAATTTATTTTCTATTTTTTAGTTGAATTTTCTATAAAAGCGTATTTTTTTTAAACTATTGTTTATTTTTCCTTTTTTAGTTGAATTTCAATTTTTTTTTAAATATTGCATTGTCAATTAATAATTATGCCAAATTTCGAGACAATCCGACATTTTGAAGAGGGTCAAAATCACGGAATAGATAAATAAGGTTTATCTATTCCGTGGTCAAAATCATGTTCAAAGATTCCGGTACATACTAACATACATACGTATGAAGCTACTAAAAAAGGGTATTAATATTGCAAATAGGCATACATAGTCGATAAAATGTATGTGTAACTGAATAGTAGGATAATTTGATTAGTGAATTGTGATAGTCCGTCTTAGAATAATTGATACCACAGTATGATCAGGTTTTTTTTTTCATCTTTGACGTCATCCATGAACGTGTGTTTGGTACGTATTTTAATGGAAAAATTGGTAGCTGCCTGCGGGATTCGAACGCTGGCATATTCGCATCGCTTGTTATGAGTACACCGGGGATGCCTTATCCTTTAGGCCACGACGACTTCATAATTCCTTTTTTTATTATTTTGGTCTATAGTTGGATTTTTTTTAATATCCGCCTAACACAAAAACTCTTAAAACTTTTCCTTTTTTTTATTGCTTAGATGAGTGGATGAGCTCACAGCCCACCTGGTGTTAAGTGGTTACTGGAACCCATGGACATCTACAACGTAAATGCGCCACCCACCTTGAGATATAAGTTCTAAGATCTCAGTATAGATACAACGGCTGTCCCATCCTTCAAACCGAAACGCATTACTGTTTCACGGCAGAAATAGGCAGGGTGGTGGTACTTACCCGCGCGGACTCACAAGAGGTCCTACCACCAATAAAAACCTTATGTAATGATTTTTAAATCATCTACATAACTACGCGCTGTAGAATAAGATCGTTATTATGTTTGCTCGTTTTTCAATACACAGACGTCCCCTCAACATTTTTGTTCATAGCATAGACAGTTTCTTTGTCATATACACCTGTTATTTTTAAGATTTTTTTTTTTCGTCGTAATGGTATGATGATGGTCTTTTACGGCGAGAATTAGGAAAGCATTGTTCTTAACAATTTTGATAATTCGCTAAATGTGTCGGTATTAAAATATAATTTGTAACAAAAAATAAAATGAGATGGTGTTAATATTACAGAATTGTGGTTTCGTAATTAAATAAATTCGGCCCTTTTATTTAAATGCAATTTTTTCATCATTGATTATAAATTATGTAGAACTATGTAATATCCGATATCCGTGCCTAAGCCATCACAATAACATTATTGTTAATCAATGTTTGCAGCTGTCAATGGTATTCTTATGATGGCAAGTCTCAAATTGAATTCCGCGTTCGAGAGCATCAAGTTTGTTAATATGACTTGCAACAAAAACATAACAGTAATTTTTTCGTTGACAGTGTCATTGTGTTGACGATACACAACAGGTGGTAGGACGTTTTATGAGCCCGCACGGGAAGGTACCACCACTACCCTGTTTCTTTCTGTCGCGCAGTGGAAATAAATTCCAGTATGAAGGGTGAAGTTCAGCAGCCATTTTACTATGGAACTGAGACTTAGAATGTATAGCTAAGACAACTTTAACTGATTGAGTTTCTCGCCGGATCTTCACAGTGGGTCGCGATTCTGATTCAGTGGTAGATTCTGCGAAGCACTGCTCTTGCTAAGGCTAGTGTTAGCACATAGACTCAGGTGGAGCCCTGTTAGCTCACCTACCAGTTACATCGTAGCTGGAATATTCCCTTAGGCTACCGGTGAATAGGTAGGGAAAAAAATATAAGTGAAGTTCTATTGATACAGATACGGCGACGGCATCGGATTCCCGATGGCTTCTTGGAGAATTTTATTTATTTGAAAATAATGTCTACATTTCGTTTGCAGCTTTAAAAACGTTCTGTTTAGATTTAGTATATAATTATCGAGAAATAAACGCATGGAAATATTTACTAATTCATTTTTAATTTTCTTTAGTTGTAAATACTGACTAGGTGGTGCAGTAGTAGTAGCAATTGTCTGTGGCGCCGAGGGTCGTGTGTTCGATTCCTGCATCGGGCAAACACTGTGATGAACAGACTGTTAGCTATTTGTCTGGGTGCTTCTTATCTATATAATAATATGTATGTAGAATAAGGATCGCAGCGCATAAAATAAAACTTCCACTGTTCCAAAATCTTACGAATAGAAGTATGTGTGTCAGTCACTTTTTTTGTTGCTTATATGAGTGGACGAGCTCACGGCCCATCTGGTATTAAGTGATTACTGGAGCCCATAGACATAAATAAGACAGCGTAGGTAAATGCCACCACCCATATTGAGATAAGTGTTCTGAGGTATTAGTTTTAACAGTACAACGGTTTTCCCAACCCTCAAGCCAAAACGCATTACTGCTTCACGGCAGAAATAGGCAGGACTTTGGTACCTACCCTTGCTGACTCACAAAACGTCCTACTACCAGTAAAACTCCGATACACATAGAACAGGGAATCGTAATTTTGATTCGCATGACCGTGCGCGATTTGTTTTCAGTTATTTATTATTACTATTATTAAATACATCGGAAAATTTATACCGAAAAATTCGTTCCACCGCGCGCCACAGATGCACGTACCCTTTGTAGAACGATAGACGATCTAAAATCAATAATGCTCACAAAGAGATCACTTTACCGATCGCAGTGAGAGATCGTTCAGTGATCGATAAATCTTTTGTTGTCCGGAATCGATTTAGTTTTTGATTGCGTCGCTAAAGAAACTCAGTGACTGATGGCTTAGGCCACCCGTCTATGTTTTTTTTTTTTGTCACACTCGGGGTCAATTAGTGTGCTTGATTGCATTCTCAGCTGATGCAATAATGCTGTTCCGTTTGTATTGAGATATCGAAATGCAAACCGAAGGCTTTTATCGATTTCCGTTTTTATTAATTTGTCGAACCGCACTATTGTTTATCAGGAATGAAACTATACTGAGACCTTAGAACCGATATCTCAAGGTGGGTGGCGAATTTACTTTGTAGATGTCTATGGGCTCCAGTAACCACTTAACAGCAGGTGGGCTGTAAGCTCGTCCACCCAACTAAACAATAAAAAAAAAAATTAAAAGGCTTTATAAAACGTTCATTGTGTATGTAACATATTAATTTTTTAATTTTATTTGTCATTATAATACTCGTATGTATATTTTATTGACTTACTTTTGTATTCTTAATCTGAGTATCTTGATTTATCTATTGGCTGACTTAATTTTTAACTAACAAATTTTACTTTTACTTTGAAATTAAATCCAAGCCTGAAATCCTTGAAGCAGTGAAAGGGAAAAGCACTTTTATATTGGAAACATACGGCTTATCTTATTCGCCCAAAACTTGATGCACATCTTTATGCAAATTGTTGATATAACTACTTTTATTATCTTCAATATTACTCCCTACAGTGATAGGTCTCAGTGCCATACGAAAAAACCAAGAAGACTAGAGTCCGTACCAGTTTGGTTTTAGTCTTTACGGATATGTTGCGATCTTTCCAGATTTTTCCGAGATGAGTCATGGCAGTCTGAAGAAATGCGTAAGTTCATTTATTACAGGAAAACTTTCTCGCCGGATCTTCTTGGTGGTCAGAGTCGCGATGCCGATACGGTGATAGATTCTGCGAAGCACTGCTCTTGCTAGGGCTAGTGTTAGCAAATTCTCTCAGCTTGAACCCGTAGGCTCACCCATTCGTCCACGCAAAGTTAGAATAGCCTACCAGGCTACCAGTGAATAGGTAGGAGGGAAATTAGAAAATAACGATCATGCACATTTATGGTCTGAAACAAAAATGTCGCCTAATTAATAGCCACACGAGTTCCCAACTCAACTATCAGTGTTACGAAATTACATGTTCCGTCAATCAATTTATATGGGATATGACGTATCTGTCCGGAGCAGGTCCGATGTTAATTCTATGTTTTTAATTGTAACTGGTCCGGTGAGTTATCGGATAGCGGTAAAGCGTTATCGAAGCTCTTATCAACTTTGTGCTTGATTCAAGTGGGATGTGTATTAATTTTGTGAGCCTACGCGTTTTTTTTAGAGATTTTAGTCATAACAGTTGGTACGTTTATTTAGATTTTATCTTTTTAAGATATTCATTTTATGTTTCGACGATTTGTCCTAAATTATTCGGTACCTAGGTAATTTGTTTTTAGTCTGCTCCGTATTTAAATAACTTTTAGACTAAAACCTAACTAAATATATTTTTTTATGTTAACTAGTTGATTTATATTTCAAAATATCTTTGGAAGCTTTCCCATATGTGAGAGTACATTGATAGCCCAAGAACTCAAGATAGCGAAAAAGCTTTAATCAAAAAGTGCTATCAATATTTTGCTTTAGTAAGCGCCGTAATTCGGGTAGACAGCACTAAAAAAAATACATCAATGTTTTTGCGCAAAAATAATTTCAAATACTAATTACAGTTTTCGTCATTATGTACCACTAAGCGTTTATTCGTCGACATTTGAATATTTTGCGGTGACAATAACAAAAAAAAAGATGTGTGGTGTCGTGGGACACCGGAAAGGAACGAAGTTCCTTATTATAAAAATATTAATTTTAAGTTCTATTCGAGGTATAAAGAAAATAATTATTCGGAAATACATTTTTTATTATGATTTTTTTATTGATAAAAATAAAAATAAAAATAATTGCAAGGGGCAACCACTCCACAGTGCAATGGAGCAGCCTCGCCCCGGGGGAACCGCCTGCATGATCACGGTAACCCCTACGCCAGGTAAGTATGATTTAGCAAGAGAAATACGAGAACTTCTATCAACTGTGTAACATCTCGTCACCGCGATTCAGGAATTGTTGAATTCACGTGCAGCGACACCTGTTGATAGCAAACTAAATAGAAAAAATCTTACGTTACGGACGTTTTTTTCCCGGTTAGGGTACCCCTCCGCGTCGTTCTATTAGGAACTTCGTTCCAAAAACATAGTAATAATAAAAATAGAAAAAGTAATTGCTATAATTACCTTTACAGCGCATCTCAAGTTATTTTCAATTTAAATAACCCAGGCTGAGCCGATTGGCAATCCCACTTTCACTCTTCTCAGCTTAACAAAGGGACGAATAAAACATTGTTGTCATTAGTTCCCGCTGACCTTGCGCGCGTGGACCGTTATACCGATCGTTTTGCTTAAAAAAAAGCCTACAGTAAACTATTCCCGCCGATCAGGATGCCGCAAAGGACCGAGTGATATACAAGTTGGCAAGGGACCGTGCACATTAGGACGATTCCGATTATTTTATTTCGGATAACGTATATTTTAATTATGTCCTTTTTGATGTTTTTTTTTTATGGTGAAGGCTAACTTGAGGTCCGGAGCCCTTTCCAGGCTTACCAAGACAGATGAACGAGCAAAGAATCAGCCAAAAGTAATGGGATTTGCTAACAGCTGCCCGAGCGCCTCCTTTTTTTTCTATCTATGCTGGTAGCCTTGAGAAACTATTTCAGCTTCGCCTTGACATGTAGGTGAGCTCACGGAGCTCAAACCGGGAGTGTTGCTAGCATTGGCCCTAGCCAGAGCAGTGCTTTGCAGAATCTGGCACTGGATCGGAAACGCAACCTACTGAGAAGATCTGGCGAGAAACTCAGTGGGCTGTGTCTATAGGTATGGACGTTGGCACGCCTCCAAAGGAGACCTAGCAACTCAAGAGCAACCGCTTCGCGAATAAGCCCACTGCCGGATCGGAATCGCAACCCGCTAAGAAGAAGAAACTCAGCGGGCTGGTGTATGGGTTAGGTTGCACGTCGAACTCTTTATCGAGTTCGACGAGTACGGTTACCAGAGTCCCTAAGCCTGCTCCTAGTATTGGAGCTGATGGCGTCTAGTGGTAAGGTTAATCTGATGGATCCGTAAATACGTGTCTAGGGCATAATGAAATAGTAAGTGATGGAAGTTTTAAAAGGTTTTGTACAAAAGTTAGATAAAAAAGGTTTTTCTTTACATGTATTAACAGATTCTTAATTATAGCTCGGTTACAATATCTCTGGACCTCACTGGAATATGAAGCCTTTCCCCGTTTCCCTTTCGTCAGGTCCAGAGATAATGTAACCGGGTTGTAAACAAAAATAGGTTCTAGAGATGTTTTAAGATTCCCCTTAAAAATACCTATATATTAAGTCTTTGTTTCATTTTATGTATAGTCCCTATTATGAACGCAGCCAGGGCGCTATGGGAGACATTTTGACTATAAATAAGTGTTGTATTGTATTCAATGCGAGCGGCTACTGTGCTCCCGTCGGCGATCAACAAAAGAATTTAGAATCTTTATACCGTGACTAGACTGGATCTGGTTGTTTGTTTTTCAACAACTTAACTGTATTTCGGTCTGATTTGCGTATATTACTGCTTAAGCACAACGGCGATGTTTCGGCGCATTTGAAACAATAGAATAGCTGTAACGGCGGCGGATTTAATTCTGAAGTACATAGCTTCTCTTTCAGTTCAGTGCCCAATTAATTGGAAACACAATTAATTGGATGACCTGGTCAAAGTGGTTGGAAGGGACTGTATGCGAAAGGCAAGAGACCGAAGAGAATGGGGTGCATTTGTAGAGTCCTACACTCAGCATTGGGTGGACATGGATTGAAGAAGAAGCAGTGTTTGTTGCAACATTCATTCGTATTATAATTATTAACGTGGAATAATCACGAAGGTTTTTATTCAAATCACGTAACAAAACTTAGCTGATACTTATCTTTTCAACAGAAATAGCATAACGCATAAAAACGCTATGCTCTAATAGAAGATATAAAATTCAAACATTATCTTTCAGAATTCGTTATCTTCTCAATAAACTTGCAAATCGATATCGTTGTATTCCTATAGGCAATAATGTAACAACGAATGGTCTGGAATTTTGATAGCTCACTTGGACGGTAGCCTATTGAAATAGAACTAGATTATAGTAATTTCTTGTCCGCGATACATGTTGGGGTCACCAGCATTTTAATGTTTTGCGGACAAAATTTTATTTACACAATTAATTTTCGTAACATGATAGTCCACTGGATGTATGGAAACACATTTTAATTCAGATAAAATCAGTCGGATGAACATAGTACCGTTTTGTTAATTTATTAAAAAAAATTGGGACAAGTGCATTTTTGAATTTAAAATTTCAAACCCTAATTTATAATTTCGAATGGCTTATCGGGAATTAAATTAACTCATTTGTCGCAATATAACATGCGACAACAAAAAGACGAGCCATATTTGGCTCGAGAAATTATTTTTGTCACCTCACTTCGTACAAGCATTATTTCTCGGCTAATAATATTACAAAGCTTATAATCCGCTCCAAATCATCCTGTGAAAACTATCCGTTAGTTCAAAAGACAAACAAACATACACAGAGAAGAATAATATACAAAAACATTTTTAGTTTATATTCTAAATTTAAGTTTTATTAAGCTTCGTTGATGTTATAAATTCACTGAAATTTACTGCTTTATCATATGCATGTCAGGCAGTTCAGAATTTCTCACAGCAGACCGTAAGATGTTTTACGTATCTCAATTTTATACCCCGATTTTGTTTATGGATCTAGTCTTACAAAGACAAGTCTCGACCAAGTCATTGAAAAATATGTTAAAATCATTTTAAATTGAATAAAGTAAATACCTAATAAGTTATTTGTTATAATTTTCGACGTTTCATATATATACATTGCAGTTTTCTTGGTTACCGTGAAACGAATACATATAAGATATGACTTACTAGTGGTAGTACCTCTTGTGAGTCTGCACGGGTAGGTACCACCACTCGACCTATTTCTGCCGTGAAGCAGTAATACGTTTCGGCTTAAAGGGTGGGGCAGCCGTTTAACTATACTGATACCTTAGAACTTTAATCTCAAGGTGGGTGGCGGCATTACGTTGTAGATGTCTATGGGCTTCAGTAACCACTCAATAGCACGTGGACCGTAGCCTCGTCCACCCATAGAAGCAATAAATAAAAAAAGCGCTGTAATAAGTATTCAAACACAAAATAATTTCCTAAAATTTTCATAGTTTACATACTCACCCTTTCCATAGATTACGTGCCCCACATCACTGTATCGATTTCATTATATCGATTATAAATCCGACCAGTACCGGATGGGTGTTTACCTTTTTATTATAGCTTATCAACCAGAAAGGTAATTACATTGTATCGGTAACATTTTAGATTAATAATAATAATAAAACAAAATAAAAACGCACACGTCAAACGCAAATGAACTTAATGATTTATTGAATATTTCATCAAATAACTTGTATTTGGAATTATAAATTAGAGTGAGTCGCAGAAGTCATAAAACGGCAGTTAAACGTAATTTTGGAGAACTAATGGTCCCGCAGTAATCGAAATTCGACTATAATTAATTGAAATTATAACTTTAAACATTCACAACAAACACTATTATAATTCGATAATATAATCACAGATTTCGCCAAAACTACACTATAGATAAATAATATTAAAGACAAACAATATTCTCAATTTGACCACAGACTTTAAATAATAATAATAAAGTTTGACTGTTGACAATAAACAAAGAATATATTTGTATGTATGTGTTGTGTCAAATACATGGTATTTGTGTAATGTGTTTTTTTATTGATTTAATGTATTTTTTAGGAATAATTTAAAAAAAAAATTTGCATTCTGTACTCCTTCTCTATATTCTCTAGAAGCGTGGGAAATTTCATACTCCTCCGTCCGTGTAATTTTCGTAAAAGAGGTATAAAGTTTTTGCTTTACGTATGAATAAATAATTACTCTGACAAAACACATTTCACTTTTCAGATCAAAAATGTAGAGGTTAATTTTCTATAGACATTATGATGATACGAAAAGTTAAAAATTATTGTTCATTTTGCAGAACAACATCCTTTATTACTGCTTGTCCATATCCGACTCAAGAGAAGAGCAAGGCAAAGCCGCCATGGAATCATGTCTCTCGGTGTCGGATCTACTCTCGGTGTTTTTAGGCTCTTCAAGCACGGGCCACCGTCCTTTTTTTTTCCTACCTAAGCTGATGCTCTTGAAAGACCATATCATCGGAACCGGACGAGTAGGTGAGCTCACGGGGCTCAAACTTGACGCTGTTGTCAACACGAACCCTAGCAAGAGCCGTGCTTCGCAGAATCTACTACCGGATCGAAAACGCGACCCACTGAGAAGATCCGGCGAGAAACTCAGTGGGCTGTGTCTGTGGGTTAGTTTACTCGCCGAGCCCTTCGTCACAAGTGACGAGTTCGACGAGAACGATGACCAGTGCTTGGGGTAACTAAAAGCACCGTTAGTGGATCGGGAGGATTCGAAATGACGTGTTTTGGGCGCACCGCCCACGAGCGAACCAACCCATAGACAAAGCCCACTAAGTTTCTCGCTGGATCTTCTCAATGGGTAGCGATTCCGATCCGATCCATAGAATCTACTTAAGAAGCACTGCTATTGCTAGGGCTAGTGTTAGCAAATTCTCGCAAGTTGACCCCGTGAGCTCATCTACCCGCTTACGCGTTGCTGTAATAGCCCCTTAGGCTTCTTTTTTTTTCTTGTTAGATGGTTGGACCAGCTCACAGCCCACCTGGTGTTAAATAGTGACATAATAATGCTCCACCCACCTTGAGATATAAGTTCTAAGGTCTCAGTAATGCCTGCCAACGGCTGCCCCACTGAAATAGGCAGGGTGGTGGTGTCTACCCGCGCGGACTGACAAGAGGTCCAACCACCAGTAATTACGCAAATAATAATTTTGCGGGTTTCATTTTTATTACACGATGTTATTCCTTCACCGTGGAAGTCAATCGTGAACATTTGTATAGACAAAAAAACCGTTTGTTTTCTTATTTGCGTCCAGTCACCCAACTCAAATATATCGATGCAAATAGCAGACAAGCATAGTCACATAGCGTAATGTACCGCAAAACGCGTGTCTATTATTCAAGAAAGTGAAGAGCTCGTTCGCTTACACAACCGAGCTCTTGCACACGTTTCGAAGTGATCTTTAAATTAGACAGCGCGACAGGAAATGGCTTCTTAACCCGTCAGTGGGCAGGTGATTAGCGATCACCGCGATCACTGTTCGGGTATCGCTTGTGATCGCCTGATGACTGACCGCGGAGCCGGTAAAATGCTTTGCGTCACAGATCACGAATAGATATCTCGTAGAATTGACGGAATATCGAATATTGATTTTATGATTTCGATAAAAAATAATTGTATTATTAATTTACGTAATGCAGCGGGAAATTATCGGCTTTAAACGGTAGAAAAGATGGCAAAAGAAGTAGTACTAGAAAAAAAATGTTGTCACTTAGGATAATATGTGTGCAGTATTATTTTCGTAAGCGTTTTGAACACAAAACGCTTTGAATTGATAAAATTAATCTCTTGAAGTGTTTATAATTGTACTTAAAGCAGGCAATTTTTAAAATCTATATTCATATGTACCACCAATCCAATCTCTGATTCACACTTAAAATAATCGCGTCATTTCGGATCCTCCCGATCTACTAACCGTACGTTTGAGGTACCTCAAGCACCGGTCATCGTTCTCGTCGAATCCGTCGCTTGCGACGAAGGGCTCGGCGAGTAAATTAACCTACAGACACAGCTCACTGAGTTTCACGCCGGATCTTCTCAGTGAGTCGCATACCGATCCGGTGGTAGATTCTGCGAAGCCCAGCTGTTGCTAGGGTTCGTGTTAGCAACAACGTCAGGTTTGAGCCCCGCGAGCTCACCTACTAGTTCGGTGAATTTAGAATAACCCCTCGAGATTACTAGAAAAAGTAGGTAAAAAAAAATCAAATATTAATAGTTCTATTGGTATATATTTGGTGAAAGTCCGCAATAAAGCGTAAAGCAATGAATAGAGGTATCCCTCACATTTCCTATTAAATTAGAATTATCGTGTGGTCTCTATGCATTCTATGCTCTGTGGCGTTCAATATGCTTAGCCGTCGTATGTTTAAGTAAGGCACGATAATTGACGATATTCTGTATGATACCCACGAACCACTTACAATGACTGACGTATCATTACTCTACAACTGATGAGATACGAGATTATACAATTTTTATCGAATTTTTTTTTATTCAAATAGCCAAAGCTCACGGCCTTCCTGATGCTAAATGGTTACGGAGGTCTCAATACATAAAAACATGAATACCACCGATCGACTTGAAATATAGTGTATTCCCTTTGTATCCTTTGGTACGATCAAACAAATCACGATTGTTAGTTGGTATATTTTAGTGCATTTTAGGATTTAAGAAATAGATCTGTGAAGTATAAGTATAAAAGTCTATTAGTAATTTTCGAACGATATTTGAGTTGAGTATCTTGTAGAAGACAGCAGCTTGGCTCTGTCTCTAGCATTTGCTGTCATCCATCAGTCACAGTGACAATTCATCATCATATATGCCATACGCTCGTCTACCTACGAAGGAAATAAAAAAATAGCAGTTCAGAGCGTTTACATGATAAATGCCATCTACATTCAATTTGAGGCCGATAATATGTACTTTTTGCTTCTAAATGTGCTTTTATTTTGAGTATACCCTATAATTACTTGCCGATTCATGTTCATGTGCCAATACCGCATTCCGATGTGATGTTACAGTCATAGCAAAAATTTGGCTTCAGTTTAGGGGTAAGGAGTAGAGTTGACCACATATGCTCTTCTGACCGGAAAGCAAGCTTGCTTTGAATCCAATTTTTTATTGCTTAGGTGGGCGGACGAACTCACAGTCCACCTGGTGTTAAGTGATTACTGGAGCCCATAGACATCTACCACGTAAATATGCGCCACCCACCTTGAGATCTAAGTTCTAAGGTTTCACAGTCTAGTTACTACAGCTGCCCCACCCTTCAAGCCGAAACGCATTACTGCTTCACGGCAGAATTAGGCAGGCTGATGGTACCTACCCGTGCGGACTCACAAAACGTCCTACCACCAGTAATTACGCAAATTATAATTTTGCGGGTTTGATTTTTATTACACGATATTATTCCTTCACCGTGGAAGTCAATCGTGAAGATTTCTAACGTACATATTTCATCAGAAAAATCGGTACCCGCCTGCGGGATTCGAACGCCGGTGCATCGCTACATACGAATGCACCGGACGTCTTATCCTTTAGGCCACGACGACTTCAAGCAGGTATCCTATTTGAAGTAAGTACCCTTATTAATGCATATAGATCATTCATTCGTATACAACAATAAGCAGTATTTTAGAATATTGTATGCCGCTATTAGCCGGCGTTCATTTCAGCTGGCATCGATTCATGAGTAATGCCTCCGGCGAAGTGTTTATGTACAAGAAAATATGACAACCGTTCCGATGTAACAAAAAAGCTATTATTGTGTACGGTAGCCCTCTGTGATCTGCCTCAAGGAACGGAGCCGCGAGACATTGCAACCAGGTACAATTGTGCACACAAGTGTTCGCGTGGATTTAATTCATTAAAAGTGGCAGTAGGCTGGCCATATATGCCGTAGGACTGACGATCGTTGGAGCAGATGAGTTCTCGAGTGGAGACCACGCAGCGGAAAACGTAACGTGGGACGCCCCTTGGCTAGGTGGTGCGATGACCACCGCACTGTGGCCGGCCAGAAGTGGATGAGGAGAGCCGCAGACCGGGCTCAGTAGTGTGGATTGGGAGAGGCCTATGTCCAGCAGTGGACGACTGTGGGCTGTTGATGATGATGATGATGATGATGAAAGTTGATGATTGTGGATCTAAACTAAAGATGTTCCAAAGTTAAATATCCTGTTTAAAATGCAAATACCAAGGGCCAATCAAGGATCAATAACATTACGTGCATAATATTATTTCTCCGTATGTTCCACGGGGAGTGCTCTTAACAAATATTCGAGGTATTCCTTCCATCTTCTTTTAACCGTCACACCATGTGCTATAGGAGTAGAGCTAATCCATTCTATCTAGAATCTTTTTTATTGCTTAAAATTAGAAGAGCCCTAGGCGATCACCTTGCATTATAGTTTTTATAAAGATTATTTTGTATTTCAACCAATCTCAATCTAGGTAATAAATGATAAGAGTGAATAAAATATAAGATATCAAATGCTATATAAAAACAAAAAGCATATTGTTTTGTGCACAACGATACCGCGGTGAACAGTGATTATTACGAGTTTTTGTACTGGAAGTCCCCAGACACGTGGAGCGGCGGAATTATGGTAATCATAGTTGATGTTTCGTTGCAAACCTTTTTACTAACTTGGTTCTATATATTATATACATACACACAAAATTTCAACTTGTTATGTGAAAACCGAGCTTATGCCTTATAGATTATTGAGCGATCGATCGAACCTATAAACACTCTGATGGAGAGTGACAGCGCATCTTAGATTAAGAAGTAAAATTTCCTTTCCATCAGATAAAGCCCGCACTGCTCTTCTGTGTTTAGCAAACCATAACAAACTCTATCACAGGATTTCTCTACGGAAATACAGAATTAAAAACTAATGAATCAAAACTTACTTATATGACAAGTTAAGCGGCGCATGCAGGTCCTCTTTAGAATTATAAAATACCTATATTAAGATTCCGCTGCGTACAAACAAATACACCAAACTAGTAAGAGCGTTACTTCGACAAAGCGGTGCGACACGATAATCCTCTTATCGTGGCTACCGCTAATTACTTAACCGACCCAGGCGACGGGGACGCAAAGCCGTCATCACCCGAAGTATGTCTTGTCGGATACCCTGAACCCTCTTTCGGTGCTTTTAGGCCCCTCAAGCACTGATCACCGATATCACGACGAGTTCGACGAGTAAATTAACCCATATACACAGCCCCCTTAGTTTCTCGCCGGATCTTCTCAGTGGGTCCCGATTCCGATCCGGCGCGGCGGCGGTAGATTCTGCGAAGTACTACTCTTACTAGGGCCAGTGTTAGCAAATATTCTCAGGTCGAGTCTCATTTGTAACTTTATTGAAGTTTCTCTTGTCAGAAACTATGCTTGCCTTTTGTATGTGTCTTTATCACGCATAGGTGCAGAAAAAAAGTCGTTGAATATAAGTAGTTTAAATTAACTTCATTTGATATTTAAAATCTAGGTGCCTAAAAATACAAAACTAATCTATACCACTTGCCAGAAGTTAATGTAGAGCTTCATGGTTTCCTTGTAGATATACATAATACGTTTGTACTGAACTTCAAGCATTTGTAACTATACTGAGATCTTAGAACTTATATCTCAAGGTGGGTGGCACATTTACGTTGTAGATGTCCATGGGCTCCAGTAACCACTTTACACCAGGTGGGCTGTGAGCTCGTCCAACCATCTAAGCACAAAAAAAATAAAAAAATACGCAAGTAGTATTTGACTTGTCAAGCTCTCCTAGACGGCACCCTCATTGCGTTCAAATAACTCGTTCGATACTAAATTACTAATTTAAAAAAATACCATAACAGTTTCATCTACATACACTGACGAAAAAACTTATTATGATAATATCGGTTACAAACGGTATTTTCAGAAGGCATTACTGTAGCAATTTAAGCACTGCACATTTATTTTCATAATAATTGTCATTCTCAGTCATCAACGTCTGCTCTATTTATCCTATAATCATCACTCACACAACCATCTGTACTCAATATTTTAAATGTACCTATGATAATAGGAACAAAGGTGAGAATGCAGTGTCAAGAGTTAGCGGAAACAAAGTTAAGATATTTTTGACATAGAATTAAAATCACAATCTTTACTACCTACAAACACTTGAAAAAAACACATAAGTCTAAGATATGATTCTTATACACTTTCTCAAGTTCATGCTATGAATTGAATCTACTGTATAACAATTTTAGACTGAAGTTTATCTTCACAGAATGAATGCGGCTGGTTAAAAAACTCCTTATTTATCATTGCTACAAATATGCATCAATCGAAAAGTGTGCAAAAAAAAAAAAATTATTTATTATTCTATAACAGTAAAAACCTAAAAGTCAACAAAAACATGAAAATGGTTTATTACTACTATTATAGTTAAAAACCTAAAAGTCAAAACAGAATGAAAAAATTAGAAACGCCTCCGCTTATGCGATACGATCGAACCTTTATAAACCGTTCAGTACACCGGTACACGTAGACGACAATTATAACAACGAAATGGAATACTATTTTGGTTAATCGCAAATGAAAATGATTTGACACGAATGTTTTCAAACGGTTGCTTGAACAAAGGTGGGAAAGGTGTATTTAAAGAAATGAATTATGATTGTCTTAGATAAAAAAATGTGTTTAATTTGACAGTAGTAAGTCTTTTTCATAGCTATATTCATTTGGTTGCATTGATGGGTGCACGATCCCGAGGAGTCGATAGACATAATGATAAGAATGCTAACACCCACCTTGAGACATACGATCTAAGTCTCAACTGTACAGTATAACTGCTGCCCCATCCTTCAAACAGAAGCGAGCCTACAATTATAATTGTTGCAGGGTATATTTTTATAACATGATATTACTCCTTCATCGGGGAACCATTCCTGAGCATGCGTGAACTAAGTATACGAGTATCTCCGAGGAAGGTGCAATAGGGAACAACTCAAGAGCAACTGCTTCGCGATTGAGTCTATTTTTTTATTTTTTAATCCTATCTATGCTGATAGCCTTGAGAGGCTATATCAGCTTCTTCTTGACGTGTAGGTGAGCTCACTAGGTGGTAGGTAGGTGAGGAGGGCTCAAACCGGGTGTGTTGCTAAGAACGGTGTTGCGGATCGGAAACGCGACCCACTGAGAAGATCCGGCGAGAAACTCAGTGGGCAAGCGTCTACCTATACAACTGGAATATTATAGCGAACTGTTTACAATTGCCGGCGAAAAATTCAGTGGACTATTGACTAAGTGTCGTTCAAGTCATCGACGAGTTCAATATGACGTCATTGTTATTGTCGAGCTATAACGAGATAACAATTTCTTGTTCAATCGAAGTTTAAGTTATTACTAGCAGGCAGCTTGGCTCTGCAGAGGTATTCCAGGGACTGTGTCTCATCTCAGCCTGTCCATTGTCCACTGCTGAACATAGGCCTCTCCAAGTGATCTCCAGTGCGGCTGGTCCGTTGCCACCTGCATCCAACGTGACCCAGCGGTTCTTACCAGGTCGTCGGTCCATCTCGTAGGTGGCCGTCCCACACTGCGCTTGCCAATACGTGGTCTCCACTCGAGGATCTTTCCGCCCCATCGGCCGTCCGATTTTCGCGCTATGTGGCCTGCCCACTGCTACTTCAGCGTGCTAATCCTACGGGCTATGTCAGCAACTTTGGTTCTTCTACGGATCTCCTCATTTCTGATTCGGTCCCGTAGAGACATACCAAGCATAGCCATCTCCATGGCTCGTTCCGCAACACTGAGCTTCCTAAAAGATCCCTTGTGAAGCACCACTGAAAGGGACTGTGTCTATGCAACCATAACTGCGATGAGATAAGATACGATTTCACTAAACAATTGACCTAAAAATGATTGTGCATAGTATTAAAAATTTCGAGAGAGAAAACAAAGGATAAATAAATAAATAAATAAAAGTGTGGTGTCGTGGGACGCCGGATAGGAACGAAGTTCCTTATTATAAAAATATTGATTTTAAGTTCTATTCGAGGTATAAAGAAAATAAAACTGGAGGTTTCGCAACAACCCACGGTCATTCGGTAACGTGCGAACTTATTGTGGTACACTTCATTCGCAGTTGTTTGCATAAGAGTTAGGGTATTGCGCAAATAAACGCTCTGAGATCGTGGTCAATGAATGATAAAAAAATATGTTATTTTTTGTACGTTATTACAAATTTAAGTCGTACACTTTACACTCGCTACTCGATTACTAATAAAAATCTTACATTACGGACGTTTTTTCCCGGTTAGGGTACCCCTCCCTATCGTCCCATAAGGAACTTCGTTCCTAAATACGTTTTTGTGAAACGAAAGTCTAAGTTATGCTGTTTGAGATTTGACTATCGGACTCCCATCATTCTAAGCTCATTTAACTTACCTTTTCCTCAAACATACATATCCATACATACATATCCATTACAAAGTTAATTAATTAATTATTCATTACCAAAACGTTATCCGTCACTTCGACAGGAAATCAAAAGATTTTTTTTTTCTCTCTTTTGAGTAGGTAATTAAGTTCGCTCTAAAATGTGAAAAGCTTTTACATTTTATCTCTTCGTTATACTGTCCGGGGCTACTGTTCGTCATTCGTCAATAATTATAGTTTATATTCAATTAGATTGACTGTTGTTTTGTGTTCATTCCGAAATCCCATAAAGATGAGGTATTCGTCGTCGATTCGGCTTACATTTGATTTGGTTTACTGCGTATTCATAAAGTTTGGCCGCTAAATACGGAGTTGCGATTGAATATTGCACAGGGGAACTTTTACATTTTTACCTTAAATTTTCAATAGATCCATATATATAATTTGAATTATACAGTTTTTGTATTATTAGTTACATTGAACAGTTTGCATGTTTAAATTAATGATTTAATTAAGGATCTTTGGTTGATTATAGCAGTAGCCTGAAAAACCATTGTGTAATAAATAAAGCCCCACAGACATCCTCCTCAGCTTGCATCTAGCGGATTCCCGAATAAAAATATAATTTATGTAAATATGTACTACTACATAAGACTTAAGGAAAACCGAAAATGCTGTTGTAAAATATGGCGATAGCTGGCGATAGAACACAAGGTATTTGACGAATGCCTGAATCTCGCTAACGACATTTTCAAGATAAATTTGGACATAATACTGGTATTCGGACCGTCGGTCTACCAAGAAATTCCTTCTGTTCGGTGGAAAATATTTTCTTTGTCGTTAGCTCAAAATTTTCATACTGTTCTGTGAGCCTGTAAGCTTCATCTGCCCAAAAACTACTTTTACCGACAAAAATACTTTTGTTCGGAAGTGAAATCATTTAATTAATTTTCTCATTTTAATAATCTCAACGTTTTGGATACTTGATCGTTTCGTGATCACGACGACTACTAGGACCTTATTCGTGAGCATTTGAATATTATACTAACTACCGTCAAATTTCAGCTCACATGGAGTTATTAAAATTCTAATATACCTTTCTACTAGTAATTATACTGATTGATATTTACCCAATTATATTGGGTAATGGCTGCTCCTACCAGTCGAATACAGATTAATTTTGAAATACAGATTTATTTATTAATTTCAGTACAACAAGAGTTTGTATCTCGCTTCTTATTACGTTCTTATTATTAAGGGAATGTCTGATTTCATAGAAGTGTTACGCGCTGGAGCTCGGGATAAATAAATGCTCCACCAAAGTACAACTTAAAATTGTATTTGTCACTTAGATCACTCACAGAACACTTTGAAATTCTCAATTCACTTATTCCGCTTCGCTTCAGGTGATCCGTTTGCGGATTCGCTTCGAGTAGTTCCGATTACTGACTGACTGCGTGCCAACTCTGCAGCGCTTTTATAGTCGAGATGAAATCCCTAGAATAGTCGAGAACAGTCCTCATAAGTCGAGTACCTTCGATATATGTTTCCGCTATCTGACAATAGATGTCGTTGTACTCCTCGAGCGTTCTAGATGTTACTAGATCCGTCGATATTCGTTCTGCTATTTGAAGATAGATGGCGTTACTCTTACCGGTGTAACAGAAGTAACAATTGATTTAATTTACCATATATGTATGTACATATATCTCGTGGCCGCAATCCAATGCGCCAAATGCTGACCAAATCCGCACCACTCTGGACACTACAGTCTACGATGCCATAGACACTGCTGAGATCAGAGGAAGATGGCGAAACATCATCCAGAGAAGAATAATGTTAGGAGATGGTCAATATCCTCAGAAATGAGGAATGCGACTTAGGGAGGAGGATGTCTTTATTTATATGTTTATATACCTATAAGACGAGACGATATATATAAAAACTGCTACATAAATTTCGCTCATTCTCTGGCCTACGATGGTCTGGGCTACGGTGCAGACAAGCCCCTGTATTTATTGAGCTAATTGGTAGTAAATCCAACTCGGATTGTTTCAAAATGGCCGGCAACCATTTTGTGTAGTAAAACTCATAAACCTCCCTATGTGTTCGTGGTCGGTTAATGGCTTCATGATAAGACCGCGTTTATGACCTAATTGGTGATTCAAATGTTCTCTCCGTATATCGCTTTTTTTTTAATAATGATTAATTAAAACACCAATTAATAGACTTATATGAAGATTACCTTTTTTCCTCATTTTTCGTTCACTGTGTAGGTTCTTTGATATTGCGTGAGGTCGATAGACGATATACCCAAGCTTTATTTGTATGGTTTTAGTGGTCGATTGCTGAACATAAAGATATTTGAATGATAAATCATTAAAGATAACTATTTTACTAAAATTGGCCACGTGCGACTTTTTCTCAATATACGTAACATAAAAAACCTTTCGCTACCCTGATGTTTTTTTCCTAACTATTCACTGATAGCCTAAGGGGCCATTTCAGCTTCACGCGTACGGGTAGGTGAACCCACAGGCTTAACCCAAGATAATTTGCTAGCAGCTATTGCTAATTTGCTAGCAGCTAATTTGCTAGAATAGCAGTACTTCGCAGAAGCTACAAACGGATTGCGATCGCAATCAACTGAGAAGTTCAGTGAGTGGGTATGCTACCCTGATAATGTAACATCGTTTTGTAGTCTCGTGCATTGATTTCTATGATAGAAATGTATAGGTGATGAGTAGATAACAATGAAAAAGGTTGAAGGTTGTGCCGATTTAAGTATTCGATTAGATTAAAAGAGTTATTGCGGTACAAAAACACACACTTACCTAACTGCTTTTGTCTAAACAACCGAATCTCAAACCAGTTAATTCTGAGACCAGTCTTATATTATAATTTTCATGGTAATAATTTCAACAATTTGTAACCTAAGGCTTCCAAAATTTGATGTTTGAAGGCCAATCCACTTCGAACAAGAGAAGCGAGTAATGTCAGCGTATTATTACGTTATTACCATAATGTACTTGAAATTTGACAGGGAATGTTATGAATAATACAACGATTAATATGTATGATGTTTAAAATCGTTTGGTGGGTAGTTGTATTTTGTGCTTGCTAATAACATAGATTGAATGATTTTTGCCATACACGATGATGGCTCGATATTATTGATTTTAAAGTGGGTTTGTTAGTTGGCCCTTCCAATGGGACAGAAGGACGTCCACAATAATGAAATAAAATTGTATAATAAATATGAACTCGCAAAATTCCAATAATAACGGATTGCTCCGTTCATTGTCCGAAAATTTATTAGTCTCTTTAGAGTTTCAATTTAGTTTCTTATGATTTTAATAGTTGGTAAATTATTATGGATGATATTTGGTTACGATCAATATTTTTGTATGCGATTATGTGCTAATTTTAATAATAAGCGAGCAACACCGAATTGAATTACGTTTGTCGTGGCAAGAGATAGTCAAATCAATTTATTCTATTCATAGATAGTAAATATACAATAATGTTTAATAATTCTCTTATTGAGAGCGGTCCGATGTGGTGATCAAATATAGGCCAATTGCCTCTAAATCGCTAAATATCGTTGTAATCTCTCATTGTTTAAGTAGTTTAAGCGTCTTTATAATAAAATAGTGAAAAGTGAACAGTACAGACGATATATTTCTTTGATATCGTCGATATATAACTTTTCCTTATGCTAAAGCTCTTTCCTATGCTAGAGCTCAGCTTCCAGATACTCCGATATAGAACTTAACTACTGACTGGAAAAATACGCGCAATTTGCAGCTCCTTTATATTTACATATCATCTGTCTCTGCAGCGAATCCCTCTCCACGGTGTTTCCTGAGCGTTATCTTCTAACAAAGTTTGAAAGGAGTCTTAAGCGATAGACCTACCTCTGGTATACCTGATGCACATGAGCACTGATAACCCTGCACCTACTAGGCCGTACGTTCGTCTAACTGGTGAGCCAATAAAAACTTCTTATTAAAAAGATACATTAGAAATAGCATCACAAATAATAATATCAAATCAGGAGCATAGACATACAAAGCACGTACAAAAATCACTAAGATCGTAACAATCAGGACTCGTTCGAAAACCAGTGGCCCAACATACACTTCATTTTCAATCCACAGCAGCGGTAGCTATATCGGAAACTAATGATAGGATCGACGAATTAAATCGAGGGATTTTAAGCTCTATCGTGTCAGACAAAAGTATGATATTAGTACGTTAATATTTGAGGGTAGGTGTTCGGGATAGCATATCTTTAATAATTTAATGTTACCAGCAAATTGCATGGCATGATGGAACCCGGCTGGCTGTCACGTAACTTCGTAATGAATCCCTCTCAATAATTACAGCAAGGTAATATCCTGGACTGGGCCGTATTTGTGGAGCTAACACAATGTTTTAAAGTTTCTAGATCGGTCACTGCACGTGCCGATAGTATTCTGTTGTTTTGCTTGACTAAGAAACGCATGTCTCACATTAAATCTTCATTGCTGCAAACTATTATCAGCTACTGTTATGAAAGTGAATAAAACTGATATTTAAATGGCCGTAGTAATGTAACTACTACCTGAGACCAGACAGAGGATCCTATCAAAATATCGAGGGGTGAAAAGTTATTTATTTGCTATAAGTGATATTTTTTGCAAAATCACAGGAGACCCATTTACCTAAAGTTTGTAATTTGAAAAACAAAAACGTAACAAAAAACTTCTTCAGCTATTAGAACGGGGTAAACTAAATTGAAGCTCAATTAAAAACATCGAATTGCTGATGCTAATACCAAATAATGAATACCTTTAATTACAAAAATAAATGTCGCGTATTAAGCGAAACGTCGCTTAAACTAAATCCTTTCAACCAAAGCCTTTCACCCCTCGATATGTTAAATACGTATTTAATTAGAAAAATAGGAACCTGCCTGCGGGATTCGAACACCGTCACAGTCATATCGCTTCGATACGAATGCACCGGGCGTCTTATCATTTAGGCCACGGCGACTTTGACGCCCGCGTAAAAAACTTAAATTTTAAATACGTCCCTGTTCCACCAATGAACCCGTTCTGTATCGTCATTCACATGGCGCTTGATAAAGCTGGCATATTGAATACGTAGATCTATCGATTCGATACGAGTGATTTCCAATAGCCCGACTCTGATGACTTAGTACATTGTAGATTTCTCCAATTAAACATTAGGTTCAGTGTATTGAGAGTCATTGACGGAAGAAATTGTGATTCTGTCGAGGGATCGGGTTAATCGATGAAAGGTTTTCTTTGTAATTCACAGAGAATGAAACAGTTATGCGTTCCGGCTTGAAGGGTGGGGCAGCCGTTGTACTGTAGAACTGAGATTTAGTATTGTTACGCACTGGGGTTCGGGATAAATAAAAAATTCACCAAAGTACACAAAAAACTGTATCCAACACTTAGAACACTTTAAAACTCTCAATTTACTTGTTCCGCTTTGCTTCAGGTGATTCGTTCGCTGCTTCGCTTCGAGTAGTTCCGATTACTGACTGACTGCGTGCCATCACTACAACGCTTTTATTGCCGATACCTCATCCCTAGAATTATCGAGAATATTCTACACATCTCCAGTAGTAGTTTCCGCTATCTGACAATAGATGGCATTGTAATTCTCGAGCATTCTGGATCCTTCGATATTCGATCGACTATTCGACGATAGATGGCGTTACTCTTGCCGGCGTAACAGTATGTATGTCTCAAAGTGGATGGTTGCATTTTCTTGTGTTACTTTTCGGTCGATAAACTAACGGTCGATTAGTAAATCCGTCAGTACAACGATACAACAATACAACGAACAGACAAATGAACTCCTGTATTTTTATAGCAAAAACAATCGGGCTTGCTCATTTAACTTTACTGGTTATTTATTTACTGGTGGACCTCTTGTGAGTCCGCACGGGTAGGTACCATCACCCCGTCTATTTCTGCCGTGAAGCAGTAATGCGTTTCGGTTTGAAGGGCGGGGCAGCAGTTGTAACTATACTGAGACCTTAGAACTTATATCTTAAGGTGGGTGGCGCATTTACGTTGTAGATGTCAATGGGCTCCAATAACCACTTAGCACCAGGTGGGCTGTGAGCCCGTCAACCGAACTAAGCAATAAAAAAAAACAGGTAGGGTTTTAGTTGTGTAACACACATCGTTATGCTAACGAATACAAAATTATATGATTTCAGGATCAGTGAAACGTCTTTATCATTTAAATAGATTAAGACAGCAACATATTTAGTGTTAATGCAAAAAAAGTCGCCTTTTTTTCGTTACAATACAAAAAAAAAGCAGAATGCGTCAAAATGAAGAATACGGAATTAAAACTAAATACTCAATGCTTATTTTAGTAATAGACATGTAATATTAATAAAACATGACAACGAGTCGCTTCTAAAGCACCCAATATAATGCGTAATTTGTTAAAGCTATAATAACATTCAAAAGGAAGCGTCTAATAATGTTCAAGACATTACCTTCGGGCTATATTGTTATTGCTTTGGTGATCGGAAACTGCCTTAATTTTCGTCCAATGAATTTGTGAATGCAAATCACTTAAATGTTCCAAGAGAAACATACTTTAACCCTATCTGCTAGAGTCGAAAATTTAATGAACGTTTGAATAGTACCTACTGCATCCGGTCACAAATCATAGCTCGAGGCAAAAATTTATTAACGTTATTTTGGTTACGTCTTGATAGTTCGATATAAAGGAATTTCTTAAGAAATCCACTGAAACACTTCGAGTGCACTGACTCGTATTTGCTATCAATCAAATAGTAGAGACTGTAACTGGTATCCGAGTATCGGTAATGGCTCAACAAAAAAACTCAAATTTTATTTATTGGACGTCCATCAACCGATTCGTCACGATTTTCGCCAATATTTTTTTTTTGTTTGCGTGTTTATAATATATTGAATTAGATTCGTTCTTTACTTTCCACTGAATTGATTTTAAATGTTAAATGATATCAATAAACGTTTATTTCTAAACATATAAACGTCAGTTTGATTTGTTTTGTGCTTGTTTATTTATTTGCTAGTTTTTGTTTTCATTAAAACGCACTTGTTTATTTTCTCTCATAGGAGAGAAAGATAGTTTTATAGAAAACTTCTTACTAATTGTACGCAGCGGCTTAGCTCTGCCCTTAGCGTTGCTGAGGTCCATGGGCAACAGTAATCACTCACCATCAGGTGGGCCGTATGCTCATCTGTCTACAACGGCATAAACATTTTTTTTTAGAATGAATTTGATATGATCTAATACCTTTTTTCCTGTGAAGCGCTCTGAATTCATACATTCAGACTAAATAGAACCTTTTTGCTATTATAAATAAATACTATTAAGCCATGATATTAAAAAAGATCATAAACAATAAAGACGTATATGCTAGACGTATAGTTAGGCTATATGCTAAAAAGATCAGGTCAATGATAGATTGTCGATCCGGTTATTGATCAAAAGATCTGAATATACAACTATGTTCTCCTCATACATACTCATAGATCATAGATACATACCTCTACCTCTTATTTATTTGTCGCTACATTATTAATTTGAGAAGCGCTGCTTTCCAAAGATATGTTCGTCGCGATGAACTGAAAGCACGTCCGCCTTGTGCTATCTCTAACTTCATCTAATCTCTAACTTATAACTAGTTATAATTACTAGCCGAAATTGTTCGCATTGTGCACGAAGGTTTATGAATAAGATTTTTTTTTTTTTTTTTTTCCACAGGAGAAAATCGCCGGATCCCCACCCGCACAGCAGGTGGGGTATGTGGGAGTCGAACCTCACTAAAAACTCCTGCCGCTCACAGCCGGCGCCCTACCCCGGACCGGGTGGGAACCCAGTCGGAGCTATTGAGACGGCGGGACAGGGTTTACGCAGTGCACATTACATCCATCCCGTTATGAATAAGATAGGCTATGTTAGACACACACGAGCATAACGTGTCAATTGGAAATAGAGTTGAAGTGGTCGCCGTGGCCGAATTTTTCTAAAGAGATTATTAATATTTATTTGTCATTCGTCCGCAGTAAAAACATTAGCTAACATAGTTTGTCTACAGAATTTTCTAATTCCTGAATCGAGCACTGCATATTAAAACAAGCTTTAACGCGAAAATAAAACAATCATTAATTTGCAAAGTTAAGCAAATATAAATTATCTTGAAGTTATCGTTGCCTAATTAATAAGACGTCTACTCGTATCGAGCGAAGCAAATATGCTAGAATGTATGCTAGCCTTCAAATCCCGCAACAGTTACCTTTTTTTCTGGGAAAATAATAAAATTGTATAAATTACTCGAAAATTTTGTAACATGTTCATCATTACGACGTGCGTCCCAAAGTTGACGTCAGTATTCACGGTGTGTGGTCTATGACCTTAAATGACCACTTAGGCGATATGCTCATCTGTCTACGGTGACAGCAAATAATATAGTTAAGGTATTTTGTAAGCCCGAACCTTGTTCTTTTTTTGGGCTGAGGGCCGAACCTACTAGATCCCAGAGCCTAGCGGGTTGTGCGGGATATGTGGGGCTGGAGGTCCCCAAAAGTTGAGAGCGGACCGAAGGCCCAAGAGATGGAACAGTTACAGTAGGGGTGTTCCCGCGGTCAACACTAAACTGCTTCACGGCAAAAACAGGTTGGTTGATGGTATCTGCCCGTGCGACTCATAAGATCCCTTACCACTAGTAAGCTAGATAGATACCCTACCGTTAGTATTACCTGCCGGGAATATTACCACCAAATAAACATAGTAAAAGTTCTTCGAAAAATATTTCCGCGAAAAACCCTTGCCATAAACCCATCGAAACATAATTACAGCGTCTATACAGTACGACGATAAAAATTGAATAACAACATCGCTTTATCGGCGATAACATCTGGCTAAGGCGGCATACCACAATAATTCAAACTTTCATACACTACGGCGCGTGCCGCGTTCAAACCTCTCATCCAAATGTAATAACTATTCATTGTGGTATAATAAAAAAAATTCGTATCTCCATCCAAATTACTGGTTTACCGTAATAGCTGGAAGCTGATTTCTTAGACTATTTATTACTCTTTATATGATCACGAGTTTCGACCAGATGTATGGACAGTAAGTTATATATTATATTAACTGTTCGATATGCGTGAGTGCTCTGCGGTTGTAAAAATGAATTAGCATCTAAAATGGCGTAACGTTGTTTCGCTTGAAACAGTTATGGAAAGCAAATTTGTTTGATAAATTATTATTATTTTATTGCTTAGATAGGTGGACGAGCTCAGAGCCCACCTGATGTTAAGTGGTTACTGGTGCCCATAGATATCTACAACATAAATGCGCCACCCACCTTGAGATATAAGTTCTAAGGTATCAGTATAGTTACAACGGCTGCCCCACCCTTCAAACCGAAACGCATTACTGCTTCACGGCAGAAATAGGCAAGGCGGTCGTACCTACCCATCCGGACTCACAAGAGGTCCCACCACCAGTTATATGTATGTGATTTTTAGTTTTATTTGAAACAAATGAAAACCGATCTTGATTAAAGATTCAAAAAAAACAACGTCGATTATTTATTATTAAACTTTTATACAAATACGCTGATTCCTGACAATTTCGAATAACAAAAATAAATTAGCAAATTCGGTCAATGAGTCCTGGAGTGCTACCATGCTGAATATCACAAAATTTGTTCATTTTTAAAATAATAAGGAATATCACAAAGGGGACGGCCCATTTCAGGCCCAAAGCGGACAATAGATTAGAGAAAAAATACTTAGTGCATTAATTTTGTCATAAATAAATATGCATTTACTTTCTTCCAAATAAGCGCCACTACAGTTTACAATAAGTAGTTTAAAAAAAGTAACTCTATTGAAAAAAACAAGAATTTTATTTTTGCGGGAAAAATATTGCCAGCTTCAAAACCTTTTACGTATTAAGTAAACATTTTAAGTACATATATAAAAAAAACATATAAATAAATCATTTTAAATATTATCATTAATCAATAGATTTTAATCGATTTTAAGCACATAAAATAACATCAAAGACATACCCATTGGACTTTAACTTGTTAGTATACTTGAGACCTTAGAACTTATATCTCAAGGTGGGTGGCGCATTTACGTTGTAGATGTTTGTGGGCTCCAGTAACCACTTAACACCAGGGTGGCTGTGAGATCGTCCACCCATCTAAGCAATAAAAAAAACTTGTATTGTTATTTAAATATGTACAACTAAAACAAAAACATTAAAAATAAAATATAATGTGTACTCGTAAAAAAAAGATTAAGAAATAAATCCAATATCGATTATTTAAAAAAATGATCGATATATGAATTTCATGTAATTATTTTTCTTTATACTGACAACACTGATTTTAATCTGACTGACTGAGACTTCGCTTGCTGCTTGTGCTTGCGTTCAAAATGGATGTGTTTTGATTTTTCTTCGATTTATTTTGCTTTTATCAATAACGTTTCATACTACGGCTGAAAACCATTGTGTGAATTGTGGTTTTAACCTGACCGAGATTTAAAACCGTGTATATGCTCTCCTGTGCTATTTTTAGATGATTTACTAATTGTGTATGAAGATGAAGAAAAAATAGAATAATATAGATATTTAAAGAAGTATGTGTGTTTTTTATACCCTAATAACTACAATTGGATAAAAATACATTAGGAACATCTTAAACATTAAAAAAAGAAAAGTTTTTGAGGTATTTATATAGAAAATTAAACTCAAAACGAGTTTTTTTATTTTTATTATATTTTTTATAATAGTGGCGTCAATTTCAATTTATTTTTTAGATATCTAATACATTTAAGAACTTGAATCAGTCCATTTTTATAGTAATATTTGATGTCCACCTTGGGCCTAGCGCACTATGGAGAGTGGGCATTCCCCTTTGTTCATTCTTGAAAGAGAACTATATTTTCATTATTATTCGTAGTCGTTTTGCTCACCATGTATAGAAGATCGAGTATTGTTTAGAAAAATATAAATATTTCTGTCCAAGAGACAAATGGGTAATGTAATAAAGTAGAAGCTATAATTAGACAATATTAAACCCAAAATATTGCTAGTTGTAATTTGGCTTGCAGTACCGTTGCAACTATAGATAAGATCAGGTGTCGCTGCCTGCGGGTCTAATCTAGAGTCAAGGTATAAGCGATAGCGATAAAGTTAATTCATTAATATTAATAGTCCTTGGTAGTTATTTTAAAATAGTAATTAATTGCATTTGGTTTGATAGCCAAAATCTCTATGATACTTTTTTCGTTAAAGGACAATGCCCAAAAGTGGGCCAACTTTATGTCAAAACTATTTGTACTTGAAAAACTATGCCTTAGTTTTTTACGTTGTTTAATTTATGTATCAACATTTCTTTCGCCCTGGCATTGTTTTACAAAAAAATAAATTACTTCTTTGATAACATCCCAAAACTTAGTGCCATAGTTTTTAAATTCGCCAATAGGCAAAGGGCTTAGCCCATACAGCCTTATAGTAAACCTATATGCTGCCAAACGAAAGAGTTGTCTGTGACTTGATCAACAAATAAAAAAAAAAAACTAATGGTTATAATTCAGACTTTTTAGTTTATTTTTGTTCAATTCAATATTTGTATATTGTAATAATATATATTACTTAAAACCATGAGTTATTTTATTTAATATTTTTAGATATTAATGATTCCATTAGTAAAAATCTCAATGGCCTACCATTACTCTATTCTTATTAAATATTAAATATGATCAGAGAGTTTTGGCAGCAACCCGAGTGAAGCGTCACTTGAAGTTTTATTAATAGTTTATTGTGATGTATAATATATAAATTGGGCGTTGTTTTGTGTATTAAATGTCAATAATCGTTGTTCACGATTATTGAGGCATTGGAATAAAACTGTGGCTAACATAGCGGTGACTGTTTTTTTTTTTTTTCAAGATAAAAGGTCTGCGGAAATTCATGCTCACTCAATGAGCTATTCATCGAGTTGACGTCAAAACTCCCAAAAAGCAATAAAAAGAGATACACCGGCTTTTTATTGACATAAAAAAATATAACTACGACAGACTAGGCTGTATAGGCTACGCTCTTTGCCTGCTTATTGGCGAATTTAAAAACAACAACAACAATATCGTTGTCGGCTTCCGGATTTTTATTTCATTTTATTATTATTATAAGGATATAATAATAATAAAATGTACGTAAGGGCTTATTTCTAGCAACATTAACCACAATTAACTTATTTAATACCGTAAATAATGATGAAAGCGATTATTGATTTCGAAAAAAACAATTAACAACTTAATTTTAGCTGCAGAAAAAAACAGGTTTCTCTTAAACCTGGGTGAGAATATAAAAATAGTTTTCTGAATATGAAACGATATTTCTTTATCTATCAAATTATGTTAAAACCATCAAGACGCGACAACTTTTTTTAGGGGCCCAAACGTCCATAGAAAATGGGCATTGTCCTTTGTACATATCATTATGGCCATCAATTAATGTGAATGTTTCTTTAGTCAGATTAGAATTTTCTAAAAAATATTTGATTTAAAAAATAATTACAAATATAGGAGAGGACTTAGCAATATTAGGTTTTTTAATAAATCTGTTGATGAAGGAGACTATGAATAAAATTACAAAACTATGTTACGTAACAAAAAATCTAAGATGTTGTGAAGAGAGAGAGCGCCGAGAGAACGAAGACGATGTAGCTTTAATTTAGCGTAAATGTAACATTTTAAGTATGTAAACTTAAATATTCATTAACTGGATAAATAAAAAAAAAAAAACATCGTAAAAAACGTCCTTGAAGGACCAGATTCGCACCGCTCTTTATTCCACTTTTTTTATTTTTTTGGAGTTTACTCCTTTAGAATCGATTTACATATATAGGCCCGGGGTATGAAAATTATGGGGACCAAAATCGTACTAGCATGTCACACGAAATGCGTTATGCGCCTAGCATGTCACACGAAATGCTTTATGCGCCTGATTGGCTCCTGATTGCGTGATGCGTGCGCGCGCCAATCAGGAGCCAACGCGCGGCCGCGTTATCGCAGGTGACGCCGGGCTGCTGCGCCGGCAGTCCGCCACAAAGCCTCGTACTGATCGCGCGTTTCTCTCATTATTGTATTTTCATATATTTGTTAGTCGTTTGTTTTGTGTCTCGTTAATTTGTTAATAATCTGTTGTGTATCGTGTTGTCGTAATATAGAACTATTTCTCGTATTGTTTCGTTTAATTTTTTATATCCAGTAAACTCCAGTCGTGCGTCGGAGCGGACACACACACTTTTATTTTTTTTATTGCGAGATGGGTGGACGAGCTCACAGCCCACCTGGTGTTAAGTGGTTACTGGAGCCCATAGACATTTACGACGTAAATGCGCCACCCACCTTGAGATATAAGTTCTAAGGTCTCAAGTATAGTTACAACGGTTGCCCCATCCTTCAAACCGAAACGCATTACTGCTTCACGGCAGAAATAGGCAGGGTGGTGGTGGTACCCACCCGCGCGGACTCACAAGAGGTCCTACCACCAGTAATTACACAAATTATAATTTTGCGGGTTTCATTTTTATTACACGATGTTATTCCTTCACCGTGGAAGTTAATCGTGAACATTTGTTGAGTACGTATTTCATTAGAAAAATTGGTACCCGCCTGAGATTCGAACACCGGTGTATCGCTCAACACGAATGCATCTTACGTTTTATCGGTTAGGCCACGACGACTTCAAAAATATTTCACAATGCCAATGCCAATGCCCCTCACATCGCCAGAGACAAGAATATAATAATATGGAGAAAGATCGTGCGTGAGAAGGTGATACAGAAGGTTGATCACTACCCTTAAAATTAAGGAATACCACGCAATGAGGAGGATATTCAATGTCGCTTTATTGTTACATCATCCGTTTGATCAAAAACGCATTAGTTCAACTGCCTGATAATCGATAGCATAACTATAAATTGCAGGATCAAGAAAAGAGATATTAAAAGAACTTCCAATCAAATGGCAGAAAAGCATAAAGAAAATCTGACGCGCAGTAAAAAATAACACCGATAAAGGAAATCATTTTTGTAGTGATTGAAAGCTTAGAATATGACCACCTGCACTCTACCAATGGATCTCGACAAAAAAAGCGAATTAAGTAATCACTGGAAAATGCGCAAAAATCGAAGTACTGTAACAAAATATTACGATCACCAAATGATGACGATGATTATTACTGATGGTAGGGCATATTTTGAGCCCACGCGAAGGCAGCCCACTAGCTTAGAAGCAGTTGTACACTTCGCTTTGAAAGGCAGTACAGACGTTACGTAATTTATTTAAGACTTCGAATCCAGGTGGATAGTGGCGGTTGTTCAAAAAATATATCAGAAATGATGCATTCTTAATATCAAATTTGGCTTATTAATAAAATGAATAATATTATATTTAATCGCTTTAACCTCCTCAATCGTACCACAATTAAAAAGAATAGCAGGTGATTTTAGCCACGACGCTGTCCGCATGGACGCAACGAACTCGCAGCAAAAGGACATTTCTTATGCCATTCCATTTTAAATTTCCCAACAAGCTGTGAATAAGAAAGCTAAATAGAATCTATATATAGATTACAACATTTAAAATACATTATAAGTGTCTTTTCTTGATACCGAATATTCATACAGGTGTTCGTAGAGCCAACGAGAATGTTGAACTTGAACAACAGACATTCTTCCTAAATTCAAATTTTTAAATCTATGTATTAATACGTGAAGCAAAAACTTTGTATCCCTTTTTACGAAAATTGCGCGGACGGAGGAGTATGAAATTTTCCACACTTATAGAGAATATAGAGAAGAAGTGCACAATGCTAATATTTTTTTAAAGTTATGCATAAAAGATACATTAAATCATTAAAGAAAACATTACACACACTACATACCATGTATTTGACGCACACACGCATGCCTACTATTTGTTGTCAAACTTTTGTTCTTGACGTCTGCTGTGAGAATAGATTAAATATTGTTTGTCTTAGTTAATATTTTTTATAATGTAGTCTTGGCGAAATTTGTGATTATAGAAGTATAAAATACAATAATAATAGTGTACAAGCTTACAATTCCAATTAATTATAGTAAAATTTCGACTACTGCGGGACCTCTAGTATACTTAAATATCTATGAATAAATTTTTTTTCGTTGCTATGATGAGTGTGCGAGTTTACGGCCCGTCTGGTTTTAAGTGGTCATCCAAGCGTGAGATATATATACATCGACGTCGTAAATGCTGCAATCCATCTTATGCACAGTATTGTTAAGCCCGTAAGAACAACGCCATCTATAGTCGAATAGCAGAAACGAATATCAATAGAACTATTAAAGTCGAGAACACTCGATAAGTACATTGCCATTTCTTTACAAATGGCGGAAGCGCTATTCGAAAGCACTCGACTTGTGAGGTATGTTCTCGAAAATTCTAGGGATGTCGTATCGACTATAAAAGCGTTGCAGAGATGGTACTAAGGCAGTTGGTAATCAGAACTACTCGAAGCAAAACAGCGAACGGATCACCTGAAGCGAAGCGGAAGAAGCGATTTGAGAATTTTAAATTGTTTGTGAAGTGCTTTAAGTGTTCTAAGTGTTGAATACAGTGTTAACTTGTAATTCGGCAGAATTTTATTTACCCCAAACCACAGCGCGTAACAGTGTTTACAGTACAGCGGCTGCCCCACCCTTGAAACCGAAACGCATTACCGTTTCACGGCAGAAATAGGCAGTAGTACCTACCCATGCGGACTCACGTGACCCTCATCCACCAGTAAAATATTTAAGTACCAATAAAATCAAAATATTCAATATTTAATAACACTGTGTATTATATCAGTCAAGGACCTCATGAGTTTTGTTTTGGAAAGACTTATGTAATTCCACCTTACAGAACTAGTGTTTTTTGGTGTAAGCAATCGGATCAGCTATTTTGGCTCGTGTTAAATCAATTCAAACGATTCATAATTAAGGCACATAATGTAACTATATTTAGAAGAAACGTTAAATAATTGATAGCAGGCGCTTACTTTGATCTGCAATTATGTATATATTTCAATTAAAATGAATCGATTTGTATGCGTGAAATAACTATAATATCGGTATTTAGTGAATGTAAATCACTGTCTGGTTTTCTTTTTTTATTGTAGATTTTGGGCACGTTCCATTATGTATTTTCCTAATGGCTGGTAGCCTAAGGGGCTATACCTATCAGCTACGAATGGTTTGGTGGGTGAACACACGGCGCTCAGCCTGGGAGGACTTTTACTGGTGGTAGGACCTGTTATGAGTCCGCGCGGGTAGGTACCACCGCCCTGCCTATTTCTGCCGTGAAGCAGTAATGCGTTTCGGTCTGAAGGGTGGGGCAGCCGTTGTCACTATACTTGAGACCTTAGAACTTATATCTCAAGGTGGGTGGCGCATTTACGTTGTAGATGTATATGGGCTCCAGTAACTACTTAACACCAGGTGGGCTGTGAGTTCGTCCATACATCTAAGCAATAAAAAAAAACTTGTTAACATTAGCCCTAGCATAACAGCAGAGCAATGCTAGCCCTAGCAAGCAATAGCAGAGCAATAGCAGAGCAATGCAGGAACAATGCTTTGCTGATGGGGCCAGATCAGAATAACGACCCACTGAGAAGATCCAGCGGGAAACTCAGTCTTTGTATGTACTGAGGCCGCATGTTTCGTTAAGTTGTTATAAATATTAAATTCAAATTAATGCGATTTAAAAAAAAAATATATTCTATTTTAGTGCTATAAGTCATCTAGCATACAAAACATCTGATAGAAAGTTATCACGTCACTTACGGATCTCTTCAACGCCAGGGTTACATCACACCTCCAAGGTTAAAAGCAAAACTAAATCTTTAGAGTTGTATTTGAAGTTGTTATTGATGCCTTGATCCACACCTGTAAAAGCTACGTAGACTTTTTTTTCTGTACGTGTATTTGTCACTCAATATCTCTTAAACAGGATGAATACATAATTTTCTAAATTCCTAATAAATAGATTCGTGATTTACCATATTCACTAATAAAACATCTAATTCTAAGCTGTGTATTCTAAACTTATATATCGAGGTAAAAATAATGAATCCCTCTTTATTATGTCATTTTTAATCTATACTAATATATAAATCTATAGTGGTTTTTACGGATGTTCCGTTATAACTACTGAACCGTGCATCAGACTGACTTGAAACTTGGTATCCATGTAGAAAATACATGTACTTAATGGATAGACTAATATTTGTATGAGTGTTGGACTCTCTACACCAGTTGCGGGGGCGTTAATGATGAGATTTTTTGTGGGTGGGGTGAGAAATAATAATTTTAATTTTAAGTACCCAGCGAAGTGGACGGGTACAGCTAGCTATTACTAATAATGAAAATGGTTCCTCTTTTTTTACTGTTTCGAATTAACGGAATTTTTGGTCCAGCTATAGTTCCATGTCAGTCAAAAAAAACTGTCTAAATATGTAAGAGAATCCATTGATTTAATCAAAAGGCAACAGCACCAGAAACCAGTTTAGTAGCTGCAGGCCGCGTACTTATTATATTATAAACTTCTTAAATTCGAAAGCTAAACAATAATACACTAATTTAATGGCACTTTACGTTATAACAAATTAAAAATGGCTACCGTGCGTGGGTGTCCGTACTGTACCTAATATATATTGCGTAAAATTTCCAAGTTTTTCTCAAACAACTTCACGGCGCAGTGATCGATTCTGACCAGCGCTTAGTTTAATTATTCGTACGGAACGATCGCCCACGCGAGCGGCCTTTTTGGATGGCCGGTTATCAAACCACATAATGATTTATTAGTTCAACGATAAAAGTCGAGAAAATAGACGGCGTTCTGTCGAATGTAGATTGAACTAAATGTATTCGGTGAGAGTAATTGAACCTGTAAGTTTAAACTATATTGCTTGATTGGTTGCGTTAATTAATTTTGAAGAAAAAAAACTCGATTTATGTTGATTGTGGTATTTTTTTATATGCACGAATAGTTGTTTTCGTAAATTATTATAGTTATTTTATGGAATCATGTATGTAGAAGCTCGTTGACGACATCACCGTCAACTGCTTTGAGGCGTGAGGTCTCAATTGAACAATATAGCGCCTATTTCATAATTCATAAACTTATGACTGCTTCGCGCCAGAAATAGATAGAATGGTAGTGCTTATCCGCGTGGGCTCGCAATACCCTCTACCACAAATAATTAAGCAAAAAATTTTAGGATCATTTATTACACAAAGCTATTCCTTCATGGTAAAAGTCGTTCGTGAGCATGACTGTGCCCAAAATGTTAATGTAAAAGTAAAAATAAATATTTTTTTTATTGCTTAGATGGGTGGACGAGCTCACAGCCCACCTGATGTTAAGTGGTTACTGGAGCCCATAGACATCTACAACGTAAATGCGCCACCCACCTTGAGGTATAAGTTCTAAGGTCTCAAGTATAGTTACAACGGCTGCCTTACCCTTCAAACCGAAACTCATAACTGCTTCACGGCAGAAATAGGCAGGGTAGTGGTGCCCACCCGTGAGGACTCACAAGAGGTCCTACCACCAGTAAGTTATCTAACTATCTATCTATCTATCTAACTATATTTCTCGAAGCTTCTCGCATTTTTGGGTACCAACTACCGTTGACTAAATTAATTGTTCAATCCCAGATGTCTTATTTATTACTCAATATTTAATTTAACCGGTAGTGGTGGTAGCAGCAGGTGCTATATTTCAGGTAAGTTACAAAAATCAAATTAAGTTGTGACAAAGATATTTAGGGTCCAAAATGCCACGGCATCGTATTTTTTGTGTCTTTACAGTTGAGCGTCGCTCGTGCCACTGTCGACACCACAAAATTTCCGTTCGTCATACTCAGATGGGTGATCCGTTTTAGAGATCTTTGAAATAGCAACGTAGGTATTTGGAAATTAATTACCAATACACAAAGTTTCCCTTGGCAGTTTAATCAAACATTGTTTTATAACTTAAATTTATATGGAAAAGTTTTGGTTCGCCTACGAATAGAATGGTCATAGAACGTTTATCTTTTCGAAATTTAAAAATATAAATTTTACTGTCACTGTTTATATAAATAAAATGCAAACCATAAAAACGAATACGGATGAATTAAGAGAAATACCAAAAGAAGTAAAGAGAGAGACGCACTCTGAGGAAATACGCGCCAAAAATCCCTAAATCTTTTAAAGTATTTGAAAGTCTTTCGTGTAATAAAAAATCAAACCCGCAAAATTATAATTTGCGTAATTACTGGTGGTAGGACCTCTTGTGAGTCCGCACGGGTAGGTACCACCGCCTCGCTTATTTCTGCCGTGAAGCAGTAATGCGTTTCGGTTTGAAGGGTGGGGCAGCCGTTGTAATTGTACTTGATACATTAGAACTTATATCTCAAGGTGGGTGGCGCATTTACGTTGTAGATGTCTATGAGCTCCAGTAACCACTTAACACCAGGTGGGCTGTGAGCTCGTCCACACATCTAAGTAATAAAAAAAATAAAAAAAACCCGCTCCAACATTTTACATTAACATTTTAACAGTTATTGAGAAGACATTAAATGATATATCATCATTATTATCCTGCCCTTTTCCCAGTCACCTGGGGTCGGCGTAACATGTTTTCTCCTTCCATACTCTTCTATCATATACAATTTCTTCGCTCATTCCCCTCTTACCCAAATCGTCTTTCACGCAATCCATCCATTTCTTCTTAGGTCTACCTCTTCCTCTATATTCTTCCACATTCATAGTTAGCATTCTCTTACCAACCTCATTTTCATTCCGTCTCATCACATATCCATACTGTCTCTGTCATATTATTATATGTATGTGTTAGCTTGAGGGTAGATATTATCTTGCTGAACACCAAGTAAAACGAAGTCACTTTTTGATTCCTGATTCAATCAACAATATGTTATCTTAACAATTCACTTTAACACTTGTCCAACTTTAACCAGTACGTACAACAGTCACTGAATCACACAACGTAACACGGATATAGTAAGTGCACCAGGCAAACGCAGTCCAACGAATGTTCATTTCAAGGCACGTTCCGCCTTTTTATACTAGCCGGCGCAGCTGGCTTATGAGTCACTTCTGTTGCAGCTGTTGTTTACGAGTGGAACGACACGGCCAGCGCACCTGGCTTGTGTGAGTCACTCCTATTGCACGTGCTATATAACATAAATATCGTTAACGCCGTCACGGCCATACTGACGTGCGCTCGTCCTCGTGCGCGCATTCTTATGGTATGTCTGTGAACAACAAACGTGTTCGTTCATCCTGACATTAACGGATGCAACTTAAAACGTGGTCTATGATATTAACAATCTAGTACGGTTCGGTTCGCATAATTCTTCAGAAAATCTTATACTGGCTATAAATAACCTTCAGACTGCTTACATACCTGGGCCAGTTCATTTAAAGCTCTTCAGGTATGTAAGTATGTCCCTTTTAACTTAGACCGGAATTGTTATCCCTTCAGTTTTTCGAACTGGACCGGATAATGCTAGACCGAATCGCAATCCCTGTAGCTAATTGTTGTGGCTAATCTGGATGAAAATCCCTATAGCCAAGCCATTGGACCGGACAGACCCTTCAATGACTTCACACTTTCTTTCTTTTTTTTTTTTTTCTCTTTTTTTTTTTTGCTAGTCCGGATTAACATCTCTCTAGCCACATACAATTCTCTTTTTTTTTTTTTTTAATCTGCGTGTACGGTAGCGTTTGTTAAAACATTTCTTAAACCAGAACATTTGTACGGAATTTCTTCAGAAATAGTGCGAGACCGACCATCGTTTTCTACATTTCCAACACCTGCACCTGAGGTGCCTGAGCTTACAGACATTGTATCACTACCCACAGACTATGTTTGCTGTATCGCTATTTGCGGACAAAAATGTCGCTTCTATTGTCAGTGATAGAGTCGTCATCATTAAGATCAGTTTCATGAACAAGATTAATTAACCCATCTGTGTACGCCGTCACGTCATCGTCACTATAATTTTCAGAAATTTCTAGTAGGCCTGACGGGCCTCGAGGTATTTCACGTAAGTTTTCATGGGGAAATTTGTACACTCTATTAGAACTATTTACATGTCTCAATTTATACCTATCGTTTTCCAAAACTGCAGTAATGTTGAAGGGACCTTTACATTTTCGGTCAACTTACGAAAACAAAATCCCCAGCGGAAAAGAGGTTGACTTTAGCTTTGCCTCGACTAAACCAAGCTTCTGTTTGTGCCCTTTTTTTATGTTTTCGCCGGTCTTCGACCGTGCTAAATCAAGATCTAATCTAGAGGGATTATCACTCTGTTGAAACTTTAAGATATTTCAAGTGAACTACCCTGAACGGCAAACGTCTATTCTATTGGAGTAAACCCTGTTACTCGACAACGTGCACTATTAAGGGCGAGTTGAATATCCCCTAAGTGCTCTTACCATCATGATTGGTCTAAGTTACTTTCAGATCAAAGAGTGACTTGTTCATGAAACCGCTTACCATTGAATAAATTACTATGACTTTGTTTTATAAGACTACATTCTGACCCTGAATGGAACATAAAGGGGAAGCCAAAACCACTTATCTGTAACACACTGAAGCTCTGGAACACACATTGACGTCTCTGGTTGCACCTGCCACAGCACCTGGAGCAGTGTCGTTTTTCTTCTTGTAGCGCATGGAACACCCAGAAGCTACATGACACGCATCACCGCATACGTAACAGTTGACTTGCAGGCGAGAGCCGGGCGCCCACGGATGAGGAGGTTGTTCAGGTTTTGCTGGAATATCGAAAAAAGTTTGAGAGCAGTATCTGTCGCAACACCCTTCGGCACGATGCCCAGGTTTTCCGCAGAAATGGCAGCTTCCACGGAAAAAAACTTCGAGAGCGTTTTGGTTCTTTATCAGGATCTTCGTTTTTTCTTTTGAGGGTAAAGCCACGTAATGTGTGAAATAGACGATTTTTTGTGGTAATAACGACAGAGTTCAATTCCCGACGGATTCTTTCATCACACTGCGACAGTATTGATATAACAAATCCGGTGGCTATTTGTTCTGGCACATTAGCGTCGGGAATCTTCTTTATAAGTTGCCATAGCCGGATACCGGCTTCAGCTGGTCCCTTTTTGCTTTCCATTTCAAATTTAATAACCAGGTCGAAGTGGTCTTGCATCATTAGATAATTTTGTCAGCATCTCTTTAATAGTAGGCCAGGATATCTTACCAGGCTGTATTTTTGCGAGGCAAGTAGCAGCTCGAGCCTTAAGCGAATGTGTGAGAGCCAAAATTAAATCGACACCATCCAATACTTCAACTACTTTAAACGGCCCTTTAAACTTCGTATCCAATTTCGTTTGATTATGCTCTTCGTATTAATGTGTGGACGAGCTCACAGCCCACCTTGTGTTAAGTGGTTACCATAGACATCCACAGCGTAAACGCACCACACACCTTGAGATAGAAGTTCTAAGGTCTCAGTATAGCTACAACCGCTGCCCCACCCTTCAAACCGAAATACACCACTGCTTCACGGCAGAAATAGGCAGGGTGATGATACCCGTGCGGTCGATGGCACTATACGGAGCACCCGTCTGGTGCCACGTCCTTACCCACGAGAACGTCGCTGCGCTGCGACGCCGGCAGCGCGCGATCGCAGTCAGAGTTATTCAATGATACCTCACAGTCTCCTACGAGGCGGCGCGCCCTAGCGCAAGTGCAGCCGGAGCGCGGGGGCTCCAATATCGGCAGTCCGTGCTGGAGGCGTGGTCTCGTCGTTTGGCGGACCCGTCGGCCGGCCTCCGTACCGTCGAGGCGATCTGCCCGGTTCTCGCGGACTGGATGGGCCGCGACCGCGGAAGTCTCACCTCCGGCTACCTGTGCAGACTCACAAGACATTTTACCACCATGCAAACTTCTTACCGCAACAAATCTTACCAGCCACCACGCAAACTACAATTTTACGGGTTCCACCTCTCTTACACGATGTTACTCCCACACTGAGGAAGCCAACCGCGAACACATGTCAAGCACGCACAAGCACGCACTTCACCGGAAAAACCTGCATCCGCCAGCGGAAGCCGAACACCGCCGCATCGCCAGACACGAACGCACCGGACGTCTTATCTTACAGGTCACGACGACTTCAGATGTGTCAATTTTTCTTCCCCACGGAAACTTGCTTGCTTTCTTGTTTGCTTGCTTGCTGGAGCCCGAAGTCATCGAACGTGTAGTGTTATTGGTATTGAATCGAGTAGATTCTAAAATTTCAGCGACAATAATAATTCACAGTCTCATGTCCTGGTTTACTGTACTAGTGCCATGTAACTCTAGCAGTAGTCATTGGCTTAAAAACGATTCGTGTCGGAACTACCCACTCGTCATGACAGATCCATTATTGCGATCGAAGTTTCACTTGAGATTTGCACTTGCCTTAATTTCTTGCAATAGCTTGTTACGTGTTGTATTTCCGTTAGTAAATGCCATGTGATGAAGTCGACAGTCAAACTGGGCAACATGAGCCAGAACGTAAGATGTGACGATTTCTTCGTGGCTCAGATCTTCCATCGAGGTAACAGAGACGTTATTACACGACTTACGTATGCTGCATTCACGCTCTTGTGGCGTACCACTACTAGTATTCTGATCTGCATCATGTTTTTTTTGCTGTACTTCGAACATGTTCAAACACGTCACGCCAGTGAGAGTAGAGTCCTGATCTCACTTCTGATGTTAGCTGTTGTTTACGAGTGGAACGACACGGCCGGCGCACCTGGCTTGTGTGAGTCACTCCTATTGCACGTGCTATTTAACATAAATATCGTTAACGCCGTCATATGTATATTATTGATAGACGTTTCCAGTCCTTTTAACACATTTTTACTAATTTGATTTGTTTGTATCTACGCAACGCAAACTTTAAGAATATAATTTTTCATACAATTAGCTTAACCGTAACGTCGATTGGTTATTTATGTTTCTTTTTTAGGTTTTAAGCTATGTTGTTGTTAGAGCTAGATCTGTTTAAGTTATTGATCGTGTTAAAACCATCAAATCAAATTTAAATTATGTCGACAACCCGGAACTGCTACGTTCTTCCACAGTTACCAGAGATCATTGATGTCAGCTATGATACTACTGTGTAATGAAATCCAAAATATTTCCAAGATTTAAAATTATTAATACAAGTTGCCAAATAGCCTTTCATAGCTGTGCCCCTGGCATTGTTGCTCATGGAATGGCAAAATGGGAACCATCAATATAAAAGACTGAAAAATAATTTGGGAGTAATGATTTCATTTCACCCCCACGTATGAGTGACGGATAGGATCTGGTGAACGTTATTTTTGAATGCACTAAAAAAAACCATGGTCCTAAAAATCGGAATTTCTACAGAACACCTACTAGAAACGAACTGTGTATATTTCGGTGTAAAAAAGTCGGAAATCAAGTAAGGGGCGCTGGACCGCATCGAATCTGACCACGCGACGCGCCGTGACCATTCGACGGGCGCGCTTTTGAGACGTACACAGAAGAAAGAAAAAAAACGAAATCAGGTTAAGAATCACAATAACGATCAAGCTATGTGACGCGATGGTGGTGAAATAAAAAGAGTAACAGTTCCTAACAGGAGTTCTTAGAATGTGAAGTATTAGTTGGGCAACGTTCCGGAGCTCATAAGCGTTGCAACGTGAATGCCATTTTAAGATAAGCCTCAATTAATTCCACTAATCAAACTGGAACGCATGACTACTTCAGACGATACAACCTACCCGAGGGGGCTGGGTATACACATAATAAATATGACCGCTATCAATAAAATCTGGCTTGGTTTTGTATTTACTCAATGTTAATAACGCAATTTCTTAAATATGGAAGTCACTTTCACTGGTCGAATTTCAATTTCACTGGTGATAGGACCTCTTGAGAGTCCGCGCGGGTAGGTACCACCGCCCCGCCTATTTCTGCCGTGAAGCAGTAATGCGTTTCGGTTTGAAGGGTGGGGCAGCCGTTGTAACTGTACTTGAAACCTTAGAACTTATATCACAAGGTGGGTGGCGCATTTACGTTGTAGATGTCTATGGGCTCCAGTAACCACTTAACACCAGGTGGGCTGTGAGCTCGTCCACCCAACCAAGCAATTAAAAAAAAGTCATACGTAATTTTAGTGAATTCGTTCCTTTTTCGTAAACTTTGAAAACCGTTGATTTTATAAGCCTTTTAACAATTTGTTTACGAATGCCTTTTGTTTTATTAAAGTAGATATAAATGATGTTTTCACAATTTTATTGGCAATATTCATATTCGTTTGCTTAATGTTAACGCACCCATTTAAAATTCGTATCCGAAACACCAACGAAGAGTTATTATAATAAAAAAAAATACCAGATAATACCTCATAAATATTCAAGGTACAGCAATCGATGCCTTATGCTCCATCGAACATGTGTTGCGCATATGTCTCTCTCTCTATACATATTCATAACAATCAGGTAATTTTACCTATAACACCTTTTGTTGTTTTTTTTATTTGACCCTTTCGAGTGCCGACGTGGAATAGTAGCAGACAAGAAGTCAATTAGGCCCTTTGTGTTTGTATGAGGAAGATGGATGATTCTGATGTTTTTGAGTTTTAGCTTTTCGTGTTGTGAATGAAGCTTTGATCCGTAATGTACCGGGAAAGTTGTTTTATTGTGTTTTATTGATCTATGAGTATTGTTGTTAACTCTTTTTTATGTTCTTTATCCGTTTATTCACTTGTCATTCTAACAGATTCATTGTTTGCATCAATCGATCTACAATGAAACTTAAAAGTAATAAAAAATAATGAAAATCAAAGTAATAAAATGATTATATTCAATTTAAGAAAGTTGTTTAGTCGCAGTGATCGGTCATACCACTGACGATGTGCTAATCTGTTGTCAATTATGAGCAAACATTAACATAGTTCGCATTTCGTTCACAAGATGACTTCGGAGTAACTAGGACACGTTGATACGAGCCCTAAGGCTTGTATAATTAAGTCAATACGTACCTACGCGTAGATGATAAATATTTTCCATGAAATTAATCAATGAAAGTGCGCGTGCACTCACTGTGTATATCAATTTTTAGAGAGAGGAATATAGATAAGCCGAACAGGTAATACATAAATTACACGAACATAGATCATGAATAATAATTCACTAATTACCGTTTGGACTAAAGAGTTTCTGCTATAAACTATCAGGGACATTGTTCTCATTGCTATATTATTGTTAAGCACAAATTATTAACTTAAATATAATTTAATAGTAAATATTCGAATAGTAAATTAATAAGGATTTTTTTATTGAGTTTTCGTTCCCCTCCGCATTTTGAAATAAACCACCATTCGACCGTTGGTCCAACCGTCTTCACAACGACTGCTTCCGTTTCCTTTCCTAATTGCGGAACATATTTTTTGTTTGTTCCAATTTTTTGTTTTAATTTCGTGACCTATTTCATAGATTCAAAATATGAATGCCTTATGAAAACATAATGATAGGATCTTCTTCATATTACATGTACGGAGAATTGTCCGGCCTATTTCTGCTGCACTGTCGTGCGACTTAGAGGTGGGGCAATTGTTACATATTACGATTGGGACTTTAACCTCATGTCTCAGGATGGCAGTATTCATATAGTTGATGTCTATGGGCTCCTTAAGCCACTTAATTCTAATAAGCTCACCAGCAACAGCACAGCACCTTAAGTACAGCAACTAAATAAATAAAAAGTATATTTATGTATCCAGGTTTGCTTACCTTTTGATTTTATTTTCACCCACTTCTTCTTACCCATATCCTACATTATGTGTGGTCGGCGTAGGACGTCCTCTTATCATGCTGCATAATGATTTTCCTCTCGTGAACCCTACTTGGGTTATATGTAGTAGTATGTCCATTGCTACATGCCAATTGCCAGGGGATATTATGTATACTAAACGTAATACTTGTAGACGCTTAGAAATATATACACAATTCCAACTTGTTATTGATGATCCTCGTCCATATCTAATTTAAGGAGAAAACAAAACGGACGATCGGCTTACAGTCAGAAGATGAAAATGAGGAGCCACCAAAATGAGGCCAACACAAAACACTTTAGTGGTACTAATATAATTTAAATAATTTAAAAATAATTTATTATCTTATTACTATTGAATTATATTATTATACTATTATATTATAAATTAAAAAATAATAAATAACTTAAATAATTTATTTATAATCTTTAACCTTCAATGGAACACAAATTCGAAACAAAATAATACGTGTTACTGACTCTCCAAAGGTTGGATTTAGGAAACTCTCATGAACCAAACAAAATACAATGGATTCTTCAAGAAAACCCATTCTAATTACTGTTCCAGTAACAAGTTCATCTCGAATGTGAGGCATTAGCAACATTGCAATAAGAGCGACGCAAAAAACGAATAGTCGTGTAGTTAAGTAGATGAAACAACAGCAGCCGTCAAATTTCTTTCAGACATTAATCACACAAGTTCGGCGAGTTGCTACGGTGACCATGATAATAGTGTTAGATGGACAAAATTAATTCTAAATATTTTATTAATAAATAAAACAGTAGAATCTGAGGTGTATGTAGGTACATTGAAGAAAAGTAATAAAAATAGAAAGGAAGTAACTTTACTTACTAGAAATGAACCAGTGATTTTTAGAAATCTTCTCTTTATTTGTTTGTTCGCGCACAACTCTGGAACCACTTCATGGACTTTGTTTTCACGCGTAGTTAAAATATATTACTTTGGAGTAGAGCACAGTGTGTTTAGTAAGAGTTTTTTAACGTTCTCGATAACGTAAAAGTTAACTTAAATTTGTATGCAGTTGGAACAGCGCCCCTAGCGGCAAATATTCCAACTCTATACAAATTTGAGTTAACTTTTACGCCAGGTATCGAAAACATTAAAAAACTCGCACTAAGCACACAGGTTTAGTTTTGTTAGTATCGGATGTTGCAAAAATAAAGTTTTAAAATTTAAAGGATTTCGGAAATTGCTTTTATATAGTTAGAAAATTCAAGTTACAGAGCAATTGCATGTTGCTACTCACTGGTTCTCAAATTAAAAAAATGTATGTTCCACGTTCTAAGGCTTCAACCATGAGATCATATAATAATATGTTTGAGGCGTTTTGGTTTGAAGGGCGAACCAGCCGTTGTACTATAAATTGAGACTTAGAACTCTTGTCTTAAGGTATTCGTTGGCACTTACTCATTGAAGCAATAAATAAATAAAGAGCACATACCATTTATTTTGACAAAGATTTTGACTTCTACTAAGACTCGAACTCTACTCCAATGCAAGTTATTTCAGAGTTATTATATTTTGGAACTAATAACTCATTATTTTTTTGTCTCTAACTACACCTAAAATCATGGTGTACGGAATTGCGTGCCATCGCGGTCGCGCACTTTCTACTGCTAACGGTCGGCGCGTGCGCTCCGCACCTGTCCCGGGACCCTAGATATAGTGTGGTTACCATTATGTATTGCATTTGCTTCATTACACTCGTGAAATGAGGTCTCAATAACCGTATATAATGGACAAGGAAATGCAAACATTGCGTACGTGACAAATATTTTTCCTTTGCAAATCTAATTAAAATGTTTTAAATCGTGCGTTTCAAAACAATGCAAGAGCTTGCTTCATTTTTTAAAACCTATTAGTTAAATAAGTATTTTCAATGAGTTGTATAAAATTACATTTCAGTTCGAATCTTTATAAATGACTAGCTGACCCGGCAGACATCGTAGTGCCTCAATCGATAAATAAAAGACGTAAACTTTTGTACAAAATAAACTTAAAACAAACAAAAAGAATCCGTCCGACGCCGCGACGGGGGACACATCAAAGGAAAAACAAAATTGTTATTTTTATTTAATTCCAAGCATTTTCGTATTTGCTCCCTTTTAAAACTTACCTAATAATTCAAGACCAAAATTAGCCAAATCATTTTTATATATATACATATATAGATATATGCATGCACTTAAGCCATATTATTACGAGTATGAAATATTTTTACTGTATTGTACGTTTCAGAAACTTAAATATTAAAAACAACACACTTACGGATTATCCTCGCATTTAAATCACACATTGTATAAGTCCTGGAGCTTCGGAGACTACCAGTTGTCGTGGTGGGAACGTGAATAAACTAAAAGCAAGATTAAGCCTAAGAAGTGATTAAATCACTTAATGTATAATTAATCACTTTTGTACTGTTAAAAGTGGGACCTTACAGATCATGTCACAAGACGGGTGGCGGCATTTACGTTGTATATGTCTATGGGCTCCAGTAACCACTTAACACCAGGTGAGCCGTGAGCTCATCCACCAATCTATGCAATAATAAAATAATAATAATAAATGTCTGTATTTACTTATTCACCTGTTACAACAGACAATCTTTTCGATGTAACTTCGTGCCTTTTTTTGATAAAATACGTACTATATATTTTGAACGAGAATTAGGAATTACATAAAAAAGGATTAAAAGAAAACCTACTAAATAGGTCACCACATCACTAATTCAAACCAAAAATGAACAGATCTTCAATATTTAATTTCTTGGGATCCAAGTGATAAGTTTCAAAAAAATTGAAGATCGCTCTTTTTTCTCGATCCTTGATTTAATCGTCTTACGTCACACGACTCGTCCGATAACGGTCGCTCGGGCTACATGGGGGAGACGGTCCACAACAGGTGAACAAGCACCTGCGCCAACCGTCGTTTCCTTTACGCGCATGCCATTACGATGTTTTGATTAGACTTATGGACCACTTGCGTTACTTATGTGGAGAATGTTTTTTTGTCATTTAATTTATTGAGCTTAATTTTAATGTTGCAGCTGATGGCCCCGGCCGGTGTGGTCAATTTCGATTGTCGGATTGCACCTATCAAAGCGTATTACTCATTTGCTTATGGAAACAACGTAAAATATATTTTTTGAAATATAATTTTTTTCAGTCTGTTTCAATATCAATACAATTATTATCCATGTATTACAAAAATTGTTGTAAGCCCATGAAAGTTGTTGCCCACGTCATGCTTAATTCTGCCACACATCAGTTTGAAGAAATTCTTATTTCGACTTATTTAATCAAACGTCTTCGAAATTCAAATAATTCTAGGGATTACACAAAATCCGTGTCCGTGTTAGTGTTATCTGAGCGTGGTTCTATCCTTCGACAAATCTGCGGACACCTTACCTTCCGGTGCTGGAACTGAGGATGGCTAATTCGAGAAGTACTTGCAACAAATCGGAGCTCAACGGACGGCAGAGTGTCACGCCGGAGGATACGCTTGCGGTGTGACTCGTGTGGGAGCGGACCCGCCGGAATCGCGACGCATAGGTGCCGATTTGACCCTGTCGAGTATCGTAGTAGCGATGCTCTTATCGGGCGCTGCTCGATTTTATAGAATCGACCATTTTATAGAAGCAGACGACGCGGTGTGAGAGAGACCGCTCTTCTCTGTGCGCACCAACTCGTAACCATCAATCTCGGGGCTGAGATAGGGATCTCGCTCGAATCATGGTCTCTTAAATGTTTTGGGTTCCCTCCGTGTGCTAGGTCCAGAATCAGCGAGGGAAACCCAATTAGCAGACGTGTAAGCTAACGCCTATACGCGTTTTGCGAAAGAACAACTGTGTGACGGGTAAACACTTCGATTCACACTGGCTCTGATCTAGTGGAGTATCCTGGGGATATGAGTTGGCTGGGTTGTCAGGCTTCGAATATTCCGCTGACCGCGAGGCCCAGCAATCGTGGTGCCAACAATCTTCGGCTCGCCATACAGTGAGGGTAGGATGACGGGGCGATATATGTCCCACGCGAAACGCATCACCTTGCCCCTAGTCTGCCTTTTTTATGTTCTGTCTCATCCGAGGTTGAGACGTCGTTGTTGAGCTAATTAATGGAATTTTAATCGGTTCAACATCGACATGCTCCACCTACCTATCACCTTCAACGTGTAGGTTGAAGTCCGGCAATTTCATTCTGACCCAAAAAGGGATGGTATCTACCTCATGAAATTTCAATACCTTTTTGGACTTTAAATTGGTTTTATAGCTATATCTACCTAAGATTGCCTTATATCTGGCACGTCTACATTCTAAATCGTTCGTGTTAACAATAGTCGGATATATTTTAAGGAACACGACCAGGCATCCATTATAAAGATAAGTCACGCAATTAAATACTGGATCTGCTGTTCCAGTCGGAGTCGAGGCATCATAAACACAGATTGGCGCTCATTGCCAAGTTATGTTCTCTTAGCACGCCACCACGTAGCATTATGCGAACACGATAAATCCTCAACTTCGCACCCCGATAATGCTTTGCACCAATCGAACACCGATGATTTATGAACAATTATCGATTAATTCAAGCAGCGATCGTAATTTTAATCGATATTGGTGAAGTGAAGACGCCTTGCGTTTAACACGTCAGCTAAATAAGGACGCGATCTGTATCGTTTTGTGTATGTACTAAAAATTTGTGTAATGACGTCAAATTTAAGAATGCATGAGTTTGCTGAACGCAGCAATTTTTTGGAATTTAATAATCGAAAACAGAAAAAAATGCAGCTGCAACATATTAACTAATTCAATAATTCTATATTAATTAATTCAATATTTCGATTTAAATCACCATTAACAGTTTTACACTCAGCACAATAAATAAAAACTAATAGAAAATCATGAAAACGAATTGGGTGGTTAATTATAATATTATATGCGCACTACGAACACTACTAAAGTATAAAATAATGTAATCACATTAAACTACAATTTAATTACTTTACTTTAATTACCTACGTAATGACGATTGTCACACAAAGCCTTCATTATAACTTAAATAACTGAAAGTAATACAATCAATAGAAAACCATTGCCTTTGTTTCGTCCGCATCAAGCTACACCATATAGAAATGAAAAATTTAAAACTATGCAGAACGACGTTCTACTTTAAAATAATAATGTGTTCCAGATTCATTTTAGCATTATACTTCAAAGCGACATCCAAAAAATGGATCTCTTATTTATATAAAGTCATTTGCGTACTGTATATCATTTGTATAGCGCGATTGTTTTACGCAAAAGAAGATACATTTTAGCCTCTCGAATTCTTAATAACAGACTACTGCAACGCTCTTCAGTTTATGGGCAACTCGATTGAGACCTTACGAACAGGCGAAGAGCATATTTTAAAATGTTACAGTACGATTTTTTCTTTGAAACCAATTCGGAATTACCTACCGGATTCCAATAATCACATTCCAATAAGCAGTATAACAAATTTCTTAGTCATTATCTGGAAAGTCTTTGACCTGGTTTACATCGTCCTAATGCATTATTTCTATACTACGGATATAATAATTCACTTAAGGATATTGTCTATTTTAACAACGATTGGTGTGAATCTAAGTTTAATGCCTATTATATTGATATTTGAGTTAATGTGGCGAGCAGTGAAAGCTTTAAGGAAATCATTGGGAGAACATTTAAAGGGTCCTGTGCTTATTGAAGGAAGAGAAAGGCTTAAAGCGCAACATATCCTGCGATGCTTAAATTTGTATAAGGATTTGAATGCAGCCCTTAAGCTTAATAGTACTCCAATGAAAGCAATGGTAAGCAATTAAAGAATATAGTACTAATGGTGTAGTTAAAATGCATTTTTTTTTAAATTAAGTATCATTACTTAACTACTGTCTGATTTTGAAGTCACCGTGGTGTTATTGATAAGAAGCAATTGTAGACGTAACTGGAATAACCCCTTATGCTACCAGCAAATTGGTAGGATATAAATGATAAGAGGTCCGGTGTACTTGTATCAAGCGATAAGACTGGTCCCGTGATCGAATCCCGCAGGCAGGAGTCAATGTTTGTGAATGAAGAGGAATTAACACGTGGTAATGCGTCTTATGAACTCGTATGGGTAGATGCCACCACCTTGCGTATTTATGCCGTGAAGTCGTGAAGCAGGCTTGAAGAGTGGGGCGACCGTGATACTATAGACCTGAAGCTTGGAACTAATACTTCAAGATGGGTGACGACATTAACGTTGATGTCTATGGGCTCTGGGAATCACTTCTCCGTGTGCTTAAAACTGTTACTGTATGTAACGAGGCCTGGCCTTTTTATTCCTAAAATACAAGTAAGGCGGGTATATAATATATTACCTATGTAGCATTGGCGCTGTCATAGAGAAACCTTGCAGAAATTACTAAAAAGGGTACTAAAATGTTTTCGATCTATTGAGAAGCGCATTAACTTATTGTACTTATAATATTTTTTTAACTCATATTTTTTGATAAAAATCTTGAACAAAAAAATGTTTTATTGCAGATTCTAATCAGCACACTTGCAACTTTCATAAGATTGACATTGTTTATTTACCAAGCGATTTTAGGCCACAACGAAGGCCTGGTAAGTGTTACAACACATACCTATAGTAAACCAGCGAACCCAATCTGCTTTACTGGCTAATCTGTGATCTGACTTTGATCCAATCGCTACAAAAAATCCACAGCATCACCCGCCAGAACAATCTGGAAATTTCCTGAGATTTTCATCTAAATCGAGAATATACACATACATCGATTGTCATAGATTACGAGTACGAGTAGATGGGTAACATGATTGTATATTAGCGTACTTTAAATATAACTTTGTGATAATATGTGTTTTTACCTAAGCTACAGAAAGAACAAGCCCTTTCACACTTATTAAATGATCAAATGGTCCAACTGATGGTGTGTGGTCCCCGTCGATCGTGGACGTCAATACCAGAAGTATAGCCAAGCCGCTAACTACTGCTGAGGGCCCTACTAAGAGCCCAGCTTCTCTGAAGAAAAACATGTTATAGTGTTCACAAGGCACTGTGGAACACTTCCGATCCGGTGGTAGATTCTGCGAAGCACTGCTCTTGCTAGGGCCAGTGTTAGCAACACTCCCGGTTTGAGCCCCGTGAGCTCACCTACACGTCAAGGCGAAGCTGAAATAATCTCTCAAGGCTATCAGCATAGGTAGGGGAAAAAAAGTGGAACTCACACAACTGGTCGCAACGTCGTTAAGCACTTATGAGCGTAAAGGTCTACCACTATATAGTTCCATTGTATGAAATTCAAAGTTTCATTGGATATTCCATGCTTTATTGCAGCCAAAACAGTAACTTTGGAATTATATTTATGTGAAAAATATAAATCAAATAATAGTGTCGTTAACTATTGTATTACATAACAAATGGATGGTTCATAACAAAAATTCTTTACTTTTAAATTTTTAGCATTTACCAAGGAAGATACTCGCGATCATACATTATGCCTTGCCAGTGTGCCTACTTGGCGTTTTAATGGAATTGGTTGCCAGGGAGTGCGACAAAATCAGAACAGTCATGACAAAAGAACTTCTCGTATGTAAAGGTATGTTGACAGCTGATTGTATGTACGAGTATTGTTTTTTAGTAAAACCCTAAAATAACTGGTTTTAATAGGGGTGGTAACGCAAGGTTACCCAAACATATGATGTGCCCTTTTTCAAACGTGGCTTGCGAAGAATACTCAGCCCTAGTCTGTGGCTTGGCTCTGCTCTGAGCACTGCTGACGTACATGAGCGACGGTGACCACTCACGATCAAGTGGGCCGTATGCTCGTTTACAAGGGCAATACAAAAGGTACCACCATCTTGCCTACTTCTACTGCATATTGAACAATGCGGTTTGAAACTTAAAACACCCGTTAAATAATGCAATAGAGTCTTCAGCCTCATTCTTCAAAGGTGGCGCCATTAAAATTGATGATGACTATGTTCTTCTGAACTAAAAAAACAGGTGAGTCATTAACTTGTTCAGTGACATTAATATTATAAACAGTTTAAAAACTAATAATTAATTAATACAATTTCTTTATACTGTATATACAAGTAGTTGAAAATGAAATTCAAAGATTCAGTTAGATACAACCATACCAAGCTAATTAAAGTGTGTTAAAAACGATACGAAAAATATGCCAAAAATTTTACAAAATTATTATTTCGAAGCTCTCAGCAAAGTTTTACCATGGGCTGCCCAGGTATTAAGGACCTATGATTATAAATATTTAATTCAAAAATTCAATATTTTTAAACCTCTAATTGCACTAATTTTAATTTTAATTCTATAAAATCTATAACAATACGTATTGATTTGTATTTAATATTTACTAGCTGACCTGGCAGACTTTGTAGTGCCTCAATCGATAAATAAAAGACTTAAACTTTTGTATAAAATAAACTTAAAACAAACAAAAGGAATCCGTCTGACGGGATACACATCAAAGGAAAAACAAAATTGTTATTTTTATTTAATTCCGAGAATTTTCATATTTATCTACGTTTTAAACCTTCTCTGGACGTCCACAAATAATTTAAGGCCAAAATGAGCCAAATCGTTCCAGTCCTTCTCGAGTTTTAGCGAGACTAACGAACAGCAATTCATTTTTATATACATATTATATAGAAATATAAGATAGAAGAAGAACATTTATGTAACAAAATTACCATTTTATTTTTTCAGACGATTTTTATTGTACCGTAATCGTTGACGCTGTTTCATACATAGAGTTTAATCCCTTGAAGTTTTCAATTCTGCGAGCCTTCAACGTGAACTCTACGCTTATACTAGGCTTAACGAACCTCTGCACGACCTACCTTATTGTGGTAATACAGTTCACGTATTCCTGTGAAGATATCAACGGTCTTTCACATTCACATTCTCATTAAATCTGTTTTACAAACTAACAAGGACCACAACTCTCTAAAAGAAAACACATAGACAAATTACAGAATTAATAAACTCAATTGAAAATTGCAACCTATAAAGCCAGAACAGTCACGGATCGTTTGGAACCTCTGGGTCTGCGGAGGGACTTCGGTTCCCTCTGTATTTTGTACCGTATGTTTCGAGGGGAGTGCTCTGAGGAATTGTTCGAGATGATACCGACATCTCGTTTTTACCATCGCACCGCCCGCCACCGGAGTAGAGTTCATCCATACTACCTGGAGCCACTGCGGTCATCCACAGTGCGTTTCCAGAGGTATTTTTTGCCACGTACCATCCGGCTATGGAATGAGCTCCCCTCCACGGTGTTTCCTTCTTCAAACGAGGCTTGTGGAGAATATTAAGCGGTAGGCAGCGGCTTGGCTCTGCCCTTGGCATTGCTGAAGTCCATGGGCGACGGTAACCACTCACCATCAGGTGGGCCGTATGCTCGTCTGCCTACTAGGGCAATAAAAAAAAAGAACCTTGTCATCATGCGAACGCTTATTGGAACTAGAAGAAGCATTAATGGAAATTAATGACGACATAACAGTTATTTCAGAAGTGAGAAGACTTGTTAATATAATAGGAGAATATGAAACCTTAATACTCTGGCCACATAGGAAGCACACCAGGTAAATACGGAGTGGGCTTCATTATGCAGGAATCACTTAAAAAGAACATAGAGAGCTTTATTGGATTAACAGTTCGTGTGGCAACGCTAAACTTAAGCCTCCAAGGGCTTAAGCTATCCATTTACAAGTATACGAACGACAAAGACAATTGGGCATCTTTGGAGAAGGCCTTTACCCAATATGGAGTTTTTACAGATATTGCTTAGAAATAAATATTTTTTTATATGTATTGTGTTAAATTAGAAAGAGAATAAAAAAAAGTAGTAAAAAAAGTGTATTAAATTAGTTAAGTGATTATACTTGATAATAACTATTAAAATATTTAGTAGGAAATAAAAGGCTTTTATTCTTTTATTTATTATAAGCTAACAAAATTATTTTTTATTGTCTACCAACAATAAGCTGAAATGCATAGTTAAAAAATACTTTTAGCTAACTATATTTACATATACAGACAGTAAAAAATACGACAGAATCAGTATCACCTTTGGTTAAACTCTAACTTCGTTACTTGACTGGAACCAAGCCAAAACATGCTTTTTTTAGTAATAGGTATTAACTACATCCTAATGTTACGAAGTGGAAAATTTGTAATTAAATTTCCAGTGAACATCAACTGATGGAGTAACCACCGAGAAGCATTTAATTTTTATTTACATAGATTGGATCCACAATTGAAACACGAATTCACCAACCCGAACGACTCTGACAATGTACACAGACTTTCTTTACTTTTTATTCAGAACCTTTTAAAATATCAATAAATTAATTTTATATTACTATAGCTGACCCGGCAGACTTCCTAGTGCATCAATCGATAAATAAAAGACCTAAACTTTTGTACAAAATAAACTTAAAACAAACAAAAGGAATCCATCCGACGGGGGATTTTTATTTAATTCCAAGCATTTTCATATTTTTCTACCTTTTAAACCTTCTCTGAACTTCCACAAATAATTCAAGACCAAAATTAGCCAAATCGGTTCCACCGTTCTGGAGTTTTAGTGAGACTAACGAACAGCAATTCATTTTTATAGATATAACTAGTCAGGTCATAAGTATTGTCACACAGTAAAAACTTTTCTTTTAGAATGCTGGCCACAAAAAAGTTTATTGAATTCGAATTTCGAATTGTTCATGAAAATAAAAATGTATACTTTTAGAATTTTACTCATTTTTAAATATGGAGTGGACGCTTAAGTTATTGCATTGCATCGTTGCGGTTACGCGCCAATTCAAATTTTTAACATACTGAAAAATTTGAATATAACCAAAAGATTTGTTTATCGTACCATCAAACGATACAATGAAGACTCTAGTGTAGATGACAGGTCAAGAAGTGGTCGCCCTCGGTCTGTTAGGACTCCAGCAGTGATAAAAGCTGTGAAGGCGCGAATTCAAAGAAATCCCAAACGTAAGCAGAAACTGTTGGCCCTTCAGATGGGGTTAAGCAGAACCACGGTGAAAAGGGTGTTAAATGAAGACTTAGGGCTTCGGGCATTTCGAAGAAAAACAGGACATTGTTGGAATGCTCGTCTAATGGACCTGAGACTGAAGAGATGCCGCGCTTTGTTGAAGCGGTACGCGGGAAAAAAATATCGGGAAATTCTTTTTTCGGATGAAAATTTTTTTACCGTAGAAGAGAGCTACAACAAACAAAATGATAAGGTGTACGCACACAGTAGTGAAGAAGTGAGCAACCGTATTCCGCGTATCCAACGAGGTCATTTTCCAACCTCGCTCATTGTATGGTTGGGAGTTTCTTATTGGGGCTTAACAGAGGTACATTTTTGTGAGAAAGGTGTAAAAACGAATGCAGTTGTGTATCAAAATACAGTCCTGACGAACCTTGTGGAACCTGTTTCTCATACCATGTTCAATAACAGGCACTGGGTATTCCAACAAGATTCGGCGCCAGCTCATAGAGCGAAGAGCACACAAGACTGGCTGGAGGCGCGTGAAATCGACTTCATCCGGCACGAATACTGGCCCTCCTCCAGTCCAGATTTGAATCCGTTAGATTACAAGATATGGCACCACTTGGAGGAAAAGGCGTGCTCAAAGCCTCATCCCAATTTGGAGTCACTCAAGACATCCTTGATTAAGGCAGCCGCCGATATTGACATGGACCTCGTTCGTGCTGCGATAGACGACTGGCCGCGCAAATTGAAGGCCTGTATTCAAAATCACGGAGATAATTTTGAATAAACTTTAGTGTCATAAGAATCTATGTTTTGTTAAGTTCATTTTGGTATATGAATGGTTACATAATGAATAAACTTGTTTCAATTATTTTACATTAAACATGTGACAGAATTTATGACCTGACTAGGTAGATTGTCTGCGCAGTTGAAGATGCTTTTTCCTACTTATCGCCAATGGCCTCAACGGGCCAGCAAGAACAAAGCTTCTTTTTTTTTTTTTTTGCTTAGATGGTTGGACGAGCTCACAGCCCACCTGGTGTTAAGTGGTTACTGGAGCCCATAGACATCCACAACGTAAATGCGCCACCCACCTTGAGATATAAGTTCTAAGATCTCAGTATAGTTACAACGGCTGCCCCACCCTTCAAACCGAAACGCATTACTGCTTCACGGTAGAAATAGGCAGGGTGGTGGTACCTACCCGCGCGGACTCATAAAAGGTCCTACCACCAGAATCGCAACCCATTGCGAAAGTTCGTCGAGAAGCTCGGTAGGCTGTGTCTATGGATTAAGTTGCGCCTCGAGCTCTTGATCTACTCTCGGTGTTTTAGTCATTCCAAGCTCTGATCAGCGGTCAAGAGCTCGAGGCGCATTCAGTTCATCGTGATCGCTTTTTACGTATGGACCCACAAGATGCCCTACCACTAGTAAATAAGACGTCCCATCACCAGTGAAACCACGCGTCGGTGTCGAGTCTTTGAGGGGTTAGACCTGCCCACGTCATAAATTCACCATGACAACATTATCCTTTATTGTTATTCATGTTCATTGATTGAAATTCAATATTTATTTCAAATGATCAATATTTTATAATTATGTCATTAATGGATGAAGATACAATCTCTAGCACTGAGTGCTTTGTTCATTATAAGTAGAGCACTGGATTATTTTAGTAAAGATACTGTTCGCTCAACGAAACTACTATGGAAGATAGTTTTAATAGACTTCTTTCAATACGAAACATGATAGTATTTCAAAATTTTTGTGGGTTCTATCACATGTGTAGTGAAAAGTTTTATATATCACGTATCATCAAAATTTATTGTGTAGCTTTGGCAATAGTCCTAAGCGTTTTTTGTTTCCAGAATCCAGATATCACTTACTTGTCTTGGGATGTTGTTTGGGTTACTTTCGGATACACCCTTAACGTCGTCATCTGCTTGAGATATAATGGCAATTATTTCTTTCAGTATTGGAATGGACTCCATGAGATCGATATAAAAATGAATTTAACCTCAATTGATAAAGAAAAAGTGCCCATTTCTCGTGCAGTTATTACTGTATTTCTTATTTTGCGTTCAACGGCCTTTGCAATGACAATTTTTGTTTTCGGCTTCTTAGAAACGGGCATTTTAAGCAACACCATTATTTCTATTTATAGTATCAATTTAACTGAGTTCTATCGAAACATGAGCAATATACCAACGGTTCTTATGTTCGAAACATTTTATGTAAGAATAAAAATTTTGAAAGAGCAATTGTGCTCTGAGTTGTCAACGGTTTTGGGATGTAACAACGATGCCAGACAATTAAAATTAATATTGAAATATCTACGTAATTATCGCAGCTTAGTTAGGCATTTAATGGATACTACTCTACCATTTAAGATTTTAGTAAGTATGGAGACGTATTTTAGAATAATGTTCTAAATTGATAGTTGGTTCTAAATTTGATAGTGTTCTTTGTCACTTTTCAGATACTTGTAATATTGGTCGGCTCTTTTCTACGTTCTTTGCTTATTGGTTACGCATTCATATACAATTCAGATCAGGTAAATAAGCAAAACACAATGACAAAATATAATGTTGTATTAAATTAATCGAAAGTATTGGATAGTGGATGAATTATCTCTAATACTGGTAGGACGTCTTGTGAGTTCGCACGGGTGGGTACCACCACCCTGCCTATTTCTGCCGTGAAGCAGTTATGCGTTTCGGTTTGAAGGGTGGGGCAGCCGTTGTAACTATACTGAGACCTTAGAACTCATATCTCAAGGTGGCCGGCGGTATTTACATTGAAGATGTCTATGGTAACTACCTAAAACCAGGTGGGCCGTGAGCTCGTCCACCCATCTAAGCAATAAATAAAAAAAACACTATACAGTAAATATTCTATTGTTAGTATGTTTCTCTGCTATTGTATTCTTCTAATAACGAAATTGTGATTATATCTTTCAGGCGCAACTTTTCATGGCAATCGAATTAATTTTACAGATAATATTAATATCATTACCTGTCATGTTTTCTACGAAAATTTTAAGCGAAGTTGTCGAAATTAAGATAATATGCACGAAACAACTACTGAAGAACAAAAATGAAGGTTTAGTATTATTAGATTTAGACAGTAATAAAGCGTACTTTTTCTGACAAGTCATCAGTGCTAATCCACATTAAATATTTGCGTGGTTTACGGCTTGCAAAAGGAAATTAGTTGAGTAGAATTTATTAAGAACTAACGCCAAGGGATCCTAGAGGATATTAATTATTCTCAAAGCCCATGCGTCCCTGGCTTTTTTTAGGTACAGCTGAGTCTTCACATTATCAAATATATTTCTTAATGATAATAATAATAATAATCCACGTTGTATAGTCTCGAATGGGCTAATCAAAATTGAATTGAAGAACGTCAAAGACCCGATGGCATTTGTATCCATGCTTATTAGTATCAATCTATAGATCATAAAATTCTAATACATCATAAAATAGTTTATCATAAGCCAGTGCATTTAATGACTTACTGACTGAGTGACTTTTAGTTTTCTTATGTTTTAGGCAAAGCCTGTAGCGAACAACTGCAAGATGCTCTTTCATTTCTGAACAACAGATCGTATAGTTACACGTTACTTCAAGTGATTGAATTCGATTGCTCTTTGGCTTTTGTATTCACGGGTTTATGTATAACGCACTTAATTGTTGTTGTACAATTCACACATGTTTTAGATTAAAATATTTGAACGATAAGAGTCTTTAAATTTATGATAAAAAAAAGATCCCTTAAACTTTCGTTAAGTTCATATTGGCTAAGTTGAAAAATGTAGGGTGGATATGATTTCACAAATTAGTAACGATATGACTATTTAAAAGTTTTTGAATATACTTATAATTAAAAAACTAAGATTCAGATGCTCGTAGCGCAATTTTAGTATCGAAATTACTAACATAAACCAAATTAGGCGAGCTCTATCATACGTTTAATAGACATCTAAGTAATAAGAAATTGTTCTTAAAATGAAAGATACCTTCTCAAACAGGGTGTTAAAGAAACTTTTTTTTTGGTCCGGGGGCAACCTTCTGCAAGGTACCCCGCCTTAGGGCACGCATGGGATCTATGGGACTCGGTGGTTGATGATGGTAAAGGCCCACCCAATAAGTGACTCTCCTGCATTCTTTCTCGACGCTTGAGACAGAACCAAGGCAAGGTAAGGGGCAGCTCAACCCAAGGAAACCAGGCCCATTTGCCTCAACGAGTCTACATCGGCCGTCACGGTACGGCAGGTAGGTAGGGGATGCCGCTATTCTTCCCGATTCCGAAATTTAAAAGGATCCTGATCGATAGGTAGCGGCTTGGCTGTGCTCCTAACGCTGACGATGTCCACGAGCGACGGTAATGATCCAAAATGTGATGGACCATAAGACTTGTCATCTTTTGAATCGCATTAAGTCTCGCATTAACGTGATATTGAACCGTAAACATAGATTTAGTTATTAAACTTTAGAACAGTAAGTGTAAGCTCTATAGGCATCTTAAAATGGCATCTAAAGTCTGGGTGACGGATAAAGCTGGCTCAATACCAGTCTTGTATCCCGGGGGTACGAGGTGGAGGCGCTGTCTAGATAGTCTTAGGATAGATCGCCTTGAAAGGCCAGCCGATTATCGGCGCTACGATTTAGAGTCCAGCGGTGTCAGAGTGCCGGGGAGATATGTGCTCAGTACAGAACGTGTCACTTTCCTTTCACAGCGTCTGGAGGATTCTGAATCATTCCGAAAGGCCTTGACCAGGTATCATCCTCGACGCCTAGGCGAAAGTCCAGCTATTGTTTTTTACTCAAAAAAAAACAGCTAAATACTACGCTGTCAAGTAAATTCCGGGAAAAGATTAATAACACACAAAATGCCGGTTATTGGTTCAAATTTATTTTATCACCTTCAAAAACCAAAACGAGTGTAACAAAGTGGTAATTTGAGAATTTGAGGAAAAAGTAAGAAGTTGGCTGGGGCAATATCTGGTGAATAAAGTGGTTATCTACTCGATGGCATTTGTTGAGTTTTTACTTTCCACAATTCTGGACTATTTCGTCGAATTTGTAGTCTTAAATGCAGCATAACGCTTCCCGTCCGAGTGTAGTTGGAATAGCCATTTAGCCTACCAGCGAATTGGGAGGGAGAAAAAAAAAACCCGTAGAAATAAAATAGTTTAAAAAAACTAACAAAATACGATACGAAAATACGAAAATACGAATAGAAAATCCAACTAAAAAATAGAAAATAAATTTTAATAAATTTGAATTGAAAATAGTATAAGAAAAATTATTTTATTGTAAAAAAAGCGTGGGGTTCTTTTCAGGATATTATCAAAATAACCCTTCTACTCATACCTGTTCATAAAATATTTATAACTACTACTCGTAATACCATACCATTTTTTCTTACACTATTTTCAAATTCAAATTTATAAAAAAATATCTATTTTGTAGATGGATTTTCTATAAAAGCGTATTTTGTTAGTTTTTTTAAACTATTATTTATTAATTATTGCTTCTGGTTTCGTGTACCAGCTTGTCTTGCTTGGACTATCTATTTCTTGTTTACTTTCTCCTTCTTTCTATATTTTGTGTTCGTCTTAAATAAAAACTTTCATTGTGTCCTTTTGTGTTTGTAACAAATTGCAAATACATACTAACCCAAGACGACTAAATTGGTAGTCCCTGACGTGACGACGCGACGACTAAACTCGTATATAACAACAACAAAAAGAAATAAGTTTGGAGCCATAAACAAACAATACAATTTAAAATTTACAAACAATAACAATTTAATTAAGGAATACAGTTAACTAAAATACATTTATAAGGAAAAATACTTAATCTAAAACATGTGTGAACTGCACTAGAACAATAACATAAGTAACAGATACATCCAAAATTCTAAGGATAAATGTAAAATCAACTGTATAAATTCTACACAACGCATATTTGAAGCATCTGATGTTTAAAATTGTCAAGGCGTCTTGCACTCTTTTAGTGCTTGCTCCTTCTGCAAATAAACAATCAGCTATAGAATTAGCTTTGATTAGCTTGGCTGATAAATTGACTAGTCAACTTATTAAAAAATATTACGTATGACTCTTTCAATCAAGTTAAAATTATTTGAAAAAATACTATGTAATAAAACTATAATTAATCAGACTGCTGGAAAATCGTTGCTTCCCAAGTTTCCATGTCCTCTTCTGAAGGATCATTCCAAATATCCTATAAACTAAAGATTTTTTTTTTATTAAAAAAAGTCCTGCATTTTATATAGAAAAAAATGTACTGAGCTGAAGAAAAACAGCTTCTCTTTATTCGCATTGATAAGCTGCACTCCAATCGAGGGTCGTAGGAATGTTTTGTGGCCCACTACGCTATATTTTGACCTTCCTAAATTGCTGGATTTGAGAGCCAACGCAGAATCCCAAGAATGTATAGCCCAAGCCATGTGTAATTGTGTGCATTTGTCTTGAACCAGAGGAGCTAATGACAGTTGCGGTGACATTGCGCGTCAATTGTTGACTTTTATACAGCAGGATACCCCGCATGTTTGAGCAGATAGCTTTGTCTAGGCGGACCTTGAAGAGTTCACCAATAAATCCTGTCGGTGAAGGTTACGAAAAAGGGTGTGTATCGCACATTGCCTCGATCGAATTATACATTTTTGTGATGTATTGCTCGCAAATACGGTGAAACGGGAGGCGTTAGACGTGGATGAGAAGGACTGGCGATCGAAAACTACCGCATAAAAAGGGCCTATGCCTAGCTGTGGGTATCAAAGCATACAGACAAACAGACAGATAATAACCTAAATAGTGCTTATGGTAGTTTCACAGAAATCATTCCTAAATTCGAGTACCGTACAACATGGTATATGAACCAGCCTAAAACCCCAAAAAAAATTGATGAATGGAATATATTCGCTTTATAGGGATATTCAAAAATACTGACTGTATTACAAGTACCAATAAAAAAAAATTAACATGTTCATTTGTTAGAATTATTTTCATTATCAAATTTCCTTTCTCCCGAAGCCTCCCTATTTATTTATCTAAGTATCTATAGCAAGTATCTATACTATTGAAAATTAATTAAGATTGCATACGTTTGCAGTATCTTAGCTGCGCTAAAACAACTTGTCTGATATCTTCGATTTCATTGAAGATGGAAATAATTATCGATGACATGACGAAAAACAAGAAAAATCCAGTGGCAAAATCTATGAAAATGAAGACATGCATCTGAAACAGAAAAATGTAAAATATATTAAAACATGAGAATGGATATAGTTAATCTCTAATTTAAGATTCAGCAAACTCTTTAAAACCTTCCATTGATTTAAATTTATTTCATATTAATAATTGATTAATAGGTATGTATCTGAAATATCATTTCTTAACAAACAAAACTGCAAAAATTGTTTGATTTGTATGAATGATTAAAAATTGTCATCTTATGTATCTACGATATGTGAACGATATGGGTGAACTGAAGTGCTAAAAGTACTTTATATAAAATTACCCCATCTTCACAATAAATAAACGTATATGCACTAGTCAATGCTTTGATTATTATGTACAATGCACTCATTGACATCTGAAATCGAGAAATTTTCTTAATTCTATTTAAATGTTAGTTAACATAGAAAACTTGTTTGTGTATGTTTGACAAGTACTTACCAATATTTTAAACCGTAAACTATTTTGTTGTAAAATACGAAGAAGAAGCTTATAAAAATTAATATATTTCATTATCACTTTAGAGCAAACAAATCCAATAGGATACAAGTTTGCATGGGCCAAATCATTTCTAAGTTGTGACTTCAAATAATGAACACGTATGTAAAACATTTCAAACATAATCAGTCTTGGAAAATAACTCATGGATCTAGCGAATTCCGTGAAATTTGCCCCAAAAACAGAACTTTGTGCAGGTAAAAACAAGCTATCTTTGATACCGTCATACATTAATAAGCACGACAGTAAATAGATGACTCTAATGATAAAAATGAAACAGAAAAGTGGTTGAGATATTGGAAGTTTTTCAGAACAACTTTCTTCTATACCAGCCTCTCTATCGAGTAGCTTTAAATCATACAAATAGTTTAAAAAATACTGTCCATCATACAGCAGGTAAACTAAAACACTTGTCAAGTATTCAATTACGAAAACAACAATATCGTATGTTATAAAGTCGTCATTGAAACGGGGGATACAATTAATACACAAAAAAGACAGGAATAAGCTATAAAAACCGCAGAATATTTTAAATAGTGCGCCAATTGATCGATTATCGGTGAACTTATGGTAAAAGCCAAACATATTCTGCATGAGAGTCATATTTCGGATTGACACGATTTTTCTTAGAGATATTTTCATGATAATTGTAGCTATCACCAGATCTCGCGTATAGTAAATGTATGAATTCGAATTTCGAAACAATTTTTCATTAAACTTTTCTTCGTGCTCAACTACGCCGATTCAAATATTGTCGTGGATGATAATTTACAGAAAAGCTTTTACGTTAATTATTTTTTTGCTATATTTGTGTCCATTGTTTTCAATTATTTTAATGTTGTCATTAAATGATATATTTTTTGTTAAAGTTCTAGTTCGATCAAATAATGAATAAAATCTTGAAAATCGTGCCATTCCTTTAAATTTAAGTAATTTAAAAAACAATTACATTGTCATTAAATTTATACACATTTAATTTTCTGAACTATTTTGTGGATACACTTTTTTAATTAATGAAAATTCCTTAAGCCTACGTACTACATATTTGGGTTAACTATGACACTTCCCAAATGTCTATAATACACAATTACTGTTTTGCTAAAACACTTTTATTTTTTTATCTTTACAATTACGGGCGATTTTAGTTAAATTAAACCTGTTTCCAGTGATCCTAAGCTGGAGCATTCCCGAAAAAAAGTCTCTTGCAGAATCATGAACGCATACACATATTTATTCTACCTTTTTTAAAGATAAACTGATGGTAAATAAGCTCTGTTTCTGGTAGGTATATTGAAGTATAAATTCAATCCATAGTACTCTGTACTGCAATACGCTTCCTCTAATAATAGAGCAGAAATCTATTTAAAGCAGGATACGTGGACTCAGCAATTATTACGAACGAATACACTCTGTCAGGTTATAGAAGCTATGCTCACTAGATTTACAACAATAAGGAACATGATAAGGATACAGATTATTTTTGGATTTCATCATAAATAATAGTAGTCTTTCTTTGTTTCCAAAAGCCAGTTGTTAATTTTAAGAGTCTCGACCATGTTTTTGTGGTGTTTTGCTACACAATTAGTGTCATCGTATGTTTCTATTACGGTAGAAATTATTTTTTGTAGATATCAAATTACGGAATAATAGACAGCTAGTTTTGTTCTGCGCAATCTATTTCAAGTAAATGTTTAATAATTAACGTTAGTTTTACGGACATACGAAGTTGTCGTGGCCCTAAGGATAAGACATCTGGCGCATTCGTATCGAGCGACGCACCGGTGTTCGAATCCCGCAGGCGGGTGCCAATTTTTATACTGAAATACGTACTTAACAAATGGTGTAGAGTGTGCATCATGGGGTAGAGTCTACCGAAAATAAACGCGGCACGGTCGCGGACTGATTTTATATGCGGGTGGAATGTCATCGATGCACCCAGGATAACGCCCAGGTACTTGACCTTCCTGGCCCAGGGTATGGGTTGTCTAAAGAGAGTAATCGGAGGTGTGAGGTTCCTCCTCCTAATCGGGAAGGATCTGTGAGGAGCTTCTCCTCTGAAATAGCACCGCAGTACTTTTCGTCGGGTTGATGTCTATGCGCCATTTTCAGAACCACTGTCCTAGGGATACGGCTGCGCTCTGAAGCTTCTTTGCGATTAGGGACTGAAAAAAGTCGTGTCGTCAGCGAATAAAGCTAACTGGGTCGGCGGCGACCGGGGAATATCGTTGACGAATAAACTAAATAGGAGAGGCGAGAGGACAAAGCCTTGCAAGACTCCAGCCGTTAGAAGTCGCGAGGAGGAGCGGTTTCCCTCGACTCGATATCGAAAAGAGCGGTTAGACAAGAAGTCCCGTATGATGAGCACGAGACTATCCGGCACGCCCATGTTCATGATGATGATGAGCTTACAATTTAGGTCGCCCGCCAGAATGACAGAGCTTCCCATGCCGAGCAGCCCCTCGCTATCAGTACTTAAAACGATCTTATCAGGTGGAATATATATACGGACGCGATAACGATCGGCACGTGTCCGGACAATTAAATTCGGCACATTGATGCTTCGATGTTAGCGAGCGCGGGAGGATCGACGGTATCACCACCACGAGCAGAGAGCCTGTCGGTCCTGACCATGTTATAGTTCGCGATTTTAGGGTCACGGCGTGTGGGCTTAAGTAGGGCTCCTGCGCTAAAAATATATCAATTTAAGGGTCACGCAATAAGTCAGAAACCTGATCACGTTGATTTGCGAGGTTTGAAGGTTGGGGCAGCCGTTGTAACTATACTAGAAACCATAGAACTTATATCTCAGGGTGGGTGGTGCATTTACACTGTAGATATCTAAGGGCTCCACTTAACATCAGGTGGGCTGTAAGGTCGTCCACCCATCTAAGCAATAAAAAATAGAAAAAAAACAGTTCACTATCTCACGGAAAAAGGCGACGGAACGGGAGAGGGACCTGAGGGGTCGAAGATGCCACCAGGGGGACCATCCCTCATGGCGCCATGGTGGTGACTGCGTTTCGCAGCACGGTCAGAGTTGCCGTCAGTATTTCGTTAGGAACCCGACCAATAATTTACTCAGTTACCGAGTACAGACTACCGAGACCGTAAATGCTTATTAAATATTATATTATCATTTAAAATTAAAGTACCAAACCTTTTTCACTTATGAGGCAGTTCTCTGATGCATATCATTCGGATTTCGTGAGCAGTGTCAGTGATTTTAGTGGAGAAAACAGCCGGAAAACACATAAGTGTCAATTGTAAAATCAATTCATTTCCTTTAAAATAACTGGCATGAAAATATAGACGTATTGTTACAAAGTATTTACTGGTGTTAGGACACTCTTGTGAGTCTGCGCAGGTAGGTACCATCACCCTACCTATTTCTGCCGTGAAGCAGTTATGCGTTTCGGTTTGAAGGGTGGGGCAGTCGTTGTAACTATACCGAGACCTTAGAACTTATATCTCAAGGTGGGGGGCGCATTTACGTTGTAGACGTCTATGGGCTCCAGTAACCACTTAACACCAGGTGGGCTGTGAGCTCGTGCACCCATCTAAGCAATAAAAACAAAAAAGGATTTTATCAACTTAGCAATGTTGAAAAAACAACATTACTAAGTTGTGAAGGAAAACTGTGTGATTAATATTGGACAAATTAAATAAGCGACTATCGCTGGTGTGGAGGCTTAAATTTTTAGAGATTTCAAGCTCATGAAATCTGTTTTTGAGATATTTTATGATGGGCACCAAAATTTATGATAACTTTTGCGTAAACCCATCATGCCGCATTTCACTCGAGCCAGCACATACTGTTTTCTTTGGATTTTTCATCAATTTAAACCGAATAAAGTATTCGTATTAAATAATCCAGATACATTAGGTACTCCGGTCTGTGTTCTATAAATTTTGTTGTTGACAGTCATTTTTTTTCTCGTTTTTATCATATTTTATCTGTTGTAATTATGTTTTTCTTTTGCTTTGAGAACTATTTACATTTCTAATAAAAGAAGTAAACACGTTTACTAGTTAAGTAGTGTCTGTACCTCATCATCTTTGAAAACAAAAACGTATCCGATAACTAGAGAACGTATGAAGCAATTTGTAAATGCCGTGAACATCTGAAACATATATTATTATTAGAATATAAATTCAAACCTTTAACATAGTTTGTTACACAATTTATTTGTCTAACACTTACCAATATCTTGAACGGCATACTAGTATTTAGTAAATGGTTCACTAAGCAACAGTAAACACGTAAATATTTTGAAATCAACTCAAACCTAATATCATCGTTACAATATAAAGTCGTACGTAAGTCAGAGCACATTTGCTGTTTAAAAAAACTTAATCCTTCATAATACGTTTCAAACATGATAATCGTTGGTACAGTATTTAAATTTCTACAAGTTTCAGTGATATTTATAGCCATACTAAAAATAATAAAACCAATTGCCCTATCCTTGAACACGAAAACATAAAAACAGAAAAGATGTCAAAGCGAGACCCGTTAAACGGAGCAGGAAACGAAGAAACAAAATGAAGACTATACGTGATATGGGAACTCTCTTCTTGCGAGACGATCTCGTTCAGCCCGTTGCAATAACTATAAAAAGATGTGTGGTGTCGTGGGACACCGAATAGGAACGAAGTTCCTTATTATAAAAATATTAATTTTAAGTTCTACTCGAGGTATAAATAAAATAAAACTTTAGGTTTCGCAACAACCCACGGTAATTCGGTAACGTGCGAACTTATTGTGGTACACTTCATTCACAGTTTTTTGCATAAGGGTTAGTGTATTGCGCAAACGAAAGCCCTGAGATCGTGGTTAATGAATGATAAAAATTTGTTATTTTTTGTACGTTATTAAAAAGTTAAGTCGTATACTGTGTGCATTACTAATAAAACTCTTACGTTACGTACATTTTTTTCCGGTTAGGGTACCCCTCCGCATCGTCCCATAAGGAACTTCGTTCCAAAAATAACATACAATGACACTAATCGTGTATCCAAACACTACAATAACTGGTTTGAGACTCTTGAAATTAACAACTGTATCTTATAAACAAAGAAGGACTAATATTGTAGTAAATGTCATGCAATAAATTTAGATAGTCAAAGAAACTTGCTGATTTTTACTGCTGACTTGCTGATATTTATGATGAAATCCAAAAATAATCTGTATCGTTATCATGTTCCTTATTGTTGTAAATCTAGTGAGCATAGCTTCTATAACCTGACAGAGTGTATTCGTTCGTAATAATTGCTGAGTCCACGTATCGTGCTTTTAATCGATTACTGCTCTATTTAATAAACTGTACAATATGCTTTGGAGGAAGTGTGTTGCAGTACAGGGTACTATGAATTGGAATTATACTTCAATATACTTACCAGAAACAGAATTTATGTAACATCAATTTGTCTTTAAAATATACAGAATATGTATATGTGTTCTTGATTTTGCAAGAGCCTTTTTTCGCGAATACTCCAGCTTACGATCATTGGACACAGTTTTCATTTAATTGAAATCGCCCGTAATTGTAAAGATAAAGAACTAAAGAATTAAAAGTGTTTTAGCAAAACAATAATTGTGATTAGATATTAAGGGAAGTGTCATAGTTAACCCCAATATGTAGTATGGCTTAAGGAATTTTCTTTAATTAAAAAAAGTGTATCCACTAAATAGTTCAGAAAATAAAACGTGGATACTATTAATGGCAATTTCATTGTTTTTTTAAATCACTTAAATTTAAAGGAATGGGACGATTTTGAAGATTCTATTCATTATTTGATCGAATTAAAACCTTAACGAAAAAAATATAATTTAATGACAACATAAAATTAATTGAAAACAATAGTAAAACACAAATATATGTCGGCGCAAATATGACTAAAGTGTGACGTCAGCACCGCTGACGTCACACTTTTTAAAAACATCATGGCGGTCCCTTTTCCGTCATCAGAAGCGGGATCACACGCCGCCTCCGCTCAGCAACAACCTGGTGACCAGATAACCGTATCGGCGGATAATGACTACCCTCCAGCATCAGCCGATAAGCCTGTACAGTCTGCTTCACAAACCAGCATGGTCGAGCGACGGAATCAACAATCAACTGATCAATGAATACAAAAGATAAGTTTTTATTTTTGATTAATAAAATTACGCCACCACATGAGTACCACAGTGTACGCCACCACATGAGTACCACAGTGTACGCCACCATATGAGTACCACAGTGTACGCCACCACATGAGTACCACAGTGTACGCCACCACATGAGTACCACAGTGTACGCCACCACATGAGTACCACAGTGTACGCCACCACATGAGTACCACAGTGTACGCCACCACATGAGTACCACAGTGTACGCCACCACATGAGTACCACAGTGTATGCCACCACATGAGTACCACAGTGTACGCCACCACATGAGTACCACAGTGTACGCCACCACATGAGTACCACAGTGTACGCCACCACATGAGTACCACAGTGTACGCCACCACATAAGTACCACAGTGTACGCCCACTACATCAGTACCACGGTGTACGCCCACTACATAAGTACCACAGTGTACGTCCACTACATCAGTACCACAGTGTACGTCCACTACATAAGTACCACAGTGTACGTCCACTACATAAGTACCACAGTGTACGTCCACTACATAAGTACCACAGTGTACGTCCACTACATAGTACCACAGTGTACGTTCACTACATAAGTACCACAGTGTACGTCACAATATAAAACTACACAAAATAAGTTACTTTCAAAGTAACATAAAAAGGTACACAGATACCAATCTCAGAAACAGACATTCCATTGTTTCAGATGGACTCCAAGAACTCTCTGGTGATACACCATACATGGGCGGCTGGTGCAGAGCGCGCAGCGCCTGTCAGTATGGCCGTGTCGGCGCAAATATGACTATTTACCTACTGATCATCAACTAATTACTCTGTGATAAGAAATTGATGTTAAACAGTTCCTTTTATTGTAATTTCAATACTTTAAAACGTGTTTGAAAAACGTGTAAACCCGCTCACGTGTTTGAAAAACGTGTAAACACGCTCACGTGTTTAAAACGTGTCAACACGCTCACGGGTACGAAGCCCCATAAATACGGCAGTGCTGTCTAGCACTGAGAGATTCGTGTCCGAGCCGTTGTACTGTACGGATATCTCTGTAACGTTGTTATGCTTCTCGTGCAATATACGAAGTTCTCGTGAAGTTCTCGTGAAGTTTTGTTTCGGAAACCCAAACATGAGTCATTCGTCAAGAAAGTGATGACCGCGACGTCAGCGGTGCTGACGTCACACTTTTTAAAAACATTACGGACGTCCCTACTCCGTCATATAGCATAAGAATAATTAACATAAAAGCTTTTCTGTAAATTACCATCCACAACAAAACTAGAATCGGCTTAGTTGAACATGAATAAAAGCTTAATGAAAAATTGTTTCGAAATTCGAATTCATACATTTGTTATACGCGAGATCTGGTCATTACTACAATTATCATGAAAATATCTCTAAGGAAAATCGTGTCAATCAAAAATATGACTCTCATACAGAATATGTTTGGCTTCTACCATAAGTTCACCGATAATCGATCAATTGGCGCACTATTTAAAATATTCTGCGGTTTTTATAGCTTATTCCTGTCTTTTTTGTGTATTAATTGTATCCCCCGTTTTACTAATGATTTTTTAACATACGATATTTTTGTTTTCGTAATTGAATACTTGACAAGTGTTTTAGTTTGCCTGCTGTATGATGGACAGTATTTTTTAAATTATTTGTACGATTTAAAGCTACTCGATAGAGAGGCTGGTATCGAAGAAAGTTGTTCAGAAAAACTTCCAATATCTCAACCACTTTTCTGTTTCATTTTTATCACTAGAGGCATCTATTTATTTTTATGCTTATTCATGTATGACTGTACCAACGATACCTTCTTTTTACATGGACAAAGTTCTGTTTTTGGGGTAAATTTCACGGAATTCGCTAGAACCATGAGCTATTTTCCAAGACTGATTATGTTTGAAATGTTTTACGTACGTGTTAATTATTTGAAGTCACAACTTAGAAATGATTTGGCCCATGCAAACTTGTATCCTATTGGATTTGTTTGCTCTAAAGTTATAATGAAATATATTAATTTTTATAAGCTTCTTCTTCGTAATTTACAACAAAATAGTTTACGGTTTAAAATATTGGCAAGTATTTCTCAAACAATTGTCTTCTATTTTAATTAACATTTAAAAATAATTAAGAAAATTTCCCTGGTTTTCAGATGTCAATGAGTTCATTGTACATAATAATCAAAGCATTGGCTAGTGCATATGCGTTTATTTATCGTGAAGATGGGGTATGTAATTTTATATAAATGTGCTTTTAACATTTCAGTTCACCTTAGATATCGTAGATACTTAAGATGACAATTTTTAATCATTCATACAAATCAAGCAATTTTTGCAGTTTTGTTTCTTAAGAAATGATATTTCAGATACATATTAATCAATTTTTAATATAGAATAAATTTAAATCAATAGGTTTTAAAGAATTCGCTGAAACCTAAAATAGCGATTAACTATTTGAATTCTCATGTTTTAATATAATGTATACATTTTTGTTTCAGGTCCATGTCTTCATTTTCATAGAATTTGTGACTGGAGTTTTCTTGTTTTTCGTCATATCGTCGATAATTATTTCCATCTTCAATGAAATCGAAGATATCAGACAAATTGTTTTAGCGCAGCTAAGATACTGCAAACGTATGCAATCTTTATTCATTTTCAATACAGATTATAGATACTTATAATAGATATTCGGGAGACTTCAGTAAAGCAAATTTGATAAAGAAAATAACTTTTACAAATAAACAAGTTAATTTTTTTTGGTATTTGTATGACAGATAGTGTTTTTAAAAATCACTCCAAAGCTATTATATTGCACCATCTGATTTGGGTTTTAAACTGGACCATATGTCATGTTGTTTGGTACTCCAATATGGGAATGATTTCTGTGAACCTACCATAAGCACGATTTAGTTTTAATTTAATTCGATCAAGGCAATGGAGAGGTGCGAGCTGTTTAGTGCGATATATACCTTTTTTCGTATCCTTCACCGACGGGAGTTTAAATCTGTGAGCTCTTGAAAGTCCGCCTAGACAAAGTTATCAGATCGAATATCCGGGGTATCCTGCTGTATCTTCCTACTCGTACACTCTTGACAGAGTGGTCGTGGTCATGCATTAGTCGGATACTGCGATACCGATGCTCTCGCAATGCGACGCCATGTGGCACGATGTTTCGCAGAGTTAGAGCAATCTTTTATGTTGCAATGAGTCACAGATTTTATAAGGTCAGTCCATCGTGTTGAAGATCGTCCGCGAGACCTTTTGCCCTCGACTTTCCCTTGCACTACCAACCGCTCAACGGAGTCCTCATTACGAGTGATGTGCCCGAAGAACCTGATGATTCGTATTTAGACTGTTGACGATAGTCTCTCCTTGATGTTGAGCTCTTTCAGGATCGAAACGTTGGTACGGTGCGCGGTCCACGAAATTTTGAGGAGACGTCTCCAACACTGTATTAGAGTCAAGTTCTGCTGTATAAGAGTCAATAATTGATACGTAACGTAACTGTCAATTAGCTGCTTTGGTTCAAGACAAATGCATACAATGAAACTTGGTTTGAGCTATACATTCTTGGGATTCTGCGTTGGCTCTCAAATCTAGAAATTTATGATGGTCAAAATATAGCGTAGTGGGCCACAAAATCTTCCTACGACCCTTGATTGGAGTGCAACTTATCAATGCGAAGAAAGAGGAGCTGTTTTAATTCACATCAGTACATTTAAAATGAAGGGCTTTTTTATTTTTTTATTATTTAATTTAATTTTTTTTAATTTAAAAAAAAACTTAATTTATAGGATATTTGGAATGATTCTTCAGAAGAGGACATGGAAACTGGGTAGGCAACAATTTTCCAGTAGTCTGATTAATTATAATTTTATGACATAGTATTTTTTTTTATAATTTTGACTTGATTAAAATAGTCATACGTAATAATTTGTAGTAGTCTGGTTCTCAACCAATTTGTTAGCCAAGCCAATCAAAGTTAATTCAATAGTTGGTTGTTTATTTGCAGAAGGAGCAAACACTAAAAGAGTGCAAGACGCCTTGACAATTTTAAACATCAGATCCTTCAAATATGCGTTGTGTAGAATTTATACAGTTGATTTTACATTTATCCTTAGAATTTTGGATGTATCTGTTACTTATGTTATTGTTCTAGTGCAGTTCACACATGTTTTAGATTAAGTATTTTTGCCTCATAAATGTATTTTAGTTAACTGTATTCCGTACATTAATTAAATTGCTTTATTCAGTTGTCAGTTTACTTCTTCCTAAATTTGTTACCTTCTCTTTGTAATGTTCATAAATGAATGTTTATAAATGTTCACAATATTTATACATTATGTCTAGACAATGAATTAGATTTATTTTACTCTACGGTTTTTCCCGAGCGCTATGACATGTCCTTCTTCAAACGAGACTTGTGGAGAGTACATATTAGTGGGCAGCCGCTTGGCTGTACCCCTGGCTGGTCTGGTTTTCCTTTTACGTTCATGGGTGACGGTAACCACACACTATCAGGTGGGCCGTATGCTCACCTGCATTCAAAGGCAATAAAAAAATCCTTTCTTTTTTCTTTCTTTTGTGATTAAAGGATGGCCCGGAGGATTTTACAGATTCACCAGGTAAGGTGGGCTCATCCAGGAGTGTTGGCTTTTGCTAACAGCTACCCGAGCGTCTCCAAAGGATACCTAACAACTCAAGAGCAGATGCTTCGCGAATGAATCTATTACCGGATCGGAATCGCAACTCGCCTTATCGAATTACCATTCCAACGCTGATTTCATCTGTGTGCAGATCGATTCGAGGCCCAGGTATTCGTGTAGGTCGACGTTCTTTACGAACCACAGAGCTCCGACAGCTAGCCTGTAAAAGCGGGATTGGAGGGTCTCTATGTGTATGTGAGCCGCGTGAGCGAACATCACACTCGCGTAAATCATGACGGGCCTTATACATTTTTTGTAAAGTGTCACATTTTACTCCGCTTAGAGATCATAGGATAAATTCTGCCGAGAATAAGCGCAACGCGGTCGCAGACTAATTTTATATGCGGGCAGTAAGTCATCGATGCATCCGGAGTGACTCCCGGGTACTTGACCTTCTGGGCCCAAGGTATTGGTTGACCGAAGTGATCGGGGGCATGAAATTTCTCCTCGTGATCCGGGAAGTAATATGATTGAGTTTCTCCTTTGAAAGTGCACCGCTGTGCTTTTCGCTATGCGCCGTTTTCAGAACAACTGTCCGAGGGTTGCGGCTGCGTTCTGGAGCTTCCTCGCGATTAGGGACACGGGGAGGAGCGGTTTTCCTTGAATCGATATCGAAAAGAACGGTATCAAAAAAATACCCATATGATGTGCACGAAACTGTCCGGCACGCCCATGTTGAATAGTTTGAAAATCAAACTGTTGTGCCAGACTTTGTCCAACCCTTTTGCGGCATCGAAGAAGAGGGCTCCCATGTTGAACGGCTATGGTCAGTTAAGCCCTTCGAGAATGTGCTCCGTGAGGCGGTGCGCCTGTTGTACACAAGAAAAAAGAAACCCTCTGTTATTGTGTAAGCCTATAATTTTATTCATACTGGTGGTAGGACCTCTTGTGAGTCTGCGCGGATTGGTACCACCACCCTGCCTATTTCTGCCGTGAGGCAGTGATGCGTTTCGGTTTAAAGGGTGGGGCAGCCGTTGTAACTATACTTGAGACCTTAGAACTTATATCTCAAGGTGGGTGGCGCATTTACGTTGTAGATGTCTATGGGCTCCAGTAACCACTTAACACCAGGTGGGCTGTGAGCTCGTCCAGCCATCTAAGCAATAAAAAAAAAAATCGTAAATGAATAAAATGGATAACATTCATAAATGGATATAATTCATAAATGGATGTTCATAAATTGGTAAAGCAAGGCGAAGCACGTTTTAGCTTGTTACAAAAATTGTCCTATTACATTAATTTCAATAATCATCGTTCAGATATAAATACGAATTTAAGTAAATTATTTTTTCATTAATCCTATAGTCTTTCTATAGATTTATATATTTCTAAAATATCCTTTCATATTATGTAGTTTTCATTAATTTGTGGATCTGTAAACCTTGTATACATTGTAATGTTTATTTATTTCTAATACACAGAAGCACGCACAAATAGAAATTTTATCAAGTGAAATTATCGAGGCACTGAGTTATTTAATTATTATGTTGTCACTTAAATGCAAAAAGCACTCAGATAAATTAATAGTAAAATTGATCATATCATTGCGTTGACTAGAGCAGGTGAAGATCACGTTTTCACTAAGCACACTTCACATAAGCCTCGGAATAATGTGTATCAATAAAAAAATTCAGAGTATTATAAAGTCTGTGGTGTCCATCAGAACGATTATGCTAGTGCAAAGTATCCTAGGCTTTTATCACAAAATGTCCAATAATCTATGTGTGTCGTTTTTATTTTTGACATACACAACTATACTAATCTCAGTTCTCTCTTTTCATTCACTTAATAACTTAATAACTCATAAATTTGCTTATACAATAAGTATGATATTGGAGTACGATATCAATACATTAATATCACTGATAACAGCCGGGAGACAATATTTCGATTTCTTTGAAGAAATGAAAAAAATAGATTTTTCCATTGGTTTCGGTGAATTAAACATAGAAGACTTACCGTTATCGCGTACTCTCTTCGTCACTATATTCGTTACAAATATACTACTTTGTACTATGACTGCAGCATTAGTGTTATTTTTTAGTACTCAATTTTTTATCATATCATCAGGATCGACGTTTTCCTTGGCAATCATTTCGTTTGGCTTAAATCTAAATGTTTTACCAAGAATAATTATTTTTGAATTGTTTTACAAAAGAATTAAATACATAAATTTATCATTGAAGAGAAAACTTAAGGTATTAGCACTGGAGTGTGATCATACAATTGCAAGATTCGAGATAATCAACGAGAATTTGATCATCTACAACAAATTGCTTCAGAGCCTTGGCAACGTGAATGTGTCATTGAAATCATCAGTAAGATACTGAATTATTACTGTATTGTTCTGCAATGTTGATTGCTTTATAACTGATTTATAAGAACACCTTTACCTTTTTTTACAGCAGTAACTGCATTTTTGTTCATTCATGCTAATTGTCTATATGATTTTAGACAGTGTTCAATAACAATTTCCACGTACCAATAATTATTTATAATTATTCTATGCTTCCAGATACTACTCACGACCTTTACTTGCTTCTTCCGCTGCAGTCTCATATGTTTTTATGTAATTACTATGAACGAAGATAAGGTAATTGTAATGTATTTTTTTGTTGTTGCTTACATGGGTGGACGAGCTCACAGCCCACCTGGTGTTAAGTGGTTTACTGGAGCCCATAGACATCTACAACGTAAACGCGTCACCCACTTTGATGTATAAGTTCTAAGGTCTCAGTATAGTTACAACGGCTGTCCCACCCTTCAAACCGAAACGCATTACGGCTTCACGGCAGAAATACTTACGTAGCATACGCTTTAGTTATATACTAACAGGAATAAGGAATTCATCAGGAATTTTATTAGTCAATTCGTCTGAGCAACGTTCTTTGCCCACTTTATATACAGTGTAGTTTGCGGTGGCAAATTTGCTGGTGACAAGCTATTTAATAATCATAAAATGGCCGTAATATTACAAATTTTTACGGTAGACAGCGGTTTGGCTCTGCCCCTGGCATTGCTGACGTCCATGAGCGACGGTAACCACTCAACATCAGGTGGGCCGTATGCTCGTCCGCCTATACGGCTTAAAAAAAAAAAAACTATTTGAATGTCTCGTTGGTTCAGTGGCTAATAATCCGACTACTTTACTACTTTAGAATAGTCTTTATACAGGGTGGCCCATAAGTCCTTTGATATGAAAAAAAATTTATTAAAATAAAACTAATTACATTATGAATTAAATTTTTATTTACATAAAAAGCTTAAAAAACGGGAATTATTTTTTGAAAATAACATCTCCTAAATGTAATCCGTTGCGATCACGGCACTCTTGCAAACGACGTCTAAAATTGTCGATGACTGCGCGGCACGTCACTGCTGAAATGCTTGTCATTTCTCTGCGGATGTTTTCTTTTAGGGCCTCAATTGACCGCGGGTTTGTGTCGTATACTTTAGCCTTAAGGTAGCCCCACAAAAAAAAATCCATCGGGGTCAGATCTGGACTACGTGGAGGCCAGGAAATGTCTCCTCTCTTAGAGATAACTTTGAAAGGAAAAAGTTGACGGATAACGGGCATAGCAGTGTTAGAGGTGTGAGAAGTGGCCCCATCCTGTTGAAACCACGTCCTGGCATTAAAGCCTGAAAAGTTTTGCAATTCTGGTATGAAAAACTCTTCGATCATAGCCACATATCGCTCCGACGTAACAGTAACTGCGCGCCCTCTGCCATCCTCAAAGAAGTAAGGCCCTAGGATACCATGGGCTGACATAGCGGCCCAAACAGTCACTTTCGGACTATGTAAGGGCTTCTGATGCTTAAGTTTTGGATTGATGGGGCTCCAATAGCGGCAATTTTGTTTACTAACATGCCCGTTAAGATGGAAATGAGCCTCGTCAGAGAACATTATGTTATTGAAGGAAGTAAACCGATTCAACATTTCATTCGCATAATTTTGTCTTTGAATACCGTCAGTTTCCTTTAATTCTTGAACCAACTGAATTTTGTAAGGGTGCATATGTAAATCTTTCTTCAAAATCCGTTGTAACGATGTCCTGGATACGTTTAATGCTCTGGCGCGCTTACGAGTTGACTGTGTCGGATTTTCGCGAATAGACTGTGTCACTGTGTCTATGTTTTGTTCCGTACGTGACGTCCTTGGGCGACCCAACCGCGGTTTATCTAACGTCGAACCGGTCTCCTCGAACTTAGCAACCCAGTTCTTAATCGTTTGAAGAGTTGGAGTGTCGTCAAAGTTGTGTAAACCTTTGTGTTCTCGAAATTTACGCCGCGCAACGGTTGCCGAATTGTCGTTTTTATAAAACTCGCGCACACAAAACGCACGGTCCGCTCCGGTAAAACGCTCCATCGCGACTAAATTCCCAGAAACCGAAGTTACTCCCCCCGCTTCCCCTGCACCGCTCACGCGCGCCCTGTTCGTTTTATTCAAATTTTACTTTTCAAAGGACTTATGGGCCACCCTGTATTTGGCATTCGCGGTTATATTGTGTTGTATAACTCATATGTTTGCTTTCGGGTCTTATAAAAGATAGGCAGATCCTAACTTAGAGCCTTTTATTGTAGGTACATCGCAAATTTTACTTTTTTTATTTTTTTATTGCCGCATTCGTCAGACGTATGCTACGTTCAGTTCTAAAGTTCATAAATCATTGAAGGGTTAAATTTGTTCTATACCATAAAATATTACCGAAAATAATTTCAGGTATACATCATGCAAATCATAGAACTCACTAAGCAGACGTTATTTCTGGGTGTATTAATAATATTAGCGGAATATATAAGAAATGAAATAGAAAACTTGAAAATGACAGTGTCACTACAACTATTTACGTGTACAGGTGAGAATGGTTTCAATAGGCTTGAAATTTAAATTTAATTAATATCTTTAAAATATTAACAAATATGCTTTCGTTTATAAACATTATAAGAACGTACATTATCTATATAGGTATATTAATACGTGAAGCAAAAACTTTGTATCCCTTTTTACGAAAATTACGCGGACGGAGGAGTATGAAATTTTCCACAATTATAGAGATAATAGAGAAGAAGTGCACAATGCTAATATTTTTTTTAAATAATGCATAAAAGATACATTAAATCAATAAAGAAAACATTACCCACACTACATACCATGTATTTGACGCACACACGCATGCATACTATTTATTGTCAAACTTATGTTCTTGATGTCTGTTATCAAATTGAGAATAGATTAAATATTGTTTGTCTTTGTTAATATTTTTTATAGTGTAGTATTGGCGAAATTTGTGATTATAGAAGTATAAAATACAATCATAATAGTGTACAAACTTACAATTCCAATTAATTATAGTCGAATTTCAACTACTGCGGGACCTCTAGCACATATAGTTACCCTAAAATTTTAATGTTTTGATCAATACGACCTGAAATTAGCTACCGAGGAGGATCTTTTTTTTACGAAAAACACAATAGTTGGTGGATGGAATAGACACATTTTTCAAATAGGCGTTTTTTTTTTCAGATACTCAACTATATCATCAAGTCAGTGATATTTTGAAATACATCGAATTACGCCCATTCAACTATGTGGTTTTAAGAATATTCTCTGTCGACACCAACCTATTTCTTGGACTTATCAACGTTTGCAGCACATACCTTATAATTATAACACAGTTTTTGAATGCTTATGTTAATTAAACTAATATTTTTATGAGAGTGCGTTTCTATAGAAGTCAATAGTATTGGGAACAAACAAGTTGCTAGTTTGAATAACACTACGCAAAGCTAAGTTTATTTATTTATTAGTAAATTAAGAAATGGTTCTCGAAAATGAGCCTTAAAGGATTTTTATTTATTTATTGCTTAGAGGGGTGGACGAGGCTATGAGCCTACCTGGTGTTAAGTGGTTACTGGAGCCCATAGACATCCAAGACGTAAATGCGCCACCCACCTTGAGACATAAGTTCTAAGGTCTCAAGTTCTCAAGTATAGTTATAGAGGAAAGCTCCTTACCAAAAATACCACAAGCACTCGAACGAACATGATCAGACGTCCAAGAGTCCTCACGATCGTATTGACGCGTGGAACGTGCGACCGCAACTGTTTTTGTCAGCAAAATGGGAGCAGTACTCATCAGATAACGTTACAAAAACTTGATGACGGGCCCAGCAACAAAGGCGCCACCGTCTCGCTTCGATTACGCTTTATGACAAAGCATTTTTTTCCAAATAACACTCATATTGATCCGCGCTCTTCGTTTATTTTGTTTGGGCTTTATTAGATATTTTTTGTGGGGCAGATATTCTGATAGATATCAGGAGGAGTCCACTTTAAATGGAGCTTGTTGTAAGTTTTGATGTTGCAGTGTGGAGGCTTATGCATTAATGGAAATGTGAATAACTCCCGTGGCGAGAACTATGGTATTGTGAGCTGGCGTTGGTCTCAATTGTTGGTTTAATCGAGGTTTTTATACCTACAATTTGTATTGCTAAAGCATTGTTGTTAACTTTAAAGAGCAATTTCACTGTCTAAAATGGTCATTCATCATATTGTTTAGATCGTAATAGAGATTGGTTCGTCTAGAATTATACTGGCCATAAATACTGCTACAATTAAAAATAAACAAAATATTACATTTGAATTTGGAATCTGTCGTTTTTATATGATTGCTCATTGAGTTTTCTCATTTTGGCGCCAATACATTGTACCATATTTTGCGATATTAAAATGGAGTGGGGTGATAAGGAGAACCGAATCGCTGTGATTGCATTACACAAAGTAGGTATGGTGCTAAATGCAATTTATAAAACTCTCCATAGGCTTGGTATTAGTAAAATGTTTGTGTACCGGGCTATTAATAGGTGCAATGAGACCTCCTCTGTTTGTGACAGAAAAAGATCTGGCCGTCCACGTAGTGTTCGTACGAAAAAGGTGGTCAAAGCAGTTAGGGAAAGAATTCGAAGAAATCCTGTCCGAAAGCAAAAGATTTTATCTCGGGAGATGAAGATATCATCTAGAACCATGCCGCGTATTTTAAAAGATGACTTAAGACTTGCAGCCTATAAGAGACGTACTGATCATTTATTAACTGATAATTTAAAAGAGAATAGGGTGGTAAAATCGAAACAACTACTGAAGCGGTACGCAAAGGGAGGTCATAGAAACATTTTGCTTACGGATGAGAATTTTTTTTACAATTGAGCAACATTTTAACAAACAACATGACCGTATTTATGCTCAAAGCTCTAAGGAAGCTTTAAGGAATACATAAGTATTAAATTAACTCACTGTAAAAGTAATAAATGTTATTTGCAATATAATTTTTTTTTTCTTTGTCTCAGTATTTATGGCAAGACTAGGTATATGAACGAAGTTTCGATTCACAGACCAGCATTAGACCAAAGTATTGCTTCAAATATCAATATTTTTAGTAAACAAAATTTATCATGTCTAAATATCCTAATCTTAATCAATTTTAATGCATTGAAGGGTTGAGTAGCACATTATTTGTATAGACGGTGTTAAACAAAATTTAACATTTGGAGATTTTTAAGAGGAAATCAGTCGTTCCCAGCCATTTGTTTCAAATTTTTTTTAATTTCCTAGTTGGGTGGACGAGCTCACAGCCCACTTGGTGTTAAGTGGTTACTGGAGCCCATAGACATCTATGATGTAAATACGCCACCCACCTTGATATATAAGTTCTAAGGTCTCAGTATAGTTACAACGGCTGCCCCACCCTTCAAACCGAAACGCATTAGTGTTTCACGGCAGAAACAGGCAGAGTGGTGGTACCTATCCATGCGGACTCACAAGAGGTTCTACCATCAGTATATTGGATTATTATAGCATTGTTAGATATTTGTTCGTAAGTTTTTTATTTTTTTTTATTGCTTAGATGGGTGGATGAGCTCACAGTCCGCCTGGTGTTAAGTGGTTACTGGAGCCCATAGACATCTACGATGTAAATACGCCACCCACCGTGAGATATAAGTTCTAAAGTCTCAGTATAGTTACAACGGCTGCTCCACCCTTCAAACCGAAACGCATTAGTGTTTCACGGCAGAAACAGGCAGAGTGGTGGTACCTATCCATGCGGACTCACAAGAGGTTCTACCATCAGTATATTGGATTATTATAGCATTGTTAGATATTTGTTCGTAAGTTTTTTATTTTTTTTTATTGCTTAGATGGGTGGATGAGCTCACAGTCCGCCTGGTGTTAAGTGGTTACTGGAGCCCATAGACATCTACGATGTAAATACGCCACCCACCGTGAGATATAAGTTCTAAAGTCTCAGTATAGTTACAACGGCTGCTCCACCCTTCAAACCGAAACGCATTAGTGTTTCACGGCAGAAACAGGCAGGGTGGTGGTACCTATCCATGCGGACTCACAAGAGGTCCTACCATCAGTATATTAGATTATTATAGCATTATTAGATATTTTTGTCGTAAGTTTGTGAATTAGAACCATTTAAATTACATTTAGTTACTAAAACGCGTTCGTTAACTGACCTTGAAGACGCGTGTAATTAATAAAATCATGAATCGTGATGCATCAATGATTCAAATGGCCTATTTTGGACCACCCAAAGGACGGTAACGTAGTAATCGTTCTCCTTCATAATTTATGACATTACGGATTGATTTTGAATTAAGAAGATATTTATTATAGTTACCTTTAATTAAGTAATTTCTAATGTTAACGTTTCACTGTCTTCTAGTTTGGATGTTGGGTTATGTTGTATTGTAAAAAAATATTTTAACTAAATAGTTTAGAAGTTTGTTTTTAAAATTGTTAAAGCAATTACTATAAGTATGCTATATAAATAGATAGACTTGTTATTCGAATATGAAAAATTGACAAATGAGGAGTAAGTAAATCATAGCGGTGGCCTTAATGCTATTTCTATGTAATGTACCTACTAGTGGTCGCCCGGTAGTGGAAATTCGACTATAATTAATTTAATTATAAGTTTGAACGTTATTAAGGGTCTATTGACAAAGACTATCATAGCCCTCTATATTGTTCCAATTATTCGTAAGCGCGTGGACTCCGCGTGGCCTCCGCGTGGCGCCGGCTCCGGGACAGCCCGAACAGCCTCCTGGCCGCGATAGGGAGTCGCTATTGCTGCCCTATACTGAGGCACTGGAACGAAGTCCATGTTGGCTCAAGACCAGCCATGGTCAATGTAAAATAAATAAAATGTACTTTTTTTTTTTTTTTTCTTATTACTAACACTTCATATGGAATTTAATTCTAAAATAAAAAAATATTATTATATTAACAAATTACGCCACGGCTACACTATAGATAAATATTAATGAAGACAAACAATATCAATAGATTTTGAATTTGACCACAGGCTTTAAACAAAAAAGTTTAATGTGTGTGTGCCAAATACATGGTAGTGTGTCTAATGTTTTTTTTTTAATGATTCAATGTATTTTTTAAGTATAATTTAAAAAAAAAATTAGCATTCTGCATTCCTTCTCTATATTCTCCATAAGTGCGAGAAGTTTCATATTCCTCTGTCCGCGCAATTTTCGTAAAAAGGTGTACAAAGTTTTTGCTTCACGTATTAACATATAGGTTACAACTTTTTCCAAGAAAACCTGTTCAAATACTAAAATTTTGGACATTTGCAAAACAAATTAATTACAAACGTTTCATAAAATTACTACAATTATTATTACTTCGATTTTCTCTAGTTATCAACCGATTTATTTTGTTGTTGTTATTGAACCAATTATATTGTGCAAAAAAAATGAAAATTAACCGTTTTTTAATCTCTAAAGTGAAAATAAAAAAACAAAATAAAAAAAAGGAATTTAAAACCTTGAGGAACCAGTATGTATAGTCAAACTTCGATCATTAGGGGAAGCTTAGTTAAATGAATCATACAGAATTTCCCATTCTCTATATTTCAATATTCCCACTAATTGGTGGAATAGTTGATGTTTCAATACTTAGGTTGAATGCGATTGATAGGCGGATTATATGGACAGACGAGAGATAATGTCTTACGGAATCATAAATATACCTGAAACTGGCGCTTTTTTTATTTTATTGCTTAGATGGGTGGACGAGCTCATGGCCCACCTGATATTGAGTGACTACCGGACTCCATAGACATCTACAACGTAAATGCGCAACCCACCTTGAGACGTGAGTTCTAAGGTCTCACTTGTAACAGTACAACGGCTGCGTCGCTCTTCAAAGCGAAACGCATTGCTGCTTCACCGCAGAAATCCGGGTGGTGGTACCTACCCGTGCGGACTCACAAGACGTCCTACCACCAGTAATTACGCAAATTATAATTTTGCGGGTTTGATTCTTATTACACGATGTTATTCCCTCACCGTGGAAGTCAATCGTGAACATTAATTAAGTACGTATTTCATTAGAAAAATTGGTACCCGCCTGCGGGATTCGAACACCGGTGAATCGCTCGATACGAATGCACCGGACGTCTTATCCTTTAGGCCACGACGAATAAAGATACGTAAGATCGAATTTTCAATTTCGTCTAAACACATTCAACACACTTCATCTTTCACATCACCTTCACATTCTGCATACTTATCTGCAGAATTACGCAGGACTATGAAAACTTTGAAAAACAAGAGCTTTTCTTGTTATATTGGCATTTTGCCACGTACCATCCGGCTATGGAATGAGCTCCCCTCCACGGTGCTTCCTGAGCGCTATGACATGTCCTTCTTTAAAAGAGGCTTGTGGAGAGTATTAAGCGGTAGGCAGCGGCTTGGCTCTGCCTCTGGCATTGCTGAAGTCCATGGGCGACGGTAACCACTCACCATCAGGTGGGCCGTGTGCACGTCTGCCTCTCTCTCTCTTTGGTTCCTCACTGCTGAGGATCGTGACTCCGTTCGATTCCGTCAACCAGCTGTCTCCATCGATCCCGTTTTGTAGCTTGGTGGAGTGCGTCGCTGACAGGTATTCCCAGTTCCTCCACTATTTGGTCCGACCATCGTTTGGTACCTCTACCCCTAGGCCTTTTTCCCTCTATTTTATCGGTCACCACAAGGCGTTCCAAATTGCTGGTGTCCCTGCGTGTAACATGACCAAAATACCGCAATATTCTTTGTAGGCAGGTTGTGGATAGACGTTGAGTCTTTTCTATTTTTATCTGCCTGAGAATAGAGATGTTGGTGCGGCGGCCCGTCCATGGTATTCGTAGCGTACGTCGCCAGCACCACATCTCAAAAGCGTCAATTCTCTGCCTATCTGCGGCTTTGAGTGTCCACGTCTCTGCACTGTATAGAGCAATGGAGAAGACAAGGGCAATAAGAAAAAAATATATAATTCGAATGTCTTTAAAATCATTCGATCGATCAACAATTTCACCTTCATAACGACTTGAACACGCTTATACAGAAAACGAGGGAGCGAATTAAACTGGTACAAAACCCGTCAATGCATACCTTCGTTACGATTAATCACAACGACGAGTCTAATGTAAATTGAGTGGAGTGAAAGCGTCTATTATGTCAAGAACTGGATCTGTAATTTGAAGTGATTTGTATATACATTGCTACTTCTGTAGATTACTTTAAATTCATTTACGGGCTTAGTATTGTAGATTGGCGATTCGGTACCTCTGGCATACGTACCCCGTCGAAGTACGAGGTACGAAGGGTACAGTGGGGGTACGCGAAAATTATAAGGAGGTACGAGTGGTACCGTGGGGGTACGTGAAAATTATATTGGCGATGGCGGTTCTGCCTATATTAACAATTTTTTTTTTTATAAATAGTTATAATGTGTGTAATATAGTTACTATAGTAGTAGTTGCGGATAATAACATGTACTTTTAGGTTAGGAATATTGTGTTCTTTTTTTTATAATAAATAATTGTCAATTGTTAATATATGTAAGTATTAACAATATTCTATGTCTATATCTAGAATATTTATTTCAAAATGAAACGTATAATTAATAACTTAATACATACAAACCGACCGACCGGAAAACATCAAGAGATATATAACACAATTTTAGGAGTACGTATGAAGTTATCAATCAGATGAGGTTTACTCATAAATGAAAAGTTTTTTTAAGGGCTCTAGATGATCAGTCATCGTTGTCTAAAGAAAAAGATAGCTAATGCTCTCGTATTGGACGGACAAATTTTTATATTGAAATATGTATATCTTTTGAAATATATTTTATATGCGTCCACAATTGAGCTCAACGTCGAATAATAACTGCATTAAACACAGTGTAATAAAAATCAAAATCAGAAAGTTAATAATTTACAGCATTATTGAAGATATTGAGACAATTTCTACTGCAGTTTGTTACTAAGCTATTATGAGTTCCGGTTTTTTGGGTGTGCCAGACAAATTTCATTGTCATAAAATTCATGTACATAATATGTACTTCGACTCCTGTTTCAAGTTGTGTGGCGGCATTTGCGCTGAGATATCAGATTGACTATGGGTTTCCAATTCAATATGGTGTTTATTCCTAAATCTAATTCCGACATTTGTATAATAATAATAATAATAATGTTTTTATTGCAAGTAACCATGACTCATATAAATTGTTAATAAGACTTAGACCTATGTTAGTAGTTATATTTACATCACAATGAATTAATAATAATAATAATAATATGTTCAAGGTTCTAGTCGAAACAGAAGATTGATTTAAAATTCTTCTAATTTCTAAAAAAGAAATATTTTTGATTACTTTAAAGTGGTTAACCACAAGTATTAGAGGAACTGATATTTATTTAATTTTTAACTGACTTCAAATGCACCTGTTTTTTTGGTGTGTGTTATTGTTGAACCTTTTTTAGGTGAACCGATTTTGATGATTCCTTTTTTATCTTGATAATCCTAATAAACTTCGACTATAGTTACATTGATAAAATTTTGGTTTTACTTTTTTGAGGTAGACTTTCCTTTTTGTTAAACTTTTCTATTATTAAAATTGAAAGATAGCCTTGAACGTGTTTTACTAATTTTTACGTACGTAACGTTTATTACTAATGTTTTGAAATGTTAATGAGACCAGATTTGACGGGGAATCCTTAACTTTAGGCCATTGGCTTGGCTGTTCCACTCATTTTATTAATTTCCATGAGCGACTCAGCTGCTTTTTTACCTAAAGTACATAGCTTACAATCACTCTATACAGAAATAAAAAAAGTCTAAAACCTCGCCTCGCCGCCTTCTGCGACTCGCAGAAGTCGAGCATCGCCTTCCACGACTTGTCGTTTCCTATTTTTGCGACGAGGACACGGCGCCGCCCCTCCCATGCGGGGCAGGCAACGAGCGTGTGCTCCGCAGTGTCCAAGTCGCAACCACAATGGTGGCACTCTGCCGTCGGCTCGGCTCCGATCCGGTGCAGGAACTCACCGAAGCAACCATGCCCAGTGGGCACCTGCGTGAGCCGGAAAGTGAGGCGTCCTCTGTCACGATTCACCCAATCCACAAGGACCGGGCGAATCGCCTCGACGGTCCTACGACCGGCCGAAGGATCAGCCAGCCAGCGGTCTGGACCATAACTCCAGCATGGACCGCTCAGATTGGGCCCTCCGCGCTCTGACCACACTGGGGCTGGGACGCGCCACGCCCCGGGCACGAAGGTCGCCCGCCACTGATAGTCAGCGGCGAGCGCCTTCACCTCCAGAACCCAAGGCGGCTTCCCAGCCAATACACACGCCGCCTCAAAGGAGATGGTGCGATAACCACGGATTACCCTGAACGCGATGGTGCGTTGCGGCCGTTGTAGCAGCTTCGCCACCCCCGCGGCCAGGGACAAAAAAAAACAATCAAAATATATTTTTATAAATTTCATCGATCATTAGCAGCTGGTTGTTTCCAATCCTCGTTTAAAAAAGGAATTCTTGAAACAATGGATTAAAAAACTAGATAATAAAATAATAAAAATATATCCAATAAGCGTTGCAATAAATAAACCCTAGACTAGTTTCCATGCTCAGAATGAAATGTTAGAATTGCTTTATCTCGCCCCCGGGAGCATGTAACATTCTACAGAGCCTTTACTTCACGGCATCAGCTACTGTTCGCTTCAAGAATGACGTAAGTACCATCTATGATATTTTATGCTAATAATTTTAAGGGGTCATAAGTATGTGGTGTTATAATTTCATTTTATTATTTCCGATTTTTCGAGTAGACGTTATACAGATACAATTTTCGTGGTCATGGGCGATTGAGGTACCTTCACTGGGTTAATTCATTTTAATTCACCGAAATTTTAATATTTTGTCAAGTACTGCCTAATTTTTTATAAAAGTTGTTATACTTGATTTAATCATGGCAATGATACGGCACAGGGCTCTGTATTTCCTCTTCAAGCCGCATCTTCTGCATTCAAAGTTAGTTATACCAAAGCCAAGGCGTCCGATCGATTAGAAAATTTATATTAATTGTATTATTTTGGCCCAAAACCTTAATTTTCTTTTTTTTTTAAGGCAGCGGTCCGAACTTCATACGAGGGTTCCGCGCCTACGGGGCATACAAGGTATGTAGGACTTGATTATCTGCAAATGTTGATAGCAGACCGCGGTCTTTCGCCGGGTCGCCTCGTAAATTTTACCGGAGGGGTTGGCCAGCCCTGACTATAGTGACGACTAGCAAGATCAAAAAAGATCCAAAAAAAATTCGAACATTTATTGATTTTTTTAAACTAAAAATGTTTTGTATCTAGTTGTAAGTGGCGACCATGTGTACTCCAAAGTTAACGAGGTGGAAGCCTCATGCAGTGATGCATCACACTGCTTAGGAGGAATGTACACCCTACGATGAGGGCATACTCGAACGATTGACCCAACCACAAGGGCAGGAAGAATTCACGAAGGGGATGTTAATTGAAGAATGAACACCAGAATTGGTTAATATTATGTAAGAATATCTGTCGGAGGCGAGTTTGGATGTAACCTTAACGGGTAGTGGATAGATTGGCAGTGCAGGATTTCACATCTTAAGTGATCATAATACATAGATACCATTCTATGATTAAATTTTATCGTTTCAAACATTCAAAGTTTTCGTAACTTTTTGAAGTAAAACGTCTTTATCGACGTAGGGAGGAAAAAACATATGTAACGTTTTTTGGTTACGCGCCATCTTAATTTCTTCCGTTACGCGCCATGTTTATTTTATTTCTATTTAATTTGTTATCAACAGATATTGCTGCACGTAAATTCAACAATTCGTGAATCGCGGTGCGAGATGTTACACAGTTCATAGACGTGCGGACTCACAAGAGGTCCTACAACCAGTAATAAACTCTACCACCACCACCAGTAATGAGCTCTAAACCAATCAAAAAACACTTTCAAAATTATATTTTTTTCAATCCACAAATGACCGTTGGTCACATACAACGTTCTCGATTCAAACACAATCCACAATTAAGAGTTAATACAACTAAGTTAGGATGTACTATGCAAATGAGTGTCAGGTTCGCGTGTACGCCGCCTACTCACGGCCCGGTTCAATATATAAAATTGCAATAAAGTACCATGAATAACGATTAAGTAATCGCTGCATGTGCCACGGGGTGACACGGTTACTTGCATTTTACCATGTCTTATTTATTAACTTGTAAAATTACGGTCGACGAAGAAGTCCCATTTGATACGCAAACGCTTGATCCTTGTTCATAAAGCTGACAGTCTCAAATGCAGCTCATTATAATCTGGATGAGGAAAAGTCATAGGGCACGATATCGCAGTCCCAAAAAGGCTCTTACATCCTTCAAGCTGGGAGGTGTGACTGTTTCAGAGCAGAATAAAAAGTATAATGAACTTCAATATTATTATGTTCTCACAGTTCACGAGTGTGTATACCATTCATTTGGCGCGTTTGATTATATTACACGATTTCGTTCCTTCAGAAGTCGTCAAGAATAGAATAGATAATAGTCAAGAAATAATATATGTCGTTTTTTTTTTAAATCGGTTTATTAGTTTCGGAGCCTATTCCATACATACAAACAAACAAATCTTTCCTCTTTATAATATTAGTATAGATGAAAAAGACGTTTAAATAGCAAACCTAACAGATAATTTTATATATTTTATATCCTGTTGATACCGGTCAGGATAGAAGAGCGAAGTTTTTTTTTTTTATTGCTTAGATAGGTGGACGAGCTCACAGCCCACCTGGTGCTAAGTGGTTACCGGAGTCCATAGTCATCCACAACGTAAATGCGCCACCCACCTTGAGATACAAGTTCTAAGGTCTCAAGTATAGTTACAACGGCAGCCCCACCCTTCAAACCCAAACGCATTATTGCTTCGCGGCAGAAATAGGCAGGGTGGTGGTACCAATCCGCGCGGACTCACAAGAGGTCCTACCACCAGTAAAAGTTATAAAAGTTATAAAATTGTAGCATTGTCATCATGGGCGTTGATCCGTTTGCAAATTTTCAAGTAAATCGGACGTTTTGAAGTCGATGATAGGACGTTAAAAAATTCCGTTACATAGAAATGAAAATACACACATACATATGTACCAAGCTTAGTAAAGCGTGCTAAAATTTCCAATTTTTCTTTCTGGCTGTCTGACTCTTCTTCAGTTTTTGAACTTACAGGTCGCATCACTTGATACGAGGACAAAGGCTTTGATACCCTTTAGGCTACGGACACTTTCAGGTTTGTAGATGGCTCACCTGGTGCTAAGCGATCAATCAGCAGTTTACGCAGAAGGAAATTGTCGAATGTCAAAAAGAAAAAGTCTAGTTTGTGTAAATGAAAATCAATTTAATCCGATGCTTATTTTAAAAGTAGATATAATTTGTATAAATTATTAATTTTACAAATATATACACGCGTTCGGACGGAGTTCAATCACAATATACATACGCAATGTAAGTACATAGCCCTGGTGAAAATATATATTATATACATAGAAGTCCCAATGAATAAATATGTCTCTTAGTATATACGCATTTACTGATCATTTTGAAAATGAAAACTTAAATGAAACTTGAATTAATTGGTTTCTGGACATGAAGTTTTTACTAGTACATATTTTATGTTGCGATAATTTTTATACAAAGATCATCCATGATAATCGTAACGACAGTTGAGTCAAAGCTGCGTATAGCTGAATAACAGTCTACGCAAACAAAGCAATTCAACTTAATATCTAAAGTATTTCATAATATCATTCATGACGTTTTTGAAATAATTCACATGTTTAACAGGAGTATTAAAATAACCTGTTTTATCATATTGCCAACTTATAACACCAATCACCACCTAATATTCCAACAACTCCAAATGCTTAGTGACGATACCAACCATATTACCTATTATTAACTTCATTCATTAGAAAACTTTGATACTCTATCAAAAACACGTTGAGCTCTGTATATCTGTATATGCAAATAATTATATAATTAAACAAACAGACTCAATCTAAATTTTATCCAAAGTCTGATTCGTTTTTTTTTATTATATTATATTATTCGTTTTTATATATTATATTTTATTATATTATTCATTCTGACTCTCGATACTAAATTTTTATCATTTGTTATTAACTCAATGGAGTAAATTTATCAACGAAATTTACATCGGCTCTGCCACTCAAAAAACGAATAATATTAATTCAGTTAATTCAATCTATATTCATAAAAAAATCACTAGGTAATAATTATGAAAGTGATCATTTTGTGAATTTTTATTTTGATAAATCACCACAAAATTTCGATTTATTTATTCCACAGAAATATAAATTTGTTCAGATTGATTCACCCCAACGATTAGCTTTATAAAAGTCCTCATTAGAATAAAATCTAATACTTATCTCAATTTTCATAAAAAATTATCAGATTTATCCCCTTAATTAGTATATCATTATAATATCGCAAGAACATAAATAATATTATAAGTTAACGCTTACATTAATAATTAAGTACTAATATCACATTTTATATAATTCGTTATTAAATTATTCGTTTATTATTTACAGACTTTTCATGATATGTTTAATGTATTTATGATTTTGTAATTCAAGTTGCGTCCCTGGCACTGTTCCTTTGATGTTTCGCTGTAACAAAAAGAGAAAAAACTTTTAAATAATCTACCTTCATTGAAATTTCAAGAAAATCAGACTAGGATCAAAAACGATTTTTTTTTTATTTCCTAGATAAGGCGACGACATTCAAGCCACCTGGTGGTGGGTAGTTACCAGAGTCTACAGCACAATATGAATGCCGCCACTGACTGACTGCCTACATGCTTCATACCGAAGCGAATTACAGCGTCGCGGCAAAATAGGCATGGTGGCGGCAGGCTCACAATTTACCCTTTGTGTTTTGATTTTTAATACACAGTATTTCGTTTTGGAACTAAAAATGTCTTACGCATACCTTCAACTGTTTATTCTTGACTATATCTAAACGAACCCAGTGCGCTTGTTGCTATACTGATCAGTTGCACACATTATGCTTTTTATTTATTTATTTTTTGCATAGATGGGTGGACGAGCTTACAGCCCACCTGGTGTTAAGTGGTTACCGGAGCTCATAGACATATTTCAGCCATCTATTACAATTCAACTGACACATCGATCTTTCATTGTGCCAGCATTCATGGTACGTATTGCTTATGAGGTAAATACCGTTACAGCAGTAGAACTGTGAGCTAGACTTCCGAGACATACTATTTATATTTAATACTAGCTGTATCCGTCCGCTTCGCTGGGCATTTAAAATTAACATTATTATTTCTCACCTACACAAAGATTCTCGTCATTAACGCCCCCGCAATTGGTGGAGAGAGTCCAACACTCATATAAATTTAGCCTATCCATTAAGTACATGTATTTTCTACACGGATACCAAGTTTCAAGTCAATCGGATGCACGGTTCTGTAGTTATAACGGAACATCCGTAAAAACCACTGTAGATTTATATATTAGTATAGATTATATAAAATACATAAAACTCACCGGTATGAAGGAACAAATGGTTCTTCAAGTTAGTGTGCTTCGAGAATCCTCTAGAACAAATGTGACATTTGTAGGGCCAGGATCCGCTGTGGACGTACATGTGCGACTTGAGGTCCCCCGGGGTCGGGAACGACTTGGAGCAGAGCGTGCATTTATGAGGCTTCTCCTGCGAATGAAAACAAAAGCTATTGGATCGAATTCAGTTGTAGTCATTTTTACTGGTGGTAGGACCTCTTCTGAGTCCGCAAGGGTAGGTACCGTCAGTGCGAGAGGCATACAAGCGAGAAATGGTATGAATGTGTTACATAGAATAATAAGGTCCTGCCGAGCCTATGGGCGGGGAAAGGCGTATAAAAAATAAAAAAAAGGGTAGGTACCACTACCCTGCCTATTTTTGCCGTAAAGCAGTAATGCGTTTCAATTTGAAGGGTAGGGCAGCCGCTGTAACTATACTTGAGACCTTTGAATTTATATCTCAAGGTGGGTGGCGCATTTACGTCGTAGATGACTGTGGGCTCCGGTAATCACTAAACACCAGGTGAGCTGTGAGCTCGTCCACACATCTAAGCTATTAAAAAAAAAGTTAACGATTGTGTTAAGCTGAATAGTGATTAACGTTCGAATATAGTAGGTTGAATTTCTATTCTTTTAAGGATGTTATTTAGAACATTGCAAGAACATATTGATCTATCAATCTGAACAAAAAAAGTAAACTTCTGTGCTCACACATAGAAACGTTAACGTCTGCTCTACATATAATCAGACACAATATAGTCGTTTGCTCGTATTCTGAGAACCAAATGTATTAACTAGACCTTATAATAAATAACAAATAAAAAAATTTAGTTACTAATACATTTTAAATTCTGTGCTCAGTTTTGGAAGAGAAACAATGAGAAAGTTAAAAGTTCTCCCCACTTTTAAATCTTTGGTTTTCATTTGCCTGTGTATTTCAATAGAAATATATATAAGTAAAGTATATAAATAATAACATATAAGAGTCATTACTGTAAAACATCCGTAGGACAAGATAGATAGAAACGATCCAATGAAGCATACGTACATATTGGGTATTATAATATGAAGCTAAAATGATATTCAAAAGTACTTTACAGATAAATAGCAATAACAGAACTCATAGTATCTAGGATTAAAAGTTCCATTAATGAGAATGGTAGCATCATAATACCAAAAGTCACGACGGTTAAGTTTGATCTTGAACAGAATTTTATTTTTCTTGATTTAAAAACGAATGTCGGGTTATTCGGTAATGGAATCGATTATTACGGATAGTAACGGTACTATAGGTATAATATAGGCACACAGGACATAACCCGTGATTTCACAATCACATTTGTTACTCACAAAGAATGAAACACGTTACATACATTATCCAGAGATAAACGTGCTGAACAATTTGAAATTTCAAATCAAATTACCAAAAACGAAATTAAGCAATGCTATTGCCGATGCATAGTTTCAATATTTTAAAGCTCGCAATGTATTCTAGATTTCGAGATAACACCGGATACATCCGCTAACTTCATGAATTCACAGTTGATTCACTTGTGAATTTCACATGCGAAGGATTCACAAATTAATTGACTATAAATGAATATTGTTTTTCATTCATTTTAAAGGTTCGTTCCTCATCGACATAGTTACTTGGCACTCTACGTATGTATATTATCCGAGAGATTAACTAAAATAAAATCAGTCGACGAAACATTTCCTCCGAATACCGTGACCCCCAAACAACGAAGACGGTTAAAACGAAACATACCCGCTGATGAGGCGTAAAACAGTAAACATAACAAATTGAATTCACCATAACGTCGTTTCCTTGCGGCTTCCCATGTATCCAAATGAGAATTTAAGTTAAAACGAAATAACTTCATGGAATCATTTGCGGGCACACGAGTATTCAATTTCGGTCATTAGTGATGTGCATTCTTTAGTTTTTGTTCGTTTTAAAGGTCATAATCACGCGAGCGCGAGACATCTTGACTCAGGTGCGATGCTCTTCGGTTATTATGATGACGATATCAACATACAGTTTTTTTCTGTACAAGCAAGTTGTAGAAATCAATATACGTTCACGAGTGACTTGGAACAATACTCTGTTACTAAAGGACAATACTCCTATTACTACGGGATATTATTATTGGTATAAAGACGTCCACTACTGATCATAGGTATCTCCCATGTTTCTTTCCATCGACCCGTCCATCGGCCCATGCTCCGCGCCTTTTGATGCGCGGTCCCTATTCGAGAGTTATTTGATCCTGGGAGGTAGATCAAAGAATTATCACACTGAACGTAACATTATTATGGTATTTCATCGAAATTATTTGTGTACAAACTCAGGGCAAGTCGTGTGCGTAATTATTTTTATAACGAGAAATTATTAAAAGACAAGATTACGTGTAAGTGTGATTGGCGATATTTTTTCTCTAAAATGCAAATGAAAATTTGTTATTGATCTTGAAGTAAGCAATAGTTTCAATGTCGCGTGTTCGTTTCAAGTTCGGACATATCATAAAAATCCTTCTGCAATTGGTCCTTTCTATTAGTTGCAACTATAATCTCATAATTGTCTTGAAGCTTGAAAACGATTTGATAAAACCAGTAAATCAAAATTTAATGCCGGCTTTAATTTTGATTTCGCGCTTAATCACTAATTACTTTTCTATGTTGTAGGTGTGTCAATTTCATTTTTAATTTCCTGTAAAACCGTCAATATTAATTGTGAAAACAAAAAAACTCAATCATGACCATTCTATTCATTATTTATACCGTTACCTCCCATTCGATATTCACTTGACATCCTACATCTCACACCCACTTCGTAAAAACTATAATTCGGCTAATCAAAGAGGTAGACTCCAAAATCTGCGACCGAATAAAAAACTGTTAATTTGCTTTAGCCAGGTTGTAGCAGAAGCCCAATCGAAAAGGGATAAAAAAAGGTACAAGTTATTAAATCGAGCCCGCTACCGAACACCGCTGTAATTCATAAATCAATATGTAAAGACTCATTAGTTCACGTATACTTTAGATAAATCACATTTTAAAACAGGAGCTATATAATTAAGCGAGTATAAACTAGACTGAAAATATGTAGGTGCTATGATTGTATTGATTATTAAATTATTTCTCACCAACAAAATTTCGCCCGGGACTTTATCAACGAATTCATCTACTAGAAATAATATTATGGTGTCTATCGGATTTTGTAACTACACAACACAAGGTGGGCTGTGAATACGACTTATAATGGGCATAAATGAAGATGCAAGTATCTATATATTAATACGTGAAGAAAAAACTTTGTATCCCTTTTTACGAAAATTGCGCGGAAGGAGGAGTATGAAATTTTCCACACTTATAGAGAATATAGAGAAAAAGTGCACAATGCTAATATTTTTTTAAAATAATGCATAAAAGTTACATTAAATCAATAAAGAAAACATTACACACACTACATACTATGTATTTGACGCACACACGCATGCATATTGTCAAACTTTTGTTCTTGACGTCTGTTGTCAAATTGAGAATAGATTAAATATTGTTTGTCTTTATTAATATTTTTTTATAGTGTAGCCTTGGCGAAATTTGTGATTATAGAAGTATAAAATACAATCATAATAGTGTACAACTTACAATTCCAATTAATTATTATAGTCGAATTTCGACTACTGCGGGACCTCTAGTAGGTTTAAAACTACATTTTTTTTTTTTAATGAACATTACGTATATCGGTTCAATTAACACTTAATACTGTCGATTTATAACTTAATCGTAATTGAATTTTAAACGTATTTGTTTAATGTAAATATGCTTCTGATTATAATTTTGACGATAAAGTAGGATAGTTTTTTTTATAGCTTAGACGATTGGACGAGCTCACGGCCCACCTGGTGTTTAGTGGTAACCGGAGATCATAGACATCTAAAACGTAAATGCTGCCACCCACCTCGAGACATGAAATGTAAGGTCTTCATTTTAACAGTACAACGGCTGCCCCTATTTTCAAACCGAAACGCATTACTGCTTCACGGCAGAGATAGGCAGGGTGGTGGTACCTACCCGTGCGGACTGACAAGATGCTCTACCACCAATAATTACGTAAACTATAATTTTACGGGTTTGATTTTTATTACACAATGTGATTCCTGTGGAAGTAAATCGTGAACGATTGTTAAGTACGTATTTCATTAGAAAAATTTGTACCTTTCTGCGAGATTCGAACACGGGTGCGTCGCTCGACACCAATACTCTGGGCGTCTTATCCTTTAGGCCACGACGACTTCAAATAAAAGGAATCAGGTAGTAAAATCAAGTAAATATTTTGAGATCAAACAAAGTTGGCTGTTCATTATTTTATTTTCGAAAATAATAGTTTCAATGGTGACAGCGTTTTAAATTATCATGTAAATATAAATATAGGCTTTATTACACAAAAGGTAATCAATTATATTTTAAAAAAAATAGAGGCTACAAAAAAATCTCGAACTATTGAATTTATGGTAAAGCATACACGGGTACAAATAAAGTTTACTTAGAGGAGTTTAAGATTTGATTTATATAGAAAACTCCCCTGTTCAAAATCGATTAAAATTATTCGATTCCCTTCAGAATAATCGCGAATTCGATCAAGTATCAGTACGGCAGCTGTATCTCGTACAGTGACGTATGGCCCGGCGATACGCCCGCGCCGCGTTATGGAAATCCAATGCAAATGTGATGTGCCTTCGGTTAATTTAACTAAATAAATCGATGCCGTGAATCGCACGCTACGGAATACATCTCGGTATTGAGTTCGTTAGCGTTCATTCCCGACTCCAGGTTATTTACTGAAATCGTTTTTTTTTTTACCTTTAAATCTTATTAGAAGCAAAGGGCTGCAAATGCTACACAGTTTAAATATCAGCTCTTACGAAAAAAAAATAAGCTATTACATAGCTTTTATCATGGGCTTTAAGCGCGGCGACCGAATCGAGAAATTCCGTAACGAAAGTAAAACCTAACACCCCATTCCGCCTACCATGTAGCTCGCGTTCAACACATTCACACGTTGTGCTTGTGTAGTGTTTGTGAATAAGCGCGTGACCTGACGTCGCACTGCATGCGCATCATGAAAAGTCTGCCCATCTCTCTCTCGCGCGGTCTAGCTTATCTTTTTTTTTTTTCCCTACCTAAGCTGAGAGCCTTGAGAGGCTATGTCAGCGTAACCCTAACTTTAGTAGGTGAGCTCACGGGGCTCAAACCTGACGATGTTGCTAACACGAACCCTAGCAAGAGTCGTGCTTCGCAGAATCTACCACCGGATCGGAAACGCGACCCACTGAGAAGATCCGGCGAGAAACTCAGTGGGCTGTGTCTGAGAGTTAATTTACTCGTCGAGCCCTTCGTCGCAAGCGACGGGTTCGACGAGAACGGTGACCGGTGCTTGAAGTACCTAAAAGCACCGTTAGTGGATCGGGAGGATCCGAGATAACGTGTTTTGGGCGACGTCGACTGCTTTCCATTCTGTCCGCAGGATCGGGAATGTAGTTACCGGCGGCCACGATGAGAGGGTTCTCGTGTCGTGCCGCTTTATCGAAGTGGCGCATGGACGCCGACTGAAGATACTTACTGATGGACTCTAAGTCCAGGTCGTCATGGAGGTCGACGTTCCTGACGAACCACGGGGCTCCGACGGCTATCCTGCAAAAACGGGATTGAATAATTTGAAATGTTTTTAGGTGTATGCGGGCCGCGTGAGCGAACACTACACTTGCATAGGTCATGACGGGGCGTATGCAAGTTTTGTAGAGTGTCACCTTATTTCTAAGGGACATTTTACTTCGCCTACATATCATCGGGTAGAGACGTCCTAGAATGAAGGCGGCACGGTCGCGTACCGTCTTAATGTGGGGGCGGAATGTCATCCTACTGTCGAGGGTGACGCCTAAATATTTGACCTTCGGGGCCCACGGTATGGGCTGGTCGAACATCGTGATCGGGCGAACGGCGGGGGCGGGGGTATTGACGCGCCTAGTCGGGAGGGGGATGCTCAGCGTGGTGTTCGGAGGGCGACCCCTTTTGAAGAGCACCGCTGTGCTTTTCGTGGGGTTAATGTCGATGCGCCACTTCCGGAACCACTGTCCCATGGTGGTAGCTGCGGTCTGAAGTCGTCGATGAAGCAACGCCTTCTTCCTACACGAGTAGTAGATGGCGGTGTCATCGGCGAAGAGCGCCAGATGGGTCTCCGGAGACCGGGGTATATCGTTGATATACAAACTGAATAGTAACGGGGAGAGGGCGGAGCCTTGCGGGACTCCGGCTGTGACGTGACGGGGCCGGGAACGCGTTCCCTCGACTCGATATCGGAACGAACGGTTCGACAAGTAGTCTCGTATGATGAGCACGAGTCTGTCTGGCACTCCCATGTTATACAGTTTGAATATCAAACCGTTGTGCCAGACTTTGTCGAACGCCTTCGCTATATCGAAGAAGAGGGCTCCTGTCGGAATGGGTTTCCGCCTGTTCAGCCCTAGTAAGATGTGCTCCGTGAGGCGGTGCACTTGATGGACGCACGAGTGTCTGGCGCGGAATCCAAACTGCTCGTCTATAAGAATTTTATTCGCGGATACGAAATCCCAGAGGCGTTTACGAAGGAGCCGTTCGTATAATTTGCCTATCGCCGGGAGGAGACTGATGGGGCGGTAACTCGCGGTTTCGTTATTCGGTTTGCCCGGCTTGTGTATGCCGATAACGTCCGCTTCTTTCCACGCCGCGGGAAAGATGCAGTTCGTCATAGCAGCATTTAATATCGTGGCCAACATCGTTATCAGTTGGGCTGGTAACAGTTTTAGCGCGCGGTTGCGGATGCCGTCGGAGCCGGGAGCTTTCCGTGGTTGTAGGCTATCGATCGCCTCCTTAACCTCGGAAGTGGTAATGGGGGGTAACGCGTCCGAGGGCGGCAGGGAAGCTCTGCGCTCGACCTCCCTGTCGACGAACTCGGTGTGTTCGGGGTCCGCGTGTTGAGTGCTGGTGGTGCACTGTTCTTGCAGTGCATCGGCCAGCAACTCTGCCTTGTCATCGTCATCGTAAGCCGGTGGTTGGCCTGAGGGGCGTACGAGAGGCGGCATAGTGACGATAGTTTCGGACTTGAGGGTCCTAGCTAGTCGCCAGTATGCTTGGTGAGTGGGCGCGAGTTCTTTTAAATAACTATCCCAGTTTTCGTTTCGGGCGTCGCTCAAGCGGGATTTGACCTCCCGCTGTAAGCGACGCATCCGAGTCCGGTTTGAATCCGTGGGATATCGATCGTAGGCCCGGATTGCCGCGTTCCTAACTCTAACGAGGTCCCTAAGATCGGGGGAAAGTCTGATGCGGTGGAAGCTATCCTCCACATCGACTTGCTTTGAAGATCTTGTGATCGCCGTCGAGACGTGATCAGTGAAGATGTTTATGGATTCGACGGTGTCCTCGGGGGATGGAGTTGAATCCGGGCCGCAAGGGAGGATTGGTGGAGCGGTGTCAGCTAAGCACGTGCCCAGCTTCTTCCAATCCACCATGGTCCTCGTATCTGGTTCGCGGTTGAGTGGGCGACCGAGCTGCATGACGACAGGTCGGTGGTCTGAGTCGAGTTCTGACATTGCCTCGATGGAGCGCAAGCGCAGAGTTACGTTCCTCAGCAGTGCCAGATCTATTGTGCTCGGACGACGCGCGGCGTTGTACGGATAGCACGTGGGGGTCGGGGGGTTGAATATCTCGAATGTGAGGTCGTCTATGAACGCGTCGAGACGCCTACCGTTCACATTCGTGCGATGGCAGTTCCACCTAGTGTGGTGGCAATTTAAATCGCCTGCCAGAATGACCGCGTCCCCCATACCGAGCAGTGTCTCGAGGTCACTGCTCAGGAGGGGTTTGTCAGGAGGGAGATATACGGATGCGATGACGATCGGCTGGTGTCCCGTCAGCGCGATGCGGCACACTGACGCCTCGATATGTAAGAGCGAGGGAGTATCGAGAGGGACGCAGTGCAGGGCCCTCCTATAGTAAATGACAGTCCCGCCCTTGCGGGTGGAGAGTCTGTCATTCCTAACCATGACGTAATTCGCGACTTTGGGGTCGCGACGCGAGGGCTTTAGGAAGGTCTCCTGCACCAGAAGGATGTCGATGAGATTGTCACGTAGAAACTCATAAACCTGGTCGCGCTGACGCGCGAGTCCGTTAGCATTGTAGAATGCTAACTTCAAAGAATGGGGTTTTAATCTCGCGTTGCACGCCATTGATTACCGGTAATCAAACCAGCGTGCGCTGGACGGACTCGATGACGTCGATGTACTCGAACGTCGCGTTTAGGCGGTCTTCGGCCGTGACCGCTCTGCGCATGGCGTCGGCGAATGCACGCATGCGGTCAATATTTATCGCGGCGATGTAGTCGCGAATAATTGTGAAGTCGTTTGAGTGCGCGGGGCCGGGGCGAGGCGCGGGGCCGGGGCGAGGCGCGGGACCGGGCGCGGGCGCGGGGGCGGGGCGCGGCGCGAGTAGAGGTTGCGGCGCGTACCGCGGTTGGGGTGCCGGTATCGTTCCTGCCTTCGTGAACGGCAACGGTTTCGCCCACGCGGAGACGGTGGGCACCGGAGCCGGTACGAAAGCCGGTTTCGGCGCGCGGGGCGCCGAAGTCCTTGGGCCAGCGGTTTTGGGGGGCGCGTTTGCCGGGCGCTTCCGTGGAGCCTTGGGGCATCCGCGGTAGTTGGCCGTGTGTCCCTGCTTACGGCAGAGTACACAGCTCGGCGGTTCCGTCGCGGTCTCTTTGACCCGCGAACAGTCGGTGGTCGCGTGATCGTCTAAGCACTTCACGCAACGCGGTCGCGCGTTACAGTTACGCGCGGAGTGGCCATAGAGTTGGCAACGGTGGCACTGCCCGGGAGTGCCGCGTTTGTAGGGGGCCTCTACGGTGACCCCCGATAGGCCGCACACGGTGCGGAGACATGAGGCAATTTTCTTGCCCTCCGGTGTGGCTTCCAGTGCTACGAGCACCATATCATACGCGAATTTGTCGCGCCCGCTGTGCATCCGGTGCACGCTTATGACGGGGTAGGACTGACCTACCAGGTCATTCTTAATTTGCTCTACGTCGAGCTCTTTAGGGACTCCGCGTACTACGACGCGGAGTTCGCGCTCCTCCTGGAGCGCATAGGTATGATAACCTATGCGTTCCTTGCGGAGGTAAGCGGTCAACGACCTATGGTCGTCGGATGTTTCCACCTTGATCTGAATTCCATGCGGGATATTCCTCGCATGGACGACATTGATCTTTTGGGCCTTAAGGGCCAGGGACACGCGATCCCAAGAAGATTTTTCCCGCAGGATGACCGGCGGCGGCGCGGGAACTTTTCGAACGGGCGCGGGCCCGGGGCGCGGCGACGGGGTTGCGCGGCGAGGGGAGTCCGGGGTTATTACGGTTTTGGGCCGCGAGGCGTTCGCGGCCTTTGGTTGTTTGGGCGCCGTGGGCGGATCCACAGCGCGGGCGCGTTTTTTACCGCGCGCGACGGTGGTGAACCCTTCCGAGGTTCCCGGTTGAGGACTCGCGGCGGACTCGTACTCCATTTCCGACTCGGAGTCGGAGCCGGAGCCGGCTTCGGAAGACGCGATCGACGCGGGCGCGGGGGTGGGGGGCGACATCGGCGAGTCGCGAGGTACCGGCGCGGGGGGCGACAACGGAGAGTCGCGGAGTGCCGGCGCGTCAAGGCCGGCCTTGTAGGCTTCGAATTTCGCGACGATGTCCGGACAAAGGTCGCGGACGAACTTAAAAAAGAGCGCGCCGTTGGCGTCACTCATGGTGATTGTGCCCGGGGGGGGCGTCCCCGGGACTTAAAGCAAACTCGCCGAAAGGCGAGTCCCCTGAGTGGGATTTATAACCCCTGCGCTGTACTTGCCAGCAGTGATTTGCAGGGGGGGGATGCCTATGCCGTGAAAACGGCAGTCAGCTGGGATTGGGGTGGAGAGTTTGGGAAGGTGGGGGACCCCACTGGGTTGTGAGTGCCACAACAAGCGGTGATCGCAGCGGGGTTTTTAGTCTTTAAAAAGACTGTTTTGCACGACGGATAGATAAATAAATTTAATAATGAAATGAGTGAATGAATGTGAATTTGGCGTTTTCGAATGCAGAACAAACGAATTCGAAATGTTTTTTCGACCCAAGGTCGCTACGCCAGCGCCCGTGCGTCAGGAATTCACAACAAAGTCGCGATCGACGCGACAGCGACAATGTCGTGTAAACCAAAACACAAGTTCGCGACGGCAGCGACAATAATTCGAGAAAACACGTCCGGACTCGACAGCGTTGCAAACGGAACTGATTTGTAGCTTATCAATGTGAAGCGGACAGTTAATGTTTTGCTTTTGTTCATGTTTATAAATATAGCGTGGTCTTATTTTATTATTGTTTTAATATTAAATTATTATTGTCTAATTATAATTGCATAAGTTGATAAAAAAATGCTGAGTGCCACACATGTTTTTTTTTTATTGCTTAGATGGGTGTACGAGCTCACAGCCCACCTGGTGTTACTGGTTACTGGAGCCCATAGATATCTAGAACGTAAATGCGCCATGCACCTTGAGATATAAGTTCTAAGTTCTCAAGTACAACGGCTGCCCCACCCTTCAAACCGAAACGCATTACGCAATAAAAATTATATTCGAATCACATTTATTTAATACCATTTCATAATAACATAAGACAAATGAAATGTACTATTATATCGGCTACGTATCCCCAAATACCTTATCGTACACAGAGAAGCTGTGTGACAAGTCCACACAAGCATCTACCACAATAAGTTAATTAAAAGAGACATAGAAAGAATTATTCCAATAACTCCCACAGCAGACATGGAACAAAAAAAAAAACATAAAAGTTGCCTATAAAATATTAATACATCGGAAAAGAAACTGATTAATAAACGCAGTCCAATTATCTGGAACTTCATTTAATCAATATCGTATGGTCGAGCCTGGTGCCAAGACAAGAAGCGTATTAATTGGGCCTCCATATATCTTATGGAATCTATGTTATGATTAACTTATGGTTTAAAGGGTTCGGTCGCATGTTTATGGTTCAATGTTTCTGATTTAACGAGATGCTTATTGATAGGTATGTGGTTTAATTTGTTAGGAGTATATGAGAATGGACGCTTTGAAATTTGTGTGATTTTTGGCGGGATTCAAATTGATTTTAGTGATGATGTAAAAACAATTCTTATTTTATATTTAAAATACTATTTTGCCTAGTTAAACCTAGTTGCCTTCTTTTTTTATCTTAGCCTACCAAAAGTTACACATTCAGTGATAGTATTAAGAGTAAATTTTTAAAAAGCACGTCAATACGTCATCACACATTCAAATTAAAATTTCTAGAATTAACTAAAATATTTGATTGTTGTCTTTTTTAACCAAAAGATAATCGCTAGTACCTATATTAATTTAATTCTAAAGACAAATAATATTTTTGTGTTGCCCGAGATTTCAGTTACTGCCACTATTAAATTCATTTATAATTTTAATACAACTCAATTAGGTTGTAATGACTTTATCTAAGAGTTTAGTATTCAATCATGACTGAACTTGTCACTTATATCTCTTCTTCAAATTGACCGTGTTTGAAGGGTCACATAGATATATCGAGAGCTCCGAAGGAAACCCGTTCCGAATAAATATTTATTATGTTTTTAACACTTTTATTTAATACGTTTATAACACGATTGATTGTAGATCAAACGGAATGAACAAGACGTTAAGAGTCGTCTGTGACTTCAGAGAGAAATATATAGACATAAAAGTCGAAATTTAATGAACCCGCTCGTTTATATTAGATCATTCGATGAAAGTATAAAGATTTTAAACACAATCTGATAATTATTACTTAGTGTAGTTTCCGTCTTAAATTTATCACACCCAGGCTTGAATAATCACGGTATTAGATAAGCAATCATCATGAGAATCATAAGCTGGATGAATAATAGTTTTGTCATTACATTAATCAATGAAGAAGTTGATTAATTTTCTAAACAACTATTTTAAGAAACAAGTATGATTAAAATCGAACAACATATTCAGTAATAAAAACTAATATTAATACAGTACGTATCCACCCTAACGAGTTGGCTATTTCATTAAGTCACCTCTCGGGAATAATTTAATCAGTACGGTCGGCAAAGAACGATAAAGAATGATTGATAGTGTCGCGGGACGATGCAATCTGCCGCCGTCCGACTCGGTGCCTGAATTGTTTTTATTTTTTCTGAACAAAAACATTAAGATCGAAAAAATGCGGTAATGTTCAATGCACGCAATAATTTTCTGTTGACTGTACATAGTCGTTATAAGATAATCAAACTAAATGTTCAAACAAATAGTCAACATGCCGCAGAAACTAATAGACAGTAAAAATAATTTCCATACAACATCAGCCCTTTGTGGGTAGGTGTTTTGCCTTCTTGGTGCATTCGCCCTAACCCATACATCAGCCCGCTGAGTTTCTCGTCGGATCTTCTCAACGGGTCGCGATTACGATCCGATAGTAGATTCATTCGCGAAGCAGCTGCTCTTGTGTTGTTAGGATCTTCGGAGACGCTCGGACAACTGTTAGCAAATCCCACCCCTCTTGGCTGAGCCTTTACTCGCTTACCTGGTGAAACTGGAAAGGCCTCCGGGCCACCAGTAATCCTTCAATCACAAAAAAATGGAGCATTCAGAGGTACCCTTCTCCAAACAAGCATTTCCTTCTGTAGCGGTTCTCGGCAACTAAACTGTGCCTTGGCATGTCCATCACTATTGTCTTTGTTTTCTAACTAACGTTCTATGACAGTGAGAGAACGACTTAGAACCTTAAAACACCACACAAATAGTAAACGCTTAGAATCAATTTCCCTTAATGGTAGTGTTAGAATATTAAAATGTATGTAACACATTCGGACCGAAATGATTTACCAAGTGGAAGATACTACAAGGAAGACTTTCACCTGTTTATTTCTTATAATATATAAGTACATACTACATACAATAAATGAAGGCATAATTTTTTTAAGAAACTTTACGGGAAGCGGATATGTTTCAAACATTACAAATGGGCGACCATGGGCGATGGTGAAAAATTTGTATTGTACGCATTTGCCAAAGAATCAAAACCTGTTGTGTTGAATTAGTTAAATTGGATCATAAATTGACATCTTGAACTTATTGAGATGTAAAGCACTATTTCATACCCTTAATCAAATACTCAACGACTACCTTTTTGAGTTATTAATTTCTAGATAACTTCTTCTTTCCAGCTTTATGCTTTGCTGGAATTACGTACAGACGAAGAACAAACAAACCTGTTCGTTACCCAAATACTTGTCCTATGTGGAAATCGAACCCAGGACCCTCGACCCGGCAATCAAGGGCATTAATAACTTCACCACCCAGTCACGGCATATAATAATAAAATTTATATTTAAAAAAAAAAAACGTGTAAGAATGCAGTAGCATTTACATGAGTGGTAAGTGGTAAATACCATCGCGTGACACCGCCACCCGCCAGCAGCACACTTGATTTACAAATAATGACCAATGGCGTATTACTAACAATCGTGATTCGTTTTAATCAAGCACAGCGCGTGCACGACGCCACATTGAAAAATTCTGGTGCGAACGAATCGAAGTGTCAGAAGGTGGTTCCGTCGCTTTTGTAATCTGTTCAATTAATTATTTATATATATTATCAGCAATGTCAGGGGCAGAGCTAAGCTGCTGCCCACCATTACGAACGCTCCGCAAGCCTCGTTTGAAGAAGCATATGTCATAGCGCTCGAAAAATACCGTGGAGGGGAGTTCATTCGAAAGCCGGATGGTACGTGGCAAAAAAGATCTCTGGAAACGCACTGTCGATGAACACAGCGGGTCCAGGTAATATGGATGAACTCTGTTCCGATGGTGGGAGGTGCGATTATAAAAAGGAGATGAGGGGATTATCTCGAAAAATTCCTCAGAGCAAATAGTTATCCCAATTCTGAATTTTGAATTGGGTATTATACTACCTACTAATACTGCGCTATGACCCCCCAGTCTTGGCCTCCGATTGAATTAGGTACCTACCTTCGAGTGTGCACAAACAAGTAATATGAATACTGTGAAGGAATGGCACCGATAGAAAATAAATACACATAGCTTTTTTTTATCCTGCCTATGCTGATGAGAAGCTACTTCAGCTTTATCCTATCGTGTAGGTAAGCTTTCGGGGCTCAAGCCGGAGGTGCTCTAACATTGGCCCTAGCAAAAGCAGTGTTTCGCAGAATCTACCACCGGATCGGAAACGCGACACACTGAGAGCACTGAGAAGATCCGGCGAGAAACTCAGTGTGCTAAGTAGTCATGCTATTGGTGTGAAGAATGGGAAAGCAAAGAAATACAAACTTCGTCTTCTTGTTCAAATGTATGTGTTGAAATTTACGTCTAAAATGCTATGGGCCACTATAGCTAATGCTATAACCACAATAACGTACGTTAATTCTATCTCTTTTTAATCATCTACCACAATTAAAAAAAGCTAGAGGGGTTTTTCATCTAACATACAGAACCTTAAACAATATTATATAGAACACAATAAAGAAATGCGTGCAGATAATACTTTCCGCTTCAGTTGAACGCCAGTAATGACGAGACCATAAAAAGTATATCTTACACAGATGTGTCAATTATATTCATTGTATAAGACTTCCTTGTAATGACAGATGCGGCGGCATTGTTATAGGAGCCTGTCACGAGAGATTTGCATTATTGCGAATACGACGAAACCTTGCAGTATACAATTATATTACGTATACTGTAATTTTTTATGATTTATTTCTATCTTTTAATGTTACTTGATTGAACGCGATTGATTTGAGACCCTAGTAAAGGTTCAAAACGTTCAATAAGGCTATCTTTATGGTTGTATCAGAATTAGTTACCATTGAATCCTGATCTAACTTAATGAAAATGACGACTTTTAATACAACCGGCCTAAAAAAATTTATTGCTTGGATGGGTGGACGAGCTTACGGCCCACCTGGTGTTAAGTGGTTACCGGAGCCCATAGACATCTACAACGTAAATGCCGCCACCCACCTTGTGACATGAGTTGTAAGGTCTCAGTTTTAACAGTACAACGGCTGCCCCGCCCTTCAAACCGAAACGCATTACTGCTTCACGGCAAAAATAGGCAGGCAGAAATTTGCAAGTGATGATCGCACCCTGAAGGACAAATTCATCGTCCAACTCGTTTTTTTCTACTTAAGTTGAATGTTAATGCTTGTAGATTTTGTCCAGCACTAAGAAACAAAAAAAAATCGGTTGTCTGTAAAGTCGGTTTACTGACGATAGTTGAACGTGACACCGTCATAAGAAAATACTAATGGAATGGTTTAATTTTTCAATTATCGCAATTATCGTTGCTATAAACAATTGACACCACATTCACTTTTCACTGAACTTCATACTTGACGAAAACATGTAAATGTATTATTGTATAGCAGCTGTCCACGCGGATACATCTCTCACTCAAGTAGGAGAGAGACAGATGTCGAACGCTGCCGAACGAGGAGGCCGATTGTGCCTCTTTGTCGCTCGTTGCGCGCTCTCGCTTGCACTTCAAGCCTTAAATGGAACGCCTCAGAGCGAGGTAACGCCGCATGAGTCATGTTTTTTCGTGCTTGCAGCCGGCTCCATCGAATTATAAGACGTTGTCACGTCAAAAAATCTAAGTCATAGGCGTGTTAATTTTAAAAACAATGAAGTTGAAATAAACAATAACTTTAGTTCCTTTCAAACATTGAAACTGATTCAGTATCTCATTCAAATCAAGTTACGAAAATATTTAAATATATAACTATATTTTCACTGGGATGAAATGGAACGTAAATCATAAACAATGTGTTGTATTTCTTCAATTGAATGTACACGAAACGAAAGGGTCCGATTGTATAGAATTGTTTACGGCCCGATGGAAATCTTATGGGAAAGTCACAATTTATTATGCTAAAGAGCATGAGGTGGAGCCATGCATGATCTGTTAGTGAGTCCGGTTGAAATATTGGAGGCAGTCTGGTTTATACTATTATTATTCTGTTTAATTTATTTTATGGGAAATTTACTTTATAAGATGTATAAGATAATGAAGAAATTGGATATTGTATATATATTTTTGAAGTTATACTTCTTTAGGCGCGTTATGAAAAATTTATGAGAGTGAAATTTTACGATGCGCGCGCACCGTGACACAAAATTAACAGAATGAAGTTGCCCACTAAATCGCTCATTACAATACGACCGACGGAGCTTGGCGAGTCTGAATATAGCCGCAGGTGAACTTTTGCGAATGTACACTCGTAAAAAAAAGTGTTTAATAACATTCATTTTTTAGTAATATAAATGAAAAAATTATTATTTAATATAATTCATACTAAATATTATTAAATTATTAACGTTAAATATTTATTATTAATTATTTAATATTTAAAAAAAAAAAGAAATAATTTTTAATAAAAATAAAGTATAACTTCTTACGCGCGTACAATAAGTACACGCACCCTTTTTTTTATTATCACTTGCATTTGTTGATGATTTGACACGAAATGCACGATTACTTTGCGGTAGAAATTAGCAGAATGGGATAATAAAAAAAGCATAGTGATAAAAAAATCATGAATCTAACTTATTTATTATATATTTCACTAAAAGTTTTATTAAATCTCCGTTTATGAAGTCGATTAACAGCTCTTGAACAATTCTAATCCAGTGAGATATTTTTACATATATATTTGCGTCTGCTATGCGTAATTCCCTTGTATTTATTAAGGCATTACTCAATGAAGTTGAAACTCTAAGCAGGCGTTCGCGTTAAAGTTTCTGGACAATAGGTTAGGGAGAGCATCGAAGGGAGCCAGACAGAATAGGCTGGGTCTATTGATAGATGAAGTAACTAAATGAGTATTTAAGTCACTTCAACGTCACTTCACATAAAATTTAAAATTTCTCAACATAAAAACTGTAAATTTACATTACTAAAATGAGATAATTAGAGCCTTTGGACGCTAACCAATTAGAAGGCTAATTAATTAGTCCCCTTTTCATAAATAAAACATTGATAATTTCAACCAAATAAAATTGTGTGTGCCTATAAAAATGTACCGTAGACAGATCTATAGCAATCTTATAGGACTTTGAAGTAACATTTTTATAACACTAACGTACCAGTTTATTACACAGCATTGCTTTCTGTTCATTTTGTATGTTTTTTTGTAAATGAGAAACCAGTTACGATGTTTACACGGCTATCACTTAAGGATTTGAATATATAAAAAGCATAGGAAAAATTTATTTTTTGGTACAATGTAACCCAAATTAATAATTAGTGCAAACATCTGAATAATTCGCGATTTAATTCAGTGATAAAAAGCTTGTCGAATTAACGTGAAATGAAATAGCTTCACAGTTACAATAGTTAAGTCGTCGTGGCCTAAAGGATAAGACGTCCGGTGCATTCGTGTTGAGCGATGCACCGGTGTTCGAATCCCAGGCGGGTACCAATTTTTCTAATGAAATATGAATGAATTATGTACGTATATGAAATAATACGTACTCAACAAATGTTCACGATTGACTTCCACGGTGGAGGAATAACATCGTGTAATAAAAATCAAACCTGCAAAACTATAATTTGCGTAATTACTGGTGATAGGACCTCTTGTCAATCCGTACGGGTTGGTACCACTACCCTCGTGGCACGTTTCAGTTTGAAGGGTGGGGCAGCCGTTGTAACCACACTGAGACCTTAGAACTTATATCTCAAGGCGGGTGGCGCATTTACGTTGTAGATGTCTATGAGCTCCTGTAACCGCTTGACACCAGGTTGGCTGTGAGCTCCTCCACGCATCTAAGAAATAAAATAAAAAAGTGGTTATCAGAATCCATAGACATCGCAAAATGAAAGTAATCGCCCAACTAGAGACTTTAGTCTGATTCAATTGTTTAGTAATACATATTACGATTTCAGCTTGAACCTTTAGTTATATTTCTTAAGCAATTTTGTGGGTAAAATTTCGGCTCTTCTGATAATAAACGCTCACCGGAATAACATAATCATGTTACGAATGTGTCAGGAATTAATCGTACCGCCTTCACATCGATTAGTCTCCTTTCCACAACAAAAAAAAAATTGTCACATCCGAACTCATTACGAGTTTTACGCGCGTAATGGATCCCGTCTATATATTTTAAATGTAATCTACTTAATTTAATAAATTAATTATAATGTACTTCATTAGATCGCCGGCAACCACAAGAGTGACATCGGATGTGATCGCAATAAACAAGTGGAATTAAACAACTGCTTCTTTTATTTGAAAGTTGTTGCTTAGCTAATAAAAAGTCATTAGTCCACTTCCTGTCATTACTATTGATATAAATATCATTTTAGTCTGATTAGAGTTCGAGATGAATGTACAATTGTATTTTATGTTGTTATAAAATATTAAACTAAAAATTAAAGCACATCGAAGATATTTAATACTTTTAAAATTTAAAACCCTAGTATTTATATAAGGGCTACAAATCATTCGACTAAAGAGGCAATCAAGGGATTCATTTAGGGATGCGATAGTAGTTGTTTTTGAGCGCAAGTCGTCGAGCTTTTTGGAAATCAGTATGGGTTTTTATTTTATTGCTATGATGGTTGGACGGATTCACGAGTGGTACTAAGTGGTCACTAGTACTATTGGCATCAATAACGTAAATACCGCCACCCACCTTGGAGCATAAGTTGTAATACTCAGTTTTCAGTACAACGGCTGCCATAATTCAAACCGAAACGCATTACTGCTTAAAAGCAAAATAGGCAGGGTGGTGGTAATTACCCGTGCGGGCTCAAAAGACGCCCTACCAGTAACAAGATTATTTTTTTCTATTTAAGCTGGCAGTCTTAGAGAGCTACGTTACCAAACGAATAAGTGAGCTCACGGATTTTTTAACTTCACTAGTTAATTTAATGCCGAAACCTTTGTCGCAAGCGACGGGTTCGACGAAAAAAGTAACAAGTCCTCTGTTGTTTTCATTTATAACCCCAAACAATTTGTAAAAAACTAAGTGTAATTGAAACTTCCACGTAAAGGTCTTTAAGTGAACGATTATTCCGCTTACCGTCACGTCACCTGTGATACCAAAAAGAAATATAGCAAAATTTTAAAACTAAAATTTTATTAAAGTTTAAATCTACCTATATATATATCAAGGGCAATAAAAAAAAAAATTTAAAAAAATGAATTGCTGTTCGTTAGTCTCGCTAAAACTCGAGAACGGCTGGACCGATTTGGCTAATTTTGGTGGAAGTCCAGAGAAGGCTTAAAAGGTAAATAAATATGAAAATGCTCGGAATTAATAAAAATAACAATTTTGTTTTTCCTTTGATGTGTCCCTCGTCGGACGGATCCCTTTTGTTGGTTTTAAGTTTATTTTATACCAAAGTTTAGGTATTTTATTTATCGATTGAGGCACTACGAAGTCTGCCGGGTCAGCTAGTATTAAATATAATCGATATTTACATGTGAAAGAGGCCTTAGTAGGCATACGTAAAGTTGCGAATCGTTTTAAAGAAAATATGAATTTATGAGTCAGTAAATCGAGTTTTCATTACGTTGTTGGTAGCTCTGGTATGTGAATTTAAATTTTAATGTTGGCTAAAGCGATCTAAGCTCGTCAAAAATTCATTAATGTCGTATAGATACTATCGTGTACTTTCATGCTATTTATGTTATAAACTTTATGTGGTATCGCAAATTGTAAACAACAGGTTCTATTTGACTATCTATGTATCTAATTCACAAAGAGATAACAAATCTAGTGTCGTGCGTTTGAGATTTTAGCCTAGGCTATTATTATATTTTTATTTTGTCCGACATTGAACATAAATCGGATGATAATAAAATTTAAACGGATAAAACTATAAAATTAGCCTTTTTTTAATGTTATCCCTACTAGGCTTGCATATCCTACCATACTTACACTTAGCCTGTTGGAAATTTTGCGCAAGATGATTACGCACCTATCATCGATGATGTCATCATCTATCATGGCTAACGACAAAGAAGAAAGGAAGATCTTCCACATAGCGTTTGATTATCGTCCGTAGACTTTCGGCCCGAATGTTATTGTTCGAAACTTCTATACATAGAAACTTGTCTTGAAAATTGTCTTGTACTGGTGGTAGGACCTCTTGTGAGTCCGCGCGGGTAGGTACCACCACCCTGCCTATTTCAGCCGTGAAGCAGTAATGCGTTTCGGTTTGAAGGGTGGGGCAGCCGTTGTAACTATACTGAGACCTTAGAAATTATCTCAAGGTGGGTGGCGTATTTACGTTGTAGATGTCTATGGGCTCCAGTAACCACTTAACACCAGGTGGGCTGTGAGCTCGTCCAAAAAAAAAGCGAGATTCAGACATATATCAACGATCATGCGATGGCTACCCGCTGCAATGCTCAGGAAAAAAAAAAAGATGTGTGGTGTCGTGGGACACCGGATAGGAACGAAGTTCCTTATTATAAAAATATTAATTTTAAGTTCTATTCGAGGTATAAAGAAAATAAAACTGAAGGCTTCGCAACAACCCACGGTCATTCGGTAAAGTGCGAACTTATTGTGGTACACTTCATTCACGCTTGTTTGCATAAGAGTTAGTGTATTGCGCAAACGAACGCTCTGAGATCGTGGTCAATGAATGATAAAAAAAAATATGTTATTTTTTGTACGTTATTACAAAGTTAAGTCGTACACTGTGTGCGTTACTAATAAAAATCTTACATTACGGACGTTTTTTTCCGGTTAGGGTACCCCTCCGCATCGTCCCATAAGAAACTTCGTTCCAAAATGACGTGATATTCCTTGATCAATAAACATAAATAGAAAAATGAAAACGCTTTAACGTTTTAAACTAAACATTCAACGGCTGTTACAATTCACAAACTGTTACGAACGAAATATGTTTTTAGTGCTTCAATAATTCTAATAATGGTGATAGCTTTATAACGTTATAATAAAAAGTCGTTGCGAAAACCTTTTATAAATGTGTTTAGAGGTTATTCGGTAAGTCGATGCGTGAGATTAGTAATTGATTTTAAAGTTAACGTGAATTATAAAATAAAAAAGGCTACGTGCTTTTTGTGTTTTGAGAATACGTCTTTTTTTTCTACCATGTATTATTTTAATGTAATTCTAGACAATTAATAAATGAAGAGGGTGTAGTGTAATTTTTCCGGTGCCCTACGCGGCGCACTGAAGTAACTATGTCGATTTCTCTCTTTGTTCTTCTTATTAAGGCGCCGGAATATCTAGTAGACTCTGGGAAAGACGAATCCGAAGATACTGACAATGAATCTATTTCTAACAGACCACGGGAACCCCCCTACTCTGACCGGGTTTTGACCCCGGACGGAGATCGGACGTCAAGTGTAAGAGCGCAGGGGAGTCGTTTAGTGCGGTAGGACCCTCAAATTCCTTGGGCCTGCGGTCTGCTCCCAACACCTTGCAGATCGTCAAGTCCCACACACCCCGCGCGCCCCCTAGGTGCGGGGACCTCGTAGGAGGTACGGCCCCGAAAAAAAAAACATACATTGACACGTGTTCTCCAAATAGGATTCGTTTTGCTATAAAATGTGAATCAGAGACATTCTTAAATACGTTTAAATCTATATATATAGAGACATTAAACATCCAGATAATCAGAAAACAAACCCGTCAATGACACGAATGTTTGCTCAATGTGGGAATCGCATCCAACTCTGCCCTGCAGTCATCAAAGCTAACTATTGCACCACCGAGTAGGGCATTTCTCGTCATCGTTCTCGTCGAACCGTAGCTGGCGACGAAGGTTTCGACGAGTAAATAAACCCACAGACACAGCCCACTGAGTTTCGCGCCGGATCTTCTCAGTGGGTCGCGTTTCCGATCCGGTTTTAGATTCTGCGAAGCACTGCTCTTGCTAGGGTGCATGTTAGCAACATCGTCAGGCTTGAGCCTCGTGAGCTCACCTACAAGTTAAGGTTACGCTGATATGGTCTCTGTAGACTATCAGCTTAGGAAGGAAAAAAAAAAAAAATACGGCGTTAGAATTGCCTTTAATTATTTACAGATGAAATTATATATTTAGAAATAGAATTTCCACCGACATAAATTATGTATTTCTGATTTTAAAATACAATAAACATTTTTAGTTATACACACACCACACAAAATATGGAAACAAATATTGACGATAACAAACACACAAACTTTTTTTTTTGGGGAAAGGAACATTTTTTGACAAGCAAATTTACAAGAAGGTAAGGTGATTTCACACTCCCACATGCAATTAAAATTTTGTAACGGATTTCGTGAGCCCCTACTAATAAAACAGGTGCACATGCACCCGGCTAAGCCCTTATGCCCTTTAATTGCAATACAGCGTTCATAGTAAAACCAAACTCGTAATGTGTAATTGTTTATTAATATTACAAAGCTGTGATCTGTAATATTTTTGTAATTTTTTGTCGTCTGAGTTTTTTCGTGGGCTCCAGAAGTGTTTTTGGATTGGATTTTTTGGGTTATATTAAAGTTTAACGGCGATCTGACTCTTCAAGCCGAAACACCAATAAAGGAAAATGGTACGCGAATCTGTGCGAAGCTTAAAAGCGCCCAACAAACCAGTTAAATGGACTGTCCTCGACAAAAAGTAGAAATCACGAAAACTATTTAAAAAAAAAAAAAAACCGTTTATATTTTCACTATATTATGTTACTGATATATTTGTGACTATAAAAACGCGAGACTGAACCGTACAGGTATTTTTAAATATGTATTTTTCTTAGTCATTTGTACTACTGGCAGAGATCGTAGTTATCAGTTCGGCTGGTAGTGCGTTTTACAAGATGTCGCCAATCCTCACGTATCGCGGCCCTCTTGTACACTGGTTGGACCGTTTAGAGCTGCCTTTGTTTGGTCAGTCCATAGGAATCTGCCGCGTGGACGGAAAACATGTCTAAAAGTCGCAAAAACCGAAGAAATAACAAAAATAAGCAGCTATCGAAGTTTTATTAACCGTCGCGTGGAACTCACAGCCCTTACAATAACAGATGTGTAGCTTATGCTAATGACGTATTAACTCACCTTAAACCCAGAATGCTTCATTGGGCTCATCGTCACCTCATATCTCAATTAGATGTGATTGCGCATTTAAAATGAGCTAATGATCCCCTGGTAGTCGAAATTCGACTATATTTAATTCTAATTTTAAGTTTGAACATTACTGTGGTTCTATTGTCAAAGACTGTTTATAATAGTAATATAATCACAGATTTCGCCAATGCTACACGACTACACTATAGAGATAATATTAAAGATTAACCAATACTAATCTATTCTCAATTTGACCACCGACTTTAAACAATAAAAAAAGGTTTGACAATAAACAAAAGAGTATATATGCGTCAAATAAATGTTAGTGTGCGTAATGTGTTTTTTAGTGATTAAAAAAAAATGCATCCTTGACTCCCTCTATATTCTCTATAAGTGTTTGGAATTTCAAACTTCTCCGTCCGCGCAATTTTCGTAAAAAGAGGTACAAAGTTTTTGCTTCACGTATTAATATAGTATAGATATTGGAAAAAAACCGCAGATATAATATTATAATTGTGTTAAATGGTATTTTTTTTAAATTCATAATGGTAAAATAAAATCCGAATCAAAGACGCAGGCTTTGTTTACTGACCAACTGTGTCCGAACGACAGTGGCCAGACAATGAGTAAACAGTGGGTGAGTGACAAACGCAAATCGCATTCTGATTTGAAACAATGAATCACCAATCTTCTCGTCTGCTTGTTACGTATGTGAGTGGTACAAGTCACCGACTAGCTAATTATTTTTCTATACCTCTATTTCAGTGTGATTTATCATACAAAATATGCCCAAAATCCAGCATTTCATAAAGAATGATTCAAGACTAGAAATATGTTATTGTTTTTAATTTCGTCACGTCTTAGGTTTACTTAAGCTAATGCAGCCTTTCTCAAAGTGGGCGATAACGCCCCCTTGTGGGCACTGCAGGCCTAAAAGGGGGGCGGTAAGGGAACTAGAACAAGGGGGGTTGTGTAGAGGCGTGGGAGGCTATTTGTAAATTAATCTAGAAGGACTCTTAGACACTGACTGAGCTCTCGCTATAGTGGTTTTTAGGTAGGTGAAAAAATAGGGGCGCTAAAAAATAATTTATTCTCAAAGTGGGCAATAGACAAAATAATTTTGGGAACCCCTGAGCTAATGGATTTGATATTATCCAGTTATTTCATAGAAAAAATAGCAATACTGGTCTTCATCACGGCTACATATTCAGCAGCTTAGGGGTGCTGTTTTTACTTTTCTCCCCTAATTCCTGATTTGAATATCAAAGTTAATAACGTATAGGCTAATAGTAGACATACTTTGTCCGTATAAATATCACTTTAATTAAATAGTTCTTGAAATTTCAGAAGTAACTTAATTGTGATATAAATGTGGATGTGAATAAGAATATAATAATTATTTTTTTCGCAACTTCAGAACGAGTCCGCTAACGTTAAACCTTTAAAATTTATAATTAATTAAATTTTAATTACAACGCAAATTAACAGATTTTGTGATGAAAATTATTATCATAACATTATAATTTATTATGAGCGTTAGCCTACGATTACCCGCAAATATAAAATAACAATTTGTTAGGAAGTTTCATATGTGGTCACAATCCTCAGCAGTGAGGGAACGATGGAGAAGAAAGAAGCTGGATGTAGAGATGAGGTTTCTTTCAGCAAGCCACAACACAATTGACAGATGATAGAAAATTGTACGACAAAATGGAAATAATAAAACTAAAATATAAAGTATTCGGTTTAAAACTTATAGTACACAACAAAAAAAAAGATTATCATATTAACAAACTAAATATTATATACATAAGTCTTGTACATAATTATACTTATAAAATACATATAGACACAAATCATCATGTGTATACCAGTGTGCGTGAACATTTAAATCAGAAAATGTGAGTGGATGTTTGTTGGGTCATTAATAACCAATAAACTCAAGAGTCAGCTGTTTTTCGCATTACGCGAAAAAACTTATAAATAATGATTTTCCCAATGCAGTTTTAGTAATTTTATCATTACAAAAATCAACGACATTGCCACTGTCTATGCTATCGGGAACGATTCAATGATGCATGTTAAATGATATATAATACGTTATACAGGGTGGGCCATAAAGTTGAGCGGATTATTAAAAATCATATAGAAAAAACTACAAAGCTCAGGAAAGAAAAAATATAATTATAATAAAGATTACAAATGGGAATTTTATTTTTTAAAAATAACATCGCTCAGATGTGTGCCATCTACACGTACACACTCTTCCAATCTAGCCCTCAAATTCCCGGTTAGGGTACCCTTCCGTATCGTCTCTTAAGGAACTTCGTTACAAAAACAACCTTAAGTTTCAAAGTTGTCGATATTAACAAAAACGCATCTCTTGTGACTTGAATCAATTCCATTGCAGCCAATTGTAGAGGACGGAACAGTGACTGAACAGGCGAAAAGACAGACTGACAATATACAAATAACGAAGCTCTAACGAGTCGAAGTGTCAACTCTACACACGACTAAAACAGATCGTTGTGAGAAAACGCTTCCCTCTCTCCTTCACCTATGTACTAAGGAAATTTAGCGCTTTTCAACATGCTTTCATGAGAAACCGGTATTGTTTTTATTCGATTATAGAATCAGGGACACGAATCCTAAATTAATTGAACCCACGAAATGTTAGCATTAAAAAAAAAGAGCTAATCAGATAAATTAATATATAGTCAGGCTTTGGTCATACTTGATGGTAAATTTGAAACCTTTGCGGTCCTAAGACTACTGTAATGTAAGACTATATGTCCAATACGTATGGACAATAGACCTGAAAGGGTTAAGGAAAAAATACTTTTCACATTCAATCACCATATCACATGATGAAAATACAAATTAATATTTGACTCCTTAACGCAGTATGTATCCTAAAATTTAACGTAATTTAGTGTTTAAGTTCTAAGTGACGAAGCTATATACCTACATGTCTAAGTTAAAATACTCAAGATGTAGTGTGTCCAGAAAAAAATGAGTAGAATTTAAAAAAGTGTTATTATTCTAGACAACAGAAATATAATGCCAAATTACCCTATTCGTTACGTATGTGTTTAATCTATCCAAAATCCTCAAAATTTCTAATATAACATATCACTGCGCGCATCTTAGAATTCCATCTACTGTGTGAATCTTTAAAATAGTCTTATTAGTTTATATTTATGCAAACATAGATATTAAATACCCAGACAAAAATGAACGAAACCTGCTGTTACAAGAACGCTTGTGCGAAATGGGACTCGAACTCACGGAGCCCTAGCAATTAAGGGCATTAACTGCTGCGCCACTGAGTCAGCCAATTTCATTTCCTATTTAAAATATAAAGTCCAAGGAAGCCCAAACACGATTAAAATTTAGTTCAATTTGACAACAAACAAAGGAACATCTACAGCTCAAAAACATGTTTACAAAAATTTTAATACAAAAATTTCAGTCGTAAACAACTCAGTTTTTGCATTCGGTCGTGTGATATTGTGGTAATTAATATTGTACTATAAGCATCCGAATTTGTTTCCCACAACTGCTCAAGGAACCGTATCGTGCAAAGACGACACTGAAGACGTTAGAACCAGCAGACCGTGTCTTCACACGGTGTGCGTGAACCCATGCTATATGAGATGTTAGATTTACTTGATATTGTACTGGAAATTTCGAGAATATTTTGGTTGCATACACAGTCGTAAGTTTCACAGTTCGGATTTCATGGTGGTTTATTTCAATTTCGAACAAGCTCCATATTCTTCAGCTAGCATATGATCTGCTATGACCTGTATTGTCATATCATATTTTAATGTCGTTTTATAATTTGTACTGTTGGTAAGCAACGGATAGGCACTTTTTTTATTGTTTAGATGGATGGACGAACTCACAGCCCACCTGGTGTTAAGTGGTGACTGGAGCCCATAGACATCTACAGCGTAAATGCGCCACACACCTTGAGACACAGATACAACGGCTGCCCCTCCCTTCAAACCGAAACGCATTATTGCTTCACGGCAGAAATGAACAGGGCGGTGGTACCTACCCGTGCGGACTCACAACAGGTCCTACCACCAGTAACTCAATTGACGGAGCCCAACGTGTGGGCATCTCTTCGAAATTCGTCTATATTGGCCATTTGCATTGGTTTTCGATAAACTTGCCAAACGTGTAGGCAGTAGCACTTGCCTTGCGTTCATCTCTAAGGGTGCATTCACAAGTAGTTATGATGCTTTTGAAGTCCATTAAATCCATTTCCACATAGTAAAATTAGTTCTATTTGAAAAATGGTGCATTTTATAGCCTATAATATTTGGCTCACTTACTACAAATCGTCGCTTGTGGTATCCAATACATCTGTTTTCAATATTGATATTTTCACAAATTATATGCAAAAAATATCATGACATTTTTGTAATATACATATCGACGCTTGAAAGGCAAACGTGACTAAGCGACAATGCGTGAACTTTACAGTGGACTAATTTAAAATTGAAATACCTGAAAACAAAATTTATTTTAACGAAAAAAACGCTCTGCTGTATTCTGTTTAGTTAGAGTACGCACGGTACATTACTAAGACGTAATACATTAAAATCGACACAACAATACACATATCGGGTCGTCACAGTCGCCTGGTCAGACGGAGTTCCCACAGTGACCCGCCATAATTTATAGTACGGGCAACGTCTTGGCACAACTACCTGTGACCGCAGGTGCACTCGAAGAAAACAGGGATGTCGAAGGCAAGTAATCGTTAATACTACGCGTTTAAGTTAATTGTGTTTTGTTTTTTGTTTTTAGTAGTAGTTTTTTTACTGATTAGAAAACGTATTGTGATCCTTCAGCGGAATTCCGTGAAGCAGTAATGCGTTTCGGTTTGAAGGGTGGGATAAGCCTTTGTAATGTAAAATCTAAACTTAGAACTCATGTCTCAAAGTAGTTACATTAACGTGGTACATCTCTTTGGGATCCTGTGACCACTTAAAGCGAGGCGGGCTGTGAGCTCGTCCGTCTAAGCGATAAAAAAGTTAAAGCATAAACATAAAGTAATATGGAAGCGAAAAAATCTAAGTTAATTGCTTTGACATTCGTGGAAACACTCCCTGATTCTTTTTATTACCTACGAGAATTTTAACGGCCATCGAAGCTCATAGACACCGACACGTGAAATCGGTTTCTCACCCTGAAACATACGACTGTCGTCTCAATTACAACTGCTATCGGCCTGCACTTCAAAACTGGACCGCAAATGCTTCATGGCAGAAATAGGCAGATTGATGACTTACAACTTAGCCAAACTTCTTCATTTCAGAAAAAAAACTGAACATGCTGAAGAACCTGTCCATGTGGGAGGATAACGGAGGGAAAGATCTTTCACCGAGCGAGTGATATTGTTGTTGAATGTTTGTTGTTCGGAACTTGTTTAAATGCAAGCTTGTCTTGAAAGTGTTGTAAGCGAGATTCAGGCATCTGTCAAATATCTTGCGTTATATGATGGCTACCCGCCACAGTCCAAACAGAGAGTTACTATCCTTCGATAGACTCAATCAAACGATATTATTGTTGACCATATAAACTGTTTTATAATTTCAAGGTGCAAATTTACTATAGATTATAACTTCGTGGCAGCTGATGAGTTGTCGTAAACAACAAAAAACACCGATTTGTATTTTTAAATAACTCCCTCGCGGCAACCCTGTGACCAGCCAGCATGGTATATTGTGTGATTTTCTTAAGTCGCGGACACATGAGGTCATAGTTAAATAAGTAAAAACTTAAGGTGGGGCGTTATGGGAACTGAGCACGGTAACATCACCTTGTAATGCGCTCAAAGCATTACCGAACTAAACCATGAATTAACAACGTTTATAACTTTAATTGCTTGTCAGATTGAACGAGGATTAAATGCGTTTTTTTTTACACTTTCGCTGTTATCTAGCCAGCGCTTTATTTTATTCATAAAAGTTACATATTTTGAGATATCCATAAAAACTATATTTTTTTGGAAATACTGAAAAGAATTTTTGGAAATACTGAAAAGAACGTGAGTTAAGACGTTAATTTAAAAACTACTTTGGTTTTGAAGTAGCCGAGACTGGTAATATTAATTTCGTAAATTACGTTAACATTCAAAATTATTACCAAAATATTTCTAGTAGAAGATTTGGATTTGTAAATAAGAATTAATGCATATCCGAAAAAAATATCTTATTAGCTTTATAACGCGTTCTGAGAAAACAAGGATACACTTCCAACTAACTAATTAATAGAGCATTTGTGCATTGAATATACAACGCGATCTGAGAATAGAGAAGAAAAAACGCACAGAAAAGGATGAATTCTTATATGTGAATCGTTATAAAAACTGTAATGACGGCCATTGTTAATACACCAAGGATACTTTGTTTTTATGTTCCCATTTAATGGTACGTTAAGTTTCCGTGATTGAGTAAACAGAATCGTTATTAAAACCTTTTTTTTTCTACCTATGCTGATAGCCTTGAGAGGCCGTTTCAGCTTCGCCCTAACACGTAGATGAGCTCACGGGGCTCAAACCGGAGTCTTGCTAACACTGGCCCTAGCAAGAGCAGTGCTTCGCAGAATCTACCACCGGATCGGAAACGCGACCCACTGAGAAAATCCGGCGAGAAACTCTGTGGACTTTGTCTATGGGTTAATTCGCAACTCGAGCCCTTCATCGCAAGCGACGGGTTCGACGAGGACGGTGACAGGGGTTAAAACAACTTATCTGTGATATGAGAGATGTTAATACTCAATGTTTTAGTGTACGTAGCAGTAGTCAATCGATTTTTACCTGCTAATGCTCTGTTGATGTTCGCAACCTGTCTGGTAATAAGTGGAGAATTACCCACGATGAATATGGTATTGAAATATCAAACATTTTTTAATGCCTCGCCTCTTTCTTTGCTCGGCCTCTTTTTAATTTCTTTTATAGTCGATGTCACTCATGGGTAACGGCAATGCTAAAGGCACACGGCCTGGTTTGAGGAAGACATGCCATGACTTAGCTGTTTTTGGATCTATCATAGTTGTCAAGTGGTTACCGGAGTCCATAGACATCGCAATATGTATGCAGACACCCAACTCTAAACATACCAGGCCTCAATCGTATCATACGTTAATGATGATGATCATGATATGTTAAGTGGAATACCGAAGCATTTAATTTATTTTACAAACAATAGAATACCTGCTAATATCAGTCACGTTTTCTTAACAACTTCATAATATGAATTTTCTTACTTTAAATTTATTCTTAAATTATGATGTAATAAAAGATTATCAAAAATCAAAATGAACAGTGCTCACGTGTTATTTCATCTGGTTTATTAATCATATGAAAACATAAAAATAAGTTAATTGAATTACTTTTAATATATTTTTTATTCATTTTATGATACCAGTACAGCAACATACGGTCCGTTCTCACGGCTACGGTACAGAGCCCACGGTATGTTATCAGCTCAATGAAAAATATACCTCATGACCAAACCAACAAAGATCAAGACTGCAAAATTTACTACAACACAGTGAAAACCTAAGCTTTTTGCTTTACACCTCTAGATATTACTTGAAAAATTAAAGATAAAATGGATGTTTCTATTGTCTAATTTTAAATGAGGAAAATTAAAATGTAAGTTACTTGATGATTCAATAATATTCACTAATGCAATGCATTCATCTCGTAAAGACGATTGTGTACCTAAATCACGAACCCAAATATATTTAAATATATATATAAAAATAAGCATTAGGTATTTAAGAGTGAATTAATATCAAGATAATAAGGTTTATATTTCCAGGCGCAACGAAAATTAACGAAAAATTACATTGCTTATAAAGTGTTATTATTATTATTATTATTGCTTAGATGGGTGGACGAGCTCACAGCCCACCTGGTATTAAGTAATTACCAGCCTATAGACATCTACAACGTAAATGCACCACCCACCTTGAGATAAAACTTCTAAGGTCTCAGTATAGTTACAACGGCTGCCCCGCCCTTCAAACCGAAACGCATTACTGCTTCACGGCAGAAATAGGCAGGGTGGTGGTACCTACCCGCGCGGACTCACAAGAGGTCCACCAATAAAACACGTATTTATGACATACAACAGTTTCACAACTAAAACTGTTTTGTTCTACTTTATTTTGCAAATGAGCCTATAGTTACTCAGTAATTAACTGCGGAAATACAACGGTATTGAGTGTGTGAATGCACAGTGCTTTTAAGCCAAAACATCCAACTTCAATTTCCTTAACTACGTCATTTTCAGACTTCAAAAATGATGTCACGTTTAAAGCTGCACCATGCGTAGACGATAATAATAGTTTAAAAAAACTAACAAAATACGCTTTTATAGAAAATCAATTTTTCATTTGATATTATCAAAATAACCCTTCTACTCATATCTGTTCATAAAATATTTATAACTACTGATACCATGCACCCCACGCTTTTTTTACAATAAAATATTTTTTTTCTTACACTATTTTTAATTCAAATTTATTAAAATTTATTTTCTACTTTTTAGTTGGATTTTCTATAAAAGCGTTTTTTGTTAGTTAATTTTTTAAAAATATTGAATTGTCATCGGTTCTTAATAAGTATACCAAATTTCGAGTTAATCCGACGTTTTGAAGGGGGTCAAAATCATGTTCAAAGATTCCGTTACATACTAACATACATACGTCTGAAGCTAATAAAAGCGTATTAAAAAGTATAAAACTTACCTTTATGTGGGTCATTCGATGGTAATATAGATTGGAGCTGGCCGTAAATCGTTTTCCGCAATGCTGACACTGGTGTGGCTTTTCGCCAGAGTGTATCCTTCTGTGTGTGTTCAGACTGCTCGACGTGCTGAAACCTTTGTTGCACACCATGCACACATGAGGCTTCTCTCCTACAAAATCAAATGGAATACGTTTTACCCTAATCGCGAAATTAAACATAAAAAAATCCTTTGTTCGTACTGGTCATGATTTTATTATTTGTGAGATTGTTTGTTAAAAAACAACAAGAACCAACTTAGTAACGAATTTCAAGAACATTAAATGTTTAATTAAGTTTCAAAGTAATAATAAATTGGACAAGTACAAAAATGATTAAAATTCAAAGGTGTGTGACAAAATATACAATAATTATCCGTTTATACCTGTATGTGTCCTCATATGTCGTTTCAATAACGATGGTCTGTCAAACGCCTTTCCACAGACTTCACAAGGCAGTAACGCTCTCTCAGACTTAGTCGGTCTTCTTTGGATTTTCGGCGTCATGTCCAACAGCTCATTCGATGACCCAACAGATAGCGATGCCATGGAATCTCCCGATATCGATTTATGTTCATCCTCTGGTCCAGACGGAGGGGATATTGGCAAAAGGACTCTCGACAGAAGTGATGTGGATAGATCTAAAGGAGAATCTGCAAAAAGAATGTCTGGATTAGTGATATTCATCAAATTACATAACGTAGTCTAAAACTGAGCTTTCATCCATAAAGCATGCATTATACGAACTGCACTGTTATTACAATGAAGGCATTAAAATTGCGGCCAACACACTCTAAAAACAAGATCGTTGTATAGAGGACCTTAAGTTTGGGTTTACCACATGGTTGAATATTTGACAGTGCCGACCATAGCTTTCAATTAACTAAAATGAAGTTTATGGTCCACCTAATATTAAGCAGTCATTAGGCGTGAGTGCAGTTACACCCTTAAGTCGTCGTTGGTCGTCGACTATCGCCTCGACGACCCGTCGGTCGGGCGTCCTCGGGGTGGCGCCGCGTGTCTGGTTGACCGCGGGAACCCCCCTACTCTGAACGGGTTCTGACCCCGGACGGAGATCGGACGTCGGGTGTAAGAGTGCAGGGGAGTCGTTTAGTGGGTGGGCCCTAAAATCCTTGGGCCCGCGATCTGCTCTCAACACCTGCAGATCGTTGAGTCTCACATACCCCGCGCGCCCCCTAGGCGCGGGGACCTCGTAGGAGGTTCGGCCCCCGGCCCGAGAGAAAAAAAAAAAAAAAAAACTTATAGTCGTAATTGCAATAGTGTAAATTTATATCAACCCTGTCCGCCATGTATTATTTCTTTATGTCAAATATCTATACCTATATATTAATACATGAAGCAAAAACTTTGTATCCCTTTTTACGAAAATTGCGCGAACGGAGGAGTATAATTTTTCACACTTATAGAGAATATAGAGAAGAAGTGCACAATGCTAATATTTTTTTTAAATAATGCATAAAAGTTACACTAAATCAATAAAGAAAACATTACACACACTACATACCATGTATTTGACGCACACACGCATGCATACTATTTATTGTCAAACTTTTGTTCTTGACGTCTGTGGTCAAATTAAGAATAGATTAAATATTGTTTGTCTTTATTAATTTGTGCGAAATTTGTGATTATAGAAGTATAAAATACAATCATAATAGTGTGCAAACTTACAATTCCAATTAATTATAGTCGAATTTCGACTACCGCGGGACCTCTAGTATTTAGTAAACATGTCAACTACCGTTACTCAAGACAGGAATTAGTCTGATATTTGGGGGGCCAAATTATTTAGCAATATTATGATCGCAGTAGAGTCAAGCGGCAGAAAGCTGAAGCCCACATTTCCATTGCTTCAACAATAAGAAATAACTACATGAATGCATGATAAATTGACGTCTAAATGAATCACATAAAATCTACTGGAATAACCTTAAAAGCTTTCAAACAATCAATCAACACCTCTTCTGTTGTATCTTTAGCCTTATTATCAAGCTTGTCTATCTCGTTGACTAATAAAAGCTAATTTAATTTCATAAGCCCATTAGTAAAATGTATTTATACACATTTATAAATTTAATACTGTTTGATGTATCACATCAATTTGGTGATATTTTTAAGACGAATTTCAATAGCCAAGTTATTAAGTCGCATTAATATGTAAAACGTCAATTCTCTTCAGAAAACATCATAATTTTTACAATTTAAATTTTTCTCTTTATTAATATTGAATTCCGCTGAACATAAAACATAACTCGGGGCAAATTTAACGGTCATTAATAAAGTTTAAGAAATTTTTAATTCCAGATCAAATTTTTATCATGTTCCAATCAAGCGAAAATTTTATAATGAACCCGTTTTATTGACAACCGTAAATTTTGCTATGGATGCTTAGACAATTTATATTTATTACGACCCGTCTTGGCTCTTTGAGCGCCGGTTTAATTGGCGTTCTCAATTTCGAATATCCAACTCTATCGAACCCTACACTTGTCTTCGTCTAATATACGGAATGTGTGAAATACTTTCTAATGTGCCAATGGGAAATGTGTTCAACGACTAATCCTGTGGATTTTTGACAATTTTCTAATTCCCATTTTTATTATCATCTGTAATTAGTACATTCCGTTCTCTTAGTTCGTTATTCCCAGACTTAAATGTACCTACATCAAACAAACCAGTCATATCTCTGGCAAAAATGAAAAACAATTATGAAAATATCCTTTAAAGTTATCGATAAAATGAAACTACACAATATGTTGATGCCCGTAATAAATCCTTAGCGCTAAGTGCCGTGTCACTAGATGGTAAGGATTAATTAACGGTTACACGCTCAGTACGAGATCCGCGGATAGTTGTATTTATATTCGTTCGACTGATGCTCCGAGATGTCGGAATGCCTAGATATGGTATGGTGGGTGATATGATCTGTCTAGCGGCAGCCTTTAGATTTCATTCCTGTTCGAAATCGTATCAGCGTTCTATATTTAATAATTATTATAGCTGACATTCGTTTATTATATATGATGTAAAAACTTGTAGTAGGACCTGTTGTGAGTCCGCACGGGTAGGTACCATCACCCTGCCTATTTCTGCCGTGAAGCAGTAATGCGTTTCGGTTTGAAGGGTGGGGCAGCCGTTGTAACTATACTGAGACCTTAGAACTTATATCTCAACGTTGGTGGCGCATTTACGTTGTAGATGTCTATAGGCTCCAGTAATACACTTAACACCAGGCGGGCTGTGAGCTCGTCCTAATCGATCTAAGCGATAAAAAAGCAGTCTGCTAAAAACAACGCAGTTTGCTTTTTAAACATATTCGTTAACTTATCCGACCGCGACGGGGCAACGCAAGGCCGCTGTCGCCAGAAAAATGTCTTGTCGGGTTCCACGGATTCACTCTAGATGCTTCTAGGACCATCAAGCACCTGTCATCGTCCTCGTCTAACTAACCTCAGCGAACTAAGCCATAGAAACAGCCCACTGAGTTTCTCGCCGGATCATCTCAGTAGGTCGTGATTTCGATCCGATTGTAGATTCTGTGAAGTACTGCTCTTCCTAGGGCTGGTGCTGGCAAATTCTCTGAGGTTGAGCCCGTGAGCTCATCAACCCGTTCGGCCGGCTGGAATAGCCTCTTAGGTTACTAGCAAATAGGTAGAAGAAAAAAAGAACATTGGGCATGACATGAGGCACAGTCTGCCACTTCTATTCTCCTACTTTTTCTCGTTTAAGCCGCTGAGTAACAAAAAAAAAAGTATTCATATTTGTATCTAATTTGAGCGATGCCGTCGGCATTATCTTTTAAGTTCAACTTTCATTTATACTAAAGCATTAAATTATATCAATATTTTTCATACTGAACATATTATTTTATTATCTACTTGTTCAACTCAACTTCAAAGTTATTGATGTATGCTTAGTCGTATATAAATCATTTCAATAAAAGGAGGTAAAATTGGCATAGTTATTACAGATTGCTCATTGGTGTAGAGACTGTAGTACAACGGGGCTTTGTAGATGTTCTGGGTCTGAGTCAGTATCTATCATAGGCGTTCTGGGTGTATGAAGTCCAGGTCAAAATTGTGTTGTAGTGACAGATGTTCTTTTCCAGTTCCAACTGGAACTCATTATGGATTCATCACTCATCACGGGTCGTACCCGTATGAAACAATCAATATATTTAAATATATCTATATAGCTTTATAGGAAGGAAGGATTACTGGTGGTGCGAACTTTTCTAGTTACACCAGGACAAGTGGGCGAGCAAAGGCTCAGCCAGGATGGATTTATATATAACGTGTGGGAGGTCGTCAATGCTATGGACTGATCAAATCAAGACTATGGTGGAAAATCCACTAAATAAGTGCAACAGGATGGCCTCGACCAAGGAGTGATGGCGGGACATCGTGAGACGCGTCAAATCTGCCCCCTGCAACACTACATGATTATAATGACCACTCTATCAAGAGTGAAACGAATAAGAAGAAGAATATTTAATTTTTTTTTTTTTTTTATTGCTTAGATGGGTGGACGAGCTCACAGCCCACCTGGTATAAAGTGGTACTGGAGCCCATGGACATCTACAACGTAAATGCGCCACCCACTTTGAGATATAAGTTCTAAGATCTCAGTATAGTTACAACGGCTGCCCCACCCTTCAAACCGAAACGCATTACTGCTTCAGGGCAGAAATAGGCAGGGTGGTGGTACCTACCCGCGCTGACTCACAAGAGGTCCTACCACCAGTAAAAAATTTTGTGGCATATCCAAAAAAAACATGCTCTGACCAACCCTTGTTGGCTTTGTTATGAAACACAGACTAATTACTATCAATACCATCAAGTCGATAAAGTTGTTCCGGTTAATAAAAATCCACTTCAATAATGAGAAATTAACAAATGAAACTTTTCATTTGAATAAACGACAAAAAACGAACAAAGACGACGAAAGGGTTAACAAAAAAAAAACAACAATTCATCTATTCAAATAGACAGTATCGGTTCGCAATTTCAATAGGTCGTTTCCTAAGGGAGATAAAAAACCAATCAAGGCGGCTCCGACTACTGCACGAAAGCGATATTCATAGTCCGAGCTTATTGTTTTTGATTGGTTTTTGTTTTTCCCGTACTGTGGGTGTTATAAAGCTACCTCGCTTGCTGTTATCCAAATGTTAATGCTATCAATTCGTAACATAGGATCAGCAGGCTGTTTGTATAGAGATAGAGATATGTGAGATACGTTTTGGTATTCATTATAGTATTTGGTAATTTGTTAAGAAAAATCACAATTAAAATTATATCAATTGTAATTTTTCCTCGGGGCAAATAAAGCAAAATCCCATTGAACAAATTACTTTTAGAAATATCAACCCTTTTTGGTTTTTGTTCGCTGCTATTTAAGGATAACTTCTCCACTTCTTGTAGTTCAAGTACCTATGAGAATAAAGTTATTTGTAAAAACTGAAGTTACTTAATACTTATCAATTCTACTAAATTTTTCATTCATCTCATCATTATAGATTGTTTAGGTTCCAATATTATCTAAGTAACGGGATGAAATAGTTTTTTATTACTCTCAAAAATTCTTGAGTCGCTGTCTTTGATCGTAATGTGCTGAATAAATAAGGAAATATTATTACTTCATAAAAGTTACTTCAATACATTGAAGATAGTAGCTAATGGTCTATAAATTTATATAATGCTAAACAAATGATTTTAACAGCTCACACCTGACTTGTGCTTATAGTTGAGGGGTATAGGTTAAATGGACAAGAAGGAGTTGAAATGCCAAAATTTAATAAAGCATACGGTATTATCGATCTTTTATCCCCAACAAAGCTGAAATCCATTCCGTTGATAATATAAATAAATTACGTCAAAGCATATACTTATATAATACTGCTTATGTACCAACTCTGATATAGGTATGTTACTAATTAACTAGTGTACCACATTCCTTAAAAAATATTTCAACAAAAAAGCCTGAGAATTAATTTTATATTCAAAATAAACCCTCTAGATTCGACCCGCTTCACAAGTGAGTCCTTTGATCTGCCGCGCCGTGATAGCGGGAGCCGATATCGCGGCAGATGGAAATGTATGTATCTCGAAACTTGTTTGCGCGATTGTACCATGGGAAGCGAAATATGGATTGACTTTTTGATTGTGTTTGTTAACGCCTCGATTCTTGTCAAGGGTACTTACTCTTTTTAAAACATCGCACATTATTTTGTGCCGCTTACCAAATTAGTATGCAATGGACAGAGAAAAGACAGACAAACTTTCGAAATAATATTTTTTAGGAAGGACGGAATACTGGTGGCCCTGAGGACTTGATAGTTTCATCAGAACAGATGAGCACGGGCTCAGCCAGGAGTGACGGGATTAGCTAACAGCTGCTCAAGTGCCTCCAGAGGAGACCTACCAGCTTAAGGGCAGCTGCTTCGCTAATGCATCTACTACCGGATCGGAACCATATTGTCTATAATCTCCGGTAGTCACAATATTAGGTGAGCGGTCATTCATTCATCTAGCGCCATAAAAATCTTATGTTGAGCATTTACATAAATCATTATCTCAATTAGCTTTTGTCATTGTTTTCTAAAATTAATTATTTGAAAAGTTTCTTGTGTGTGTATTATTAAAAAAATGAAAAGGTTATTTATCAGATCCCTTTTTAAAGACGAACATATTTGCAGCACATGCCAATACACTGCAACGCAATAAATGGAAAATATTCGATTTTATAAGTGCAAAAGTGTGTAGCCTTACTACATTTATCATACGAGAATGTCATCTCGGACTGATATGAAAACGTTTTAAGAACACAGTACATAATATTATTCGCGTGGATTTAAATTGATTCTGTGCTAATGAAATCGTTCTAAATATACATTCCTAAAGCATACTTACGGGTGGAGTCGAGTTATAAATATTTTTCACAGATTGACTTCCACGGTGAAGGAATAACATCGTGTAATAAAAATCAAACCCGCAAAATTATAATTTGGATAAGTACTGGAGGTAGGTCCTCTTGTGAGTCCGTACGGGTAGGTACCACCATCCTGCCTAATTCTGCCGTGAAGCAGTAATGCATTTCGGTTTGAAGGGTAGGGCAGCTGTTGTAACTATATGGGACCTTAGAACCGATATCTCAAGGTGGGTGGCGCATTGGGGCTGTGGATGTCTATGGGCTCCAGTAACCACTTAACACAAGGTGGGCTGTGAGCTCGTCCACCCATCTATGCAATGAAAAAAAAGAAAATTGCGGGAATCCAATGGAGCGTAGCTGGGTTCCACTAATCCTTTACAAATATCTTGGTGGCTTCGGTGGTGGAATGGTTAGTCATTGAATACCATATAACTAGTCCTCCCGGTTGACTCTCGATACTTCTAGGCATTCCAAGCACTTCTCGTCAAACCTGTCGAATAGGAGGAAGGTTCGACATGCAACTTAACCCAGAGACACAGACCACTGAGTTTCTCGCCGCATCTTCTCAGTAGGTCGCGATTCCGATCTGGAGATAGATTCAGCGAAGCATTGCTCTTGCTGTGGCATATGTTAGCGATGTTTCGAGCTGAGCCCCGTGAGCTTCCCTTACAAGTTCTGGGAAGCTAGTATAATCCCTTGAGATTCCTTAACCGATTGAGATTTCTACAGTTGATGTTTGGTATTTTATAGAAGGCCCATGGCACACCACGTTGATTGAGAACTAAAACGTGTGATGTCTTAAGAAATAAAACGCAACTATTGACAATTTAAGTTCATGGCCAACCTAATCAATTCACTCAGTGTAAATAGTTAATCACAAAAACTCATACATAGAAAATTACCGTGTGAAAGAGCCCACTTAGTCATGTCATGTTAATTTAAAAAAAAAGTAAACAAATTAATCAAGATAATACAACAAATTGATAGAAAAAAAATTTAAGGTGCTAGATTCTTAATGGGCATCCAATGGTCCGAACGTTAGATTCGCATCGTTAAATGAGTATTTTGTACCTGTTTGTTGCTATTAAATATTGTAATCACGCGAAATTGGATATAGATTATTATTTAGAATTCAGAAATTCGTCATTTTAATCGAATGGGCGTGTATTTTTTTTATTTTGAACGACCTTGCTTGATACATAAAAATGAATCGTTTCACATTCAATGACATCAATTTGGCTGGAATACAAAAGTTACTCTCTTGGTCCTAAAGCATAAGAGGCTCGGTGAATCGTATTGATAAAAATAAAGATGCAACAGTATTGCATGCGAAAACAGATGGTTGTACCGTAATGCGTTGCGCTTGATCCATATTTGTAAACATCATATTATCAACCATGCCTGTTTGAGGCAGCGACTCTCACGCCGACACAGAAAACCGCCCGTGAAGAGGCAGCAACAATTTTTTTTTTAATCAATTAGATAAACATAACGCTAGACCTAGCGCCATCACTGTCCTATTTCTGAAGCAACCATGCGTATCAAATTGATAACCGTTATACAATACAATTGAGATATCGACCTCATGTCTCACAGTGGGCAACTCATTTCCACTGTGATATCTATGGGCTGCAGTAATCACTTAACACTTGATGGCTGTTTCGAATAAAAATGGCTTGAATAGAAGAATTAGCGGTACATAGCAACGGGCTTAATACATAGCCACTGCAGTAAAATATGCTCGTAATGCTAACAGCCGCCTCCAATGGAGGAACATCGCTCAACGTGCGGCCGCCTTGGATGTGAGCGGCGACGACGAAACGCAACCCTGTCCATCGACAGCCATGACTACTTGGCCAAGAGTATCCGACTAGGAAGAAGAAGAAGCAAGGGGCTCTGCTTGGACGTCCTCGTACCCTGGAAAGCATCTTGCCGACACAAACTAGCAGTTGCACTGTCTCGTCATTCGGTTATATGGTCACTATAATATGAAAAGAATTCGCTCCCGTTTTAAATTAATTCCATTTACAGTAAAATTTAATGTTTCAGTTGAATTGGTACGCAATTAGTACACGTAAGTACAGCTCATAGCCAGTTAAAATATTGTTAAGTATTTAATAAAATCTGTCAACGGCCAACGGTCATTGAAGCTATTCTCATAAACATTATTGCCTGGTTATACGTAATAATTGTGAAGCGGTTTTATGTGTTTTAATGTTGGTACAAATACTATAATAATATAACATTACGAACGAAAATTAAATTCAGTTTACCTCAATGAGCATTGGTCTAGCACATAGTGTAATCCAACACATTTAACGCTGGAGGTACAAGAACTAATGGCGCGATCAGACTGGAATGCGTGAATCTCTTAAGTCACAAATAGGAAGAATTATTTAATCCATCTGTGAGGATTAAGACCCTTACTGAGAATAAATTTACGGAAAACTAGGACTTAGGACTAGGACTAAGAAACTAGAACTAAGAAAGAATTTGCCATGATGACTGATTAGTGAAAACTGCGACAACGGGTGAGTAAAGGAAACGGAATAACAGTAGCTTAAGAAGACGAGGGTCGCGTCCCCTGACCAATTGGCATCGTGTAAAGATATGTGACCACAAAACATATGATGAGAAAAATAATGTCTAAACATACCATGCATTGCATATTGCCAGTTCTGTCTGGACCTAACTCTGTGTAACACGAATAGATTTTTTATTGCTCAGATGGATGAATGAGCTCACGGGCCACCTGATACGTGATTACCTCATATACGTGGTGGAGCTCATAGACATTAACACCTAAATGCCGCCAACCACCTTGAGACATGAGTTCGGTGGTCTCAGTTTTATAGCACAATGGCTGCTCAAATGTAAAACCAAAACGTATGGTAGCTACAGCTCACATATCACTGTGTAATCTACAATATATCTTGCACGTAGATTATATATTGCTTACCTTCCAAAATAGAGTCCATGGTCTGTCTATACAGGTTATTCCTCATTTTAACGAAGAACATTTCCTCTGGTCTCTCCGGTAGGTAATAGACGACGAGCTCCGTGTGAGCAGACACTGGCTTCACTGTCTCGTAGACTGGTTCGCCCTTTACTTTTGTGCAGACTAGGTTTACCTATCAGAAGATTAAGTTATTAAAGCATTACAAAGCCAAAATACTAGTAGTTTCTACTATAGATAAGGCATATTGTGAGCCCATACGCATGGGTACCATCAGTCTGCCTATTGCTGCCACGAAGCAGTTCTTATTCATTCTCAATTGTTTTACAATATAGTGAGTACTTCGAGCTCGTGTCTTAAAGTAAGTCAGAGCATTGACGTTGTGGTGTTATTTGGTTCGAATAATAGTTTTTAGTCTGATTCTTGTCTGATTGAATGATTAATCATGTCTAGCTTTGAGGCAAATATGCGAACTTGGTCTTTTTAAACTATACTATTTCTGCATTTGTAATAGCAGTATTATCTCAAAAATCATCATCTCATTCAAACTGATCAATATGCAGAGGCAAGAGAGAACCTTAAGAGACTCCTAGATAAAACAAAGTTTACTTAATGGACATGTCTAATACGGTGTTTCCCAACGTAGGGCCTACGCCCCACAAGAGGGCAATTTGATAATTAAGGAGAGCAATCCACAAAATTAATATAGAAAATCTGTATTAAAATTATTTTGAATTTCAATTTCAGTTTTTTATTATATGTTTTGAAATATGACCTGCTGTGTTCTGATAATAACTTTATTGTGATTTCTTCCTAAAACCTATTATTTATATTTCTTAAGTGAACAAATCAATTTTTTTATGTTAAAAATTATTTATGAGGCGCATAAAAATTTTAGAAATTACAGTGGGGCATGACACAAAAAGGTTGGGAAGCACTATTCTATTATGTACTTAAAAATTTTAGAAATGTTACAGTGGGGCGTGACACAAAAAAGGTTGGGAAACACTGTTCTAATATGTACTTACTTGAGGTCCATAATTTTCGGAAACCCTTAGGAATCGCACCCAATTGCAGTGTCGAACTTGGATGCCGCCTGTCGTGCACACCTCATCAAACAGGCCGAACCGGTGTCGAACCTGCGTAGTAAGAGAACGTTAATGCTGTATGTACATGTCAACTTTTATAGGCTTGACAAGCAGCAAGTACAGCTGCTATGTTCCTCTAGGACCAACATATCTCATTCACTATGACGGAATAATTTTCAAATCAAAAAGGAAAAATGTGTGTGTGTGCAAGTGCACACACGGTAGAAGTGAAACATAAAATATAAAAATAATCGCAAGGGTCAACCACTCCGCCGTGCAATGAGGCAGCCTCGCCCAGGGGGAACCGCCTGCATGATCGCGGTATCCCGGTGCCAGGTAGGTATGATTTAGCAAGAGAAATACGAGAACGTCTATCAACTGTGTAACATCTTGTCACCGCGATTCAGGAATTGTTGAATTTACGCGCAGCGAAATTTGTTGATAACAAACTAAATAGAAATAAAATAAACATGGCGCGTAACGGAAGAAATTAAGATGGCGCGTAACCGAAAAACGTTACATACGTTTTTCCTCCCTACGTCGATAAAGAAGTTTCACTTAAAAAAATCGCTTTTCATCAATTCGTCTCTGAACTAGAGAGTCTTCGAGAACTTCGAGTCTCGAGTGTAATTTTAGATGAATTATTTTAAAAAAATCCTACATTATAGCCGTATAATTAATTATCAAACATAGAAAGAAATACAACTTGGCCCGATTCGAAGTATTTTAAGAGGGACCGTATGACAACAAATGGCAATTGTGAATTAAATACAAATCTGCGTTAATAATCGTTTTAGTATATTACTACCATCCCATTTATCTTGGCCACGAAGCGGTCATTACGTTTTCATAGGAAGAACAAAGGAGCTAAGACCATAATTAACACTAATATAAATATACACTAGAAGTATAATCTTCGAATTAATTAAAACCACTTTTACGGCTTAATATCGCGTTTTTAGTATCACTATTATATAATATTATTCCGGTCATATCGAATAGTTTACAATTTTCGGAGTCGTGAAGTCATAATACGTTTCAGTTTGAAGGGTGAGACAGCCGTTGTACTGTAAAACTTAAACTAAGAACTCGTAACTCAAAGAGGGTAGCGTTGACGTTGTTGATGCCCACGGGCTCCGGCAACCACTTAGTATCAGGGGGGCCGTGAGCTCGTCCACTTATCTAATCAATAACAAAAATATAAAAATCACGGACGAGTAAAGTGTTATTTGTCGACATTGCTATATTCTGCTAACTACCATTTATTTTTCTGTGAAATTTATTTCTAGACCTACATTTCATTTCACTTGGAGCGAACTAATAGTATCTTCAGATATTCCAGTTTGTTTACCTTGGGTTCACATCACTGAAGTATGAAACCTAAAGTTTACATCTACACGGTAAGACGATTCCAGGTGGCAGATAAACGCCAACCATTTTCTCTATTAGATTTAAGATGTTTTTTGACGTAACAACGTCTTATAATTCGATGGAGCTGGCTGCACGCACGAAAAAACATGACTCATTGAGGCGTTCCATTTAAGGCTTGAAGTGCAAGCGAGAGCGCACAAAGAGCGACAAAGAGGCACAATCGGCCTCCGCGTTCGGCAGCGTTCGACATCTGTCTCTTTCCTACTTGAGTGAGTGATGCATCTGCGTGGACAGCTGCTATACAATAATACATTTACATGTTTTCGTCAAGTACGAAGTTCAGTGAAAAGTGAATGTGGTGTCAATTTGGTTTCCGAAGGTTTGGGTAGCGAAATGTTTTATTTTATCAAATCTTATAAAAAATGCAGACTTGTGTTCTCGCTTATTCTTCACTTCCACGAATTGCTACGGAAATCTAGCTAATGTATTTATAACTATTCAAAGAGTTTGAGTTGCTTCGCTAAAGAGATAAACGCAGGTTACAATCATAAAGCTACTGTTCGAGATTAAGTTTTGTAATTCCGAGAACGAATGTAAATTTTATGATACGGAATTAATTTTATTTAAACACAATTAAACGAAACAGTCGTTTATAATCTGAATGCACAACATGTAAAACAGTGGATAGTGAGCTTAACCGCATTATCATAAAAGCAATGCAGATTGCGCGCATTTCTCTAATCAGACCTCTCACAGAATAATATTTATCGAAACAGATGTGTCCCGTTTTAAAATTATATCATTGAACTTTTTATGCTTTAACGCGTTCGCCGGTGAAAGATTGTTTTTCTTACCACGAAGCGTAACCTTAGCCACAGTTGCACGTCATTGGAATTTCGTCTTAAAACACTGCTAGGGGTATTTGAGCAAAACGTAAATATGGGTGATCCGTCGGCACCAATATCTCAGATTTATGAGAATGTATGAGATATAGACAAAAAAATCTTAGACAGAAGTGCTGTGTCTGTCAATAGCGATACCTTGTGATGATTACACCTGATTTGTCTAAATTTACCAAAAAGAAAAGATTATTCAATTCGCTTGAAACAAATTTAAAGATATAATTCATTACTTCGAAAATTGACTCGTCGTAATGAGAGAATGTTAACCGATGCCATTAATGATCTATCGTAATTAAGACGTTTGATGAATTACGAAAGTCAGAAGTCGTGACCATATTAATTATATTAATAATCATGTTCGTGTTTCGTCGAATATTTACGTTTTCATCATTTTACTGCAGTTGTAAAATAAAATCAGATTAATCGAAATAGATGTGTCCCGTTTTAAAATTATATCATTGAAATTTTTTTACTTTAACGCGTTCGTCAGTGAAAGATTGTTTTTCTTACCGCGAAGCCTAACCTTAGCCACAGTTGCACGTCATTACGATTATTTTTCTAATGAAATACGTACTCACCAAATGTTCACGATTGACTTCCACGGTGAAGGAATAACATCGTGTAATAAAAACCAAACCCGCAAAATTATAATTTGCGTAATCACTGGTGGTAGGACCTCTTGGGAGTGTCCGCACGGGTAGGTACCACCACCCCGCCTATTTCCGTCGTGAAGCAGTAATGCGTTTCGGTTCGAAGGGTGAGGCAACCGTTGTAACTATACTGAGACCTTAGAACTTATATCTCGAGGTGGGTGGCGCATTTACGTTGTAGATGTCTATGGGCTCCAGTCACCACTTAACACCAGGTGGGCTGTGAGCTCGTCCATCCATCTAAGCAATAAAAAAAAATAAAAAAAATATCTCTAAAATAAATGAAAACACCATTCATATTGTCTCTTGTCTATTTGCGACGGTGCTTTTCAAAATAATTAATTTCTGTCACGTACTGCAATTTTTCTTTTTAAATGAGGTTTGAAGTATATAAATATTCCTTACCTGTAGGTGGTGGAGGCGATAACGAATTTATAATTGTTATTAATTTTGAAGGAACAACACACTCGTCCTAAAAAATGAATCATCGTCATCATCATCTCAGCCTTTCCACTTCCCACACCGCACTTGTCAATGAATAAATAACTCAATAAAAAACGAATAGTATGCGATTAGCGAAAATGCGAAAACGATTAATATCTATCTACTAAAAGGCAAAAAGCAAATTGTTTCATACCCATTATTTTGTTTAGTATCATACAAGTATTATTATATTATTATAGTATTACAAAGGATAATAAATTTGTATTGACACTCATCAAGACATATCTAGTGTACTCAAAAACGATAAGCTAGCTAAAAGGTATTTAGTATCGGTTAAATGGTATATACACCTTTTAGAGTCTTGATGTTACGATGAGAGATCAAATTTCCAAATTTCATGCTTTTATAAATGCCCCTTAATAACACGCATGAAAATCTATGCAATTAAACTTCTTCATATAGCTCTATAAAAATACAGAGCATTCTAAAACTAAATTGAACTAGGTTTTAAAAGCTTACACAAAATAATACCACGTATGACATTTCTAATTTTTTTGTTAATCTTTGAGAATTAGATATCTTTCAAGTAACCGCTGTACCGAGGTTACTGGTACGTAATGACGTGAAAATTACTTCAAACATGAACTGCAAGACAGCAGCGAGCCGCAAAATTCAATCCGACAATCAAATGAATGGGATTTAAGGATATAACGAATGCTGGGGTAATTTAATTCTTCGAGTCTAGTAACGGATATTGTAGAGAGAAACGAAAATTATCACCGAATTAACTCAACAGAATGAAAGATTATGAAACTGTATAACTATCAGTCCAACCAATCATTAAACTTAACTTACTTAATTTGTTTTTTTTTCTACCTAAGCTGATAGCCTTGAGAGGCTATTTCATCGTAACCTTAACTAGTAGGTGAGCTCACGCGCCTCAAACCGGAGTCATGCTAACACTGACCCTAAAAAGAGCAGTGCATCGCAGAATCTACCATCGGATCGGCAACACGACCCACTGAGAAGATCCGGCGAGAAACTCAGTGGGCTGTGTCTATGGGTTAATTCGCTCGTCGAGTCCTTCGTCGCAAGCCACGGGTTCGACGAGGACGGTGACCGGCTTATTAATAATACTCTTTACACGGTTAAAAGAGTTCACAGACCACGTGGTATTACTTTGTAAGGGGTGTTCCTTTGAAAATATAATAGAACTTATGACTGCGATTCTATAGAAACAGACCGCCGTACCACCAGTTTTATCTTTATAATGCTTTTTTTAGTTGAAAGATTTGCGACACTACTCGCTGTGATTGTGGATTATTAAGTGTTAGCAATCGTTGGGGAGCGCTCGGGCTGTTGTTAGGAAACCCTCCCCTACCTAGTGGGCTCTTGATTTCGCTTACCCGTTCTAGCTAAATGATAAGGTCTACAAACCAAACGCAGTCGCTTCAATTCAAAAAAGTTATAATTACCACTGCACTAATTGTTACTCTGATTGGTGGTAAGAAAAAAATCGATTATCCAATTTACGTAACATGAAATCGATTTTCTTACCTACCATAGTTTACTTGACATTCAATTCTGGTCTACAACTCCTACAAATCAATATTCAAACGACATTAAATACGATTTAAAATATGAGAACCGATTGATGATCACGACGTGATCATATCGATAATAAATATGTAAATTGAACGCTAATATTGCGCGAGATTAAGCTCGTTAATTTTCAATACAAAAACTAATAAATATCAATTTGTATGGGAACAAACATGATCTTGATTAAATTATTTTATAAGAGGAATATATTAGTATAATATTAGAATTGTATTTATTCGTAAAATATTTTTGACTTATGCGATTGCCGTGCTTTTTCAATATTAATACTAATTTATAATAAATTATTTCAATGTTTTGTTCAATGCTGTTGCATAATCTGTAGGCGCGTTGAATTTAGTCTGAGCAGATTAAATATCGAATTGAATCCCGTCCAGCGAATAGCTAAGATAATTTTTTTTTTTTTTTTTACCTCCTTGTCTTTGGCTGCATTGCAATTTTACAATTCAATTACGAGATTTAGATTTAGTATCATCTACGTATTAGTATATTCTGGCTAGTCGTGGACGTAATTAAAACTATTTTACAGCTTAATCTGGAGCGATTAAATTATCGACGACATTCCGTAATCGGCTGTGACGACGAAAACTGCAGCCATTTAAAACGTCGGATATAAAATTAAATGATAATGATAAAAACGAAATTAAACCGTAAATGCAGTATCCATTAGATTTGGATTTGTTCGTAATGGTGTTTTTAAATGCACTTAACGGCTTTTAGAAATTAATTAAAAATATAGCCTAATTTTGTCGGCGGTTAATTTTCATTAAAATCGAAGGTGTATTGTAGAGTCGGGAGTAAAAGTTCGGCATAGCTTATTGCTTTTGCAATAATAACGAGTAAGAGAACTATTATAACCAACTGTCTTTTTGTCCCACTTTGAACTTTATGATTAACAAATTTGCTTACCTTCTGTTAAAATTGCAAAGACAATGTTAATGGTTAAAAAAATAATGATACTTAGAGGAAAATTGTCTAATGATTTTCAACCAGCAATAAATAAAATTACATTCCTATATTAATTCTACTTGAAATCGTTAATATTCAACAGTGTGACCATACTCTACGATTTGTCGTCTCTCAACTCCGTGGTGAATAAATGCGTAACGTATAAATGTTTTTCATTATATTTTTAAAATACTGTATAATGCTGCCTAAAAAAGTGAATCGAACCCTAAAAGCCGAATACAGTTGCAACTATTCGATCATGATTAAGGCAGGTTCCGACAAAAAAATCACGCACCATTCAAAAGACCGCCTCCTCCGTTCGTTCTAATCGTTTTATTTTGATTTCTCGATGCCATAAATCAAGGGTACCGTTAAACCCGAAACGACAGTCTGGGCTTCTTTGTGCTGTCCACGTTTTTGCACAAATGACGCACACTCTAGTCTCGGACTAACGCAGGGACAGTTAGAAAGAGAAGACTGAGTGAAAAAAAACATATCGTTTTTTCGCATTAAAAGTGTACAATTTCCAAAAATATTCGTAACTCAGTTAATATGCGGAATCATTTGGTAGCACCAGTATTTTTCTCATAAATACTGTCAAAAGAGCGTAGTTTAGTTTTTTTTTTAGTTTACCTATGTTTTGACTACTATTAACAAAATTAATACATAATTTTATGTTACTTTAAAAGACAGATAATGTAACTGGTAAAAAATTAAAAATAAATGTTGAAAATATGATTAATATTAAAAATATCACATGTTGCACCTTTAAAACACACTCCTGTTAAATTATAATAGTAAGTTTTGTGATTATACAGTTTTAATGCGAGAAGACGGTATGTTCATAATAAGATCGTGAATAGTATTACATATTAGGACATGTACTCTAAGAACTGTACTGTACTGTAAAAACTGAGAGCTTAGACCCATTATCTCAATGTAGTTGGCGGCGTTTACGTTGTAGATGTATATGGGCTCCGGTTACCACTTAGCATCAGGTGGGCTGTGAGCTCGTCCAACTACATAAGCAATAAAAAAAACGTGTTTTGAAGGCAGATACCCCTTTCTACTTCATAGAGGTCGATTCTTGCTATTGAAAGACAAAGAAAGTTAGTTTCCAATATTTACATAAACAACACGTACAATCAGTCTACTAAATCAAATTGTAATCACTGTCTTTCTATTTCAATCGTAAATCAATCATTGGTCACGATTTTTATTACTCAAATACAAATTTGGGAATTGGCATGCAAAGCACAAAGTACCTATATGTAGACAAATTTGTAATTTACTAGAGGTCCCGCAGTAGTCGAAATTCGACTATAATTAATTGGAATTGTAAGTTTGTACACTATTATGATTGTATTTTATACTTCTATAATCACAAATTTCGCCAAGGCTTCACTATAAAAAAATATTAATAAAGACAAACAATATTTAATCTATTCTCAATTTGACCACAGACGTCAAGAACAAAAGTTTGACAATAAATAGTATGCATGCGTGTGTGCGTCAAATACATGGTATGTAGTGTGTGTAATGTTTTCTTTATTGATTTAATGTATCTATTATGCATTATTTAAAAAAAATATTAGCATTGTGCACCTCTTCTCTATATTCTATATAAGTGGGGAAAATTTCATATTCCTCCGTCCGCGCAATTTTCGTAAAAAGGGATACAAAGTTTTTGCTTCACGTATTAATATATAGATACCGAATAAATTAATAAGAGAACGCATCTGTGGACTGCAGTCAATTTAAACGTCAAGCGAATTTGATTCCATTGTTTTTATTTGCTTAGAATCTGAAAGGTACTTTGTCAATTACACTACGCAGCTAACTATCTATAGCTAATCAGCATTCTAAAAGATAACGTTCTTAATGAATTGAAATCATTGCACAATAAAAACACAGTTAAAATTAGTTATAGCTTCATGCTCGTTCTCTGCATAATCATTCGTATCACTGCTTGTTATTGCCATAAATCATTGTAACGATAATAAAATGAAAATAAAAATGTTATGAAACGCGCACTGCACCCCGTCCGTTAGTTTATTAGGGCAACTCTGTTATTCCATCTGTGGACGAAGAAACACCGATTCCATTACAACGAATGCCGCAATCGATTCAGTATCGATTTTTAATCAATCACCTAAATGGTCTCTATCAAATTTAATTGACGTCAATCGTAAGGGAGTCCAGAATGCGTTTCTTTATCGATATGAAACAATTATTGAGTTGTGCGTAATGGGAAACGTTCCAATTACGATTTTTTTCTCTGTTTATTCGATATCGATTCCGTTTTTTTTTTTTCTTTTTCTTGAACGACGGTATCAATATTTCATTTAATCACAACCACTCGTGGTCGAACAGTAACTGTTATGTTTTCAGAAGATCGTTTTCAAGAAACGAGCACGCACCGCTCGTTTTAGGCACATTGCCAATTTGTTTGGAGTAAAAAATTGCAATTTGTCAATTGAAATTTATAAATTAGCTATCGAAGCTTTTTATCAGTAGACGTGAGCACGTCTGTCGAGTGGGTATTGAACGGTTTCCAGAGGCCATAGACACCGAAATGTGAATGTCACCATCCAACTTTGAAGTATGTAGTTATTTTCAGAAGGTATTTATTTGGAACAGTATTTTTATCTCTATCTCCACCTATCTCTATCGCCACTTATCTAGTTAGATGGGCGAATTTACGAGGCTCAGCTTGAGAGAATTGCCAACACCTGCTCTAACAAGAAAATTGCTGAATCTATAACCGGATCGCAATCACGACCCTCTGAGGTAGTCCGGCGAGAAACTCAGTGGGCTGTGTGTGTCTATGGGTTATGCATGCTAATATACCAGCCGTTGCATTAAAACTTTGGAATCTTCAACATTTATAATTCATCATTATCTGCCAATGGGTTTTGGAAGCCGCTTAATACTTTCCCTTGAACTAGTTTGAGCAATTTCACTATTAAACAATGGCAAGTGAAATATAATGTATTTGGTATATAAATGATATCACAACAGGCTATTTGGCTGTATCACGATTTTTAAATTAAATACCAGAAGCTCAGTCGAGGGCGTCAAGTGAATATCTGCAAATGCACGTTCGTTATAAGGGTCCTTGTACACTGATGAAACGAATTCTTATAAATATCTATATAAAAATTTAATCGAACTTTAACCAATTTTTTTTTGTAGCTGAGATGGTTCATTTGTGGCCATATTAATGAAAATAGCCCATAGGCAGTCCAGTATGAATGATTTTAGGGAGTCGGGTCTGGGGGGCTGGAGGGAACGGTATCATATACCTGTATAATATATGTACTTATTTTCATATTCACTAGACTTGGATTCGAAATTCTTATTAAAAAAAACGTTCCCTTGAATTTAAAGGGTAGAATTTCAGGATTTTCCAAATATGGTATTTACTGGTTGAAAATGCGCTAAGTATTCGATTGATTAATTGTTTGAATTTTTAATGATATACCTATTATTAATTGACAGACGAGGTGGTGCAGTAGTTTGCACACTTGACTTCTGCGCTGAGGTTCGTGGGTTCGATTCCCGCATCAGGCAAACATTAGTATGATAAACGGATTTGTTTGATTACTATCTGTTTAATATCTATATAAAAACTACTTTGGGGCAAATGGTCGTGGGTGACTTCTCCCTGATTATTATTATTATATTACTTACCGGTGATTATGGATAAAATAAATGCGGAAAAACTTCTTGAGATATTTAGTATGATGGAAGTCTTAGGTATTTATTATTACGAATACTTTTTTTATGATTGTAGGTTTACTGGTGGCCCGGAGGCCTTTCTAGTTTCACAAGGACAGGTGGGCGAGCAAGGGCTCAGCCAGAAGGGGCGGGATTTGCTAACAGTTACTCGGGCAACTCCAAGGGAGACCTAACAACTCAAGAGCAACTGCTTCGCGAATGAATCTACTACCGGATCGGAATCGCGACCCGCTGAAAAGATCCGGCCAGAAACTCAACAGGGCTGATGCTTAGATTAGAATCCACGTCGGACTCTTTGCCGACTTCGACGTGTACCTACGGTTACCGGGATTATTACGAATATTCTATCCTTCAGAACAGTAGGACAACAGTTCCAGTAACTACAGTAGCTTCACTTTGAAATACTTAAAAAACCTGAATACGATAGTTTTATTCAATCTCACAGTACGATCCTTTATTTTTGCCTCAACACATATAATCACCTTCTCATTTTCATATATAGGTAATTTTTTTAAAGCACTTTTAATTTTTAAGGACCATTCTGAAACCTCTTTAAAAATTCACAACCAATTACATGCAACGTTTCAAATCAACGCGCTCGGGTGAATTCTTTTGTGTAGACGTTTTTTATTCATAACTAAAATACTCAAAACTTAAAGTCCAGACGAGTCGCATGATGGTGAGTGGTCGCTGTTTTTCATGAAGACTGGCAAAGCTAAGCCACAGTCTACTGTAAAATACTTAAAATTGGTGTAAGCTATGGACAAAGTTAACTTAGAATTTATTGATTGAATGAAAATGAAAGGTTTAAATAAAAATCACAATATTCATAAATGTACAAAGATTTTTCGATTATATTACTTACTAGCGACCCGCCCTCGCTTCGCTTCGGAAACATTAAAACACACATGAAACAAAAAAAAAGTAACCTATGTTCATCAGGGACAATGTCGGCTTCTAATGGAAAAATAATTTTTCAAATCGGTCCAGTAGTTTCGGAGCCTATTCGAAACAAACAAACAAACAAATCTCTCCTCTTTATAATATTAGTATAGATCATCATACTTCAGCAGATATAGGAAGTAAAAAATATGACAGGCAACAAAAATACTTACATTGAGCGAAAGTGTCACACATTATTTGTTACTTAAATGCGACTTTTGGAAATCTCGATAACTTTACATAATATTACGATTTTGAATATTTACCTAATCTACTATGTATGTATTGTTGCTTCGATTGGCGTAAATATTATGGAATATATTTGGCAAATAATAAAATCTATGTTTCTATGCTTGGCGTTGGTGACACACTTATAAAGCTTTCTGTCATTGTACCATTATCGAACTATAAACTTTAATACCAATAATTTCAAGAGATCGATGTTTTTCATACAGCTAGTGATAGTCGTAGTAGGGTAAGGTTGGATTACATTATTTCAATGAGTTATAAACAACAAAGTCCATAATTAACGGACTCAATTGCGCATACGACATTTTTTACCAAAGCATTAGATTCTGACCGGGCATCGAACATCGAGCCTGGGTACCTATAATAGTTCACTTGACCAGTGAGATATTCAATAATGATAATCTGCCCGACTAAGTGCAGGAAAGTATGCATAATCTTGCTGCGTTGAGATTGAATTCCCTAAAAAAAAATAGCAAATTTCTTTATTTCAATGTTTATTATAGAAATAACTTTTATCTCGTAATTGAAAAGAACCTTTTCTTTTTATTTTCCTTTAAGGACACGTCACTAATTTTAAGACATCGCTTTTAAACAGAAGCCGAATCGAACGTCCGGGCCTGAGGGTTGCATGCGCCTGCGTCGTGTTTGTACGCAAACTTAAATAATGGCCGCTTTCACTGTAGCGACTGAATTGTATCGCAGTTCTTTAATGATAATTGAAGTAGCCTTTTGGAATACCGTAAATATTATTACTATATTATATATTTCTTTGGAAATAGCTTATTGAATAATTTTATTATTTCCTTTACAAAATAAAAATTAGTCACATAATGAAATATTCGATTTGTATGTACTTTATGCTTAATAATGATCTAGTTTCTGCACCTCTTCGGTAGGCAGCGGTTTGGCTCTGCCCGTGGTATTGCGAAGTCCAAGGGCGACGGTAACCACTCATCATAAGAAGGGCCGGATGCTCGTCGGCCTACAAAGGCAGTAAAAAGTGTATGTTCCGCATCTTGATGAGAATTTTTCTGCTATTACTAAAACTCTTCCAAAAAGAATATCAGCTCTCTCAAGTTGGCGAAGCCCTCTGAAAGTGATCTAGGAGTTACGAGATATTTTGCTTAGATTAATTTTATAATAAAATTTTAAAACTCACTTAAAAATTAATGATATTAATATTACTAGGAACTCGCTTGTGTCACCGTGTTATTTTTTTTATAATGATAAAGAGAATAAAATCACTTCAACTAAATAGCAAAAATTGAACAGCTTTCAAAATAGTACCCAAAACTTACAAGATCTGAACACGTAATAGTTATGCGTTCAAGATCGATCGTCGTGTCGGAAACGCGGCTTTATTTCTAAAGGTATGATTGCACTGTATGCAACGATCAGCCCGGAGCGATTATTTGGTGTGCGGCCACCAAATTGCGCTCCGAAGGCGAGGGTTCGTCTGCACGTTTTATTCCAACACGAATATAGTAGCCACATGATCTTGGAATTTATAAGCACACAAGGTCTTTACGGTCATTAAAGTTTCGTTGATTCATTATGATGAAATTATTTTTCGAGCCGTTAATATTTCATCGGAGTCTTATTGGTGACATATTAAATTTGAGGGCCGCGTTAATAATGTCAACGCCCACCTAATCGTCAAAGAAATAACTACATTTGCGGATGATTCGTGAGTTTAATAAGCCATCACGCAGGAGTCACCATCGACGTCCTAGACAAGTCCCTACGGATCCATCAGATACCATAACCCTTGCATTAGACGCCTTTAGCTCTAACACTAGGAGTAGGGACCTCAGTAACCGTACTCGTCGAACTAGGCAAAGAGTTCGACGTGTAACCTAACCTAAACATCAGCCCGCTGATTTTCTCGCCGTATCTTCTCAGCGGGTCGCGATTCCGATCCTGTAGTAGATTGACTCGAGAAGCAGCTGCCCCTGAGTTGTTAGGTCTCCTTTGGAGGCGCTCGGGCAGCTGTTAGCAAACCCCACTCCTCCTGGCTGAGCCTGTGCTCATTCACCTGTCCTGGTGAAACTGGAGAGGCCTTCGGGCCACCAGTAATACCACACATACATAAAAAAAGCTTAATAAAACAATTAATAGGTAAGGTTTTTTCTACTATTTAAAAAAAGGTTTTCTTTGCAAATGTTATTTACAAGAAAATGCTATTGTGAAACACTTGTCATCGTTTTCTAGAAAAACGGTTAAGAATTGACTCTGCAATATATTTGATAAACGAGTGCTTTTAAGAATGAATTTGGAATGTCGATATCATACGATAGTATTGCTCGAATAAAACGCAGAAAAAACATTCGCCTCAAATAACATGTATTTAAGAGGGCAACCTTAATAAATATCCAACATTACATACGAACATAAGAGAGGCACATTCTACAAATACATACAATAAAGCACGTGGCATTAAACATTAGTCCGCAAACAATTTGCTAAAATGGCACAAGTTCGTGAAGGCCGCGGGTAAAACGAAATTACTGCAACTGGACACACCGCCGACGAGGTTTATGTCATAGAATGAACGCGGAAGCAGGTTATTTAGCGGCGTAATGGATACACTTAAATGTGTCGGGGTAGTTATTGTAGAAAATTTCACCTCAGTCTCCTAATACTCGAGTGACGTTAGTTTTTAGACGGTTAAAGATTTTCTTTGTCGTAAAACTCAGTAATCTTATTATCCTTTAACTATTTTACCGTAACAGCGCAGTCTTTTAATTAGTACAGGATTTTGTGTTACATAATATATCATTAGCTTTTAGCGGTGGGTAGCGGCGTGGCTCTGCCCGTGGCATTGCTGTTGTCCATGGGCGACGGTAACTACTCACCATCAGGTGGGCCGTATGCTTATCTGACTATACGGCAATAAAAAAACGTAAAAAGTTAGTTTATAAAAATCATGAGTATTTTCTAGTTTTGGCGACTCTTTCTAAAAATCGTTTTCACTTATAATTTGCACCAAGCAAAACCGCAGGGCGAGTGCTGTCCCAAACGAACAATCACGAGCGCAAATTGCATCTTATTTCGATACTCGATACCCACTAGCCGCGTAGATTGGCTGCAATTTGACACGTAAAACTGTTGGAATGAATGTAAGATAACGTTTTATTCAATTAATCGCTCTTTGAGTTTAGCTATTTAAAGGAGAACAATGTGATAGTTTTATAAAAAATGTATTTAAATAAATAAATAAATAAAGAAATAAATATTTACTAACAATCATGCCACGTTAACTGGTCGAGTGATAAGTTCGTAAAGAACTTGTGTTACAGGTACCAGATAACGGAAATAAATATAAGATTTTTATTATAAACATATACATATATTTAATATACATCCATAACCCTGGAAAAGACATTTATATTTATCATACAAATATCTTCCCTTGGCGGGATTCGAACCCGCGACCCCCGTATGTAGTGACCATGTCACTTAACACTACACCAGACGGCCTTTATATTATATAGTATTTTTATCTAATATACCTTTAAAGAAAATCGCAATGATTTCAAGGTTTTTTCTATTTGAATAACACTAAAAATATTAGTGTATGTACCTACTCGAAACTGGAGTTAATCTTGTATTAGTTGTACTTGTTGTACAAAAATTGTTAAGTTTTTTTTATTTTATTGCCTTTGTAGGCAGACGAGCATACGGCCCAGCTGGTGGTAAGTGGTCACCGTCGCACATGGACGTCAGCAATGCCGGGGGCAGAGCGAAGCCGCTAGTTAATTTTTCAGCAAACAAACGGACAAACAGGAAAATAATTTTGATTTCTGGCTTACACAACCAAACGATAATCTTTTTTAAGTAAATAATTATGTATCTTCAGTCGAGTTTTAAAATCGTTTAGGAAGTATATGTACGTATATCTGAAGTGGAAAATTAATCTTCTTAATTTCTCGATGCGTTAAAAATTATGATTGATGTTTCGCCAGTGGTTCGTTGGTTTTATTTTTCGAAAGCGCACCCTTCGTAAGCACGTCTCCAATTACTTCATAATAGAATTAAATTACAATGTAGTGACAGTTAACACGAGCATTACACGGTGGTCGGGTGCAATATTGACCGTGACGGAGGGGTGATGTATGGAACACCAATAAAATAACAGGGTTATCGAATTTTGCTAAATGACTTTTTCATTTTTATTTTTAACTTGTTATTTTTTTTTGTTTTGTACACCTTATATCTACGGCTAAAGGGAGACATATTTAAGTAAATAGATTTTCGAGTTTTATTATATTTTGCCCCCCTATTTATCTACCGGTGACATTAGGCAGATTTATTACAGATTTATTTTATAATAACGGTAATTGGAAGCATTCGAATATTAAGTAAATACATTTTGGGGAGTCAGTTAAAACTAGTTGAGAAAACTCTAAGCTAACCACTCGTTACTTATAAAATAACTGTCTTACAACTTATAGTTAAGATTAGGTAAAATGATACTGTTGAGAAAATATGTTTGATTTGTAAATATTTTTATTATTATAAAAAATTTCTTAATTTTTTTTCCGGACATCCCTACACACTGTGCGTGACGTATTATTGCGATGTGCTATAATCACCGTGATATATGAGTAGGGTGGGCCTTAGACCGTGTAAATTGGTGACACCTCTGTTTTTTTGATGTTGCGAAAAAGAATAATTGGATTGGGGCTTAAGTTCTTTCGTTCAGTGTTTTTTTGTTGAGATTTAATATTTATTATTTAGGATCAAAAGTGTAAAAATACATTAAGTAACATAATTTAAATATACCAAGTGCTTTTTGGACGTTACTTTGGGAAAAAAAATGTTCAAAAATATTTGTACTTTGGATACACAAATTAAGATGACCTTTTTTTTCGACCTAAGCTTTTAGCCTTGAGAGGCTATGTCAGCGTAATCGAGCGAGTAGGTGAGCTCACGGGGCTCAAACCAAAGTGTTGCTAACACTGGCCCTAGCAGGATCAGTGCTTCTCAGAATCTACCACCGGATTGGAAACGCGACCCACTGAGAAGATCCGGCGAGAAACTCAGTGGGCAAGGTGAGCATATGTGAGCTCGAACTGAAAACAAAAAAGACGTGTGGTGTCGTGGGACACCGGATAAGCAAGAAGTTCCTTATTATAAAAATATTAATTTTAAGTTCTATTCGAGGTATAAAGAAAATAAAACTGGAGGTTTCGCAACAACCCACCGTCAATCGGTAACGTGCGAACTTATTGTGGTACACTTCATTCACGGTTATTTGCATAAGAGTTAGTGTATTGCGCAAACGAACGTGCTGAGATCGTGGTCAATGAATGATAAAAAAATATGTTATTTTTTGTACGTTATTACAAAGTTAAGTCGTACACTGTGTGCATTACTAATAAAAATCTTACGTTACGGACGCTTTTTCCCGGTTAGGGTACCCCTCCGCATCGTCCCATAAGGAACTTCGTTCCAAAATTCGGGATCGATGCGTTGCCTATTTTTGAAGCAGGGATACTAGAAAGCTTAAAGTTTTATTAAGATATTTTCTTATCCAATAGAAACTTCGATGTCATATTTCCAACAGAATATCAGGGTAGTAGTCGCAGAATAATTAATGAGCTTATTTATATACCGAAAAAACCATTTAGGAACAGTGTCGGTAGTAAGATGGTTCCTTACGTACAATTGCGTTATCCAAATACAATTGTACCTATATATAGTGAGCAAACGAAAAGCAATGAAAAAACTTCTTGAATTCAACGCCTTGGGTGGCGCATGTTAAATGGCATTTAGTCATGGCCTATTACTTGTAATACCAACCGTGACGCGGAACTCATACGACACGCTCCGGTATACCACGTGCTGTACAGTATTAGGGTAGTCAGCAGACCATGCTGTTGCGATGTTTACAATCCTACTTAATTATTCGGTCATAAATCACATTTGTTAGAACGATTCAAAATAACCAGATTTGGTTTGCAATGTGTATACTTTTTTCTTGTAGACTTTTAGACTTGAAGAAATGATATCGATGTACCGATTTTTCTCGGGTTCTTTACAAATACAATATTTGTTAACACCTTGGCTGCGGTTAAAAAAATGCGGCTGGTTGAAATGCGCCCCCAATTTAAGTAGTTTACACACAGGAAAATATCAGTTAAATATCTACTAAAAATATCTTAGGATACAAGAATGAAGTGCATCATATTGTCATCTTGGATGATGTCTGCAGTAAAAAATCAGGATATGCTGTAAAAAATCTTTACCTTGCATTTTCGATACAGTTGCTTTCATGCCAAATGATGAAACGTAATAAGAACTAACAAAATAACACAGACATTAATTAATTCTAATCAAATGGTATACCTACACCTATATTACAAAACTGGTTATAAGGATTTATTAGTGCAAAAATTTAGTATAAAAGTAGTGGGAGAGATGATTGCAGAACTCATTGAGAAATTTAATTTTTCAAAGAAGTTAATTGAAAATAAAAAAAATGGAAATAAAGAGGTAGACCTAAAAAAAATGAATGGATTGCGTGAAAGACGATGTGTATAAGGGAGGAGTGAGCGAAGAAATGGTATATGATAGAGGTGTATGAAAGAAGAAAACATGTTGCGCCGATCCCAAGTGATTGGGAGAATGGTAGGATAATGATGAATTGGAAATAAATATTATAAAGGAACAGGTCAGATACATTATAATTTCATAATAGCTTCAGATGTTTTTTTTTTGTTTACATTAATTTTATCAATATACTTATGAACACATTTAAAAAGTTTAAATAGATTTTTTAAAAGGCGTGAAATCCATCGACATTATCAGAATTTTATAGTCGTGCTAACCACTATAAATTAAAGAAGTTGATATTAAATAAATTCTACCCTAGTTTAGTTGCTTCACGCAGTTGAGTAATTCATACGTCACGCCTCAGAATACCACGTGCGTTATGCGATGGAGTTACGCACCAGCCCGTAACAACAAGCTATTAAATGATAAACACGCTAATTATCTTGTTTACAATCGAAACAGGTGTCAATCTATTATTAATAAAACTTCAGCTTTTCGGTTTTCTTCTGCCACATATTTGTTACGGTTTTTGAGATTTTTTTATATCCACTTGATTTCATTTATTTATTTAATGTAATCAATAGTGGCTGTGTAGTGGAGAATTACACTAGCATTAGTAGAGGTTGCCAATGTAGTGAATTTGTTTCAATCTGCGACCAAAAAAATAACAGGGGTCGGCAATTCCCGTATTTTGAAGTTACGTACATCAGACAATCGCGAATTATCGATTTCGCGCATTTTTATTTATTTATTCGATGGGTGCACAAGCTGACGGCCCACCTAGTGTGGTTACCGGAGCCCATAGACATCTATAAAGTAAATGCCGCCACTCATCTTGAGACAAGGCTTTTAAGGTCTCAAAAATAGGCAGGGTGGTGGTACCTATCCATGCGGACTCACTCACGAGACGTCGTACCAGCAGTGAGTGTCCATTGCCGACCACTAGTGAATTTCATATCAATAAAATATATGTAAGTATAATAACTAGAGGTCCCGCAGTAGTCGAAATTCGACTATAATTAATTGGAATTGTAAGTTTGTACACTATTATGATTGTATTTTATCTATACTAATATTATAAAGAGGAAAGATTTGTTTGTTTGTTTGTTTCGAATAGGCTCCGAAACTACTGGACCGATTTGAAAAATTATTTTTCCATTAGAAGCCGACATTGTCCCTGATGAACATAGGCTACTTTTTTAATTTTTTTTTTATTTTTTTTTTTTTTGTTTTCATGTGTGTTTTAATGTTTCCGAAGCGAAGCGAGGGCGGGTCGCTAGTACTTCTATAATCACAAATTTCGCCAAGACTACACTATAAAAAATATTAACAAATACAAACCATATTCTATTCTCAATTTGACAACAGACGTCAAGAACAAAAGTTTGACAAGTATGCATGCGTGTGTGCGTCAAATACATGGTATGTAGTGTGTGTAATGTTTTCTTTATTGATTTAATGTATCTTTTATTCATTATTTTAGAAACATATTGGCATTGTGCACTTCTTCTCTATACTCTCTATAAGTGTGGAAAATTTCATACTCCTCCGTCCGCGCAATTTTCCTAAAAAGGGATACAAAGTTTTTGCTTCACGTATTAATATATGGATATGTATATGTGGAGCTACTGTAAGTTTCCCGCTACTGTGACCACTAAATGAGCAATTATTTCTTCACTAGATCCTGCATTCTTCTGCACACCGCTGAAATTATAGTATTCAATTGTACTAAAATGAAATCAATCAAACACCACCTAAAGACCGATGAAATTAGATTTTCAATGTTATTGTACAACTAAAATCAAGTGTTTCGTTCCGGTCGTGACCTGCCTACGTTTATTTTCTTGAACATTCACAAAAAAGAACAATATGAATGTAGAAAATTGTGCCAGTCATATAAATTCCAAGTTATTGCATCCTTTCAGTATTTCCGCTGCTGTATTGTATTTTGATTCAATCTATTACAGGTTTTATGAGCTAAATACTGGTCGTTCTCTTGTAGATTTTGTTTGTAGATACGCTAATTGAAAATTACATTTGTGCGTAAATAACATATGTATTTACAATGAAAATATCCAATCTCAAAAAACCGCCCAAAATATCCTTCAAAACTATGTAATCTTATTGAATGTTTCTTTGTAACCATTGCAAGTTTCCTAGTTTCTCGACTGTCTGTTCCTTGTCTGTCTATTTATCTTTTTAATACACTAATATTACGGATATCGAAGTCTTACTTTCTCACTTCCAGTCATGATCTAAATATTTTTGTGTTTAACTACATAGAATGAAATCTTGCACTTTGAAGTCTCACTTTAAGTGAATTTTGTAGTATCCGTCGTCTAAGGAAGATATATGGTGTTCGCGTTATACGTGTGAATCCACGGTACTTAAATTGTTAAATAACCTTCCTTACAAGTTACTTTAATGTGAATATTGACGTCTAAGCTTCCGAATATCTCTTTATCTTGAGACAGTAAAAATTTTTTGATTGATTAATTTATTTCTGCCGTGAAGCAGTAATGCGTTTCGGTTTGAAGGGTGGGGCAGCCGTTGTAACTATTCTGAGGCCTTAGAACTTATATCTCAAGGTGGGTGGCACATTTACGTTGTAGTTGTCTATGGGCTCCAATAACCACTTAACACCAGGTTAGTTCTGAGCTCGTCAACCCATCTAAGCAATAAAAAAAAATTTAAATTCCTTTACGAACGTCTTCCAGAGCGAAAGAACATCAAATCAAATAAATTACGGGTACGATACGGTTAAACTCATATTGTTAAACATTACACGAAGCTTTAATTTTTCTTTTGCGAAACTGTGCCCCATTTTAAAAAAAAAAAACTAACAATATTTCTGTTCGTAATAACATCCTTACCGTGGAGCACCCGCGCAGAGCCACTCCCTGTTATTTGGCTCAATTATTACGTCTCTAAAGAATTCTTAAGCAAAAAGACTATAGAATTTGCTAAGCGTTTGATTGAAATTGTGACGGGATGATTGCCGCAAGAATTTTCGGGGTTTCTTTGTGAAACATTTCTGGAAGCGACAGCTTAGAGACAAAAGGACTAAAATAATACTATCCTATTCCAATTAGGGTAATTTGAATATTAACGAGTGTTTCTTCATGTCAATAATTATGTCAATAACCTTAACAAATCAAAATAATTCAACATAAATCAATTGATACAGTAGAACAAATCTTCCAATGCGCTTTAAGGAGGCGCAATTCCCAAGATACTGGCTGCGCTACGTCGTTGGACAGCCAGACTCACTCTCTGTGCAAAGTACCAACCAGCCTTAGCATCACGTGTAGCTTCCTTCAAGCGTTTGGAGATTTGTGATAAAAATTTCTTTGCTTCAGGGCCCCAAGGGCCCATCGAGTATTTCTTGTTTTATGTTTGACTTAAGTAAGAAACACGCCTAATTTTTTCTGCAGCAGAAGTAGGCACGGTACTGTGGCAGGTAATTACGATATTGCTTCCGGTTATACAATAAAAAAAGAAGCGTATAAGAGCCACTTGTCGAAGCCGTTGACAGAAAACAACAATTCTCATGTAAATGATAAAGAAAATTAATTTACTAACCTTATCGTATATAATCGTTAGTTTACTTTCGTATTTCGTAGTACTGAAGTCGATGTGGCCTAAAGGATAAAACGTCCGGTGCATTCGTATGTAGCGATGCACCGGTGTTCGAATCCCGCAGGCGGGTACCAATTTTTCTAATGAAATACGTAAACAAATGTTCACAATTGACTTCGACGGTGAAGGAATAACATCGTGTAATAAAAATCAAACCCGCAAAATTATAATTTGCGTAATCACTGGTGGTAGGACCTCTTGGGAATCCACATGGGTAGGTAGCACCACCCTGCCTATTTTCACCGTGAAGCAGTAATGCGTTTCGGTTCGAAGGGTGGGGTAGCCGTTGTAACTATACTGAGACCTTAGAACTTATATCTCGAGGTGGGTGGCGCATTCACGTTGTAGAGGTCTATGGGCTCCAGTAACCACTAAACATCAGGTGGGCTGTGAGCTCGTCCATCCATCTAAGCAACAAAAAAAAATCGTAAACACGCAATGTAGCCGATACTGTTTGTGATACATTGCGTTGTACGCAAAAATAATAACTCGAAGCTCAGCACGTGGGGTTGTCGCCTATATTAATTTCCTAGTAAGATCGTAAAACACTCTGTATACGAATATAGCTCTACAATTATTTGAGAAATCCCCTGAAACGCTAAAGCTAAAGTTAAAAAGAGCAAACGAAAAAGGTATGTTAATTCACCGGCTGAGCTGCAACGAAGATTATAATTATTTTGTAATTGGTGGGCCGAGCACGGTTGGTAGCCAATATTTCACGCACAAATTAAACCTTAGATCGTAAGAGAGTTTGCGTTTAAAATTCTCTTCAGATCGTGTGTAATTAAAAAAATATTACCCTATTTCATGATCACATGTAATCAGTCACGATTGTTTCAAAAAGAAATGGATTTGTTTCGAATCTGATTTAGTGAAACTGTGTAATATTTTTTTATCACCTCACTAGCAAACTAGCCAGCCATTAACACCGCCCATTTGCGATGACAATACCCAAGGCATTACTAATTACTCTCTACCATTTGAATACCCATGCATTCAGACACGGAATAGATAAATCATTCAGAAATAATAAATCTAAGCTGTTTTGGATGAGTGGAAGCCAAATTCTCAATCTTACAAACACGCAGCTATTAGTTAGTATTGGGTATTCAGAATCAAAAAGAGATTAGTATACTTCTTTATTTGCAACTCCAGTGCGTAAATACAAATGCCTTTAACCGAAAAACAAAGACAACAACATAACCAATGTACGTCGTGGAACGATTCATAAAATTCATTCTAGCCATCAAATTATTAAAAAGCGATTACTATCTACATTCTACACGTACTCGTCTTTAAAGAAAAAGTAGGTACGCTTGTTGACCGTTACAGGTGTGGGATCACGTGATTCGTTTTACTTAAGTAGTGTATGTACTTGACATCAACTTCAGTCAGAATAGTAATCGTGGTTAATTGGTGTGGTGGTATAGTTTTTCACATATATTTTTTCCCTAACTATGCTGATAGCCTTGAGAGGCTATTTCAGCTTCACCCTAACGTGTGTAGGTGAGCTCATGGGGCTCAAACCGGAGTATTGCTAACAATGACCCTAGCAAGAACAGTGCTTCGCAGAATCTACCATCGGATCGGAAACGCGACCCACTGAGAAGATCCGGCGAGAAACTCAGTGGGCTGTGTCTATCAGTGGGGTTAATTCGGATAAGACGGATTCGACGAGGACGGTGACCGGTGCTTGTGGTGCTCAAAAGCACCGTTCATGGATCGGGAGGATCCGTAATGACGTGCTTTGGGCGACGTCGACGGTTTACCATTCGGTCTACAGGATAGGGTATGTAATAGTTTCCAGCGGCCACGACAAGAGGGTTCTCATGTCGTGCCGCTTTCTCGAAGTGGCGCAACGATGCCGACTCTAGATACTTACTGACAGAGTCGAATTCCAGGTCATCGTGGAGATCCACATTCCTCAGGAACCATGGTACTCCGACGGCTATCCTGCAGAGATTTTCAGGCTTCTGACTGTTGGGTAGGGGTTTTTGAGTTTCAAATACATATGCTTGTATTACTAAAAGCTGGACGAGAGAAGCCGAAGATCGAGCTGGTGTAGCTTCGAGCCAGCAATCGAAGAGGCCTATGTCCAGCAGTGAACTTCTATGGGCTGATGATGATCGTGACGACGCTTGCATTCCCATAGCACAGTAAATCTTAGTATGGGGCGGTGTCACTTATTTAATTTATTATGTTTGGACTCAGTTATTTCAATCGAAGACTCTCTTTGTTGCTGGCTGAAGAAATCATGGACTCAAGAGATGTTCGTGTCTATTGGAGGCCATGGACAAAGCTAATATTAACTGTAGATAAGTCGAAATCTTAGTCGAAGTCGAAGTATTAATCTAAGTGCTTAGGCAGAAATAGGCAATGAAAAAGGTAAATATGTAGTTTGTTATGAACATTTTGTACACATTTTGTACATTACATATACATTTTGTATTCAACGGGTTCTTTCTACGAGTGAAACTTCTGATAAATTATCGAGCTCACAATATTTCCAATTCTATTTCCTTCCGAATAGTTCCCAATATTCCAAAGCATGGAAAGACTTTTCGAGCGTATATCTATTGATGTGCGAAAAATGCGTATTATTTTTACGCTAGTTCTTAAGTCATTAAATTTAAAATAGCTGTTTAATTAATTTAATTGAGTAATGGGCATATTTTCCTTTAAATTGAAATGACCCAATAAATATATAAAAAATTTTAAATGTATACAAAAGAACTGTTCAAAATTGAACTTTTGGATATATATTTTTATAGCTTAGATGGGTGGACGAGCTCACAGCTCACCTGGTGTTCAGTGGTTACTGGAGCCCATAGACATCTACAACGTAAATGCGCCACCCACCTTGATATATAAGTTCTAAGGGTCTCAAGTTTAGTTAAAACGGCTGCCCCACCCTTCAAACCGAAACGCATTACGGCTTCACGGCAGAAATAGGCAGGGCCGTGGCACCTACCCGTGCAGACTCACAAGAGGTCCTACCACCTACAGAAAATAAAATTCAATGCTAATTAATCTGTCAGTGCCTGATTCCATATTTACTATATCAAACTATGAGCAAATAAAATTTGATTTAATAATGAAATGTATCGGTCACTAAAAGTCACAGGCGAACCAATTAAATTCATTCGCAATTTATTAAGTCTTTATTAAAAAATAACTAAGATCATAATCAATTTCCATTTATAATCGAGAGAGAGCGAGCAGTATCTGAAGCGTGCACTAGTTATATTTAGGTATGTGTCTTGTAGATAAATGTAATATGTAATACTGGCTAGTTACGTACCGGATTTTACCGTTAGCCGATACGGATTCTTTGTCGGTCTTATTAATAAGCAAATCTATGGAACTTGTCGACTGTACGGAGTTGAGTTAGCGAGCAGTGGTCGCGTTAATACTTAATGATGTTAACGATGTGTTTTGCACAGAATAATATGCATTTTAATTAATTATCATATCGATGAATGACTGACTGTATGGTTTGAGCGACATTTTTGCAACTATCTATCTTACTGGTGGTAGGACCTCTTGAGAGTCCGCACGGGTATCACCACCCTACTTATTTCTGCCGTGAAGCAGTAATGCGTTTCGGTTTGAAGGGTGGGGCAGCCGTTGTAACTATACTTGAGACTTTAGAACTTATATCTCAAGGTGGGTGGCGCATTTAGGTTGTGGATGTCTATGGGCTCCAGTAACCACTTAAGACCAGGTGGGCTGTGAGCTCGTCCACCCATCTAAGCAATAAAAAAATAAAATAAAAAAGCTATACAGGGGAGCCATCTAAAGTTTAAAATTTGAAAAAAATATCATAACCGTAAAAAAAATTTCAACTATTTGAATGGAGTAGTATTAATTGAAGTTCAATTAAAAACATCGAACTGTTGATGCTAATACCAAATAAAACGCATCTTTAATCACAAAAGTAAATGTAGCGTATTAAGCGAAATATTGCTTAAATTAAATATCCTTTCAACCCTCGATATGATTATTAATACAAAAAACAATCTTCATAATGGGATCAGTTGATATTGTTGCAGTTGACTTAATTATTGTTTTTTTTTTATCGCCCTTGTAGACGAGCATACGGTCCACCTGATCGTGAGTGGTTACCGTCGCCCATCGACTTCGGCAATGCCAGGGGTAGAGCCAAGCCGCTGCCTACCGCTAAACGCTTGTTTGGCTGATAAGTAACACTATGTTTCTCACAAAAGTCAGAATGACGTTTTCATAGTTTAAGTAAGTATATTTATTACCTTGATAAATTAAGAACTGTTTTGAAATTATTAGCCTACTAAAATCAGCAAAATTGTAATGTATACAACTATAACTATAACTATTATGTTATTGGAACTTGGAAAATAGTAATATGGTTTTAATCAAATCGTATCTAAACCTAATTTTTGTTTAAAGCTCCGTGTCGTAGTGTGCACAATCTTTACATTGTAGCATCCTATCTGATTTGCATTCGGTCGGGAGGCTTACAGTGATATGCAATTATTGAATTAATAAGTAACAACATTCCATAAAAGACAGACATTTTGTCGCGATTAAAATTACAGCACTAGTTCTCTTGTGCAAATTTATTGTTAATAATCATATGGTTTACGAAGTTTGATGCTTTCTTTTCAAGTAACTGTTACTATAAGCAACGAGACCAGAGTTAAAAAAAAAATTGACAGTTATTCTATCGACCGAAATTTCAAGATCTTATTACTGGTGATAGGAACTCTTGTGAGTCCGCGCGGGTGGGTACCACCACCCTGCCTATTCTTACCGTGAAGCAGTAATGCGTTTCGGTTTGAAGGGTGGGGCAGCCGTTGTAACTATACTTGAGACCTTAGAACTTATATCTCAAGGTGGGTGGCGCATTTACGTCGTGGATATCTATGGGGTCCAGTAACCACTTAAGACCAGGTGGGCTGTGAGATCGTCCACCCATCTAAGCAACAAAAAAAAAAGATATTCAGTCGTTTTCATGGTTTCATTCTAGAAATTTGAAACATGTATACTTGCCAACAACTACCTGCTTTATATAAATATATTCCATTGGCGTATCGTTTTTCAAAGCTACATGTATAAATTTTATTGTGTATGTAGCGGTTCTGTTCTTCATCATCATCATCATCAACAGCCCACAGTCGTCCACTGCTGGACATAGGCCTCTCCCAATCCACACCACTGAGCCCGGTCTGCTGCTCTCCTCATCCACTTCTTGCCGGCCACCGTGCGGAGGTCATCGCACCATCTAGCCAGGGGGCGTCCCACGTTACGTCTTCCGCTTCTTTTACGTTATTAATTACGTTCTGTTCTTAGTGATAATAATTTACTGACTTTATTATCTGACTCGGACTAATACGTAAAAAATAGGATAAAGCATTAAATGTGGATTTGGTGTAATATTTCACTTCGGTTCGCTTTTCAAAGCGCTCAGCAACATCATAGACCGATGGTCACCACTCACCATCAAAAGGTTCTATGCTCGTCTGACTTTACAACCATTCGTATATTTTATTAAAATAAATTCAAATTTTTTTAATGGTCGTAACTAATTATAATCAAATTAAAAATTGCGATAATCTTCTTTTATCTTAATTCAACAGAAAAATATTTTACTAATAAATGCGACACGTTTTTTTTTTTTTTTGTAAATAAATTTATATCTCGGTATCAAACGATTTTTAATAGTGTCATTATCACGCGACAAACGTGAATTCCGTGCGGTGAGTTTTAGAAAATGGAATCGTTGTCAACGAATAGGTGACCGAAATGAAGCCATAAATTGTCGGTCGCGGCACTTTTAGTCTCAGATCTAACAAATTAACAGTCGATTAAGCTACCGATTTCTGTAGGAAACGCCATCCGAAGCAGCCGAGAGAGAACATTAATGGAAACCCGACAAATAGCATCGATAGGACTAATACAGTCAACGATATAAGAAAATACAAAATTAATTATTAATATATTATCTTGATGACAAATTAACGTCTTTTTTTTTTAAATGGTTAAATTTATCGCCATTTATATTTCATTGAAGATTTATTTTTAAAAAGTCGTTTTAAATTTATATTCAGAAAATTTTACAACGATAATTCTTTTTTTTTTTTTGCTTAGATGGGTGGACGAGCTCACAGCCCACCTGGTGTTAAGTGGTTACTGGAGCCTATAGACATCTACAATGTAAATGCGCCACCCACCTTGAGATATAAGTTCTAAGGTCTCAGTATAGTTACAACGGCTGCCCCACCCTTTAAACCGAAACGCATTACTGCTTCACGGCAGAAATAGGCGGGGTGGTGGTACCTACCCGTGCGGACTCACAAGAGGTCCTACCACCAGTGATCCACCAGTTCTAAATCGATCCTTTATTCGCTCGCATTCATGAGGATTTCCTCGGAAGCTACCGATGTCTACGTAAACCGGCAACTTCTAGTCGCTGGTATATTGTCGTAATGCAGCAGTAACAGCAGTACTATGCCATTTTTCTCGCAAATCACAAAATTATTATTATCCTTTTGTTTAATTATAGTTAATTCTAATAGTTTTTTGTAAGTCCTTACTGCTACCACCATACCACCCATTTTTGCCACGATGAAATAATGCGTTCCAGTCTCAAAATTAAGACAGACGTATTGTATGTATACAGCAGAGTCTGCAAACGTAGGCCTCATGTGGGACAGCGCCATTAACTTTAACTCCGGTGACCACCAGCAGCGGTTCCTTGAAAATTTTAAAAATTCTTTTTAATTCAAATTAAGCAAACTCAACCGAAAACAAACAGAACCCATAAGATTGAACAATTGAAAACATTTGAACTGGAATCAAAGGCCGTGCCTTCCCATTCGTCAGAATGGAACGTTTGATTGTTATGGCAAAAATGGCACAATTGTTGGACCTATAATACTGAAACTGAAATAGTTCCTTATATAATAATTAATTTAAAAAATATCAAATAACAAAAGAATTGTGGTTATTAGGATATGAAAAACAAAAATATTTTCTAAAATCAAAAACTTTCTGCGCTCGATAGTACTTAATAAATAATGCGGCCCTTAAATAACGAAGCGGCTTCTTAAGATGTACATTACCAGATAATGACAAAAAGTACTCAAAATATCATTAAAACATTGATAAGTCTTACGAGTTTTATTTAGTTTATTTGTTTTAACGTCATTGGAACTTGTTTATTTATGGTTTACGGGCTCACTTATGAGCTGCAAGACGGAAGCTTCTCGGAAAGGCTTAGTGTCGGGATCACCAAGAATTTTCGCTTTTGGCAATGATTTCAAAAGCATTTTTTAAATGTGATATTCGAATTTTAGTTAAACGCGTGAGTAATTGAACCCATGGTATTACAGTCGAGCCGAAATTAAAACTTCCTTTATCTAATAGTGTTTTTTTTTGTTCGAAAAATTGGATTTGTCGCTTCAGAAGTCAAATGTCCAATTCCTGTCTAAACGACCAAGCTTGTTTTTGATTTTGCATTTGCGTTTACACATGAACCCATTTAAAGCTCGAAGTTAAGTAGTAACGTCGCATATCCATACTAGAACGTGAACGCAGCTACTCACATTGAAACATAAGGTCTTAATTGCCAATGCTCCACACTCCGAATTGGAACATATAATTCCTTCTCGGCAGAAGTAGATAAGATGCCTGCCTAGTAACGGGTTCAGAATACGCTAGTAAAATAGCTGTCAGATAGCACTACATAAAATACTGTCAAAGGATATACCATCTGAGTCTGAGCTACGACTCATCAAGCGATTGGCATGACGATGATGACGCATAAGGACTACCGGCCCTCTCGCCGAATCCTCTCAGCGGGTCGCGATTCCGATCCGGTAGTAGATTCATTCGCGAAGCAGCTACTCTTTAGTTGTTAGGTCTCTCTTGGAGTCGCTCGGGTAGCTGTTAGCAAATCTCGCCCCTTCTGTCTGAACCCTTGCTTGCCCACTTGTCCTTGTGAAACCGGAAAAGCCTCCGAGCCACCAATAAACCATCAATCATAAAATGGTTGGATTGTTGAAAGTCTCTCTTTTATTCAAAATCTGTCCGAATGATGCAAAACTAAAAGTGATCCCAAGATAATCCAGAATGCCAATACCGAGTCTCGAATCTGCGAGATACGCATAATTTCACTGACCCCAAAAACGTGAATAATATTATAACCAATATATTTTAATCACTTATAAAATTTCAAACAGAAAATTAATAGACACATGTACATATTTACCGTTCTCCTAGTCATTAATACTATCTGTGTGTTTATTATTTATTAAATCAAAAGCGTGAGAAAGAAATTTGTTATTAACAATTAAACAGTCATTCGCGCGTCAATAACGTTTGATTTCTAAAGAAACGTCACTAATTTGCCGGTCTGAATGTATTCTATGACGGAGCTAAGATTTATTGCGCTCCATCCTGAATGACAGATTTTAATTATCAAACTAAAGTAATCTAATCGCGTCACCACTATAAAGATTGAGTGAATTTTACTGTGGGAATGGTACGTGTGATGAAAATTAAAGTTCATTTATCATTCTAAAATTTATAATCTTAGTATTTTTTTGTATTATTATTATTTTTCCTACCTAAGCTGAGAGCCTTGAGAGGCTATTTTAGCGTAACCTCAACTAGTAGGTGAGTTCACGATGCTCAATCCTGACGACGTTGCTAACACGAACCCTAGCAAGAGCCGTGCTACGCAGAATCTACCACCGGATAGGAAACGCGACCCACTGAGAGGATCCGACGAGAAACTCAGAGGGCTTTGTCTGAGGGTTAATTTACTCGTCGAGCCCTTCGCAAGCGACGGGTTCGACGTGAACGATGACCCGTGCTTGGGGTAGCGTATTATTACAGTTAACGATCAATTTATTTGCACTTATCCTTAACGTTATGACACGTCGATCTTCAAAATACTCCTCAGCGCTGGGTAGCAGCTTGGTTATCTCCTGGCATTTTTCGTGGTAGCCATTGATCATTAGAGGACCGTATCATAATCTTTGAAGGCAATAAGAAAGTACTTTAACAAGAAGCATTGGTCAGTTTAGGACAAGCGTTTTTGGTGGTTTTTCGAAGGGACTCTAGATGCCATATTTTCTTGATATTTTCGACTTAGACTTGAATTGACTTGACGACCTAGACTTGAATTAAAGACTTAGTTTTTCTTAAATTCCTTCTATTCAGTCATAGCTCACAGTCAATATTTTGCCGATTTTGCAGCTAGTTTAGGTTCAAAGAAAGTGACTTAGATTTTGTTATTACATGACTCTAATAAAATAGGTATCAAAGATTAATCAATCAAGTGAATTTGATTATAAAAAATTTCAAGAACGGTTTTCCCTCCACTATAGTAACAAAAGATTAAAATAATTTCATAGAAAGAAAAATTATTAACGTTTATCTTCAGAAAAAGCCTTAGTGTTTTGCGCTAGAAATGGGAAATCACACTAAATGACCACATAATGTGAAGGTGAACACAAATATCTGTTTGCAAGTTAATCCAAATGGCGCTATCAATCCGTTAAGTTAGCACTCTTTCATTTAATTACATTTTAAATCAAGTGTTCCTATCTATAAACTGTAGTTACAAGGTCTGGAATGCGCGAAACCTATTGACAAAGCTAGAGTGACAATGCGTTTGTATAATATTGTGAAACCACTTTTCAGTGACAGAATCATAAATTATTTAATTTAAGCAAACAATTATCAACTCAGGTATTAAGTAATTTAGGTAGTTTTCCAATTACAGAGCATAATGCGACTCAGTGACGCACAATGCCGAATTATGCTGAAGCTTAATTGGAACGTGAATTAGTTTTCAAATGGATCAGCAGAGTGCGCTAAGTTAACACAGTTTTATTAACATTGATTATTTCTAAGAAACTACGACGAAACGAAGGCCTTACAGTTTTTTTCAACATTAAATAATTTTACTAACCATAATATAAACAAAATTTCGATCAATGCCAACTTAAAGAAAAAACACTTGTCAATTTTCTGTCACTGAGTCGGTATCGATTGCGAGTATCACGCGAGAGCAGTACTTTTGAGAGTGCTCGGTTGTGCGAAGCGTTACTGTAGTTGGAACATTCAACGTTGAGCATTATGCCGCATAATGCGCTCTTGTGCTGTGATTGGAAAACTACCTTATAAACTAATGGTTCATATTTTTATTGCTTGTCAATCACTTGTCATATTTATTTTAAATCGAGAAGGTTTTATTCGGGCTAGTAAGAGGGATGTAAACAATGAAAGTTTTGAAATAAATAAAATATGTTTGACGTTTTTCGATTTTTCTATCAAGGATTTTCCTTCATTCATTTGGATTATGATTAGCAACAATTTCCAAGTTTACAGAAGAACTCATAGCTGTCAGTATTTGCAATCAAGTGAAAAGTGTTTCTTTTTTTATGAATGCTTCAAAATCACTGGACATGCACTTTGCAAATTTTTTTGTAATCCAGCCAAATTAAATAATGGATTAGAATCGCCAATTCAAACTATTTCTGTTCAGAAAAAAGCTACATCCTTGATTGGTAGTTAATTAGAAAACTAAATAATGTTTGAGTGCTGCTTTAGGCAATAAAACAGTTTGCACTATAAAAGACGAAAAAGAAATGGATGAGTAATTATTCAACTTAGATCATTCGCGAATATTATCAGAACTCAATTGATTAGCATACTATAAAAATGCATCGACTTCTCTTATAAAAATCTCTCTTATAAAAAAGTTATTTTTTTAGAGGCGAGAATAATCCGTTTTGGAAATGAACATGAAAAGAATCTACATTATTTTTAATTTAAATGTTCATAGTAGTAATTTGAGTTATAATGATTAAGAGGTAGAAAGAGTACAACCCGTTAATAAGATTATTAAACTAAATGCGAAAATCTGACAGTTTTTTTAATTAATTAGCTTCTTTTCTTTCTGATAGTTTCTACATATAATTTCTGTCTCTGTGTTTTCAAATGCCCTTTCATAAAACATGCTATGAACACTTGTTTATTATATTCCGTAATTGTCACCATTAGTGTCAATCGAAAAGGTCAAAGGTGTTTATTTGCTTAAAGCAATGCAGACATCCACATTTTCAGAAACACATTTTACGCATCAATATTTCGAATTGACTTGCTTCAGTGCTTCTGCACCGCTATGGCGTTCTCGATGAGGTTTGAATATAATACTTTGAAGTAGGAAGGGTTTGACCATAGCCTTGGCAAGGTTATAAAGTAAATAGTCTATTAAGGAAATATATTTTACAGTGAAGGCGGCTCTGCTCAAAAAAACTTCACAACACACACAGAATAAGTTATGTTTGTGCAAAAAAAGCGTTTCTTTGTAAACCCGGTTTGAGATACGAAGTAGTGCTATATTTTAGTATTTATTACACAATAAATCAGTATAATTTCACTCGATATTTACGACAGTGTTTTAATACAGCTTTAGATTTTATTTCGAGAATGCAACTAACTAGTTTTTTTTTGTTATTAATTAGTCTAAGCGGTTTCATGTTTTTTGTTTCGTTCTTTTTTTCGAAGACGGTTCCTGACCTCGCCTTTTGCAATTAAATAAACAGAAACATTAATAAGCCATCGATGATTTTCTAATAAGCAAATTACATTAATGTAATATACGAGTATTAATTGGTTCAAGCTAAATTATTATATTAAGAATCGAAAGAATAGAGAAAAGTTGTTCCGTCCGTGTGTACATGCTTAGCATTTGGTAGCGAATTTAACTTTGAAACAACTTTCCTTTTCAAAAAAACTTAGTATACTCTGGAGGAGTCGTGGTCATGCCCGAAGATCGTGAATGCCTCCGTCGATAACTTTCGTCCACACAATTCTGAGCTGTTTTCGGCTACTTGGAAAGCATCAGACGCAAAAGCTTCTCATAGGAATATAATTCAATGATTGCAAAAGACTAATTCAGAATTCATTCTTCAAATAATTCTAATGAGTTCTGCTTTTGAATAACTATTCAAAAATTTTATGACGGTAAACAACTGGTTAAGAAAAACAAAAAAAATTCCAACTCCACAAAGCCGCGTGGCTACCCTACATTCCTAACATCTTTAATAAAATCTACCCTTTAATAGTGTTAACATTGCGAAAGAAGAATTTACTACCATCCTTATCAGCAGTAATGTGGCACGCATTGAATTATTTTTACTGATACTTTGGTTGGATTACCAACATTTAGAGCTGGTTGTGTCATGGGCAGATTAAAAATTACCTTCTTCATCTTTTGTTTTATTAGTAGCACAGATTTGGTTAAAATGGAAAGGGACATATTTTACGTGATATAATTTACGTGATAAGTCCTAATGAGTTTGGTAAATGAATGAATAATCGTGAACACATCACACGGTCATCTGGCCCAAAACGGAATCCCGGTACAATGGGAATATACATACGTATAAACGTTTAATTATACCAATATACAGATATTAAATACCCAATCCTGTTTGTCATACGAATGTTTTACCAAACTGAGGATTGAAACTAATATCCTCTGGCCAGTATTGAAGGGCGCTAAATTATGCGCGACAAATTCAGTCAAATTAAGCAGATATTATAATAGGTTAAATATGCCACTCAATCCCACCATTTTCTGGTGGTAGGACAAAGGGTGCCTATTTTCTGCCGTGAAGCAGTAGTGCGTTTTGGTTTGAGGAGTGGAGCAACCGTTGTACTGTTAAAATTGAGCCCTTACAACTGATGTCTCGAGGAAGATGGCGGCATTCGTGTTATAAATGACGTAAAAATAAGCTCCAGGGACCGTTACAACCATCTGTACCTTGACTTCATCAGTCCACGAAAAGGCTCTTACACTAATATATTTCCCGCTATATACGCCATAATAACCAGTCTCACCTAATTAGGCTGAGATGTTAAAATTTCTCATATTAAAAAAATCTTGTCAGAAGTCTTTCTTTAAGTTAGTGAGAATATCGAAAGTCGACTGCTACTAAGCGCGGTTCAACTACCGGTGCTTGGTAATGAACGCGTCACGAAGCAACTTCTATGTGAAATAGCCATATTCCGTGTATCGAGTTTATTACCGGTGCAATATTTAGTTTGTATTCAAACGAGGCACGTATTAGGTCAATGATCGATTGGTGTAATTAAATTATTCATCGTGATAAATTGATTGCAAGCCTTTTTTGAGTATCAAGCGGCTTTTCTCTGCATGTTCCTGGATGTATGGTGGCTTAGAATACCATCACCCCGTCTCTTCGCCTGGGTTTTATAAAGAGCGGGATTTACCAGGGAAGGGACAATTGACTTTTTAATATCGTGCCACCGTACCGTGATTGTCAACTGGCATTTATTAGTCATAAGGCGTGTTTTAGGCCACACGAGTGGATTTCACCATCCTGCTTACTTCTTCCGATGATCTACGATGCATTCATATGTTCCGTTCCACACCACAGCTGATTTCGACCTTATGTCTCGTCTTGCTTTGCCTAAAGCGTAGCATTTACGTTGTGATGTTTATTTGATGTCTATTGACTTTACAACAAATAGGTCAGGTGGAAATTGGTATAGCAAGATCTGGGTTGAGCAATTACATTTTATGATATAACAAAACTTCACGGAATCCATCCATGTAATCAACTTCATCCCTGCGGTTTACTTGCGCAACGACAACAAACTAGTGTCACATTACATTCAAGTATAGTTCTGTGGTGAAATTCTAGTTCGCTCTGCGGTGAAATATGAACGCGATGGTACACGATCAACAAAAAATAAACAATATTGTAATATATAATAATAACAGGACAATATAACAGGACAATATAGCAATATATAATAATAACGGCCGTCTGGTGTAGTGGTAAGTGACATGGTCACTACATAAGGAGGTCGCGGGTTCGAATCCCGCCAAGGGAAGATATTTGTATGATAAATATAAATCTCTTTTCCAGGGTTATGGATGTATATTAAATATATGTATGTGTATAATAAAAATCTTACATTTATTTCCGTTAACACAAGTTATTTACGAACTTATCACGGGATCAGTTAACGTGACGTGATTGTTAGTAAATATTATTAAATAAACAGGAATGAAAAATTCTTTAATGAATTTATTTAACCATCCATAGCTTTTGTTACGAATTCGAATTCGATTGAACGTACATATTTTACTAATAAACTATTGTAGCTGTATTTCGCAAAGGATTTTGAACCTTACAGCTGTAGAATAGCTATTAAGTCTCGTATACCATAAAAATACTTTTTACAAGACTACGACATCCTTTTGCTTAAATTCGAAAAGATATTTATATTGACGAGTTCTAGTCCTACTTATGGATAAAATGAAAGGTAATAAATACAGAAGAGATATTAAAAGCGTTTAATGTTTCGATCGGAACACTGTGTACAATTAACACTCGATATACTATAACATTACAATTTCTAAGATCGGTAAAAATACCCGTCTAGTTTCCTGTGTTACGACTAGCATTTTAAAAAAAAAAAAAAACATTAAAATGTCGCTGTCATCAAATCAAGAGCACGCAATCAAATGATAACGAGTTGTTTTTAAATAAAACTTAGAACAGTTTTACGTCGACATTAAGTGAGGATGTGAATATGGGTCTGCCTTTCGTTAATGTTGAGATATTCAAAGCGACTACCGAGATTACTTCCGGTCACAATAATTTTGCTTGGTAAACGAAATGTCTCGGACGACGGCCGGTTAGTTAACTGTGGGCATCGATGACTGTGGATGGATTTGGTGTTAATTTAAAATTAGAACGTATGCTTTTGGATTTAGTTTTCCAATTTTGGGATTTTATTCTAATATGGAACCAACGCATATTCCGATAGAATTATTATTACCTGTTTAGCCAGACATTCGACGCGGCTACATTCGATGTGCTTAAATCCTACGGCAGGTACACTTTTTCATAGAAAACACGTTTCGTAGAAACACACATAGAGAAATGACATCGTGTATTTGTTAAAATCCATCCCGGAAATTTCATATATTTTATATTCATATTTCATATATATCTTTCGTACTAGCTGACCCGGCAGACTTCGTAGTGCCTCAATCAATAAATAAAAGACCTAAACTTTTGTATAAAATAAATTTAAAACAAACAAAAGGAATGCGTCCGACGGAGGACACATCAAAGGAAAAAACAAAATTGTTTGTTTTTATTTAATTCCGAGCATTTTCATATTTATTCACCTTTAATCCTTCTCTGGACTTCTGCGAATAATTCAAGACCAAAATTAGCCAAATCGGTCCAGCCGTTCTCTAGTCTTAGCGAGACTAACGAACAGCAATCCATTTTTATAATTATTTCGTATTATTAAATAATTTGCGTGAATAGGTGGTAGTGCTGGTGGTAAGGCCTGTTATGAGTAATTTATACCACTACCCAGCCTTAAACTTCTGCCACGAAACAGTCATCTGTTTATAGGGTACGACATATTATGTACCATACATATGCAAAAATAGACATTAATTTCATTCTTCGACATTCACAACGGGATTCCCTAACCATTTAACATCAGACGGCCGTTTACCTCGTGATCATTTCATGGCAATACTAAAAAAAGGGTTAAATTTGTACCTAATTTCAAAAAGATGAAATGAATAATAATTGTCGTTTATTTAAACTGAATCATGAATTCATTTAGATTGTAGCCCCGGACTAATTAATTTATCCGCCCACTTAATTAACGATCGAAAAATATAGATCCAATAATTTTATAGCTTAAAGCGCTTATAACTGTTGTTTTGTTATGGAGATTGAACTATCTCACATTCATTTCCTACGGTGACACCGCTTCCGATAATTAAAAGGCATTCCAACATAAAACTCCGGTTCCCAAAAAAAGGCGAAAGGTAAAGTAATAAGTTTGCTTCAAATCAGTACATAATGAAAAAAAAAATGTAGCTACGGTTCAATGAATTCACTAAACGACTCTTCTTTAAGCGTTGGCTTTGATTTGGTCTTAACTGATCCATTAAGAGCAAAAATATATTGTATGATTGATAAAGGTTTACACAAAGGTACGTACGTACCCGCTAGGTGGCTAATGCATTTGACCTCACATCTACGCGTGTTAGCATTTGAACTATGCTCCTAATGTTTAAACACAAATCACCATCCGTAACATTTCCCATCACCTATCAAGCGGCAGTCACGACAAATCGTATTAGAATTAACTGCTATCTATCAATTGGTGCGCGTGTTCTCTTATGTTCGTCATCCATTACTCTTCACGTTCGTGGCACGATAGATTGAGATAGTTGCAACACGTACGTACAATGAGAACAAATAATAAAAGACGTAACAATGATCGATGCTAATAAGATGCGGCGAGATGTATAGACATCGGTTAGCTATTAAAATAGTTGGATCTATAAAACAGTAATTTCACAATTAACAAAGTATATTTGAATAAATTTGCGTCAATATTGAAAGTTACCGCAATGAATCTTATCATCAAATTGATTGTAACGTGCACGTATGATGTTTTATATATTGCAGTGCTAATAAAATAAATTGGGCCGAGCTGCAGATAATGTATCAAATATGAAAGTTAATGACCAGTCAATTTGTTTTGACCTCACTTTGCATTTGTTTAAAATGAATTAACATAAATCTAGCTTAGCGTCTGGCTTTGTTCGTCTCATACGAAGTTATGAAGATCGTATGATGTTTGATATCCTTCGTGAGTGAAACAAAAAATATGATAATACAAATTCAAATTCAAAATCATTTATTTCAACTTGGATGGCATCATAACACACTTGTTGAATGTCAAAATATAAATGAAAATGTTAACTCTATCACCGGTTCCAAAAAAAGCCACAGTCTTGAGAAAAACCGACGAAACAAACTCAGCGGGCATTTTTTTTTTTGTTTTTTCTCAAATATTTTCTATATAAGAGGAAATATCTACACATGGGCTATTATTGCAACGACCAAAAACATTCGTGTCCGTGTTTTAATGCAATGTGTTTCGCATACGTGTAAGAAAAAAACACTATCAATTTTTTTCACTAACTATTTTAATTCATTTTTTTCTTTCGTGACCAACTTCCCTTTGCGTGTGTAAAATATGGTCCGGTAAATTGTCAATGAACGGACGTCCTCTATTAAATCCGATCGAGTGTTAGAATTTTATTTCACAGCTCATAATAATTCCAATGATTGATTACGTGTAAACGCAGTGCGAGCTTTCCCGGAAGTTAAGCTACTACTTTATACTGTATACATATATTATTATATATACGGTATACATTGGTACACAGTAACAGTTGCTTGTTCAAGTCAAGTGTCTTTACGTCATTGGCAAAGACGATTTATTATTACCAGATAGATCTTTCAATATGCAATATAACAGAATTGTACTTTTACCATAAAAACTATATATTTTACTAAAAGAAAAATTAAGATGATAATTCGTTAAATGAATATTGGATAAATGTTCTATGTGGATTAAAAGAATCATACTACTGCGTATTGACGATACAATACTTTAAAGAACTGAATCAATGCGATTAGTTCGAGTCGTAACCTATACCAGTATGGTAGTCAATAAAAGATTCTAAAATTAAGCCACTAACGTACATAAGTAAATGTTGTCTCAAGAAATTAAGCTACTTAAATTCCCATTCTCGAAGGTACCAAAAGTGATTATTGTTTTTTGGGGACACAAGTGATCGGCTTTCAATTTTATTTTATTTACCTACGATTTTGTAATAAAAACTCGGTATTAGAGATCTTCGCAAACTACAATTACCTGAACATATATTTGGTATTTGAGGACAATCAGATGAAAGCAATCGACCAGCTAACCCTAAGGTATGTAATTATGACGCATTCCAACCAAGGACATATACCAAGATACAACGCTTAGACACGTGGTGACATCATGCATAGTATCGTATTGTGAATTATTAGTTTCTATATAGTGATTTACCAGCTTCTATAAAATGTTACACAAAAATATTGATTAGATTAGCATTATTTTATATAACATTTCTTTTGCTTCTACTTTTTAAATTGACTTGTCACTAGTAATTGCTGGTACTTGTAACTTGCTGGTAATTCCAATGACAGTAAAATATTCATAGTTTTGTTTTAGCAATACCTAAATCTATATAATATTAATACGTGAAGCAAAAACTTTGTACCCTCTTTTACGAAAATTGCGCGGACGGAGCAGTATGAAATTTCCTACACTTATAGAGAATATAGAGAAGCTTTCAAACTTTTGTTATTGTTTAAAATCTGTGGTCAAATTGAGAATAGATCAATATTATTTGTCTTTAATATTATTTATCTATAGTGTAGTTTTGGCGAAATCTGTGATTATATTATAAATTGACAATAGAACCATAATAATGTTTAAACTTATAATTCCAATTAATTATAGTCGAATTTCGACTACTGCGGAACCACTAGTATTCAACTAAATCGAATAGGTTTATTTTTAAAATAAACGTCACAAAGTCGAAACACGTGAATAGTCTGACCTCTATTAGATACAAGAAAGTATTGTCGTGATTCGACACCTTCGAACTACTGATATTGAAACCCAAGCCGTCACGGTCAGACTGACATGACTTTCTCATTACGATCCAGTGTCTGTTCTTCACACAGTATTAATTTGCTACCAGATTTTCGGAATATTTCTCATGCTCGACGATAATGTTGTGTTGTATCGTAAAAATTACTTACAGCTTGCGATACGATTTTTACTTACGATTTTGGCGATGGTCGGACAGGCGTTTTTCAATGCGATCTACAACTGATTTGCGTCTGAAGGCGGTATTCAGATTTCGATGTATGAGCTTTGAAAATCGTTCAGCTTAAACGACCACACGCTGCTTTAAAACTGTGACTTCGTACTGATAAGCAACTACGCAATAAGTCTACGCCAATTAATTTTTTATCTATACTAATATTATAAAGCTGAAGAGTTTGTTTGTTTGAACGAGCTAATCTCAGAAACTACTGGTCCGATTTGAAAATCTTTCAGTGTTAGATAGCCCATTTATCGAGAAAGGTTATAAGTTATATAACATCACGCTAAGACTAATGCAGGAGCACCAATAAAGAATGCTTCAAAATCGGGTTTCTTTTCCTTTTGAGAGATTCCACTGCGTGCGCTGCGGAAACGGTTAAAGTTTCGCTAAAGTGATGTATGAGGGAATTGTTCCCCTTTAAAAGATCTAAAAAAAAGTCCGCGACACCATATGTCTATATGTTAAGGTTGGCTCTCTATAACGTTTTCTAAGCTAACCAAATTTGTTCTAAAATAAAGTATTCTTTGTGAAGGTGATTTTATAAAGATTATATTCTACGTAAATGAAGAGGCGGGTAAAATTTAGCGTAATGCTAAAAACTAACTATTCCACGCGGACGAAGTCGCGGGCAAAAGCTAGTTAAATATAAAATCGAATGCGATTATCCATCCGTCCTCTTCTAGGTTCACAGAAAAGTTTAGCTTAAAAAATTGTGTGTTACGAGTAATTAATTGCCTAATCATCCTCAGAAAAGATTACATTAGATTATTACATACATTAAACGCCGCCCAGAGTGATTCTAAATTTAAAATGAAACGTCCCTAAAATCGATTTTACACATGATTGGCACAAAAAGCTGTCACAAAAACTTTCGATATATATTTTATCAAATTTCACCCTCATTTTCTTGCCATTCAAAACAAGGTGTATTGCAAAAAATTATTATCGTACGTTTTTTGTTCGAGTCTCAATCACATGAATGGATATAATCTAAAAAGTTTTTTTTTTAGAATGACCACAAGTCAATAATTTTGGTTAGACGCCCATCAAAACACTATGAGACTTACGCGCGCCTACTTTTGTATAAAAATTGCTTTATCGCTCATATTTAATAATTCTAGTGACTCTCTAGTGTGTTTAATGTACTGTGGAATTAAATTGTTTACACTTTAACGCAATTTTATTATTCAGTATAAAAATTGCGATGCACTTTTTTTCGGACGGGGGTCAAACCTCCTACGCGGTCCCCGCACCTAGGGGGCGCGCCGGTATATGTAGACTTGGTGGCCCCGAAGGTGTATAAGATCTCTTTGAAGAGAGGCCCACCCACTAAGATTTTAATACAGATTGTGGTTGAACCTGGTCACGGTCCGCCTGATGTTAAATAGTTATCGAGACCCACAATATGGATCCAGCATCGACCAGCATCATCCATCATCCAGCATCACAATATGGATCTGCCGCCCTTAAAGCTAACCTTAAAGTCTCGATTATATTGTACTAGCGACCCGCCCTCGCTTCGCTTCGGAAACATTAAAACACACATGAAACAAACAAACAAAATAAAAAATAAATAAATAAAAGTAGCCTATGTTCATCAGGGACAATGTCGGCTTCTAATGGAAAAAGAATTTTTCAAATCGGTCCAGTAGTTTCGGAGCCTATTCGAAACAAATAAACAAACAAATCTTTCCTCTTTATAATATTATATTATAGTATAGATAGATAATGTACCCTTCAAATCGGCATGCATGACTGCTTCGTAGCAAATATAGGCACAATGGTTTTACTTACTCATACGGACACACGATGCGCCCAATTTTTCAATTTCCCTCACATATGCCGAATCATAATGATTAGTTAGTAAACTAGTTTTATTTTAGTAAATACTCAAACTATCGCGCTATCATAAGTGAAAAGCCATATTAGCCGATTTATCAGAATCGACCTGACCGGCTTAGTAGATGCTATCATTAATAATAATTAATGTATATTTAAACCTTTTTTTGTGTCCTTTGTATACCTTTTTTACAAATTTTCACCTCATGTTAATGTGAGTTTTATGGTTTTGATGCAATTCCACTAACGATGGATGAGATCGTGCATTTCCGGGCACCTTTAGGGAACTTGTTCGACTTGTTTTTGTTTTTTTTGCCAACCCATATGTCATCGCCAAACGACTGGGGAACTAACCAATTGTATTGAGCCGTTTATATTGGAAAATTATTTAAGCTCAACTTCTGGTATAGGTTAAAATCAAAAGTTTGTATTGTGGTTTTTTTCCCCTACCTATTCACTGTTAGCCTAGGGGGCTATTCAAGGCGGGTGGCGCATTTACGTTGTAATGTCTATGGGCTCCAGTAACCACTTAAAAAAAAAAAAAAAAAAGCTCACAGGCTCAACTTAAGAGAATTTCCTAATTTGCTAAGGACTAGAGCATTACTTCGCGGAATCTACCACCGGATCGGAATCGCGACTCACTGAGAAGATCCGGCGAGAAACTCACTAAGCTATTTATTCGTATATCGATGCGTTCATGTGATTTAATACTTTATCCAATTGACTTACAACTGTTTAGCTGTTGACATTGCAAGGATGGCTTTCGTATTGCGAACCTGTGACAGTGGCGCATTAGTAGTTTTTACAAGCGAATGCTTTAAAAAACAAAGCTACTTGGACCGGACCAGTTTATCGGTAAAATTTAGAATCGCAGCGTTAATACACAATACGTTTCCAGAGATTATTTTATTCAGCACGTCTCCTCGCCTCATTCGAACAGACTCCTTGACGGTAAACGGTAACTTGCTCCTAGCTTTGCCAACGTCCATGAGAGCACGCATTATCAGATGCCTAATTGATTTATCGCCACCAATCAATCCAAATCTCACACCTCCAAATGCAAATACAGTTATGATAATAAATAAAAGAATACAAATTCGTGAATCATCCAAATCTCTTCATCAAACAGACATTAAAAACAAAACGTTCGGAAACCGAACAGCTAATAACGGCAAACGAGTTCCTTCTCATCGCTTAAGCCTTGTTCGGACTAGACGAGTATTTTAGTCGAGTACCGAGTAGGCAGCGGCTTGGCTCTGCCCCTGGCATTGCTGAAGTCCATGGGCAACGGTAACCACTCACCATCAGGTGGGCCGTATGCTCGTCTGCCTACAAGGGCAATAAAAAAAAAAAAGTTTAGTAGCTAAACTACTCGCTACTCGCCCGAAAAAATAGAACAAAATGGATTGACTTGACTAAATTATTTACTAACCTACTCGACTAAATTTTTGGTGCTCAGACACATTTAGCTACTAAATTACCTACTCGGTACCCGACTAAAATACTCGCCTAGTCCGAACAAGGCTTTACGTATCGAATCGGCCACAAATCACATTTTCAATAGCGCAAACAACAAATTGGTTTCCAGCAAATAATTATATTTTATAGTTACGTTTCAAACGATAACAGCGCGTATATAACTCCGGTGAACTTAACTAGACTAACGAACCGAGGCTAAAGGATTGAATTACGTATTTCACATTTGTTATTGAATTCGTAATAAATCTGTACTATTTGCTACTGATTCTGTAAATAGTTGGATGTTTCTCTTTTAAATTTATGTCCGTTTTAATTGTAGAGAATTCCCTTTCGCAGCTTTCCTGCTGGATGTTTACGCTCAGTATTTGTTCGGATAATAATTTACTCATATTCTATAAAAAGGTCCAGAGTGATTAGGTTGCATACTCACATCCTTTTACTTCTAGAATGATCTCGTTTACCTCTGAGGTATTTCTATTAAAAACTTAGCACTCTTGAGCAGTATAGCTTTGCAGTATTCATCATTGGTAAAAAAAGAAAAAAATTAAAATCACCACACAATCTTAGATACAAACATTTGGTCCATTATCAACAGACAAAATTCGAACATCAAAGAAAGTCAAAGATCCAACAATAAGTTAACACTCAACCTAGCATTTCATTTCTCAAGGCACACACGGACCTAATTGACCATTTTTGTGTCTTTACGAACAATAGGTGATTATGTTGCATTGTAGAAAGTCGGTGGCACCGCGGGCAGTCATTGTGGTCTCTCGGCTCGGATCATCACAGCCATTGACGCTACATTGTCTAAATTTCAATTATAAAATGATTCTTGATAATGCGAACACATAACCAGAGAACCATCTGTTTACGATTAATTACAAATCGAAGGGTTCAAGCAAGTCAAATGTGTAATTGATTGTGCTTTTACGTGAGTTGTTAATAAGGTGTCAAAAAAAAAATCGATTTAATTTTGTAATTTTAAAGACATGTTATAATTTGTCAAATCAATCACGATCAAAAGGAAATCGACATTTTTTTAATAGATTTACGTAATTAGTGATTTTTAGGCATTTTTTGTGTCCGCACAAATAGGCACCTTTTTTTTAATAGGCTCGGTTATTTTCCTACCGTGAAGCATGCGTTCTCATGTGAAGGGTGAGGCAACCTTTAAAGAATGCATTATAAACATCGACCTCATCCATGCAGGAGGGCATTTGCGTTGTCAAGTCAATAGGCTCCTAAATCCAGTAATAACATCGTGTATTAAAAATCAAACCCGCAAAATTATAATTTGCGTAATTACTGGTGGTAGAACCTCTTGTGAATCCGCACGGGTAGGTACCACCGCCTCTCCTTTTTCTGCCGTGAAGCAGTAATGCGTTTCGGTTTGAAGGGTGGGGCAGCCGTTCTAACTATACTGAGACCTTAGAACTTATATCTCAAGGTGTGTGGCGCAATTACGTTGTAGATGTCTATGGGCTCCAGTAACCACTTAACACCAGGTGGGCTGTGAGCTCATCCACACATGTAAGCAATAAAAAAAAAAGTTAGCCCGTTCAGATGCATTTGATAAAAATGATCAAAAACATTTTTAATGCCTCGTGTGAAATGTCCGTGTATACCTATTTATTTCAAACTAAATTCGGCTAATTAAATTAGCTCATAAAAACTTATTGAGCACTCACTTAATGACAGCAAAATAACCATGCGTCAACATTCAAATACTTATAATGATCATCTCCACGAGCTCGTTTACATTCAATAACGTCCATTAATTAAATTTGAATCTTAAGAAAATTACGTTACGGCTCTCTATCGGTTAGAGAATATTTTGTAGAAAATTTAAAATTTTGTCGCCTATAAATCAGCTCAACGACAATTCCCATACATTAATTACGTTCTAATAGATATAAGAATAGGAAACTGAATAAATAGACTTCCCATAAAACAGTCAGAAGATGAAGCTTATGGGAAATCATGGAGTTGATAAGATCTGATATGACGGAAGCGAAACCATATGTGTTCTTTTTGTTTAGCGTCATTCTGTTTGGAATCAGAAATTGCTTGATGGATTTTCAACAATGGATTTTCAAGTAGGGCAGTTGTTGTACTGTAAAAGCTGAGACTTGCAATTTGTCTTTTTTTTTATTGCCCTTGTAGGCAGACGAGCATACGGCCCACCTGATGGTGATTGGTAACCGTCGCCCATGGACTTCAGCAATGCCAGGGGCAGAGCCAAGCCGCTGCCTAAAAAGGTCGCAAGGTGGGTGGTGGTATTAACGCGATTCATGTCGATGGGCTCCAGTGACCACTTAACACTAGATGGGCCTAGAGCTCGTCCATCCGTGGTATCAATAAAAAAATATAATAAAAAATAGGAAGCATTCCTATGCGGTTAGTACCGATCTTCAGAATATTATTGCTGTGTTACTACAACCTATTTCAGTGTCCCCTTTCCTACCAACTACGTTTATAGCTGTCATTTCAGATTTTTTATTAGTAGTATGTGGATTTCGCCGCCGCGACGCCCCCTTTGAAACGTGACAACGAAGTCTCAACTTTATGACCAAAGACAGCTCTATATTTTCTAGAAAGAAACAAGACGATTCTTCTATCCTTATGAGCCCAACATGTGTAGATAATGAAAGAGAACATAATTTCATACATTCAAATGTTTGGCAGCATTCTGCATTAAGCTTTTCTCGTGACTTAGTACAAATCATTATTACTTCTTGTTTTCGCATAACGCCTTTCAAGCTGCGTCTAAAGAGGCGTTGATATATTGTGTTAACTCTGACTTGTTTATTGAATGAAATCGCAGAACAAATCTATTGCGAATATAGTGCTGTTTGAACAGAAGAAGAAATACTAAGAATGAAGAATGCTCAGCTTATTATTATTATTATTATTATTATTAATTTATATTTAATCGAGCAATTCTTGTATATATACATATATAATCTGAATCTCGGAAACGGCTCCAACGATTTTCATAAAATTTAATAAATCGATCTAGCTACGACTTATTAAATTCAGAAAATGTTGTTTTATTCGTGTTTTCAATAATCAACTCTTCCCGGCATCTATTGGCGAATAATAATACTATTTTTCTTAATTGAGGGTAACTAACCACTTTAAAGACACAACAAGATGGCGTTATCAAAAAAAAAATCATCATCATCTAGTTATATCTTAAAACACTGTTTGTTCTTTGAAATAAAACCGTAAAAGATGTTTGGTAGCGATCCATAGGAACTTTTTTAGTCGCACCATCGATTTGCATATTGAATTTGAAATTGAATGTACGTACATACATACTCCTACATAAAATTATAAATGGTGTTTCGTAAGTAACTGCGAAGCGCGCAAACTTCTTCAATGTATTTATTTTAATAGCTCATAATAAATTAGGCTCGCGTTAAGCGAAACTTTCTTTTTATTTTTTAATTTAATAACCGTTAATTCAATATCGTTATAAGTAATAAGTCGGAATGTTAGTAGAAATTTAGCACTCGTGAATAGGTACTAGATAGAAAGTTGCCTATAATTCGACATGTCACCGGTTCAAAAATCAAAAATCAAATAAAAAAAAATTTTTTATTCGACTTAAATGAAAGTACATACTTGTTGAACGTCAAAAGAACTACCGCCAATTCACAAGAACTAGCCTCCGTCCTGAGAAGAATTGGCAAGAAACTCAGCGGGCATGTCTTTTTTTTTTTTAATTTGAGATTCGAGACTGAAGCTAGACTTTCCCGGATTTAATAGTCATTATTACTAACGCTTATTAGATCCTGTTAACATTGTTACTGACATATCCAATGGATACGCTTAAACGTACCACTGTCATCATAAATTAATTATCACTTCATCTCCATTGTGCACGATATACTTAGATACTGTTATTAAATATTTAAATGACAAATACCTACTTATAATTTCATAGGTCGTTGACCTTGCTCATGCAAACCCAAATAACGCTCGATGCATTAATATTACACTACAGAATTTCGATTTTTTTTTTACAGAAGTAGATACTCTCTTAATTTCAAAATATTTTTTTATTTCTTATTTTTGCTTGTTGAAAGATCTATTGTTGAAAGCATCATCTACAATGGCTTGCTAGCCTATGCTCCGGAAATGGATATATTCCACGATTGTTTGCAGCGATTTATAGCTGTTGTTAGAAATTGCTTAAGCTAATATCATTAATACCTTACAAATGTTTTGGTTTATAGTGTTAATTTGTAAGAAGACTAAATAAATAAATAAATAAGACGTGCAGACAGTTTACAGCCCCCTGTTAAAAAGTAGTTCAAGGTTCATCCATTACATTAGATTACAACTGCCCCATAATTCAAATCGGAAGGCATGACAGCTTCACGGCAGAAACTAGCAAAACTGTAATACCTATACTTGCAATCGATAAACCTCTTTCTACAATTGTCAGTTGCAGTCTGCTTGTCTTCAGAGTATACTACTAGCCATTCTATGCTACATCCTTAAGTGGCCTTTTACGAAACGCTCGTTTTAAATATCCTGTTAGTCCTGTTTCTTTGGAAGATCTTGCTCCTTGTTGTTTGTGGCCCATTCCAGTTCATAAAATTGGCTACGTAATTACATATTAAATAATGAATAGTAATTCAAAAATTCTAAAGCCAAATTAGAAATTTTTATTTAAAGTTTACATATACATTTCATGGAGAGCACTGTGTGTGTGAAATCATTTAAAATGTAGGTTCAACAGTTAAAACAAATTATTTACAAAACGTGCTCTTTCAATTAAACGGATGCCAGTAATTTCTGAACGATGCTTATGAGTTCTTTTAATTAGAATGTGCTCATGAATTTTTAATGAGTATCTCGGATGTTTCTATTACATTTGTTTTGGTAGCCTCAGCTTAAATTTGGGTATCGTCGTTCGCATTGTGAACTTTCTTTAAAATGTATTAATTAAATGTTATGTTTTGTTACTTACCACGATTATGAAATGCCTTTGTAGAAGCTCAAACAGAACTATCACGATTTATTGAGTACTAAATTTGGAATACAATCAATACTTTTTACTTATGTTTCTAAATACTGTTTTATATGAAGAGTTCTGTTTTCCACAAATGCCGAAATATGAATGGGATTTTTTTAAATTATTAATAATTTTTCGTGTTGTCTATACTAATATTATAAAGAGGAAAGATTTGTTTGTTTGTTTGTTTCGAATAGGCTCCGAAACTACTGGACCGATTTGAAAAATTCTTTTTCCATTAGAAGCCGACATTGTCCCTGATGAACATAGGCTACTTTTTTTAAAAATAATTTTATTTTATTTTTTTGGTTTCATGTGTGTTTTAATGTTTCCGAAGCGAAGCGAGGGCGGGTCGCTAGTTAGAAATAAGTCGGGTGGTGGAAAGCGAAGAAAAAATAGATAGTTAAACGATAAATCGCATTTTTCCAATCTATGTTAAAATTAACTTTAATAATAATATAGCAGATGTAAGCTTTAAGTTTATAGAAACAAAAGGTGTCAATGACAAGCGTGCTTATGGCCAAAGAAAATGAAATAAAAAAAGACGTGTGGCACTCGGAGACTGCCGCGGTAAAGCTATTGCATAGCATTTTTTATCAGCTTATGCAATTATAAATCGACAATAATAATTTAATATTAAAACAACAATAAAATAAGATCCGGCGAGAAACTCAGTGGGCTAACTTTCAATGAATCTGCTACATTGTGAGTATTCCATTTTGACCACGCACTCACTAGAGGGCACTACATGGGATAGAGACACGCCTTTGGAGCTAGTTCTAACTCTCATTCGCCCAGAATCAACAGTTTAGCTAGTTTATTTTTAATGCCACTCCAATCACTGAATGAGTAGTAGGAGTAGTAATAAAATTCTTCGACTAAGCGATAGAAAATGGCACGCCCAACGCATTGTAATGTGATATAATTTTCTATTCTACAATTTCGTTTGTCGCCGATAGATGGCGCTTGACGCAAAAGCTGAATCGCGCTATCGTTGTGTTACCCACGAAATTATACCACATATTTTGATAGTACATAAATCGGTGTTTAGACTTCTTACTTTAAGCACTACACAAGCGCAACGTGTGAATGTGTTGAACGCCAGCTACATAGTAGGCGTAGGGAGGGGTGGAAGGTTTTTTTCGTTACGGAATTTCATGCATGATTCCGCTCTCAAGCCGCGCTCTGGGCCCGCGATAAAATCTACGCAATAGCTTAAAAATATTTTCCTGTTTATAAATGAAACTGATTTTACGCGCTTTTATTATTTATTACGCTCTTTAATTTCCGACGTTTCAAATACTTTACAGTTTTCTTGAACACAGATGCCGTTCGTTTTAATTATATCTATGACCAACGAAAACCGGAGAAAGTACTGTACCTATATAGATAGTCCAGAGGAGAACCCACGAACCGAATTCTCTTGTTTTAGCTCTTTTTATTATTCTAAAATTAGCAAGCGCTGGCGCCTAAATAGCTTTCCACGCAAACCATCACCGCACATCCAAATCTACTGTCAAACTCTTTGGCAATTCCACCAAATTATAAATACAATCACATCTCTCCAAGCCCGTCGACCTTAGCATTACAATACTGTGTAAAAACTACATAAGTTACCACACTAGTAAGAGTGTGTAGTTCATTGTTTGAAAACAAAAGCGAAAGTTCATTCGTTATGAGATAATTAGATGTTTCACCCCGTCGATGGTTACGTCACTTGACACTTCTTCTGTCATTGTTTGGACAACGAACTAGTGAGGTTTTTCTTATTTTTCTCTTCGTAAACTTGATTAAGTTAATCGCTATTGATATGAATGTGAAAGTAGCTTTATTTTACTTTTTTTGTGTGCTAGGAATTAACGGATCACAAAGTGATATTATAACGAATAGATTGGAGATCTAACAACGAATTTGTCTAAATTGTTCTACATACTTTTAATAAAAAAGGTAAAAATCAACAAAGGATGTAGTTTAAAAAAAAAAATAGCCGTTTTTTCTGGACTGGGACTAATATGTCAAAGTAATAAAATTATTGTAGTGTTATTAGTCCTCCATAGGTGTACTAATTATCAAATTAATCGGATATCTTAAATTTGGTGAAAAGAGATTTAAATGCTGTTCAATCTTTATTTATATCACAATTTACTAAGCTCGATATTATACTTTTTTTTTAAGAATTTTTATGACCTGGTAACTAAGACCTTTAAGTCATGTCTTATATTAATTTATATTCTTAATTTTATGAAAAATGATAATATGGAGTGAAATGAAATGATATGGGATATTATACTATTACCACAAATTCAATGTTGCTGAATTTTCAACACAATAATTTATTGGGAAATTAACAAATTTTCGAATAAACCTATATACGTCTCATCACAACATATGCCGTATCTACATATTTTGAATATAATATTCAGATGAATGCATTGAACTCATTATAAAACGATCACGAATTAATATTTTCACGCTCCAATAAAACGTGCCATTCGTAAATAAGATAATAAATTGGTGTTGTCAAAATATGAGAAACAATCGTAATTAGAGGCTTGTGAGTAACAAAAGCGGTAGTGAGCGGAGAGCGCGTGGCTTTTATAAAAACACTACCCACCGCGTTTGGTCTAAGTTGTGAGAGCTTGGAGTTTGATTTTGATATTATTATTATTTATCAGGTTTCCGGAGAGCAGCCGGTGGTGGGTATATTTACTGTTGTCGAAATAAACGCGAATGAGGTCATTCAGTATTCGATGGAAGTATCAACTTTGAACCTTTTGAAGGGTGGGGCAGCCGTTGTAACTATACTTGAGACCTTAGAACTTATATCTCAAGGTGGGTCGCGCATTTACGTCGTAGATGTCTATGGGCTCCAGTAACCACCTAACACCAGGTGGACTGTGAGCTCGTCCACCCACCTAAGTAATAAAAAAAAAATTGCTGAAATTAAATTAGAAGGCTTTAAAACTGCACTTGAATTTCAGTCATATAATTAATTGTGTATTTGTTTGATTCTAGTAAATTAAAAAAACAACAACAATCTAGAGTAATTTAGTGCGTATGAACAATTTCACTCCCTTGCATTAACAAAATCTGTCGTCTTCTTCGTTCCGTGTTAAACTAATTTCAAATCGTTTTCTATATCAAAAAACACTTAATTTATAAAGCTTTAAAATTTATTTTCGTTTTCCTGCATCACGTGTTCATTGTATCATTGAGAACTATTGTTAAATGCACTTACAACAACAACAAAGATTTTTACGATTCGCCCATTAGATTTGGCATAGCGAATGTATATCTTTGAAACTAGGTGGATTCGCTTAAGATTCAAACCACACATCGCTAAGATGAACTCAATAAACGGCTAACGAAGTTAAATTAATTATTAATACAATGATTATAAATATGTACATACATAGCAATATACCGTATAGCATTCGATCTAATACGAAACATTACCACTCATAGTTTAGAGTTATGGTACAAATACAAATGTTTGGGAATTAACTGGGCATATCAACTGATGGATTCAATAATATGAAAGCTACATCATTAGCGTTATTAAAAAGTGTTGTTAAAAATATAAAAATTCACCACAAATTAGCGCACGTAGCTATAGAAGAGGAAATGTCGAAGATTGTTCAATAAATTCCCCGCAAAAAAATGCATTCAAAGACTTGTTATACGCATCAAAAGATGCCTGCAGTACACTGTGCTCTTAGTTTTTGTGCTTGCGCATCCGTAATGTTCCATTTGGACTTTTTCAGTAAGAATCGTTATTTTTATTATTATTATTTTTTTTATTATTTTTAAATTAAATCAGTGATTTAATTTAAAATTACTGGTGGCAGGACCTCTTGTGAGTCCCCCGGGTAGGTACCACCACCCTGCCTATTTCTGCCGTGAAGTAATGCGTTTCGGTTCAAAGGGTGGGGCAGCCGTTGTAACTATACTAAGACCTTAGAACTTATATCTCAAGGTGGGTCGCGCATTTACGTTGTGGATGTCTATGAGCTCAAGTAACCGCTTAACAATAGGTGGGCTGTGAGCTCGTCCACCCATCTAAGCAATAAAAAAAATATATACTTCGGTTAGTGACGTGCATTGGGGTTATTTTAGATAAAACTTTGACAACAAGCCAAGGGTACTAATTTACAATTTCACTTGGCGAGATCCTCTCTTATTGTGGACTTTTCCTTGTGTTCATCATTTTAGGTGTTAGTAAGTAGTAGGTAATTAATAAGACGGCTTTTATTGAGTTACGTAATAACATATACAGTATTGGATAACTTCATTTCTTAAGGGCTTTAAAAAATATATTTTTTTTTATTGACTTCATTATTATTTACTCAACCAAACGTATTTTTATTTCCACTTACAACATTATTAAGTTTAATTAAGATTCCTACCGAATTTAATTAATGCGAAAGCACCAACACGTACAGCTCAAGACGGAGTGAGACCGGCGCACGCGCATTGCAATCTCGCGTTTTTACACACATCACAAAGCACCCGGCTGCACTCACGAACCAGTTCGATGCCACGGTGAAAGTTTTATATTTGTGAATACGATAACGACTCGATCAAATTTAATACAACTTCCGGTACGCCTTAGGTGTTGTAATTATATTGATGGAATGAAAAAAGTATGTACGTACAGTGATTAACAGAATATTTGTAACGGAATTTAAGAAGCATGATCTGTTTCAAGCTTCGAATTATAATCTGTTTCAATACTTTGGATGTATTTAATTCTAAATTTGATTTTTCAGGCTGTGAATATATTTGTATGTTGTTTAAAGAACAAATAGACATTGAAAAGAATGGCTATTAATAATTCAAGAAACCATACTAAAAGTTATTATGAATTTTGCGAACACTGCATTCGTTGAATGTAAGGAAAATCTCATTACAAAGGAAGTATTATTGTGTTAATATTATCATGAAATTATATTAATCTTTTTTAAATAATAATAAAAAGTGCGTGGGTACAAAGTACACATGTCAGAAGTGAAACTTTTTTAGCGAACTAATTTATAAGTCTTGCTTATATTTATACAAATCTAAAACTTTAGATTTCCGAGAAAAAGAAAAAGAAAAAGAAGAGAAAAAGGAAGATATGTTTCCGCTAAAAGTCTGTCAAATGTCAATCTCAAACCTCAGTGTTGACAGTCACATTATGTTTAGATTTCTAAATTGTAAATGACTAATATTTTGCCAATTAAATTGACTAATTTAATTTCATGCTATTTGATTAATGTTCCAAATTCTTTTCATTTCATTTCAATTCCTTTTAACATTTTTCACAAAAATAAAATAAAATATTAGGCTGTTTGGTATGATACATTTGCCTTTCCAGTTGGAAAAATACAACAACTACTACTACTGACATTTGACAAGTACTTAATTTCAATAGTAGTTTGATGTCACTTCCGTTGCATACCTGCGTGACGTTCTGTAATAATTTTACCCTCATGGGCCTAAAGAAGTTTCACTTCAATAAATCTGAGATAGCCGACTTAACCTAATAGGTGTATGGTTCTAATAAAGAATACAAAAAAAAATATTATGAGATTCTGAATCTGAGATTCGGGTGTAAAAATGACTTCAATAATTATGTCTTAGCCTCACGAAAAAGCAAAGAGAGCATTTTAACGCATTATTTAATACCCGTAAACCATAGTGGAAGGCTCAGCGTGGTCGAACTTCAACAAAGTGCAACGAAAACCAACAAAAACCTGAATCAATCACCTTCCACTATTGTAATTGTTATCGGCAATCACCCTACGCTTGGTAGGAGCACGTTTGCACGGAAAACGTACAGGCTTGCGGTCTACGTCACGTTACAGTTCTCGTCTGATTGTTTGCGGAGCTATCGACTTGAATACGTGACGCTCGGTCGCACTGCGGTTAGCCGTGTTTGTATTGCCTGTGTAATTTGTACGGTGATGGTAAATGTCTAGATTTGCTCACGTACCGACTTAAATGTTTATAGGCTATACGCGGATTTTAAGTTGATCATGTACTAAGCTTCTCATGTTGAGTAGTCAGCTATTTGAAGCGACTATGGCTTTGTGGGTACGACGACTGATGTACACGTATCAAATGGTGCGGTTATACTGGTGCTTAATTTGAATTGTCGGGTAACAGCTATTATAACTATGTATTGGAGTCAATGCTTGCGAAAAATGATTAAATTATGTTATTATTTTAGGGTCTATAATAAGAAAATAAGTACCTACATAGACACCATGTTTCTTTCTATTTCTGCCTCATGTGTTGTGATTTAAAAATGTCAACTGATATTTCAGTACCATTGGGATTTGCAGCTCAAGTCTCAGAGCGGTTGGCGTAATACACAATGTGGTCTTTGCGAGATCAGGTAGGCACTGCCTTTTTTATTGTCATTATAGTCTGACGAGCAAACCGTCAATCCAATTGTGAGTGGTCCTACCCTCAAGGACGTCAGCAGTACCAGGGGCACAGCTAAGCTGCTGTTAACCAAGGACTCTACTCAAACTTATTTTGAAGAAATATATTCCATACCCTTTTGAAGCAGCGTGGAAGAAAATGATACTACAGAAAAGCGTGTTAATAAGTATAGATTAGTTTTAATAAGTATATATTCTAAAGTAATTTTAAATGATTCATATGGTCACGCTGAAGTAGCTTCAAAAGCAATTCAATTAGTTTATACGCTATTGTTTTAAAACGATTCGAACGATGAGAAATAAGAAGCGAACGTAATATTTTTATGAGAATAGGGGATCTAAATGATGTAAGTTTCTTAAGGAATTTATCCATTTATTTAGAGTGAGCCATAAGTTTTGAGTGCGTCACAGTGAGCCTGCACTTTATGTGTAGACAGTGCACCGTTTTATCGTAATTTATTTATTACCTTGCACTTGCAAGCCTCAGCGCAACTTTGTTCATGTGATTACTTTTTTTTTATTGCTTAGATGGGTGGACGAACTCACAGCCCACCTGGTGTTAAGTGGTTACTGGAGCCCATAGACATCCACAACGTAAATGCGCCACCCACCTATGAGATATAAGTTCTAAGGTCTCAGTATAGTTACAACGGCTACCCCACCCTTCAAACCGAAACGCATTACTGCTTCACGGCGGAAATAGGCGGGGTGGTAGTACCTACCCGTGCGGACTCACAAGAGGTTCTACCACCAGTGATTACGCAAATTATAATTTTGCGGGTTTGATACTGAGAAGATCCCGCGAGAAATTCAGCGGGTTGATGGAAGCACTGCTATACATCAATTTATACAGCCTTGAAAGTATTTTGTTTACGAACCCCAAAAACTTTACCGAATAATATGTCAGTTCAAATTAGATGCATAGTCTCATTACAGTGACTGGGGTATCGTTTTAAATATAAAATCAATTTGATACCTTTTTAGAGAAGAGAATAACCTCTTTACCTCCTCTCATCACAACCTTTCCTATAAACGAAGCTAATACAACGTAAACACACTGCAATAATGAGTTTTCGATTCAAAGCAAAAAAATACTGCCCCAGGAATATCTTGAATGCAAATACAAATATTTGTAATTCAAACATATTAATATCTACCCTACAAATCGTCGTTGTCAAACTATAATTTGCTTAGGGCACTTATTAGAGATTTGGACATTTTGATTTATCTTTAACATCTATATTTTCAGGAGAACGTTTTTATTCAAAATCTCAAAGTTAAATTGTATGTCTTGAGTAGGTATAGTAGATATATTCGTTTGACATCGACGTTGTGAAGGACTCAATTGTCTCATGTATGACGGAGAATGGCTCGACCGATTTGATTGGTTTATTTTGGAACGAAGTTCCTTATGGGACGATGCGGTGGGGTACCCTAACCGCGAAAAAACGTCCGTAACGTAAGATTTTTTAGTAATGCACACAGTGTACGACTTAACTTTGTAATAACGTACAAAAAATAACATATTTTTTTTTATATATTTTTTATTAATTGAAACTTTTATAAATTTAATAAAATAATGTTGATAGCTTTGTAAAGTTTTTTTTTTTATCAATAAAAATATCATAATAAATATGTATACCCGAATAATTATTTTCTTTATACCTCGAATAGAACTTGAAATTTAATATTTTATAATAAGGAACTTCGTTCCTATCCGGTGTCCCACGACACCACACTTCTTTTTTGTTCTGTTCGCAATTATATTCGCGTAAAAAAAATAAGTTTATCGGAAAATCTACGGGAAACTTTTCGTAGTGTCAGCGACAGCCGTAACGGAGTCCGGTTCTGACTTAATTGGTTAAAAAATTAACAATCAGACTTCAGTTGGTCTAAAAGTAGCGAACCAATTTAGTTAGCAACAATATTAATTACTGCTTAATGTTAATTTGTTTCGCACGCCATATGACGCAAATCAGAAATTGCTTTATTAAATTACGTATTAAAAAAAAATTATGACAGAAAAGTATCTGCGCATATTAGTTATGCTTAAAATAGTTCCCATATTACAATACAATGGAATGGCGTATATTATATTTATAATAATATCAATGAAAAAAAAGTCTAATATTATTTTAAATTAAGAGAAGTAGTTTATTAATTACAATGGCATATCTTAATAGCGTTGTTTTCCGTATTATGTCGAAGTTTAGTATTATAGATATTTGTGTTCAGGCATAGGTAAGCTTAATTTTTATTGGTCCTTGTGGACAGATAAGCACACGGCTTGATGGTAAACAGCCACCGTGGCTCATGTACATTAGCAATGCCAGGAGAAGAACTGCTGAGTAGCGGCAGCGACTTAATAGTGTAATATTTTTCTTAAATAACCTTTAAACAATTACTGCTGGAGTATTTTAAAAAAAAAGTAGGCAGCGGCTTGGCTCTGCCCCTGGAATTACTGAAGTTCATGGGCGAAGGTAACCACTTGCCATGAGGTGGGCCGTATGCTCGTCTGCCGACAAGGGCAATAAAAAAGACACAGCCCACTGAATTTCTCGTCGGATCTTCTCAATGGATCGCGATTCCGATCCGTTGGTAGATTCTGGGAAGCACTGCTCTTGCTAGGACTGGTGTTAGAAAATTCTCTCTGGTTCAACCCGTGAGCTTACGTTGAAACTTAATTGAAAAATGTTTTATTCATTTAATATTGTGAAAGTTTTCGAGGGCTTCGCGCCAAAATAATTCGGCATGTACCCAGGCTATCGGAGTTCCCATTTTTTTAATAAAATTCTTAATATTAAATAAATATTTAATATATATTAAATAGGTAAATATTTAATGTTAAAAATATTTGTAATGTAATGTTAAGTTTAAAAGCTAACTTATTAATACAAATTACGATTATATTCAGAAACTTCAGAATAGTATAATATGCCAATGAAGATGTCAATTACTTAATCTATTTTAATTTTAAAAAAATCGTCCCAATTGGTTTAATTAATTTGATAAGCTATAAATTTCCTCACGTCCCTATAAATTAGCATATTAGGTAGATTGTCTAATTTTGGCGCGCGTAAAATTACATTTACCTCTTTTCCAGTTTATAAACTCTAGACTAATTTATGTATGCATTTATTTATTCACGCATAAAAATAAACTGTACACAAATCGATTAACAAAATAAAAAAAATATATTCACTGACGCGCTCTTTAAAAATAAAAATAAAATCCGAAAACTTTTTAATTCCAACAAGTAAATTATAAAAACGAAGACTTCATTAATATTTCCGTAGATGAAAATTATTCATATCCTTATTTGAAAATGGTTAAAAGTTTTGATTAAATATGAACATCAGTCCATGTAGAAGTAACTATACTCTTTATAGTATCATCCTAGTCCTACGTCATTTAATTACTAATTTCCGTTTTAAATCAAGACAATAATGACGGTCACCCGTGTTACGTGCTAAGGGTTTTTTCTCCAACTTTTATTCTTTATAACTACTAGGTATATAATTAAAACTAAGTTTCTCACTGTTTAGATTAAACAAACAAAGTATACGTTCTCTGTTTAATTATGTATTATTAGTGCATCTATTTGGTTACATCAATTTCAAATTATCATGTTAATTTATTATAATTAATTTTTAGTGATACAATTCAACTTGTTTACTTTTATTATTCTCTCATCTCTGATTCACTCATAATTAACATTTTCGTATTAAAATCAATTTTGATTGGATCATTGTTTAATAAGTTATATTAATTTATCTCATAACAATAATCGGTGCGTTATAGATCGAACGAAATCTAAATTCATTTATAGTTTATTGAAATTTAATTCAAAGTGGATATAATATGCATATGATAACTTTTTTGTTTGATATAACAAGACAACAGAAACCTCATTAGTTAAACCTTTATGATAATGATTTTCCAATAGATAAAATCTTTCAATTCGGTACTTACATCAATATCGGGAACATACGAATAGACATGGAGCTTATCGATTCTGATCGTACCCTGAAATGGATACAATAAAGCCCCCCGCTGTAGCTCTGTTGATGTCCACACACTGACCGAAGCTTCGCGACCTCTCGCACCCCCCGGCCTCAAAGCCAGACTCAGCTCCTGTGGTATCAGTACTAGAGTCTCCATGTTTATATCACAACAGTTTTAACATTCAAAACCATAAGCCTCGTCCATCACGTCCTTAATTAAGAAGTCGGGACGTCGATCCGATTATCGATCGGTGATGTCGCCGACGATATATCGTTCGGGTCCGTGATCGATAGCCCGTTCGGAACGTCGTGCCGTATTAATCACTGCGCGACTTATCTCTAATCACTCGAGCCCTATAAAAAAAAATAAAGTCCGTATTGTCCGATAGGGTACAGCACAAGCGCGGGATGCGCACGCGGTCTCCTCTCAACGTGCACTGAAGGAAGCGCTAACATTGACCTTAGTCGCGGCCGTGATCGCGTTTACAGTTCATTTTTTGTTCGATAAAAAGGAGAGGAGTAAAGCCCTACAACGTACGCTACCTGATCGGCCACCCGGCTTTGAGCTTTACGTGGTTGTGTTAACGTTTACGTGTGATGTATTGTTTAGTTTGTAAGGTGTGTAGTAAGGTGCTCCCCTCCATAGGCGGGCACCTGCATGAGCGTGCGCCGCCCGTCAGATCGGTCGCGTTCGTTATGAAGCGCACCTGATGCCACCTGCTAGCTATAAGGCACTATCGCCCAATGTTTTTTTATGCGATGACATTTTTAAGGAACCGTATAACATTAGAGATGCCTCGAATTCGGGCAGACAAACAAAAAAATTTCACCTTTTAGATTTTATGAATGGTTTTTTTTTTATTAGGTTTTAGAAGTGTTTATTGCTGTCTATTTTACGATAAGCGTTATTAATCTTTGATTTCCTTCTAAACTTTTTTTTTTTAATTTTTCTTTATGGAAACCTATTGATACAACATTTACAGGTAATAAATTACAATATTGAATAGCAACGTCAAATGTATAATAGGTAAGGTACTTTGACAACTTAGGGATTTTGAAATTATACGACCGAACACGAATGAATTTGTAAAAAAATAAACAAATCTATGTTTCAAAGTTAATAATATTCCTCAAATGCCTATACGATTTGAATCAATAACTTACAATATACGCTTATTTTATTTTGAAAGACACTTAGTTACATTATTCTTTTGCTTATATTAGTCTGCTGTAGATAGGGATTTGGCTAAATGTACATTTTTAATAATTACGATCGTGTTGTTGACGTTCGCAATAATTTAATTTTAATTGTATTTTTTTTATTTAATTGTAATTTAGTGTAATTTAAATCCTCAAGTACTTTGGACACGTGGCCCGACGAAATCCTGACAACTTGGAAAAACTAATAGTTGTAGGTCACGTGGAAGGAAAGAGAAGTCGAGGAAGATTGTCAAGGAGGCCACAAACACCAGCGTCCCGGGCGTCATTAAGCAGGCCGAATGCAGGGAGCATTGGAGGAAGCTGGTGCAAAAACTGGATCAAGGTGGTCACGACCCTCAGTAATGAGGAAGCGACGAAGAGAGAGAGATAACTGCTTTAAATCAATAGTATATTTTTAATTCCTGTTTCTTTTCACATAATTAAGTTTTTATTTATACCTATATATTTTTATACGAGTAGGTAGTATATTTGCTGAATATCACATCGGGTTGCTGTATTTGCGATACTTTGATAGCTATTATAGTGATTGAGATATGAATTTCATAATTTTTATGTTGATAAAAAATGTATATGGTTATAGTAATACCTAATTGATTTTGAATTAAAGGTAATAGAAAATAAATAATTTTACTCATATTATTATTATTAATAATACTTTTAATTGTTTTATTAATCAGATTTATTTTAATTAGAAAATAATAAAAATTAAAGAAATTGTTGCACTTGTTATATTCAATATATATGTTTAATTTTACTCTTTGCAAGTGAAACTTCAAGTAGTAAGTACCTACTTAATAGAAATATTGTAACCTTAAGAAGAACTTGAAATAGTTATGTTTCGGTCATATAAATATTGTTTTTTTGACTTCAATGTCACGAAAACTTAAAATGAAATCCTCAAACAAGAATATTTTTTTTACATAAAATTATTTTTATAAAAAGGTCTAATTACCAACTTGTTTTTTTTTGTTTTTTTATAGTAAATTACCAAATTCGCACATTATTTCTAATTAATAATGTAATAAGTATGAAGACTGTCGAGTTAATATTTTTTTTTTACATATAATGAGCATATAATATTTTTTTTTTTTATTGTAAAACTTTATAAATAATTAGTTACATCTGCAAACGAACTCACGAACCAATGGGAGTGATACAGCAGCCACTTGTGTACCCTATATTTAATACAGTGTGAATTTCACACCCATTTTGAGGCTTGATATCGAATTCAAAATAACATTTGTCCTAGTGCACAACGGGCGTAGCTTCAAGTCGCAATGATTCACGGAAGAAATACTTTATGACATTACTAAAGTTTTTTAATACAAGTGTATCTGACTTTAGATTTCTCTCTCTCTCTTCCCAGCTATTTATCCCACATGGCGGTGGGGTCAGCTTTCCTCACTTTACTCTCCACTTCGCTCTGTCTTCAACATTGCATTCCCTTTTGTCCTTTGGCACTACATCCTTCCACAGAGGTCGAGCAGTAGTGCCAAATTTCTGACGTAGTCAGTTGGCTTCTTTTTTACGTGACCATACCATCTCAGCCTACTCTCCTGCTTTTTTTTTATTGCTTTGATGGGTGGACGAGCTCACAGTCCACCTGGTGCTAAGTGGTTACTGGAGCCCATAGACATCTACAACGTAAATGCGCCACCCACCTTGAGATATAAGTTCTAAGATCTCATGTATAGCATCTTGTCGGCGATGTCACGTACACCGAGGATTTAATTTAATTTCCAAAGCACTTTTATTAGTTTAGTACGGATAAATGTTTCTTTATATACATATAACATAAGGTTTGTACGTTTTTTTTACCAACATGAAGAAGTTACCGGGAGCTTGAAAATTTGCATACCCATCAATGAACAATGATAATCCAAGCCCATAGACACAGCCCACTGAGTTTCTCGCCGAATCTTCTAACTGGGTCGCGTTTCCGATCCGGTGGTAGATTCTGCGAAGCGCTGCTCTTGCTAGGGCCAGTGTTAGCAACACTGCCGGTTTGATCTCCCTGAGCTCACCTACACGTTAGGGTGAAGCTGAAATAGCCTCTCAAGGCTATCAGCATAGGTGGAAAAAAAAAGAAGAGAAACAGTGTCGTATAGGTATATAAACGGAATAGCGGGTGGAGGGTAGTTTATGAACGCGCGCGTTTTTGTCGCGGCTATGCCAAGCGAAGTGACTTTCAAGGAAAGCCAGGATGTCAATCCTTATTTCAAAGGAGACAGGTATGCTTCATACGGAAGCTGTAGATGGAACAATAAGACAATTGTTTTTCACATACAATATCGCGGTGGTTATGTAGTGTTCCCGTTCCCTTACTGAATGTACACGTACCACCAGAAATAGAGAGAGATGGAAAAGTCTGTAAAAGGCCGCAACCAAGCAATAAGACATACATAACCACGATCACTCCGCCAGGAGTGTACGACTGAGAAGAAGATGGTTACATAGTAGGTACATTCAGCTACTGAATCTATGAATAAATCTCTCACCAGTAACCTCATTGATTTCATGCTCATTCGTATCTTTGACCACTAATCACTAACGCATTTTAAATTTTATAAAACATAATTTTACATGTCTACTTACGTATATTTTAGTCGTTAATTAATCTAAAAATCTTAACTACAGAAGTAGCTAGGCGTAATTAAAACTATTGTACGGCTTAATCTTACAGTTTTTTATTGTCATTATAACTTTACGAAAACTGTAAAGCGTCTGAAATATTAAAATAAATACAATAAAAAGCACGAGAGTAAACCGTAAAATTAGCTTTAATTATGTCCACGGTATGCGAAAACTGAAGAAATTGCTTAGAATGCTGATAATTCTAAGACTAGGCACTTTCTTTATTGTCAATATTTTATTTGAAATGACTTTGTGACGTAGCTTTCGTTCATAATGTAACGTGTTCGAAAACAAGTGAAACTGTGGTTGGCGGCAGGTGCTCTCAGGTCGTCGACATTTTCCTTCATGTATTCCTATCTTTAACAAGCGATAATGAGTCTTATTTCAATGAAATTGTATTCACTAAGGACACAATATTGTTCAACGAAAACTTAAAAATGAATTAGCAGAACACAGATTAAGCTATGCACGGCGAAGATTAATGAAGTGGTCAAATTTATTTTCGTTAATTTTATTAAAGTAATTAAAACGTAATTCTGTTTTTGTTTTTGAAATTTAAGTATCCAATGCCTATTTTTTGGCGAAGTTACGCATGCACAGACCCACCCACCCAGTTAGAGATTTGTTTTACTTACCAAAATCCCACAAAAAGTTGGACTGGATTTCTAAAATTTAAAATCCGAATTTGGAACGATCGAAACCGAAGAAATATTCGATTTCGTTATGGCCGTTACGAATTTAAATTCAAAATTGGTTCCATAATGTTGTTTATATAAATATATTTTTTGGATACAAAAATCATTTTGTCGGTGCGAGAGATACGCGAGGCGTGGTCTGAGGCGTGGTCTCCACAGGCCAACCTCCTGCCGTGCGTTACCGGTAAACTATTGTTTGCCTTACTCCATAACACTATTGGCTCATACAATTCGTTTAATATTCGAACAGATTCAATCATAATTTTATTTTGAAATCCGATTTCATTGGTGAAATAAATTCCTTTAATAATGTGGACCTTAGCCTGAAGCGATATATTGGAATTATATGATTTTTTTTATTTTATTAAAACTGCTTTTACGGTTTGATCGACGCAGAGTCATCCGTGACCACGAAAACTGTATTCGAAACACCTATTCTATTCTAAGTCGTAGTGGCCTAAAGAATAAGACGTCCAGTGCATTCGTATCTAGCAATGCAACGGTTTTCGAATCCCGCAGGCAGGTACTAATTTTTCTAATGAAATACGTACTTAACAAATATTCACGATTGACTTCCACAATTAAAATTTTCTTAAAATGTTCTAAAATACTAATCGAAATTATATATGTAGGTAATAGCAATATGTGCATAGATTTGTTTGTTTTCTATAATAAAGTAGATAACAAAAAAACAAAAACGTGGCCTGGGTGAGCGATAATAGGTAACACATTACCATTTGCCTGTAAACGAATCACAGAGTATTATGATTGTAGGTACATGAGTGGACCGCGATTGAAATCTCATTGAAAAAATCAAATCTCAAAAATATAGGAGTCGCAATGTCAGTGACCTTTGTTTGTCAAATACTAATTCATTATTTGAATATTTTTTCCCCTTCCTAATTGTTGGTAGCCTAGGGGACTATTTCAACTACCCGCGCACAGGTAGGTGAGCGGATAAAACTGAGATACTTTTCTGACATTCGTCCTTGCAAAAACAGTACTTCGCTAATTCTAGTATCTCATAATTGGTTCTAAGGTTCGAAGTTACTAAATACGCCTCTAATGAATAAAACCATCAACAGCAACACTACATCATTTTTTATAGCTTGGATTCAAGTTGCATGCCTTTAGGTATTTATAGTATTAAAGGTGTCCATCCAAATAGTGTTCGCATTATAAAAATGTAAATATTTCACTTTGAAAACACTGCTGCAGCGTATTTACACTATGTTAAAACATAAATTGAGGAATTTAAGACAATTAACCCAATAAAATGATTTTAAATAAATACATTTTGTAAGATACAAACGTACAATGTAATCGTTCAACGTAAATTTACTAAATAATTACTACCTGTGGTAAAAAAAAATAATTACTAAGTCGATTGTATGAAATATTGAATTGTTATTTTTTTCCTCTCAAGACTTGTGTGGTGAATATGATGTGACATGAATATAATTTTTATTTGATCGTCTAGCACACAACTTCACTACAAGGTAGACAGACTGATGTCATCAAAGTAAAATTTAAAATCAAATTATTTTATTCAATGGAGAAATACTTATGTAAAAATAAAACACTGTCGGCTTAAAGTTGAATCGGTGTAGTGAATGATTCATAATGTCCACAAAGCGTTAATTTTGTTTTATTTTACCGAACGTAACAAACAGACAGCCCAGATCCCTGGAAACACACGTATATTGTTTCGTTGAGAAACCGTATAATATTCTGAATTGTTTGTTAATTTGGCTAATCGTTAGCAGTTGTATGATTAGAGTATTTGTGGTTAGAGTCTGAGAAATTTGGTCGAATGAAAATCGATTGAAAAAAATACGTAGGCAGTCATTTATTAAAACTACTTTTATTCAACTACCTTATTAAGAAGCTCCGATGTTTGCGATGCAATAAAGGAGATCTTAGCTCGATGAATCCGTAATACATATGCACATTATTATACTTTATGGTTATAATAAATTGATTATCTACAATAAACGATCTAATAATCTACAATTTCATGTGTTTGAGCCAGAAACATAAAAATAACATTTATTATAAATGAATACTACTAATATAGGTAAAAAATAGGTATATGTCAGAGACAAGTGTGTAATTATTATTCTATTAGTTACTCCAGCTATGTTCTGGCTTGTAGGCGAGTTCACGAGGTTCAACCTGAGAAAGATAACTAGCAATTGCTCTAGAGAGCAGTGGTTCACAGAATCTACTACAGGATCCGAATCTCAGCCTACTGAGAACTTAATGAACCTCAGTGGGCTATATCACAGGGGGTAGTTCGCACGTTAAAATCTAAGGGGTGTGTCCGGTCTATATCTTAGTGGAATACTCGGACTCACAAACCGCCTGTCTAAAGGTCATTGGACACACTGCGATACTATCCGTGATTTGGCTTCGTATATTTAACAGTTGATCCTACTTCGGATGGACAGTAAGCGGTCTGTACGTCACGTGTCTGTACGGCTTTAAAACATTAAACTCGGCTCGTTTCGTGTTTGTATTAATGTAGTGTCAATAAAACACAGGTGAATTAGTATTGTACGAAAAATATGTACAGTATTCTGTGTAACTCATATTACATTTTTTGTGAGCCTCCTATCTACCGTTTACATTGTTGGTAGCTAGATGACTCCATGTTAAGTGGTTGTAAACGCCCATGGACAGCACAACGTGAATGTCACCGTCCATCTTGAGACATGAGATCAAAGTCTGAACAGTGCTGCTCCTGTCTTCATTCTCCTTATCTCAGTCCAATAATTTTTTCATAGACTATTTTTAATTCAAATTTATTAAGATTTATTTTCTATTTTTTGTGGGATTTTCTATACAAGCGAATTTTTTTGTTTTTTTAAACTATTATTTATTTAATTTAATGTTTTTGTAATTATTCCGAAATAGACAGGAACTAATTGCTAATGGCTAATTGAGCTTCGGAAACGTTGAATTAACCGACATGATACAAAGAATACTTCACAATTATTATTAAATACACAAGTTTGAATACAAAATTCGATGGTAAAGCCATCCGGTCCCTTAAATCTGTGAGTAGAGATACAAGACGACATCATCCGACAACGTCGTGTTTTTTTTATTTTTTTATTAGAGTTCCGTAAACGTATTTCGAAAGCCAAACATTAAATATAAAACAATTTAATCATTCCGTTGATTTATTATTTAATTTGTAATATTAAGTACCTAAATATTTTTCAAAATTTTTATGAAGCATGTATGTTAGTTTACAGAGGCTTGGTAAGTGGTCATTTTAGTTGATTACGCGACTCCGATACCCCCTTGTGTAGTGACCATGTCACTTACTACTACACAAGACGGCCGTTATTTATTGCTTTAATAATTGCATTAAGCTGGGTTGTTCTGGAGGTGTATGTCGCACGATAGCTCGTTAACCAAGAATGCCGACGTCTAATTACGCCCTCGATTGGGCGGTGACATTAACTGACACTGGCCAACGCTATCCAAGTCGTACGCTTTTTATTCCCGCTTAGAGTTCAAAGTTCTTTATCAGTTAATATCGGACTATGACAGAAAAATGACAAAGCTGCTGCTTATTGGGTTCAACTCCTACATACTGCTTCGCAAATCGAAATGAGCGACTCAATCTCCTACACAAATGGTGTAATTGCAAGTAAAATTAAATATAACTTGGAAACATAGTGTACCGATCTCCCTAAGTGGCATGCAATTCAGAGTCACGAACTCCACCTTTTCAAAAGCCAAGATGGTATTGTCTAATTCATGATGTATGCCGAAACATAAGAATGATAATACAACACGATGCAAGTTCCTTAAATTTATCAAAAGGACTATACCCGCCATTTTTTTTCATTAGTAATTGAATTTTGATTTTTTTTAAACTGTATGAAACGATATTCAAATCATGAACGGCCAGGAGCACAATACTTTCGATATGTCCTGTTTAATACATCGTGACCTCAGTGACCGACCAATTTCACGTTCAGTATAATATGAACATTTCGATAATAACATACAGAACCTTGGTAATTTGGGACACGACTCTCGTGTATTTTTATTATTTATTAAGTCGATTACTTGTCGAATACGACATATTCAATGGGCAGGTGACATGCGGTTTTGATCAACCAGGTATCGGTTTTGGATGAGTAATTATTGAGCTTAGAAAAAAAGGAACTGGAATGTAGATTTGTTTAAATATTGTATCGAGTTGTTTTTTTATATTTTTATTATTATTTATTTCTCTTGATGGACAGACCAGTTCGAGGGCCGGCTAAGTGGAGGCCTTAGATCTAAGTTTCAGACGTATTTGGCTGCGTGGTGTTGGTCTTAAATAGGAGGATAACTTCTCGTGGTCGTCATAAAATATGACTATGGTATTCACTGGAGAATGGACAGCAATACTCCCTCTGTTATAACAGCTTAGCGATAGCCTTCGTAAAATACAAGATATTTGATAGATGCCAATATCTGGCTTACGGCATTATCGACGCTCGGTGGAAGATCTTCCCTTCGTCGTTATTCCCAAAACAGCGTTTTGTTTTTGTTTTTTATTACTTGGGTGGCTGGGCGAGCTCACGGCCCACCTGGCGTTTTTTTTTTATTGCCGTATAGGCATACGGCCCACCTGATGGTGAGTGGTTACCGTCGCTGATGGAAGTCTGCAATGCCAGGGGCAGAGCCAAGCCGGTGCCTACCGTTTAACACCCTCGACAAGCCTCGTTTGAAGAAGGACATGTCATAGCGCTCGAGAAACACCGTGGAGCGGAACTCATTCCAAAGCCGGAAGGTACGTGGCAATAAAAATCTCTGGAAACGCACTGTGGATGAACGTAGTGGCTCCAGGTAGTATGGATGAACTCTACTCCGATGGCGGGCGGTGCGACGGTAAAAACGAGATGATGGTATCATCTCAAACAATTCCTCAGAGCACTTGGTAAAGTGGCTACCAGAACCTATAGACCTACAACGTAAATGCCGCTACCTACCTCGCGACATAAGTATAAGGTCTCAGTTTTAACAGTACAACGGCTGCCATACCTTTCAAACCGAAACGCATTACTGGTTCACGGTAGAAATAATAGCGCACTACGATCACCAACCGCATTTGCTATTGGTAGAACGTATGGTGAGCCTGCATCTTCGTGCTGCCTAGTAGCTGTCATAGTCGTAGCTGTCATGCGGCTTGAAGGGTGGCACAGTCGTTATATAGCTGAGACTTCGAGCTGAACTATCAGTCAATTGCGGCATTTTCGTTCTGACATTTATATTGGCCCCACTAACTAGTTCACACCGGATAAGGTGGACTCGTTCAGACGTCTACGTATTGAAAAAACGTAGACGGCCGTTCCACACTTGAATTTATTTCTAGAATTAACTTTAAATATATCTGGTATTTCAAATCCATAAACACTAGTGCGAAAAAAATTGCATTTAAAAATAATTAACTTGCCCCTCCTAAAAATTAATTCGATCGCTTATCTATACAAATATTATAAAGCTGAATAGTTTGTTTGTTTGAACGCGCTAATCTCAGGAACTGTTAAAATTTATAGTATTATGATGGCCATTTATGGCCGGTACAGGGGCGACGATAAAGTGATTGCCTAGGGCGCTCTAGATCCCGGGACCTGGGCGGGCCCCCGATGCGCACTCTGCGTGCCGTGGGTTCCGTCTGTGGGGGAGTTTTGCTGGACTTCCACCGGGCGCGTCCGTAGGTGGCGGATAACGGGCCTCTGGGAGCAGTCATACTCCCAGGGGTATCGCTCCTTCTCTCTCGTTGTGTTATGGCGGGAGAGATTGAGCGACGTGGACCAAAACCAGCAGGGGGGGTTCTGGGCTCTCTGCGCCCTTCACCTAGTTGAAGGGTGTTTCTTCCGGGGATGCCCGGGCCCCCGACTTCTTCCTTATTATTTTGAGTTTGTTTTTACTGTCTTTTGGTTTTCTTTATATTTTTGAATTAATTTATGTTGAGTTTGTCTGTCCTTATCTTCGTTATTATTTTGTTCTTTGTGTTTTGTTTGTTTACTATCTTCACTCTTGTACTGTTGGTTACATTTTTATGTTAGATTTTGTTATATTTTCCACTTCTTTCTTTCTTTATTCTCACCCAATCCCAAGTTTTGACGCCCGGCAACGGGACGAATGGCTGGTGGGAGACCAGTCTCGAGGGCGTCCTAGGGGACCGCACCCTAGGTAAATAAAAATAAAAAAGCATGAGCATGTCCAGCCTGAAAAAGTTATTACCCCAGGAGGGTACCTCTTGCTCTGCGGGAGGAGAATCCCTCCGTGCGGTCGAGAAATCGGCCGCACGCTGCCCCTCGTATTCTGGGGGGGGCACAAGCTGTTCCGGGAAAGAGTCCGAGAAGGACGGGGAGAAAAGGAAGAGGTCCACAAGGGACGAAAGAGAAACGGTGCAAAACGAAGACCGGAGGAGAGAAAGCAGCGTTTGCTCGGAGGACAGCATGGTGGTCAGCTCCTGCTGTTCATCACCAAAGAGAACGACGCGCAAAAGGGCAAAAGGCTCGAAGAACGCAAGCTCCGACAGCAGTACCGAATCGGAGGCGTCTAGGTCAGGATCGTTGGTGTCCAGGACCAGACCATCGAAGAGAGGCCGAGGTCGTCCTCCAACGACCGGCCAATACGTGGGATTGGCGGCGGCGAAGCAGGCATACTTAAAAGCTCAACGTGAAGAGCTGGAGCTTCGCGCTGAACAGGAGGCAGTGGAAAGCGTGCACAACCTGCGTGAGAAGAGGCGCGCAGTACATTTAATATCCGGGAACATAACAGCAGATCCCGCGACTAGGCTCCAGGAGACCGCCCAGATGGCCCTTACCATCGCGGCGAAAGCGCGCAACCCGAAGGGGACGTACATCAAAGCCCTTAAGGAGATGGCCACAACAATAAAGGAGGCCACGGAAGATCTAGCTTCCAGATCGGCCAACGAGGAAACCCTGAGGCTGCAGGCACTCAGCGAGAGACAGGAGGCGGAGATCCTGCAGCTCAGGAAGGAAGTAGAGGACGTAAGAGCGGAAATGGTGCGCCTCGCTCAGACGACAGCGCAGCCCACTCCCGCCCCAACACTGCCAAACGAAGACGACGAGCGACACCTGCAGATAATCATGCGAGCAGTCGGGTCCATGCTGGACGCCCGACTCGAGGGTCTGGAGGCCCGTCTACTCCCAGAGCCTCGCTTGCGACCACCTTTGGCCGCTGACGCAAGAAGGAGGAGCAGAGAGAGCGAAATCGATCCAGACACTGCAGGTCTTGTGTCGGAGGCGACGCCGCCTTATGCGGCTCTGCCCCAGCTTGAGATCAACAAGAAAGTGAAGCCCAAGAAACAGAAGGGCAATAACAAGAAGACGACGCCGTCAGCTCCACCAGAGCCGCCAGCTCCACCCGAGCCGCGCGCATTCCCTCCGGCCCCCGCTGCCCTTACGGTCAGTTGGGCGACCGTTGCGCGTAGAGGAACACGGCCGAGAAGGGAAAAGGAGCCAGCACCGACGACCAACGCGGAAGGCCAACGAGACAGAAACCCTGCCCCGCTCAAGCCTAAGAAGAAAGGTAGAAAGAAGAGACTTCGAACTCCGCGCTCGCAGGCCGTTATTCTGAGGCTGCACCCGGAGGCCATCGAAAAGGGGCTCTCCTACCGGGAGGTGCTCGCCGAGGCGAGGGCCAGCATCGACGCCGGAGCCTTAGGGATCCCCATCGAGAAGGTCCGGTCAGCAATAACCGGAGCCAAAATACTCATAGTGAGCGGCGAGGACCAGATCGCGAAGGCCGACTTGCTGGCCGAGAAGCTCAAGGAGGTTCTCTCTTCCAAGAGAGTAACGGTGACAAGACCGATGGTGACCGCTGCAATCCGCATAAGCGGACTTGACGATTCGCTGACGGAGGAGGAGATATGCACCGAGCTTGCGCGCATCGGCGAATGCTCCATCGATGCAGTCAAGGCTGGCTCTATCAAGCCCAGATCCGGAGGAATGGGCCAGGTTCTCGTTCGTTGCCCGATAGCAGCGGCGAAGAAGATTCTTACAGTGACGAAGCTGCGCATCGGGTGGAGCGTTGTTCGCGTCCACCTGCTGGAGGCCCGGAGGCTACAATGCTTCCGCTGCCACGCGTTGGGCCATGTGGGTGCGCGGTGCCCGTCGTCGGTCGACCGCAGCCACGACTGCTACCGGTGCGGACAGACCGGCCACGTGGCATCCGGATGCACACTGGCACCGCGATGCGCCGTCTGCGCCTCCGCCGGGAAACCAGCGGACCACACTTCGGGGGGCAAGGCATGTGCAAGGCCCCCGAGAAAACCGAGGAGAGAGGACGTCGCTGCACCCGCGGCCGCACCCGTTGCTGCAGACCGAAGTCAACTCGGCGAGACGACGACTCCGATGGACGTCCAGCCTCCGTCGGGCACAAGGAAGACCGGGGCTTTATGAAGCACCGGGCATGCCGATGAACCGAGGAGGAAGTCGTGAGGAGGAGGTCGTGGACCTCGGTTCGTAGGCAGTGAAGGCGGAGCGGGTGGTGCGGGCAGAAAGCCCCCACCCGGCTCCTGCAAGGGCCGTCGATTGCTGGGTGCGGGCGCGCCCGGTGCTCGGCACTAAGGTCCTGTGGGGTGGTGGTGCGCTGTGGCTCCAGTGCGCCCCTCACGAGTCGTGGAGATGAGAGGGGGAAGAAGTCCCCGGTGGCAGATCCCGCCCAACGTAACATTGGGGTGGGAGCCGGCGAAGGCGGGCCTATGGCGCGCACATGGCGGTACCTGGGTCCCCGCCCAGCCGGAGTGGAGGAGCTCGTTGGGGTTTAGTCGGTAGTCGTTAAGCTGGGCGGGTTTGGCGAGAGCTGAACTTAGCCCAGCGCGCCTTTCTAAAGGCGTAGTCTCCGTGGACCAATTGGTTGAGGGCGCGAACCTCGGTTCGCGACTTCTTCCTCTTTCTTCCACCGGAGGCGCGGAGTCCGACATAACCCGGTCCGACCCCCGTCGGCAGGGTATCCGTAAAGACTAGGATTCCCCATCGATACCAAAAAAAAAAAAAAAAAAAAAAAAAAAAAAAAAAAAAAAAAAAAAAAAAAAAAAAAAAAAAAAAAAAAAAAAAAAAAAAAAAAAAAAAAAAAAAGGGCGCTCTAGATCTTTAATCCGCTGCTGGCGTTACGCCAAATTAACTATTCCACGCGGATGGAGTCGCGGGAAGAAAGCTAGTCGATAATAAACTAGAACGTACGAAATCGATTCTCCGTCGCTCCTGCGATTACGCGTTTTTATCGCGTGCGTTTTGGCTCCCGTTCTGGTCCTCTTTCCGGCCCTCCGGCTACTTCATCAATGCATACCAGCACGATATATTAATATCTTGCATGCACGAACCATTTAGGACGATTAAACGTTCTGAATGGTTAACAGTTCTGGTACCGGTGGTCAGGTCCGCGTTTAAATCAACATTATTTTCTAGAAAAGCTAACCGTTTTCTTGAAGTATAAATAAATAAAAAGATGTGTGGTGTCGTGGGACACCGGATAGAAACGAAGTTCATTATTATAAAAATATTGATTTTAAGTTCTATTCGAGGTATGAAGAAAACAAAACTGGAGGTTTCGCAACAACCCACGGTCATTCGGTAACGTGCGAACTTATTGTGGTACACTTCATTCACGGTTGTTTGCATAAGAGTTAGTGTATTGGTCAATGAGTGATAAAAAATATGTTATTTTTTGTACGTTATTACGAAGTTAAGTCGTACACTGTGTGCATTACTAATAAAAATCTTACGTTACGGACGTTTTTACCCGGTTAGGGTACCCCTCTGCATCGTCCCATAAGGAACTTCGTTCCAAAAAAACAATATTAAATTTTTCACATTTACCGCATTGTAGTTAAATGAAAAATAATTATAATTTAAATCCGGAAAAGGTACGAATTAAAAACATTTTGTTTCATTAACACATCTGTATGAAACAGCTCACTACTTGTTTTGTGCCATCTTGAGAAATGAATTAAACATCCTGTTGCATTAGAATAATGACATACGCATGATTTCTACCGCAGCAGTGTGGCTATTCCCATGGCTGTTGTCCATGGGAATAAACCACTTAACACCAGGGGGCCAATAAAAAACCTGCTCTTCTTATAACGATAACACGGTCATGCTTCCTACGTGGAAAAAAAAGACAGGATGATAATTACAGCTATTAGGTGATGAATTTAAATCTAAGGTAACATCTTAAGCTAATTGCTAATTTGTTGAATGTTTGGTTAGACAATTGTCTGAGTTTTAAATATCTATTCGAATAAAATAAAACTAAATTATTTTTTATAAAACTATTCTCATTATCATCATCATCATCAAGCCACTCCACTGCTGTAGCCACACAGAGTTGTCCGCTGCTGTTGGTATTTGAATTTTTGCATTTTCACTTTTACGATTTCGTTGACGACATTATAAAAGTCGACGACAGGAGTTTGAGATTCTTGGAGCCATTGTTTAAGTTCGCACGTGACTATAGCTGATACTAGATATCAATATTACTATTACCTCGAGACCGTCTTTCACAGCAGTTAGATTAGTTACAGCCAGAACTGGGTTTGAATAGGATACAAATATATAAATAATAACACTCGTCAGGGTTTTGAGAACGAACTGATTAGTACGATTCAAACTATCAACAATCAAGCCATATATGTATTGTATTATTCAATTCAAGCTTAACGCTATATTATTATATCCACTATAACTATATATAATATATATAGATATTTTACTTTTTACTAATAACTGAGGTAAGAAAACTTATGCTGTATTTTGTTTCTTTCGCTAGATTTTGTACTCATAGTTCACTATCCATTTGTAATAATATTAATGTAAATACTACGTTTAATTGATAGGCCTTTTAAAATGGCGGAATCATATAATTCGCAGCAGAATCAGTGTTTGCTTACACAATTTGTGGATTAATAATCCTAATTCAATATACCTTCATAGAGACTACGTGTATATTGTTAATCTTGAAGGCAGCTAAGCACGGTGACGTAATGATCGCTCGAAGCGTAACAGAACGAACTTCATTATAAAGAGAGTAAATGGCTATCTCAGAAAAACCATAACGGCCCCAAGTGGGCAGTTCTCGTGAATGACGGCTGATTTAACATTTAAATTCGTTCCCGAGGCGATGCGGGAGCAGACTCTAATTGCTGCCGGTCGGCGCAAATTATAAATTCATTAATGGGAGCCACGCACCGGAGGCTATGAAGATATTTCATGGAGCATTGTCTCGGGGAAGGGCCCGATGAATGGTGCTGGTACAATATTAAGGTAGTTCTGTATACGTTGAATATATGCAGGTTAAATGCATGAATTGTGTTTTTAAAATAAAGGATACCAAGCAGGATATCGAATACCAAAGCACACGTAGTTACAAAAACAGTTACAAACAGATTCAAATGTTTCAGTATATCATTTCGGACCTATTCTTTGTTAGTTGTTAAATGTAATTATTATAATTTTGTTATGATTGACAGAGTGGTTATTGCACGGTCCCTCTGCTTTATCTAAAGCCTTCTGGATCAAATTAGACACAGTACTAGAAAAAATGCCACACACATTCTCTAACACTGTAATGTAGCCCAGTCTCTTATCCAGGACGAGTTAGACAACAACGAGGCTCCACAATAAAGGGGCTAGAGCACAGCTTTAGTGCAGGATTTAGGCAATTTCGAAAAGTTCAAATTGACAATCAAAAACCCTGTAGAATTATAGTGTATGTACCGCACAGGTTGGGGGCCCTGAAATGGCTGACAGCTATTTAAGGCTAATGACTTTTTTTTCATTTTTTTTTCCTGTCTAAACTGATATCCTTGAGAAGCTATTTCAGCGTAACCTTAAGTAGTTGGTGAGCTCACGGGGCTCAAAGCGGAGCGATGCTAACACTGACCCTAGCAAGAGCAGTACTTCGCAGAATCTACCACCGAATCGGAAACGCGACCCACTGAGAAGATCCGGCGAGAAACTCCTTCGTCGCAAGCGACGGGTTCGATGAGGACGGTGACCGGTGATACCTAAAAGCACCCTAATTAGCTGGTCTACAGCTATGCTGTGTCCCAATCTACTTTTCTTGTTTGCGTTGATTGATCTGCAAAGCTCAGTGAGTCATCAGCCTCTATGTTAACACATATGAAACAATCAGAAAAATGTGTATTATAACATTATATGTACTTTATTTTGATCTCATTTTGTTAACGTTCCCCTGTCACCTTAATTTTCAGAGGGCTTTTCTTAAGCACAGACCTTGGCTTAATGCTCTCCGAAACTAAGTCAATGCTTTCACAATGAGCCCTTTGTGTATTATGCTTATTCACATTAATTGAAATATTTAAAAATAATAATTGAAATCTTAGTTTTGTAAATATCTTTGAAATTTACATTTTTAAGTTGTACTAATACTAATAAGTAACTAGTACTACTTAAAATGTTTTAAAGTAGTAGTTTAAGTAGTCTTATATTTGTATTGGTAACGACCTCGATCATTTTATTAACACTACTTACTTACTTACTACTAACTTACACGTTAGTTTTACATTTGTACAGAAAAGCAACTGAAGCAAGAAACCTCCGCTCTGACTATTTCTGCCGCCAAGCAGTCATGCGTTCTAGTTATTATCTCGAGGTTAGTTGCAGCACTCACGTTGTGATGTCTATAAGCTCCAGTAACCAGTTAATCCTAGGTGGGCTGTGAGCTCGTTCACTAAGATAACAGAAGATTTGAAGATTCATTATGCACATGCTCGCGAGTAGTCTGTTCAATTTCAGCTATGCATTTAAAACAGCAGTATTCATTTAAAACCCTAAAATCTTTAACCAATGATTTAGCAGTTAAACAGTAAAATATGCATTTGTAGAATCGTGAGAATTTTTTTTTTACTTCCAAAGGTGAACCTCGCTACAGGCTAGTCGTGCATCAGAGAATCAAAAGAAAAAAATATCTACCTAATGAATTGAAAAGGCTGTATCAAACAAACCCGAAACTGTGGTCAAATTATTTTAAATTCACAATCAATTTCAATTAAAAGTTAAGACAAGTTTTAAGCTGTAAAGGGCATGAAGTTTTATCTAGCACACCCAAGGGAGACGAAATTTTAAATGTCTTTAAATGGCCAAGAAACCAACCTGTATTTATGAAAAAAATATGAATTTTTCGAAATGATCTCATCTTCTTTAACAGTCGAATCGCCCGTTACAATAGTATTTCATCCATTCTATAAATGAAATTAATTAATTATCTATTACTAATTTAGTGATGACTTTAACGATGTTGCCTATTTTTTATTTTGGTCACTCCTAATAAGTAAATTAAGAAATACATAAAATATAAAAATGGGTGAAACTTGTATTAATTAAATTTTTTTTTGCTAACCGTACGTGTTCGTTCTCACGCCTACATTGATGCGTATACAGATTGGTCACTCACACAACTAAGGGCGGCGCGCAGTCGTACTTTGCAGCAACTATGCCTGAAACCACGCTACTGGTGGTTTTTTACTGGTGGTAGGACCTTTTGTGAGTCCGCACGGGTAGGTACCACCGCCCTGCTTATTTCTGCCGTGAAGCAGTAATGCGTTTCGGTTTGAAGGGTGCGGCAGCCTATGAGCTCCAGTAACCACTTAACATCAGGTGGGCTGTGGGCTTGTCAATCCATCTAAACAATAAAAAAAAAACATGGTAAAAGATAGCAATAATACTATAGCAATAAATACTACTAAAAAGCAGACCACATAAAAATATCACGCGTCTCCAACGACAAACCGACGGCCACTGAGAAGCGCATCGAATATCGCAGGGCTGTGCTCAACGCAATAATATTGATCACGGATACATTTGATTGCGTGTTTCAAACCTCATGCGTAATTTACAAAACAGCCTACGGGAAAAGGAAGCTTCAGATATCCCTATAAATGATCGTACCTACGTCCCGATATCTGCATTTTGAAACGAAAACGAAAACTTCTATTTTTATCAAATTACAAAGCGTTTACTTTAAATTGAATTTTATTATATGATACAGACAAAGCAGCAAGCTCAGGTTTTTTTTTATTGCCCTTGTAGGCAGACGAGCATACGGCCCACCTGATGTGAGTGGTTACCGTCGCCCATGGACTTCAGCAATTCCAGAGGCAGAGCCAAGCCGCTGCCTACCGCTTAATACTCTCCACAAGCCTCGTTTGAAGAAGTACATGTCATAGCGCTCGGGAAACATCGTGGAGGGGAGCTCATTCCATAGCCGGATGGTACGTGGCAAAAAGGACCTCTGGAAACGCACTGTGGATGACCGCAGTGGCTCCAGGTAGTATAGTCAGGTAATTGAAATGTGGAGAATTTTAATTCAATCGTTTATTTCCTGCTGTTTTTTGCCGATCATATACATACTCTTATAAAAATTGTTATAGGTATTTTAAACGAAAAATCCGGGAACTTCTTATCATAGCAGCGACTTTAGAAGCCCTATGAAAGTTTTATAGGGAAAGGGATAAATTGTTTTTTATGTTTTATTACCTGAGTAGAAATGCCATCTACTTAGGTAATAAGTGGGTATAACACAATTTGTCTTCAAGAAATAAATTTAGTTTCGAATTAATAAACTTATTAATTAATATTGCTCCATTACTTATTACTGACTTATTAATTCCATAGATAGATGAATAGACTGACGGAAACCTAGTCTTAAATCGTTATCGAAACCTATAGACAGTAAAAGTACGTAAATGCCTCTTTTTTAGGATAGAAGGATTACTGGTTGCCCGGGGGCCTTTCCATATTCATCAGGACAGCTGGGCGAGCAAAGGTTCAGCCAGGGTAAAAGCCTCTACCCACTTCGATACATGAGGTCAAAGTCTCAATATTGTATGACGCTGCTGAACTCTTTAAGCCGGCACGCACCATTGCTTCGTGGCAGAAAATTTCAAAATGGTGGAACATTCCAGTGCGAGTTTGCAATACCCCTATCATCTGTGAAAATTTGTATTTATTGGATCATTTAGATCACCACCTAATAATTTTTTTGCTTAGTTGAGTGGACGAGCTCACAGTGCACCTGATGTTAAGTGGTTACTGGAGCCCATAGACATCTACAACGTAAATGCGCCACCCAACTTGAGATATAAGTTCTAAGGTCTCAAGTATAGTTACAACGGCTGCCCCACCCTTCAAACCGAAACGCATTACTGCTTCACGGCAGAAATAGGCAGGGTGGTGGTACCTACCCGTGCGGACTCCCAAGAGTCCTACCACGAGTGATTACGCAAATTATAATTTTGCGGGTTTGATTTTTATTGCACGATGTTATTCCTTCACCGTGGAAGTCAATCGTGAACGATTGTTGAGTACGTATTTCATTAGAAAAATTGGTACTCGCCTGAGATTCGAACATTGGTGCATCGCCTCAACACGTATGCACTAGACGTCTTATCCATTAGGCCACGACGACTTACTGAAATATACGCTTAAAGAATCATTTAGTCTTATCGAAATAGGTCTCTTTTTGTTCCTATCTATGCTGATAGCCTTGAGAGGCTGTTTCAGCTTCATCTTAACGTGTAGTTGAGCTCACGAGGCTCAAACCGAAAGTGTTGCTAACACTGGCCCTAGAAAGAGCTGTGCTTTGCAGAATCTACCACCGGATCGGAAACGCGACCCACTGAGAAGATCCGGCGAGAAACTCAGTGGGCCTTGTCTAATTTACTCGTCGAGCCCTTCGTCGCAAGCGACGGGTTCGGCGAGGGCGGTGACCGGTGCTTGAGGTACCTAAAAGCACCGTTAATGGATCGGGAGGATCAGTTATGAAGTGTTTAGGGCGACGTCGACTGTTTACCATTCGGTCCACAGGATCGCTGGCCACGACAAGAGAGACTTCGTGTCGTGCCGCCAAAGTGGCGGTATGATGTCGACTATATATAGATGTACCTACTTAAATCGGTCTCGAAAATTCGGTCAGTCTCGGGAACCGTTCTATAATTTATATGACCAACAATAATTTGTGCATGCAAAATACAACTCGTCCGAGTCGAATGCATATTGAAAATTTGAAATCGCATTTCTCAACATATCATTTACTTTATCATTTTTGTACTATCTGTTCGATTGCTAAGCTCATTCAAAGGAAGCCGACGTCCCCATGAATACGTCTAAACGTATCGTGGCAATTATCTGATTACTCCCCAATTATCGCGATTTATTGAAACTTATGGAGACGTTGTTAGTGATTTAAAGATCCTTTTGAACTCGTTTTCTGAGCTACAGACTAAAGATAGCCGTAACGTTTCGAATGTAACATTATTTTAACTTAACGCCTTAAAAAGCAATAGGGCATAAACTAATAAGACAAAATTTTGTTCAGGACACTCGTTGTACCACCGAGTATGGTCAGAACAAAAGGAAGTAGAAGTCAATAAGAGAAAAAATGCTTTACATGTTTCATTAAATGCAAAGAAACAACAGTATATACCTACGGTAATATAAGATCTGTTATTTAAAAACTAACCAAATAAACCACGCTTAAATAGTCAATCCAACTAATGATTAACCTCATTTTATTTTTCTGCTTACAATAGTAAATACTCGTAGTAAATCCAATTAATGATTAAATCAATTTTATTTTTCTGTTCGCGATTGGTCACGATCATAGAGCGAAGTTATAAAATTGTTATATTTTTGTCAATGCTTGAAGCGTATACTTTTCAAGCTAATTGGACGTCTTGTAGTCGGTGGAAATAACGTTCAAAGATTCCGTTACATAAAAATGCCCTTGAAAATATGTCCAGCTACGTTCCGGATTTAAATAATGGGAAAGAATGATTTAAAGAGGTTCTGAAGTTATTGTGGAAAAAAATAATAATTACTGTTTCTAATTGGGAAACAAGAGAAGCAGGAAACAAAATATCGATCTCGACGATTTTAAATTGATATTATATTTTAAGTCGTCAGAGTTAAAACATTCTGTCTTTCACTGATCAGCTTACACTAATATAGTTATGGTAACTTATTCTCTCGATTTCCGCGAATTATGTCAAAACAATTTTTAAACATACCTACGTATTAATTAGAGCTACGTGTGTGTCTTCTAAATATGATATTTTTGATAGCTGAAAACTGGTGAATCCTGTTTATTCTCACCGCAGCAGTGGGCTCACATTAAGAGACAACTAGACATGAAGCACTGTGTACTGCGTACTGCGTTGCATATTTGCATATTTTTTTGAGTAATTTTTAGCAATCTAAATATTATGTAGATAATATCATTAATTAAAACAACTTTTACAATTGAATCTCACGTTTTTATTGCCATTACAATATTTTCGGTTAAACCGTAAAGTTAATTTTAATTATGTCTACGTCTCTTGAAAACCGATGAATATACGATAATAACCTTTCATCCGTGGCACAGTTAATATAAAATTCTGCATATAAGCACTGCCTGCATAAAATTAATAGCTTATACTTTTTTACATCTTACACACAGCCTTTATTCAACAAGCAAATCCGACCATCATTAATTACATTTCGCACATAACAAAAGGACTGAATGCAAGTACGAAAACGGAAAGAGCAAGCGTACATCAATAAGTTTGCAGGTGAACAGCGATCCTTATAGCGGCCGTGGCTACGGAACACAGATAAGAATGGGCAAAGAGATCCGACCGAGATACCGTTCGGCTAACAATTAACAATGAGACATTATACTCTTTGAGTAATGCTGCCGATAATTACTGAACGAACCGGAGCAATACCACGACATTAAATTGTAAACGTAAGTTTTTAATTGGCTCCATAACAGAGCAAACGAACTCATAGTCCGTCTGATTTTAAGTGAATACCGGAAATCATACACAGCGTAGCACAGGAAAAGGTACCTTGAAATATAAAGTCCAACAATAATTGCATTAACATAGACAAGAAAATAATTAAATCAAACAAAATAATTCACTGAACCAAGGTCGAAGATTTTCGATCCAATCCCAATCTCAAAATTATACTGGTCACATGCAAACAGCCAGCACTTATTTTCATTAAGGATTAGTGGTGGCGACACAAATGGACCCCATAATTTCTAAATTAATAGTTTCAAAAAATTTAGTTCTAATCAAAAGTGATTAAGCCGTAAAAATAGTTTTAATTATACGAGTAGGTACATATTTAAGACTCGGAAACCGAAGTTAATAGTAAGCTCATAGTATTCAATCCTATCACCTACGAGTCCAATCTATCGACAACAACAAGACTTGTATCACGAAAGAGTGAATAAATCAATTTCAATTTAGTTGGTTCCAAAACTTGGTACATAGTAGTTCCGCATTCCACATCTAAGCTTGGGGTGGAAACTTTGGGCCCCTGGGGCCCATCTGCTAAAAGCTTTTTTAAGGACCTTTAAAAAATCTTTTAGAGGCCTCGGGAGACCAGAAGGCCGGTACGTATTTTGCACAAAGAATTAGCATTGCTATCCAGCGAGGAAATGCTGCCAGCCTTCTTGGAACTCTGCCAACCGGCGCGGCGGTGAGCTAACACAGATTTTCTATTTATAAGTAGCTTTACCTAAATAATTATTATTTTTATTCGTTTATTAGGTTGTTTGTATAGCCAAAGTACAAACTATTCAATTAAAATTCAATGTAATTTTAATATGTGACCCGACATACATTGGGTCTATCAGTCATCTCGAGAAGATTATCTATGTTGAATCTAGGTCATAACTAATTTTTTCAAACGAGTCACAAAAATCGTAAACGTATGAATTGATCGTAGTTGACCTGGGAACTGAATTTTGTATATTTCTAAAACTTTAAATAACAAGCATATTACTTTCCCGCTCGGATTCCTGCAATGAGCCCAGAAGTAATCTCGAGGGGTTATTCTAGATTCACCGAACTAGTAGGTGAGCTCACGGGGCTCAAGCTGGGAGTATTCCTAACACTGGCCCTAGCAAGAGCTGTGCTTCGCAGTATCTACCACCGGATCGGAAACGCAACCCACTGATGAGATCCAGCGAGAAATTCAGTGGGCTATTTGTTCGTATATCGATGAGTGCATGTGATTTAATACTTTATCTAATTGACTTACAACTGTTTAGCTGTTGACATTGCAAGGATGGCTTTCGTATTGCGAACCTGTGACAGATGGCACATTAGTAGTTTTTACAAGCGAATGCTTTAAAAACAAAGCTACTTGGACCGGACCAGTTTATCCCTAAAATTCAGAATCGCTGCGTTAATACACACTACGTTTTCAGAGATTATTTTATTCAGCACGTCTCCTCGCCTCGATCGCACGGGCTGTGTTATGGGTTAGTTTACTCGCCGAACCGGTGACCGGAACAATATATTTTATCTTTGCTTGTTTAGAACGTAGAAAATAAAGTAGTTCAGAAACAATTATCCTTTCGGATGCGTGACAGGTGAAAATTAAATTAATTTAATAACATTAAGCTGTATAGTATGATACCTTCGCCTTTCTAATCGAAAAAAAATGGAACTGCCAAGTGCCACTGTCGGGCGTCTGCCGTCTGCCACTAAAATTGAAGCGTCCAACAAATAATAACATGAATTTAAATAAGTATATAATAAATAAGTAAATGTAATAACTATGTTTGTTGAAACTTGAAAACATTTCAGTATTAAAAAGTAAAGTAAGGTATTAAAATTTGTGTAGATCTAACAGAAAGTCTATGCATTATAATTTAATTTAATTTAGAATAATGTAGTTTACATTTTTAATAATTTTATTTAATCATTATCAATAATTTCTGATTTCTAGATATTTTTACTTACATAGTACGTATGTAGTAGATAAATTAAATTGTTAAATGCTAGTAGGTATCCTATGGGTTACATATAAGCTATAGTAATTTACAATTACTACAAGCAAATTTTGTCAAAAATTATATCATAAGTAGATTAGTAAAATGATAAAAGTCCAACTTTGCTGAAAAAAAAAAAAAAAAAATTATGGTTTTACAGAACCATGCAGAACTAAGAACCAACAGTTTTATAAAATTGTAGGTTCCTCTACATGACAAGGAATGTTTTTGTGGTAATTAATATGAGCAAAACTCACCATTTAAACAATTATGAGAAGATTGGATTGTGTTGAATTGATAGAACTTCAGTGGGAATAACTCATAATGACTGTAAGAGTGCTCTGCTATTAAAATTATTTGATAATTGTGTCAACTAAAACCTTAGTTATCCCTGATTGAATATCAGATTAAATATCTGATTAAATTTTTGATTTGATTTGATTTGATTAATATAAAATTATTTTAAATCATATACAACAATGAAAGGCTGAGTAATTTCCCAGGAAGATTTAAAGTAGCTTATACTTAGAAGTGCTTGATGACACTGGAGTCCGAATGCTGAGATCTTGAGAAAATAGAATACAATTTCATCCCCTTCAGTAAAAACAAACCAAGTGACCTGGTAAAATTCAAGATTCAAATCCAGCTCCATTGTGGTATAAAATACAAAAATATATCAGTAATATTGTCTATTTTAACTTTCTATTATCCATCAATCAACTGACTGATCCATAATTATAGACAATTTTACCATTTAATCTCTTATTTTTTTATTATTATTTCTGATGTTTGACTACGTTAAAGTTTTCGTGGTCAAGGTTGACTGAAACCGTAGAGTTCGATGTGCGAACTAGACCATAGACAAAATGTGCTCAGTTTCTCTGGATCTACTCAGTGGGTTGCGTTGTTGATTCAGTAGTAGATTAAGTGAAGCACTGCTCTTGCTAGGACTAGTGCTAGCAATTCTCTGAGGTTTAGCCCATGACCTCACTTATATAGCTAATAACATAAGGGATGTAAAATAAATATTTTTTTCGTTTAAACTGTGATATAGCAAAAGACAAAATATAAGATCATATTATTCATATCACTCGTGTAATTGTAAATAAATAAATTTGACATATGTCATAGTATAAATCATACCTTTTCATTGTCATTAAATTGATTGCATATTATCATACCACGTATTAAGTTATATTACATATGTTACTCTAGATTTGGCCATTGTCTTAGAGCATCACCTTCTATGATCTACTGTGTAGATTGTAGATTCTACACTTTGTTGAACTGTAATCGTAATTTGATAAGCTTTCATAAAAGTGTAAATTGTTTTTTTTTTACCCTCAGACATTCAATTGTTGTTTCTACCACATTTAGAGTCGATTTCGTCTTGAAGCTATGTATAATATGGGTATATTGAATTTCAAGAAATAATCTTGCTTTATAACTACCATGTCATGCTCTGCTCATCTTGCAAAAAAAGCTTCAAATCTTGCAGTTATTGAGCTGTTCAGACATGTTATGTTTTTTTTTGTTGCTTATATGGTTGGACGAGCTCACGGTCCACCTGATGTTAAGTGGTTACTAGAGCCCATAGACATCTACAACATAAATGCCGCCACCCACCTTGACACAGGAGTTGTAAGGTTTCTCTTTTAACAACGGCTGCCCCAGCCGAAACGCTTACTGCTTCACGGCAGAAATAGGCAGGGTGGTGGTACCCATGCGAACTCATAAGACGTCCTACCATCAGTAATTATGCAAATTATAATTTTGCGGATTTGATTTTTATTACACGATGTTGTTCCTTCGTCGTGGAAGTCATCGTGAATATTTGTCACGTATGTATTTCATTAAAAAAATTGGTACCTGCCGGCGGGATTCGAACACCGGTGCGTCGCTGCATACGAATGCACCGGACATCTTATCCTTTAGGCCACGACGACTTCTAAGTCATCGTCCTTCTAGGTGCTCCCCACTACCGATAAGCCCTGTGGGTGTCAAGCAAACGGCTTCTACAAAACCTGGCCTTCATTTCAGTCCGAAACTTAGCTTTCTCTTAACTCGGAGATATTCCTCCGTTTCATGGTGAGTTTGGTTTTAGTACAGTCTCAGTGCATTGTGGATCATCCTTATTTGAATTTTTTACATAGTTCTAGTCTTATCATTAAGTTGTCAGAGCACAATTTTACTAACTAATTAGCCTTCTCATCAAATTGATTATAATGATGAATTATTACTTTAGACGTCACTACTTGTTTATGTTATTATCGATATTGTAGTTCATAACACGTTCATAATATACAATGTTTCCTAAATTTATAAATCGGGTGATGGATTTTTGTGAATAATATTAAAATGATTTCGCTGAGTTACAGTATAATATTATATTATTGTACGTATACTTTGTTTTTAAAACTAATATAGTGAAAGGGATATTGCTGATTTTGAAATAAATTGAGTTGCTGGAAATAGAGATTCACATATCGAGGGACAAACTTGGTTTAAGCGACATTTTTGCAACTTTACAGGCGAACCAATTAAAGTTTAAAATTTGGGAAAAAGCATAACAATTAGACTTCGTCATCTATTTGAATGGGGTAAACTTAATTGAAGTTCCCTAAAAACATCGAACTGTTGATGCTATTACCAAATAAAACATATATTCATAAAAGTCACGTTTTATGCGAAATTTCACTTAAACTACCTAAACTTAACAATTATTTCACCCCTTAATATCTATTACTATTTTTCACTATATTTCTTAATGCAACCAATGGCTCAAATAGTACAATATTACTTCTAAAATTACGTACATATTGCTTAAAATAAGTAAAAAAATTTGTTGTTCTTTTAAATGCGGTTGAAGAGCTAATAATAATATTTTTTAAGAACAAAACTGAAATTTTGGCGTGTGTACTTTATACGGTTTAGTATATTTTTTATTTTCTTAAATAATGTCTTAATTTTTTTTATTTTTTATTTATGTGTCTTATTATGTGTCTACACACATTAAAATACATTTATCAAGCGAACCTGCTGACAACGGCTAGCTGTGTTATCCGGAAAAGCGTACTGTTATTTTGCTTATCGTTAAAACTACATATTTACAAATACGTACCTTAAGAATTGCGCTAAAATAATATGTTATGAATTACGCTAATGTGAATATCAAGATTTTTCGGTTTTGGTGTATTAGCGTATTAAATATTTTGATTTGTTATCTTTGTTGTGTTGATTAGCATATAACTAATATAGAGTCTTAAATACAACCATGTCCTTTTTAAAATGATTCCGACTCACCACTTTTATTAGCACTCAAATTCTTTATTATTATTTTTATATATATGTTATTACTAGTGGCCCAGTGTCCTTTCCAGATTCACCAGGATAGATGGGCGAGCAAAGGCTCAGTCAGAAGGGGTGGGACTTGCTAACAGCTATCCGTGCGCCTCCAAAGGAGACCTAATAACTCAAAAGCAACCGTTTCGCGAATGAATCTACTACCGGATCGAAATCGCGACCCGCTGAGAAGATCCGGCAAGATACTCAGCGGACTGACGCATGGGTTAGGTTGCACTCTTTGTCGAGTTCGACGAGTAAGGTTACCGGGGTTCGTAAGTCTGCTCCTAGAGTTAGAGCTGAAGGCGTCTAATGCAAGAGTTATTGGATGTTATGGATCCGTAAGGACGTGTCACTCAAATTCTGCCTTTCGCATACCTCTAAATGAAAACCTGCTAATCTTGTGGGTCTTAATTGCGACGTTAAAAAAAAACATCATTACCTACTGCGTAAAAGTTTACCATTGTCCTCAAAAAATCGTATATACGTAATATTACTATATGTATAACATTCTACGTAATATATTTGGTTACATAGTTAGTTGCATAATAACATAAGAGTAGTTATGGTAATAACGCTGTGTAAAGAATGTCTATGTTTTGAAAATACACTAAGTTGATGATTTTTGTAAAGAAATTTTACATGTTACAATCTCGTTATACGACTCGTTCTTTATAGCTTACCTTTCTGAGAAATAATTAATTAGTACATTTGTTTTACAATTTTAGCAATGACTTTTAAAGATAAAATAAATTTTATTAAATGGCCAAAATCCGACATCTATTTCCCACATCTTCTGTTTGTTGTTTTGTAAATGCGTAACTGCTTAAAACTGCTTAATAGTCTTATCTGAAGCAATGTAAAGCATTAGTCAGAAATAAGGGTTAAAGTATTAAATTGCCGTTTTATTGTAATAGGTACCTACTTCGAATTGACATGGAACCTTCACGGTTTGAGATTTTTAAATGATACTTTTTTCATATGTTACCAATTAGGTTCTTCTTTTTAAAATTGTGCAACATTTGATTAACGACTTTCAGTTGTTTTTTTATTCAGCTTAAACAAGAAAGATGGATACTCCGAAAATTCGAGTATTTTTTTAATACGAGTTCCGACGTTGAAACGCTGCAGAAACAGCTCGCAGTAATAATGTGGCGTTTGCAGAGGGGACTGCTAATGAACGCACCGTGCGATTTTGGTTTAAACGCTTTCGTGATGAAAATTTTGATTTGAAGAACGAACCAGGTGGAAGAGCGCCCACACATGTGAAAGACAATAAATCGAAAGATGGTGGAAGCTGATCCGAGCCAAACTACTCCGGAATTCGTGGCATGGTTTAACGTTACCTTACCAACAATATTGACTCATTTGCGTCAAATCAATAAAATAAATATGAAAAATGGGTGAAACTTGTGTTGCCTTGTTGACCCCAGATTAAACGTCGCAACAGTGTCCTAAAGCAAAGCTTACCAATGAAAAGTTAATGGTAACTGTTTGGTGGTCTCAGCATGGTGTTATTCACCATAGTTTTCTGGTCAAGCAATAACGGCAGATGTCTACTGTGCCGAGCTCCAAACAATGATAGCAAAACTTGCAGTGAAACAGCCGCGACTCATGAATCGATCTTGACCATTATTACTCCATAATAACGCGAGACATCATATAGCACGAAAAACCGTTTTAACTCTACAGGAACTGCAATTAGAACACATTCGTCACCGTCCTTGTTCGCCAGACCTTGCTCCAACGGATTACCATTTTTTCCTGATTTGGACAATTTTCTACGTGATAAAAAGTATTCTTTCCAGAAGGTAGTACAAAATGCTTTCATAAAGTTTGTAGAATCTAGATCACCAGAGTTCTATCGCAATCGCATAAATGACCTTCCTATTAGATGGCAGCAATGTATAAATAATAATGGTAAATATTTTGATTAAATATACCTATATCATTATGTTAAATGAAAAAAAAAAATGAATTTCAATTTTCCAGTACAATTTCATACTTTAACCCCTAATAGTAATTCAATTGAACGTATTGTACGATCTTGTTTTAAAGGCATACAAAGTCCTATGAAAGAATTGTTTTAGGGGTTTGATCTTTACAATATGAATTAATTTTATTTAAATATAAGTGGCGTTTGGAAATTTTAATTAGTTTAAATCACAATTTCAAATTGAAATTACTAATTACGTTGGCATCGACATCCACAACAATGATTGATCGAACTATGTTTGATAACAATCATACATTGATTCAGTTTTTACACGTGATTGTGGTAATCGATGCAAACAAACGGAATCGGCTCTAAATACTCAGATAATCGATTAGATAAATAAAGCAGCTGCAAACTTAAATCGTTGTATTGTCGGTTCGGAGCTGTGTGGGCGAGATGTCGCGCTTACTAATTATTTTGTTGAATATATTTATTTACAAACATGTCAGTGGATATTTGGATACGTATGTACCGAGCCATCGGCACGCATTAGACATGCAACTGTATGAAGACGTGTTAGATCCAGAGCTGTGTGAAAAACAGCTTCAATATATGCGAGAGAACAATACGTTGCTACTCTTAGAGTGTGAGTGAAATTTTACATTATAAATTGGCATTTTAATATGTAATGAAATCGAAAACTATTGCGGTGATTTTGTTTTATAACAAGAGGTGAAACACGGTTGTTCCCTCCGAAAATTACGGACAACATTTTAGTAAATCACGTCACACTTTCAAGTAAAGAATACATATATACATATACATATAAATGTTACATTTTCTATGAAAATTCCATAAAAATCTAGTGCAAGTTTTTTTTTGCATAGATGGGTGGACGAGCTCACAGCCCACCTGGTGTTAAGTGGTTACTGGGGCCCATAGACATCTACAACGTAAATGCGCCACCCACCTTGAGATAAGTTCTAAGGTCTCAAGTATAGCTACAACGGCTGCCCCACCCTTCAAGCCGAAACGCATTACTGCTTCACGGAAGAAATAGGCAGGGTAGTAGTACCCGTGCGGACTCACAAGAGGTCCACCAGTAAATTTGAAACCGATTTGGTATATGAAATTCTAACGGACCTTAAATATTTCCGAAAAAAAAGTAGAGAAAAAAGTTATATTATTTGAGAAATCCTTAGAATAAAAGTTCCATTAGAACCGAACCAGTCCTTCCGGAGATTAGTCTGAGATTAGAGAGACAAAATAAAAATTTGTGTATTTTCGTTTTAATCATATGCAAACCTGTAGAGTAAAACTTTTATTTCGAATACACAAACTTCAATTAATTAATTTCTCTGCATAGTTTTTGTTATGTTCTACTATTTTGTTCATTTTATTTATGTATAGGATATCGCAATAAGGATGTGCGATTTCATTACAAAATAAAAGCACATATTTTTGAGTTAGTTGTGATATTTTTATTATGTCGTAAACAAGTCATTCACAACATAAAAAATATATCACAGTATAAGTTCTCAACTCATTTTGTATTTTATTTTATTTTAGTTATTGTGTCGCTTTTATATTAAAACCTAATACAAATCAGTGTAAACATAATTTCCATATCTTCTTCGCAAACAGCACGGAACATCGAACTCACAAAAACTCACAAAAACCCCGCCAGTCGGACTTTCAGTGTTAAAACAGATAGTATCACAGTATCACTATCAAAACAAAAGTAGACATTTTACAATTGATGAAATAAAATATCCAATTAACGGCTACTGTAGCTTTGATGGCAGGCCGTTGTTCTTCTTTTCGGTGTTGGTATTCTCACATGTTCTTGTCATAATAACGTTGATAGACGAAGTAGTCGTCTGCTTATAGAGTACAACATAATTTAATTTTACTGGTGGTAGGACCTCTTGTGAGTCCGCGCGGGTAGGTACCACCGCCCCGCCTATTTCTGCCGTGAAGCAGTAATGCGTTTCGGTTTGAAGGGTGGGGCAAACGTTGTAACTATAATTGAGACCTTAGAACTTATATCGTAAGGTGGGTGGCGCATTTACGTCGTAGATGTCTATGGTCTCCAGTAACCATTAACACCAGGTGGGCTGTGAGCTCGTCTACCTATCTAAGCAATAAAAAAATAATTAAAAAAACCCGGTAGAGCTAGGAGAAGCTACTGCAATCAACGCTGAAGCCAAACGCGTGGCCCAAATACATTCGTGCAGCGGAATCGTCGACGCGAATCGATAACTCTACATCGGTAGTTACGGCCGGTGGCCCATCTAGAGGCGGAGATGATACCGTTGGTGGTTGGTTTTTTTACGTTGGGGAATCAAATTTACAGATACCTGACCGATGGGGAATCGGTATATCCACATTTTAATAGTGTAATTTTTTTTGTTCAGTACCGTAAAATATGAATATGATATTATGTTAAGGGCTAAAATGCACTCTAGTGATTAAAATAACTTTAAAGAACTACAGGCTGCGTTTTGTCTATAGAAACGTATGTTAACCTTTCCTCTGAATAAGAATTATGTTCATATATTCACCACTCCCATAAAAATTACCTATGACAAAAATTACGAATCTTATAAAATTAAGAAACGTGTCTATATTTTTTTCGCTGTATTCAGACATTTTTTTTATTGCCCTTGTAGGCAGACGAGCATACGGCCCACCTGATGGTGAGTGGTTACCGTCGCCCATGGACCTTAGCAATGCCAGGGGCAGCGCCAAGCCGCTGCCTACGCTTATATCCGTTATTTATATTTATTTAAAACTTTTCTTTTTAGTTTTGGATGCTGGAATACGTATACCTCGCGGTATATTCAAGGGTGGCTTTGTCGATATGGGAAACTATTTCCAATGTTTGGAAATTAGCAATGAAACACCTGATTTCGTTGTTGAAGGCAAATACTGCACTATTAATATGCCTTTGGAACAGGACTTGGAATTGCCTGATATTCCTGGCTTGCCTTTGGGAACTGAACTCGGGATTCGACTTAAGAATTTGGCAAAAGAGAGAGAAGTCCTCTATAAACGTGAAAGAAAGGAAGGAAAACAAAGGTAGGTTTGAAAGGTTTCATCATATTGACCGTTAGCAAAAAATTTGAAGCACATGTTATTCATTACCTATCCAAACTGCGTTTCGCTTCATTATCTGTTAGCGTCACATCATTTCAAATTCAATTAGCTCATTCAGATTTTGATAAATGTAATGCTATCAAAGATCTTGAACTCACACATGCGAGCCAACACATTCAATATTCAAAAAGAGCACAAATGATGTTGTATAAACACTAACAGTTGACGGTTCATAGCAAACCAAACTTTGGACAACTTAAAAAATATAAAACTTTGGACTACTTAAAAATATATATTTTTATCATTCATGTGTATGTATATGTTTTTCTATTTATTCCATAGATAGATGGACGAGTTCACAGCTCACCTAGTATTAAGTGGTTGCCGGAGCACATAGACATCTATAACGTAAATGCTTTTTTTTTTTTTTTTATGATTGATGGATTACTGGTGGCCCGGAGGCCTTTCCAGTTTCACCAGGACAGGTGGGCGAGCAAAGGCTCAGCCAGGAGGGGTGGGATTTGCTAACAGCTACCCGAGCGCCTCCGAAGGAGACCTAACAACTCAAGAGTAGCTGCTTCGCGAATGAATCTACTACCGGATCGGAATCGCGACTCGCTGAGAAGATCCGGCGAGAAACTCAGCGAGCTGATTCATGGGTTAGGTTGCACGGCGAACTCTTTGTCGAGTTCGACGAGTACGGTTACCGAGGTCCCTAAACCTGCTCCTAGAGCTGAAGGCGTCTAGTGCAAAGGTTATTGGATCTGATGGATCCGTAAGGACGTGAACGTAAATGCTGCCAGCTACCTTGAGATATGAGTTCTAAAGTCTCAGGATAGTTACAATGGCTGTCCTGACCTTCAAACTGAAACGCATTACTGCTTCACGGCTGAAATAGGCAGGGTGGTGGTACCTCCCGTGCGGACCCACAAGAGGTCCTACCACCAGTATGTATATATTCATTAATTTATTCATCATTCAAGCGTGGCCACATTTGAATATAGTGTTGTTAGCAAGTGAAGTTTTAATTATGGCTTTATTTTTCGTTGTTTTTTTGAACTTCTTGTACCTACAGTTTGTCGAACTTCAATTGTTATTTTAAAAATAATAATTTGCTCAACATCCTGTTGATTACGTTCAGCAAATGTACGCACGTACGTTGCTTCCTTTAATAATATTACAGAATTAGTTATAACATAAATTTGGCTTATCTTATCATAATGATTGTTTTGATATCGAAAATTACGCTCTCTAGCAATTCTCCGTGATTTCAATTACGTAAATTCACTTCACAAATCAATAGGTAATTTGATAAGCAAATGGAACAATACCTATTAATTTGTTACATAAACCAAACACAATAATAACTGAAAAGGACGCGATTACCGCGTCCGCGAGAAGCTGAATTGGCCCCTTAGGCTACCAGCGAAAGGTAGGGAAAAAAGACGCGATGAATGAATACAGCGCGTCAGTTAATATTTTAATCTTTCATAAAAAGTCCACATGCTAGACAGATGTGCCGATTTGCACTTAGTAGATGAAATTGCTCGATAGATAGTTCGAGCACTACTTTTTTCCCCTACCTATGCTAATAGCTTTGAGAGGCTATTTCAGCCTCACTCTAGCGTGTAGGTGAGCTCACGGGGCTCAAATCGGAAGTGTTGCTAACACGGGGCCTAGCAAGAGCAGTCCTTCGAAAATTTACCAACGAATCGGAAACGCGACCCACTGAGAAGATCCGGCGAGAAACGGCTGTGTCTATGGGTTAATTTACTCGTCGAGCCCTTCGTCGCAAGCGACGGGTTCGGCGAGGACGGTGGCTGGTGCTTGAGGTACCTAAAAGCGCTGTTAATGGATCGAGATGATCCGTAATGAGGTGTTTTGGGCGAATGTTGTTATTCCAAACTTGTATTACATATGCAAATTTATCTTGAAAATCTAAATCTATTTAGCGCGATTCAGGCATATGTCTAATACCTCTTATGCCGCTTCACACAAAATCCAGAAATTACCACAATGTTTATATGCGTCTTACGAATCCTAACTTCACGACTTTACAAAAAACGATAAAATCGTCCACAAAAATGTTTTTTTTAATGTATTTATTCTTGATGATTAATTTACCTATGAACATTGCTTTTCATATCCAATAGAATATCGAATAATGCTGAATGCAATATACATGCGATCTTTTAAATCATTCTAAATTTCAAGTTTTCAAACTATTTCAGGGATCTTCTAAGCTCAAGCCCTGTCTTCAGTTTGGCCTTGTGCCTACCGACACCGTGCACGACACGTGAGTTCCTAGACGGTTTCGTTATCAATACTACAGAATTAGGACTTACATACGAGGATAATTACTGCCGGATGCCGAATGATAAACCCTATGTAGCAGCGGATTACGTCGCATTGTAAGTAAAATTTAATTCATTTAAATGACTTTACGATACAAAAAAAAACCTGTGATACGTTCCTGATAAGTGAACGTGTTAATTCATTCGCTTGTTACCAGTTTAATCTGGTTTGATGTCTAGACGTCGCTTTAGGATCATGCCTTTTCGAACTGTTAACAATCACACTAACGTCGACGACTGACGTGGTGGAGCGGAAGTTAACGCCCCAGACTGTTGCGCTGAGGGTCGTGGGTTCGATTCCCACATTGGGCAAACATTTTATGATGAAACAGATTTTTTTTATTTAAACATATATAAGTGAGTTTGTCAGTCTTTGGTACCCGTAACACGGGGAATCCTAGATTGGGGACGGATAAACGTGCGTGATTTATTCCCAGCTATAAAAATTATAAAAACTTATTTGTGGAGAAAAACGAAATAATTTATCCAGCATTAATCCTCTACCAACGAGAGAATCATAAATCATCTCTTACCAAATGGGAATGATAATTCAGCTAATGCATCTAATAAAGATCGAAACAAAATCAGAAAATGCATGCTTAAGTACAGTGGGTTCCTCTCTCGTAAAATTGTATTTATCAGAAATTGTCGAGTTTAGTTTCATTTTCGCAATTTACAGAGGCGTTTTCGGTACGATAATATTACTAACAATACTCAGCACTTCCTATGACGTCAGACACACAGTTATCCAGAAGAGAGGTAAGTTTAGATGCTTTCGACAAAAGACAATTCTCAGGACAGCTTAAGAAATTTCCGAAGATAAACATAATTGGAAAACAATAATATACTTTTAATGGCACTGCAATTTACTCAATTTTGTAATCAGTACAAGGAAAGTTCGTTCAGAAAAGTTTGATAAGATTTATAAAAAACTGCCGCAATGTCTAGTTATCCTCCTTCCTCCTTACATCGATAATCTTCAATGCTGATGGCGGTGGCCTCAATGAGGCTTTCTTGGGAAAACAAACATGGTGGGTTTCCACGTCTTTCCACGGCAGTGCTTTTGGAAGAGATTTTAGTTCTTCGCGTGGAGAGGTGAGGAGAGTTGAAAGGTCGAACACCGACTCAACCTTCCTCTTTTCTCATCCAGGCTTGGGACCGGCATTGGCAGAATTCTAGTTGAACGTCTAGTTATAATACAGTAATAGAATATGTCGTCTGCTCACTCCAACCTGCCTACCTCAAAGTACCGCAGGCGAGATGCCTGTGAACGATAAAAATATAAATAATTCAAAACACAATTTCTTTATCATCTGTCTCGTGTTCCGTAATCATTATAAAGCAAATTCTTTCAGATAATTAATGTGACACGTAAAATTACGTATGCAGATTAATAAATAATCCTTATTATGTTGGGAATAATTAAGCCTATTAAGTAGATAACATATTTGTCATTAACACATTAACGTTTGGAGCCTCTGGGTCTGCGGAGGGACTTCGGTTCCCTCTGTATTTTGTACCGTATGTTCCATGGGGAGTGCTCTGAGGAATTGTTCGAGATGATACCAGCATCTCATTTTTACCATCGCACCGCCCGCCACCGGAGTAGAGTTCATCCATACTACCTGGAGCCACTGCGGTCATCCACAGTGCGTTTCCAGAGATCTTTTTTGCCACGTACCATCCGGCTATGGAATGAGCTCCCCTCCACGGTGTTTCCCGAGCGCTATGACATGTCCTTCTTCAAACGAGGCTTATGGAGAGTATTAAGCGGTAGGCAGCGGCTTGGCTCTGCCCCTGGCATTGCTGAAGTCCATGGGCGACGGTAACCACTCACCATCAGGTGGGCCGTATGCCCGTCTGCCTACAAAGGCAATAAAAAAAAAAAAAATTACAATGATCATTCAATAGTCGACTATTATTTTCGCTGTTTCGAAAAAAATTATTAAGGTATGCCTGGGACCGCTCATCTTGAGACGTAAGTGTTTTAGTTATTGGTTAACAATTAAGGCTTAGGGAGTTAGCTCACAAAATGGGTTGAGCTGGTATTATGTACCGATTGAGTACCATATTTTTTTTAATTTTATTGCCCGTGTATGCAGACGAGCATACGGCCCATCTGATGGTAAGTGGTTACCGTCGCCCATGGACTTCAGCAATGCCAGGGGCAGAGCCAAGCGACTGCCTACATATTTGTGTTTGTATATTAATCTATTTTCTTTTTATTTGTGTCCAGTAGCCTTAATGATTGATGATCTTATATCCTACTAGCTGACCCGGCAAACGTTGTTTTGCCATATATAAGATGTCTGTCTTGCCATATATAAAAAATATGGGTTGATCGTAGAGGGGTGAAAATTTAGGGTTGTATGTATTTTTGTACGCTGTATCATAAATAAATAAAAACAAAAAATTTTGTCTAAAAAATAAAAATTTAGGGGTGGACCCTTAACATTTAGGGGGTTGTAAAATATATGTTGTCCGATTCTCTATCCTGGCCAATATGCACGCTAAGATTCACGAAAATCGGTCGTGCCGTTTCGGAGGAGTTCAATCACGCACACCGTGACACGAGAATTTTATTATATTAGATAAATAATGCGTCGTATTGTATTTCCAAATTTCAAGATCAAATTAAAATTTGATATACCAAATCTAATCTTAAATAGGAAGTGTCAGTGATTACACAGAATTTTAATTATAGGGTGAACCTACCTAATTACCTACGTAGCTATAGTGATTGAGATCGTTTGCCCTAAAAATGACAAGAAAACTCAAATAAACAATACAAAAAAAAAGTTCGCTTTTATAGGGTTAGCTACGTATTAAATAAGTTGTTCGAATAAAATTCGTATATCCTAAAATTGAAAATCATTTCAACAGACCCTGAAAAATCAAACAAACTGCTCAAATCGTTTTCGATATACACGAATACGAAACGTCTGGTCGTCTACAAGCCGGTAAATGGAGCTATCGAATGTCTCGACGGCGTTCGTGCCTTAGCCATGGCCTGGGTCATTGTTGGACACACGTTCGTGACGCAAATGAACGAACTGAATGCCAATCCCAGTGATTTGCTTGATGTGAGTAGCACAAATGTTTTTAATTCTGGCTTAATGAGGTTAATGAGTTCACAGGGCATCTTGTGTTAACCCTTTGTACTCAAGAGATGGTTCTCGCTTACCCCTTTGTATGGTGTGGAAATTTGATGAGCTGTGTAAACTATTTATGTTATTTTACTGGTGGTAGGACCTCTTGTGAGTCCGCGCGGGTAGGTATCACCACCTTGCCTATTTCATTTTCAGTTCAATATACTACTTCAAAACCTTATTCAATGGTAGCAGGGTACCTACTCCAAAGCAGTGTTTTTTTTTTATTTAATGGAGTGGACAGCCGTTATACTCTGCAATTGAGACTTTGATCTCGGTAATCGGTAAATAAAAATCGGTAGCGACATTCGTCGTCGAAGGTCATGGTTTGCCCTAAACACGTCATTACAGATCCTCCCAATCCATTAGCGGTGCTTTTAGGTACCTCAGGCACCGGTCACCGTCCTCACCGAACCCGTCGCTTGCGACGAAGGACTCGACGAGTAAATTAACCCATAGACACCTCCGGCTTGAGCTTCGAGAGCTCACCTACACGCTAGGGTAAAGCTAAAATAACCTCTCAAGGCTATCAGCATAGGTAGGAGAAAAAAGACGATCGTGGTGTCTAGGTTTGGTTTTTGATATAGAAAAAAGGCAACTGGTTACAAACTCTTCTAGAAGTAATCACCGGACAGATTGTTTGTTTGATTTGTTTGATTGTTGCTTCAGAATCAGAGCAGAGTTCCCTTCGCTTGATGATAATAATTCAATCGAGGGTCGTGGGTTCGATTCCCACATAATTGCGATAAAGAAATTTGTTTGCTCTTTGTTCGGGTGTTTATATAGGTACATAAATTCCTCTCCAATTCCTTTAGTACAGAGAATCCTAGTCTGTTATCAGGTCAATGTGAATATTCCTAAATCGCTTATTTATTATTGCAGTATATACTGTCGCTCCCGTCAGTGTGGATCACGGCCGGACCTATAACCGTGGACACATTCTTCATGCTCAGCGGCTTCTTAATCGTGTATACGTGCGCGGGGAAGTTTACCGGCAGTGAGTTCTTCATCATGATTTTAGTAAATCATCCTCAAATTCTACAACGCAATCCATTAAAATAGACATTCATTAGGAAGTCCATATAGACTATTGTTGCAAAAATAGGGTCCACTTCAAACTGAGCGTCCTAGTTCAAGCATCATCATCATCAGCCTGTATCTCTCCACTGCTGGATGTAGGCCTCTCCCATAGTTCGCCACAATGAACGATCCTCCGCCTTCCGCAACCAATCTCTCCAAGTATATCGCCGCAGGTCATCGGTCCGACGGGCAGGAGAACGAATAGGAATCGCTCTGAACGTCTTCTGACTCGCTAAAAGACGCGCTTTTGGTCTGCAAGTTTTTCTTATTTTTTTATTGTCTTTGTAGGCGACGAGCATACGACCCACCCGATGGTGAGTGGTTACCGTCACCGATGGACATCAGCAATGCCAAGGGCAGAGCTAAGCCGATACCTACCGTTAAGTATTCTCCACAAGCCTCGTTTGAAGAAGGACACGGTATTTTATGGGTATTCTATTATACGGGTGTTCTACGACTGAGAATAATGGTACTGCCTGATTATTGGACCCCTATGTTCCACCGATTATGGGATGTTGGATCCTCAGTATTTTTTTCTACCGGTGAACAATAAAGTAAGCGTAGTACTAATTGGCGTCTTGTGAGTTTGCACGGGTAGGCTCCAACCCCTGCCTATTTCTACCGTGAAGCAGTAATGCGTTTCGGTCTGAACGGTGAATCAGCAGTTGTACTGTAAAACTGAGACTTAGAACTCATGTCTATGGTCTCCCGGAATTACTTAACAACAGGTAGGCCGTGATATCATACGCCCATGTAGGTAATAAATAAATTAAAAAAGAAACCTATGCCTTTATCGCAATGCCGATAATAAAATCGTATAATATTTAAAAATAAAAATGATTGATATTGGACTACATACAAATAATACCGTTAATGACCTAATACGTGACAGGATATAACACAGGTGTTTTATTATTGGCAACAGCGGATTTTATTTGGATTGTGAGTGGGCTTTAAAGTTGATAAACGAATATCACAGACCAAAATAAGACTGCTATTAAGTTTATGCACGAGGTTTCATAAATTTTCAGCTAAAGTTATCGATATAGCACAGCTGATTAGTAAGCTGAAGTGGCAATGGGCTGGCCATATTTGCCACATTTAGCCCTGCCTATTTCTGCCGTGAAGCAGTGATGCGTTACAGTTTGAAGGGCGGGCAGCCATTGTAACTATACTGAGACCTTAGAACTTATATCTTTTTTTAATTTATTTTTTACGCTTAGATGCGTGGACGAGCTCATAGCCCACCTGGTGTCAAGTGGTTACTGGAGCCCATAGACATCTACAACGTGAATGCGCCACCCATCTTGAGATATAAGTTCTAAGGTCTCAAGTATAGTTACAACGGCTACCCCACTCTTCAAACCGAAACGCATTACGGCTTCACGGCCGTTGTAACTACCCGCGCGGACTCACAAGAGGTCCTACCTAGTAATTTCGCAAATTAAAATTTTTCGGGTTTGATTTTTATTCCTTCACCGTGAAAGTCAATCGTGAACATTCGTTGAGTACATATTTCATTAGAAAAATTTGTACCAGCCTGAGATTCGAGCACCGGTGCAACGCTCAACACGTATGCACCGGACGTCTTATCCCTTAGGCCACGACGACTTTCTCCTTTTAGGGTCGATTCGACCAAACAAGAGTAAATCTTATTCTTAGAATAACACGTCAGTTAATCGAGAGTAAATCAATTTTACGTTTTACCATCTACAATTCTAAGAATAGTGGGCCTATTCGGGAATTGTTACTATACCGCCGTTTCGCACGGAATAACGGAGCTATTCCTAGAATAAAGTAATGGCGTCAGTCAGTCCAATCATCTGATTTCTGTCATTTCATAAATATTTATTCTGTTTTAATTTCAAGTCAACGCAATGCACTAAATTATTATTAATAGTCTGGCATTGTGTAATGCAACGTTTAAACGAAAAAAGATAACACCACGCGACAAAACTTGACAATTCCCTCAAACAAACAACAAATATAATTAATACGTTTGACAGCTAGATATCTTGATAATGTACCTATCGAACTGTTTATTTATTTTTTGGTTTACAATAAAGAATACTCTCTCTTTCTATCTTATACTACAGCTACTTTTTCACACTAAAATACGGCAAAATCGAGTCGACACCATGTATGCTCTTACACTATGCCGTTGAACAACAACATTTATTAGCCGGGTTTTATTTTTGTTCACCATTCACTCTGTTATTCGCGTATTGTTATTCCTAGCGCAAGTATACTATCGTTTACGTGGAAAAACGCCTATGGATTTACTCGAGATTAAAATCATGGAATAGGTTATTCCTCGTATAGTTACTCGTGTATAAATTTAAGTTTGGTCGAATCCACCCTTAAATAACTAAATAGTTTTAAATAATAAAAGTTTTTCTTTACATATTATATATGTAAACTTAGCGAGATCAGGCATCTGTCAAATATCTTGTATTCAATGACAGCTGCCGCTACAGCACCGCTTCGTTTTATTCCAGTGAAACTACTGAGGAATCTCCATTTTTTTTACCTGAACCGTCTCCTGCGGATGTTCCCCACGCTAGCCGCCTTCATTCTGATACAAGCTTCGCTACTGAACCGGGTTGCCGACGGCCCCAACTGGAGGATGGTTCTTGAAAACACGAATGCGTGTCGGATGAATTGGTGGACGACTCTACTGCACGTGCAGAACCTGGTCAACCCTCTGCAAATGGTGAGCTCGATTGAAACATCTAATAGGTATCTTGATGTTATAAAGAAATTGAATTAAAAAATTGAGAACCGCTCCATCTAGTTTCGGTTTTGTCGAACTGTACATAATAAAGATAACCTCCTTACAAAAATATTAAAAAAAAAGATACAATAAAGATAACATAATTTATTTATAGCACGCTTCAAATAGCTTCACTTATATCTGGCTATTTTTATTGATTGATTGATTATCTTGAAAATTAGCACACGCGTGAAGGACTGTTGACAAAAAAAAAAAAATTATTTTGGCATTAAATCCTAATCCGGCTAAAAAAAATATTCTTTTAATTTACGCTCGTTTTGAAATTACAATTGTTTTTTTAGTTTTTAAATACGATATAAGTTTACTAATAAAAAAAAATCATATCTTACCTTTGGAACATTAGCTTTCTATAGAATTAAATAAACTTAGAAAACACCGTCTAGTGAATTCTACACACATATTTACTAACATATATTTTAATTATTTTTATTATATCCACGATCTTAATATCAATCATGAATTGTTGCTATAAATTATTTTTTCAGTGTCTTCCTCACACTTGGTACCTGGCTATTGATGTTCAATTACATATTCTGTCGCCTCTCGTCCTGTTCTGGGTCCTTGGCAGGAGGAAGAGAATAGCTTGGTCAGCTCTTGTGATGGCCTTGGCGACAGCACTAATCGCATCCTCCATTTATAACACCATAAACAAGTTCTCTTCGGGACCTGTGATACCATCGTAAGTCGAAAAATGAATTTCGGTGTTGCCATTACAACTTTGTATTCCAACTTAGTCATTTGGACCAATGCTCGGAATAAACTCCCTGTTTTCCAATTACAGCACAAGAGCGCATTATGCGGCATAATGCTCAAGCACTCTCAAAAGTAATGCTCTCGCGTGATACTCGCAATCGATACCGACTCGATTGTGCGAAGCGTTGCTGTAGTTGAAACATTCAACGTTGAGCATTATGCCGCATAATGCGCTCTTGTGCTGTAATTGGAAAACAGGGACTGTGAGCCAATACATTTTATTTAGACATAAAGATGGATACACTATTTTTTTGTGTTCAATTTGAAGCTTCCATAGTTGAAATAGTAAACGATCACATTATTTATAAACTGTTATTAAAGAGTCCACTGTGGATTTTATAGTCGAAATATATTAAACATTTTTAAATTTTCTTAATTTAGTTGCGACCTTACTTTGCTGTAACAGGATAAATTGTGTTTTTTTTCATTAAATCGACCAGTGACTTGATGGCTGTGAAAAAAATATTCTCGAACTTTCCAACGAAACAAGTAACAAAGTCATTTAAGTAACACATATTTACATCGTTTCCCGCAGCTTCGCAGAATTAGACAGAAAATAATTGAATATGCAATTTCGAAAACGGCACATCTCTGATCAAATTGTATCTAGTGGTAGGACCTCTTGTGAGTCCGCACGGGTAGGTACCACCACCCTGCCTATTTCTGCCGTGAAGCAGTAATGCGTTTCGGTTTAAAGGATGGGGCAACTGTTGTAACTATACTTGAGACCTTATAACTTATGGGTGGCGCATTTACGTCGTAGATGTCTATGGGCTCCAGTAACCACTTAGCATCAGGTGGGCTGTGAGCTCGTCCACCCATATCAGCAATAAAAAAAATAAAAAAAAGGTTAAATGTTCAGGAAGTGAAAAAAACTGATTATTTTCTAAAGCAATGTAAAATTTAAAATATTAACTTTTGAGATATATTTTAGTGTTAATTAGCAATTGAAAATTACTGGAATTATTATAAAATGGGTGTAGGTGTAAGCCTCAAAACTACATGTGTATGAAAAAACGTATTTGACAAAATATGCGACATGTGCCCTTTTCGAAATTGCATATTCAATTGAAACCTACAATTTATTGTTCTTGTTTTCATTGTGTATCGTTAATTTAATTTTTTTTTAAATGAATATTTTCATATTCCAGTCGCCCGGACGACCAGGAAGATTACATGATTTATTTTTACCTGCACACGTTAACTCGATGTTCGCCTTTCTTCGTTGGAATGATCTATGGGTATCTGATGCATTTGTATCGCGATAGAAAATTTATCATGTCTATGGTAAGTCATTATGGTTTCATTCGTTTCCGATCCGGTGGTAGATTCTGCGAAGCACTGCTCTTGCTAGGGCCAGTGTTAGCATCATTCCGGTTCGAGCCCCGTGAGCTCACCTACTAGTTAAGGTTACGCTGAAATAGCCTCTCAAGGTTAGCCTTGGTATGAAAAAAAAAAGGTTTCACGTCAGAAAAAAATTGAGTAATCATTCCCAATTGAATTCTTCTAGTTCAAGGATACAAGGGATCAAATTAAGGTATCAAAAATTAGAAAAAATCGCTACATTTCAGTGAAAATTTGTAATATATCGATATTTAAAAATAATATTTTTTAGATTGAAATCTGTTTTTGGGATCTCTTGGCAAACATTTATTTGATCCTTTAATTTATTTTATTTCTGTAATTAATGAATAGTATTTTTATTCAGTTCATTTGAATATATTCAAAATATCGATGAAAGGGAACATCCCTTTCATTGTGTGGGTTGCTTAATATCCAACTGACAAATTTAATTACAAAACAACGGAAAACGTGAAAATGCCTTTTATTATTAGAAAGAGTTGGTGACGTCATGAACCCGTAAATTAAATAAGTTTCTGAGTTCGTTGTTCTAAGTTTATTGTAAACTAGCGACCCGCCCTCGCTTCGCTTCGGAAACATTATACCCACACATGAAATCAAAAAAAATAATAAAATAAAAATAAAAAAAAGTAGCCTATGTTCATCAGGGACAATGTCGGCTTCTAATGGAAAAAGAATTTTTCAAATCGGTCCAGTAGTTTCGGAGCCTATTCGAAACAAACAAACAAACAAATCTTTCCTCTTTATAATATTAGTATAGATTTAGATTTTGTTTTACATAACATAGGGGAAAAAAGACCAATCCTATGTGATACGTGTGAAATAAAACCCTCCACATTTTGAGGCTGTATGCAAGGAAATAAACCAGCTATTATTTTTCACCAAATTCCATCTAAATGCCAAATCCGAGACAGAAGTTGGAAAGAGTAAGACGATAGAGCTATATCTGGTATCTCTGTCTTTTGACCAGTCGTCGAAATGACGACGGTCGCCGTCGCCCGGAACATGTCTTGTCGGATCCCTCGAATCCACTCTCGGTGCTTTTAAACTCCTCAAGCACCGATTACCGTCCTATTCGAACTCGTCTATTATGACGAAGAGTTCGACGACCGCACTAATCCATAGACGGTTTAACGGTAGGCAGCAGCTTGGCTCTGCCCCTGGCATTGCTGAAGTCCATGGGCGACGATAACCACTCACCATCAGGTGGGCCGATAGCTCGTCTGCCTACCTTCGTTTGCCGATCTTCTTAATGGATCGCGATTCCGATCCGTTGGTAGATTCTAGGAAGCACTGGTCTTGCTAGGGCTGCTGTTAGAAAATTCTCTCAGGTTCAACCCGTGAGCTTACGTACCCATCTGCGCGTAGCTGGATTAGCCCCTTCAGCTACAAGCTAATAGGTAAGGAAAAAAAAACAAAATGTGTGTAATTCACACGTGGTAGAAGTGAAACCTTCCAAAATTAAAATACAATTATCCTAAACGTCTTAAGTATATGTAAAATTTTGTCATTAGTAAATAATTGTAAGGTAGCGCCCTCTGTGAATTGATATTTTAATTTCACGTATAATCCTAAATTAAAATTCACTACAAGAGCTTTCATACACACGTTAGTATTAAAAAATCTGACAGATAGCGCTGTATTAAATAGTATGTATATTTCTGTCTCATTCTTTGCTGGCTTCATCCTACACATTTTTGTATTTGTGTCTCTTACCTGTCGTTTTTTCCGTTGCATCCGGTTTGAAATCACAATGATTCTAAAGAAGTTTTCACTTCAAAAAGCTGCCTCCTCGCTCAATAGACTTCGCGGTGCTTAATATTGAGAAAGTAAAATCTGACAGATAGCGCTGTATTAAATAGTATGTATATTTCTGTCTCATTCTTTGCTGGCTTCATCCTACACATTTTTGTATTTGTGTCTCTTACCTGTCGTTTTTTCCGTTGCATCCGGTTTGAAATCACAATGATTCTAAAGAAGTTTTCACTTCAAAAAGCTGCCTCCTCGCTCAATAGACTTCGCGGTGCTTAATATTGAGAAAGTAAAATTTAATTTGTTTTCAGTTTCACGCTATCTTAATATGGATATGCATGGGAGTTTTGGCCGCTTCCGTTTTGTACGTCAGCAATCCGATAATGCAACTAGACTGGGACAATCAGCCCGTCGACACTTTGATCAACTGCTTAAAGAGACCTATCTGGGCGATGGCGGTTGGTTGGCTCGTTTTCGCCTGTGCTCAGGGATACGGAGGTAGGTGATTGTGCAAATCATCGAATAGCTTTTTTTCCTATACCTATAGCCTTGAAAGCTATATCAGCGTTACCCCAGCGTGTAGATAAGCTCTCGGGGCTCAAACCAGGAGGTGTCGTTAACACTGGCCTTAGCAAGAGCAGTGCTTCGCAGAATCTACTACCGCATGGGAAACGCGACCCACTGAGAAGATCCGGCGAGAAACTCAGTGGGCTGTGCCTGGGATTTAGAAGATTTTTTTTATTGTTTAGATGGGTGGACGAGCTCACAGCCCACCCAGTTTTAAGTGGTTATTGGAGCCCATAGACATCCACAACATAAATGCGCCACCCATAAGTTATAAGGTCTCAAGTATAGCTGCAACAGCTACCCCACCCTTCAAACCGAAACGCATTACTGCTTCACGGCAGAAGTATGCAGGGTGGTGGTACCTACCCCTGCAGACTCACAAGAGGTCCTACCACCAGTAATTACGCAAATTATAATTTTGCAGGTTTGATTTTTATTACACGATGTTATTCCCTCACCGTGGAAGTCAATCCTGAACATTTGTCAAGCACGTATTTCATTAGAAAATTGGTACCCGCCTGCGGGATTCGAACCCCGTTGCATCGCTCGATACGAATACACTGGTTGTCTTATCTTTTAGGCCACGACTTTAGGAATTTAAAATATTTAATTTTTTAAATATTATTTATTATATTATTATATAAAAAAGAACATATTAATATTCCCAAATAACCTAAAAGTACATGTTATTTTCCGCAACACGCTTCGTCAGATTACAGAAATAGAGTTATCAGCAACATGCTTCGTCAAAATATAATAATATTATATAATATAAATGTTGAAGAGGTCGCATCTCTTATACACAGCATTACCTATTACCAGAGCAACCTGATTTAAGGATGAAAAATGAAAAAAACCACAATACTACACATCGAAAAAGAAGTTTCACTTCATTCACGTGCACACCGTTTTTTTTTTTGAGATGACAGTCCACTAATAATAATTGATATAACCAATTTCCAGGTCCCATAAATTGGATGCTGTCTCTCCGCATGTGGAAGCTGCTGAGTCGTCTCTCGTACGCCATGTATATTGTCCACTACCCGCTGTTGTTCGTCGTGAATTCGATGACATTAGTGCCGGTTCACTTCTCAGTGCAGAAGTCGGTGAGGGTTTTTTTTAAATATAATATCCAAACTGGCAATGACTGAATGCGTAGAACCGAAGATCGGGTTCAGTGGCGAGCTTTAGGGGAGGCCTATATGTCCAACAGTGGACTGCCGCAGGCTGATGATGATAACGATGATGATGATCCAAACGTTTGTGTGTTTTATTGAAATTTTCTGCGAAGTTCCGAATGTTCTTAAACTTAGCGAGATCCAAATTCATGTACTTGACATTATCGTTGCCCGTTGTATTTATAATATACTAGCGACCCGCTCCGACTCCGCTCGGGTCTTTAACAAAAATTTCAACAATATTTGAGGTTGTTTTATTTTTTTTAAATAAAAGAACACTTATTGCAGCATAGCTACAATAGTTAGACACATGCTGTCGCGACACTTTTTATAAATAATAATGTGTTCTACAAAGTCGTAGTATGTACAATATTTTATATATTATTTTTACACTTTGGGTTATTGGAGTTTTAGTAAGGATTCCTAATGTTTTTTATCAAAAATTATAGCCTATGTTACTCGGGAATAGTGTAGCTTCCAAACAGTGAAAGAATTTTTCAAATCGGTTCAGTAGTTTCGGAGCCTATTCAATACAAACAAACAAATCTTTCCTCTTTATAATATTAGATTCTATTGCTTCTAAAGCTTTATCATCATTTCTAGAAGCTATTATCACAGTAGCTCCTCTTGCAGCTAAATCTCGCGCTGTTTCCAGTTCTATACCAGAATTCTGGCCGGTAACCAAAGCGATCTTTTCGTTTAGCGTTGCTTTCGATTTGCACACACCCTTGATTGGTTCGACAAATGAGTCGTCTATTATCAAAGGTGGCAATCTGTGCATTTGGACAAAAAAAATTTATTGATATGGCAATACAGATTGATTTGAATATAATCGTCTCCTTCAAAGAATACGGTTCAAAACCTGCATTAAATAAAGTATTAACTTAACCTGTTATTTATCTAAGATGTCGTTCAGAAGAGTTTTGTGAACGACAATGGAATACAAAGTCAATAATTCGTTTTTCTGATTTACCAATAATTGTCCAAAAGTCACATTGCCGGCTTTAATAATAGTCGACTCAAATAGTCGAAATTCGATTATAGCAAGAATAAAGAATAATAATAAATACGCGAATTAATATAATACGAAATTAAAGGCAATACATAGTAAAGTTAACACAAACAAGTTTGAGGTGTCAGTGATTTTAAAACAATGATATATCTAATCGTATAACCTAATTTACTGAATTATATCATTGGCTTTTAATTTAGATAATTTTATATTTATTTTTTATTAACAAAAAGTTTACTGAATTATATTATATTATTATATATATTTTTATGACGTCATTTTTTTTCCACGATATGACTTGTCTGTCACGTTTTTTTTTAACAGTGTTAAGCCTTAATTAAAATATCCTTATCATAAATAAACTTATCGTTACTTAATATAACAAATCGTTTTTATCAGCGGTTGACGCTAGAGATAATTAATAATATTGATTTCAAGTTTTGTAATTTAATCGATATTATCCATATTAATGTTGTAAATATGAAAGTCGGTATGTTTGTGTGTTATTCATAAAGGATTTCGATAAAAATTTGCTCTAAACATTGTCGGCCGACATTGATATAAGCATTATATCAAGTATTTTATCATGATAAATGAAATGACCCTACGCAATAATAAAGACCTTAAGTTACCTTCTATCGATATTTTTCATCTGCAGCAACGCACTGAAAAAAATACAGTATATATATAATAATAACAGTAATGGAATAAATTAAAGGATCTATAAATTTGTCTTTAAGATACAAAGTATGTTTTTTTTTCTAAATGTCGATACGAACATCTTTCCCTAAAATATAGTATAATTACAGTACAGAACTGATAATTAATATGTATTTAAATATAAAATTCTTTGGTACCGCTGTCTTCACCTTTATTTTTTAATTTCACTATTTCACGATGTACTTTCGTCAACATTCCTGAATTCGATATTCCTGTCCATCGAATGAGGCTTAAAAATAATCTCTAAAGGTAGATAAAGATTTCGGCTCAACCCTATTGGTATTGTCAGGGTTCATGAGCGATGATTGGTTATAATGGAAAAAAATATTAATCTTAAACATTCCTTTCAGATCTTTAAGTTCCTCGCTGACTTCACGCAATCTTTCCTAGTGGCGTTTCTGCTGACGGTACTCGTGGATTCCCCTTGCTCCGTCCTGATCAAGCACGTCATGGGCGGAGGTGAGTCCTTCTCGATAGTATGGGAGAGTGGAAACGTTGCAAAAATAACTTATTAATATTATAAGTACTAGTTATAGTTTTAATTATTGCTGTCTACCTATCCTTATAAACATTAAACTAAAAAAATTGTTTTTTTTTCTTTTTCTTTTTCTTAACTGCCCATTCAGTGATAATTTGTTACTATAGACCTATGTCTCAATTGTATATTAATTAACAAAATAACAAAAAAACGTTCCAAAAACAACTTATTTGAATTATAAACACTGGTTATAGTTTTAATTATTGCTATAAATTAAAACTAATAATTAAAAATAGTCTTTACAACGTATTATAGAAAATGGCGGAAATTTAAAACGTTCCGTAAGTTTACGATATTTCAAATTTCCGAAACTCTTATTTAAACTTCCCAAGAAAACAATTAAATTTACTCCATTCCAATAGCTGAAAAAGTTTATTCGCTTATGATTTTTTTTCCAAATTTAAACTTTAATAGGTTCGACTGTAAAATTGCAAAAAGGTCGCTTAATCCAAATAGACTTTCACCCCTCAATATGATTGATACCTTTTATTGACCTGGTACAATATCAATTAAGGTTGTTTCGTTGTTTCTTTGTTTTTAATGTCCAGTTTCTTTTCAGGTCCTAGAACGGCAAGGAAGCCGGCAGTAGAAGACTTGCCGTCGAAATTTGGAGCTCAAGAAGTACCTGTCACCGTACTTGTTAACGAACAAGGAAAGATCGGCAAGTCATAAACTAAATCAACGCAGTCGATCTTACCAAAAAATATGGGTCTGATTACGTAAGAGTTTCTCGATTTCGGGTAAAATTATCGTATGCGATTACATACACAAGGCTGGCATCACCTTCTGGTTCCTCATTATAGTCTTTCCATTATAAGGAATGGCGTATGACAGTTGACACTTGATAACTTTTCTAGTTATGATACGTCTGTGCAGCGTCAGACTTTTAGATCCGTATTGTAATTATGAAATTTTATATTCCTTCATATTAGGTATTTTCAAGTTTCAAATTTTTTTTTTTTTTTGCCCACGATTATTTCGATACGCAACAATTTGATATTATAATAATATCACGGCAAAAGTAACACTAACATAAAACATTGTAACAACGACAATTTTCATTAAAAAAAAAATTGCGGGAAACTCTGCTTATGTTGATCAGGCCTTGAGAAATATGAGAATACGCAGACTGATTGATAAATATAGATAATTTTAAGGTTTATGGTGTACGGTCGTTTTCATTGTCCGATGCAGCCTAAATATTTTTTTTTAAGTGAAACTTCTTTAGGCGCCTTGAGAGTAAAATTTAACTCGCGACAAATGCGTTACGGATAGAGAGAAAAGATACAATTTAGGAAGAGCGAGAGTGAGAAAATAGACAGAGCGTCTCGCGAACCATTCGTTTCTGAAGAGAGGGAAAGGACAAAGCGAGTTAAGATGTTTCTTTTATACACAGTATTCGCTATTATAAGTTAAATTTGATATAAGGATGAAACATGAAGAAAACCACAATACTACATACCGCAAAAGAAGTTTCACTTCTTTCACCAAGTTGCTCGCGCACTAGTTTTTTTTTCTTCTTATAAATTTGTCACTATTTCACCAATCAAAGTTTCGAGCCATTGGTTATTCTAAATTTAAACTAAATTGACTGAAAACTGTTCAATTAAAATAATTTTAACTTCAACGCTACTTACAATCTTAAATGGTTACCATCGTGAATAATCATAGACATCCATAGAAAATATTTTTATTTTTAAATTTGCCGCTTGATGCGTGACGTTCCTTCGGCACTAAAATAAGTGAGAAGTTAACACTAAAACACAAACATTAGCCATATTTATAATGCATTATGGTGGTTTTAAAAAATCTAAGAGAAATATTAGATTCAGTAAAAATTTAAAGTCAACTTATTATATCTCAGAAATAGTGATTGCTTCTTTGTTTTAATTTAATTAAGATCCTTCAAAAATGTTTTTTGAAATTATTTTATCTTTGTTAGCTGTTTCCGTATACTATTTATTACTACCGTATTACTACTACCTACTGCCTTATGACATGGAGTTAGTTGGCTAGGACAATGAAAACGTTTATTTACGGTGATGGACTACGTATCGAAGGACTCGTTTTTGTTACGTTTATTAGTTGGGAATAATGCAGTGAAATAATAGCAGCTTATAACATTAAATTTAGCTAATTATTATGCTAATTTTATAGCAAATAGCATTACATATTTTCACCACGTGTCAATTTCAAATTGGTGACATTCTAAAAAGACGTAAGAACCGGTGACGTCATAAATACGGTCGAATATGACGTATAATTTAATAGTGCCGGTGCTTTAGTCTGACGTAAAAACGAATTCTTCACTGTCATTACATTCCATTCCCTAGTTAATTCCTAATTAGTATGTAGGTACAACTTAAAAACCGAAGCAGACGACATCTGTCAATCGGACAAATCGATTTCTGGATGTTGCCGAATATTAATTCGATTGTTTTCGCAACAGGCAAAAAAAAAAGGGCAACCGCTAAACTGATCAATTGTCAATTTCGCGGTATTTGTAATCGATACGATTATTAATGACATTATTTTTGATCTAAATTAAAATAAAATACTTTGACAGAAACATAAGCATTCGGCCGTATTCGTGATGTCATAAGAGATAGTACGTACACATTAAAAAAAAAAAAAATGAAATCACAAAAAATTTAAAGCTAGAAATATTATTTTACTTGCTTCAATTTTAATGTAATTGGGAATTGGTTTAGACATAAAATGTTTGTAAAGGGAACACGAAATGATATGGGATAGGTAAAACCTTTTTAGAATAAGTTGTTTGTTTTAAGTATAATTATGTCAGTAAGATATACTATGTATATATATAAAAAAATAGCAGGTCTCCACATTTAGTATATAGATCTGAACTAATTATAGCAGCGGTCGAGTGCACGAGAATGTCTTATGCGCTGCTTATTTCGAGTGTAATTTCCTCTAATATTATTTTTACTAACACTATACAGGGTGGTAAACTTTCGTACTAACAAAACTGTATTTGTACTTTTTTGGGGGTTATTTTGCGATTTTTTCCAACCCAACGTTAATTTCTGTATTGTAAATACCTATAGTATTTGGACTTTATATGAAAAGGAGTGGAATTAAAAAGTAATTTTACGTGATAATGTCTTAAAGAAACATTGATGAAAAATTGCATACTTTTATAAATTGAATTGAATTGAATTATCACTGAATTATTATTATTTTGTATGCAAAAAAGGAGTTAATTGAAAATTAAAATTTAACGCTTGGGCCGATTGTGTCTCCCTAAGCTGGTTCCGCGCTCTCGCTTGCACGCGCCGGCTCAGACGGAACGTGACACTTTTTCGTGCGTGCAGCCGGTGTTCATAGATTTATAAGAAGACATAAAACAATACTATGAAAATAGCTTTCATTGTAAATCTTCTGGTAGTTGTATCCGATACATTAAACAATAGATTATACTTTTGTAATTTAAACAAGTTAAGTGTACATAGTGCATAGGATAAGGATAAGTTGTTAAATAAAAAAAAAAAAAAACGTCTAATTTAGTATTTGTTTATTTCGAAACCCTAGCCGTTTACGTGATTAACTAAGTAATCTCAGTCGTTTTTGCGTCCTTAATAATAAATAATGCTACTACAATAAACTGCCATAGTTTTATTACGGCATGCATAAAAGACAATTTTACATCATAATATTGCCGGTTTAATATTTTGTAACTCTAAATTGTCATGTTCACATTCAATTTAGAATGTAATGAAATTTATGCTGTGTTTTAAACAATGAAACAGTCGTCGTGAGCGAATGGGGCTGAAAGACAAAAATCGGTCCTTCAATTTGAAGAACAAACAAGACAGAACTCTAACTAACACGGTAGTTTTTCGAAGCGATAAATATAATATAAAATCGACCAAAATATGACGGTCACTTCGAATAAGCTTAATTGTGCACAGACATCTAATTACACCGTACATTACAGACATGTAATTACAAATACTAAATATAATCTTAATTTACAAATCAATTATGCAATATGGAGATTTTAGTGCGGAATCAGTAATTCGATTCATTTTTTTTTTACATATACATTTGTACTTTGCTGCGTTTTTTTTTCCACAGATAATATTATGCAGCTTCATGACATATACGAAATATGTCAACTGTCACTCCCGTTACCGCGTTTTTAATATCAGTAACTTTTGATTTAGTACAATTAAGTTGTTATGCTAATTTATAAATGGAAAACACAATTTTGTTCTACACAATCATTATCACAGACAAAAACAAAACTTAACTAATATATTATCAAACAATACGGTATTTGACAATTTTTTTTACACTATAAATGAAAATGATGTAATTAAATTTCGTGTTTTTATGCGAACACCAAAATGACTCAACCCTTTTAAATGTTTTAGATAGTTTTATGGTGAGAAATTCGACAACAATGTAAGTGTTCATAAAAAAATGTGGCAACACAATTCTTAACAGCAGAAGTATTCTCTAATGTCAAATTTGCTGTTTGCTTTATAAATTTTTATATAATTCAAAGAACTCTTATATATAATGTAATATATATAATACACGCTGCTTTTAACTTATGTAGGTAATAACTCATTTTCACTATGCTTGGCGAATAAATGATTTCTTTCTTTCTTTCATGTAAAATAAGTTACGATTTTTTAAAATATATTATTTCAATTGTTGATTGTAGCCAAAACAGCTAAATACCATTTCTTCCTGTGTTTTTCTACCGATTCTCTTTTCTTTTTAGTAAATTTTATGTCAACGAAAAAAATAATCAATTCTTCATTTTTTCATAACAACAACAAACACCATAAGGTCCCGGTAGATTAATTTCGATCGAATTTGGATATCATACCTTATGGCTCTGATCTCGAGAATTAAAGTACATATTTAGTTTCCACGACGTTGCCTAATATTTGTTTGTTATTCATTACTAATGTCTACATTGTTTCGACTAAATCAAATATTTTTGTTGTAATAACGATTTAAACGAAAATAAAAAAAACATTAATAATGACTTAAAAAACTGTCAAAACCCCTTATATGTTTATCTAATCTTAAACTAATGAGATATAGAGAGTACAACTTCACATTTGAACAAGAACGATAAAACTATGTTCCCTTTTATATAGTTCTAAAATTATAATTAAATTCATCGAATTGATAAGTACCGAGTTATTATACCTTAAAGTAATTGTATGCGTTTTTTTTACAATAAAAAAAATACACCATATAATCTAACCCAGACCATAGTTCTAATTTTGAAAAGATTCAATTCTCTTGAGACGATTTAAATACCATTAATGAATTAACAATAAAAGCTGTTTACGAATTATCGATGCTTTAAAAATTTACTAATGTAACACATGAATCGATTAGAAAAATCTGCGGTCATTCGATACCTCAAAGCGAAATACGCCAACAATCGATAAACGAAAGTGAATGCCAACAATCCTATTATTTGAATGTAGTATCGATCGTTTGTCATTCCCACGTCCCGCAGTAGCAGCTTAGAATCGGAATACAAACAGAATTCTAATGAACAGTCCATTGGCCGTCGGTTTTCGAAGAGGGATAAAGTTAATCCGGAAAGACCGTAACGCAGATACGAGGCGGACATTAGGGCGCGCATGGTGCCCTCTATGTAAGGACCGAAACCCATTCCGTAGCAGCAGAGAACCAGCAGTGGTGACACGATCGATGGCCCGACGATAGAGCCATTCTGAAAATAAACAATTAAGAAATTATCTTTTGTGTATTTGTCTTTGCCTGAGTCGATGGTGGTGGACGATAACGAGGTGATGGATGCCGTGGAGAACTTTTTGCAGGACAAAGACAAGACTTTTTTTTGAAAGGGATTGAAGCCTTGGAAAAGCGCCGAACTCGGTGTGCAGAGAGACTATGTAGAAAAATAAATTATTATATTATCAATAGTCATATTCTATCTCATTCTCACTACCTTTGGATCCTTCTTCGTATGTGAGCTCCACCCACTTGCTGTTATCTACATGATCGGAGGAACTTAAAAGCATCAGAACATGCACGCCGCCACTAAATTTTAGATGTGAGATTGAATTGTCAATCGTAGGTATTGAATTCGGGCCTTGAAAACGGAACGCCAGATCGTGATACCTACTCTTGCAGACTTACCCACTCTACCTTGCGTTCAATCTCTGGTGCCACAAGAAAAATTAATTGAAAAAAGGCGCTTCGATTTATTTGTCAGTTTATTGTACATATTATTAATTTTAGATTCACATTAATTTTGTTCTTTGTTTGATTTTCATGAAATTTCGATTTTATTCAGTCAAAATGGCGAACTTTACGCGGCAATCTCGAATATTTTGCTATGTGTAACGTCCACACCCAACACTGACATCTTTGGCTAGGTTTTATAATTACCTACTCCGAAATTTGGATTAGAATCTCATTTGTTTTCTTGCACGTAGTTTATAGTGTTTCCGTTAGATGGCGCTATATTCAAAAATAAAGAAGTGACAATTTGGGAATTATTATTATTGCTCAGAAGTGAATTATTGAAGGAAACTTACAGTAACACTCAATGCTGCGCCTATGGCGAGACCTAAGCCCTCGGAACATATTCCCGTAAGCAGTCCACTGATAGAGAACAATGTAAACCTCTCCCACTCTAGCAGCTGCCCTGACATGAAATACGTTATAACCAGGAATATGAGGCCAAGTAAAGTCTGAAACAAATTTAGATGAAAATAAAAATTAGCTTCCTGAATTGAATAATAGAAAATAGAAAATGTTTTAGTGGTATCAAAATTAAATCAATAACGTAAGGTGGCCATTACATTTTTTAGAATAATACAGCTGTACCAGTGGTCGGCAACTTTTTCAACTTAAAGAGCCAAGTATAGGTAACACATAATTGTAATTTATTGAAAGAGCCATTTTTTAAGATATATTTTTATAGCCTTATTCCAAAAATGTTTACTAGTCAATGGGCACAAGGCAATATTAAAAAAATATGCAACATTTAAAATTAAATATCTTTTTTTATTGCTTAGGTGGGTGGACGAGCTCACAGCCCACCTGGTGTTAAGTGGTTACTGGAGCCCATAGACATCTACAACGTAAATGCGCCACACAGAACTTATATCTCGAGGTGGGTGGCTGTGAGCTCGTCCATCCATCTAAGCAATAAAAAAAAAAACACACCTTGAGATATAGTTCTAAGGTCACAGTATGGTTACAACGGCTGCCCCACCCTTCAAACCGAAACGCATTACTGCTTCACGGCAGAAATAGGCGGGGCGGTGGTACCTACCCGTGTGGACTCATAAGAGGTCCTACCACCAGTAATTACGCAAATTATAATTTTGCGGATTTGATTTTTATTGCACGATGTTATTCCTTCACCGTGGAAGTCAATCTTGAACATTTGTTGAGTACGTATTTCATTAGAAAAATTGGTACCCGCCAGCGAGATTCGAACACCGGTGCATCGCTAGATACGAATGCACCGGACGTCTTATCCTTTAGGCCACGACGACTTCCAAGTCTCGCTAAAACTCGAGAACGGCTGAACCGATTTGGCTAATTTTGGTCTTGAATTATTCGTGGAAGTCCAGAGAAGGTTTAAAAGATGAATAAAAAACTTCAGAGGTGTCAAGGGACACCCGGATGGAACGAAGTTCCTTTCGATTAATTAGTGAAGGAATTGTAATTTTTTTTAAGTTATAAATTACGGCATTATGAAGAAAAAAAAAACAATACTATGAACTAAATTACTATTGTTGAAACGCTATCTCGAGAAACTGTACTCATTACGCGGACCAATCGGATACGAGCAATGTCACGCGATAAGCGCCTACACGTTGATTGGTCAGAATGACGGATCTAAAAAGTGTCGTGGCAGCTTTTCGTAAGAATTTTTTCCGTCTAGCCCCCTTTCACAACGCGCGATAAGGAACTTCGTTCCAATATGAAAATGCTCGGAATTTTATAAAAACGAACAATCTTTTTGTTTTTTTTAAGTTTATTTTATACAAAAGTTTAGGTCTTTTATTTATCGATTGAGGCACTACGAAGTCTGCCGGGTCAGCTAATTATTGTTTATTTTGTTTTTTATGATTGATGGATTACTTGTGGCCCGGAGGCCTTTCCAGTTTCACCAGGACAGGTGGGGGTTAATTATAAATAATAATAAATAAATAAATAAATAAATTGACAAAGATAACGTTCTACGTGCCGAAATTAGCCGATTGTCTCTTTCCAATGGTCGATGTGCGGTATTTATTGCCGGGTACTGTACACATAATTATGTTTGCCAAATTCGACATTACATGTAATAAGAATCCTTACCATCGCAGGCATAGTGGCAAAACTCAGCGCAGCATAATAAGCCTTTAAACTGTACCAGCGATTGAAGTATTCCCGACGCAGTAGGTGCACTTCCATCGGAACTAAAAAAAACCAATGGCCATTGAAGAATCATTTAAGGACAGAATCGTTAAAGATTTTTTTATAAAGTTGAGCAGATAAATATGATAAATAACAATTTCGTTTTAGTTTTTACGATCTTAGTCGTAATTAAAACTTCTTTTACGGTTGAATCTCGTGATTTGTATTGTCATTATTTCCGTATAGTTTTTATGATCACGAACGACAGTGTTTTATGTACATAATCATATTTGTTAGGTATGTGTATACCTATAACCCATCCAGACTAGACAGTCTTCTATGTACAGAATCATATTTGTTGTACATATTATTATATATTATTAAAACCCTTTGAGACCAATAACAACAAGCGACTGGGGATGCGGTTTCCAATTCTCAGCATATGTGAATACATTATCCTAAGAAATCCGACGTACTGTACACTTGTACAGTCATTTGTGATTTTTCTTTTAAAAATAATAATTGGGAACAACTCACACCCGCCCCCAATATAGAATTCCCTTTACCTGTTATGGGTACCGGACCCTGCCAAACATGCTTATATACGTTTAAATATATACATATATAGGAAACAAACACCCGGACACAGAGAAAGAGGTGGGAATCGAACCCACGACCCTCAGCGCAAAAGTCAGGCGCGTTAACTACTTCGCCACCGAGTCAGTCTTTAAATGAAATCTACTAAATGCAATATAATATTACAATCGATTAACTTACATAACAAGATCGGTATCATTATATATGTGTACATGAAAAACACCAAACAGCTCATGCAGAACTTAAAATTTACTACTGGATAGGCCCCGTCGTTTCCGATGCCGAAGAATATACTTCCAAGAAGAATAGCTGAAGTTAGATGGTGCGCCAACTGTATCCAGAGTGTGGTCTGAAAAAATATTACCTTTAACGTTAATCGAAGATAATACATCATTGAAACGACTTAATCTGTATATATAAAAATGAATTGCTGTTCGTTAGTCTCGCTAAAACTCGAGAACGGCTGAACCGATTTGGATAATTTTGGTCTTGAATTATTTGTGGAAGTCCAGAGAAGTTTTAAAAGGTGAGAAAATATAAAAAATATCGGAATTATATTAAAACAAACAATTTTGTTTTTCCTTTGATGTGTCCCCCATCGGACGGTTTCCTTTTGTCTTTTATTTATCCATTGAGGCACTATAAAGTCTGCCGGGTCAACTAGTCATATTATAAAACAGTTTCGATCTTAAGCAATAACCCTCGCTATTTACGTTTAGTGGTACGCAAGTGTGATAACTTGAATCTAGTATTTCTCTATCAATCATCCTAGCGGCTTCTTCAGTACGTTCGCACTTGACTTTTCCGTACCTAACACCCTAGCTCTTACTTTAATAGGCGATGGCATATTACGGACCTGTATAATTTAAGCCACAACGCAATTGTGTTTTCTATAGATTCCGGTGGCTTTATTGCCTGGTGAGTCGTGAGCTCGTTTACCCTATGCAATAAAAAGAGTTTGCCTATTTGAGTTAATGATGTGTTGATGTAAATCCATTTAGGACAGAATAGGATACAATTTTGACTGAAATTACATTTTAATATCAATAAAAGTAGTACCTACATTGTTTTATGAATATAATGTATCTATTGTAAATACCCTACGAATTAGTATACCCATTCTTTTAAAATAAATTCTTAAATTGATCTTTTAAGTCGCACGCCGAAAATACGGTTATAAGTTTTAGTATCTCTAAATTCTGTAACGTAACGTAACACACAGGCCAAAATCAAAAGTAAATAGAAGCTAAACTAAATGAATTCGAAGTATAAAGTCCATAAATTTGAGCGTCTTAAACAGAATAGCGGCGATTGAGTTCGCATCACAAAGTTTGAAAACGAGTTTTCAAACCTAAGTAGTATGTAGTTTCCAAAATTGATGTCACAAAGTTCTGACGTTGGTTCATTAGGCTCTAGTCTTGAAGCCCTTGTAAAACCGGCCAAGAGTGGTGACATGCATCAAATATACACGCTTATTATTTATTTACGCAAAAGCCGGGGTCACATTCTCGTATTTTCTGACTTTGAATTAACAAAAACTTACCAAATTTCTTTTGTTTTGTATGAACATCCTTTTCGTTAGGATATAGAATTGCGTGAAAAACGTGGTCGGAAATTCCATCTTCTGCATTTGTTCTTTGGCTATGTGCTCGACGAATATCCTTTGTATTGACTCGTCTGAATGTAAAATTGGTTTCCTGAAACACTTTTCAATTGAGTATTTGATTTTTTAGCGCGTTAACTGAATCTATATGCCCGCGGTCCTCTTTGTTCAGATTACGGGAGACATTTTCTATTACAAACTCAATACCACCGACCATCTTGATGAGCTTACCTTACCTTTCAGATTGTAACACATTGCAAAATAAATAGCTAGGATTGCGATGCTCGCCTAGGCGAGCTTCTAAAGGCCCTAACACCAGTAAAATTTGAGGGTCCAGGTTTCTTATTGTTGTTTACGGATAGATTAGCTCCCTGCCCACTATTCAGTACCTTAAGGGCACTTTAGGCACTATAAGTGAATATCAACACCGTGAGTCATGGAGTTAGTCTCAATTATATCGTAGTAGACTAGATCTTTCGACCTTCCGACAGGATAGCAGGTCGTTTTTTCAACACCCGAACGAATAGATAATACGCTCTACCACAAGAATATTTCTGTTGACCGATCATAGCCTGTCGATAAAAAAATCGAGAAACGCCCATTCACTGATAAATACCTAAGTTTATTTTATTTTATTGGCTTTGTAGGCAGACGAGCATACGCCCACCTGATAGTAAGTGGTTACTGTTGCTCATGGACGTCAGTAAAGCTAGGGAGGGGCACAGTCAAGTCGCTGCCTACCATTGAGTACTTTCGGCAAGCTTCGTTTAAAACGCGCGCGCGAATTTTGTCTAAACGAAAGTTCGTGATTACGTTCATAAAGACCATTTCACTATTTTCATCTATTCTAATATTATAAAGAGGAAAGATTTGTTTGTTTGTTTGTTTCGAATAGGCTCCGAAACTACTGGACCGATTTGAAAAATTATTTTTCCATTAGAAGCCGACATTGTCCCTGATGAACATAGGCTACTTTTTTTAATTTTTATTTTATTTTATTTTTTTGGTTTCATGTGTGTTTTAATGTTTCCGAAGCGAAGCGAGGGCGGGTCGCTAGTTTTAGGATAAATAGGAAGGAACAGAATAATGCATCTACATACACGCTCTACCGCTAAAGTAATGTATTTGAGTAACGCGTGTAAATCACAACTCACTTTCCACCTCTCGCTAACATCCTATCCAGTTTCCTGCAAAGTTTTCCGTTCTGGCACAATTCCGACATCTGAGCCGCTGCTTCCGCGTCGGTGATGATCGTTTCCAGCACGAAGTCCGCTGGATTGTGGGTCGTGGGGCAAGTGTGCCCCAGCTCTGACAGATACGGTACCAGAAGAGGAGCGGCACCCTGAAGGCAATTAATGAAATAATTTAGATTTATTTATACTATGTGGTTGAAATTCAATCTTTAATTATTCGTCAATATGCATCGTTGGGTGAAAATTAATCACGTTGCATTTCATCTGGATTAAAATATGCTCATGTCGCTCTTTGATCCATAAACGACGTGTCGGAGATCCGTTTGTACGTATAGTAACGAACAAGCTTCATACACTCAGCTTTGCTCGGATTATATTAATTACCATGATATCTGTATATTTAATATCTGTTAATTCATATTAATAAAAATGTTTGTGCGAAATTTCCTACAAATCCGCTCTACATTTTTTTTCGTATTTATGTAACAAAAGCTTAAATAAACAATATATTGTTACGCCGGTAAGAGTAACGCCATCTATCGCCGAATAGTCGAAACGAATATCAAAGGATTTCGTAGCGTCTAGAACGCTCGAGAAGTACGACGCCATCTATTGTCAGATAGTGGAAACACACATCGAAAATCCTCGACTTGTGAGGAATGTTCTCGACGATTCTAGGGATGTCGTATCGACTATATAAGCGTTGCAGAGATGGCACGCAATCAGTCGTCATGATAATCGCCTTATCGTAGCCGCCGCTGACTACTCCCCGAATCCTGATCATGCAGGAGCCAGTCACCGTCGACGCCCTAGACACGTCCTTACGGATCCCTCAGATCCAATAACGTTTGCACTAGACGCCTTCAGCTCTAGGAGCAGGCTTAGGGACCTCGGTAACCGTACTCGTCGAACTCGACAAAGAGTTCGCCGTGCAACCTAACCCATGAATCAGCTCGCTGAGTTTCTCGCCGGATCTTCTCAGCGGGTCGCGATTCCGATCGGTAGTATATTCATTCGCGAAGCAGCTACTCTTGAGTTGTTAGGTCTCCTTCAGAGGCGCTCGGGTAGCTGTTAGCAAATCCCACCCCTCCTGGCTGAGCCTTTGCTCGCCCACCTGTCCTGGTGAAACTGGAAAGGCCTCCGGGCCACCAGTAATCCTTCAATCATAAAAAAAAAAAAAAAAAAAAAACGCAATCAGTCAGTAATCAAAACTACTCGAAGCGAAACAACGTACGGAACGCCTGAAGCGAAACAGAAGAAGCGAATTGAGAATTTTAAAGAGTTAACACAGTTTTAATTTGTACTTCGATAGATTTTTTATTTATTCCGAACCCCAGCGCGTAACAATATAAATGAATAATAATAATAAATAGCCTCAAAACGGATTGTGTGCTTATTTGTCCGGAAATTAAGATTTTCTGTATTGTGGAAACCAGAGGTATTGTAATACATACTTTCATACGTTTAAATCAATAGATATTTATGACACCAATGACAACGACAATTAGCAAGCAATGACAATGAGTAAGTAAAGTTGCTTAAACTTATCTGCCGATGTGGGAATCGACACCACTTCTCTTGGCTCAGCAGTGGCTGAGCTAGCAGTGGCTGAACTAGCAGTGGCTAAGCTCAGTGGCACGCTAACTATTGTGCCACTGAGTCAGTCAAATGTGAAACACATTTTATATATGACGGCGCCAGCGGTGGCTGAGCGGCAGTTCCGTCATCATTCGTATTCGGTTGAACTCAGTTTATTACAATAAATTCAATAAAAGTCAGTAACTGACAGACTGACAGACTGACAGACTGAGATTGACTGAGACTGACTGAGACTGACTGAGATTGTCAGACTGACTGAGACTCACCGAGACTGACTGAGACTGACTGAGACGACTCTGTCCACGTACATCTGTCTACCCTACATTTTTGTGATACAAAACAACATTTTATCATTTAAAATAATAATCAAAACAACGTCTTAATATTACTGAAGTCGTTATCCACGACATATATTTACTGCTGATGTATGAAGCCGATCAGAGAGGCTCACTATGTGATGCCCTTCTGCTAATCACTTTACATCAGGTGGATTGTGAACTGGTCAAAACCGATAAATGTAGGTCAGGGTAAGCAGGCTCATGGACATTAAAAATGCTCGACGCACAGCCAAACACCTAATTACCCGTCAATATTATTTTCAGAATACGTTTGAAAAAAGCCTATTAACCAAATAAATATTATGCAAATCAAGTTTTCTTTGTACACGTTATTTATATATAAAATTAATTAAAATTTATTTTCACTCGTACGCTAAGCAGACTTTAGAGCTCAAAGAAAATTGAATGATAAAATAAGCGCCTAACTCAATTATTAATTTACGAGAATTAATTTTAGTGTCGTGAACGTACGCTATTTGGAAACTTTTATTTTACGCTAACCGAAGCTCGGCTCCAAAACTTTGCAATAACCGAGACAGATGAAAACTAAGAACTTTCAATGTACAGTTGTTCTAGAGCTTTACAACTTGAGTTTGAATTAAGGACCCAGACAAGAATGAACATTTCAAATTTAATCTCGAATATGATGACTAAGTAAACCTATATTGCTTGGGAAAATTGGACATTACTCTTCCAATGACCGCATACTTTGAATGTAATTTTTCTAGTGAATTACGTACTTAACAAATGTACGCGATTGACTTCCACGGTAATATATTATATCATCCTAGAATAAAAATCCAAATATAATTTGCGTCATCACTGGTGGTAGTGCGTTTTGTGAGTCCACAGGGTTTTTTTTTTTTTTTTTGTCAGGAGGAAATCGCCGGACTTCCGCCCTTCACTGGGGATGGAGGGCGGGGCATGTCGGAGTCGAACCGACTAAAACCCCCTGTCTCTCAACAACCAACGTCCAAACCACGCATGAGACAAAACTCATGAAAAGGCAAAGGGGGGAAAGTGAAGCGTTTAGTGCGGAGCACATCTCTCCCATCACCCTCCCCCTCGGGACGCCGGACTGGCGGTCGTCGGCGCCACGACCACCAGCCCTCTCGGTCGGCAGGCTATCCGAAGCCCGCCTAGATGGCGCCGGTTAGAATGGTCAAGTCTATATGGGTAGGTAGTACCCAGACTATTTCTATCGCGAAGTAGAAATACGCTTCAGTCTGAACGGTGGGACAGCCTTTCTACTAAATAACTAAGACTTTTAATTCTTGTCTCAATGTAGGTGACGGAATTTACATTGTTGATCTCTATGGGCCTCAGTAACCACTAAGCAATAGGAGAACCGTGAGCTCGTGCACCCGTCTAAGAAAAAAAACATGATTCAGATCGAAATACACTGGCCTGTCCGGGTTTGTGCCACCGCCGTATATATTTACGCTAATAAGCATTTTCGCGCTCTGGTATGTATCAGTAGGGTGGGATGATCATAACACAATCTTTTTTTATTTTCTTTTATTGCTCTTGTAGGCAGACGAGCATACGGTCCACCTGATGGTGAATGGTTACCGTCGCCCATGAACTTCAGCAATGCCAGGGGCGGAGCCAAGCCGCTGCCTACCGACGGCTGTGCTGCTTAATCTAGACTTCAATCTAAAATCCGAATCCCAGTACAACATTGAAACGTGAGCCCGTCTACCTAAATAAATTCAATTTCTACACATACCTGCTTGCAACAAAACCTTTACTCTTTTAAGACTTTCAGCATTGAAAGCCTACATCTATGTTTTAAGCAGAAAAATTATTAATAACAAAATATCTTGTTGAGAATAATTTAAAGCATTATACGATTTTCGCGAGTCGAAGAGGTACTAATTAAATTTAACATCTGTGATCCTCTAATCTTGAAGATCGTAATCTCAAGCCAAACAAACTGCCAGACCTTAAGGAATTATTAGTTACTGCTGAGCGCCAAAAAAAACATAGAGAAAATATATTTTTGAAAATAGATGGTAATAAGAAAAATGTGTAAACCAATAACAACTTAGACTGTATTCGTAATGTCGGAAATTATAAAATCTATATATAATATATAAGAATGAATTGCTGTTCGTTAGTCTCGCTAAAACTCGAGAAAGGCTGGACCGATTTGGCTAATTTTGGTCTTGAATTATTTGTGGAAGTCCAGAGAAGGTTTAAAAGGTAGATGAATATGAAAATGCTCGGAATTAAATAAAAATAACAATTTTGTTCTTCCTTTGATGTGTCCCCCGTTGGACGGATTCCTTTTGTTTGCTTTAAGTTTATTTTATACAAAAGCTTGGGTTTTTTATTTATCGATTGAGGCCCTACGAAGTCTGCCGGGTCAGCTAGTGATAAATAAAGATTAAGCCGTAAAATCAATTTTAACTATCACCATATTATTGCAGATTGTTTTGAAAGAGATCTCATCTGTGAAATGTTATTGGATGAGCCCGGTGTTCAGCTTTAGACGAGTGTGGGCTGTTGATATTAATTCAGAATATGAATCTCAGAAGCCAAAATATTTTTTGAGTTTATTAGATTCAAATTTTCTGTGAAACAATAAATTTTCCTAGTGAAATTCTGCTTTGTTAAGTAGGCCTCGAATGTTCTAGTTAATAAACGTTAAGTACCGTCGTTATGTTAGTAATAACGGTAAGCTGTCTTAGTAATAAGCTTTAAGTTAAGTTAATGCTGTTCAAGTAGAACTAGCTTCATTAAGCTCGATTCGCATTTACTAACATTTATAATTAAGACGATAAAGTTCTAGACTATCGTTTTAGGTTAAAATTTGACTTGAACATTATTAATCGTGTAGACCAAATAATATTATATGAGGTATTTTATAAGCCCTTTAGTTCAATTATCTATATATTAATACTTGAAGCAAAAACTTTGTATCCCTTTTTACGAAAATTGCGCGGACGGACGAGTATGAAATTTTCCACACTTATAGAGAATATAGGGAAGAAGTGCACAATGCTAATATTTTTTTGAAATAATGCATAAAAGATACATTAAATCAATAAAGAAAACATTACACACACTACATACCATGTATTTGACGCAACACGCATGCATACCATTTATTGTCAAACTTTTGTTCTTGACGTCTGTTGTCAAATTGAGAATAGAATATGGTTTGTCTTTGTTAATATTTTTTATAGTGTAGTCTTCGCGAAATTTGTGATTATAGAAGTATAAAATAGAATCACAATAGGGTACAAACTTACAATTCCAATTAATTCTAGTCGAATTTCGACTACTGCGGGACCTCTAGTATTTATAAATCTATCAAGAAGATAATTTAAATACTAAAAAAAATCTGTTTTAACCGACTTCAAAAAAGGAGGATGTCTCAATTCGACTATGTTTTTTTATGTTTGTTATCTCATAGCTTTTGACTGGGTGAATCGATTTTGATGATTGTTTTTTTATTAGAAAGCTGACTTTAGTCCAGTTTCAATTTAGTCCAGTTCTGATAATGGTATCCATGAGAAAACCATATAAGTCTTAAATATGCATTAAGTAGGTGCGCGACAAATACTTAGATGAATAACTCAATAACTCAATATCACGCCAACCGATTTCGATGATTATTATTTTTGTGTATATTAATTTGTTTTGGGATATATATTTTTTTCTAATTGAAGTCGGTTTTTGTTAAAGCATGTCCATTTACAATTATTACAAGTAGAAAGAGAGAGAGAGGGAAAGAATACACTTTATTGCACACCAAAACACAATTTACATTCAAAAACGGTCAAAAGGCAGATCAGATAGATTTGTACAATACGCGACCTTATCGCTAAAAGCGATCTCGTCCAGACAACCGTTTAATTTAGAGAAATTCTGGAAAATATATAAATATAGTAGGTATGTTGCGGTGTACCATTGACAATACATTATTATAGAAAATATATACATACATTATATAGCTATAAACAAACCGAATTTAGGTCTAGAACTTTCTAAAAGCGTAAATTTGAAGATAAGAAATTGAACGTCGCTATGTTTTTTAATTTTTTATTGCTTAGATGGGTGGACTAGCTCACAGCCCACCTGGTGTTAAGTGGTTACTGGAGCCCATAGACATCTACAACGTAAATGCGCCACCCACCTTGAAATATAAATTCTAAGGCCTCAGTATAGCTACAACGGCTGGCCCACCCTTCAAACCGAAACGCATTAAGTACTGCCCCACGGCAGAAATAGGCAGGGTGGTACCTACCCGTGCGGACTCACAAGCGGTCCTACCACCAGTTAGATGTATGTATGTACCTACTAGGTATCCAAAATACGAGGTTAAAGTCTCGATTCCATCACAACGACTACTGTGTTTTCAAAATGAAATGCAAAATTAATTTATATAAGTTGGTAACTAATTGCTTATTCCAGGTTAACAAATATTATTATCATCATCAGTGCACAGAACGAAGATGTCGTTTAAACTATTAGAACTTTAAAATGTTATTCGTAAGACAATTACAATCAGCTGACGCTCGAGGTCAACGAACTTATGCGGTGTGGGCGGTCTCTGCCTTTGTTTTACAGTGTTGAAAAATTATCTCACTAAAACGAAATGTAAAGCTAATAATATAAAACCAAAAATCAAAATCTAATATATTCGTTATCTCTATATCTATACATATATAAATGAATTGCTGTTCGTTAGTCTCGCTAAAACTCGAGAACGGCTGGACCGATTTGGCTAATTTTAATCTTGAATTATTTATGGAAGTCCAGAGATGGTTTAAAAGGTAGATAAATATGAAAATTCTCGGAATTAAATAAAAATATTTTTTTTGTTTTTCGTTTGATGTTTTCCCCGTCGGTCGGATTCGTTTTGTTTGTTTTAAGTTTATTTTATACAAAAGCTTAGGTATTTTATTTATCGATTGAGAGACTATGAAGTCTTCCGGGTCAGCTAGTATAAAATAATAAAGGTTTTTGTAACGAATTGCGCGATAGATAGGATATCTTTACTAGGGTTTAGAAAAAATCATATAGTCTTTGTATAATACTCATATAACTTACAATAAATGTGCAATAAACTTCACACTTCTAATCAATGCCTCGGCAAAATAGTTTACGCCTATCGTGATTAGAATACGTTCAAAAACATATGGAATGACCCGCTCCGTCAATTGTCACTCGCACACACATAAACTTCGTACAGTAATTAAGATTGTTTGCTGAACTGTAAAATTGCTTTCAAAAGAACCTTCTTTTGAGTCTCGCTTATTTGGAATAGACGAACGGTTTAAATCCTAATCTATAGCTATGTTTTTTATCATAATTATATTTATAATCAAACTTTAAACTCAAATAGAAGTGAAAGATACTTTTGCTTTCAAATCATCGATTTTAGATTTTTATTATTACCTCATTATCCACTCTGGCTGTATAACTAGCTGATTGTTTACCCAGTGTCAAGTGATTAACAGAACATAACCCATAAAATCACAATGTGTATGCCACACATTGTGATTTGAGGTCTTGATACTTGAGGTCAAAATCTCAATGGAATGGATGACTGCAAGATCGGACGAATGCAACGTTTTGGCTTGAGCGTTATGTAAGGATACGAGCTCTTCTGCCCAGCTGGTTAAAATAGCATTGTAAAGATCTAAAAGTAAAGACATACAAGGTAAGATTACGTTGTATATAATAAAATTTAGCTTTATTAGTCAATATCTGACAACAGGCTTTTTAAGCTATTGCATAGCTTTTATCGTGGGGTTTGAGCACGGCGACCGAATCAAGAAATTCCATAACGAAAATAAAACCTAACACCCCCCACTCCGCCTACCATGCTTTTTTTTTTTTTTTTTTTTTTTTCCACAGGAGAAAATCGCCGGATCCCCACCCGCGCGGCAGGTGGGGTATGTGGGAGTTGAACCTCACTAAAAACTCCTGCCGCTCACAACCGGCGCCCTACCTCGGACCGGGCCGGAGCCCAGTCGGGGCTATTGAAACGGCGGGACAGGGTTGACGCAGAGCACATTACATCCATCCCACCGTCCCACGGACGCCGGACCGGTGGCCGCCAGCGACACGACCACCGGTTCCCTCGTTCAGCGGGCCGAGAGCCCGCTTTGATGGCGCCGCGTTACACCTTCCCCCAGAGCGGTCGGGGGAACGCGGTCTACCATCACCCGGCTTCCTATTGCGGGTGAGCGTGCAGAGCACGCCACCCCACGTCTGGGTCCCTCCCCGCACAAAACGGGTGGGACCCCTAGCTCTTAGGGGGCCAGGTCACGGATACGACCCCGGTCCCGACCCCCTGCTCGGCGGCGGCGGGTTTCTGCGTAGTGAGGAGAGCTTTCCCTCACTCGCCCCGCCGCCTCCTTCTGCGAGATGGTGCACTCGCAGAAGTCGAGCATAGCCTTCCATGACTCATCGCTGCCAAGCATCGACGCCACGACGCCAGGCAGCGACAAGTCAGGTCCTATCTTTGCGACCAGGACACGGCGCTGCATCTCCCAAGCGGGGCAGACAGCGAGCGTATGCTCCGCCGTGTCCAGGTCGTGTCCACAATGGTGACACCTCGTCGTCGGCTCAGCCCCTATCCGGCGCAGGTACTTCCCGAAGCATCCGTGCCCGGTCAGCACCTGCACCAGACGAAAGGTGAGACGTCCTTCGCCACGATTCACCCAGTCATCAAAGACCGGGTAAACCGCCTCGACGGTCCGTAGCCCCCACGTGGGGTTGGCCAATCGCCTCGACCACGACTCGAGCACGGACCGCCGAGAATGGGCCTTCCGCGCCCGCAGCTCACCTTCGGGGAGACGCGCCACGCCCCGAGCACGAAGCTCGCTGCGCCACCGATAGTCGGCAGCGAGCGACTCCGCCTCCAGCTCCCATGGCGGCGTCCCCGCCAAAACACACGCCGCCTCGAAGGAGACGGTGCGATATCCGCGAATGACCCTGATGGCAACGGTGCGCTGCGGCCGGCGCAGGAACCGAGCCATAGTGGCCCGGTTGCGCGGCTCAGCCCACACAGGTGCACCGTACAGGGCCATCGATCGCACCACCCCCGCGTAGAGGCGGCGCACAACCTGATCCGGTCCCCCAATATTCGGGAGCAGCCGGCTCAAAGAACCGGCCGTCCCCATCAATCGGGGGACCAGCTCCGCAAAGTGAGCACGAAAAGCCCACCGGCTGTCCAACACGAGGCCGAGGTACTTCAACTGCACCCCGACCCCTATCCGGACGCCTCCAACCACGATGTGGGTGTCAACTGGTGGCACCCTCCGCGGCCCGTGAAACCACAGAGCCTCGGATTTACTGAGCGCCACGTCGAGACCCAGCCTCCTTATCCTTCCGACGACGAGGGCCACTCCCGCTGTGGCGAGACGGGCAGACTCCCTAAAATCATCCCCCCGGGCCACGACCAACGTGTCGTCCGCGTAACAAATAACGCGGAGGCCCGGGAGGAGGGCGCCCCTCAGCACCCAGTCGTACCCGATATTCCACAAGAGGGGGCCGAGAACCGACCCCTGTGGAACACCACGCACGACCGGAAAACGATGAAGGGTCCCACCGTACCCGGTACATACGACCGACCTGGCCCCCAAATAGGACCCAACCAGCCGGCGGAGGTAGAGGGGCACTCCATGCCTCTCCAGTGCCCCCCCTATCACGGTCCAGGGCAGAGTGTTAAATGCGTTGGCGATGTCAAGAGACACCGCCAGCGCCACCCCACCCCGAGAAACGGCCTCGTCCGAGAGGGACCGCACGCGAAGAATTGCATCCACGGTCGAACGGCCCTCCCGGAAGCCGTACTGCTCCGCCGACAGGTCAGGCCCCACCCCGACCAGGTGCCGAACGATGCGGGCAGCCAGAATACGTTCCAGCAATTTTCCCGCCTCGTCCAGCAGCACGATAGGACGATACCCGGCGGCTGTATCCACCGGGCGCCCCTCCTTCCTCAACAACACAAGTCTACCCGTCCGCCAGAGCGACGGAAACCGTCCCGACTCCAAGCAGCCATTATATAGCTCAAGGAGCCGGTCCCCCAGGGCACCGAGGGCCAAGGCCAATACCCGGCCGTGGACTCCGTCCGGGCCGGGGGCCGTGTCTTTCGCAGTCATCTTGACAACGGCCACCCGGAGCTCTGCCTCGGTAATACGGGGCACCTCAGCAGGAGCTTGGCCGTCGACGGTGTCAGACGGCCCGCCCATAGCGGGAGGGACAAAACCCTCCCGCTCCTGCGGGAACAACGCCGAAACGATGTCCCGCAGCTGCTGGGGCTGGAGACGCTCAGTCATAGAGGGGGCCCACGGGCGCAACTTGCCGCGTACCAATTTGTATGGGCTCCCCCACGGATCCGCTTTGAGCGCCTCCAAGAGTCTCTCCATGTTCTGCTCCTTGGCCCGCCTGATGGCCAGCCGCAGGGCGTCCTTCGCAGCGCGATATTCGCGGTGCAGCTGAGCTTCCTCCTCCGCGAACGCGACGGGCTCGTCGCGCCGCAGGCGGCGGCGACGGCGGTGTCTAGTGCATCGGCGGCTCGCCCGAATGGAGACCGCACGCAGTCTTGCAATTTCGGGCGACCACCAGGGCGACTGTCGCCGTCCAGAGTGCCGAGAGCCGACCCGGGGCATCGAGACATCACATATGCGGTGCATCGCGCCCCGGAACCATTCGGCCTCGGTTTCCACATCGACAGGTTGTGGGTGCTTGGGCGCCCACGCCGCCACCATAGAGGCCTCCACCAGGAGCTCCCTGTTCAGGAGCTTCAGTGCCCACCTAGGGAATGACCGGGATGCACTCTGCGGGGGGTCAACCCCGCGGGCACCTGCAGCCGGCGTCGGCGCAGGGGCAGAAAGATCGTACCGGATATACCGGTGATCGGACAACGATTCCGCCCCCACCACCACTCTCCAGCCGAGGATGCGCCGTGCGACGGGCGAGCTCGCGAACGTCAAGTCCACGATAGACTCGCCCGTCCACCGCACGCAAGTCGCGATCGAGCCCCTATTAACGATACAGAGACCGACCGCGACCGCCCACTCCTCCAGCAGCCTACCACGAGCGTCCGTGAATGGGGAACCCCAAGCGACAGACTTCGCATTGAAGTCCCCCGCCAGTATCACTGAACGGGGAGCGAGGTGACGAGCGATCACCTCTAGCCCGTCCAGGAACCGCTCGAACTCGACGGTAGGCCGATTCGGAGAAAAGTACACCCCGATCACGACGATATTTTCTAACTGTACCGCGACGATCCCGGGCCCCTGGTCACCATCGCCAGGGGGGGGACCATCGCGGTTCTTCTGATATGTATGGCCGCCAAGCCATCAACGTCCCCAAACCAACAGTCATCCGCTGGGGGAACGAAGTATGGCTCGGCGACCACAGCCACGTCAATTGACCACTCCGCCATGGTCTGGAGCAACATGTCCTGAGCCCCAGCGGAGTGGTTCAAGTTTCCCTGCAGGAAGCGATAGGTGTGATCCATTAAGACTGAACCACATCCATCGCTCCCTCCCCTACTCCATTGCCCCCGCTATCGGGCGCGAACGCCTCAGCGGGGGACAAAGTGCCGGCCGGTGCTCCCCCGGCCAACCGCTTCTTTTGACGCCGCTTAGCTTGGCGGCGCCGATTTCGTTCTGCATTCTTGCTGGCCGGAGGGCAGGCCTTGCCCCCGGCCCGGTGGTCAGCCTTGCGCCCGGCCGCCGCACATAATAAGCAATGCGGCGCAGCCGAGCACACGGCCGCCTTGTGTCCCGGCTGACCACAGCGAAAGCACAATCCGCTGCGGTCAACCGCACTCGCGCATTTAGCGAGGCAGTGCCCAGTGCTGAAGCATCTGAGGCACCGCCAGGCGCGTGGTTCGAGAAGGCGCACGCGGGCCGCTATCCAGCCCACGCGCAACCTGCCCGGTTCCCCCGACGGTCTCCCGGGCGGAGGAGCAGCCAAGGAGGTGGCCGCCTCTACCGGGCAACGCACCCAAACAGAGCCAGCCCCGGTATAACCGAGGCGCAGCTCGCCTACAGTTATATTCTCCAGGGCGCAGTTGCCCCGGGCGGCAATAGCCGCCGCCACCTCATCCTTAGTGGTGCAGTCGTCCAGGCCGGTCACTCTCAATTCAGCCATTTTGACCGGCCTGTGCACTCGAACCTCCTCCTCAGGCAGAACCGTACGGAGCTTCGCCGCCAGACGCTCCGCGATGCCGGAACTATCGGCACCGGGACACTCTAGTAGCTTGGCCCCATTGGCCGTCAGCCTACAGCGGAGGCCCTCCCCCGCCCCGATCTCGTCTAGATCAATAGCCGCGCGCGCCCGGGAGACTACATCTCCGTATGACACGCCCTTGGCCTCGGCGGCCGGCAGCAGCGTTAAGACCACTGCCGCCGAACGAGGCGCGCGCGACGACTTCTTCTTCGTCTTCTTTTTCTTGGCGGCCACAGGCGCTCGACCCTGTTGGGGAGCAGCCTGAGACGCCGCAGTGGCCGGTGCTCCACCCACTTGGGGAGCTGTCGGTACGGCCCTCTTGGCACCCCGCCGGGCCACCACATTCCACCCCTCGTCCATGTTAGACGGGGGCGGGGGCAGCGGACGGGGTTGAGGCGCTTGCGATGTGCACTTCGCGTTAGCGCCGCCCCCCCGCTTGGCTCTGTCTCACCCCGGGCCCGCCCTAGTGGCTGGAGCCTGTACGGGGGTGGAGCGGGTCACTGCATCACCCGACACCGCGGCATGTGTAGACGCAGGCCGTTCAGCGTCACTAGCGACAATACGTTTCGCTTCGAGAGCCGCCAGCCCGCCACCCAGCCTTTCCATTACAGCCTGGACGGTGCGATCGATAATCTCGTCCAGGCTGTAGCAATTCGGTTCCGGCAGGCCCACGATCCGTGGCCCCGCGGATCCCTGCTGCCGCTCGACGGCCGTCGCCTCCCTAGACCGCGGCGACGGGAGACGCGAACGCCGCTGTACCGCGCGCGATGGTGGCAGCACGGGCCACGGGTCGCCAGCCGCCGCTGAGGGACAGGGACCCCGAGGGACCCCGGAGACCAGCGGCGACACCGCCGGCACAGATGCCGGAGGAGTCCGCGACCCAGCGGCACGTGGCAACGCGGGCGACGACCTCGTGGCGGCTACCCGCTTGGTAGCAGCAACCCTGCCATCGGGCCGCTGCTGCGCCTGTAGCTGTGCTCGGAGCCTCGAATTCTCCGCCATCAGCTGCACCACCTGGTCATTGGCGGAAGCAACCGAAGGCAGAACCTTCGAGACTCGCGAGACGACTTCCCGCAGCCTGCGGCCAGCAGCTTTGGTTTTGGCACTGGTCGCCGCATACGACTTGACGGTCTTCATGGCCCTGCCTATGACCAAGGCAGGGTCCCGAAGACCGCCCTCCTCCTCTTCTGTCGTCCGCCCGTCCAGCGAGGCGACAGACATCGACGCCGATGACGGCGCCGGTGACGGTGCGCCCTTCCCCCGAGCGGGTCTCCCTTTAGGGGGCGGCATCTCCTCCGCGGCAGAGGCCGAATCGGAGACTACCACCACTTTCTCCGGTGGGGCATCCGTGTCAGAGGACGACGTTTGCCCCTCCCCTTCGCGGGAAGAAAGTCCCCTCGACTTTCTCTTCCGCCTAACTTTCCCTTTCGGGCCAGCCGCCTCACAGTCGCTGACGAGCGCAGAGCGCGTCGAGCCAGCGCTGGCACACCTCGGTTCGACGGGTTTTCCGCTGCCCGTCGCACAGCCCCCTTCATCGTGGCATGCTTTGCCCCCCCCCAGAATACGTGGGGCAGCATGCTCCCACCGAGGTGGAAGCACGGAGGGATTCTCCACCTAAAGTGGTACCCTCCTGGGGTAATTTTTTCGTTAAGTCTGCCATCATTTATTTATTCCTTTATTATTTAACCAGGGGTCGGTCCCCTGGGACGGCCCTCACGACTGGACACCCTCCAGCCACTCATCCCATCACCGGGCACGTCACAGGCTTAGGATTAGGGCATTTTTTATAGAGGTTTGCATCCTCGCGGCCCCTACTAGGCAGCGGCCCCCGCCCCCCACCAAGTGGGGATTACGGTATGGGACAACCCTTGGGACTAGACTCCCTCCAGCCATTCATCCCATCGTCAGGTGTCAAAAACTTGGGATTGGGGCATTTTTTATAGAGGTTCGCATCCTCACGGCTCCTGCTAGGCAGCAGCACCCGTCCCCTACTCGGTAGGGATTGCGGTGTGCTTCTTCGAAGCCACGCCGGTAAACCGGTACCCCCCTTTGGGGGGCCTTCCCCTGTAGCCGCCAAGAGGCAGCCGGGGACATGGCAACCAGCGACCGGAAGGGAGTGCCCTCCGGTTCACTTCTCATCCACGTGGGGTCTACCATTACTGACAGACCCACACGTCTGACCACGGTGTGGCCACGCCGGCGTACCGGTACCCTCCTCTGGAGGGCCTTCCCCTTTAGCAGCCAAAGAGCTGCCGGGGACATGGCCTAGCATTCAAGAGGGCTCCAGAAGGGAGCCATCTCCCGCTTCACGCACCCTTTGTCCAGCAAAGGTGGGAAAACGGGAACACGGTGTGCAGTCCTCTTTGTTCGCGGCACCCCTGTGCAGACAACGCTGCTCCACGGTATCGGGGTGCACGCTTAAGCCCCACCGCCGCGACAAGGCGAGACCACGTTCGGTGGGGCGCCTACCATGTAGCTTGTGTTCAACACATTCACAAGTTGCATTTGTGTAGTGTTTGTGAATAAGCGCGCGGAGTGACGTCGCACTGCATGCGCATCATGATAAGTCTACCCATCTCTCTCTCGCGTGGTCTAGCTTATGAGTGTGAAGGGGACAGTTAATGTTTTGTCTTTGTTAACGTTTTTTAAATATGTATAGCGTGGTCTTAGTTTATTATTGTTTTAATATTAAATCATTATTGTCTAATTATAATTGCATAAGTTGATGAAATATGCTATGCAATAGCTTTACCACGGCAGTCCTCGAGTGCCACACAGGTTTTTTTTTTCATAAACTTATTTCGTATTTGACACGACTCTACGATCTAATTACAATAAATTATTGGCCGAAGCTACGTCAAGCGTAACGGCTTTGTTAAGGCCATGTAATTAAACTTAAAAAGGGATAAGCGAGTCCTCAAATAAACATTGGAGAGAGCCCCTCACGTTCTGCGGTAATGTACCGAAAATACCTTATTTGAGTACGTTTTAATGTATTTATTATAAGCAAATATGTTTTTAAATATTTACTTGGAACCTTTTTTGGGAATTGCACGAAAATCAAGATATCCTTTGTCCGGTTATTTTTGCTTGCTGAGTCGTTCTCGTGGTCTGATGTGTTAGACGCCCGGTGTATTAGACCGGCGGGATGTGATGATACTGGGAATAATGAACTACGGCAGTTCCAAATGCTTCAACAAATGCCTACGTAGCACGTAATCATGAATGCTTAAAGAGCTTTGAAGATATGAAAAGAGCTTACTGAGGGTCAAACAATGGGCACGGAGTCCTGTTTGCTATAACGTAACATAATGAGGGTAATCTATACTAATGTTATACATATAAAAGTGTTTGTTTGTTTCTCCTTCTTTCACGTAAAAACGAAACACCGCATTGACATGATTTGTTTCAAATTAATATGCTTATAGTAGTATAGGCCAGGAAAGTAAGAGGCTACCTTTTTCCCTAAAAAGATCTCACTCCCACGGGAAACTACATTGACACTTTACCATGAATACGCGGGCGAAGCCGTGGGTAATAGCTAGTTTTATATAAAAATGACTTCAGATTCAAAATAAACCTTTAACTAGACAGTTGAGAAAATTTCGTTTTTTATCGCTAAAAACTGGCAACTACAAAAACGCCCCTATGATGAACTAAATTCTTGATGATTAGATGATTTTACAAATTAATTAATTGAAAATCATAGCATAGCAAACTTACAAGAACATTAACTTCTGAAACTGATGGAGTTATCAAAACATAATTTTAGTGATTACGTAAAGTTTTACTGTCTCGGGCAAACTAAATTAGTAAACTTCGAATTGCCGAGGATGCCAATCAATCAAAACCTTAGCCCGTGTCCAATGACTTATTAATTAAAATAGGCCTGATTTACATATAAAGAGTCTGCGAACTTAAGTTTTTGAGTCACGAATTAAGTTTAATTATTCTGATATTATTAAAGTATTATGTCATAAATTTATAAGTAATTGCTTTGTAATAAAAAAGGTGTAAGATGGAGATTAATATTTTATAACTGTTTGTTGCTATTGCCAACTTATCTTTTTTTTGTTAGGACAAATCCTAACAAAAATTTTTCATTGTATTTTTTTTTATAAAGCCGGATGATTAAATTTCTCAGTAATTTCACAGTTCGTAATTGCTCTCTTGGAAGAGATTTATTGTAGAGATAAGTTGTATTTTCATAATCTTCCTTTTATTGCTTTGTGGGTCTAGTGGTTGGTGACCTGATTAGTTATACAACGGGCTTGACTTCGATCCTTAAGGTATAAATATATTACATAATTATTAAAACGGATTTGGTATTTGGTATCGTAGCCGAAGTTATTCTGCCTCGAGTTGTTCATAACAGGATTTTTTGTTGGGATCTCTTGGATATTCCATGTACCTTTCAACATTCGCGAAAAAAATATGTATGTAGGATAGAGTAAACAAGAAGAAGACGTTTTATGACGAACGTGATTTCTCATCGTTGCTAAAAAATAAAGACGGTTTTTTATTGTTCGCTTTTTTTACCTACCTTCGCTAGTAGCCTCGATAGGCTATCTTAGCTTCATAGTACGTGGGGAAACATTAAATCTCGCACGTACCTGATAGCAGCACATTCCCCGCGCCATCACATACACTCTGTCGAAGAGAGCGAACAGAGAAGCCGAGGGCTGGTGTATTGTGCATATGATAGTTCTTCCTTGTCTTGACAATAGCCGCAAAAGCACTACCAGTTGTCGTATCGACACGATGTCCAAGCCTCTAGAAACGACAATGAGATAATTAGATAATCTCCACTTTCATACACGTTTATTTCTATAAAACTTTACAGTACATTGTTCTAAGTCATGATTTTAATATCCGATTACAATATATTTTTTTAAATTTATTATTATTATTATTTATAAGTAAATTGATTAGATCGTACTCATCTACCCACTCATGTAAAGCTTTCCTTCTTTAAGAACGGTTAGCTGGTAGATAGCTCAATTGTTGAGTTAAGCTCGCCATTTTTTATATCTTATCGCAATTACTGTATTATATTAACTGTGTGTACAAATAAATAATAAATAAATAAATTTATCTTTAATACAAAAATAATAGCTTCGTGTATTGATAACAACGGATTATTCATAACAGAAGATTACATTACTTCACAACATAACTTTAACAATATTAATCGGTTTTTTTCTTTAAAATATAGTATTTCTTGAAATAATTAATGTCAAATAAATTTTAAAATTACCCATAAAAAGACAAAATATTACACGAGATTATGTTAAATATGTGTTTTGCAATAATATCACGTTATTTCGGGTCGTATTAATAAATTGTGCTTATGCAAGCTTACTTAATACATCTAAAGACACAAATGATACACTCTCGATATATAAACAATAAAGATTTACATAAAATAATGAAATATTCAAAATAATTGCAGAATATGACATGAAATAACCATTACATTCACGTTACATTACCATATATTACTAATTTCCCAATGCGATAGCATTGCTATATTTTAGCTTATTCTAACTTTGCAACAATGTATTTAAATCGACAATAAATCAATGTCGATGAATGATTAATGTTAAAAAAATATTGGATTTTAAATAAGGATGTGTTTATCATAAATAATTTATGGGTCGTTGACTTGTCCAGCAAAAGTAGATGCGTAATGACGTCATAAAATTAACGCTACTCTCAATTTAATGTTCGACAGAAAATTTTAAAGGAGCTTTGCTCTTCGGTGACCAAGCTTACAAGCGTCGATCGGCGTGAACTTGACTGAGCTATTGCTTTGGGTCATTGAATCTCGAATTAAAATTAATTTGCTCTTTAATATATTATATACCTATCATACTAATAATACCTATCATTACTTTTAGTTGTGATGTTTAGCTGAGTTTTTGTATCGTGATTTTAAATTCTTCGTCGTATACCTATAATTAAAAGATCTTGTCTCAAATAATATTAAAATACAATTGCTTTATATTAGAAGAAGAATAATAAATACTAGAGGCCCTGCAGTAGTCGAAATTCGACTATAACTAATTGGAATTGTAAGTTTGTACACTATTATGATTGTATTTTATACTTCTATAATCATAAATTTCGCCAAGACTACACTATAAAAAATATTAACAAAGACAAACAATATTTAATCTATTCTCAATTTGACAACAGACGTCAAGAACAAAAGTTTGACAATAAATAGCATGCATGCGTGTGTCAAATACATGGTAGTGTGTGTAATGTTTTCTTTATTGATTATATGTAACTTTTAAGCATTATTAAGATACAAAGTTTTTGCTTCACGTATTAATATATAGATTGTGTTGTTAACTTGACTGTATAGAGATACGAATATCGGATGAAGTCTTGCGATCCGTCTTAGTCGTCCTTGACTACGAAAATTGTAGAGTATTCGAAATGTCGGAAATAATGTGATGGCAATAAAACATGCGAGATTAAGTCGTAAAAGCAGTTTTAATGAAGTATCACTAGTCGTCGTGGCCTAAAGGATAAGACGTCTGGTGCATTCGTGTTGAGCGATGCGCCGGTGTTCGAATCGCAGGCGGATACCAATGTTTCTAATGAAATACTCAACAAATTGTCATAATTGACTTCCACGGTGAAGGAATAACATCGTGTAGTAAAATACAAAACCCGCAAAATATAATTTGCGTAATTACTTGTGGTGGGACCTCTTGTGAGTCCACACGGATAGGTACCACCGCCCTGCTTATTTCTGCCGTGAAGCAGTAATGCGTTTCGGTTTGAAAGGTGCGGCAGTTGTTGTATCTATACTTGAGACGTAAGAACTTATATCACAAGGTGGGTGGCGCATTTACGTTGCAGATGTCTATGAGCTCCAGTAACCATTTAACACCAGGTGGGTTGTGAGCTCGTCGACCCATCTAAGCAATAAAAAATAAATAAATAAAAGAATTATTTGAACGTCAAAAACTGTGAATAGAAAATTATTAAACACTAGATCCAGACGTAAAGGTACTTTGACACTAATAAAAATAAAAAAAGCATTGCCTTAGCCTCGAGGACATCATTAATCTCAAAGCAACCATGAAAGTAAGATCAGAAGAAGGATAACAAAGTAGTCTCATTGACGAACTCGGCTTACCTACGTTCCTTTGAAAAAAGGGATTACTGGGAGCGGTCTTTCCATTCGGCCTGTATTGCTAATATTTACCGAAATCGACTTTTCGTAACGAATTCTCCTGGTATTGCCATATAAAAGATAAATGTTTCCAGTTCATGTAATAAAAATCCGATATTCAGATATTTTTTACGTACATCATTATTTTTTACTATATTACTTTGAGTAGTTTTAAGAATACAACCCTATCGACAGTAAAAATTAAATCATTAATCTAGTAAACATATTAGGTATTTCGGATAAAAGAAACTTCATAACTTCTTTTCGCAGTAGGTATACTAAAACTTTAGGTCTTTTAAAGCCCTCATCAATAAAGCGTCCATTGTATTCTTCTGATTATACTATTGTCCAATTCTGGGTCAGTCCTAAATTCGGCAAATATTTATATAAATTTTCACGGAAGACTTTACTGTAAAGGAATAACACGATGGAAGCAATCACGCAGAATAAAAATAACCTAATCAATTGTAATATTTCAGCCCTTACTGATAGGTCCATAATCTTATTTCTTCTGCTCCAATTCGACAAACGCAAGTCTAATATTTCAAAAGAAATTTACGTCGTTCTGTCATTGTAAAACAGTAAAAACACAAAACCAGCTAAGCGGTCAAAAGTTTTGCAAATCTACGCAAACAAAAAACTCTTTTGTCATTGCCAACTTTATAAATATACCAACAAGTCCAATTACGGGCATAGATAACATGGAATTTGTAGTTAAGTACAAAATTGTACGGTTGACGCAGTATTATTACTTTGTCTTTAGCGGGACACGCGGTCGTTACAGGCTGGACTAGTGATTTCTAATTGCAAGGACTTCACCATCAAATGTCATTAGTGTTACATTGTTGATGGCGTTAACGTGTTTCGGAAATAGCCGAGAATTAGACGTAATAAAATAATGAGACTGTTGTAATCATATAATCAAAGAACAGCTTAAATCCACAAAAAAAAACAATTACACGTTTAATGTATCTCATTAAGCTTTTGTGTTGTCAGCCTAACAAACATTTAATACAAAAACTGAATATAAAAATTTTTGATCACGACTTCCTATGATTGACAGCCTAAATAGTATTTATATTTTAGATACTTTTTATATACGTGAAAACTGTGTTGTATCATCACATACTTGATGAACCAGTGTAAGCTAATAATAATTTAGGGATTTATTTTTTGAAAATACTTAACGTGTTGATTGAATAAAATGTTTTCCGGGATTATTCTGCACCTAGCAACACTGGTTTGAAAACGTTTCGATTTTCGAAACACGCCTTGGGTTTACGTTCAATAAAAACGTTACTGCAGGGCTGGTGATTAAGCCAATTACCTCTCATTGTGTCGATGTAATTTTGTTTACCTCGTTCATTGGAAAGATCCCATTCCCGTTTCACGAAATAAGTTAATACGAATTGAAATCTGGAAATTCTAGAGCAAACATTTTGAAAATTACTACTCCGATTTCTAAAAGTCCGCGATGCGTGGATGAAATAATATGCTTGAAATTCAAGACCATAATGAAAGAGTCCATTTAAATATTGAAGTCAGATAATTAGATAATTATAGTAACCGAATTCTGTGTTTGAATGAAATTCTGTAACAGAAAAGTTCAAGCGGAGTGCTTGAACCGAAATTGTTTTCACCAAAATAAAACTGCTCTTTTATATTAATAACTAGCGGTCGCCCGGTAGTCGAAACTTGACTATAATTATTAATTTAAATTATAAGTTTGAATATTATTATGGTTCTATTGTCAAAGACTTTAAATTCTTTTTTTTTTTTTTTTTTTTTTTTTTTTTTTTTTTTTTTTTTTTTTTTTTTTTTTTTTTTTTTTTTTTTTTTTTTTTTTTTTTATTATTGAAAGTTTACTGGTGGCCCGAAGGCCTTTCCAGTTTCACCAGGACAGGTGGGCGAGCAAAGGCTCAGCCAAGAGGGGTGGGATTTGCTAACAACTGCCCGAGCGCCTCCGAAGGAGACCTAACAACTCAAGAGCAATTGTTTCGCGAATGAATCTACTACCGGATCGGAATCGCGACCCGCTGAGAAGATCCGGCGAGAAACTCAGCGGGCTGATGCATGGGTTAGGTTGCACGTCGACCTCCCTGTCGAGTTCGACGAGTACGGCTGCCGGGGTCCCCAAGCCTGCCCCTAGTATTAGAGCTGAAGGCATCTAATGCAAAGGTTATTGGATCTGATGGATCCGTAAGGACGTGTCTAGGGCGTCGACGGTGACTGGCTCCTGCATGATCAGGATTCGGGGAGTAGTCAGCGGCGGCAACGATAAGGCGATTATCATGACGCATAGCCTTATCGAAGTATCGTTCCGAGGCTGACTTCATGTATTTCCGAATTGATTCGAGGCCCAGGTCGTCGTGTAGGTCAACGTTCCTCACGAACCACGGAGCCCCGACAGCTAACCTGCAAAAGCGGGATTGTAGGGATTGGAGGGTGTCTATGTGTGTGCGGGCCGCGTGAGCGAACACCACACTCGCGTAAGTCATGACGGGCCGTATGCAAGTTTTGTAAAGTGTCACCTTGTTCCGAAGGGACATTTTACTCCGCTTACAGATCATGGGGTAGAGTCTACCGAGAATAAACGCGGCACGGTCACGGACTGATTTTATATGCGGGCGGAATGTCATCGATGCATCCAGGGTAACGCCCAGGTACTTGACCTTCCTGGCCCAGGGTATGGGTTGTCTAAAGAGAGTTATCGGGGGTGTGAGATTCCTCCTCCTAATCCGGGAGGAAATCCGTGTGGAGCTTCCCCTCTGAAATAGCACCGCAGTACTTTTCGCTGGGTTGATGTCTATGCGCCATTTTCGGAACCACTGTCCTAGGGCTAGGGCTGCGCTCTGAAGCTTCTTCGCGATTAGGGACTTATTTCTACTAGAATAGTAAACAGTCGTGTCGTCGGCGAATAAAGCTAAATGGGTCGGCGGCGACCGGGGAATATCATTAACGAATAAGCTAAATAGGAGGGGTGAAAGAATAGAGCCTTGCGGGACTCCAGCTGTGAGAGGTCGTGGGGAGGAGCGGGTTCCCTCGACTCGATATCGAAAAGAGCGGTTCGACAAGAAGTCCCGTATGATGAGCACGAGACTATCCGGCACGCCCATGTTGAATAGTTTGAAAATCAAACCATTGTGCCAGACTTTGTCGAACGCTTTTGCGACGTCGAAGAAGAGAGCTCCCGTGTATAACGGTTTTGGTCGATTAAGCCCCACAAGAATGTGCTCCGTGAGGCGGTGCACCTGTTGAACGCATGAGTGATTTGTACGGAATCCGAATTGTTCATCGATGAGAATTCCCTTGGATGAGACGAAGTCTCTGAGGCGTTTGTAGAGCAGACGCTCATACAGTTTGCCTAGAGACATGAGGAGGCTAATCGGGCGGTAGCTCGTCGGATGATTTTTTGGTTTACCGGGTTTATGTATGCCGATAACGTCCGCTTCTTTCCACACCGCGGGAAAGATACAGTTCGCCATAGCGGCATTGAAAATAGATGCCAACATCACGATGAGTTGGACGGGTAGAAGTTTAATAACGCGGTTAGATATACCGTCGGAACCGGGAGCCTTGCGAGGACGTAGGTCTTTGATCAAGTCTTTAACTTCTATCGGGGTGACGGGTGGTAACGCATCCGATGTTGGCAAGGAGGCTCTGCGTTCTACCTCACTGTCTACTAATTCTACATGAACAGGGTCCACGGATTGAGTGCTGGGCGTGCACTGGGTTTGCAATGTATCGGCCAGCAGCTCTGCTTTTTCGTCATCATCGAACGCCGCGAGTCGGCTTGAGGGGCCTACGAGGGGGGGCATAGTTACTACCGTATCCGATTTGAGAGTACGAGCTAAGCGGTAGTAAGACCTTTGGGAGGGCGCGATTCCTTCTAAGAAATCAGACCATCTGGCATCTCGGACTTCGGCGATGCGAGACTTTACGTCGCGTTGTAGGGCACGCATTCGAATACGATTTCCCGCGGTAGGATACCTGTCGTAGGCGCGTATCGAGGCGTTCTTAGCTCTAAGGAGTTCCCTAATATCATCGGACAATTTGAAGCGGTGAAGGAAGTCCTCCGCTACAACTTGTTTCGATGACCTATCTAATGTCGAGGTGATGTGTGACGTTAAGATGTCTATGGCTTCAGCGGTATCCTGAGGAGACGGGATAGAGTCCGGGTTAAACGGGAGCGATGGTGGATCAGATTCAGCCAGGCTGATGCCCAGCGTGTGCCAATCCACCACAGTCCTCGTACTCCAACCCCGAATGGCAGGCGGCTTGACGCGTTAGTCGATGATCTCGCCTTCGATATCGTCGCTCCGCTAACCCCGACTCACTACCCGCTAAATATCGCGCATCGCCCGGATATACTCGACATAGCGTTATTAAAAAACGTAACTCTGCGCTTACACTCGATCGAAGTAGTTTCAGAGTTAGATTCAGACCACCGTCCCGTCGTTATGAAGCTCGGTCGCGCTCCCGATTCCGTTCCCTTCACTTTAAATTCTATCACAGATTTTTATTAATCACAGATTTCGCCAAGGCTACACTATAGACAAAATATAATATTAGAGAAAAACAATATTAATGTATTTTCTACTTGACCTCAGACTTGAACAATAAACAAAATAGTAGGTATGCGTGTGTGTCAAATACATGTTAGTGTGTGTAATGTTTCCTTTATTGATTTAATGTAACTTTTAAGCATTATTTAAAAAAAATATTAGCATTGTGCACTCCTTCTCTATATTCTCTATGAGTGTGGAAATTTTCATACTCCTCTGTCCGCGCAATTTTCGTAAAAAGGGATACAAAGATTTTGCTTCACGTATGAATTAATATAATTCGACGCTTGAATGGCAAACGTGACTAAGCGACAATAACTGCTTTGTACATAAATAGGCAATAACCATATTCGATGCGCAAAAAAAATATATTTCTAGGTCTATTAAAATCATTTCGATCCTACAGCTACTAGCTAGATTCTACTACAGCTAGATTCGTTAAAATAATTTTTTTTTTCAGGTATTTCAACTTTAAATTAGTCTACTGTAAAGTTCACGCATTGTTGCTTAGTCACGTTTGCCTTTCAAGCGTCGATTATAGATAAAAAATAAAATATTAAAAAAATTCACCCGCGTTTCATCAAAGCTATCGAGAAATCCATCGACTATAAATCTATCGAGCCTACACATTTTTTAAACCGCCCGCGAACCACCTGTCGCTCGTATGGGGTAACATGCCAAAAAGCGTCTCTAAAGTACCGATAACAAATGTAAATAGTTTCATTGCAATTAAATAAGCGTCTGTGTTTACGTGAAGCACTAATACACACAATAACAAAATTATTTTAATACGCTTTTATTAGCTTCAGACGTTAGTATGTAACGGAATCTTTGAACACGGTTTTGATCCCCTTCAAAACGACGGATTAACTCGAAATTTGGTATACTTATTAAGGACCGATGACGATTCAATATTTAAAAAAAAAAAGAAAAAATTAAAATTCAACTAAAAAATGAAAAATAAATAATAGTTTAAAAAAACTAACAAAATACGCTTTTATAGAATTTTCAACTAAAAAATAATAAAAAAATTTTATAAATTTATTATTTTGTTAGTTTTTTAACCTATTATTTATTTTTATCACAAGACGAAGATACATTAATGACATTTTTTGATACGACATTTTTTTTTTTTTTTATTCGCTTGTAGCCTAAGAGGCTATTCCAGCTACGCCCGGACGGATAGGTGAGCTCACGGGCTCAACCAGAGAGAATTTGCTAACACTAGCCCTAGCAAAAGTAATGCTTCGCAGAATCTGCCACTGGATCGGAATCGCGACCCACCGAGAATATCCGGCGAGAAACTCAGTGGGCTGTGTCTATGGGTTAGTTCGCTCGTCTAACTCTTCGTCGTAATCGACGAGTTCGACGAGGACGGTCACCAGTGATTGGTGAGGAGAGGCTTAAAAGCACCGAGAGTTAATCCTAATCCTTTTCTAACAAATTACACGGGTCAACACCAAATTTTACTTTGATTGCAAAGCATAAAATTTCGATATTTCAGATCGTAATTAGACGAAAAAAAAATACATGGCATGAAACAGTTTGCTTTTGAACTTTAATAAATTGACCACATATAAAACAAAATGCATCAGCATCGTATATACACTTTCGTGATATTTTAAGTTTTTCTGGGCTTGTACAAAACACCAGACCGTTGTTTATGACTCGAGTGCCATCTAGTGGCACTGTGTAAACGTAAACACCCCACTCTTATAGCGCGGTTTTTTTGAAACTATTAAATTTAAATAAAATTTATAAAAAAATTGAAAAATGAGTATTATTACTATAAGTATCACAAAAGCAAACTTTATGCCAAAAAAGGTATTTTATTTTTGTTTTTGTGAATTATCAACCTGAAAAACGTTAGGATAAGCGTTAGGACAAAGAACGAATTTTTTTTTGTAGAGTTGTGTTATACTTGACAAACGTTCAGGATTGACTTCCACGGTGAAGGAATAACATCGTGTAATAAAAAAACAAACCCGCAAAATTATAATTTGAGTAATTACTGGTGGTAATACCTTGGGGGTTCGCCGCAATCTTGCCTATTTCTATCGTCCGTTGGCTTGACCTATAGCTTTGGCAGTTCGGTGAAAATATTTTTTATAATACTAGCAAATTACGATAGATGGCGCTAGTGATTTCACTGTGAGTTTAATTATCGCATTTTACTAGTATTTAGTACGGTATCCAATCTCAATTCTGGTTTAATGAGAAGTATATGCATAATTGTAATGTAATAGGGACATTGAGTTCATAATAATATCGTCAGGTGGGCGCCGAGATACACTTAACTATTTACACGGTAGCTTCGAAAAATAATGTTTTTTACTTAGTTAACGCTGCAAGCAATGTAAAACTTCAAAATCCTGTGAGGTCGATCGTTTATGGTCCTGAGATGGGTATGCGTGCTTGCGGACCATTGGTTATCAAAGCTTGTAAACAGCTCAATTTTAAAACAGTGCATATAGCATACTGCAATTGCCAATTGGTATTTACTGCTGGGTCTTTGCCTTTTATGCCGCGAAACAAACATGCGTTCCGGCTTGCAAGGCATACCTATAATTCAATTGAAACTTCGACCTCATGTCTCAAGCATTCACGCCGTGATGTCCACGGACTCCGGTGATAACTTTAGACCAGCTGGAACGTTTGCTCGTACAACCATCTACGTATTAAAACAAGGTATTTAATTTTAATCGAAATAGAAAGAAGCCCCTTGCTTGATAATGATTTAGCTTTCACAAGCAACATTGATTTAGCTTTCGCAAATTGGTCATTTTGTGTTCGGGTTAGCCCACTGAGTTTCTCGCCGGATCTTCTCAGTGGGTTGCGATTCCGATCCGGTGGTAGGTTCTGCGAAGCGTTACTCTTGCTAGGGATAGTGTTAGCCAATTCTTTCAGGTTGAGTCCGTGAGTTCACCTAGCCGTCCGGGCGTAGCTGAAATAGCCTCTTAGGACACTGGCGAATAGTAAAAAAAGTGTCCGCGTGAACTAAGCAAGAATGTTGTAAACGTACTTTTAAATTCCTTAAAAAAGGCTTTAATTTTTGTCTAGTGATTTCGTATTTTGTGTAGGTATCTGAAGTAAAACTGTTGTACTCTTTGTATGAGGAACACTGCTTGCACTGCACTGATTGCGATACAGGTTTTATAACCTCGTTCAAGCGCAGATGCAAATAATGATTGTGTTTCTACTTCTGTGTTACAAAAAAAGTCAGTTAAATTCGAATCACAGCATTCCAGTACAAAACATTATTTTTTCGTTACCGAATGAAATTTGTTATTTTATTTTGTTTTCTTGCTTAGATGGGTGGACGAGCTCACAGCCCACCTGGTGTTAAGTGGTTACTGGAGCCCATAGACATCTACAAAGTAGACGCGCCACCCACCTTGAGATACAAGCTCTAAAGTCTCAATATAGTTACAACGGCTGCCCCACCCTTCAAACCGAAACGCATTACTGCTTCACGGCAGAAATAGGCAGGGCGGTGGTACCTACCCGCGCGGACTCACAAGAGGTCCTACCACCAGTAAAGTTGCAATCATAAAACAATATACTTCGCTTAACTTAGTTTGTCGAAAGTATCGGAAAAATAACATTTTCCCGGACACAGATGGCCCTATAGTAATTACAGCAATTACTCATGCCCGATTCTACCATAATACTTTTCTTTGGGCTATTAGGGTATTACTATATTGCGATTCACTAATTGTTTCAGTGTTTTTTTTGTTTAAATGTTATTATATTTTTTGTGAGTAATTAGCGTTGATGTTCGCGTGCGTTCGTCTATCTTTTAGATTCGATTCTCAGGCTAATTATATTCCTTTATTTAATTAATTAAATCACTTTAACGGTTTTAATCTTATGTATAACCATAACCAATTATCCGTGACTATGAAAACTGTAATGTTTTCAAAACGTCTGAAATAATATGATGACAATAGGCTAATGCGAAATTAAGCTGTAGAAGTATAATAGTTTTAATTGTAGTTACATTTCAGCTAAATGACTTCTTTAAAGATTGAAATGAAACAATGTAGATTTAAAAACGTGCCTAACATGTCATTATTTTTAAGTTTCTTTTAAGTTTCGTAGTGCGTAATCTTACTTTAGCCATAAAACCTCTAAACGCATAAAAATAAGATTAAAGAATAGATTAACAGATCACTTTCGAATTACGCCTGCTAGTTAACATAAATGCCAGCACTCGCCAAATTCGTGAGAAATTATTTCTGTTTTATTCTTTTAATTTTTTCAGTCACAGACTTATGGAGAGCAACACATGAGCTACTTGATATAAATAAATATAAATAATCTAAAAAGGTTCTAGGACTCCGCGTAAATTGAAATGTAGCTGAGCGGTAGGCAGCGGCTTGGCTCTGCCCCTGGCATTGCTGAAGTCATGGGCGACGGTAACCACTCATCATCAGGTGGGCCGTATGCACGTCTGCATACAAGGGCAATAAAAAAATAAATAAAAAAGAACTGTCGCACAGTGCTTATATCAAATTAAAATAGAGCGATCAAATATTATTAATTCGGTACGCCTAAAACTTTTCTATTTTCCTGCACTTTTATATTTTTCTTGCCTTAGCCTTTCAACCCGTATCAACTTATAAATAAATTAAAGTATTGTGTAGTGATTATGTAAAAATCATAGAACAAAAAACGGACGATTTAACAAAAACATCAAAAGAAGAAACATTAAAGGTCCCTTCCTATGACACATTAAAATGGATATAAAGATATAACTATAGAAAGGTTGGCGTCAGATAGGAGGCCGGTCGTAAAACTCATGCTAAATCCCTATGCAGCATGATAAGAGGACATGCTGGACCAACCTCACATAATATGGCGTATTTTGCAATTTATTTGCGTAATTACTGGACCTCTTGTGAGTCCGCTCGGGTGGGTACCGCCACCCTGCCTATTTCTGCCGTGAAGCAGTAATGCGTTTCGGTCTGAAGGGTGGGGCAGCCGTTGTAACTATACTTGAGACCTTAGAACTTATATCTCAATGTGGGTGGCGCATTTACGTTGTAGATGTCTATGGGCTCCAGTAACCCCTTAACACCAGGTGGGCTGCGCGCTCGTCCACCCATCTAAGCAATAAAAAAAAAACACGTGTGGCACTTGGAGACTGTCACGGTAAAGTTATTGCATAGTATTTTTTATCAGCTTATGCAATTATAATTAGACAATAATATTTTAATATTAAAACAATAATAAAATAAGACCACGCTATATTTATAAACATTAACTAAAGAAAAACATTAACTCTCCCCTTTACACTCATAGGCTAGACTGCGCGAGAGAGAGATGGGCAGACTTTTCATGATGCGCATGCAGTGCGACGTCACGCCGCGCACTTATTCACAAACACTACACAAGCGCAACGTGTGAATGTGTTGAACGCGAACTACATGGTAGGCGGAGAGGTGTTAGGTTGTTTTTGTTACGGGATTTCTTGATTCGGTCGCCGCGCTCAAAGCCCGCGATAAAATCTATGCAATAGCTTAAAAAAAATGGGATAAGGACAAGAAATTAAGCTATACAGTAATTGCGGAAGAGTATACGCACGTGGTAGGCTCATCCAGAAATATGATGGGCGGATTGTTGACCAGCTCCAGGGCGACAGTGAGACGTTTCGATTGTCCTCCAGACAGTTTTTCAGACCTTGTGTCTCTGTGATCCCACAGACCTAGCGTTTGTAGAATTTCTTCAATCTGTGAAAGTGATTAACATTTTATTGGGTATTTAATATGAACGTCTAAGCAATTCTAAGTCTCAGTTCTGTATTGCATCGGCTGTCCTGCCTTTCAAATCGGAACGCATCACTGCTTCGCGGCAGAAATAGGCAGAATGGTGGTTCCTACTCTTGCGGGCTCACCAGACGCCCTACCATCAGCAGATCTAGTAACACAGCAGAAATAGGCAAGGTGGTGATACCTACTCATGTGGATTCACCAGATACCCTACCATCAGCAGATCTAGTAACACAGACAATATAGACCTCTATTGGATAAAAGAAAAACTCCGCGACCAAATCTTAAAATTGAAATTTTCTCACATTAAGCATGATATGTCAGTTTTTGTACGAATCATGTTTATTATTCAAATCCCTTTTACGTGGGTTCGAATCCAGCTTTTCAATATAAGTAAACGTGATCTAATCAGATTTAAAAGGGACATCGTATCTCGTAAAAACGTTTCGGAGGTCATGCCAATAACTATACGTTGCTTACTTCTTAAATATGTATGGACGATTACATGGAATATTGTATTAGAGATGGGTGGTGCTCTCAATGAAAATAAATTGTTTTTTTTTTGGTTTGGTTTCTGTATTAGAATTTCAGATAACTATTTGCTTAAAATTATTTTCACTGGACACGATTAAAATAGAGAATCGAACTTCAACATATTATTATAATAATATTTAAAACAAAATGGGCCTTGAGTTGGTTCACCAATTTGATTTTAAACAAACATTTTGATTTTATTCATTGATGAATTAAATAAAATTGTTTTAGTGGGTAGCTATCATATAACACAAGATATTTATTACTGGTGGTAGGACCTCTTGTGAGTCCGCACGGGTAAGTGCCACGGGTAAGTATTTCTGCCGTGAAGCAGTAATTTTCGGTTTGTAGAGTGGTGCAGCCGTTGTAACTATACTGAGACCTTAGAACTTATATCTCCAGATGGGTGGCGCATTTACGTTGTAGATGTCTATGGGTTCCACTAACCACTTAACACCACGTGGGCTGTCCACCCATCTAAGCGATAAAAAAAAAGATGCCTGAATCTATAGATTTGCGTATATGTATATACAAGTTCCGAACAACAACATTCGCACCGTTAGTCTACCGAGCAATATTACCCGCTCGTTGGAAGATCTTCCCTTCGTCGTTTACCACCCAAAATTCATTCACTGCAGCTGGTAGGACAATATTATTATTTTGTAAGAATAATATTTCATGAGTAACATCGTGGGAGAAGATAACCGATTTTATACAGATTACGGAAATACGTATATAATTTTTCATGAAAAGTTAAAGTTACACACAACTTTTTTCTGTTTAGTTTTCAATTTTTTCATCCTTTTGTCATATTTAATTACCGAAAAATATTTAAAATAATTCACATAATAATATACGAATTTGTGCAATCGATGTTATCGAGATGTACAGCAAATATCCCGTGACTAAAATAGCTGTGACACACAGACGGATAGAGAGGGCCCGGTCGAAGGTCGCATCCATAATACATTTCCTTTACGTCAGTACAAAACATCCTTTTATTTATAAATGAAACTATAACAACTCATATTATTGGAACAGATCGAGTACAGAAATACCGATTCTTTTTTTTTTGTGAAAGAAGAATTACTCATAGCTCGGAGGCCTTTTCTGTTTCACCAATTACTGGTGGCTAGGAGGCCTTTCTAGTTTCACCAGACAGATAGGCGAACATGGGCTCAGTAAACAGAGACGGTATTTACTGACAGCTGCCCGAGTCCTTCAGGAGGAGACCTAACAACTCAAGGGCATCTGCTTCGCGAGTAAATCTACTATAGAATCGGAATCGCGACCCGCTAAGAAGTTCTGGCGAGAAATTCAAGCTGACGTATGAGTTGGCTTGCACGTCGAATTCTTTACCAACTCGACCAGTAGGTACTGTTACCAGAGCCCCTAAGCCTGCTCCTACTGTTAGAGCTAAAGGTGTCTAATGCAAGAGCTTTTGAATCTGGTGAATTCATAAGAACTTGTCTAATCATGGCGCATAGCCTTATCAAAGTAGTCATCTTTCGTCTAAAAAGTTATGTATACTTGAGGTTTTTTTACCATTCCCAAAGAGCATAATTCCATAGTAAGTATTCTTTGGAAACTTAGCATTGTCGGTGGTTATAAACGCAACGCAACCTTCTTCCGCAACATTAAATCTTATTTGACGAACTTATTCGTAATTATGTTTTATTTTTAAATATATGTATTTTTATTTCACCAGTGCGTGCTGTCTGCCCTGTAATTGTGTTGGCATTTAGTGTGAGATTAATGTTTGCGTTACTTGTAATTTATTGTGCTGTTGTATAACATGTTGGTGTGTACCAATATATATAAATAAAATAAAAATGCGATTTGCGCGATCCTAGTATCCTAGAAATGTGATCGACCTGCTACTTTAAGCCTTTGCGGTCATATTAATCGAACTTTGCGGTCCGTTTGATGGCCGATAGTAGACATACGACCGCAAATACTTAAACTGCTTACTCGTCCTTCAGCTTCAGTGTGCTACTGGTCTTTGGCTTTCTGTGAGCCCACTTCTTTGCTATCAACATACCCATCAGTAGCGACGAAAAAAATTAACAGTAAAAAATGAGAGATTAATCCGTAAAAGTAGTTTTAATGCAGCTTTAAGAATTGTTCGAACCTAATAAAATTGTAAACGGAAAAATATTAAATATTACAGGATAATAGTACAGGACCTGAACGTGTACTTCGACAAAAATAAAAAAAGGATATTACCTTAGCTTCGAGGACATAATTAATCTCAAAGCACCAAAATAACCCCTTAGGCTACCAGCGAATAGGTAGATTAAAAAAAAAAAGAAAATACTATACAATTTTCGCTTTGAAACGATCTTGTACTCTAGTTTAAATTGCAAGTATATAAGATGCATTGGAACGCTATGAGCGGATGGTGGCCAAGTCGACAACGGCTGGCGGATAGATTCCGGGTATAGGTAATATTAGGATAAATATCTTTCCCATGGACTTCAGGAATGCCAGAGGCAGAGCCAAGCCGCTGCCTACCGCTAAGATATACTTATGAGATACTTAAAATAATACGTTAATAAAAACTTACAATGAGTTCCTTCTCCGGCTTTCCCAGTTCCTTGCCGAGTTTCAGATCAGCAGCGATCCACATGGACTCTTGCACGGTCAGTCTTGGCTGCAGCAGATCATCCTGCATGATGTACGAGCTCAGCTTCTTGAAGACTCTCATGTCTCGCACGTGTCCGTTCACTGATATACGTCCGGTGACGCCGTTTAACCTGTGGACGTTTTTTTTTATAGCTTAGATCGGTACTGGAGCCCATAGGCGTCTACGACGTAAATGCGCCACCCACCTTGAGATATAAGTTCTAAGGTCTCAAGTATAGTTACAACGGCTGCCCCACCCTTCAAACTGAAATGCATTACAGCTTCACGACAGAAATAGGCAGGGTGGTGGTACCTACCTAAAAATTGGTACCCGCCTGAGATTCGAACACCGGTGCATCGCTCAACACGAATGCACCGGACGTCTTATCCTTTAGGCCACGACGACTTTTAAAGTAAACGTAAAGTGTGCTTAGTGTGAGTTTTATTTAACGTTCACGAAACCGTAAAAGTTAACTCAGCGCTCGTAGCGGCAAACGTAGCATTACGCTATCGAGAATGCTAAAATACTTGCACTAAGCACACAGAAACTTATCGAAATGTCACGTCGAAGCTTGATAATAGATTTATATACATTTTTTATAATTATTAATTAGATGAATAAAAAAATACGACATCATAACACCTTTATCAAAACTGTCTTGTATATAGTCAACCGATTCTATAACAGATTCGCAAAATCTATAACAGAATCTCAAAGCGATCTTAAAGTTTTCAATTCTCTAGATCATGAAATAGCTTTAGATAATATTATTTAACGAATTCTTACCATCATTTCAATACTTTTTTAAATGTCCTACCTAAGCTGATAGCCTTGTGAGGCTATTTCAGCGTAACCTTAACTAGTAGGTGAGCTCACGGGGCTCAAACCGGAGTGATGCTAACACTGACTTCGCAGAATATACCACCGGATCGGAAACGCGACCCACTGAGAAGATCCGGCGAGAAACTCAGTGGGCTGTGTCTATGGGTTAATTCGCTCGTCGAGCCCTTCGTCGCAAACGACGGGTTCGACGAGGATGGTGACTGGTGCTTGTGGTACCTAAAAGCACCGTTAATGGATCGGGAGGATCCGTAATGACGTGTTTTCAATACTAATAAATATACAATGACATTTTATATTTCGACATCATTCACGTTTTAACATCTATGGGTTTCCAGTAGGCACTTAAAGCTTCTGTTGTGAACGAGCTTAAATCGTCTAGGGCATTGAAGGGAAAAGGTATGTTAAACAAAACTATTTCAATGTAGGGATTATATTATATATTTGATATGTTTCAGTATAATTAGTTTTTATTTAACATTAGTAATAATTGTGTTTGTGTAGAAGATTGACACCATCCCTTAGTATTGTCATCATAGTTGCTAACCTAATAAAATTAACTTCGAAATCATCCTTAAATTTACACATTTGAATCTATTCATTTCTTGTGCTTTTTAGTGTTTTTGTAACAGGTTTGCCTTTACAAATAACTACTAAAATATTATTGGCAGCATTTGATCCAAAGCACCTCGCCCCATTGGCATAGACAAAAATGTCCATCTTTAAAAATGATATTGGGTGGTAGTTTGGGCATGTTCTTTTAGTTTTCTCTTCTTCTTCTTCTTTTAGCCCACAGATGTCCACTGCTGGACATAGCCCTCCCTCAAGCTTCCCCCTAACAACCAGTCCCGCATTGCCTTCATCGTTCACTTTACTGAACAATTATCATTATGTTCATTTTAAATATAATGAACAATCATCGCATCGGTGACAAAAGCAAAGTGTCATCAAGCGATTTATATAACACAATAATAGTACAAAAGACGATTCAAATTATTTCAATTAACAGGACCAATGTGCATTCTACCTGACCTCGGCACGGTTGAGAAGCCGTGTCTGTACAACCCAAACAAAAAATTAATGCGTCGCGAATATGTTAACTTCAATTAGATTTAAGCGCATTAAAATGTTACTGGGCAGTTACCCAGGTTTTTTTTATCATTTTTTCTCGGCTACGCCGTGGAATGAGTTCTGAGAGAACCTGAGGTTATGGGGTTATCGGAGGCCATAGAATTCACTGCGTAAATATTACCATCCAATTTAAGACATGTGGTCTAAGCCTCAAACTTTATTACACGATGTTATTACTTCATCATGAAACAGATTCGCTAAGTACGTATTTATTTAGAAAAATTGGTACTTTCCTGCGAGATTCGAACATCGTCATCGGCACAGGCTAACCCACGATGACTTGAATGTTGACAATTGGAACGGTTTGCGAGAGTTTTTCCCATTAATACTTAACACTTCGCCCTACCTGGTACACTGAAGTAATTATGTCGATTTCTGTTACTAAGCGCTTGAATTGCCTAACTTTGCCTTATTTTGTTTGTTAATAATGCTACACGCCGGGGTTCGGCATAAATAAAAATTACAAGTTAACACTGTATTAGCACTTAGAACAATTATTAAAACACTTCACAAACACTTTAAAATTCTCAATTCGCGTCTTCCGCTTCGCTTCAGGTGATCCGTTCGCTGTTTCGCTTCGAGTAGTTCCGATTACTAATTGAATGCGTGCCATCTCTGCAACGCTTTTATAATCGAGACGGAATCCCTAGAATCGTCGAGAATATTCCACAAAAGTCGAGTATTGTGTTTCCGCTATTTGACAATAGATAGCGTTGTACTTCTCGAGCGTTTTAGATGCTACTAGATACTTTGACATTTGTTCGACTATTCAGCGATAGATGGCGCTACTCTCACCGGCGTAACAATAACATACATTTAGTCTTTTAGATCTCTTAGAAACAGATTAATTCTCAGTATCATCGGATTCGTCTTTCCTAGAGTATAGATATTCGGGCGCCTTCGTAAGAAGATCGAAGAGTGAAATCGACATAATTATTTCAGTGCGCCATGTAGGCTACCAGTGACCTGCGTAGCAGTCAACCTATTAATAGTGTTATTTTATTACTACACAATAACAGTGAATTAATTCTTGCCAAATGGCTTTCCGGAAGACGTATCTATCACAACGTAAATGCAGCTACCCATCTTGAGCCGATCTCATCTCATCTTTTTATAAAATTCTTATATTACATTCATTATACATAATTTCCGTGCAAATTCCTAATTACAACAATATAATATTAGCTTACGTGTATCCCGCTAAGATGTTGAGTAAAGTAGATTTTCCAGCCCCCGAAGGTCCTAGTATACATGTCAGCTCTCCTGAACGAAACTCTCCGGAGACGCTTTGAAGTATTCTCTGCTCCCCTATATTAAAAAAAAAAAACAAAAATAAAAATATTTAATTGACAATATAAGACTAGATAATATTTAGGTACTAAAGAGATAGATAATTTACTAGTGGTAGGACCTCTTGTGAGTCCGCGCGGGTAGGTACCACCACCCTGCCTATTTCTGCCGTGAAGCAGTAATGCGTTTCGGTTTGAAGGGTAGGGCAGCCGTTGTAGCTATACTTGAGACCTTGGAACTTATATCTCAAGATGGGTGGCACATTTACGTTGTAGAAGTCTGTGGGCTCCAGTAACCACTTAACACCGCGTGGGCTGTCACTCATCCACCCATCTAAACAATAAAAAAAACGTATATTTTCACAACACAAACAATTCCCGATATGCAATTGCGGCTTTAATGTTACAAAGCATAAAATTCACTTTGTGGTACGAAGCCAATTCGTCGATCGATTAAAACAAAACCATACGTTAACAGGTCTATTTAAACGAAATAATTTTATCATTGCCAAATTAGATTAAATTTTTTTATACAACTAATTGAGACAGACGGTCTTCCTAATGATAAGCGAGTACGGAAGCTCCACAAGACGAATGGGATTTCGGGGGCGATAAATCGATCTAGATACGATTTATTTTCAGAAAATGTTGTTTTATTCGTGTTTTCAATAATCAACTCTTCCCGACATCTATTGGCGAATAGTAATACTATTTTTCTTAATTGAGGGCAACTAACGCTTTAAAGACACAACAAGATGGCGTTATCAAATCAATAATCAGATGGCGGTCATCATCTATTGAATATTTAATGGCAGCGTACATGCTGTGTCATCCTTCAAACGGAATGTATGGTTGTTCAGCAGTAGAAATAGCCAAAATGACGGTGAATTAGACCAGAACACTACTAGTATTTACTGACGTTAGCGAAGTTACAGTAAGCCTCAAAGGTTGGGATTACATATATTTTTCCTCTAATCCTTATCGGGACTAAATTATTATGATCCACATACAAGATTGTATACATCACGATAAGAACGTTATGTGACTCTTTATGCTGTAACATTTTATTATAATAATTTAAGTGCTGTGTCGTGAATCTTGATAAACTAGACTAGACACTCACGATAAACTACTATTATAGGGGTCGTTAAACTATTTCAATGTCTACGCTGCTATTTTCATTAATTATTTCTGGTTTCAATATTTTTAGTATGAGAATGAAATTGCAATCGTATTCTGAATTAATTTTGATTTAGTAATTGACATTAAAGGAGACAATTGTGAGGTCCCTCTGTACCAATGGGACACCCAGGAGTACAAGAAGATTGAATCTCACGATCACAGACCTGCAGCTTTGTATTTGTTAAGTTTATTTCATTATCTGGTAACGTATAAAAAATACAAACAGGTGCTAAATATTTCGATAATACAAAATTCAAATTTGCTTTTTTATAAATTCTCAATAAAATAAAATTTGGACTCCCTGTTTCAAATATTTTATTGCTTCTTTTTAAATTCAAAGTAGCTTGAAGTAGGAAAAAAAAATTTGATAATAATTGATTAAGTAACTAGGCGGAAATATTTAAGTAATTCATTCTTCTTATGAAAGGCCAAGATCTGTTTTGTTCTGCCTTAAAAATGAACGGAAGTGAATTATCGTAAGCAACCAGCAAATAAATCTTGACAAATGATTGATTATTAAAAAGGTGATTCTGTAGCCATAAGAGTTTTGACCTTCTATATATTTTGCTGAGTAAAGAAAAATTAACACATTATTTTAAATCAAAATATTTACGTAAATGAATTTCGTTGTTAAAAGCACAATAATAAACATATCGCAACTGATGTTATCTTAAATGTGTAAATCTATGTTTCTAACGCAAATGTCACCAAGATCAAGCGATACCACTCATGACATCTCAAATTAGGTTTTTTGTTTCAAAATGTCGCAAAGATCACGAAGAATCGTTAAAAAGAAGCTGTCTATAATTTTTTTAAGAAAATAAAACGAAAAATCCAAAAAATATTTTACTGCAGAACACCACCGTGATCTTAAAATATTCACGTTCTTAAAACGCCATTAAATAATATAATCGAAAATAATTGTTTTCTTTGCGGCTCTAGATAGGAAGATGAGGATATGGTCCGTCTTTTTTGAAATGTTTATTGGAACTCATAATTGTACAAGAGATTTAACAACCTCCAAGCTAGAAGACATGATTGGTTCGCGGCAGAAATGAGCAGGATTGAGATAATACACTCTAGGTACAGCAACAAAGTTAACGTTCTTTAAAATAAACACCTCTAATCTATTTAATAATGGTCCAGATGAAATAAAAACTTTTTTACTGTCAAGGAAGGCTATCGAAGCATGGACATTAGCAATGCTAACGGCACATTCAAAACTTATTTAAAGAGGAATGACATGAAATTTCTAGAATGCATTTGATGGGAGTTCATTCAAGAAAGCGCCTGGTAGAACTGTAACTATGATTTTATGCTGTAGATCTTTTTTAAATCTTCAATTAAAAAAATATCCTTCGACTGTAACAATCAAATTTTGTGATTATTTTACGATGTTTAAATATTTAGATACGTGTTTGAACGAACAATTAATCAAATGAAAATAGATCATGATTATTCCGTACATATTAGAAGAATAAACTAAATGCTAATTAAATATGCACATGCATTTTATATGGATTGTTCTTTTAGATCTTGCCTGTAAATTGCGCTGATGGCAAAAAAACAAAAACTAGTTTTCAATCTGCATTATGTCCGTGTTGCCACAAATGGCACAGATTAAACTGTAATATTTTGTAATATAATGTAACGTAATAAAATAATTTAAAGTCGATGCAAATTTTGAAATTAATGTGGATAGATGAAATTCGAAATTTTCAACAATTAATCGATTCCTAAAGTAAAAAACTGGACACTAATAATAAACAATATATTTTATATTATGACCAGCTGACCCGGTAGACTTCGTAGCGCTTCAATCGATAAAACAAACAAAAGGAATCCGTCCGAAGGGGGACACATCAAAAGGAAAACAAAATTGTTATTTTTATTTAATTCCGAGCATTTTCATATTTATTTTCACCTTTTAAACCTTCTCTGGACTTCCACAAATAATTCAAGACCAAAATTAGCCAAATCGGTTCAGCCGTTCTCGACTTTTAGCGAGACTAACGAACAGCAATTCATTTTTATATATAGAGAAGAAGAGAAGATAATACGAAAATAAGAAATGCTGGATTAGCATTAAATAAAAACCGTGTTTCTTTAGCTATTCATATTTATTTGTCGACTGAAGATACCTTATGTATGTACTTACAAGTATGTGCGTTTCATTTTTTAGCACTCTTTAGACCTCTAAACGGATTTCAAAATATGAGGCGTCATTATATTCGTCTACGTCGTGGGAGCGACATAGATGTTATTAATTAAATATCTACGATCAATTTAGAGTTTATAAATAGTTTACTGTAGTGAGAACCAAATTTGTAACTAAATAGTGTTAAATTAAAATAATTAAATCAAAAACCTCAATAAATTTAAAAACTTATCTAAAATAATAATACAAACGAACTGCTAGTGTATTAAATAAAATATTTTAAATTGGAAAAACATGTGGAGCTTAAAGTTTTCCAATTAAAAATCATCATAATTGAACGATTAGCTTGTCCTTGCCTGCAATACATTTACCAACATGGCTGCTTTTACACTTTTAGTTATTAGCTTTTAGATTTTATCGCATTTTAGATTTTATCGCAGGCCTTTAGCGCGGCGACCGAATCATGATTTTCCGTAACGAAAAAACCTAACGCCCCTCACTCCGCCTACCGTGTAGCTCGCGTTCAACACATTCACACGTTGCGCTTGTGTAATGTTTGTGAATAAGCGCGTGGCGTGACGTCACACTGCATGCACATCATGAAAAGTCTGCCCATCTCTCTCTTTCGCGGTCTATTTTATTAGTGTGAAGGGGACAGTCAATGTTTTGCTTTTATTCATATTTAATATAGCGTGGTCTTATTTTATTATTGTTTTAATATTAAATTATGATTGTCTAATTATAATTGCATAAGTTGATAAAAAATGCTATCCAATAGCTTTACCGCGGCAGTTCCCGAGTGCCACACGGTTTTTTAATGCTGTATCTAAATTTCGGCTACAGTTACTAGCTCTATTGTATTAACCGTAAATAAATCTGTAGTCTAAGAATTACTACTGAACTTATAATACTAAGACAAAACAAACAAAATCACAATTTATAAAGTAGATTCTACCTTATTAATACGGTTGACGCAGTTCTCTTAAATAACATGTATTTATGTCTACTAAATTATATTGGAAATATTAATTATAATATTACATATACGTAATAAATAATACTGTCAACAATTATTTTATAATTTATGCCTAATAAATAATAATTTTAATTAAAAGGATATCATTAATTGTCGCTATGTTGGCGCATTTTTATCTCAGGTGGACATTATGATGCACATAATTCCGTTCGATATTTGATGAGAATGATATTTAATGAGAAATGTGTCTTAAATTTTGCATTGTAAATGGATTTTCTGCAGTGGCATTTCGTTTAGATTGTCCAAAACGTTATGATAAATCTAATTTAATGAAACATATTAAGCGTATGAGAGCATTATTATTGTTGAAGATATGTCTCTATATACGTCACGAAGTGAATTAAAAATCGCGAAAAGAAAGGCAGTTGCACCTGAAAACCGTTTCAGCCTGAGAGAGGTTGATGTTTCGGAGGGAGTTTTTAATCAATCGATACCATCTTAAATGATCGATTGGGCACAAAATGCATTGCCTAAAAAAACCTGACGTTTCAGCAAAAACTCAATCATATATTATAAATATTGTTCAAGACATGATAGAATAAGCTAATTCCGATTCCACATTCATAAAATGCATTATAATTGGTGGTAATTAGTTTACGGGCTTGGCATGAAGATTAGTATACAGAATTTTAAAGTCGTCGTGGCCTAAAGGATAAGACGTCTAGTGCATTCGTGTTGAGCGATGCACCGATGTTCGAATCTCAGGCGGGTACCAATTTTTCTAACGAAATACGTACTCAAGAAATGTTCACGATTGACTTCCACGGTGAAGGAACAACGACGTTTAATAAAAATCAAACCTGCAAAATTATAATTTGTGTAATTACTGGTGGTAGGACCTCTTGTGAGTCCGCACGGGTAGGTACCGTCACCCTGCCTATTTCTGCCGTGAAGCTTCGGTTTGAAGGGTGGGACAGCCGTTGTAACTATACTTGAGACCTTAGAACTTATATCTCAAGGTAGGTGGTAGCATTTACGTTGTAGATGTCTATGGGCTTCAGGAACCACTTAACAACAGGTGAGCTGTGAGTTCATCTACCCGTGTAAGCAATAACAATAAAAAAAATATCGGAATAGCGCTTTTCTACAAAAACGATGCAGATAAAGCCCGTAAATGTTTGGGTTGTTCTCTGGGTCTGGGTCTGGGTTATTGGGAACTGTTTTAAAGGTGATGTAAGAATTTGATAACTGCGATCACTGGACTCTCTGTTGCGAACGCCCTGAGGGAAGCCGAAAACCGACGCAAATGGAAGCTGAGGGTACAAAGAGCCACGAAGGGCTTTCAAGGACACGGCCTTCAGCAATGAAGTAGACTAAGAAAAAGAAGAAGAATTTGAATGAATAACACAAATGAAGGCTTATTGACCAATTTCGGGTTCTTGATATGTCTGCTACTCTCGAAAACCTTAGTAAGGCTACTATTTAGGGGGGAAAGTGAAGCTTACTATTAAGATACTCGCATCTATGCGAAAGTAGTTGCCACTGTTACGTTTGTCACGATCAAACGACTGGACTGGTTTTGGCAAAATTAAGTAGGAAAATTACTTGATCCGTGGGTGTTTCAGACCACGGGTCTCCGTCCACGGTGTTATTATAAAGGGTATCATTGTCCATGCAAGCGAAGTTGCGGGTACAAAAAAAGATGTGTGGTGTCTTGGGACACCGGATAGGAACGAAGTTCCTTATTATAAAAATATTAATTTTAAGTTCTATTCGAGGTATAAAGAAAATAAAACTGGAGGTTTCGCATTCGGTAACGTGCGAACTTATTGTGGTACACTTCATTCACGGTTGTTTGCATAAGAGTTGGTGTATTGCGCAAGCGAACGCTCTGAGATCGTGGTCAATGAATGATAAAAAAATATGTTATTTTTTGTACGTTATTACAAAGTTAAGTCGTACACTGTGTGCTTTACTAATAAAAGTCTTACGTTACGGACGTTTTTTCCCGGTTAGGGTACCCCTCCGCATCGTCCCATAAGGAACTTCTTTCCCTTGACATTATTGTTTTGGTTTAGAGAGAGGTCCTTTAAGCTCTTGATGCGGCTACCGAATAAAAAAATCATAGTTTTCACAAATACCAATGTGATAATCGTTATCAATTTCGTCCACTGGAAAACTACTGAACATTAAACGGTCGTTATATTATACAATTGAGAACTCTTAAAGTAATTACAGTAATGTCTAGCTTATCGCGGAGGAAATTTTATGGTGATTTAGTTAGACTGTACCTATGTCGCGTGTATCACGTGTTTAAGGGAATAGGGTCACCATGGAGCGAGTTCGTTATGGATCAAGTCAAGGTAAACTGTTCGGAGTGTCCGGTTTATTTCACAATTTTATTAATGTCGAGTTGCGAGATAAAATAGCCACATTCTTTTAGGTTTTTTGTTTTTTTTTTTATGGATTTGTGTATACTTCTTGTGAGAACACGCATGGGTAGGTAGTACCGACTTATTTCTGTCGCGAAGGCAGAGTTTTGGCACTTACCTTAGCGCACTCACAATACGTCCCACAAGCAGAAATTCTGAAAATCACAATTTTCGGCCTGGTTTAGCTGAGTAACGGCATTCATGTTTTGATGTCCATAGGCTCCGGTAATAATTTAATACCAGTTGCAAAGTATGAAGAAAAAAATCGACAGTGTCTACCCATCCAAGCTTACTGTCTTACCACCATTATCTGAAGAGCAGCTAGCACTAAAAAGTGAGATCTGTTGAGAAAACTCGACCATAATAGTTCCGTAATTAAATTTATAGAAAACTGCTGTAACATATTCTTCTTTAAAGGAGGTATTAAAGGTATTCTGAACGATCTATTGCTAAACTGGTTGGTATTTCTGGTGCAATGGTGACCACTGAAAATCAGCATAGTCAAGAGCTCATATTATTATGCATTAGAAGGCAAGAAACTTCTTAAAAATGCAAGAATAATTATAAAATTTAACTCTGATTTGAATACAATCAAAAGATACGACTAAATTATTTCCACCAATTAGGTATTTAAAATTACATAATTAGCGTTTGCACTGAAACCAAATCATGGGTTTACTACACACTAATGAGGTATCACGACAAGGTTATATATTGTGGATGTGTCCTTGTCAAACATACATTCAACGCACTATATTGTGATATGAGATTTGTACTTTTTTAGGATGATACGATCATCATTTCAATGAGCTAAGTCTTTTGTGTTATTTAATTTGTGTTAGTCATCCTTTTTAATAACAAAACTGTGTGTGAGATTCTCTATTTAATTGAGTAATTGCGGTACAAAATATAACAATGGTCATGTTTTTTTTTTACTTAAATGAGCGGACGACCTTAGTCTACCTGGTATTATCCACCTTGAGACATGAATTCTAAGTTTCCTAATATCTTACGATTCGTATCATATCATTCTATGGTGTTAAATTTTTATTACACGATGTTATTCCTTTACTGGGGAAGTTATTGGCGAATAAGCTGTCGATATCTATTTCATTAACAAAATTCGGTACCTGTCAGCGGGATTCGAACACCCGGATTGCTTGATAGGAATTCACCGAATGTCTTATTATCTTTTATGCCACGATAACTACATGAGTAACTAGCTATACCCGCTCGCTTCGCTGGGCATTTAAAATTAACATTATTATTAGAATTATATTTATTGTCATTATTGCAGTTTCTTTATAAAAAAATTTTAACTTCCCCTTCCCGTCTTAAATCAATATTTTCTTTAACTAATAAATCAACTATTTTTTTTACTTTTATTTGAAAAACTCTAGATACAATATTGTCATGTCTGTCTGATGAAGATTGTCCTTCTTAACATAACAAAATGAATCTTGTGTTCGTTCATGCATATTCGTTGGACCGCCAGTAAAACTTGAAGGGATAGTTATTAAACTACCTAAATTATCAACATTTACATCTAATGCATTTTGCAGATGAATATAGCTTTCAGCATTGAGTTGTGTTGTGACAGACAGGTCGCAGGATGCCTAATAGTACTTTCTCTTGCATGTCCTATACCAAATACAACAAAGACTTCTATTTTCAATTCCGAAGTTGTTATCAGACGTTAGGAATTTCTCAATTAAACAAAAAAACTGGTGCGCGGGCAATTTAGTGCACGTGAAAGAAGTGACACTTCTTTTGTGGTGTGTAGTATTGTAGTTTTCTTCATTTATTTACATAATTTAAAACATTACTTTTATATAAAATACAGCTCTCTGTAAATATTTTTGAAACCAAGATGTACACACCGTTGGCCTTGCAATGTTGTAGTTTATATGAAATCCTATAGATGTTGCTAAACTAAATAACGACCTAGCTCGTATTGTCTTTTCCCACTCTCCACGGTCGAGTGGTTCGCGAGACGCTCTGTCTATTTTCTCACTCTCGCCCTACCTGAATTGTATCTTTTCTCTCTAGCCGTAACAAGTCTGTCGGGAGTTAAATTTTACTCTCAATGTGCCTAAAGAAGTTTCACTTCAAAAAAAAAACCATACTAGTTCTGGGTCGTATTGCGAGCCCTACCCTGCGAGGTACTACCAATCTCTTTGTTTCTATCACGAAACAGTCAAAGCGGTCCTGTTTTGTAAGGTGAAACATAATTATGTACAATACAATTCCGACTTGGATCTCTTGTATTAATTCGGGCGGTTGTGATAATATGTTTGGACTCACCCATCATTAGTGTCACCCATCATTGGTGTCACCCATCATTTGTGTCACCCAGCTACTCAATAATACCATTCATAATTAACTTATAGCCCGAACATCAATGTGATATAATCCGCATTCCAGTGATTGGAGAACTAGATCCAATAGCGGATCGAAATCGTTACTTTGGTACTCGAAATTGATACAAGGTTTTTTTTTGTGTTTGCAGTCCGGGCATTTTTGTTCTTGCCTCGTGTGTGTGTTTTCCCGTAACTGTAGTAAAAGGATAAAATCCTAGACTGAAGTCACCTGCTTTTTTCTACACTAATTGTTACAATGTTTGTATCTATTAAGAAACGATTATTTTTATGCTGCTAATTGTCAGCGTTAGGCCACACCCAAACTGCTTATTTTTACACCTCTTCAACTTGCCTTTTTCCAATAAGCGCCCCATTTTGTTGTACAGGTTTGGCTAATCAGAATACAAAATCAGAAGAACTATCGACCAATTCTATTAACATTTGAAAAATCACCTACAAGTAGATACCTATTAAAATTCACAAATATTTCGTAGCTAAATAACTATTTATGAGTAGACTTTGTAGCAAACGTGTTTTAAATAAACCAGGAAAATTCACACTGGATTGCTAAATCAGCAAGTTGAACATTGAATTAGTGAAATGAACAAAAAACGTTACATTTTCCTCTGTTTGTCATTTAGTTCCTTTCAACAATAAACGGTGCATTGTTGCATTAATTGTTACATTAGTGTTGATGCTTAACAAATGCTCATTTGAATTTGTTTTGAATCGACTATCCTCTTAATTTGTTGATTGATTGATTGATTGATTAATTAAAGTATTTATATGTGTCAGATGTAGTTCCTTCAAAATGTTTTTATATTTCCCGCCGCTATGCGTATCGCCATTACACTTTTTTGTTGACATAATATTATGAGCGAACACACAGATGGTTAATTGATGTCGACGCTTGAAAGGCAAACATGACTAAGCGACAATGCGTGAACTTTACAGTAGACTAAAATTTAAAGTTAAAATACCTGAAAAAAGAACTATTTTGACGAATCTAGCTGTAGGATTGAAATAATTTTAATAGACCTAGAAATATATTTTTTTGCGGATCGAATATGGTTATTGCCTATCATTTATGTACAAAGCAGTTATTGTCGCTTAGTCACGTTTGCCTTTCAAGCGTCGATGTGTATTATTTATGATGGTTGCTGGAGTCAACAGACATGACGATGTGTATCCCATCACTCACCTTGAGATTTAAGGCTGAATTTCAATCGCTTTTTTTTTTATTCGTCATATTGCAACGCTGTAAAATTTGAAGTCGTCGTGGCCTAAAGGACGTCCGGTGCATTCGTGTTGAGCGATGCACCGATATTCGAATCCCAGGCGGGTACCAGTTTTTCTAATGAAATACGTACTCAACAAACGTTCACGATTGACTTTCCACGGTGAAGGAATAACATCGTGATGTAATAAAAATCAAACCCGCAAAAATTATAATTTGCGTAATTACTGGTCGTAGAACCTCTTGTGAGTCCGCGCGGGTAGGTACCACCGTCCTGCCCATTTCTGCTGTGAAGCAGTAATGCGTTTCGGTCTGAAGGGTAGGGCGGCCGTTGTAATTATACTGAGATCTTATAATTTATATCTCAAGGTGGGTGGCGCATTTACGTTGTAGATGTCTATAGGCTCCAGTAACCACTTAACACCTGGTGGGCTGTGAGCTCGTCCACACATTTAAGCAATAAAAAATAAAAATTGTAACCTTAAAAACAAATATGTTTTTTATTTTAAAGAGAAGTTAAAGTTGTAACTATACTTGAGACCTTAGAACTTGTATCTCAAGATGGGTGGCGCATTTACGTTGTGGATGTCTATGGGCTCCAGTAACCACTTAGCACCAGGTGGGCTGTGAGCTCGTCCACCCACCTAAGCAATAAAAAAAAAAAACACGTGTATTATTTCGTCTTGTGCTCGTGCCTCTATTTACATGGCAATATTTCAAATAAATTATTTAATAGCAGTCATGAGGACCCACGCTACGAATATGTCACCAATCCCTAACCGGTTATGTAATTTTTGGATTCGTTATCACAGCCTAGATATAGAGCTTACATACCATAATAAATTGGACGACAAAGTCTAAACGTTTTTAAAAGTTTGTTACGATGATCATATCAGAGTCCATTATTACTGCATAAGTACCAGTGTAAGTTCAAAAATTGTCTCATTACTTGAATTTTATACGGTACTAACAGGCATAGATTTTCTTAATCAGATTTTAATGCGAACACATCCCTTACGAACTACTACGAATAGGTACATCATGCATATCAGACGCAAGCCTTTAGGTCGAGATGAATTTTTGAACCGTTGATACCTTATATAACATTATTCTTATATGACTGGCCAAGACATGAACGACGGCACAGATGTACGGGCTCACCAGAGGTCTTAAATGTTTGGCCACGGACGAACCTATCCCTAATTTAAATTTTCAACATTTTCCAAATCACAAGAAAGGACGATAATATTAATGTGCAATGAGCTGGAGCGATCGCCCCAATTCCTTTTTGTTTTATTAACTGAAAAATTATTTACTTTGCTGCGAAAAAATCCATAATTTTTGGAACGATGTTCCTTATGGAACAATGCCAATGGGTACCCTAGCCGGGAAATAACGTCCGTAACGTAAGATTTTTATTAGTAATGCACACAGTGTACGACTTAACTTTGTAGTAATGTACAAGAAATAACATATTTTTTTATCATTAATTGCCCACGATCTCAGAGCGTTCGCTTGCACAATACACTAATACTTATGCAAACAACCGTGAATGAAATGTACCACAATAAGTTCGCACGTTACCGAATGACTGTGGGTTGTTGCGATGCGAAACCTCCAGTTTTATTTTTTTTATACCTCGAATAATACTTTTTGTTTTTTTTAATAAGGACCTTCGTTCCTATCCGGTGTCCCACGACACCACACATCTTTTTTTTTATTCATCAATTTTACTAGAAATGTAGGAGAGATTTGTCAGAAAAAAAAAATAGATAACACAAAAAAAGTAATATCGCTAGTTAAATTATCTCAAGAATAGAGTAATTTCCTTTTATCAAAATCATGTCGATTTATTGTGTCAGTGCTGGTAAAAGACAAAACCAAACTAACAAACTCAATTTCGCATCTAAAGGATTTTATTATTACAATAAAACAGGATCATCAGAAATTCTATTGAGACGATAAAACACACTCCTTTGAAAGAAAAATACGTTGCCAACCGTGTCAGAGCACTCCGGTACAAATTATAATAAGGGCTTACAAAAAAGGTGCGGAGAAAACTATTTCGTTCTTAAACTAGCATTTTCTTTCAAATAAGGTAGGGGTGATGTAGAAGGGTAGCGGGAAAGGATTGAGTGGTCGGCCGAGAATGGCGGGTGAATTTGTGACGAGACCTTTACGAACGATCCGTTTCTCGTCCCAGACTGTTCTAGAAAACTCCGGACGCAAAATAAATATAATTTCATTTCTCGATAAAATTTAATATTTGTTTCGAAAGGTAGGCATTTGTTTTTGATATTAACAATCTATATTTTATTTCATTTGGCGAAAATTTGTTAAAATTGATATATGTCGGCGTTAAGTCAGGATTTACACACATAAGTTCTTTTACAATGAAAATACAATACAATTCTATAAAACTTTAACATTACTTGTTTACAACAAAAAGCCACGCCTGAGTTATTCAGTGGTTCTTACACAATTAGCCATTTTGTGTTGGTTATAACAACTACAACTTCTTTTATACAAACAAATGTAATTACTGCGAAACAATTCACAAAACATAGCTTAATATTCAAAATACATATTTTAGTGATTTTACATGACTCACATTTAATTTAATTTACATGAATTACTTTTAAGTAATATTAACTAACATTGTTATTATCCAGCCTAATAATAGATGGCGCCAACAACATCATTGCATAACAATTACAATACTTAATTAAATTATTAGTACTGTTAATTATCATATAAATTATTATTAATATTTATGCTTTATTCATATTTAATCATTTATACAGTCATTTGTGTTTTTAAACAATAATATAAACATTAAACATATTCTGAACATTTTCACATCAAAACAGTGTCTGCTAATTATTAAATATGGTAGAATAACAGTTTTGTTGCTAATAATAAATAAATATTAACATATAATAAACTAAACTATATATTATTATGTTAATTATTGCCAACAGTGGCGTTTGCGCCCATACGGCCATACTGATTCCAGCGCGTCCCTTGCGCTGTTTTAGCATTTCACATAACAGTAAACAAGGCATATCCCCTACTGGGATCTACCCAACACACAAAGCACCATTCACCCTTACGAGATCTAGCTAACACACAAGAGGATTACCCAACGGGATTTACCAAACACACAAAGCATCACCCATACGGGTCTAGTTAACTCGCAAGCCATCACCCTTACAGGATCTAACCAACTTACCAGGCATCACCCTTACGGGATCTAGCCAACACACTCGGCATCACCCATTCGGGATCTAGCCAACTCACAAGGCATCACCCACTTGGGATCTAGCCAACCCACAAGGCATCACCCTCTCGGGATCTAGCCAACCCACAAGGCATCACCCATTCGGGATCTAGCCAACTCATAAGGCATCACCCATTCGGGATCTAGCCAACTCATAAGGCATCACCCATACGGGATCTAGCCAACTCATAAGGCATCACCCATACGGGATCTAGCCAACTCATAAGGCATCACCCATACGGGATCTAGCCAACTCATAAGGCATCACCCATACGGGATCTAGCCAACAAGACCAGGTTTAAGGATTCGCATGGTGGCCCGCCAGCGTTTTAGGAAGGATAATTGGATAGGAAAATAAAAGTAGATACCATAACAAATTATAAATCATTTTACAGCAGAACAAATCTCTCTGCCCATACGGTCAATTTGTCAGTTATCAGAATCCTCTGACATTAAGAGGATAGATTTACCTATATCAAACCGTTACCATTACCAAACCTTTACCTTTACCAAAACACATTAGATGACAGAGACCGCTCGTCCATCCATTTTTTACCAGCTGATTCAACTTCCCCTAATTCATCATTCAGCGGACCATTTTCAATTTGCTTTATTTTAATGACTGGTAGGGAACATCATCCTTCTAATGCCTCTGCATTTTTGTTTTATTGTTGTGCTGCAGCTTTTAATCAACTAATTCTTAAAGCTGCCTGTCAGATCTTATTAATTGATATTACAAACATGTTACATTTATGACCCATCAATCGTTCAGCATGCCTGTTGGCCATACTCACTCTCTTTGGAAATAATGTAGTACTGAATTTCATACAGTTCACAAGTTTTTGAAACTCCTGAATTATCTTTTGTCTTGGTGAATTTTTAAAAGTGACAGGGTTCCAAAAATGTAACTAAGATTTTGAAAACAGAAATCAATACATAAATATCTGTGCAATCCTTTTTCTTGACTAATAATGAAGTGGCATCCCCACTAGAAACCTAGGGTGCAGAGAGTTAATCACTCATCCAAAAATAAATAATTATGAAAGGAAAAGTAATAATATGGAGCTGCTGAACAAGGATGAGCTGTCTCTTATTATGGCATTTTATTACAAGTTTATTTTTATTTTTATTGTAATATGCTTGAACTCCTCACAATAAACAGGAGACATACAGTATGTACAGCGTTATACTATGCTATCCAAATTAATTATTTCAAATCCAACTTTTATCTGCCTGATCACCATCTATGAGACATGATTTGCAAAAGTTACATGATGATTGAATAATTACTCCAAACTTGAGCATTCACTGGATAGAAACTTATAAAAATAGATAAGTTCTCTTCAAAGAGTGCAACACTGAGAACAGTTATTTTTAAAAGATTAAAACCTATTAGGATGTCAGCAAGACTGTCAGTATTACCATATGATTATGATTACCATATGAAATTCTATAATAGTTCTAATATTTCTCTCCATTAAAAGTCACAATGCTTTGTTTTGAAATCAGTTGACCCCTTATGCTCAAAAACTTTACATGAAGTTGTTTAGCTTACTAAACTAGATCTGCAATAATTTAAGTCTTATTTGTGGTGATAGGTTTGTCATCTTGACGGCGGTAACAAGTTTTCTCGAAATGACGCAAGTGACGCAGTAACCACATTTAAAACCTTAGTGTTACTAAAAGTGCCACGAAAACTGAGGGAATCATTATGTGATTGTGATAAAACTGAGTTATATTTAGATTATTAACATTATATTTACTGTCTATTTTCAATTTGACGCTTTCGGAACGTTTATAGAATCGATATTATTTAGGAAGCGAAATACATACCACCGCGTATTTCTCAATAACTTGGATCGAATAAATTTAAGTTAAATACCTGAAATCAGTATTTTTACCATCTCAGCGTCGGTAGCTTTTCTAAAACATCCACGGTCGAGAACTCATTTTAAACATCCAAATCCTTACTGAATGCATGGATCAGTTCGTCCCTCACTTGCTCCAATGTGGTCCAATACAAAGACCAGATATCGGCTTGTCTTGCTTGCTCTTTTGAACTCGATGTTCATGCGATGAAACAATTAGCATCATGATAGTTTCGTCCACATTTCCGCATCGGTCTTGATGTCACGCCCTCATCGGAACTGAACGGCGGCAAATAAAAGTTATAATGCCACCACAAGCCACAAGGGTACAGCATTTGCAGATAACATCACTTTTCGCCTTTTTAATACAGGTTGAGAGACCCATCACTTGTTCAACAGTGGGTTGCTTCATTCGGAGGCTTACGATTCATTTTGGGGCTGTGATCCCACTTCTGATGTCGGCGTTAAGTCAGGATTTACACACATAAGTTCTTTTACAATGAAAATACAATACAATTCTATAAAACTTTAACATTACTTGTTTACAACAAAAAGCCACGCCTGAGTTATTCAGTGGTTCTTACACAATTAGCCATTTTGTGTTGGTTATAACAACTACAACTTCTTTTATACAAACAAATGTAATTACTGCGAAACAATTCACAAAACATAGCTTAATATTCAAAATACATATTTTAGTGATTTTACATGACTCACATTTAATTTAATTTACATGAATTACTTTTAAGTAATATTAACTAACATTGTTATTATCCAGCCTAATAATAGATGGCGCCAACAACATCATTGCATAACAATTACAATACTTAATTAAATTATTAGTACTGTTAATTATCATATAAATTATTATTAATATTTATGCTTTATTCATATTTAATCATTTATACAGTCATTTGTGTTTTTAAACAATAATATAAACATTAAACATATTCTGAACATTTTCACATCAAAACAGTGTCTGCTAATTATTAAATATGGTAGAATAACAGTTTTGTTGCTAATAATAAATAAATATTAACATATAATAAACTAAACTATATATTATTATGTTAATTATTGCCAACAGTGGCGTTTGCGCCCATATATACATAGTAACAAGAGGTCAAAAGTTCAAGATGAGTAAATTAGTTTTTGTTGTATTAATAATATTGAAAATTAAACATTTACATTTTCATGGATTTAAATTATAAAGTCACAGTTCAAATTGCTAGAAAAAACATAATATCGTAATGATATTATTATGTTATAAGTAAATATTGGGAATAAATCATTTTACAAACGAATTTGTTTTTTGACTGCTAAATATATTTAGTTCGAGATACTTCATTTATAACTACTCATCTTTGTCGTCATCGTAATTGAGGAGCTCGTTGATATGTCGACAAACAAGTTATTAATTAATCTGTTAGTTAAGTTTGTTTAAAACAAAAATAAATTTCGTGACCTTCTTGACGCTTAATTAATATCACGTCCTATTAAACTTGTCAGGCGACTAACGCGTTAATGAGCAACTTTTATAAGACGTACACGAGGTTTGCTTCAGGGTAGTCTTCAGGAGAAATGGGTGAAGGTAGCGGGGCTGTATTTGGAATTACGTAAATCGATATTTAAAATTATCTATATATTAATACGTGAAGCAAAAACTTTGTATCCCTTTTTACGAAAATTGCGCGGACGGAGGAGTATGAAATTTTCTACACTTATAGAGAATATAGGGAAGAAGTGCACAATGCTAATATTTTTTTAAAATAATGCATAAAAGATACATTAAATCAATAAAGAAAACATTACACACACTACATACCATGTATTTGACGCACACACGCATGCATAGTATTTATTGTCAAACTTTTGCTCTTAACGTCTGTGGCCAAATTGAGAATAGATTAAATATTGTTTGTCTTTATTAATACTAGAGGTCCCGCAGTAGTCGAAATTCAACAATAATTAATTGGAATTGTAAGTTTGTACACTATTATGATTGTATTTTATACTTCTATAATCACAAATTTCGCCAAGACTACATTATAGAAAAATATTAACAAAGACAAACAATATTTAATCTATTCTCAATTTGACAACAAACGTCAAGAACAACAGTTTGACAATAAATAGTATGCATGCGTGTGTGCGTCAAATACATAGTATGTAGTGTGTGTAATGTTTTCTTTATTGATTTAATGTATCTTTTATGCATTATTTTAAAAAAATATTAGCATTGTGCACTTCTCTATACTCTCTATAAGTGTGGAAAATTTCATACTCCTCAGTCGGCGCAATTTTCGTAAAAAGGGATACAAAGTTTTTGCTTCACGTATTAATATATAGATATTAATATATTTTTATAGTGTAGTCTTGACGAAATTTGTGATTATAGAAGTATAAAATACAATCATAATAGTTTACAAACTTACAATTCCAATTAGTTATAGTCGAATTTCGACTACTGCGGGACCTCTAGTTATGATTATTTCAGATATGGGTTTTAAAATGTTTATCATTTTGACAAATAAAATAAAAAAAATCCTAAATAAAATAAATATTTCATAACATATATATAATCATTTTGAATGCATACAAAAACGTAATTAACTCGGGACTGTAAATTTAAATTAAAAATCGTTAATAGGATTTACTAAAAATATTTAAAAAAAATATTTTTTTATACTTTGATGAGAGAATGAGCTCACGGCAAGAGTAAATACGTAAATTCAAAATTTTTTTGGGATTGATTTTTATAACACGTTGTTATTACTCCAGCGTGGAAGTCATTTGTGAACACGTGTTAAGTATCTGATTAGGAAAATTGATACCCGCCTGCGGGATTCGAACACCGGCTCAGTCGCATCGCTCAATACGAATTCACCGGGAGTCTTATCCTTTAGGAAACAGCGACTTCTATTAAATTTAGTCTTTTATATTATATTCTATTTAAATTTAGTAAAAATGATTGATTTTAATTTGGATAGAACTCAACCACTCACTTAGGTGTAAGTTTGGTCCTTCAGCGATCTATCTAATAATAAAACAACTCTCAAGGGGTACATAAGCACTATTGTTATGATTTTCCTAAAATTGCTTACCTAATCTTATTTCGTATTCACTGTAAAAGGAGTACTGCGATTTGAGATATACTACTTACGTCATAGTTCAAACACAAACACAACTTATGTATTTATATATCTTAATTTCGAACATTAATAAATAGATGCGACCCAAGTGACATTCGAAAAAAAAAACCACATTCCACTCGAACCATAAATATTTATAAAACTCAAATTAATTTCGTAGCTATATGTAAGCACAAAGCACAGCAACGCTAAACTCTCGTCCAAGAACGTGTGAATTTTGATATGGGGTTAAATGAAGCAGCACTGATATCAGAAAGGCCGCAATGTGTCTTCGAGCTGTGAACGGTAATATAGGTCGTACGTCTTAGAATTCTAAGAGAATTGGGGTTTCGTTACTGCAAAATATGCTTTCTAGTTACGGTTTGTAGTCTAGTGAAATTATGAGGACAGAGCTATGAAAAATCTTATGTAGGACTATAGCTGTTGGAACAGCAAAATCTATTTGATTGCTGAACTTTAATATGGTAGTTTTTAGTACACTTAACTGTTAGACAGATTAGGTAAGATTATATAGGTATTTAAAATGGTTTGTAGTCTAGTGAAGTTATGAGGACAGAGCTATGAAAAATCTTATGTAGGACTATAGCTGTTGGAACAGCAAAATATATTTGATTGCTGAACTTTAATATGGTAATTTTTAGTACACTTAACTGATAGACAGATTAGGTAAGATTATATAGGTATTTAAAATAATAAATGGATGTCTAAGATTTAAAACAATTTGTGAGTAGATAACTGAAAACTCAACTGTAAATGAGAGGTAGTTTCAGGGTTTTTTTTCGATTTTCGATTTTCACGACTTCAGAGACATTATAAAAACTCCATTTATGGTTTAATATATTTTTGTAGTTTCTCAATCTTCGAATTTTAAGCTTCTCCAATATAAACATGGACAGCGGACGTTTTGCAACTAAGTCTAACTCAGGACGTTGAACTTAAAAAGTCAAATAAACAAAACTAAGGACTACATTGCGATCTTATCATTTGAAGCTCCTTCATTCCAAAAAAAAACATTAGCGATTGTGACATCAGCTTAGATGACATCTTTGTAGACGTTGCCTCCGCAGCCTACAATGAAATATAAAACAAAAAATAACATTTATTGATCACCAGATTCCTCTGATCTAAATAAAATTACCCGAATGTGTCGTACCTATAACGAACTGGCAAGGTCGTCACCTGAGTTAGATATTTTTACTTGTAGGTTAGTTTCGTTTAGAAAAATGTTCAAGGGCATCCTCCACTTTATTAATAGGTAGGTTAATGTAATTGTTTAATGTATTATATTGTGAATATATATTTTTTTCCTTACATTATTTGTTAGATTAGTTTTTATTATTGTGTTGTTTTGTCATAATTGTAAGGAACATTGTTATACAAATTCAGCACTATATGTCTTGTTTTGTCGTGCGCACATAACTTATGTTGCAAGCCAGATTTTGTTTCTTTTTATTTGTGTTTTTTATGTATCTTTAGCTTGTGATGTGTATTGTGAGCCTAATAAAAAAAAAAAAAAAAAAAAAAAAGGATGTAACCAACACACAAAATACTAAATGCATATTAAAGTTAATTCAATGAAAACTTTAGTATGTTTCAACAAATAGCTTTCACTGGAAGCTTTACCTAATACTGGGAAGAGATGGCCCTCGCCCGGGTCTTTTCAAACATTATGCTTACTAAAGACTCTTTTGATAGTCCATTTTAACCGACTCGCTCGGATTCGTGGCTCTTACATTTACTAGTTTGTCACGTTGTCAGATCAGGAGTTATATAACTGCGGATACTCCTGTTTGCTTAGTTTTGGAATTTTATTGAAATAAGTAAAATGATGCGTTGGATGTATGGTGTTGCGTGATTAGATTCCATTCGTAACGATGTCATATCCGTGGCAGCGTTGGAGCTGGTGACTTAGCAGATAAGCTGCAGGAAAGTCGTGTCTGATGGACCCGATGGTACAGCCACATAAGCCGTACTACGTTGGAATTATTTTTTTTCGGGCTGGGGCCGAATCTCTTTCGAGGTCCTCGCGCCTAGGGTGCGCGCGGTGTATGTGGGGCTTGGTGGGGCTTGGCGATCTACAGACACTGGGAGCAGACCGCGGCCCAAGGATAGTTTTAGGACCCTACCGCACTAAAAGACTCCACTGTACTCTTACACCCGACGTCTGATCTCCACCTGAGGTCAGACCCCGGTCAGAGTAAGGGAGTTCCCGCGGTCAACACTACAACGCCCGACCGACGGGTTGTCGAGGCGATAGTCGACGACCAACGACGCGGTACGGCGACCCTACCAGGCCGCCCGGGCGACGTCGCTGGTGTTCCGGGATACCCCGCTGGATCAGAACCAGCTTGTCCGGTCGGAACGCCATACACCGCGGTTCGGGTTGCTCTTCCACAGTATGTTCAGTGACGACAGCAACGCGTCGCCTCATCTTCCTGGTGCCAGCGCGCTAGAGTGACGTCGGAAATAGATGCTCCAACATACCTACCTACCAGGATCAAGGCAGATATGGAGGGGAATAACCTCACCGAGAAGGTTGCCGAAGACCGAGCAAAGTGAAGGAATTTAAGTTGGTATATGGACCTTAGCACTAGACCGGGAAAACGTTAGGAAAAGGAGAAGAAGAACTAAAATGAAACAGTTACAGGATTGGCAATTACTCAATCACTCGAAATACAAACAAATGCTTTAAATTTGAAAAACGTTTGTTGCTGGCTTGGAGCCAGGACATTTTTTGAATATCCGAACGGTGAACGATTTCGGTGCTTTATAAGAACATGTTGACATACTGACAGTCAGATATTGGTAAAGAAGTATCAACAAAAAAGTCGTTAATCATAACGAATGTAAAATGCTATAATGCATTGAATTTATCAAAATTATATAATGCATTAAATTTATCAAAATTCAATGCATTATGGTATTTTAGATTGCTAGCATACCAGTATTACGGCCAGTTTCAATATTCTTCATGTCCGGTATAAAAATATATTATCTTGATAAATTTCGATAGTCAAGCGCATTATCAATTTTAGGTATTCCCGTTAATCGTGAAAATGAGATATCAATTATATCAATCTTAAGTTTTTTATCTGAATTCCTTTTGTATACTTTATAATTTTTCACTATGAATTTTTTCTTATTTGATTATCTAATATTATGGTATTCTGAATTATTCACAAGATCCATACAGTGGATTGTTAAAAGTGGTGATAATTAATCGAAGGAAATACTCAGTCGGATTTAACACTGTGCTTGGCAGGGCAATCTATTCTGAGTGCTTTTTCCATGAAATTCGTTTTTTGTGAAGATTCCTAAATGACTTTGGTTGTTGGAAGTAAGAAGTAGAAATAGAGGTAGAAGGAAGAAGAAATTGTAGAGTAAAGTTGAGTAAATATATATCTATCAGTAAGCTGATGTGAAAATACAATGCTATGGCGTATGGGCTGTGAGCTTGTCCACCGAATCTAAACAATAAAAAGAAAAAGTGATCCAGAGGGCTAAACTTAATTTACACATCAACACGAGCGAAGCTGCGTGTAAAAACTAGTAATATAATAAAAGGAAATGTCGCGAGCGTACGCTTGCCCAATAATCCTGTACATCCATTATATTCAGTAAACAAAAATATGAATATCGTCAGTCAATCTAAATTGATCGGTCGATTTATTTTTTGCCTAACTACTGCTAGTAACCTCAAAAGGCTATGCTAGCTTCTCCGATTGTGTACGCGAGCTCACGGGCCTCAGCCTCTTAGCCTGAGAGAATCTACTAACACTGGCTCTAGCAAGGGCAGTGAGTGCTTCGCTGAATCATCTGCCGATAATCGTTCACTTAGCGATAAATACTATAATTCTCGATAAAGGTTAACTACTAAAAAAATCATACAGAAATAAAAATGGGAAGATCATAAGGACGCTACTGGAAATATTACTTCTTAAGAGCTTTAAAAAAAATATAGGCGTTGGCATTCATGAGAGTGAAACACTGGAAAAAATATAATTTTTTTACCGTAGAAAAACACTGCATTTAATGAGCGCCACGTCGAACCTCAGCCTCTTTATTCCCGACGACAAGCTCCCGCTGTAGCGAGACGGGCAGGCTCTCTACAATCATCCCCCCGGGCTACGACAAATGTGTCTTCCGCGTAACAAATAACGCGGAGGCCGGGAAGGACGGAACCCCTCAACATCCAGTCGTACCCGATATGCCACAAGAGGGAGCCGAGAACCGATCCTTGCGGAACAACACGCACGACTGAAAACCGGTGAAAGGTCCCACTGTACTCGGTACATTCCACCGACCAGGCCTCGAAGTAGGAGTCAACCTCCTCCTATCACGATCCAAGGCAGGGTGTTAAAGGCGTTGGCGATGTCAGAAGACACAGTCAGCGCCACCCTGCCTCGTGAGACAGCCTCGTCCGAGAGGGCCCGCACGCGAAGAATCGAACGGCCCTCCCGGAAGCCGTATTGCTCCAGGTCAGGTCCAATCCCGACCAGAACGACACGGGCAGCGTACGGGTACGTTCCAGCAATTTGGCCACCTCATCCAGCAGTACGATAGGATGATACCCAGCTGCTGTATAGGCCGGGTGCCCCCTTCCTCGACAACACGAGTCTGCCCGTCCGCAAGAGTGACGGAAACCGTCACGACTCCAGATAGCCATTATATAGCTCCAAGAGCCGGTCCCCCATATGATGGTTTACATTTTACCATTTCACACATTTCATCATGTCATCAGATAAATATATATATATTTTTTATTGACGTCATATTAATTATTGTTAAGTATTTTATAAGGAAAATCTCAAGTCGATAACAGTATAAAGGTTAGTAGATTACGTTATTAATGCGTTATGCAATTAGATATATACGCTCATAATTACTTTTAAATTGAAGCGAATAGAATTATTAAATGTGATAATTCTGAGATAATTATTTAGTCACCGTTCTCGAATCTAGAATCTGGACATTCTGTTTTTTGGAAAGAATTTCCTTATGGGACGATGCGGAGGGGTACCATAACCGGGAAAAAACGTCCGTAACGTAAGATTTTTATTAATAGTAATGCATACAGTGTACGACTTAACTTTGTAATAACGTACATATAATAACATATTTTTATTATATATTTTTTATAAATCATTATGAATAAAATAAAGTGTATAACTTTGTAAAGTAGTTTTTTTTTTATCATTTAAAAAATCATAACCTTTTTATACCCGAATAATTATTTTCTTTGTACCTCGAATAGAGCTTAAAATTAATATTTTTATAATAAGGAACATCGTTCCTATCTGGTGTCCCACGACTCCACGCATCTTTTTTTTTTTGATTAATTATCACTGAAAAATATACACACTGTCGAATAGGTAAAAAAGTATTTATCTGGAGTGTCCCATTTTTTTATTACTATTAATAAAATAGAAACTTGTTTTAATCACATATTGTTTAGTATTGTTATAATACAATTGTTTTAAGTAGAAGTCAATGCGATAAGCACCATCCAGTCAAGAACAACAAGTCAGTGTCAGTTAGGTAACTTAGGTACTTAATTATATCTAACGATTTACGTTTGTCGTGTCTGTAAAGACATATAGCTAGCTAGCTGTCATCCAAATATTATTTAGTATTCTCCAACGCTAAAGAATATTTCCAAGAACAAACAATTTTTTTGGTTATTAAAAGATTTTCAATGAGACTGAATCATTAATTTGTCACTTGACATTAACAATTACATACACTATAGATAAATTATATTACCTAAAGACAATTAATCTATTCTCAATTTGAGCACAAACTTTAAACAATAAAAAAGTTTGACAATTGACAATAACCAAAGAGTATATTATTTAAATGAATGTGTTGTGTCAAGTACATGGTAGTGTTTTTTTTATTGATTTAATGTATTTTTTATGCACAATTTAATTAAAATATTAGCATTCTGCTCTCCTTCTCTATATTCTCTAGAAGTGTGGGAAATTTCATACTCCTCTGTCTGCGCAATAATCGTAAAAAGGGGTACAAAGTTTTGGCGTCACTTATTTTTTCTAATCTTATTATTTCTAATCGAAATTCTTTATGTGAATTTTAAACTGAAACGTTTATGGCACAGCGTAGGTGCCCCCAAATCATTGTTCCGATAGATATAGTGCGGTCACGTACGAAATATATATATCGCCACAGAACGTTACGTACAGACGAAAATCGCATTTCCCAAGCTCGCGATGCTGCGAAACTGCCAAATTGCATATCGATACGAATACGAGGTGCTACAGTGACGTGGAGCTAATAGAAACGCCCTGTATCTGCTATTGCTGAGAATAATTTTCGCGTCTGAAGAGTTTCTTAAAGTTTTTAATCTGTTGTATCCATATACAGAACAAATAGAAGATTTCCATCGAGTGAGTGTTTTTATTCAAATGTTAAAGTTCATACTCCACGTCCATTAGATCCAATAACTCTTGCATTAGATGCCTTCAGCTCGAGCACTAGGAGCAGGCATAGGGACTCTCAAAAATGTACTTGTCGAACTCGGCGAAGAGTTCGACGTGCAACCTAGCTGATAAGTCTGCTAGCAGAATCTCTTGCTGGAACTTCTAATCAGGTCACGATTCCGATCCGGTACTAGATTCATTAGCGAAGCAGCTGTCTTGAGCTGTTTGGGGCAGCTATTAGCAAGTCCCACCCCTCCTGGATGAGCCCGTACTCGCTCACTTGTCCTGGTGAAACTGGAAAGGCCTCCGGGCCGATAGTAATCCTTCCTACACAAAAAAGTTCGTACTAGGAAGATTGAAACACTTTTAAAACGATGACAAGCAAATCTATTGAAACACAATTTGTGTCAGGTCATTTAAGACCAAAGGTGAAACGGTAGCCTGCTAAATTGCTTGCTCATCGCATGAACATTTTGCTATTTTAAATTTGTGTTTCCATTTTTTTAAGTATAATTGAGAATCGTTCATCGAAAATGATTTTTTAAGTAAAAAAAGTAATACTTAATAATTTACATATTATTAAAATACATCCATAACCGTAAAAAAGTCGTTTTATATTTATCATACAAATATCTTCCCTTGGCGGGATTCGAACTCGCGACCCCCTTGTGTAGTGACCATGTCACTTACCACTACACCAGACGGCCGTTAGTTATTAACTACAAGAAACGAATTTGCGATCACGGCCATTTCAAGCTACTGCTTTTTTTCCCCTACCTAATAGCTAGTAAGCCTAAGGGGCTATTTCAGCTACGCCTGGACGAGTAGGTGAGCTCACGGGCTCAGCCTGAGAGAATTTCCTAACATTAGCCCTAGCAAGAGCAGAGCTTCATAGAAATTACGCCCGGATCGGAATCGTGACCCACTAAGAAGATCCGGCGAGAAACTCAGTGAGCTGTATCTATAGGCTAGTTCGCTCGTCGATCTGTTCGCGTCAATCGATGAGATCGACAAGAACGGTGACCGATAGCAGGGATTGCTTCCGCTGCCGTTAAGGACAATCGTTGTACTTTTAGTAATATTTTTTAATTTTTTTTATTGCTTAAATGAGTGGACAAGCTCACAGCCCACCTGATGTTAAGTGGTTACTGGAGCCCATAGACATCTACAATGTAAATGCGCCACCCACCTTGAGATATAAGTTCTAAGGTCTCAAGTATAGTTACAACGGCTGCCCCACTCTTCAAACCGAAACGCATTTCTGCTTCACGGCAGAAATAGGCAGGGTGGTGGTACCTACCCATGCGGACTCACAAGAGGTCCTACCACCAGTGAGATTTCGATCTCATGCCTCAACATGGGTGATGGCATTCACTGTAGTAAAAATATATTCATGTGCATCTGTTTCATCTAGTACCAAGATGTTCTTTGTTGCCGACTTTTTCACGTATCACTTTTGTAGACGAGTGCAAGCTTTTATTAATTTTTCCATACGTAACGAGGTGCAAACTGCAGCTTACGTGAAAAAGCTTTTCGTTTGCTAAATTCCTAAATGCTTCTATTCGCACACTGCGAAAATGTTTGGACCCTAAGTGCTCACACAAAAAAAGCTGTAGGTATAAAGATGTGCTATGAATTTAAATGGCTAAAATAGACTATAATAATATACTATTTACCTATAAGTTTAATTTTACTATTTACTACTACAGTTATAATGACTTACAATTACTGTCTTCCTTTTACCACAGAGCTGTAAATGACTAAATAATCATGATTTCTAATGTATATGTGATTTCTTTATTAGACGTTTCGCATTAAACTTTACAGCTTACAATAAATAAATAAATTTGAAGACAGTATAATCACACGCATTGTCATAACATTACTTCGAATGTCGAATTAAGAGAACAATGAGGCACGACAGTCCGTTGACATTTCTTGTCTGATTTTTCAAACGAGTCACGGAATTAAACAAAGAAGCTACAATGAAATACAAAAAGTCGCATGTCCAATATATTCTTAAAACTTATCACCTTTTAACACTGGCCAAAAAAGTACGAAGCATCCGTAAATTCTCACCTTTGACATACAATTATGATGCTTAAGGAAAGCCGGTGACACATTTCTTTGTTCGGAGGATAATGAACTGCAATCTTTTGTTGTGAAGGTTGAAGGTTTTTACAAGGAAGAGTAGGGTCCCTTGGCATTAAATATAGGAAATTAGCAATTTCCTATATTCAAGGTAATATTTTTTAAATGAGGTTCTTATACTACGATTTTATATACGAAATTAATTTAATCAGTTTTCAACCTAAAATCAATGCGTATTCTATGAATTAATGATAATTTTGTTACATAGTTTCAAAATAAATAAACAATTTCTTATAAAATAAATTTCCAACCTTAACCTAAAATGTCTAATGATAAATGATATTTTTTTCATGCGTACTGAGTATGTTTTGGTTTAATAAATTTAAAAGTACATTACATCATAGGTACACATTGGCATAACATTACTTCGATTAACATAGTTTTTCTTGCTATGAATAATCCTACACTTTTTTTTGACCATTTTTATTGACCATTCATTTGTCAATCAAAGTTTGTATGTATGCTATCAGTCAATAATGGGTAATACTGATAACAATAATCTTTTCTAATGGGATTCTTACATATGACGTAAAGTAGAAATAACTTGTACATTATTTTTATAATAATTTTAAAACGTAAGTATTATAAATAGTGCAAAGGTTTTTTTATACACTAGAAATGCAAGTTATTTAATATCTTAAGACAAGTGCTACAATATTCTTACCAGATATTCCGTATGAATTGTATCATAAGCATTATATTTTCTAAAATAAGGCACTAATTTTTCATTCACAATTTGATTTTCGTAACATATAGTTGAAAATCGCCTGTCATATTGGTTGATGTGCCAGAGGTGTTGATTTCCAGGTTTTTATTGAATTATTTTAATGTACAAATCTAATACTAAATCTAATATTATAAATCTATATATCTATTATATCTAATCTATAAACCAATATATATATATAGTATTCATATGGTACAAAATGTAGTACAAAAATTAGTAATTAATTTTTCACTATTTACTAATTAATGTTTGAGTTTAATTTTGTAGTTTAGTACTTGTTAAATTGATGGAAATACCCTTGCCAAAATAACAACTTTAATAATAGGTATTACAATATTACAATAATAGGTATTACAATATTATATACTTTTTTTTTTTTTTATTGCTTAGTCGCGTGGACGAGCTCACAGCCCACCTGGTGTTAAGTGGTTACTGGAGCCCATAGACATCTACTACGTAAAAGCGCCACACACCTTGAGATAGAAGTTCTAAGGTCTCAGTATAGTCACAACGGCTACCCCACCCTTCAAACCGAAACGCAATACTGCTTCACGGCAGAAATAAGCGGGACGGTGGTACCTACCCGTGCGGACTCACAAGAGGTCCTACCACCAGTAATTACGCAAATTATAATTTTGCGGGTTTGATTTTTATTACACGATGTTATTCCTTCACCGTGGAAGTCAATCGTAAACATTTGTTAAGTACGTATTTCATTAAAAAAATTGGTACCCGCCAGCGGGATTCGAACAACGGTGCATCGCTATATACGAATGCACCGGACGTCTTATCCTTTAGGCCACGACGACTTCAAATTCGATTATTATAATAATATTATAGTGTTATTACCGATCTTTTTTTAAAGGTATAAACGGTTTTATTTCATTCTATATTGTCCATTTATAGTAGTACCACACATCAGCAAACTATCATATAAATTGCTGCCAAGCAATGTCAACGACCTCAGATTTTTTTAAATCCGTTACTTTTGAGAAACAAACAAAATAGGAAATTGATATCAGACAAAATAATGCGAGTGAATGATCGTCCGTCTATTACACATAAATTTTGTTGTTCTGGATGATTTGTTCATCAAAATCCAGGTCAAACCGTTGAGCCTATGGGTCTTATAGATAAGAGGCGAATAAGTAGCCTAAGGCTTGAGTGGGGCGAAAAAGGTCCGAGGCTAAAGGTGGATGCCTATTCACCGCTTACACCGTATTTAATTCTTTCGGTTGTTTGAAGCTGGCTATTCGTGAATTATACAACACAGAGTAACCATTTCACGAGGTATTCTAAAAATGACATAGGTAATCTATATTGTTTTAAATGTAACTAATCTTTAGGTATGGGCACCAAGAAGGTTGTATAGTGAAAGTATTCTTATTAAGCAGATCGATTTACGAAACTAATTACTTGTAGTCACATAATTGCAAAATTTAATTTAATTTAATTTTAATACAAACTTTGTGGCGATGTGACGGAACAACGGATTGATAAAAATGTATATTTATGTATGTAAATTGTATGTATATTCAAATCAAATTCTTCAACGTTATTCGTCGTCTTATTCGTCAAAAACGAACGAAGCGGCGATTAACGGCTTGTGCAAATAAATAAAAGTGGACTGTATGAGTTATAATTGTTTTCGCAAATAGAATGTGACCTTACCATTCAGAAAGGAATGCGTCACTGACAAATACGCGGACATAGATGACCCGGTTCCCTATTTGACACAAAAGCTGATATAAAACCAAAACATTTCTGGCACGTAATTAGCACCTTCGTGTTGTATTATGAGCTACTTAAAGATGAACTTAAAAATAATACTTGTGTTTAAGCTTATTGACCGACCTCAAAAAAGGAAGCGGTTCTTAATACGACTGTATTTTTATATCAGAACTTTTTTTTTAAACTAGGGTTTGTCCGTAAATCGAAATTTGAGCACAATCGTCGACCTAAAATTTCATTTTACGTATTACACTTTCCAATGTGTATTTTTTTTTTGCTTAGATGGGTGGACGAGCTCACAGCCCACCTGGTGTTAAGTGGTTACCGGAGCCCATAGACATCCACAACGTAAAATGCGCCACCCACCTTGAGATACAAGTTCTAAGGTCTCAAGTATAGTACAACGGCTGCGCCACCCTTCAAACCGAAACGCATTACTGCTTCACGGTAGAAAAGATTTATTTTTTAAATACTTTTTTGTTAATGTGAGTACAAAAAAAAGTACTTTCAAGTTATTTTTATTGATAAACTAAACCTCTTCAATAGCTATTAAAAAAAATCATTTGGCATACAGAGAAAAAAATACGATAGATAAATAGCGTTTTTTTTTTGTTTTTTTTAGGTTGTACATTAGGTATTTTTCGGTTTCGATAACTGTAGGCACATTTACACTCCAAATGTTATTTTTATAACAGAAAATCCTCTAAACAATCCGGAAAAGCTTACATGATAATAATCCATTAAAAACTACTAAAGGGTTTTCCCTTTGCCAAAAGTTGCAAATAGTCTATTACATGTGACCATGTCTTCATCGTAGTAGTATTCCGATATAAATTCAGAAAAATGTAAAATACGGTATTGTTAACTTTGCTCAAATCAAATTCAAATCTTCTTTTTCTCCACCTTATCCCACTAGGTGGTGTCGGCACAGATATTTTTTCTCTTCCATTCTCTCCTATCAACCATCGTCTCAACACTCAATCCTCTCTCTCCACCATCTTTTCTTCAGTCGACCTCTTCCCCCTCTACCTTACACTACCATTTCCATACATCTCCTAGTCCCATGCATCTTCTCCTTACGCAACACATATCCATTCCACGTTAACCGTCCGCTCTTTAATTCAAATCAAACTCAAATATTTACTGTAATAGTACACCGAATATCCAATATATCAAACAAAACACTTAAAAAAAAAAGTTAGACCTTCAATGAGTTAGCTAACTTGGTTCTGTCAGAAATATTGTTACAAGGAGAACGTCGTTTTTTTTCTCGTTATTGCAGCGGTCTCCATCTATACTAATATTATAAAGAGGAAAGATTTGTTTGTTTGTTTGTTTGTTTCGAATAGGCTCCGAAACTACTGGACCGATTTGAAAAATTATTTTTCCATTAGAAGCCGATATTGTCCCTGATGAACATAGGCTACTTTTTTTATTTTTATTTTTATTTTATTTTTTGGTTTCATGTGTGTTTTAATGTTTCCGAAGCGAAGCGAGGGCGGGTCGCTATTTAGTTTATAAATTAACTAAATAGCATTTTAAAATGTGAAGCTCAAACAAAATTGTCTCGATTGACTTTAAAATGCACCGTCTCATTTTTAATGTATGCAGCACCGACTTTCCCCAAGAGAAAATTCATCATTGCTAATCTCGATGCACCGTTTTAGGTATTCCAAATTGTCATGAAATTTAGAGCATACAGTGTTCTTCAATAATGTCATGAAAGCATAGGTAATTAAAGCATAATCAAGCAAATTAACTGTTGTCACTACAAGCAATCGTCTAGTCCCAACCTCTAGCTGTTATGAAGTCAGAATGGCTTATTTCCAACCACGATCGAGCTTAATCACCAGGTGCAGAGCTGTATTGAAAAAAAAATCGATTGTCTGTAAAGTAGGTTTACTGACGATAGTTGAACGTGACAACGTCATAAGAAAATACTGATGGAATGGTTACATTTTTCGACAATTACAAACGAGTATACGGTCGATCTTATGGTGAATGGTTATTGTCGCCCATGGACGTCAGCAATGCCAGGGGAGAAGCAAGCCATTGCCTCGCTTCATTGTTTTTATTGATTTTTAGTGAGAATCCCACATCAACATACTAGGCCAAACGTATAGAGTTTTTTTTTTTCTATCACAAATTTAAGATGTTTCAATATATCTAATGGCAATAATAATAACCCCATACAGAAAAATGGAACTAATGACGAAGATTTTCAGGATATTACAAGAATAGGTAACAAAAACTGTCGTAAAAACCAAAACGAATATTCAAGTGAAATTGACAGGTTCCAAATTCATGTTTTATTTTGTTATAACAGTACTTTTGGCTAGATAATGTATAATCATCTCTATGAATGTGTGTATAACCGTTGGGTCGTAGTCCGAACAGGCTAGATAATGTACCTATAATCATCTCTATGAATATATATGTGTAGGTATATAACCATTGGGTCGTATTCCGAACAATGTAATTTGTTGGAATATTTTGCGACGACGTTTTTAATGACCGGAAATGGAAAAAAAAAATCCTGTACATTGTCATTAAACAATTTTTTTTTTTGTATTTTATCGAAATATTATCTTGTCATTTTCAGAGTTTAATTTTCGCTATCTTTGTTATCTTAATTATTTCAATAGCTATTTTCGTTGAGGTTCCATTAATATCAAGCTATTTTTATTTCGAATCCATTCTTCAATACATTTTAATGACAATTTTAATAATAAAATTAATTATGTATCTGTGCAAATACTTAATGCTTTGTTCTGTAACTGTGAAAAAACTTACCTTATTATTATCAGATCGGATCGATCGAGATTATCGGTTCCTGATGCCTAGAGGCACACGTGTTGGGGTTAGGGTTACGCAACGAGATTGTGTTCGCGATTTATGTTTTTCAGTTTAACTTTTTTTCTTTTATTGCAATATAGTATCAGAAAACCGTGTACAAATTAGTTCAGCTCCCATACACTGTACAATCGCATGGACAAACAAACAAAAGAACGTCACACAGACTATTATTTAACGGGTTCTTACTACGGTTACACATTATATGATCTCCCGATATATCGGCGCTGTTGCAAGCGTCATGATCACCATGACTCTACGTGTACATGTGATGTAAGGATTCTAACAATACCCCATACATGAAAATCTCAGGTCAGATATTTAAAATTTATAGTTGAATAAATAATATACTAATTTTTCAACAGTCGCGCAGAAGTAGATTTTTTTGTTCAAGAGATCGGTTCATTGTTAGTTTATGTTAATGTTTTTACAATATTTGTCTTAGTTTATCTTGAAATATTTTATAGACATGCAACACATTTGAAACATGTAAATTTTATCCGATAATATTGCATAAAATATTTTGTAAGAATTTATTTATTTGTATCTGTATTCGCAGTCGCAACCTAGTTTTCACAAACCAAGTTTTTGCTTTAATTCATTATCATAAAAATAAGCTTTACGCTTAAAATTTTTTATGTGTCTAAGATAAGATTTTAAATCGAAACAGAATTTAATCGCGTTAATTTTTTTCTAGTAATTTCAAATGCTATTGAAATATTTTTTAGTAGGTACCTAGCAACACTAAGCAATAAAAAAAAATAAACACATATTGTACCAGAATTGGACAGTATTTTTCTTTTTCCTAGAAATCATAATCGCAACCGACCCTACTTTTTCGTATTTCATTAAATTAATTATCTTATTAATTCCGAATCGTCATCTAATTATTATTTATTTCAGACAAAATTCCGCTCATATTAATAACTGGTGGTAGAATCTCTTGTTAGTCCGCACGGGTAGGTACCACTACCCTGCCTATTTCTGTTGTGAAGCAGTAATGCGTTTCGGTTTGAAGGGCAGGGCAGCCGTTGTAACTATACTGAGACCTTAGAACTTATACCTCAATGTGTGTGGTGCATTTACGTTGTAGATGTCTATGGGCTCCAGTAACCACTAAACACCAGGTGAGTTATGAGCTCCTCCACCCATCTACACAATAAAAAAATAATTATTTGCGGATTTTTATATTTTGATATTAGAAACACTCACCCTTATGAGAGCTTACGGTGTAGTTGACATCTTCGAACAATAAATGTACAGGTGGTCGTTTGGCCATACGATTCAAAGCCTTCAACGTCGACCCAACCCTTTCTAACGCGGCGGGGGTCCACTGGCTCTCTTGACCCCCCTCGACGATCATCGGGTCAGGTTCAACCGGTGAGTTGGATTGACCCGGCGACTGAAGACCTGGTGCATTATGGGCTAGAGTAGCTCCAACGATCGCCCGACGTACTAAAGGTATATTCGACATATTATTAATTTCTCTGGTAATTTCGGTTCCTCGATCTTTATTTCGATTCGCGCGCTAACCGAACATCGTTTTTCAAAAGCTAACGGAAAACGCGTGCGCACCGCGGTAGTTACGCCGCGGGACTGACCGAAGAACTTTCGAATTCGAAGACCCACCATATTATTATTATTATTTTCGGAGCTAATAGCCATTTAATTTACTATGTGATAAAAGAATTGAGTCGACTATTATCAAAGCCGGCAATGTGACTTTTGGATAATTATTGGTAAATCAGAAAAACGAATTATTGACTTTGTATTCCATTGGCAGTCACAAAACTCTTCTGAACGACATCTTAGATAAATAACAGGTTAAGTATTAACCTTTATTTAATGCAGGTTTTGAACCGTATTCTTTGAAGGAGACGATTATATTCAAATCAATCTGTATTGAAATATCAATAAATTTTTGTCCAAATGCACAGATTGCCACCTTTGATAATAGAGGACTCAATTAGTAGCTTCTAGTAGTTTTACGTATGGCAGCGGTAATTGTTATCAGTAAAAATAGTTTCGGTCTCACTGTGAGCTAGCATTATCACATTTTACTTTTGATTAATATCTACAAACCGATGTCGCGGTAAAAAGTAATGTCTAAATCCTCGACACAAAAAGAGCCGGTTCAAAAGAGTTCGGCTTAAAAAGCGTCGCGGACTTTAGGTACTAAATACTAGGACCTAATACTTGTAAAGTAAATATGTATATGAAATTAATGATACTAAACAAATCAAAATGTAACAGTTGAGTACCATTGCAAACTTAAAAGACTAAAATTTGTTTTTTTACCCGTAAATAAATCGTGCGGTTTGGTAGCTTCACGTAGTATTTTCTTAGAAGTAGGCCACTGACCTCGTCGTGAAGCACACGCAGTAACTATAAATTTGAAAATATGATACTTTGTAGAATCAAGAAAAGAATAAATAAATACCTAGTCAGGTCATAAATTCTGTCATATGTTTAATGTAAAATAATTGAAACAACTTTATTCATTATGTAACCATTCATATACCAAAATGAACTTAACAAAACATAGATTCTTATGACACTAAAGTTTATTCAAAATGACCTCCGTGATTTTGAATACAGGCCTTCAATCTGCGCGGCCAGTCGTCTATCGCAGCACGAACGAGGTCCATGTCAATATCGGCGGCTGCCTTAATCAAGGATGTCTTGAGTGACTCCAAATGGGATGAGGCTTTGAGCACGCCTTTTCCTTCAAGTGTTGCCATATCTTGTAATCTAACGGATTCAAATCTGGACTGGAGGAGGGCCAGTCTTCATGCCGGATGAAGTCGATTTCACGCGCCGCCAGCCAGTCTTGTGTGCTCTTCGCTCTATGAGCTGGCGCCGAATCTTGTTGGAATACCCAGTGCCTGTTATTGAACATGGTATGAGAAACAGGTTCCACAAGGTTCGTCAGGACTGTATTTTGATACACAACTGCATTCGTTTTTACACCTTTCTCACAAAAATGTACCTCTGTTAAGCCCCAATAAGAAACTCCCAACCATACCATGAGCGAGGATGGAAAATGACCTCGTTGGACACGCGGAATACGGTTGCTCGCTTCTTCACTACTGTGTGCGTACACCTTATCATTTTGTTTGTTGTAGCTCTCTTCTACGGTAAAAAATTTTTCATCCGAAAAAAGAATTTCCCGATATTTTTTTCCCGCGTACCGGTTCAACAAAGCGCGGCATCTCTTCAGTCTCAGGTCCATTAGACGAGCATTCAAACGATGTCCTGTTTTTCTTCGATATGCCCGAAGCCCTAAGTCTGCATTTAACACCCTTTTCACCGTGGTTCTGCTTAACCCCATCTAAAGGGCCAACAGTTTCTGCTTACGTTTGGGATTTCTTTGAATTCGCGCCTTCACAGCTTTTATCACTGCTGGAGTCCTAACAGACCGAGGGCGACCACTTCTTGACCTGTCATCTACACTAGAGTCTTCATTGTATCGTTTGATGGTACGATAAACGAATATTTTGGTTATATTCAAAATTTTCAGTATGTTAAAAATTTGAATTGGCGCATAACCGCAACGATGCAACGCAATAACTGCAACACGGTCTTCTTTAAGCGTCCACTCCATATTTAAAAATGAGTAAAATTCTAAATGTATACATTTTTGTTTTTCATGAACAATTCGAAATTCGAATTCAATAAACTTTTTTGTGGCCAGCATTCTAAAAAAAAAGTTTTTACTGTGTGACAATACTTATGACCTGACTAGTTATAATGCGGATAAAATTAAAGTTATAATGTTCCAAAATCTTCTGTTATAATAATAATTAAAAATTGATTGCATTTTTTTATCCATCTCCGCCATCTTCCTTTTCTCTTGCCAAACCTACATACCTATATATTATATGTATAAATTCTGACTATGCTCCTGGATTTATATTTCGTGTGCTTTAAAACAACTAAAGCGATATTACAGTCTCTCAACCTTCTATGTATGTCAATCGTTCTTATTTTTAAATCAAACCCCTAACTATTAAAAAATAATAAAACGCATAGAAATAGTAACAATTAATTTCCAATTAAAAAGTTCCTATGATAAGCATTAATCATACTATTTTATTTAAACAAAGTTCGAAAAAAGCCCCCGAGTGTGAACGACGATCCAAGAATAATATACTTGTATTATGAAATATGAATATGTAGACATGTCTACCGTTTTTGTTTATATAAGCTATGTTACTACTTGCTACTTATTTTAATGTTATTATAATAGTATAGCACTATTTCATTGTCATAGCTTAATAAAGATTAAATAATAAAAATACAACACGTTATAACCGTAATTAAAATTGTAATTGAAATTGTATTTGACAATGGCCATAGAAATTTAAATTAGGTATAGCTAGTGTCCAGCTGTGTGCCCATGAGCATATTTAATTATATGGGTAGCAGTGATCACTGACCATGAAAAGGGCGGCGTGTCTATAACCTCGGCTGTTAATAATTTATAAAAATACTTGCATCTCAATGACCGGCAGCGATATTGAGTAACCATACAATTAATTAGAACACGAAAACCTTTGAAAATGACATTCGACGGATGTTTAGAATTCGAAGTCGTCGTGGCCTAAATAATAAGAATTGTAAATAGATATGCTTTAACAAAAACCGACTTCAAATAGAAAAAAAAAGATATTCCAAAACAAATTAATATACACTAAAAACAATAATCATCGAAATCGGTTGGCGTGATATTGAGTTATTCATCTCTTTGTCGCGCACGTACTTAATGCAAATTTAAGACATAAATTGTTTTCTCATGGATACCATTATCGGAACTGGACTAAATTGAAAATCGATTCACCCAGTCAAAAGTTATGAGGTAACTAACAAACATAAAAAAAACATACAGTCGAATTGAGAACCTCTTCCTTTTTTGAAGTTGTTTAAAAAACCCAGCGTATTGGGTAATAAGCGATACAACTATGCTGGTATTAAAATATCGCGGTCAAATATTTTTTTTAAAGGAAAATATGCATCTAACACATTATAATTATGTTCACAAACGACTTCCAAAATAAAGGAAAATTAACGTGAAATACAAGTAAACAACAAATTTTTTTAAATTTCCATAATCACTGGTGAGGGTGGCGTATTTTAAGCCAGTATTATAAATACGCAAGTACCGCTATTCTGCTGATTTCCGCCGCGTAACTATAATAGATTATAGAGGCTTTTATAGGCTTGTGGAGATTACTTAACGGTAGGCAGTGGCTTGGCTCTGCACTGAAGTCCATGGGCGACGATAACCACTCACCATCAGGTGGGCCGTATGCTCGTCTGCCTACAAGGGCAATAAAAAAAAACTTTACGGTAGGCAGTGGCTTGGCTCTGCCCCATTGCTGAAGTCTACTGGTGGTGGGACCTCTTGTGAGTCCGCACGGGTAGGTACCACCACCCAGCCTATTTCTGCCGTGAAGCAGTAATTCGTTTCGGTTTGAAGGGTGGGGCAGCCGTTGTAACTATACTTGAGACCTCAGAACTTATATCTCAAGGTGGGTGGCGCATTTACGCTGTAGACGTCTATGGGCTCCAGTAACCACTTAACACCAGGTGGGCTGTGAGCTTTTGAAGGTTGAAGGATTTTGAAGGGTTGAAGCTGTTGTGCTGTCAAAACTTAGACCTTAGAACTTTTGTCTTAAGGTGGGCGTCAATTGTTTTAAATTAGAAGCTCTAGTAAATACTTAAAACCATAAATAAATTAAAACAAAAAAAAAACGCACACGTAACACGACAAAATATATTTAATATTATAATAAAATATAATTATTAGTTTTCAAAAGATAATATTACATTAATTATAAAAGTTACGTCTGAAGTCAGTTGCTTCTAACCTTCAAATTAATTTAAGACAACTAGATCTTACATGCGTCAACTGAACAAAGTTTTAATTAAATCATCTCACACAGCCATGAACCTTAATTGAAATTAATTGTGCCAATGGCTTAATAATACCAATATCTGCAGACAATGATAGTCTTAAAATATAAATATAGTTCTTTTTTATCATTATTATCAATGTAAGCGTGTCTTATAACAACTTTTATAATAAAATTATCTACATTTTGTAGATTAATGTGTTCAAATGTTATTGATTATATGTTTAAAATATTTTATTTTAGTATTAGTGTTTAAATCAATATCTTGATTATTTTGCCAGAAGGCATTTACAACGGGCGGTTGTTGCTTCATTTTTTCTAACAAACGACAAAGTAGAAATAAAACAAATGAGAACATAGTTCTTATTTTTAATATTTATGCAATCACTACGCAATAAAAATAACAGTTTTATTTAAGCTATTGGCGAATATTAAATTTTAGAAAAAAATCGATGATACGACTTTAAAACTAAAGCCAGAGATCAAAAACTAGGTTAAAAACCATCGAACTAGTTGCATAGAATAGTATTTTTTAATGCGATGCGAATGAATACGAATGCTAATTACTAGATGATAGTAAATTGTATACATGCATAAAGCAGCTATAAGTACATTCCAAGGGATTAACAGGATCTGTGTATTTTTACAGGGAAGAAAAAACTATGCGTTTCGGTTTGAAGGGCGGGGCTGCCGTTGTAACCATACTGAGACCTTTGAACTTATATGTCAAGGTGGGTGGCGAATTTACGTGGTAGTAGTCTCCGGTAAACACCAGGTGGGCTGTGAGCTCGTCAACTCATCTCTTCTTCTTTTTCTCCACCTTATCCCACTAGGTGGGGTCGGCACAGCTTAGTTTTCTCTTCCATTCTTTTCTATCAGCCGTCATCTCAACACTCACTCCTCTCTCTCTCATATCGTCATTCACACACTCCATCCGTGTCTTCTTCGGTCGACCTCTTCCCCCTTTACCTTGCACTACCATTTCCATACATCTCCTAGTCACATGCATCTTCTCTCTACGCATCACATGTCCATACCACGCTAACCGTCCGCATCTAAGCAATAAAAAAAATGAAAAAATACGAGACCACTCTATAATAATATGTATATTACACCGTTCGGATTCAAACAATCAAGCAACAAGTTAAAAAAACAGTAGTAACAGATTAGTTCGTAAATTTCAACGGACTATAAGTCTAATTCACATATATCCAAGGCACCACACCCAGATACGAAATAAAATTTAACATATTTTTATATTGTCACTAAAGATGAGTAAACTTTAATAAAAGGTTATAGAAAGTGGCGCGGTTCTGAAAGAAAGGAAAAAAAAAACATTAAACTTTCCTTTACAATACGTCGTTAGTGCGATTTACGAAAGGCTGTGATTTTACGGACGGCAATGCACGAGGCACAGTTAAGCATCGCGAACGAAGTGCATTCACTTTCTAATTACGCAACGGTGAATTTATTTATCGAGACGCAAATCTTAAGCGCGAAGTTTAAGCGCCAAATTTCAGTATACTTTGAGAAATCTATGTACATGACCCACTTTATGTTATTTTATTGCTTAGGTGGGTGGGCGAGTTCACAGCCCACCTGGTGTTTAGTGGTTACTGGAGCCCATAGACATCTACAACGTAAATGTGCCACCCACCTTGAGATATAAGTTCTAAGGTATCAGTACTTAGTCTGGCCATAAATACTGTTACAATTAAAAATAATAAAAAAACTGTTGGAAATAACATATATTACTTTTACAGTGTGTTAGTTTAATACATAAATATAAAACAATTTAAAGTATAAAAAGCTTATTCGAAGTGGTCTCCATTGGCTGCAATACAGTCCTTTAAACGTTGAGGCCAGTTATCAATAGAAGCATATATTACAATTTGCGTAATTACTAATGGTAGGACCTCTTGGGAGTCCGCACGGGTAGGTACCACCACCCCGCCTATTTCCGCCGTGAAGCAGTAATGCGTTTCGGTTCGAAGGGTGGGGGCAGCCGTTGTAACTATACTGAGACCTTAGAACTTATATCTCGAGGTGGGTGGCGCATTTACGTTGTAGATGTCTATGGGCTCCAGTAACTACTTAACACCAGGTGGGCTGTGAGCTCGTCCAACCATCTAAGCGATAAAAAAAAATGTATAGTCGAATTTCGACTACTGGGGAACCATTAGTTATATTATATGTATTGCTTTAAAAATGGACAACTTTTTGATACTAGTTAAAATATTATAGGGAGTTTATAAAATTGTTGTATTGTCATCGACGATGTGTGTGCGAATTTTTAAGTTATTTGGACTTATGGAAATCAGTGATAATGACGCAAAAAAATTTCATTACATATAAACATTTGTACAAATAGGGCTAATAAATCGTATTAAATAGATATTATGCTTAAGAATGTTCGTATAGCTTACCAATGTGTAAGAACTTAAATTTTAATTATAGATAATGTGTCAAATTATTATCATTTGTATCATTGCAACTAAGCAACAACAAAAAAAAAAATGTCTATTATTCGTTCATGGGATCCTAATCTGTTTTACTGCGTCTAGACTTCCTTAATCTGAGTAATTATGAGTTCATGTTTGAAGGTCATTTACTGTATTTACGCCGTGGAAACTTCAAACTTATGCCTCAAGGTATTAATGGCATTTTCATGTGTACGTGCTCTCAGTGTACGCTTAAAAATTGGTAAACCAAGCTTGTATAATATTTTTACTGACGCTACAAATTATAAGTAGACAAAGTTACATATGCAGGACATATGCATATGCGGTAGCTGCAATATACCATCCAAATGAATTTCAACCGCAAATTATGGATGATACAAGATTTCCACTTGGATGAACTCACCGCAAACTCAACGCACAAACACGACTGCATTCACTTTCTCAATTATGAAACGTAAAAATTAAAACCAGTTTTTTATTATTTATGGAACGAGTAGCTAGTTACTTAGATACCTTAAAGTTGTAGTTGCTCTGTAAACGCTAAATGTGTTATTATAATATATTATTATGTTATAAAAAGGTAAAATTGCAGTAATTTTGACCAAACATTTGAGTTGCGAATTCGTTGTAGTTTTAAGTAAAACATAAAATTATTATAGCCAAATTATTATAAACAAACAATAAATATATAACCGAACATGAATTTATTATATTAATGGGTATAAAGCAATGTTGTCGAAACAATTCACAAACAATAAACACACACTGTTCTTGTTTTTAGGGTTGTACTGCGAAATAATAAATACGGAACCCTTATTCGGAACCCATGTCGATAAGGTATAAATATTTTACATGTCACTAGAATCCATCGTTATTACTACGCCGTATGTGACAAGATGAGTGCTAGCACTCGTATGGCGATGTCTACATTTCCAGTCGCTGCGTCACACAAAATGCAGGTTCGTCTTAGCATCAACACCGATACAAATAGCAACGTTCAATCAATCACTAAGCGATTGAAAGTTGAAATTTTCGATCAAGGTTGAAGGTTCCTTGACCGAAGTTACCTCTAGTCTTACTTAATAAGTCAAGTACAAAGTCAACGCATAGCTGTTCAATTAAACAGCTGTTTATACTATTGCTATTCGTTTGTCAACTTCAGTCGAGTCCTATCAACATTGATTGTGATTATGCCATGGACAGCTTAAAGTTAAACCCCTCCTAGAATCTTTGGTCTCTATATAAGACTAGCGACCCGCCCTCGCTTCGCTTCGGAAACTATAATTTATTATTGATTTCTCCACTATTTAATGGATGTTATTTTACATATAAACCTTCCTCTTCATTCACTCTATCTATTAAAAAAAACCGCATCAAAATCCGTTGCGTAGTTTTAAAGATTTAAGCATACATAGGGACAGACAGATATAGGGACAGAAAAAGCGACTTTGTTTTATACTATGTAGTGATTATTCTCTTGTGTTATGTTTACCTGAAACACACACAGAAGTTTTGAAGTCGTCGTGGCCTAAAGGATAAGACATCCTGTGCATTCGTATGTAGCGATGCACTGGCGTTCGAATCCCGCAGGCGGGTACCAATTTTTCTAATGAAATACGTACTTAACAAATGTTCATGATTGCCTTCCACGATTCAATTCCTTCAGAATAACATCGTGTAATAAATATCAAAACCCGCAAAATTATAACTTGCGTAATTACTGATGGTAGGACCTCTTGTGAGTCCGCACGGGTACTACCACCCCGCCTATTTCTGCTAAGAAGTAGTAATGCGTTTTGGTTTGAAGGGTGGGGAACCGTTGCAACTATACTGAGACCTTCGAACTCATACCTCAAGGTGGGTGGCGGCATTTACGTTGTAGATGTCTGTGGGGTCTAATAACCACTTAACACCAGGTGAGCTGTGAGCTCGTCCACCCATCTAAGCCATAAAAAAAAAGAACGCGCACATCCAAATCGTAAATATCAAATATCTTTACAATCGAAGAGAACAAGACTGGAGTTATATTGAGAGAGATGATAGTTGTCGTTTTTCCACTTCCTATTTGCTAGTAGCCTAAGGGTCTATTGCAGCTACGCGCGGACAGGATTGTCATTTTTTTTTTACCTATGCTGATAGCCTTGAGAGTCTATTTCAGCTTTACCTTGTCGTGTAGGTGAGCTTACGGGGCTCAAACCGAGAGTGTTGCTAACGCTGGCCCTAGCAAAAGCCGTGCTTCGCAGAATCTACCACCGGTACGGAAACGCGATCCACTGAGAAGATTGTCATTGATAGAGTAACGCAGTAAGGAAAAAAATAGTGTTTAAAACACATAATTTTATAAAATTACTAGCTGACCCGGCAAACATTATTTTGCCATATATAAGATTTCTAGGGAATTTCTAGTGTAGAAAAAAAACTAACTTATTGTAAGTGTGTAAGGATGTGGTAAATGAGTGAAAGAGGTATGTGGGGCTGTGAACGATGAGGGAATATATAATTAAAATAACAAAACCCATTCAACCACATAATACATCATTATAACAAAAAAAAGTCCAAATAAAAAAAAATTGTTAGGGGTGGACAACCCTAATCACTTAGGGGTATGAAAAATAGATAGTAGTCGATTCTCAGGCTTACTGAATATGCATAAAAAAATTCATGAGAATCGGTCAAGTGGTTTCGGAGGAGTATGGGAACGAACATTGTGACACGAGAATTTTATATATTAGATTATAACCGTAATTAGTCAGTTAACTGGTAGTACCGCTCTGACATGGGCTGTGGTGTCATCCCAAAAATAAAGAATATATTGCAAAATTAATATTTGGAAAAACCTAGGAAAAACTATAACAAATATTCATAAAATTCAATATATCATATACTACGAAATCAATATAAGTAGGTACTTAATTTTAGTGTTAGCAATATATATCATGTTTTTTATGAATCAAATTGGCTTAATGATGTATTCAGTTTTAAGCTAGTTTTTTAACAAAGTTTATAATTATTAATATTTATTAGCAATTAGCAATTATTTCTGCTTACTAATGTTTTTTTAGAATAATATATAGAAATAATATAAAGAATAATAGAAAAAATTCATATCACATCTGTATTTTTTATTAAGATGCCTTATAAAAGTTGTTTTTTAATTACTTTTTTTCAAATATTTTTAGATACATGACTAAATATATTTCAAGGAATTACTTAAACAATAAGAAGGCGTAAATCACTCTTTTTCGCAATATTTTTATGAAATCTGATAAATATTTTATTCTCGTATTTTTTGGTAATTTAGCTTTCCAAGAAATTTACGTTCCTAAACGCCATTAATACTGTCTCGGAGAAATACGCAGTACAACCTGCTATATTACAAGTTAACGCTTTTTTGGTTCTGCATTTGATTTGTTTATGTGCGAGTTGTGTTGTGAAATATTTACTTTTATAAATCACTAGCGACCCGCCCTCGCTTCGCTTCGGAAACATTAAAACACACATGAAACCAAAAAAAATAATAAAAAAAAATGAAAAAAAAGTAGCCTATGTTCATCAAGGACAATGTCGGCTTCTAATGAAAAAATAATTTTTCAAATCGGTCCAGTAGTTTCGGAGCCTATTCGAAACAAACAAACAAACAAATCTTTCCTCTTTATAATATTAGTATAGATATTCGCGAACACTGGTACAGTTGCTTTAATATTTGTGCGTCACCATAGAAAATTATTTATACTAGTGGTCCCCCGGTAGTGGAAATTCGACTATAATTAATTGAAATCAAAAGTTTGTACACTATTATGATTCAATTGTCAGACTATTATAGGTCTATAATCACAAATTTCGCCAAGACTACACATTAGACAAATATTAATAAAGGTAAATAATTTACTCTCAATTTGACAACAGACTATACATAAGCAAAAAGAAAAGTTTGACAATAAACAGATAGTACGCATGCGTGTGTGTGACAAATACATGGTAGTGTGTGTAATGTTTTTATTTATTGATTTAATGTATTTCTATTGTATTCTACACTCCTTCTTTCTTTATAAGTGTGGGAAATTTAATACTCCTTCGTCCGCGCAATCTTCGTAAAAAGGGGTACAAAGTTTTTGGTTCACGTATTATAGTTATGTAATATACCTATACTAGCTGACCCGGCAAACACTTTTTACTGGTGGTAGGACCTCTTGTGAGTCCGCGCGGATAGGTACCACCGCCCTGCTTATTTCTGCCGTGAAGCAGTAATGCGTTTCGGTTTGAAGGGTGGGGTAGCCGTTGTAACTATACTGAAACTTTAGAACTTGTATCTCAAGGTGGGTGGCGCGTCTACGTTGTAGATGTCTATGGGCTCCAGTAACCACTTAACATCAGGTGGGCTGTGAGCTCGTCCACCCATCTACGCAATAAAAATAAAATAAAAAAAACATTGTTTTGCCATATATAAGATTTCTAGGGAATTTCTAGTGTAGAAAAAAAAAACTAACTTATTGTAAGTGTGTAAGGATGTGGTACATGAGTGAAAGAGGTATGTAGTGCTGTGAACGATGAGGGAATATATAATAAAAATAACAAAACCTCATTCAACCACGACTCATTATAACAAAAAAAAAAGTCCAAATAAAAAAAAAAAATGTTAGGGGTGGACAACCCTAATCACTTAGGGGTATGAAAAATAGATAGTAGCCGATTCTCAGGCTTACTGAATATGCATAAAAAATTTCATGAGAATCGGTTAAGCGGTTTCGGAGGAGTATGGGAACGAACATTGTGACACGAGAATTTTATATATTAGATTATAGTTATGTAAAAGTTATATGTGATATTATATTCGTTGTCTGGTGTATATAATCTAAGCGAATGGAGTCATCAAATTTGCATAACGTGGAGAGATAAGATAGACATAACGGCCTGAATATTAGCACCGATTTCATTTTTAAAAAAAACTGGTCTAAAAGTTGATTGTGACAACGACCGTTCTATTCATCAGGCTGAAATGTATTTTTATTGCATGTGTAGATAGCATACAGCCCAACTGATAGATAGATAGATTAGTCAGCTGTCCTCGAGAACATCAGCAATGCTAGAAGCAAAGCTAAGTTGTCTGTATTTTTTTTTTCCTACCTAAGCTGATAGCCTTGAGAGGCTATATCAGCGTCGCCTTAACTAGTAGGTGAGCTCACGGGGCTCAAATCTGATGACGTTGCTAACACGAAGAGCAAGAGCCGTGCTTCGCTGAATCTGCCACCGGATCAGTAACGCGACCCACTGAGAAGATCCGGCGAGAAACTCAGTGGGCTGTGTCTGAGGGTTAATTTACTCGTCGAGCCCTTCGTCGCGAGCAAGCGACGGGTTCGAAGAGAACGATGACCGGTGCTTGGGGTACCTAGAAGCACCGTTAGTGGATCGGGAGGATCCGAAATGACGTGTTGGGGGTGACGTCGACTGCTTTCCATTCTGTCCGCAGGATCGGGAATGTAGTTACCGGCGGCCACGATGAGAGGGTTCTCGTGTCGTGCCGCTTTATGGAAGTGGAACTCTGTCACTAATGACTCGTTCAAACCTCGTTTGAAGAAGGACATAATTTGAGCGGTGAAAGGCGGCACCCCTCGGTGACAGCAATTAGGAAACACTATCCGTGATTGTTGGCATGGCTGAAATATGCAAAATGTTGAAACACACATATAGGCTCTCGCACTCTATTTTAATGCATCAGATTGTAACATAATATTATGTCAACATATTTCTACACGTTTATTTCAACATATTTCCTGTTTCTTCGTGTTGCATCGCTTCAATACTACTTCGGTGGCACTATCGATATTATTCGATAACCATAAACAACTGTCATCCCGCGTGCTTAGTGCGAGATTTTTTACGTTCTCGATAGCGTAAAGGTTAACTGAAAGGAGACTGAAACGATTACATACATTTTTGGGCCCGAATGTAACGTGATGAAACTAATATGAATGAATAGATTCAGATTTATCAGTACCTTGTTGAAAATTTTAAAAGTTTTCTCAATCTGAGAGCCGAGTTAATCAAGATTTAGTAAAAGTTAGGTTATGTTACAATCTCTTTAAAAGAGCTGAATAATAACTTATTTAAGCATAAGTAAATGTTTATTATATCCATTGGATAATCTTTTAAATGTCATAATAAGAATGAACATCAATGATATATATCAGGTATAGAATATGGAATTGCCATCCCACAATAAACACAGCGATCCATAATTTCAACAGTATCCAATGCAACAATTTCAAGTCAAACGTGTGAGCGATCTTCGGTGTCCAGTGTAGAAGCAATTGTCGTACAAGGCTGGCAGAGTTGGAATCCGTAATAATAAAGCAGTGATCGTCGAAAATATAAAAACAGCCCGATAGATACACACTCAAAATGCGTCGAAGATACAAAACGAGTATAGCAGAAAAAACCAACAAGCGCCAAAAAATAATTGTATAATCTATGAACAAACGTCATGTCAGCTTACTGTCAAAGCTGTCATCAAAAATACAATCGATTTTAATCGATTTGAAATCGATAATCATATTACTTTGTTAAGTAATAATAGACTTTTTCTTCATTTATGTATTCTTCACTTGTATACAACAAGTATAAATCGCTCATTTAATTACTTTGCATTAATTACCTAGTGCAATGTTTTTCTTTTTATAATCCTGTAATCGATTAATTAAATCGATCACACCGTTATACCGACTAAAACTAACTTTCTCATTTTTCTCCGGTCCCAGAAAGAGGATTGAGGTGATTTTTTATATTCTTATATAAAAAAATATGACAAATTTTTTAGACTACATTCCAAGTTATTACATTTTTGGCCCACGATTTTCCGTCTCCTTTGTATGTATTCCAAAGAACAGCGCCCCTAGTGGTAAACGTAGGCAAACGTTTCAACTCCATACAAATTTGAGTTAACTTTTACGCTATCGAGAACGTTAAAAAAATCGAACTCAGCACATTTTCCACGAAATCTGTTAAGTATCCGAAACGTTGCAAATCTTCATTAGAAACTTTAAACGTGTAAATATAAATATACTACATATGTATATCTAAATTTTACTAATAAGTTAAATAATACAATCATCACACAATAATTCATACTTTTATTTTTTACCGAGCCTATAGAATTTCGTAAGCAATAATATAATCTTCTTCCTATTCGTACACTCTTGACAGAGTGGTCGTGGCCATGCATCAGTCGGATCCTGCGATACCGATACTCTCGCGGTGCGACGCCATGTGGCACGATGTTTCGCAGAGTGAGAGCAAACATTTATGTTGGAGTGAGTCACAGATTTTATGAGGTCGGTCCATCGTGTTGGAGATCGTCCGCGAGATCTTTTGCCCTCGACTTTCCCTTGCACCACCAACCGTTCAATGGAGTCCTCATTACGAGTGATGTGCCCGAAGAACTTAAGCATTCGTAATTGGACTGTTGACGATAGTCTCTCCTTGATGTTGAGCTCTTTCAGGATCGAAATGTTGGTACGGTGTGCGGTCCACGGAATTCTAAGGAGATGTCTCCAACACCACATTTCCAGTGCGTCAATCTTACGACGGTCTTGCATCCTCAGCGTCCACGTCTCAGCCCCATACAGAAAGATTGGAAAGACCAGGCATCTCATTAACCGAACTTTTGTGTTTTTGGTTATTCTGCGGTCTCTCCAAATCTTTGTTAGCCTCTCAACTGAGGATCTTGTCACGGCGCAACGTCTTCGGATCTCATCTTCGCAGCCTCCAGCGTTGGTGATAGTGGAGCCTAGATATACATAGCTATTAACTACTTCGCATCCCGCTATATGTTGGACTTCCGGTTGATTGATGTTAGCACGATCTACGATCATCATTTTGGTCTTATCACGATTGATTGCAAGTCCAAAATCCAACGCTGTAGTCTCCAGCCGGCGAAGAAGCACCTCGATTTCGTCTCTGATTGACGCCAAGAGGGTAGTATCATCATCATCAATAATATAATCAGTTAACTACTAAATTACACTTGGATTGGCATGTGCTTTGTCGGCTGCTGTGACACAGCCGCCGCAGCTTAAAGACCTGCCAATGTGGGTTGTTCTTCGGTCAATATTTGGATAAAATTGCAATCCTTTTGATAGCTTCAGGCGATAGTAGGACGCATTGTGCGCACATACGGAACGCCACCATTCCACTTATTTCCGCAGCGAAGCAATTATGTATTTTAAAGTCTAATACAGCCTTTAAAGAGTACAACTAAGACTTCGATCTGATCTCTCAATGTAAGTAGCACCTTCAGCTTAAATAAAGAAAAGTTGCATCGATAAAATTAAATTTTATGCATCAAAACGTTTCAAGCATAACGAAATAACATTATCTATATATTAATACGTGAAGCAAAAACTTTGTATCCCTTTTTACGAAAATCGCGCGGACGAAGGAGTATGAAATTTTCCTATAGAGAATATAGAGAAGAAGTGCACAGTGCTAATATTTATTTCAAATAATGCGTAAACGATACATTAAATCAAAAAAGAAAACATTACACATACTGCATACCATGTATTTGACGCACACACGCATGCATACTATTTATTGTCAAACTTTTGTTCTTGACGTCTTTGGTCAAATTGAGAATAGATTAAATATTGTTTGCCTTTATTAATATTTTTTTATAGTGTAGTCTTGGCGAAATTTGTGATTATAGAAGTATAATAGTGTACAAACTTACAATTCCAATTAATTATAGTCGAATTTCGACTACTGCGGGACCTCTAGTAACTTTAATTTAATAACCCAAATGTCAGACAAGACTGCCATTATGAATTTTTTATATCTATGTTTTAGTCACCTTCCTGTTTTTACTTAATTAACATGTTTCGTTGATGTTGAGATAATTCGTTTTAAAATATCTGTATCTAAATTAATGTTTAATTAATTTAACATTTTATGATCAAGGAAGAACTAGTGTGTTTGTGTTCGTTCGAACCATAATTATATTTTTAATATAACAAAAGGGCATTGGCGAATTCACGGTGCTTACAAACGAGTTAGATAAAAAAGCCAAGCGGTGCCTTAGATATGACTTCGGCTACCGGTAGTAGAGCACATTGTTAGACTGCAAGATCTCTGCTACATTCCTGATGCACAGACGCATTTTAGACATTTTTGAAAAAATCATCAACTACTTCGATGTGTCCTTGGTTTGGCCAATGCTAATGAACTGAATGGTAACCGATTTTCATGGAAACCCTCTTGTTGTAGCCGCCGGTAACTTTTTTTAAGAGATGTAAGTTCTAAGGTCTCAAGTATAGTTACAACGGCTGGCCCCACCCTTCAAACTGAAACGCATTACTGTTTCACGGTAGAAATAGGCACAGTCGATGTCGCCCTAAAGACGTCATTTCGGATCCTCCCGATCCACTACGGCGCATCTAGATACCTCAAGCGCCGGTCTCCGTAAATTAATCCACAGACACAGCCTACTGAGTTTCTCGCCGGGTTTGCTCAGTGGGTTGCGTTTCCGATCCGGTGGTAGATTCCGCGAAGCACTGCTCTTGCTAGGCCTAGAGCCCCGTGAGCTCATCTATTTGCTCGGAGAATCTAGTATAGCCCCTCGAGATTACCAGACGAAGTAGGAAAAAAATCGAGTGGCGATTATGCAATTGCTCCAGTCCTATAGGTATGTATCAAAAAACTGGTGGTGGTTTACCGGTGGAAGGACCTCTTGTGAGCTCGCGGGTAGGTACCACCCCCCTGCCTATTTCTGCCGTGAAGCAGTAATGCGTTACGGTTTGAAGGGTGGAGCAGCCGTTGTAACTATAATTGAGACCTTAGAACTTGTATCTTTTTTTTTTTTTTTTTTGCTTAAATCGGTGGACGAGCTCACAGCCCACCTGATGTTAAGTGGTTACTGGAGCCTATAGACATCTACAACGTAAATGCGCCACCCACCTTGAGATATAAGTTGTAAGGTCTCAGTATAGTTACAACGGCTGCCCCACCCTTCAAACCGAAACGCATTACTGCTTCACGGCAGAAATAGGCAGGGCGGTGGTACCTACCCGCGCGGACTCACAACAGGTCCTACCACCAGTAATTACGCAAATTATAATTTTGCGGGTTTCACTTTTATTACACGATGTTATTCCTTCACCGTGGAAGTCAATCGTGAACATTTGTTGAGTACGTATTTCATTAGAAAAAATTGGTACCCGCCTGCGGGATTCGAACACCGGTGCATCGCTTCAACACTATTGCACCGGACGTCTTATCTTTTAGGCCACGACGACATCTTTTCTTTTTTTTTTTTTTTTTCCTACCTATCCTGTTAGCCTTGAGAGGCTATTTCAGCTTCACCCTAACGTTAGTAGGTGAGCTCGCGGGGCTCAACCGGAGAGTTGCTAACACTGACCCTAGCAAGAGCAGTGCTTCGCAGAATCTACCACCGGATCGGAAACGCGACCCACTGAGAAGATCCGGCGAGAAACTCAGTGGGCTGTGTCTATGGGTTAGTTCGCTCGTCGAGCCCTTCGTCGCAAGCGACGGGTTCGACGAGGACGGTGACTGGTGCTTGTGGTGCCTAAAAGCACCGTTAATGGATCAGGAGGATCCGTAATGACGTGCTTTGGGCGACGTCGACGGTTTACCATTCGGTCTACTGGGTCGGGTATGTAATTTCCAGCGGCTACGATGAGAGGGTTCTCATGTCGTGCCGCCTTCTCAAAATGGCGCAGCGATGCCGACTGTAGATACTTACTAAAAGAGTCGAGCTCCAGGTCGTCGTGGAGATCCACATTCCTAAGGAACCAAGGCGCTCCGACGGCTATCCTGCAGAATCGTGATTGAATAACCTGAAGGGATTTCAAGTGGGTGCGGGCTGCGTGAGCGAACACTACGCTTGCATACGTCATGACGGGGCGTATACAAGTTTGTAGAGAGTTACCTTATTACGGAGGGACAGTTTGCTTCGACTACAAAGCATTGGATAGAGTCGTCCTAGAATAAACGCGGCGCGGTCGCGTACCGTTTTTATATGGGGACGGAATGTCATCCCTCTGTCGAGGGTGACGCCTAGATATTTGACCTTCGAGACCCACGGTATGGGCTGGCCAAAGAGAGTGATGGGACTAACGGCGGAGGTGTTTGCGCGCCTACTACGGAGTGGGATGCTCGAAGTGATGCTCGGAGGGCGACCCCTTTTGAAGAGCACCGCTGCGCTTTTCGTGGGGTTGATGTCTATTCGCCACTCCCGGAACCACTGTCCCATGGTGGCTACTGCGATCTGGAGTCGCCGATGAAGCAGCGACATCTTCCTACACGAGTAGTAGATAGCCGTGTCATCGGCGAAGAGCGCTAGATGGGTCTCCGGAGACCGGGGTATATCATTGATATACAAACTAAATAATAACGGGGAGAGCGCGGAGCCTTGCGGGACTCCGGCGGTCAGTTGACGGGGACGAGAACGAGTTCCCTCTACTCGATATCGAAACGAACGGTTCGACAAGAAGTCTCGTATGATGAGCACGAGTCTGTCTGGCACTCCCATGTTGTACAGTTTATAAATTAAACCGTTGTGCCAGACTTTGTCGAACGCCTTCGCGATGTCGAAGAAGAGGGCGCCGGTCGGGATTTGTTTACGCCTATTTAGTCCTATCAGAATGTGCTCCGTGAGGCGGTGCACTTGTTGTACGCACGAGTGTTTAGAGCGGAATCCGAACTGTTCGTCTATGAGAATTTTGTTCGCGGTAACAAAATCCCAGAGGCGTTTCCTAAGGAGCCGTTCGTAAATTTTTCCTATCGTCGAGAGGAGACTAATCGGACGGTAACTAGAAGTTTCGTTTGTCGGTTTGCCCGGCTTATGTATACCGATAACGTCCGCTTCTTTCCACACCGCGGGAAAGATGCAGTGCTTCATAGCGGCATTTAAAATTGTAGCCAACATTGCTATCAGTTGGACTGGCAAGAGTTTTAGCGCGCGGTTGTGGATGCCGTCAGAGCCGGGTGCCTTCCTAGGTTGGAGGTTGTGGATCGCGTCTCTAACTTCGTCAGTGGTAATGGGAGGTAACGCGTCCGAGGGCGGAAGGGAAACTCTGCGCTCGACCTCCCTGTCGACTAACTCGGTGTGTTCGGGGTCCGCGTGTTGAGTGCTGGTGGTGCACTGCTCTTGCAGTGCATCGGCCAGCAGCTCAGCCTTGTCATCGTCATCGAATGCCGGTGGTTGGCCTGAATGGCGTATGAGGGGAGGCATAGTAGCGGTAGTTTCGGATTTGAGAGTCCTAGCTAGTCGCCAGTATGCTTGGTGGGAGGGCGCGAGTTGTTCTAGATAACTATGCCAATTATCGTTACGCGCGTCGCTTAAGCGGGAGTGGACTTCGCGTTGTAGACGATGCATCTGAATCCGGTTTGAATGCGTGGAAAGACGATCGTAGGCCCGGATTGCCGCGTTCCTAACTCTTAAGAGATTCCTAAGATCGGGGACAGTCTGATGCGGTGGAAGCTGTCCTCCACATCGACTTCTTTTGAAGATCTAATGATCGCGGAAGAGATGTGATCGGTAATGATGTTTATGGATTCAACGGTGTCCTCGGGGGATGGATTCGAATCCGGGCCGCAAGGGAGGATGGGCGGAGCGGCGTCGGCTAGGCACGTGCCCAGCTTATTCCAATCCACCATGGTCCGCGTAACAGTGACTGGGTTGTGAGGGCGACCGAGCTGCATAACGACAGGTCGGTGGTCTGAGTCGAGCTCTGACATTGCTTCGATGGAACGCAAGCGCAGAGTTACGTTCCTAAGCAATGCCAGGTCTATAGTGCTCGGACGAAGCGCGATGTTATACGGATAACATGTTGGAGTTGGGGGACCGACTATTTCAAAGGTGAGGTCGTCTATAAACGCGTCGAGACGCCTACCGTTAACGTTTGTACGATGGCAGTTCCACCTAGTGTGGTGGCAATTTAAATCGCCTGCCAGGATGACGGAGTCTCCCATGCCGAACAGTGACTCGATGTCACTGCTCAGGAAGGGCTTGTCCGGGGGAGATAAACGGATGCGATGACGATCGGCTGGTGTCCCGTCAGCGAGATACGGCACACTGACGCCTCGATATGTAAGAGCGAGGGAGTATCGAGAGGGACAACGTGCAGGGCCCGTCTATAGTAAATGGCAGTCCCGCCTTTGGAGGCGGTGAGTCTGTCATTCCTAACCATGACGTAGTTCGCGACTTTCGGGTCGCGACGCGAGGGCTTCAGACAGGTCTCCTGCACTAACAAGATATCTATAAGATTGTCGCGGAGGAATTCGAAAATTTGATCGCGTTGCCGCACGAGTCCGTTAGCATTGTAGAATGCTAACGTAAGGGAATACGGTTTTTCTCTACCTTTTTGCGCCATTGATTACCGGTAAAGATTTATAACGTACGTGACACGGACTCGTAAACGTCCATGTGATCGAACGCGGCCGCGAGCCGCTGTTCGGGGGTTACCGACCTACGGATAGCGTCAGCGAACGATCGCAGACGGTCGAAGTTCACCGCGGTGACGAAGTCGCGCACGAGCGCGAAGTCGTTGACGGCAGAGGGTTGCGGGGGACGGAACGCGGGCGCGGGGCGAGGTGCGAGCAGGGGCTGGGGCGCGGGCGAGTCACGAGCGGGGGCGGGGGGCGGTTTCCGTTCCCGCCTTCGTATACGGCAGCGGTTTTTCCACGCCGAGACCGTGGGAACTGCAGCCGGCACGAAGGCGGGTTTCGGCACTGAAGGTGCCGAAGTCTTTGGGCCGACGGTTCGCGGAGCCGGGTGGGTTGGACGTTTTCGCGGAGCTCTAGGACATCCACGGTAGTTCGCGGGGTGCCCTTGCTTAAGGCATAGGACACAGCTTGGAGGTTCGGTCGCGGTTTCCCTAACACGCGAGCAATCTAATGTGGCGTGGTCGCCGAGGCACTTTACGCAGCGGGGCGCGCGTGGCAATTACGAGCCGAGTGGCCGTAAAGCTGGCATCTGTAGCACTGCCCGGGAGTGCCACGTTTATGGGGGGCTTCGATGGAGACCCCGGATAGGCCGCAAACTGTCGAGAGGCATGAGATTTTCTTATTTGCCTCCGGGGTTGGCTCCAACGCGACGAGGATCATATTATAGGGCTGCTTGCCCCGCCCACTGTGCATCCGGTGCACGCTAACTAACGGGAGGGACTGAGCGGTCAGATCCTCCTTTATGTAATCAATATCTAACTCCTTGGGGACTCCGCGTATCACTACGCGGAGCTCGCGGTCCTCCTGAAGAGCATAGGTGTGAAAACCTATGTTCTCCTTTCGGAGGTATGAAGAGAGGGCCCTATGGTCGCCCGGCGTTGCGACCTTTATCTGGATCCCATGCGCGACGTTACGCGCATGGGTGTAATTAATTTTATTGGCCTGAAGGGCCTGGGACACGCGATTCCACGCTGTCTTCTCTTGAAGTATCAGCGGGGCGGGGCAGCTACTTTAGGAGCGGGCGCGGGCTTGGGACGCGGCGGCGGGGTTACGCGGCGAGCGGAGTCCGACTCCGGTGTCACGACTACCTGCGGGCGGGAGGCGGTCGCGGATTTAGTCTGTTTCGTCGTGGAGCTCCGGGACTCCACGGCGCGAGTACGCTTTTTGCCGCGCGTTACGGTTTGGAACCCATCCGAAGTTCCAGGCTGAGGGCTTGACGCGGATTCGAAATCCATCTCCGATTCGGTATCGGAGCCTGAACTCGAAACGATCGAGGTCGCGACGGACGAAGCGCGCGATGACGTAAACGACGCGGGCGCGGGGGTGGGGGTAGCGTTAGGCGCTATGTGAGCCGCATCGTCGGAACGTGCGCTCGAATGTGTTACGGCGGCGGAGGGCGCGGCGCGTGCCTCCGAGGCACGTTTGAAGTACGCGGCGACGGACGCGGGGGGGAGGGATTGCCACGGGCGGCCCTAAACTCTAGATACTCGGCTCTAATTGACGGGTACCTATCCCGGAGGAACCCGACAATATCACTAGCACTATCTTCTTCCATTCTTCGGTCTTCTTGCCGGGGGGCGGCCCGGGACTTTTGTTGAACTCGCCGAAAGGCGAGGCCCCGTATAAGATTTGTAACCCCCCCTGTGCTGCAGGACAGCAAGGAGCAGGGGGGGGGAATGCCTATGCCGTGAAAACGGCAATCGGCGGGGAAAAGGAAAGGAACCCGCTCGGGCTGTATAGTGCTACAGCAGGCAGAATCGCGAGCGGGGGTCTAGTCTTGAAAAAGACTGTTGTTTTGGGAAGGGTTAGGAAATCGCTAGCCTGTGAGTGCCACAGGAAGCCTGATCGTAGCGATTGGTTTTGTCTTGAAAAAGACAGTTGGTAAAGGGTGGGTTCGCGGTTACAACACTTTAGCGCACAAAAATGGACTTCGATACGCAGATCGCAAGCGACCAACGGATCGGAGCGTCCGTACTACCGAATTGTAAGCACGATGTATTCACGGTCACTACACTGTCGAGCACAACTGTGAGTTCAGAGACGCAGCTCGCAAGCGGGCCACGGATCGGAAAGCACGTCCGCGCACGACCGAGTCGTGAGCGAGAATGGGACGACATCTCAAGGTGGGTGGCGCATTTACGTTGTAGATTTCTATGGGCTCCAGTAACCACTTAACACCAGGTGGGCTGTGCGCTCGCCCACCCATCTAAGCAATAAAAAAATAATAATTGGGATTATACTATACAAACCCTATTTTAATAGGATTTTGTTCTCACAATTCCATTATGAGTGTAACACAACATTTTTTATTAAATAAAATAGCTCAAGTTATTACTTGTAACATGGGCTATCGAATTTTCCTTTGGAGATCAGTCAGAACGAACGAACAGGCAGTTTTTTTTTTATTAAATGCAATGTATAAACTTGCATTATTTAATGCATTTAGGAAAAACGTGATATTTTGACATTCATAACAGACATTTCAATTTTAATTATCTCTATAAATTACTAGTTATGTTTATTTTCTCAAAGCAATTTTGCAATGATTAAATCAAAATGTTTAATAGAATTCACTTGCGGACACACAAGCGGACATCGGGTGTGGACGAAATTATTACAAAGTGACAAAAACTGCCATGCGTTGGCGACGACTGCAATCAAGAAAATTTGAAACCTAGATTTCTATGTGCCTTCAAAACAATAGCAAAAAGTATTTATCACTACTATCGCATGTTCCTAGGTTTTTGAAATCAGAGAATAATTGTTTGTGCCACAAATATGTTTTGCCACAGAGCATATTATTATCAAGTTAATAGTAATTTATCAGACGGCAATTCGTTTGAATACGGCTCTTCCGTCCTTTTCATTTTATTTCCGTTGTTGTAGTTAGCTTTTGATTCATCTCTGTCTGCTTTGGCACTTTGGCTTTTAATTAAGTTAATGTAGTAAGAGGGAGATTTATTTTTTATTTTTTTTATTGCTTAGATGGGTGGACGAGCTCACAGCCCACCTGGTGTCAAGTGGTTACTGGAGCTCATAGACATCTACGACGTAAATGGGCCACCCACCTTGACATATAAGTTCTAAGGTCTCAAGTATAGCTACAACGGCTGCCCCACCCTTCAAACCGAAACGTATTACTGCTTCACGGCAGAAATATTGCATTCGTGTTGAAGCGATGCACCGGTGTTCGAATCCCGCAGGCGGGTACCAATTTTTCTAAGGAAAAACGTACTCAACAAATGTTCACGATTGACTTCCACGGTGAAGGAATAACATCGTGTAATAAAAATGAAACCCGCAAATTATAATTTGCGTAATTACTGGTGGTAGGACCTCTTGTGAGTCCGCGCGGGTGGGTACCACCACCCTGCCTATTTCTGCCGTGAAGCAGTAATGCGTTTCGGTTTGAAGGGTGGGGCAGCCGTTATAACTATACTTGAGACCTTAGAACTTGTATCTCAAGGTGGGTGGCGCATTTACGTTGTGGATGTGTATGGGCCCCAGTAACCACTTAGCACCAGGTGGGATGTGAGCTCGTCCACCCATCTAAGCAATAAAAAAATAAATAAAAAAGAATAAAAAATAGGCAAGGTGGTGGTACCTACCCGGCGGGGACTCACAGGAGGCCCTACCACCACTCCAATTCAGTGGGTATGTAACATCATAGGGTACTATTATTGCTTAGACGGCCAAACGACCTTTCAATCCGTCTGCTGTTAAGTGGCTACCGGACCACGAGCATCATCAATATTAATGCTGCCACCCAATTTAGGACATAAGTATAACCACTGCATGCTCACAAAACGCCTTAACACCACCACCAATAACCTATACATCACGTGACTTAAAATAAATTTGAACGTCAAATTGTCATTTATCTACGGAACTCTAAAAACTGTTGATAATACCCGTATAATCTGTCAAAATATCGCAATAAAACAGCGGTTATAGGCGCTTTAACACCTGTTAGCTACTGAATTTTCACGAAGGCGTAGAACGTTACAAAGCATTTAATTAACTTACCATATTATTATGTGCTAGCTGTAATAAATTCAGATCGTAAACGATGTTAAAATGAACTCAATGCGTCTTTAGTAGGCTTACATGTACGTGACAATGAATATTCTCTCGTATTTTTACCACGATGTACCTTGATGTATCCTGATTGTGGGAAAGGCGTACGCGATAGGACGCGAAGTGCACCCCCGTGAATACGCACGACCATCATGCCTATTTCTAATGCAAAACCACCATGCGTTTCAGTTGGAAGTTTGCGCTATCCGTTTTTAATAGAATTGAAACTTCGACATCAAATCTCAAGGTCTACGTACATTCATCACAGTTAAATGTAGATGTGATAAAACTGGTGTTATTGCAGGATAAATGATTGATAAAAATCAAATTGTAAGCTGGTCAAATTAAATCTACTAAAATTTTCTAACTAAACAAACTTACTGTACGCACTTGAATATATTATTATGTTGAATACCAATGTTTAGTATGTGGGTAGTTCCAGTTTAGAAATCAACAGAAGAAAGATCAAGATTTTAGGACGAAATGTAAGGTGAAAATGTTTGATTTAAAATCCATTGAAATTTAATTAGAATCCTTTAAATGCTACTCGAACATTTGTGGTGGTTTGTCGGCCAACAAGTGAGCAGTGCATCAGTAGCATCCTGTGCTAAAACTTGCAAATACACTGCAAACTCCACCGTAGACTTAGTAATATCTAATGGCATATTTCATTGACATTCATCGAAATATCCGTTCTCCTAGAAAAGGTTCAGAGGAGGTTTGCATTGCGACAACCTCAGTTCGAGTCGTAAAAAGCGAAGCTTTACATTATGTACAATAACGGCATTAGGCAGTTTATGTAAATTATATGCGGAGAATCTCTTGGGAAATAAACGTGTAATGTTGAAGGACGCATCTCTGACATATTCTACCATCATATCTGTTTATGTGAAGGCGCTTTTAGATTTATGTGTTTGTGTTATTACTTTTAGTGGAATGGTTACGTTGCTTCATCGGTTTCATTAAAATAACATAATGACGAGTAATTTACCTTCAACTTATGTAGTAAAAGTTGTGTTGTAACCTTTTTAGAGACGTTTCTCGGCGGAGCGTTTTTAGGACAAGAGCGGGGGATTTGTGATCGTGGAATGACATAATATATGGTTGATTAATCTCAACCAAGACTTTTTACCTAGCCATTGCTAGTAATACAAAAAAGGGTTAAAACTAAATGCCCAAACACAAATTCTTGTTGTTTCAGCGTTATACATAAGATCGACGTTCTGATTGATTGTAAAATATCTGTCCGACTTTATGACTGTTTCTCTGAAGAAACAAAATCTCTCAAGCTGTACATCAGTAATAATTAAACGGCTATTTTAGTCTAGACAGTTGTATTTACGAGCCTAAAACTGATACCTTAGTAGAATAAAGCTCATTAGAGCCACCATCATCTATAGTAATATTATAAAGAGGAAAGATTTGTTTGTTTGTTTGTTTCGAATAGGCTCCGAAACTACTGGACCGATTTGAAAAATTATTTTTCCATTAGAAGCCGACATTGTCCCTGATGAACATAGGCTACTTTTTTAAAAAAAAAAAATATTTTATTTTTTTGGTTTCATGTGTGTTTTAATGTTTCCGAAGCGAAGCGAGGGAGGGTCGCTAGTCCGATAATAAATCGATGAGCTGGTGTGATATGATAAAATACTTATTTACAAACATTAGCAGGCAAAAGGTATGTTTGACTCGGTGGTGGAGTTGTTATCACCATTGACTGTTGCGCTGAGAGTTGTGGGTTCGATTTCCACATCGAAGAAACATTCTTTTTTTCCTACCTATACGCTGATAGCCTAAGGGGCTATTCCAGCTACACCCAGACGGGTAGATGAGCTCACGGACTCATCCTGAGTGAATTTGCTAACACTAGCCCTAGCAAGAGCAGCGCTTCGCATAATCTGCCACCGAATCGGAATCGCGACCCACCGAGAAGATTCGGCGAAAAACTCATTGGCAAACATTCGTGTGATGAACGGGTTTGCTTTTCTCTTTATCTGGATGTTATTATCTATACACATATCTATATATTTAAACGTATATAAGTGTGTATGTGAGTTTGTGGTACCCATATCACAGGGAATCCTAATTTGGGGCCGGATGATCGTGAAAAATAAGCAAAACGGACAAACTGTGATTTTTTTATCTTTTGTCATTTGAAAATCTAAATATTTGTGTAAATGATTATAATAATAAAATGGAGATCGTAGAACCAGAATGGGAAGAAATAAAAGAAACACTAAGCGAAAAAACAGAAAAGTCCCTCCCTATGGTACGTTACAAAGGAGATATGGAGATTTATATCAAGGAGAAGAGTCAACGGCGTCAGGCAGGTGACCGGTCTTGTGCCAAAGCCCTACGCAGCATGAAAATAGGATATGCTGCGTCGACCCCACATAAAGTGGATAATAGCGAGAAGTAGAAGAAACAAGCAAAGGCTTATTACTGGTGGTAAGACCTCTTTGAATCCGCACGGGTAGGTACCACCGCCCTGGCTATTTCTGCCGTAAAGCAGTAATACGTTTCGGTTTGAAAGGTGGGGCAGACGTTCTAACTATACTGAGACCTTAGAACTCAATTCTCAAAGTGGATTGTGACATTAAAGTTGTAGATGTCTATGGGCTTCGGTAACATCTTAACACCAAGTGGGCTGTGAGCTCGTCCACCCATCTATACAATAAATAAATAAAAAATGAAATATTTGTGAAAATCTTAAAACTAACAGGATTCGAGCAACAGCTATAATACTGTGAGTAAAGGGACGAAGATTTCGCCAAAGAAAAACAAATGACGTACCTAGATAATGACTTTTTATTTAAAATTGACTAAGTTGATTAAAAAAAAAAAAAAGTTGATTAGTGACGTTCCAATCCAATTATTACGAGTGTTGTGTTTTTAAGTATTTCTCATGGCAAAAAAAGACATTGTTACATACAATACAGATACATTAAGCATGAGAATAGTAGGAGGTAATAAACATATTATAATTGTGTTCAAATTCAATGGCTGCTTTATTTCAATAACAGATATTTATGTAAACAGGAAAGTTGGTCAAAATATTGTTGTTGATATTGCCATTCTGTTAGATAGCTCAAGTCGTAGACGCAAGCAGTATCATTTCAAAAGTCCCTACTAATAAAATCAACACTGTTTACAATTGGTAACAAGTCACTAAAGAATAACCCAATTTATTAATCGTAATAGCAGTTAGCTGTGAAGAACGAGTTAATTACAAACAGTGCAACAATGAATACAAAAATTATCTTTCCCCGAAACATCATTAAACAACTTCCAACATATTTTAAAAAATCTCATATAATTGAATATTTTACGGAAATATTGTATTAACTGATATTTATAAAAAAAAATATAATTGAACAATTTGATATTTAAACACACTAAAAGTGAAGTCTCTAACACTGTTCAAGATTTAATTTCTTTTTCTAACATTGAACAGATTTTAGTTAAAAGCATCGGGACAATATTAAACCAGAAACCTGACTTTAAATGCTCTAACAGTACGCACAGACCAAACAAACAAACAAATCTAAATGTTCATTTTCATTAATGATATTAAAGTATCATTGCTTAATATTCAACAATGGAAGCATTACAACTTCGTTAGATGTTTTGGTAGACAAAAGATTTGTCGCAGCGACAATAATATTTAAAATTTGCGATCTTCACGGCTGAATGACAAAGGGGTTTGTTACATTTTAATTAGACTAAAGGAATGGCATTAAAAATTACCAAAGAGCGGTGACGTAGAAGCTACTTTCAGTGGATTTGATTACGAGAACAAGGTTGGAGAGTCCCAAACATTATTTTGGTAATTAAAAAGAAAATTGGCGGTTGGATCCGGAGCTTTTTTATTTAATTCATTCTTTGAAATATTCAAATGAAAAAATATCACTTTGTGTCACGATCATAAAATATAGTTTGAATCATTCGTTACTACTAAATCTGCATTACTTTAAAATAGTAATTTTTGTCGTTGAAACTGATTAAAACTATAATAATTCCCCTATGCTCCGTATTATAAGCGCTATGGCTAAAAAAATTAATAAAACTATAACTAAGTAGTCAATAATATTTGGGCGTCACTTTTCTTGTTATAAATGCTATTTTATGCATTAAATATCCTGATCTCGTCTGAAGTCCGTGAGAAAGTCTGAAACGGATTTCTTGGTGGATCTGTCCAATTTATTTTGAAATAATTATTAGTGCAGCTCTACTGCAAGAAAAGGTTCGCCACATATTTATTCTGTAAAGAAAGTATTTGAAATTGTGAATTCTCTCACGATTTTTCTTGTTCGATGGCGAGGAATTTATTTTAATCGTAAATAAATATTGTTTTTGGAAATTTTAAAAACTAAATTGATTCTATATATACACAATTTAAAATTTAAAACACCGGTGTTTCCATATAAGGATAAGGTAAACAAAAATACGTTATTTGAAGTCGCTACCAAAGTCACGTAGACACAAGACTGGAGAAGGACGCCAAGGTGTACGATAAGATATGTTATTTTATGGACTTAATTATTTATGGCCGTATTTTAATCTGACCCGTTAAAAAAACCCATCGCTTTTCCACTCATGCGACCCGTTATATATATTGTCTTCTCACATTAAAACTTTATAATCTCAAAACTTACTAATTTTACAGGAAGTGTTTTAAAGGTTAACAGGTTATCGGAATAGTTTAGTTTAATCTATGTATTTACTATGTCATTGTCAGTGGGTTGTCAAAAAGAAAGTGTCAGAGGTAAGACGTTCCGTTGTTAGGACGAGAAATAAAATTAATTGTAAGCACTGAGGAACTATGCTTTATTCTACTACGCCATAATATTTTTAATATTATTCATCTCGTAACATTTATTTTTAATGTTTGCCAGTTACATTATCTGCCTTTTCAAGTAAGATAAAAATTATGTATTAATTTTGTTAATAGTAGTCAAAACATACTAAACTAAAAAAAACGCTCTTTTGACAGTATTTATGAGAAAAATAATGGTGATACCAAATGTTTAAGTATATTAACTCAATTTCGAATATTTTTGGAAATTGTAAACTTTTAATGCGAAAGGCGATATAACTCGGATAAAATTATGCAAATCCAAAACTTCTATACCGCAGAATGCCGAAGCGATACTCGTCAGCTACACGACTATCGACACTCCCGATTGGCGAACAAGAAGAAGCAAACCTAAACAGTATTCAAAATCTAGGTGGTGCCCCGCTGAGATTATTTATAGATGTACTAGTTGAGCCGGCAGATTTCGTAGTACCTCAATCGATAAATAAAAGTCCTAAACTTTTGTATAAAATAAACTTAAAACAAACAAAAGGAATCCGTCCGACGGGGATACGTTAAAGGAAAAAAAAAATTGTTATTTTTGTTTAATTCCGAGCATTTTCATATTTATCTACCTTTTAAACCTTCTCTGGACTTACACAAATAATTCAATACCGAATTAGCCAAATCGGTTCAGCGTTCTCGAGTTTTAGCGAGACTAACGAACAGCAATTAATTTTTATATATAGAGATTACTTAGGTTTTTTTTTTATTGCTTAGATGGGTGGACGAGCTCACAGCCCACTTGGTGTTAAGTGGTTACTGGAGCCCATAGACATCTACAACGTAAATGCGCCACCCACTTGAGATATAAGTTCTAAGGTCTCAAGTATAGTTACAACGTTATAAGTTCTAAGGCTCAAGTATAGTTACAACGGCTGCCCCACCCTTCAAACCGAAACGCATTACTGCTTCACGGCAGAAACAAGCAGGGCGGTGGTACCTACCCGCGCGGACTCACAAGAGGTCCTACCATCAGTGAAAAGGTTGACCAGCTCCCGGCCCACTTGGTAACAAATGGTCACAAGGGCTCACAAGACACTACCACCAGAAAACAATGTCACTTCTCCCTTCGCCCACGTAACCGACTACACATACATACATCTGTTTCAAATCTGTCCACTTGTATTGGGCTATGTACATATAGATTAACTCTATAACTCTTATCAATTAATCGATCCATCTTGTTGGTTACGTCTTTAAATTTCTGCATTTTACTGTGCTATTAACAGTTTTACTGTATCACTGCTTCACTGCCAGTGATCAATTTATTTTTATTACATAGATGCTTGCACGAGCTCACAGTCCACCTGGTTTTAAGTGATTACTGGAGCCATAGACATCTACAACGTAAATGCGCCACCCACCTTGAGATATAAGTTCTAAGATCTCAAGTATAGTTACAACGGCTGCTCCACCCTTCAAACCGAAACGCATTACTGCTTCACGGCAGAAATAAACAGGGTGGTGGTACCTACCCGTGCGGACTCACAAGAGGTCCTACCACCAGTAAAAATGAAATCTAATAAATATTATTCGCAGGATGATATCTAGAAATCATAGTTAAAGACGTTGTCTACGTCTCTTCATATCTCTGTTATTAAGTGGCTAATAGAGTATGCCGTGGATGCCACCTCAAACAACTTATGACATAAATGGCTTTTTATTCCAACTATTATTCGCCCGTTGCTCGAAATTAGACCATAATCACCTTTAGGTTTAGATTCATTTTATATACGCCATTTTCTCTTTTATTTGTTATTGACACTTTGAAAAATAAAACTGTAAACATATTTACAAAACTATTTGATAACATTAAATTTCTTCAATGGCTACAAATTTATAAAATAAAGTCGGTTGGTAAACAGAGGAGAGAAATGGTTCTTTACTGTTTTGTTTTTGGCTATTTATTTATAAACAGTTTTGTTGTTAGTTAATAAAGTTTCATGCCGAAACTCAAATCTGGATAAAAGATGTATGCAGTTACGTCTGAAAAAATCGCTCCAGAACGGACCGCCTTTTTTCCGATTTCTTGCAATCTCAGCCTTGTGACTATAACAATTATGTACATATATTGATTATAAAATTTATTTAAATATTTTTTCTCCCATAATGCCGGATTGATATCATCAATACATATGATCTCATCAGCTGCCCGAGTGCCTCCGGAGAGGAGACTTCACAACTCAAGGGCAGCTGCTTCGCCAATGAATCTACTACTGGAGGCCACATAAGTTTTAGCTAGCCAACAATACAAAGGTAAATTACCAAAACGCTTAAATGACGACATCTTTTTGCAGCATTCGATTATAATGGGACAAAGATTAAATTCAACTTCAAATTAACTTACTACCCGTTAAAACAAGATCGAGTCCGTTGAGGAGTTCCGGATATACATTTTATTTTTATTGCTTAGCAGTGTGGACGAGCTCACGGCCCACCTCATGTTAAGTGGTTACCGTCGCTCATGGACGTAGGCAATGCCCTGCTGCCTGCCATTAAGTTAAAATAAAATATATCTAATATTTTTAAATTGGACCATTAAAATAAAAAGAGCAAGACCTAATATCACGTGCAGCTAAATTATGAAACCCCTTCAATAAAGTTTCCTTTTATTTAAACATCCCAGGACATAATTCCAAAGGTTTTTTACAGATTTCCCCGAGATTTGACGGGCCAACGCAATTTACATAAAGTCGTACGAAAAATATGGCTGCAGATCAGAATATACTAGAAACAGGATCATACCTTTCTCAATCAAGATTCGACCGAACCTAAACTTGTTATCTTCTGAATCTATTTATATATAAACTATCACAATAATATCAAACTCAAGCAGACGTGTGTCTGCTTGAGTTTGTGGCGCAGATGAAACCTGTACAATAAACGGGAGCTAATTTTTTTTTCATTGAGTTTTGTACGAATTTTTTTTTATAGCTTAGATGGGGTGAATGAACTCACAGCCCACCTGGTGTTAAGTGGTTACTGGAGCCCATAGACATCTACGACGTAAAAGCGCCACCCACCTTGAGATATAAGTTCTAAGATCTCAAATATAGTTACAACGGCTGCCCCACCCTTCAGACCAAAACGCATTACTGCTTCACTGCAGAAATAGGCAGAGTGGTGGTACCTACCCGCGTGGATCACAAGAGGTCCTACCACCAGTGACTTCTCCTGTATAGTCCACGGTGCGTCATTGTTAATTAGTTTCTGGTATTTTACGTTAATTACGTAAATCGTAAACTTAATTTTGTCACTTGACAACTTTTCAAGAGCAAATTAGTCGGGCCAGGGTGGCAATTCTAATGACGTCGTCAAAATCGCGCGAGTTTTAATTGGAAATATGCTCATTAATCGCTGACTTTTAATTAAAAGTCACATTTTTTCGTTAATCTTTTTCGTTGGAAGGGTTTCGTGGGCACAGCATTCAGATTGTGACATTTTTGGGCTCCGACAACCACTTAGCACCAGGTGAGCGGTGTGCTCGTTTACACAGCTGTACGAAAAACAATCAAAAGAGACACAGCACGGTGAAGACTAATAGTTACTGTTCATTAATAAAATACTACCCACTTAAATTAATTAAATACGAATCATTCTTTAAGCTTCCTCCTTCTCGCGTTGTTTTCCTCATTACTGAGGGTATTTTTTTATTGCTTAGATGGGTGGACGAGCTCACAGCCCACCTGGTGTTAAGTGGTTACTGGAGCCCATAGACATCTACAACGCAAATGCACGAACCGCAATGCAATGCAACCTTGAGATACAAGTTCTAAGGTCTCAGTATAGTTACAACGGCTGCCCCGCCCTTCAAACCGAAACGCATTACTGCTTGACGGCAGAAATAGGCAGGGCGGTGGTACCTACCCGTGCGGACTCACAAGAGGTCCTACCGCCATTCGTGACTCCTGCTGCGATCCTTAGCTTCATGAAGGGCATTGTGGAAGTTGATGTTCAGAGAAGATCGTATTTGGTCCGACCATCTCATGGGACTGTGTCCTCTGGGATGTTTGCCATCTACCTTGCCTTTCTTTAAACATGTATTTAAATGAAATGTCACTACATTTCTCTATTAAATCAATACAACTGTACAAAGAAAATTGTCAGTATCTCCTGAATTTAATTAATTCATCTTAATAAACGTATTCCACAATTGCTACATCACATAATTTAATAATAACGTTCGTTCTCAACATCTATAATATAACAGATGGTTCCGATGAAAGGAAACCATTACCTAATTGTAGCTTCAAAGTATTTGCTCTTGTGTTTGATTCAGGCAAACTTCTTTACATTTTGAGTAAGAATTTGAGTATTATAATTTCTTATAATTTTTTTAATTTTGTTTTTATTGCTTAGACGGGTGGACGAGCTCACAGCCCACTTGGTGTTAAGTGGTTACTGGAGCTCATAGACATCTACAAAGTAAATGCGCCACTCACCTTGAGATATAAGTTATACGGTCTCAAGTATAGGTTACAACGGCCGGCCCATCCTTCAAACCAAAACGCATTACTGCTTCACCGGCAGAAATAGACATGGTAGTGGTACCTACCCGCGTGGACTCACAAGAGGTCTTACCACCAGTAAATGTACCTTGTATCAGTGCTACATACCACGAATTTACGTTTTTTTCTTCTTCTTATGTTACAGTTAATTTTTGGGAAGTATCCATCTGTATGTGTAATTATCGCTCTAATGATTTCAGTAATTTCCGGTATGTGAATCTTTATTATGAAGAAATCGTACCGGTTCTATTGATTTTGAGTGTTGAATTACATTTTTTTTTCTATAGATACATATGAGAAGTAACTTATGACTTACTTTGTGTTTGTTGTGTCTTGTAGCTATCAGAGCCCATATACATAGAATGTGAATACCGCAACCGACCTCAATATAAAGGACATGCCCTTCATAAAAAGAGATTTCGGGAGACTACTCTGTAGAAGTAACCACTCATCGTCAGATATAATTGTGACGCTACGAAGGTAAAAAAGTATATCATAATATATAGTACATCAACAAATGACGATATCAGAGAGAGAGAGAGAGAGAGAGGAGGAGTGAGTATTGAGGCGACGGCTGATAGAAGAGAATCGAAGAGAAAAATTAGCTGTGCCGACCTCACCCAATGGGGTGAGGTAGAGAAAGAGAGAAGAATATATAGTACATCTATAAACTGTCCCGCATTTCGTTTATAGTGTTTATGTACTAAAGAATTCCATTACTAAAATATAAGAATATCGTGAAGTATCTACATAAATGCATAGCTTATTGAACCTGAATCTAAAAGAAAACGAATTTGTAGCAACTGGAGGTACCACCACCTTGCCTATTTCTGCCGTGAAGCAGTAATGCGTTTCGGTTTGAAGGGTGGGGCAGCCGTTGTAACTATACTGAGACCTTAGAACTCATTCTTCAAGGTGGGTGACGCATTGCATTACGATTGGCGCATTTACTTACCAGATAGGCTGTGAGCTCGTCCACCCATCTAAGCAATAAAAAAAAAACAAGAGTTTAATTTCAAAGTTCTACCATTCAGTGTAAAAACGATCGAGAGAAATGTTTGTGTGCTTTTAAATAACAGGACGTGTGAATCTCGGCATATCCTGAAGTCGATCTCGAGTTCAGTCCACACATTTCCTGTACAAACTATTCCGACCACGTAACGTTTATGTAGCGATTGACTACTGACAAACGCTTGAGCTTGTTCGATTGCGATTCAGTTGTTATTCAAATCGTCAAATTGTCTATCTACGCGTAATGTTTTAGATGGGACGGAACTTACTGGTTACTAGTATTAAATATTACCCGTGGTCGATAGATTAAAGTCAAAGAAAAAATATTAAAGTCTCAATTGTATCATATATTTATTTATAACTTTATATACTAGACAGTATAAAGGCGGACTTAATGACATAGGCATTCTTTGTCAGTCTACCTTAGGGGAGTGCAGAGATGAGCCTTGGTAGGTGTAGTGTGAAGGTGATATTACTTAAACATATGTGTATATATACATAATATTTATAGATACAAATACTCGTACTTAAATAATACATATATATAAATATATCGTCTGTCCTTTCAAACAAGAAAAGTTTTAGGACGTACACACTTGGACTCACAATATCTCCATGATACTACTGTCAGTAAAACACACAATCATAGCAAGTAAGCCGCTTAATATCTACATAGAGATATTTCAGTCAGTTGAGACTATCATCAGCTCGTACTTTTTTATTGCATATAAAATATGTATGTACATATTGCATATGAACGAGTTAACAGTCTGGCCGGTGTTGACATTAGCCGAGTTCATGGGCAATAGAAAATTAAAGCCACCACCCACCTTGAGATGTGAGTCTCAATTGAAAATTGTAACGACTGTCTCACTTTTCAAACTGGAATGTGTTTTATTGATTCGGGAAAGAAATAGGTGATGGTATCTACCCGTAAAGTTAAAATATGCTCTAGCATAAGATAAATTTGATTTATATTGCCCTTTAATTTAGAGCAACTCAGCTTGCCCTTAACATGTCCCCAGCATTGTCGACGTCATGCTAATCTGTGTTCGAAGGTAAAAAAAAAAAAAGGTTATCGTTATTTGTTATTCTTTTTCTATATCGTTCACTCACTGCTGAGGATCGCGACCACATGTGACGTTCCTCCATAGTGTTCGGTCATAGATGATTTTTTTTTAAGGGATTTTATGACCTGGTACCTGAGACCTTTAAGTCATGTCTTATTTTAATTTATATTCATATTTGTATGAAAAATGATATTATGGAGTGAAATGAAATGAAGATGATTAATTTGAGTCATTAATCAACAGGGGTGAAATTAAATGAAATGAAATGGGATGAAATATAATCTCAGTAAAATGGTGGTCATTTATTAAGATTTTTTCAGTGGACTTTTTGGAGGATCCCGAGAAGTTACGTCCAGCGGCTTTGTTTCATTTTCCCACATTTGTGCACTTTCACAGATATTAAACAATTAATAAACCACCATTATTACACATTTAAACCCGAAGAAACACTAAATAGACAAAATTAAACAAATCACACAACTTCACTCCTCGCGTTCCCGCCAAAAAGTCGGTCATGGATGATATGGACCGCATGGTACAGACTACCACCAAGTGCTTCTCTTACTAGATCTGACCATCTAGTTGGTGTTCTGCTCACGGCGCGCTTGCCCTCTATGCGACCCGCAATTATGAGCTTCTCTAATTCATGTCTGGGAGACTGCATGATCGGAACGGGACGGAAAGGCAGGAACAACAAGTGAAAACACTAGTAATGTGTAGGGTTGAGGGGTAAGAAGTAGGGTGTGGCTATCAAAATCAGAACTTCTCTTCTCTTATGTCCACTGATGAAGGAACGGAAAATCTTGTATAAATCTTGTTGTAATCCAAACAATAAAAAATTGTGCAACGTGTTTGAATTGGATTGGAAAGACGGTTTATAATGTATTATCTAATACGCGATAAATGAATCGTCGCCAGTCAATCTGAATCTAAGCTGTACATAATACCAAACATTTCTACGAATATCAACAAAATGGAAACAAATATGAGCAACCGCTCAGAAACTATCGGCCAGTAAACAGCTTTTTAAAAAAAAGTACTTTTGGCTTTCATAACAATAGTAGAATGAAACTCAACATGAGAGGGTAAAATAGGTGTGCCGAGTTTTTGAGAATATTAGTGTTCAGGAATTGTTATTTCTCACTAATTAATCCAACCAAAACATTTATAATACCTATTTAGAAGCCAGGAAAAAATGAAGTAAATCTGGAAAAAGTGGTGATGGCATAACCTACTTGGCAAAGTAGAAGGAAAAGAATCACGGGGGTGCAACCCAATGCGTTGGTCTGAACAGATCCGCACCACCCATTGATTCCATCCTCTAAGATGCTCTCTAAGTTGCCGAAGACAGAATGAGATAGAACAACAGCGAGAGGACATTGATGACAGAGTCATTGATGGTGGTAGCCATAACCTTCAGATACGAGAAACGCGACTTTAACCGGAGGATTTTGTAACTAAATAAAAAGGAATTCAAAACGGAATCTAAATAAGAATATTCGGATAGTTCTAATGAGACAAAAAAATAATATCTTTGAACGTGGTAATCAACTTTGACACCCAGCCAGTCCTTTCGTAGCCACTTAGCATAATTCCTTTGATGTACACTAAACTACCCTACGGATGAGGAGCAAACGAGGTTTCACTCTAGCAACACAGCTTCAGCTCATAAACTGGTACATTTCCCGGGTAACTAGGCTTTTTGCATAAATTTGAATTTACGCGGGACCCGAATGTTATGTTCGATGTTTTATTACGCAGAACCATAATGCGTCGTGAACATTTTTAATCTTTATTGTATGTAATAAAGTTTTGATCTTTGATGGCTTTCATATCTCGAGGTGAGGTTAAGAAGGCACCCTAAAAGTACAAATGGGAATATGATTTTTTTTTTGTTTGTTATGTTTACACGATTTAACTACTAAACCGGACTTAATGAAGTTTTACATACACGTTGTCCGGGGTGATAGAAAAATATATTATAATGTACCTATCGTCAATGAAAAAAGTTAAATTTCCAAGGAATCGACATTTACACGAGAGAAGCCGCAGGCAAAATGCTTTTATGGTACCATCACGAAAAGCTCCCCTGGGGTGCTATAACATATACCTAGTTTCATTATAATCGGGTGAATGGTTTGAGAACTCAAACAGAAGAAAAGAAAACGTTCATTTTGATTCGTTAGTTATTTTGTGAGACCGGGTGAATAGTATGACTAAATATATTTCTTCAAACTATTCGCCCTAGCACGACTAGTCGATTACTCGGAAACGCATTTAGGATAAACAAACATGTGGATAGAAGTATTCATTTTTATTTATACAGATGAATCCGATCTTTACATTTTTTTTTTCTCATAAAATAAATAATATTACTAGAATTTTTACTGTAGATTACTTCTTGGCAAAAAGAATGGCCGCCGATAGTGACTTATAAGCTCTAACAAACTTTACATTCAAAACTGATTCCTTAAATTTGAAAATCCTCAGTAAATTTCACGTTTTATTTATTTATTGCTTACATGGGTGGACGAACTCACAGCCCACCTGATGTTAAGAGGTCACTGGAGCTCATAGACATCTACAACGTACATCTACAACATAAATCTACAACGTAAATGCGTCACCCACCTTGAAATATAAGTTCTAAGGTCTCAGTATAGTTATAACAACTGCCACCCTCTTCAAAGCGAAACGCATTACTGCTTCACGACAGAAATAGACAGGGTGGTGGTACTTACCCGTGCGGACTCTAGAGGTCCTACCACCAGTAATTACACAAATTATAATTTTGCGGGTTTCATTTTTATTACACGATGTTATTCCTTCACCGTGGAAGTCAATCGTGATCGCTTACGGGGTACGTCCGTGTGATTAGAAATCGTTGTTCATAGTTTCATTCTAAGTGCTAATAATATTTGAATTGTTTGCTTCACTAATTTAATTAGTTTACAAAGACATTCAATGAATCATATGAGTGGTGTCTTACATTAAATATTTACCAGTATATTATAATGTATATAAATGTATGAACGTGCACGTATACAATATGTATGAACATCGAGATTGCTCATGAAACCACTTTTGACAATACAAGGGTTATACAAAACTTAGACAAGACATATTAAATTAGTTCTGTCTTAAGTGAGTTCTAGCTTAAAATGTTTCATAGTTATATGAACGAAGGACTTGATGGCAATATTTAGTGTGTGTAATTAATGTTTAATATATAGTTACTTGTTCATTGCTTCAATAATTTTACAATTCGCTTGGTTCGGAGTGTGATTGGAATAATCCATTCAGCAGAATAATTAAAACCAATAATTAATGTGTATTACTAGTTTGAAGTAAGTTTATTTGGATTGGATATTTGTATAATTGGGATATTTTCTATGAGGGATTTCGAAATATAAATCTCTTTTATTACAACAGCATTATCCGTTTTGATTTTGGGATACTTGTTGTAGAATACAATTGATGTTTCGAGTGGGTGGCAGTATGTTCATGGTGATCTTCATAAGGTCTGTTGTAATTATAAAGATTACGTTGGCTGTGAATAAGATATAAAACTTAAACTCCAATGCAGAGTAGATAGTGTTCCTAACGATAGCACTAATGATCTATGAGCCAGTTGCGACTATGACTTCTGATCTTCTGATCTTCATACATATAAATAAATAAGGTAGAAGCTTTCTAAATCACTTATCCTATCATTATCCTTAAATATAGAATTTATAGGAGAAGCCTTTGAAAGAGCTGGAGTCTGTAACACATAGGTTCAAACACTGGTAATACAAATTTCCAAGCTCCCCTTTCTTAGGTGACCCGATAGTTACATCTTCAGTAGTATATGAAGACCTGAAACGTTTCTAAATCCCGAAAATACTGTTTAGACTGACATAAGTAATTTTGACCTTATTTAAGATCCTTCAGACGAAGTATAGTAAAAATGATAACCCTGAATGCTAAAATCAACCGAAATGGTATTTATAGTGCAATAAATTATTTTGGATTTGAAATGATGTGGTTGTTAGAAATTTAAAATTAAGAAGGTAGGCCTGTAAAGTTTGCTTAAACCGACTCACTAAGGATAAAATGGAGTAATGAAAGGTTACCTTTTTTGTTTATTAATGCGGCACTGTTGGCTTTGCCCCTGGCTTTGCTGACGTCCATGAGCGACGATAACCACTCACCATTAGGTAGGACGTATGTTCATCTGCCTAAGAAGAAAAAAAAAAAAACATTTTTTTTAGGCTTTAAGGATTACTGTTGGCCTGGAGGCCTTTCCAGTTTCACCAGGACAGGTGGGCGAGCAAAGGCTCACCCAAGAGGGATGGGATTTGCTAACAACCGGCCGAGCGCCTCCGAAGGAGACCTGACAACTCAAGAGCAGCTGCTTCGCCAATGAATCTAACTACCGGATCGGAATGGCGAGCCGCTGAGAAGATCCGGCGAGAAACTCAGCAAGCTGATTCATGGGTTAGGTTGCACGGCGAGCTCTTTGTCGAGTTCGACGAGTACGGTTACCGGGGTCCCTAAGCCTGCTCCTAGTGTTAGAGCTGAAGGCGTCTAATGCAAAGGTTATTGGATCCGTAAGGACGTGTCTAGGACGTCGACGGTGACTGGCTCCTGCGTGATCAGGATTCGGGGAGTAGTCAGCGGCGGCAACGATAAGGCGATTATCATGACGCATATCCTTATCGAAGTACCGTTCCGACGCTGACTTCATGTATTTCTGGACTGATTCGAGGCCCAGGTCGTCGTGAAATTCAACATTCCTCACGAACCACGGAGCTCCGACGGCTAACCTGCAAAACCGGGATTGTAGAGATTGGAGGGTGTCTATGTGTGTGCGGGCCGCGTGAGCGAACACCACACTCCCGTTAGTCATGACGGGCCTTATGTAAGTTTTGTAAAATGTCATCTTGTTCCGAAGGGACATTTTACTCCGCTTACAGATCATGGGGTAGAGTCTACCGAGAATAAACGCAGCGCGGTCGCAAACAGATTTTATGTGAGGGCGGAATGTCATCGATGCATCCAGGGCAACGCCCAGGTACTTGATCTTCCTGGCCCTGGGTATGGGTTGTCTAAAGAGAGTAATCGGGGGTGTGAGATTCTTACTCCTAATCCGGGAGGAAATCCGTGTGGAGCTTCCCCTCTGAAATAGCACCGCAGTACTTTTCGCTGGGTTGATGTCTATGCGCCATTTTCAAAACCACTGAAGCTTCTTCGCGATTAGATACTTGTTTCTACTCGAATAGTAAACGGTCGTGTCGTCGGCGAATAAAACTAACTGGGTCGGCGGCGACCGGGGAATATCGTTGACGAATAAGCTGAATAGGAGGGGGCCATTATGTATGATGTTGTTGTAATGAATAAACAAAACGATTCTGCTGTGAGTGAAGTGAACGCCCCTCAAATTTTGCTCGGAAATTATTTTGGCAATAATAAATAAGCAATGTATTTGTTAGAAGTTTAAAATTAGAGAGATCGAGCTATAAGGTTTATTGAAACACATTTGCTTATAGGTATTGTGTTAATTTAAATTGAAGCAATCCAGGTAAATCATGCTAACTTTTTTTGTTGGTAATGCATCATGATGTTTTATAGTGTAATCTATATATATAAAAGAAAGTCGTGTTATTTACACTATTTATAACTCAAGAACGACTGAACTGATTTTGCTGAAAATTGGCGAGGAGGTAGCTTAGAACCAGGAGAAGGACATAGGATACTTTTTATCACATTCCCGTGGGACTTGACATAAAGCGTGGTAACTATAACAAAACGCAACTGACAGCTAAACGTAATATATTCTATGGTTAATTGTGTTAATTAAAGTAGAATTTTGAAGTTGACTGGTTGATGTGTTTGAAACAAACCGTGTGGCGGAACAAAGTTCGCCGGGTCCGCTAGTAATAAATAAAGAAAATGATTCTGCCAAGTGAAGTGATCGCTTCTCAAACGTCGCTCGGAAATTATTGCGGCTTTGCTGGCACCACTCACGTTCTACCCAAGCGTTGCGTTCTTTTACAAATTTTTCGAACATTTCCGAAGGGAGGCCGATGAGAAATATCGCTGAGTATCCACTAGCTTGTGTTCACGAGATAGGTCTAAACGCTGCGGGCTCGGACATAAATAAAAGATTTTATCGCGCCGCCCCTAACGGTGTGCTTCGCTCGGATATTACTTAAAATGCTTATTTGAACCAGGAGTCAAACTATACTTGTACCATACATTAATAACATTTTAATAGGGTTATGATTTTTTGTTATGAATTTGGTTATGGTTTTTTGTTTTTTCATATTCATTATGAAGTTTTATTTATTTGTATTTATTTACCACAGTATATACCTTTAAATATCCAATCCGTGTTTTATAACTGTAACTGAAGGGTGTGAGAAACTAATTAAAAATATCTTCATGACTTCATGTTTATTTTGTTCTTATTTTTATTTCTAAAGAAAACTTTTATCTAAAAAAAAATATTCAAAAAAGAGTATTTTTTTATCAATTCTATTTAAAAAAGTATATTTTCTGTACTACTTCGAAAAGTGACAAAACACTTTTAGGAGTTCCAACTCTTAACTAACAAGGGTTCTTCAAGAATATCTCGACTTAAAAACTACTTTAAAATATTCAAAGAACCATCGAAGACTGGTATACTGGTGATCAAAAACTTTCATTTCACATACGCTGACTTTAGCAGAGCCTTTATCGGAGTGTGTCAGGCAAAATTTTAAACTATTAAGTGCTTGAATTTTAGTTTTATTCTCTTACAAAATTGGCAGAGAATTGACTTTGAGTTGGGAAACTTCTTACAACTTGAGTTCTTTAAATTTACTGATTTCTTTTATGCATTATGTTGCTATTATATACCAAAAGGAATACTGTAAAACTTACATTATGCTAAATCTAATTTATTGGTCCATTATTTTTGTTTTGCAATTGTAAAAAGAAAAACTATGCGGCTCTTTATTCGCGGGTTATATGATTCGTAAATATGTTCCGAATGCAGAAACCATGAATATGTAATAGTAATTTACATATTAGGGCATACGTTCCTAGGTGACAAAATAAAAACATACTTTAGGAATAGTTATAATAAGTCTTTAATGTAAATTGTAATGTAATGTAATGTAAATAATGTCTATTTTACTTTTTTATTAGTCCATTTGATGACGCGTTCACCTACATATCGGAACCCTTTTTATCCGTGTATGTATATGTACCGATGTACAGATTAGATCCGCGAATAAAGAAATCTTTAGCCGGGAAGTGGATCTGATTTTTTTATCCACGAATGAAGGAAGCGCGTATAAGGAGCTTTTACTCAACAGAACATTAGTCGATTCTTGATTAGAATCTTTGAACTGAATCAGCTATCGGTTTATCACGAAAATAAAATAGTTGAACGTCGGAAAATATAAATTGGACAAACTTAAACTTACCCGCAGTACTTTATGCTTCGAAGCAGATAGTTATATTTTAATACTGTATATAATGTTATCCGAAGTGTGGTGCTGATAGTCTTGTTGTGTTATCTGTCTGTGCTAAGCAGCCATTTCATTTACATTTTAAAATCATAAACCGCATGGTGACCCTTCTATGAGAGAATGTCGCTATGATGTTCAGTCCTAAATGGATTGTAAATTTGTCTGAACTCTGTAGCCTAAATTATAAAATTTTTTGTGCGTTGCGGTAAATAATTTTACAGTCCCTTTATGTATAATCTATAGATGCGACGAGAATTGAAATTGAGATAGGTCGAATATGGGCTTAAATGCGTTTTTTGTGCACACAAAAACTAAAAGTTCTATCTACAATGTGCTCAGCAACGATTTTCTCGTGTGTTATATATTTTGGTCCTGTCCTCTGTTTTTTTTTTGGGAGGGAGTAGTCTCCTGGTCCGATGGCCTTTTCAGTTTCTGCAGGATAATTGGGCCAGCATGGGATCGGCTAGGAGTTGCGAGATGTAAGGTCTCATTCACAATGCTTGCTTCTTTCTAGTATTAGAGCTGCAGGCGTCCAATAGTTCGGTAATTTTTTTTTTTTTATTTTTTTTTTATTGCTTAGATGGGTGGACGAGCTCACAACCCACCTGATGTTAAGTGGTTACTGGAGCCCATAGACATCTACAACGTAAATGCGCCACCCACCTTGAGATATAAGTTGTAAGGTCTCAGTATAGTTACAACGGCTGCCCCACCCTTCAAACCGAAACGCATTACTGCTTCACGGCAGAAATAGGCAGGGCGGTGGTACCTACCCGCGCGGAATCACAACAGGTCCTACCACCAGTAATTACGCAAATTATAATTTTGCGGGTTTCACTTTTATTACACGATGTTATTCCTTCACCGTGGAAGTCAATCGTGAACATTTGTTGAGTACGTATTTCATTAGAAAAATTGGTACCCGCCTGCGGGATTCGAACACCGGTGCATCGCTTCAACACGAATGCATCGGACGTCTTATCCTTTAGGCCACGACGACTTCGGTTAGATCCATAATGACGTGATATCTTTTGTTACATACATAATCCGACTGCCAAATATTTTGAACAAAGATCTCCCGGTAGTCAAACTTGAATTCATTCAACGTATATCAAAATCAATGACAACCAGACTAATAAGGCAATTGACGCGATACAATATACATGACTAAAAGAATTCCATCTATAAACATACCTCAAAATGTGACCGTCAAGTCGAACTATTCTGCCGTCTTTCAACACTGAATAAATAAGTTCGGAATTCCACGATCTACAAACTTAGGAAGTCACATTGTTCCTCCAAACGAGCACTGTCAACGATTCGAGAAGATAAAGGCTTCAAACTTCGCATTATGTGAAGCTAAAATTGCGTCTCCGGTATTATCTTTAGTGACGCCCCCTTGTGTTTACGTCAAACTGAATTGTTTATACATATATCTAAAGAGCTGAAGTTGGGCTCTTACATTTTCGTAATAAAGGAATAAATAAAACTTCAACAGTATTTAAAATAGTTACAGAAAATTTTTTAGGACAAGATAAGAAATACGCGCTTAAACCAAGTTTAGTCAGTCACAGAATGCAATACTTAATATTGTCGGGGTGATTAATCGAGTTTCAAAAACGAAATAATATAGAAAGAGAGTGGAGAGATGTGTATGTTCTTAACATCGAACCCGTAGTCCTCAGTCTATTTATGGGCATGGCATTTGCAAAGGCGCCCAAATCTTAGAAACTTATATCCGTTAAATAACGTTATTATATCCTTGGATTATATAAATATAAAATTGGATTATATATTATATAATCTAAGGTTAAATTTTGAGAGTGTCAATCTTCTTTAATGACAGGATTTATTAATAGCTTATACGTTGGACTTACAATATGAATGCGACAATAGCATCCCGTAGTACTGGGTATATATTATATATAGGTAGTATAGGAAAACAGATCGTTCAAACTATGTACACAGTTGTTTCACGTATTGCATGTCATTTGCAATCAATGCGAGCCTATATGGCGACGATGAACGAGGTGGCGTGTGTTTTGTGTTCATTATCCGTTTTGTCACAGATTTCAACTAGAAAGCAACTGTAGTCATTTATTTTGTTACTGAGATCTGATATTGTCTCATGTAAAGATGAATGAATGGCTTCAAGGGCTGATTGATAGAATAGAATAGAATCCGTTAAAAATTTTGTTTTCAGTATACTTCTGAGGCATTTTCTTTTTCTTCCTCTTCGTTGGTAGCTGGCAATTGTAAAGGGCAATTTCAGTTACGCCTGGATGTGTAGGTGAGCTCAATCTGCGAGAATTTTCTAACAATAGCCCTAGCAAGAGCAGTGTTTTGCAGAATTTACCACCGGATCGGAATCACGTAAAACAAGCCTTGTATGCTCAATAATTTTAAGGAATATGGCAGAATGTTGTACGTGGGTCGTCATTGTTATTGCGTGACACCTTATATTGAAGATCTTTTTTTTATTTCTTAGGTGGCTGGATCAGCTCACAGCCCACCTGGCGTTGAGTGGTTTCTGGAGCCCATAGACATCTACAACGTAAATGCCGCCGCACACCTTGAAATATAAGCAGTTCTAGGGTCTCTACTATGGTTTTTATACGTTTTACGGAATAGCTTTTGCAACTTTACTGATTACAACTATGTATGATATATTTAATGTAAATTATATAAAGGACAATATTATTATATAAATACATAAAATACGGACCTTTTAACCATTAGCGTAATTAAGGGTCTGGGTAAAAATAAATAGTCAATATAAATAAGCTAAGTTATAGAACGATATTATATTAAAAAATTGGAATAATAGCCTCGAAAATTTTTGCCAACATATTATTTTGGAGTTTTTGGATTTGATAAAAAATTACGAAACTAATAGTAAAGAAACATCATGCACTTGTAATTAAGAATAGTTATATTCACACTGTTCAATAATAAATTGATTTTAAATCGAAATCATTCTTTGGACTGGAAACGTATCATTGGATTATTAATGATTTAATAACTGCATGGAACTCGTTTCATACATAAATTTTACGAATGGGCCGTCTGATTGTTTCAGTGAATGATTAAAATTTAATTTTCGCGCCCAAATTTAATCAGATTACGAACGGAAACAATTGAACGTTTTTAATCAGCAGATATAACGGTTGAAACTTCTTAATCAGTTTTATGGAATCAAATTCCTCAGAGATTTAGCTTTGTTCATACTTGTACTTTTTTTTTTTAGGCAAAAATTTGTAACAATCAAAGTTAAGTATGGTGAATGCTTAGCTTTTTTACTTATCAAAGTCTGTGCACTTTATTATTTTACACTTCTTAATGAATCAAGTTTCAGGATTAACTTATTGGTCTACCTTTGTATCGGTTTAAATTTCAGTATTTCTTTATGATTTTAATGAATGAAAAAAAAAACCATTGGTTAACAAGGACGGACACGTTTTTTGGACTGGATAGTCAGATGTGTCCTGGGGCCCTAGTCATCCACGTCGTTCGTCATGACCTTCGTAACTAAGTAATAAATAGAAACAGAAGCAGGATTTTTAGAGTGGCATAGTAGCTATGCATAATGTGTCTCGTGTCACTTCCCTCGTCTTGAACTAGTTTAGACCCTGGCGAGGTTTTTTTTTTTATTGCTTTGATGGGTGGACGAGCTCACAGCCCACCTGATGTTAAGTGGCTACAGGAGCCCATAGACATCTACAACGTTAATGCGCCACCCACCTTGAGATACAAGTTCTAAGATCTCAGTATAGTTACAACGGCTGCCCCGCCCTTCAAACCGAAACGCATTACTGCTTCACGGCAGAAATTAAAACCCGAAATAATAAACGGGTGCCGCGGGTTCATGAGTAGTAATAGGTTTACGATAGTAGGTAGGTTTTGGTTAGTTAAAATTTAACATATCCCGCCGTAACCACGTCCACAAGTACAATTCAAGCATAGTAAAAAAAACTTGCATAAAGTTCAACCCTGTGGGATAGCTAGGCGGGTATAGTACTCACAAGTACTAACCTATGCAGATTTAGAGCCTACAACACTACCAATAACAAACATATGAGTTTGAGAGAAAATTAGAACAATTTGAGGGCAATAAATATTTAGGATGCCATACGAACTGACGATGAAGAATTATCTTTTGATATTCTTTGACCGTCAACCTGTAGTTTCTCTTCAAAAAGACAAATCATTTTTTATAGTTAACCCTGATCGTATATGTACCATAAATACTTAACACGGCTTATAGCCCTTTCAAATTCAGTTTAGCTTCACTGGAAGCGTTCGGATGAAAATCAAATCTTCTCGTGTCGAGTGAAACAATTCCCTTTGCTTTGAACAATAAATCGGATTTTTTATTTGGGAATTGTATTAACTTTCCGATTGTCGGTTGAGAGGGAGCCCGACTTTTTAGGGTCGATCGACCATTTGCTCCTTTACCGGAACCACTTGACGCTTTTAATTCATTATTTATTTTAATCTAATTCGTGATATTTTATTTCCATTAAGAAGTTTCGCTGCTTCGTTCAAGCTTTTGTTATCAAAGTTTAAAAAAAATAAAAATCAAATGGAAATTGTGAGCTTTTGTACTGTATTGATTTGGAATTTCTCGCATATATGTAAATATATTGATTTTCTTGAATTATCCGCAATTGAAATATCATTTTCAGTATTTTGTCGTGTACCTTTATTATTATTTAACTACTCCGAAATTGTTCCTGTCATGGCTTTTCTTCCTGGAATCGTGGGCGAAGGCCGCTTATGCCCTCCTATGCTAAAGTAATGATTGTATGATGCTCCTAGCCTTGCAATGCAAGGAGTGGCTCCTTGCCTGTTTTTTCTTCGTGGAATTCATGAATTCCGCTTGTTGGATTACTTATAGACGTATATATTACTACACAATCGAAACCTCAACCTCCGACCTCAAGGAAAGAGGCGTCATTACTTTTGTTATATTTTTATGGCCTACCGCAGCCTTTGACACCGCACTGTTGTTTACTTTTTCAGTACCAAAAAGTCATTAAATCACACGTTATGGTATAGTAGTTAGTAGTTCAAAACCCTCATAATATGGCATTAGGTTGAAAGTAATTGTAACGGAATGAATATCCAAGTTATTTGCATGCGGTGCTCCTATATGCGTAACTAATGTAACTATAACACAATCTAGTTGCGAACAGTAGTCTTAGACGTGATATTTATTTTACATAGTTAAAATATTCTAATATACAGATTCATATCCACGAGCTTAGAGCCCCCTTTTGAATTCTTGATAATACTACAGTTAAATACGAATATAAAACAATGTTTTTTATTAAAAATAGTAGGTAGTGTGCATTGCGCGGTATGCACAAGAAACGCTGATTGGATGTGGTAAAGGCGGATATGGAAGAGAATAACCTCACCCAGAGAGATGCGGAAGACCGGGTAAAATGGAGGAGTTTAAATAAGAAAGCGGAAGCTGGCACTAAACTAAAAAAAAATGGAGGAGAAGCGGCCGCCCCGAAGAAAGAAGAAGGATGAAGGGAAGAGTGAAGAGAATAGAAGAAAGAAGAGACATTCCCACCCATCACAACCTCAAGCCAGCCACACATCATCCTGCAGCGCATCACCCCTGCCTCATTAGGCAGGGAGATTCAGCCCGGGCAGAGGGGTTTCCCGGAGGCTCCGCGCCCTCGCAAGGGGACGCGACGACCCCCACCGGCATTAGACTAGGAAAACACTAGGAAGAAGAAGAAGAAGAAGTGTGGAGGTTATAGCATTTTTTTTATTGCCATGGTCCGCAGATGAAACAAACAGCCCATAGTGGTGAGTAATCATCGTCGCTCATGATATTCAGCAATGCTAGAGTCTTAGCCAAGCTGCTGCTTACTACTCATCAAAGGCAGTCTTAAAACACATGACATCGTCCTGTAATATCTCGATATTTTCTCCTGTTTATGCAAAACAACATCAAAGACGTAATGGCTCCAGCGCCCTATGTCTCGCGTAAAACATTTAGTTCTTATTCGGATCTCCAAGAGCGTACGCTGCGCATGTTTGTATTCAATTGTCAGATTATTTGTAATTTAATGTAATTCTTACTAAGAATTCCTTAACAGCTCCTTAAACATGATAAACGTATAATTGCTTCCTGACGGTAATAAACAGGATGTAGCCGGTTTTATAATTGAATTGTATATTCCAAAACCAAATGTATATTTTATTATTCAAAGATATTTTCGCCATTTTTTTGAAAAATAGCGACGGTCACCACGTAAATAAAGTCACAAGTCACAATATGTTCTTTTTGTTTTTTTTTTCAAAACATTGTGTACAACATATTATGTGTCTTTTTTTTAACTATCGTGTAGTTTACTAAAATAATCTAATTACGAGAATACGTATACTGGTCACTGGTATAATATAAAATAAAAAAATGTTTTATTTACTGTAAGCCTTAGTTATAAACGTCTCGCTTTACACTTAAGGACCGTCGGAATTTTAGCTATGTTCATAAAATAAATTAGTCAGTAAGTAGTTTTATGTATAAAAACGAAGTATATTAAACTACATCACATAATTTCTGGTTAAGTATATTTTTAAAGCTTTTAAAATGTGGTGTTGGAGATGGATGTTGCGAATTCCATGGACAGCACGCCGGACCAAGCTATTCATTCTGAAGGAGCTCGGTATTACCACAAGGCTGTCCGCTATCTGCTTCCAACGTATTCTCGCGTACTTCGGCCACACCGCTCGTAGAGGCCCCGATAACTTGAAGAAGCCGATGGCAGTTGGTCATATTGACGGAAGAAGATCACGCGGACGCTCATCTACCCGCTGGTATGATTTTTTTAAATTTTTTATTTATTGCTTAGATGTGTGGATGGGCTCACAGCCCACCTGGCGTTAAGTGGTTACTGAAGCCCATAGACATCTATAACGTAAATGGGCCACACACCTTGAGATATAAGTTCTAAAGTCTCAGTATAGCTACAACGGCTGCCTCACCTTTCAAACCGAAACGCATTACTGCTTCACAGCAGAAATAGGCGGGGCGGTGGTACCTACCCGTGCGGACTCACAAGAGTTCCTACCACCAGTAATTACGCAAATTATAATTTTGCGGGTGTGATTTTTATTACACGATATTATTCCTTCACCGTGGAAGTCAATCGTGAACATTCGTTAAGTACGTATTTCATTAGAAAAATTGATCTGGCTAAGACGCTCACCGGCCTGTCAATAACCGAGGCTATAAAGACCGCCGAGGACAGGAAGACGTGGGGAAGCATTGCGCATCGAGCGGTCCACATTTCAGATTAGACACGACCTTTAGCAATGAAGAGACCTACTCAGAAGAAGAAGAAAAATGTACTTCTGTTAATTCGTTTCGTCCATCTGTATTAGTTTCGCTATGGCACTCCACTTGCGTCACAGACCTTAAGGGATTAGCCAAACGGCCTTTGACAGTATCTAATTTTGCCGCACTCTGTTATTAAATGTACCTTTTGTGAAGTCGTTTATATTAAATGGCTCCGAATCTTTGGGACTTGACTTTGAAAAGACTATATTTGAGTAGATGATACGGGTATTTAGTGGCTGTCTGTCCATTTTGTCTTTGCATTAATTTTGTTTTGTAAAATTTTAAGTATTTTATTTTCGTTTTTTAAATACTACTTAAATGCGATTTTGATTTTTAATTTGCTAGTATGAGACTTATTTTATTTTTTTATCTAAAACATTTATCTACGATATCTATGTACGGTAAATATCTATATATTAATACGTGAAGCAAAAACTTTGTATCCCTTTTTACGAAAATTGCGGGGACGGAGGAGTATGAAATTTCCCACACTTATAGAGAGTATAGAGAAGAAGTGCACAATGCTAATATTTTTTTTAAATAATGTATAAAAGATACATTAAATCAATAAAGAAAACATAACACACACTACTGACCGTGTATTTGACGCACACACGCATGCATACTATTTATTGTCAAACTTTGGTTTTTGACGTCTGTTGTCAAATTAAGAATAGATTAAATATTGTTTGTCTTTGTTAATATTTTTTATAGTGTAGTCTTGGCAAAATTTGTGATTATAGAAGTATAAAATACAATCATAATAGTGTACAAACTTACAATTCCAATTAATTATAGTCGAATTTCGACTACTGCGGGACCTCTAGTTTATCTAAAAGCGCTGAAATAGATTTAAGATCCAAATCCTTAATGGGTACTATTGTTGCCTAGCGATTTTTGTGAATATCTATGCCATAGTCTTTATGAGATATGAGTATAATATCTTCTAAAGCAAACCAAGAATGTGTAGATATAATTTTTATAAAAGTTAAATATATACTTTTCAGAAACAGCGAGTCAATTTCGAAAGTGCTCGATATTCGATATTCCAAAAATGATTTCACAGCATAATAATAAAAAAAAACTATACCGTCGCTAAGCAACGCACATAATTTTCACCAAACTCAATTCAAAATTTCGGGAAATTTCTGCTCGTGAAAAAAAACAGCAGGACATGCCACATTTATTCATATTGCCACTGCACTCAACTAGATCGTTTTGATTATTAGATTTTTTTTAATTTAGAGGGCAAAATAATAAGAACTAGATGTCCCGCAGTAGTCGAAATTCGACTATAATTAATTGGAATTGTAAATTTGTACACTATTATTATTGTATTTTATACTTCTATAATCACAAATTTCGCCAAGACTACACTATAAAAAATATTAACAAAGACAAACAATATTTAACATAGACCTATATAGTAGGGACACGACATATTGTTCTATACGTACAATCGCTTATATAAATAGCACCCATTTTGAAGGCACATACATAAACATATATCTATCTCGTTCTTACTCAGCACTTTAACTCGCAGGAAAACAATATAACAGTATTTCAGTGCGTACATAAAATGAAAGATGAATATACGTAAATGTCTCCGTCTCCGTCTAATGAGGCCGAAAATCCGCCATGTTTAGCGCGCCAAATGTCATTATCACGTCATTTCGGCCGTCTGTTTTGGGTTGTACATTATTTATTGACTTTGATATCGATTTAATATGATTGTTTATATAAAATTTCTTATTTTATCATGCTTAAAACATACAAAAATAATAATTAAAACATATTTTATAGGATCTCAAAAAAGTCGATGCCCCAAAACTATTATCTATATATATTTAAATTCATTATGGAGCCCTCATCCGAAAAATCGGACACCATTTTTCGGTCGGAATCTATTGATCATGACACTAATCATAAATACCTCTTTAAAATATGTCATCAAAACATATTTAGACATTCTGTTTAGATATTTCAGGAAAAAGGCTAAAATAGTTTTATTCCACAGTGAGTAAAACACTATTGTCAACTCGTTAAATATTTAATAATTATGTAATTTTAGAGAGGAAGTCACAAGGAATGACGTTTGTAATTTTATTAACGAATAAGTGTTCTGTAGGTGTTTTTTTTTATCAGGCGGTCCCTTGATAAGTTTAAAATTTGAATCACTCTCAAATGAGAGTGATTCAAATGGTGCGGCGTACCTTCCTTGAGGTGCGCTGCGGTAGTGTGTTACGGACTTTAGAATCAGCAAAACAATTAAAATAGATTGTAATAGTCTAAGAAAAACACGTACTCAAAATACGATAACATTCAGCATGCTAGAAATGGGCAGATGGCACTGTACTACGCCATATCTTTATGTTTTGCGGCAAACGACAACTTTATAAAATCAGTGTAGCAAATTTTAAAAATCGTCATATCGTTTACTTGGCAAATTTGAAGCACGAACTCGTCTTTGATTTCACATAATATCTAGATCACATCATCTTTGCACATAGTAATATACTTACTTCCTATTAAAGTATAAATTCTACAAATACATTCACTCAACAATATTTAAAATAAAATGAGCCAAGAACGTTTATCGATAAAGCCTACTAACATTAAAATCTTCTGGGCAGCACTAAAACCGCCATGTTTTGTGGCCAGATGACGTCACAGTGGCACGAATTTTTTGTTGACGTTTCATTTCCATAGGTTTCCTACTTCAGTGATATTTAATCTATTCTCAATTTGACAACAGACGTCAAGAACAAAAGTTTGACAATAAATAGTATGCATGCGTGTGTGCGTCAAATACATGGTATGTAGTGTGTGTAATGTTTTCTTTATTAATTTGATGTATCTTTTATGCATTTAAAAAAAAAAAAATTATCATTGTGCACTTCTTCTCTTTATTCTCTATAAGTGTGGAAAATTTCATACTCCTCCGTCCGCGCAATTTTCGTAAAAAGGGATACAAAGTTTTTGCTTCACGTATTAATATATAGATACTGATACAAATCAACTTCAACGTCAATCAACTTGGAAAGTGATAAACTTTATCCCAAAAAAAAAAATGTATTCCGGCAGTAAAATATCACGTACGAGCAGCAGCTTGCAATAACAATAAAAACTGACAACGATCATGTATCGTCACGGCGTGGAAATTATCTATTGCCAATAAATCTTTCAACATGGCGGCATATAGGTATCGATTTAACGCATTTCTTGCAAAATGGTAGGACTAGGTAAGATATATAATATGTTGTAGACGTTAAATCGATGCCCTTGTCAACGGCTAATAGGTTGTATGGAAAAAGGCTACATTAGAAGCACTCTATTTAGAATATGAACTTTTTTTATTACATAGATGGGTGGACGAGCTCACAGCCCATCTGGTGTTAAGTGGTTACCGTAGCCCATAGCCATCTACGACTTAAATGCCGCCACCCACCTTCAGATGTGAGTTCTAAGGTCTCAGTAACAACGGCTGCCCCGCCCTTCAAACCGAAACGCATACTGCTTCACGACAGAAATAGGCAGGGTGGTGATACCTATCCGTGCAGACTCACAAGAGGTCCTACCACCAGTCAAAAGTGAATTGTGAATTATATATCTTTTTTGTATTATTTTTGTATATGGATTTTCTCTAAATATCTATTAAATAATTTTTTTAGAAGAAATATTTTAACTTAAAAGAAAAGAAAACGTTTCAAATTCGTACACAAATTTTCCAAAAATTGTAGTGTATCTAACTCGCCCCAAATTAATTTGATAAAAATCTAAGCTCAGAGTTCAAAAAAAAATATTTTTATTTAGTTTATTTATAACACGTTCACTCTAGATAATAATATAATATATTTTATGATTTTTTTTTTATTGCTTAGATGGGTGGACTAGCTCACAGCCCACCTGGTGTTAAGTTGTTACTGGAGCCCATAGACATCCACAACGTAAATGCGACACCCACCTTGAGATACAAGTTCTAAGGTCTCAAGTATAGTTACAACGGCTGCCGCACCCTTCAAACCGAAACGCATTACTGCTTCACGGCAGAAATAGGCAGGGTGGTGGTACCCACCCGCGCGGACTCACAAGAGGTCCTACCACCAGTCAAATAAAACCAGTCAAACAAATGATTCAATACTTTGCGCCATAACATACCGTAGCATACATAAATTTCATTTTAAAAATATCCGATCGAATATTTGTAAAATATTATCTCACTGATATGATTTTAGTACTTTCTTTTTACATAAATAAGCTGTAAATTGAACAGACAATCTTGATAAAATTGTGAACGTTGAAAATCAAAATGTTATTATATGTTGTCAGGTTACCAATATCACTACAAATACATAACAAATCGTATTATTCTAGTACTTATTGGTGTTTATGACAGAAGTTAAATTTACGCTTACAACAATGTTTTCTTTTATTTCATACATCATATTTTATTGACCTTTTACTTAACATAATTCAATAAATAAATGCATTTCAATACATTTTTATTTGATTTTTCAAAACACTTTTATTTTTTACGAGTAGTGACAGCTATTGACACTTTTCCTCAACGTTTTTAGATTCGATTTTTTTTTATTTCTCTGTTGTACTCTGCTTGTCGAAAACAAATTCTTGAATTTCGCTTTTGTAAATATATTTAAAACATATTTTTGTTGTCTTTTTGTTGTGTTGTGTTATTCGATAAAAAAACTTTTACTTTTGATAAATACAGAAAATATATTTACTGTCTCCTTTGCTTCTTTACTGTTTCTGTCTTGGCTGTCTACTTACTATCCTAGCTTTACTGGTCAATATTGAATTGAAAAAAATCTTTACATTTTTATCTTTCTGTTGAATCCAATAGTAGTAGTTTTCCGTGTAACAACTTCACAGTAAAAGTAAATATTTCGGAATACAGGAGTCGTGTCGCTTTATATGAGGATTTTTCCGGTACTCCTGAGAGTTGAGCCAACACACTGGAGCTGTATTGTATATTTTGAATACCTGAATGTTGTATGTCACAGATTACAGACGCTTTTCTAAATTTTAAAATTTAAACGACTTTGAAATTTAAGCGAAGTATTCGATTTGGTTTTTGTTTGTACTGTAAATAGCACAATATTAGCTTCTTTCTACCCTAAAATGCTCTTGAAGGTAATCAGTTGTCCAATTCATCAAGTCTCGGGATCTTTGACGTTAAAGTATACTCTTTAAAAATTTTGGAAAACACAAAAAATCGCCTGAACATGATACAGCACGGACCTAGTATGAATTTACAAAAAATTAGAAATAAATTAATTGGTAGATCTTCCATCAAACTCTCAGACTGAATCAAGAAAACTTGACATGGTAATTCGCAATGAACTAAGACAAGAAAACGTTGCACAATCGCAAATTGAATTAAAAACTACAACCTCTCTAAGCGAAAGTTACTTCAAGGAAACTCAAAGCTCTTAAGCGAATGAATATGAACTAGCTGAAACTGGGCCGCTGTAGAGTTTAAACACGGCGTTTATTTTCTTCATATTTTAGTACTACGCGGCGTTGTTGTGATATCGTATACGTTACGGGGCAAGTTTTGTGTCGTTTTAAATATTTTAAGCTCTTCTAGTGAACCTCTTATCGTGTTTTCGTGTTTAAGCTATTTATCGGCTTCGTAAGATTTCATCTTGAACTTTCCAAAGAGTTGTCTGTTGTAGATTGAATCGAGGTAATCTATATTTTTAGTTTTTCATCAAAAATTATAACGAAATTTATGATCAACCTACAAGATTTTGTTGAAGAGTCATTCGAGATATTAAGTTTACTTATTAAGCTAAAACTCTAATAATAAGTGTCTCAGTTGGTTAACGGGCATTCGTCGACTACTAAAACAGGCTGGGGATTAAATTTTACATGTTATTTCTTATAACGAAAGACGTACACAAGGTGGGTGACAGCATTCACGTTCTGATGTCAATGAGCTTCAGTATCCACTTTATCATTACTTGGGCTATGAGCTTACTCATCAGTCTGGACAAAAAAAAGAAAAACATAACCCGTTCATGGATATTTTCCTTGATGTAATGTAATGCTAAAAAATTTATAAAATTTCTCCCTTTAATGAATATGCTTTGAACCAGTCATTCATTAAACAGGACCCAAACCAATATTAATAAAAAAATGTGAAGTGTATTTCATAGACATCTAGCAGCCCCTCGTCATAGTCAATCACGATTATCACACACATTCGTATCTTCAATAACATCGGTCGGAAATTCACAGTCAGTTTGTGTATTCCTAATTATGTAAATGATAATTGACGCAGTCGGTTGCTTGTCTAGTCTTATGTAAATGTAGCAGTGCCGTTATACATAGGAAACCATTCTGTTAGTTAGGTGTGAAACCACGTAATGGGCTTTAGTTCTGTTAACTTGAGTTAATGGGTGCTTCCCATATTAGCTTAAAGGCATAAAGGATCTGAACTCAAAGGTGTTTCACAGTTAATAGTCCTTCTAGTATTATCAGTAAGCTCATTTAGAAACCGATCATTTAAGTTTTCTTAGTAGTACGGTGTATTGTGAACCCGCATGGGTAGCTTTGGTTATACTGCCTATTCCTGCCCCAAAAGCAATCGTGCGTTCCGGCTTAACAGCCTTTATGCTATTGCATGCTAACTCAATGAATGCGTTGTCTAATATCTAAAGAAGTAGCCGTACTGCACTTACATTATGATCTCTGTGGACTCCAAGTACAATTTAGACTAATTTAAAATATTCAATTTCATATTTTAAGATTATTCCTTATGAATTTAATTTCGAGCCTAATATCAAATTGGTTAAGGTCGTATAGAATACACTGACGACTTTCCGCATTAGTAAGTATTTTATATAATGTACCTTTCTGGTGGCTTTTCACTTGTTTAATATCTTCCAAGCTTATTATCAAGGCAGCTAAATAGTGCATAAACAATATTACGTTGACATCAGAAATAGGAATAAACGCCAAGTCTATGCGTTAAATTAGAAGTAAATGAAAGCCGAATTGAAAGATTACGCTACATTCATATGTAAATACCATATTATTATAATATGTATATGTTGATACAGGAAAATCACACAATTTTGTCGTGTACAGGTAGCCTACTTTATTTTCTTGAAATATTTGTGATTTTCATAGTCTTTTCCACTTAGAACCGTATAAATTGAAAACCAGAGACACTATTACATGAAGCCATGCAAACTCAAGTCGAATCGTGTTCAATTATAATATTTAAATCCTAAAACTGGGTTCATATGAACATCGTCTGGATTAACTCCAGACCGTGTGTGCCACAGTGGTGCCAGGGATTTTCTAACGAAATTTAAATGTTTTAGAAATCCACAGTTCGTTTTGTATATTCATACATTTTCTATTCTCAACTCTTTCGCAAATAACTTTAATTAAAAGTTATCGTTAATTGAAATTTTGTTTTTCATATTTCAATCCGCTTTTGTAGTATGTAGTAGCAAGAAATATTTCATTCACTACTTTACACTATTTCTTACACTACTTGCATCAATTTCATCTATCATGACTCCTTCTGTTTTACCGTCTCTCCCTTTTTATTATTTGACTAGCGGCCCGCTCCGACTCCGCTCGGGTCTTTAACAAAAATTTCAACGATATTTGATATACATAGTATTATTTTTTTAAATAAAAGAACACTTATTGCGGCATAACTATAATAGTTAGAAATATGCTGTTCCGACACTTTTTGTAAATAATAATGTGTTCTACAAAGTCGCAGTACATTATTTGATTATATTATTAATAGTTTTTGCAGGGCACGCGATGTAAAGAATATTTAGGTAATTTTTTTATACCTTGGGTTACATTATTGGAGTTTTAGTAAGGATCCCTAATTTTTTTAAAAAAAGATTACAGCCATGTCACTCGGGAATAGTGTAGCTTCCAAACAGTGAAAGAATTTTTCAAATCGGTTCAGTAGTTTCGGAGCCTATTCAATACAAACAAACAAACAAATCTTTCCTCTTTATAATATTAGTATAGAAGTATAGATAACAAAAGCATATAATTATCAAGACAAGATGACTCGAATTACGAAATGTATCACAAAGTTACATTTTGTCGTCAAAGAACAAGCCATAAATATCGATTGACGTTCATTGAGAAAGGTTTGATTGCGAACAAAATACGGTTCTATTTTCAAAAGGCGTATAACGATTATTGATAAAGGTCCGTCCTTGCAACTCCGTCCGTCCTAGGAATGTCCTATACTTTTAATAAATAACACTTTACGAGTTAGCTCTAGCTTTGACTTATTTTCCAAAATTGGGTGTTAAAACAACAAGTATGAAAACAAAGAATGTAACAGAACGTATAAAACAACAACAAGAAACACCCGTAGCGTACACTGCTGGGCGTAATATAATACTATAATCTTTACGCTCCATACATAAAACCCAACTCCCGATATCAATGTTTTTTTTTTCCTTTACGGTAGTCGATAAACAAAGATTCATAGGTTCTCAATCATGGATCCCAAATTCTGTGAGGTATCATTTGGCAGCATATGTACAAAGATTTTTTTTATAATATGAAATTTACTAACATGCACTGCTTAAACGGTAGAGCGGCTTGAACCATGCATCATCTGTGCCATAAAAATGTTAATCTTAGTAAAAGATTCACAATATGGTCTATGTCCAATTCCATGCTAAGGTCTTGTCCAGTTAATTATAAGCGTCGAAAAAACCACACGAGACAAAATTAAATAATTACAACCAGACCCCAAAAATGAGAAGTATTTCCAAATATAGTGGAAATGGTAGATGGTGAATTATGGTGAGTAGTTACTGTCGCCCATAGACCTCAGCAATGCCAGGAGCAGACCCAAACCGATGCCTACCGCTAAATCTAGAATTCTAGACAGTAGTAGAGGCTTAGTGATCACTCGAAAACGATGCAATCATTTAAGGGTACCACTTTCAAAAAAACAATAACTCCCAGAAGTAACACCCAGGAATCTCTAAAGTTTACCATGAGATTCACATGTGATACGGTTGGAATGCAATAACGTTCTCACTGTTGAAATGTAAAACACGCACAGAACGAGCCAACAATAGGCCTGCTACCAGTAATTACGCATGTTTTGCGGGCTTCATTTTTACTACATGATTTTTTTTTTTCATAGTGGAAGCCTTTTGAGAATATATTATGATAAGTGTGTATTTATTTCATTTAAAAAATTGGTCACATCACTCGATAAAAACGCACCGGGCGTCATAAACTTTAGACTACAATGACATTTCCAAATAGGTTGTAGTATTTACGCTCTGATGATTGCGGATTTCGGCGACCGCTCAAAGCCAGATTTTCCCCACGAGTTCCCATCTAGCATAAATATGATAAAAAAGATGTGTGATGTCGTGGGACACCGGATAGGAACGAGGTTCCTTATTACAAAAATAATAATATTAATTTTAAGTTCTATTCGAGGTATAAAGAAAATAATTATTCGGTTTTAGATTTTTTATTATGATTTTTTTATTGATAAAAAAAAACTACTTTACAAAGTTATCAACCTCATTTTATTCACAATGATTTATAAAAAAATATACAGCAATAATTTATAAAGAAACAGCTATTTATATGAATAATAATAATAACCGGCATCACGTAGGCTATACATTAGACACTGTATAGCCATCATACTAAGACTATACATAAATAATAAAAATCTTACGTTACGGACGTTTTTTCCCGGGTAGGGTACCCCTCCGCATCGTCCCATAAGGAACTTCGTTCAAAAAAATCATACGTTAAAATCTGGATGCTAAATAAATATTTTTTTCTAGAGATTTTTCTTTTACATCCATCACAAATCTGAAACATAAAATCTCGATGTAAATATTTCTCGTTTACGATTCCCAATGATCAAAGATTCACGGCCTCTCAATCACGGATCCTGAATGCTGGTTGAGTATGACACATCACGTTCTCTTGATAGATGGAGACGTCTGGACATAACGATTAGTCATGGGTTATCCACTGCCGAGTTTTGTGTGCAATTCATATAACTTGTCAGTTCGATGGGTCTATGGTAGATTCTGTACTGCTATATTTTTCCCGTATAGTGATTTATTTTATGAAGTCTTTCTAAATATTTGATAAACTTGTTCTAATGGAATGTTGTTATAGTTTTAATTAAAGGATGTAGATAAAACGCTCATAATGGATATCTGTTTTTATCAAATTGCGTGCTTCACGATACAGATAGTATCTACGAATTTAATCTGTGGTTTATACACAACAAGATCAATAATACTATTTAATAGAAAGAAAACCATCGCACCGCCCGCCACCGGAGTAGAGTTCATCCATATTACCACTGCGGTCATCCACAGTGCGTTTCCAGAGGTCTTTTTGCCACGTACCATCCGACTATGGAATGAGCTCCCCTCCACGGTGTTTCCCGAGCGCTATGACATGTCCTTCTTCAAACGAGGCTTGTGGAGAGTATTAAGCGGTAGGCAGCGGCTCTGCTCTGCTCCTGGCATTGCTGAAGTCCATGGGCGACGGTAACCACTTACCATTAGGTGGGCCGTACGCTCGTCTGCCTACAAAGGCAATAAAAAAAATAAAAAAATCCAAATAAAAATTCTCAAAAAGTTTTTAAAATATTCAATAAAAAATTCTGCGAAACCTCGTTCAGACAAATTTATCATCGAAACCATAAGTACTTCAACTAAATTCAAAACTTTACTATCTGATTTTGATAAAGTATAATCAAAAACTGAAATAAATCACCCGTTAAAACCAACAGAATAAGGACACTGAATCAGTAATGCATGATATGAATAATTCAAAAACGTGAATTGTAATGTTGTTGTTTGAAGGTTCGAGGCTCGAGCTACTGATGTTTCAGGGTCTCTGTTATGATAACGTTCAACTTCGCAATGTAATCAATGTTTGACATTTCCAGTGATCCGCTACTTTATTCTGCGTTGATAAATTGTGTTGTTATTCTTGTTAAATATTATACGAGGAGAGATCAAGAAGTAGTGAGAACGATATACTCCTTGGTAAGAAACAAAATAGAAACTGGCAGGCATAGCTCAGATACACAATTGTAATATTCATAAAGAAAAAAATCTTCGATCCTCTTTTGTTTTTTTTTCTCTGAATGTACTCATTCGTTTGCTTCGTGTCGGAACGTGTTCTCGAAAAACGAAGTGCGAACCGCTATTAAATACCTCTCTTTAAATAAGTTAACGACGCAAGAGATTCGTTGCGATTTGGAGGCAGCATTACGAGAGTCTGCTCTGCCGTATTCCACTGTCGCAAGGTGGGCTTCTCAATTTTGAGTAGGGAGAAGGAGCACGGAAGACGAACATCGTTGCGGCCGTCCATCGACGTCAGTCACCCAAGAAAATGTTGCGAAAGTCGAGAAAATTGTATTGAGCGATCGAAGAGTTACCATCCGATACTTAATACAAGAAACGGGCATTTCATATGGAAGTATTTGATCCGTATTGCTACAATCTTTGAATATGAGAAAAGTCTCCGCAAAATGGGTGCCGAGAATGTTAACTGACACTCAGAAACAAAACTGACTTGACATTTCGAAGATATTGTTGGACAAGTTTCAAGAAGTTTCTGAAAACTTTTTGTCTCGTTTCGTAACAATGGACAAAATATGGGTCCATAATTTTGATCCCGAGACAAAACAGCAATCTTCGCAATGCAAACGGCCATCATCACCGATCCCGAAGAAGTTTCCTGCTGTGGCATCGGCTGGCAAGGTTATGGCCTCAATATTTTGGGAATCAGAAGGGATATTGTTGATTGATTACTTGGAGCGTGGAAACACTATTACAAGCCAATATTATGCAGCTTTAATTCCCAAGTTGAGGAATGCCATCAAAGACAAAAGGAAAGGAGAACTTCAAAGGGGCGTGCTGTTTCATCACGACAACGCACCCGCGCACAGGTCGGCCGTTGCAATGGCTGCCATTCAGCAAGCTAACTTCGAATTGGTTGACCACCCCCCCTTATTTACCAGATCTGGCACCTAGCAATTTTTATCTGTTCCCCAAATGGAAAGAATACTTAAGGGGAAACAGGTACGAAGACGATAACGAGGTGATGGATGCCGTGGAGAGCTTTTTGCAGGACCAAGACAAAACTTTTTTTTTGAAAGGGATTGAAGCCTTGGAAAAGAGCTGGACTCAGTGTGTAGAGAGACTCGGAGACTATGTAGAAAAATAAATTATTAGGTTATCAATAGTCATTATGTTCTAAATAATTTTCACTACTTTTTTATCCCCCCCTCCCACCCCATAGTAGGGCCGCGCAGGAACGACGATGAAAACGAAGTTTGGGGGAGGCCTAAGTTCATCAGTATACGTCCGTGGGCCTATGATGATGATATTCTGGTATAAAAAGTACAGAGAGTTACCGAAGCTAAAATGAGAACGAACTACCTACCAAATATAATCTTAGTCTGTCATGATTTGGATAAATAGTAGCTTAATATTTGGGCTCTTGGAATATTTTGTATTATTCCTCTGTCTTAAAATTACAAAAATGAACGTAACTTCACCTGTTTGTTGGTTACGTTTTCACCCCGTTTACTAAGAATAATAATAAAAAAATCAAACAAAGAAACAAATGCACATATTAACGGTTTAGTATTTGCCTGTTTACGTGTTGATTATGCGAAAAATTGTATGATATTCTTCTATGAAGAATCTGCAAACCACTTCGTCAGTTAAGTTTTGCTAACAAAATGCTTTCCAGTGCTAAACATTTTCTATGTGACCAAATAAAAAAGGTTCTCTTTCTTTTAAAATTTAAAGGCTTTGTACACGTCATAAATGGATTTTGATTTACTGTTTGTTCATTGAAATTTTGTGTATGGTACCCAGGCCCTACGATTGCTCTTTCAGAGCCCTTTTCGCTAATAAACCCTACGAAGTACTCGAATACACGTAAACAACACGATCAAGGCGGTAACACAGTAAGTTAATTAACTGTAATAAATCAATTAGACGGGAAGTAATTAATTTCAGGGAGGAAAATATGTCACGTTTCGCGAAGACGCCTGAAGGAATGTGGATCAATTTTAGTTGCGGGAACCAACTGTAGGATATAGGAAACAAGTCCCTCATTACGAAATAATAATAAAAAAAAACTAAATTTGTGTAAAGTCTGTTGACGTATCTTGAGCCTTCACGGGTAGCTGACATCGGCCTGCTTATTTCAATCGCAGAAAAATTGTGTTTCCCCGCTTGAAGGAATATAATAAAAGTGAAATTTTGATTCCATATCTCGAGACTGCTAGCAGCATTCATGTCGTGCATTTCTATCTATAAATCTCAAATAGAAAAGCCGCTTTTTTGCGCATTCTCGCTCACGACTCGGTCGTGCGCGGACGTGCTTTCCGATCCGTGGCCCGCTTGCGAGCTGCGTCTCTGAACTCACAGTTGTGCTCGACAGTGTAGTGACCGTGAATACATCGTGCGTACAATTCAGTAGTGCGGACGTGCCGATCCGTTGGTCGCTTGCGATCTGCGTATCGAGGTCCATTTTTGTGCGCTAAAGTTTTGTAACCGCGAACCCACCCTTACCAACTGCCTTTTTCAAGGCAAAACCAATCGCTACGTTCAGCTTCCTGTGGCACTCACAGGCTAGCGATTTCCTAACCCTTCCCAAAAACAACAGTCTTTTTCAAGACTAGACCCCCGCTCGCGATTCTGCCTGCTGTAGCACTATACAGCCCGAGCGGGTTCCTTTCCTTTTCCCCGCCGATTGCCGTTTTCACGGCATAGGCATTCCCCCCCCCTGCTCCTTGCTGTCCTGCAGCACAGGGGGGTTACAAATCCTATCCGGGGCCTCGCCTTTCGGCGAGTTCAACAAAAGTCCCGGGGCCGCCCCCCCCGGGCAAGAAGACCGAAGAATGGAGAAAGAAGACGCTAGTGATATTGTCGGGTTCCTCCGGGATAGGTACCCGTCAATTAGGGCCGAGTACCTAGAGTTTAGGGCCGCCCGTGGCAATCCCTCCCCCCCCGCGTCCGTCGCCGCGTATCTCAAACGTGCCTCGGAGGCACGCCGCGCGCCCCCCGCCGCCGCGTCAAGTTCGAGCGCACGTTCCCACGATGCGGCTCACGTAGCGCCTAACGCTACCCCCACCCCCGCGCCCGCGTCGTTTACGTCATCGCGCGCTTCATCCGTCGCGACCTCGATCGTTTCGAGTTCAGGCTCCGATACCGAATCGGAGATGGATTTCGAATCCGCGTCAAGCCCTCAGCCTGGAACTTCGGATGGGTTCCAAACCGTAACGCGCGGAAAAAAGCGTACTCGCGCCGTGGAGTCCCGGAGCTCCACGACGAAGCAAACTAAATCCGCGACCGCCTCCGCCCGCAGGTAGTCGTGACACCGGAGTCGGACTCCGCTCGCCGCGTAACCCCGCCGCCGCGTCCCAAGCCCGCGCCCGCTCCCAAAGTAGCTGCCCCGCCCCGCTGATACTTCAAGAGAAGACAGCGTGGAATCGCGTGTCCCAGGCCCTTCAGGCAAATAAAATTAACTACACCCATGCGCGTAACGTCGCGCATGGGATTCAGATTAAGGTCGCAACGCCGGGCGACCATAGGGCCCTCTCAGCATACCTCCGAAAGGAGAACATAGGTTTCCACACCTATGCTCTTCAGGAGGACCGCGAGCTCCGCGTAGTAGTACGCGGAGTCCCCAAGGAGTTGGACATAGACTATGTTAAGGAGGATCTGACCGCTCAGGCCCTCCCGATAGTTAGTGTGCACCGGATGCACAGCGGGCGGGGCAAACAGCCCTATAATATGATACTCGTGGCGTTAGAACCCACCCCGGAGGCCAAAAAGAAGATCGCATGTCTCACGACAATTTGCGGCCTATCCGGGATCTCGATCGAAGCCCCCCATAAGCGTGGCACTCCCGGGCAGTGCTACCGATGTCAGCTTTACGGCCACTCGGCTCGTAATTGCCACGCGCGCCCCGCTGCGTAAAGTGCCTCGGCGATCACGCCACACTAGATTGCTCGCGTGTTAGGGAAACCGCGACCGAACCTCCAAGCTGTGTCCTATGCCTTAAGCAAGGGCACCCCGCGAACTACCGTGGATGTCCTAGGGCTCCGCGCAAGCGTTCAACCCTCCCAGCTCCGCGAACCGTCGGCCCAAAGACTTCGGCACCCTCAGTGCCGAAACCTGCCTTCGTGCCGGCTGCAGTTCCCACGGTTTCAGCGTGGAAAAAGCCGCTGCCGTATACGAAGGCGGGAACGCAAACCGCACCCCCGCCCCCGCTCGCGAGACGCCCCGCGCCCCAGCCCTGCTCGCACCTCGCCCCGCGCCCGCGTTCCGCCCCCCGCAACCCTCTGCCGTCAACGACTTCGCGCTCGTGCGCGACTTCGTCACCGCTGTTAACTTCGACCGTCTGCGATCGTTCGCAGACGCGATACGTAGGTCGGTAACCCCCGAACAGAGACTCGCGGCCGCGTTCGATCACATGGACGTATACGAGTCCGTGTCCCGCACTTTATAAAAATCTTTACCGGTAATCAATGGCGCAAAAAGGTAGAGAAAAACCGTATTCCCTTACGTTAGCATTCTACAATGCTAACGGACTCGCGCGGCAACGCGATCAAATTTTCGAATTCCTCCGCGATAATCTTGTAGATATTCTACTAGTGCAGGAAACCTGTCTGAAGCCCTCGCGTCGCGACCCGAAAGTCGCGAATTACGTCATGGTTAGGAATGACAGACTCACCGCCTCCAAAGGCGGGACTGCCATTTACTATAGGCGGGCCCTGCACGTTGTCCCTCTCGATACTCCCTCGCTCTCACATATCGAGGCGTCAGTGTGCCGTATCTCGCTGACGGGACACCAGCCGATCGTCATCGCATCCGTTTATCTCCCCCCGGACAAGCCCCTTCTGAGCAGTGACATCGAGTCACTGTTCGGCATGGGAGACTCCGTCATCCTGGCAGGCGATTTAAATTGCCACCACACTAGGTGGAACTGCCATCGTACTAACGTTAACGGTAGGCGTCTCGACGCGTTTATAGACGACCTCACCTTTGAAATAGTCGGTCCCCCAACTCCAACATGTTATCCGTATAACATCGCGCTCCGTCCGAGCACTATAGACCTGGCATTGCTTAGGAACGTAACTCTGCGCTTGCGTTCCATCGAAGCAATGTCAGAGCTCGACTCAGACCACCGACCTGTCGTTATGCAGCTCGGTCGCCCCCACAACCCAGTCACTGTTACGAGGACCATGGTGGATTGGAATAAGCTGGGCACGTGCCTAGCCGACACCGCTCCGCCAATCCTCCCTTACGGCCCGGATTCGAATCTATCCCCCGAGGACACCGTCGAATCCATAAACATCATTACCGATCACATATCTTCCGCGATTATTAGATCTTCTAAAGAAGTCGATGTGGAGGACAGCTTCCACCGCATCAGACTGTCCCCCGATCTTAGGAATCTCTTAAGAGTTAGGAACGCGGCAATCCGGGCCTACGATCGTCTTCCCACGCATTCAAACCGGATTCGGATGCGTCGTCTACAACGCGAAGTCCACTCCCGCTTAAGCGACGCGCGTAACGATAATTGGCATAGTTATTTAGAACAACTCGCGCCCTCCCACCAAGCATACTGGCGACTAGCTAGGACTCTCAAATCCGAAACTACCGCTACTATGCCTCCCCTCGTACGCCCTTCAGGCCAACCACCGGCATTCGATGACGATGACAAGGCTGAGCTGCTGGCCGATGCACTGCAAGAGCAGTGCACCACCAGCACTCAACACGCGGACCCCGAACACACCGAGTTAGTCGACAGGGAGGTCGAGCGCAGAGCTTCCCTGCCGCCCTCGGACGCGTTACCCCCCATTACCACTGACGAAGTTAGAGACGCGATCCACAACCTACAACCTAGAAAGGCACCCGGCTCCGACGGCATCCACAACCGCGCGCTAAAATTTTTGCCAGTCCAACTGATAGCAATGTTGGCTACAATTTTAAATGCCGCTATGACGCACTGCATCTTTCCCGCGGTGTGGAAAGAAGCGGACGTTATCGGTATACATAAGCCGGGCAAACCGACAAACGAAACTTCTAGTTACCGTCCGATTAGTCTCCTCTCGACGATAGGAAAATTTACGAACGGCTCCTTAGGAAACGCCTCTGGGATTTTGTTACCGCGAACAAAATTCTCATTGACGAACAGTTCGGATTCCGCTCAAAACACTCGTGCGTACAACAAGTGCACCGCCTCACGGAGCACATTCTGATAGGACTAAATAGGCGTAAACAAATCCCGACCGGCGCCCTCTTCTTCGACATCGCGAAGGCGTTCGACAAAGTCTGGCACAACGGTTTAATTTATAAACTGTACAACATGGGAGTGCCAGACAGACTCGTGCTCATCATACGAGACTTCTTGTCGAACCGTTCGTTTCGATATCGAGTAGAGGGAACTCGTTCTCGTCCCCGTCAACTGACCGCCGGAGTCCCGCAAGGCTCCGCGCTCTCCCCGTTATTATTTAGTTTGTATATCAATGATATACCCCGGTCTCCGGAGACCCATCTAGCGCTCTTCGCCGATGACACGGCTATCTACTACTCGTGTAGGAAGATGTCGCTGCTTCATCGGCGACTCCAGATCGCAGTAGCCACCCTGGGACAGTGGTTCCGGAAGTGGCGAATAGACATCAACCCCACGAAAAGCGCAGCGGTGCTCTTCAAAAGGGGTCGCCCTCCGAACATCACTTCGAGCATCCCACTCCGTAGTAGGCGCGCAAACACCTCAGCCGTTAGTCCCATCACTCTCTTTGGCCAGCCCATTCCGTGGGTCTCGAAGGTCAAATATCTAGGCGTCACCCTCGACAGAGGGATGACATTCCGTCCCCATATAAAAACGGTACGCGACCGCGCCGCGTTTATTCTAGGACGACTCTATCCAATGCTTTGTAGTCGAAGCAAACTGTCCCTCCGTAATAAGGTAACTCTCTACAAAACTTGTATACGCCCCGTCATGACGTATGCAAGCGTAGTGTTCGCTCACGCAGCCCGCACCAACTTGAAATCCCTTCAGGTTATTCAATCACGATTCTGCAGGATAGCCGTCGGAGCGCCTTGGTTCCTTAGGAATGTGGATCTCCACGACGACCTGGAGCTCGACTCCCTTAGTAAGTATCTACAGTCGGCATCGCTGCGCCATTTTGAGAAGGCGGCACGACATGAGAACCCTCTCATCGTAGCCGCTGGAAATTACATACCCGACCCAGTAGACCGAATGGTAAACCGTCGACGTCGCCCAAAGCACGTCATTACGGATCCTCCTGATCCATTAACGGTGCTTTTAGGCACCACAAGCACCGGTCACCGTCCTCGTCGAACCCGTCGCTTGCGACGAAGGGTTCGACGAGCGAACTAACCCATAGACACAGCCCACTGAGTTTCTCGCCGGATCTTCTCAGTGGGTCGCGTTTCCGATCCGGTGGTAGATTCTGCGAAGCACTGCTCTTGCTAGGGTCAGTGTTAGCAACTCTCCGGTTGAGCCCCGCGAGCTCACCTACTAACGTTAGGGCGAAGCTGAAATAGCCTCTCAAGGCTATCAGCATAGGTAGGAAAAAAAAAAAAAAAAAAAAAACGCTTTTTTGCGTATTGGACATTCGAATAAGTTAAAGCTTTATAAAGGTGTTGCTTACTCTTACCTGTTTGACATAATACCATCATCCCATAATAGATGTTAAAGGAGCCCTTTCAAGAGGCGAGTGTTATCAAACATATCAGTATCCGAAAATGTTACTAGAAAGAAATACAGTGCACAATAATATAGAACATTAGTTAAAAACTCTAACTAAAGTACTGTAGAGACAGACACGGCAGAGTTTTTAGCTTCTTTACTTGAAGTCTCAATTGCTTTTATTGTCTCAATTTGCAATATTCAGCACAGCAAAAATTTGATTTATAATGAATTTTCTACTCTGTGGGTATCATCAAACAGTATTATTATCTATTCAATATCTTTATGACGCAATAGTTGTTTTAAAATAGCTTGAAGAAAAGTGATAAAAATGGGCTAACTCCTTTCTATACGGACTGCCTTTCATCGCGGCAGGTCAGATGCTGATGATGAATATATGTCTCCGACCAAACACGTCAAGTCAAGACCAGATGAAACTGACGATGGTAATAGTATGGGAGATATTTTAAATATTATGGGAGCCATGACCATGGTCTCAGTAGCATTGGATCTTAAATTTGCTTTTAAAAAAACCAACGCATAATAATGGTAAAGTAATAATTTCCCATTAAGCCCGCCATGAATTAAAAACGAGGTTTAATGGATACTTGCCGGTTCAAATTGGTGCTTAGCGGTGACTTAAATCTTAAACGTAAATTCTGTTATGATTATATTCGTTTGTTTCTTTTCTCACCTGCCGCGTTAATCCGCGTCCGGGAAAATGTTGTTTCAGTTAATGCTTTTTTTAGAAGCTTTTTTTGGAACGAAGTTCCTTACGGCAGGTTTGGAGGGGATAGGGATTTTGCTGCGCGACCGAACTGAAAAAAATGTGATAGTAAAACCGTAAGAAAAAGTCCGTGGAATACAACCGTTAAATGAGACGTGTGCAGGCGCAATAGGCGTATACACAAGAGAGTAGTCTATAATACCTTTCTCTTTCTCCTTCTTTTTATTATTATTCATATAAATATCTGTTTCTTTGTATATTAATATTATATATTTTTTATAAATCATTGTAAATAAAACAAGGTTGATAACTTTGTAAAATATTTTTTTTTATCAATAAAAAAATCACAATAACTAAAGTTGCCTGAATTTCGCGGTATGTCACATGTCGATTTTCCTCAATCAGCTTACGCACAGCATCAACGTTTTCTTGGGTGACTGCAGTTTTTGGACGACCTTGACGGGGATCATCACTGAGCTTGACACGTCCACGTTGAAACTCAGCAAACCAGCGATAAATTGGGGTTTTGGATGGGGCTTCATCACCAAATGCAGAAATCATCCGGTCAATACACTGTTTTTGTGTTAAACCACTTCGAAAGTCATAATAAATCATCGCTCTTGAATTTTCTCGAGTCAATTCCATTTTCTCAACGACTGAACAAGTTTGACAAAACCTCGTGACAAGACCGAGAATCTTTTTTTATTCTTTATTCTTTATTTGTACACATTGTTAATAAAATACAGTAATTGGGATAAGATATAAAAAATGGCGAGCTTAACTCAACAATTGAGTTATCTACCAGCTAACCGTTCTCAAAGAAGGAAAGCTTTACATTAGTGGGTAGATGAGTACAATCTAATTAGCAATAAAAATAACAAAAATAAACACTAATACATAATATCAAACTATATACATACACAATTACACACATAAATAACATAAACATATACATACACGTACATATATAATGAAATACATAAAATAAATACATATAAGTAATACTAAATTGATAGATAGTGCTCCTTTAATGCCGTCCTGAATACTTCAAGTGAGAAACTTGCACGGATTGAGTGTGGAACTGAGTTCCACAGACGCACAGAGTGCACAGTGAACGAACCACCGTAGCGACTGGAAGAGTGAGGGGGAAAATTAAGGAGAAGGGATCTACTTGTACGACAGGGTACACCACGGGGCATCTGGTACCCGAAGCGCTCACGGAGGTACTGGGGAACAGCTGGGTTATTGAGGATGTTGAACAGCATACATAAAACATGTACATCACGGCGAAGTCGGATAGGCAACCAATTAAGTTGTGATCTGTACTGCGAGACATGATCATATTTGCGTAAACCAAAAATAAAGCGTATGCATAAATTTTGTAACCTTTCCAGTTTGTTCCATAGCCCCTCCGCGGCGTCGAGAAAGCAGACATCCGCATAGTCAAGGAATATATTAAATAAATAAATGGTATTCGATTTTTAAAACCAAGGAGTTTTCAATTGTAAAGATTTTAATATGACAGGAACAGTGGAAATATTCCATTCCCGATACTTTTAGTGCAGCCTAGTATCCGGTGTCCCACGACACCACACATATTTTTTTTGCAAATTGTGTCGATTCTACATTAGCCGAAGGAACTTCTTTCCTACCTGGTGTCCCACGACACCACATCTTCTTTTCTTTTTTTAAACTTATCCAGGTATGAATTATGACTGGTGAATGCTACCTTACTGGGATTAATCAATAATACTGTTTACGAAATAAACCATCATCAAAAGTATAAAGTACCGACGACAATTTATTGTTTACAATTGCATTCCGGACGATTACAATTTCTTTCCATCCATTTCTATCCTTATCGTACTGAATGAAAACAAGTCTACGAATTTAAATAAAAAAATCTGAATCATAATAATATAAATTCTAGGTATTATGGCAATCTACAAAATCAACTTCGGGAAAATATTTATAATAATAATACTATACATATTATAAATTTATTTTTATTAACAAAAAGTCAAATCAAAATAACTTAACATAACTCAACCCACACAGTAGAACAGATCTTCCAACGCGCTTGAAGGAGGCACAGTCCCCAAGATACTGGCTACGTTGCCTCGTTGGACAGCCAGACTCACTCTCTGTGCAAAGTATACATATACTATTTTAATATATAGACGATAATAGCTCAAAACTCATTGTAAAATTAAGTCACAGCCGGAACATGCCATGTTTAAATTGATTTAATTTTTTGTTTGAACGAACAAACTGTTAGCATCTAAGAAACAAACTATCTACAAGAGAATTGAGTTATTATATTAGTCTATCGAGAAACTTGTTGTACATTGTAGGGTCAATGGTAAGAGATCTCGTGGACGAATCCCAATGCGCTGGACTGATCGGGTGAAAGACCTTACTGAAACCCCACTTAACGAGTGCGTGCGCCAGGCCTCGGTTCGCAAACTATGGAAAACATCTGTCAAGGCTTTAATAAGCAAGAATTCCACATGACCACGACTGCTCTGTCAAGAGCAACCGATTATGAGGATAGAGTTTTCCTTCTGCCCAATACAAAAAATTATAATTACGTCAGAGCTGATGACTTCACGCTTCAAAATATTTCAGGGCTCGAAGCTTTTCGAAATACAGACTGCAAACAGTATCAATTTTAAAAACTTGTTCTTATAAAATTATGCAAACAGTTCTTTTTTTTAATTGCTTAGATGGGTGGACGAGCTAACAGCCCACCTTATATTAGGTGGTTACTGGAGCCCATAGACCGATCAAACCCATCAAACCGAAACGCATTACTGCTTCACGGCAGCAATAGGCAAGGCGGTGGTACCTACCCGTCCGGACTCATAAGAGGTCCTACCACCAGTAATTACACAAATTATAATTTTGCGGGTTTACGGGGTCTGCATCATCAACTTGTTTCCTACTGCTTCCCATTACGGGGAAATATATCTTACTCTTATATTTTTATTCATCTCTATACACAGTTCTGCTTGGCAATATTCAAAACAAAAACTGTTTTCATTAGTACGTTTTTGTACTATTTGGTTATTAATCTACGCATTAAGAGAGATATAAAATATGTTTACCCGGTGTTAATTTTTTACCGAAGTTCATGGATATCATAATGTGTATGTTGGACTTACTTTCAGACATGAGTTCGAAGGCTCAGTGGTATTTTAAAACGGCTGTTCTACCCTTCAAATGGCTTGACTACACTGCGACAATTAGTATGGGCAGGATAAAACTACCTGCTTGGACTTTTATTACACAAATGATAATTTATTTATTACTGGTGGAATGACGTATTGTGAGTCCCCACGGGTAGGTACTACCACCCTGCCTATTTCTGCCGTGAAGCAGTAATGCGTTTCGGTTTGAAGGGTGGGGTATTTTTTTATTGCCCTTGTAGGCAGACGATCACACGGCCCAACAGATGGTGAGTGGTTATCGTCACCCATGGACTTGAACAATGCCAGGGGCAGAGCCAAGCCGCTGCCTACTGAAATCCGGGTAGCCATGATTGTGCTGTAAAAAAACGGAGACCTTAGAACTCATGTCTCAAGGTAGGTGGCGGCATTTACGTTTTAAATGTCTATGGGCTCCGGTAATCACTTAACATCAGGTGGGCTGTGAGATCGTTCGCACACCAAAACCATAAAAAAAATTATAAATTGTTGGTCATCTATGTGTAACAAACTAACTACGTGTTACCTTAGAAATAAAAAAATTGCCAGTGTTGCAACGGTACAGTCGCACCGTTTCATAGAAGTATCTCGTCTTATCGGTTAGTTCACGTAAAATACAAATTTTAGAATGTTATTTTATCGTATATAGAATATCCAGCACTCCATTCTATCTTCGTTTTCAGGTGCGATACAATACATCACACATATTATAGAGGGTAGTTGCCGAAAATATTTAAAACGTCATGCAGCAACAATTTGTAATTCAATGCTTTTTACCTCATCACGGTATCAAACTGTTGAATCACGCCCAGTTACATAACTATAACTATGACCTTATGAGTGTCGTATTATCGAGCCTTAATCAAGGATATAAATATAAAAAGGAAGTGCGAACTGCCGTGTATATTACAATAAGACCCTCCTATTCGGTACCACGGAATGTATACGAATTTCACCATTAAATCCATTAATAGTAATATGCGAAATGAATGTCTCTATTTTTTTTATAGCTTTGGTGGGTGGACGAGCTCACAGCCCACCTGGTGTTAAGTGGTTACTGGAGCCCATAGATACATCTACGACGTGAATGCGTCATCCACCTTGAGATATGAGTTCTAAGGTCTCAAGTATAGTTACAACAGCTGCCCCACTCTTCAAACTGAAACGCATTATTGCTTCACGGCAGAAATAGGCACAGCGGTGGTACCTAACAGCGCGGACTCACAAGAGGGCGTGCCACCAGTAAAAATATGTTTATGTTCTACTTATATTTTTATACGATTGGCTTGAAAATTACTATGAAAGTTGTCAGTGATCACTGTACATCATAGTGTAAACAATAGTATTGACGAACGATTATATGATGTATTATTGATGTACACTGACGCAGTAATCGTTCACCTAATAATGTAGTTCCTTCAGTAGTATTCTATAGTCAAAACAACATACAGCTCACAATTCTCCAATAGCTGTAGTTGAATAGCCTGACTTCGATCGTCGACAGCACATAGAAACAGCCCACAATGTGAATATAAATTCCGGTTTATATTTGTGCTAATCAACCTCATTCAACTTCAAAAACAATAAACTGCACAATCAAAATTCAACTAGGTACTTAGTAACTTAATATAAACAACAATTCGCGAACAGCATTGTTCGGTCGATGGGCCTCAGGCAATATCCTAATGAAAAACTTTAAACCACCTTTGTTCGCTTAATCACCCCTATTAACATAACAGAGGCTCGCAGTGTGCTTAACTTTATTGTGGAAATAAGCTCTACAGTTTCGTTACAGACAGAGTGCAAATAATTTTGAAACACTTCGCATCGGTACATACCTTTTTGTTTGAACAGAAGAAATCTGATAGGTATGAGAAAAAATGTGCTATGCAATTATATGATTGCCATTTAAGTCAAATTTTGGTCTTAGTATGTTTAATTGTCAAATAGAAGTGTCTTGGCCTGCAGTCGTCGTGGCCTAAAGGATAAGACATCCGGTGCCTTCGTATCTAGAGCAATGCAACGGTGTTCGAATCCCGCAGGCGGGTACCAATTTTTCTGATGAAATACGTACTTAACAAATGTTCACGATTGACTTCCACGGTGAAGGAATAACATCGTGTAATAAAAAACAAACCCCCAAAAAAATTATAATTTGCGTAATTACTGGTGGTAGGACCTCTTGTGAGTCCGCACGGGTAGGTACCACACATGTAAGCAATAAATTAAAAAAAAAAAAAAGATAGGTGGACGTGCTCCCAGCCCACCTGATGTTAAGTGGTCACTGGAGCCCATAGACATGTACAACGTAAATGCGCCACCAACCTTGAGATATAAGTTCTAAGGTCTCAGTATAGTTACAACGGCTGCCCGACCCTTCAAGCCGAAACGCATTACTGCTTCACGGTAGAAACAGGCGGGGTGGTGGTACCTACCCGTGCGGACTCACAAGAGGTCCTACCACCAGTAATTACGCAAATTATAATTTTGCGGGTTTGATTTTTATTACACGATGTTATACTTCACCGTGGAAGTCAATCGTGAACATTTGTCAAGTACATATTTCATTAGAAAAATTGGTACCTGCCTGCGGGATTCGAACACCGGTGCATCGCTAGATACGAATGCACCGGACGTCTTATCCTTTAGGCCACGACGACTTTATCTAATATCCATCTTTATCTAGATGGAACGTAACAATGAAATCCAATGTGCACAGCTTAATAATTCAATATTATAATATGATAATGTCTAGTATTCTTTAAGAAACAAAAATGTACAGTGTAAATTGAAAACTGTTTTACTGTTTTAAGTATACTACACTGTGCAGGACAATTCAAACGGATAATCCGCGTTCGTTAATGTCTACCAGTTTTTTCTTTCATGTGCAAAACCAATTTAAATAATTAGTGATTCGTACGCTATTTTATTTTTGTTTAATTGTATGTATGGTATGGTTTGGTATAGTATATAATAATATGCATATTGCACTATATTTTTAAATCATTCTCGCTCACGACTCGGTCGTGCGCGGACGTGCTTTCCGATCCGTGGCCCGCTTGCGAGCTGCGTCTCTGAACTCACAGTTGTGCTCGACAGTGTAGTGACCGTGAATACATCGTGCGTACAATTCAGTAGTGCGGACGTGCCGATCCGTTGGTCGCTTGCGATCTGCGTATCGAGGTCCATTTTTGTGCGCTAAAGTTTTGTAACCGCGAACCCACCCTTACCAACTGCCTTTTTCAAGGCAAAACCAATCGCTACGTTCAGCTTCCTGTGGCACTCACAGGCTAGCGATTTCCTAACCCTTCCCAAAAACAACAGTCTTTTTCAAGACTAGACCCCCGCTCGCGATTCTGCCTGCTGTAGCACTATACAGCCCGAGCGGGTTCCTTTCCTTTTCCCCGCCGATTGCCGTTTTCACGGCATAGGCATTCCCCCCCCCCTGCTCCTTGCTGTCCTGCAGCACAGGGGGGTTACAAATCCTATCCGGGGCCTCGCCTTTCGGCGAGTTCAACAAAAGTCCCGGGGCCGCCCCCCCCCGGGCAAGAAGACCGAAGATGAGCGAAGATTTTGTGTGCGACAGTGATAGTGCTAGGGACATTGTCGGGTTCCTCCGGGATAGGTACCCGTCAATTAGGGCCGAGTATCTCAGCTATAGGGCCTCTCGTGGCAATCCCTCCCCCCCCGCGTCCGTCGCCGCGTATTTCAACCGTGCCTCGGAGGCACGCCGCGCGCCCCCCGCCGCCGCGTTAAGTTCGAGCGCACGTTCCGACGATGCGGCTCACATAGCGCCTAGCGCTACCCCCACCCCCGCGCCCGCGTCTATTGCGTCAGCCTCACTGACTTCGTCCGTCGCGACCTCGATCGTCTCTAATAGCTCTGTCTCTAATAGTTCAGGCTCCGATACCGAATCGGAGATGGACTTTGAATCCGCGCCCAGCCCTCAGCCCGGAACCTCGGATGGGTTCCAAACGGTTACCCGCGGTAAAAAACGTACTCGCGTCGTGGAGTCCCGGAGCTCTACAACAAAACAAACGAAATCCGCGCCCGCCTCTCGACCGAAGGTAGTAGTTACACCGGAGTCGGACTCCGCGCGCCGCGTAACCCCACCGCCGCGTCCCAAGCCCGCGCCCGCTCCTAAAGTAGCTGCCCCGCCCCCGCTGATACTTCAAGAGAAGACAGCGTGGAATCGAGTATCCCAGGCCCTTCAGGCAAACAAAATTAATTACACCCATGCGCGTAACGTCGCGCATGGGATTCAGATAAAGGTCGCAACGCCGGGCGACCATAGGGCCCTCTCTTCATACCTCCGAAAGGAGAACATAGGTTTTCACACCTATGCTCTTCAGGAGGACCGCGAGCTCCGCGTAGTAATACGCGGAGTCCCCAAGGAGTTAGACATCGACTACGTTAAGGAGGATCTGATCGCTCAGTCACTCCCTATAGTTAGTGTGCATCGGATGCACAGTGGGCGGGGCAAGCAGCCCTATAATATGATTCTTGTCGCGTTGGAGCCAACCCCGGAGGCCAAAAAGAAAATTTCATGCCTCTCGAAAGTTTGCGGCTTATCCGGGGTCTCCATCGAAGCCCCCATAAACGTGGCACTCCCGGGCAGTGCTACAGATGCCAGCTATATGGCCACTCGGCGCGTAATTGCCACGCGCGTCCCCGCTGCGTGAAGTGCCTCGGCGATCACGCTACGTTAGATTGCGTTAGAGATAGGGAAACCGCGACCGAACCCCCAAGTTGTGTCCTATGCCTTAAGCAAGGGCACCCCGCGAACTACCGTGGATGTCCTAGGGCTCCGCGCAAGCGTTCAACCCTCCCAGCTCCGCGAACCGTCGGCCCAAAGACTTCGGCACCCTCAGTGCCGAAACCTGCCTTCGTGCCGGCTGCAGTTCCCACGGTCTCAGCGTGGAAAAAGCCGCTGCCGTATACGAAGGCGGGAACGCAAACCGCACCCCCGCCCCCGCTCGCGACACGCCCCGCGCCCCAGCCCCTGCTCGCACCTCGCCCCGCGCCCGCGTTCCGCCCCCCGCAACCCTCTGCCGTCAACGACTTCGCGCTCGTGCGCGACTTCGTCACCGCTGTTAACTTCGACCGTCTGCGATCGTTCGCAGACGCGATACGTAGGTCGGTAACCCCCGAACAGAGACTCGCGGCCGCGTTCGATCACATGGACGTATACGAGTCCGTGTCCCGCACTTTATAAAAATCTTTACCGGTAATCAATGGCGCAAAAAGGTAGAGAAAAACCGTATTCCCTTACGTTAGCATTCTACAATGCTAACGGACTCGCGCGGCAACGCGATCAAATTTTCGAATTCCTCCGCGATAATCTTGTAGATATTCTACTAGTGCAGGAAACCTGTCTGAAGCCCTCGCGTCGCGACCCGAAAGTCGCGAATTACGTCATGGTTAGGAATGACAGACTCACCGCCTCCAAAGGCGGGACTGCCATTTACTATAGGCGGGCCCTGCACGTTGTCCCTCTCGATACTCCCTCGCTCTCACATATCGAGGCGTCAGTGTGCCGTATCTCGCTGACGGGACACCAGCCGATCGTCATCGCATCCGTTTATCTCCCCCCGGACAAGCCCCTTCTGAGCAGTGACATCGAGTCACTGTTCGGCATGGGAGACTCCGTCATCCTGGCAGGCGATTTAAATTGCCACCACACTAGGTGGAACTGCCATCTTACTAACGTTAACGGTAGGCGTCTCGACGCGTTTATAGACGACCTCACCTTTGAAATAGTCGGTCCCCCAACTCCAACATGTTATCCGTATAACATCGCGCTCCGTCCGAGCACTATAGACCTGGCATTGCTTAGGAACGTAACTCTGCGCTTGCGTTCCATCGAAGCAATGTCAGAGCTCGACTCAGACCACCGACCTGTCGTTATGCAGCTCGGTCGCCCCCACAACCCAGTCACTGTTACGAGGACCATGGTGGATTGGAATAAGCTGGGCACGTGCCTAGCCGACACCGCTCCGCCAATTCTCCCTTACGGCCCGGATTCGAATCTATCCCCGAGGACACCGTCGAATCCATAAACATCATTACCGATCACATATCTTCCGCGATTATTAGATCTTCTAAAGAAGTCGATGTGGAGGACAGCTTCCACCGCATCAGACTGTCCCCCGATCTTAGGAATCTCTTAAGAGTTAGGAACGCGGCAATCCGGGCCTACGATCGTCTTCCCACGCATTCAAACCGGATTCGGATGCGTCGTCTACAACGCGAAGTCCACTCCCGCTTAAGCGACGCGCGTAACGATAATTGGCATAGTTATTTAGAACAACTCGCGCCCTCCCACCAAGCATACTGGCGACTAGCTAGGACTCTCAAATCCGAAACTACCGCTACTATGCCTCCCCTCGTACGCCCTTCAGGCCAACCACCGGCATTCGATGACGATGACAAGGCTGAGCTGCTGGCCGATGCACTGCAAGAGCAGTGCACCACCAGCACTCAACACGCGGACCCCGAACACACCGAGTTAGTCGACAGGGAGGTCGAGCGCAGAGCTTCCCTGCCGCCCTCGGACGCGTTACCCCCATTACCACTGACGAAGTTAGAGACGCGATCCACAACCTACAACCTAGGAAGGCACCCGGCTCCGACGGCATCCACAACCGCGCGCTAAAATTTTTGCCAGTCCAACTGATAGCAATGTTGGCTACAATTTTAAATGCCGCTATGACGCACTGCATCTTTCCCGCGGTGTGGAAAGAAGCGGACGTTATCGGTATACATAAGCCGGGCAAACCGACAAACGAAACTTCTAGTTACCGTCCGATTAGTCTCCTCTCGACGATAGGAAAAATTTACGAACAGCTCCTTAGGAAACGCCTCTGGGATTTTGTTACCGCGAACAAATTCTCATTGACGAACAGTTCGGATTCCGCTCAAAACACTCGTGCGTACAACAAGTGCACCGCCTCACGGAGCACATTCTGATAGGACTAAATAGGCGTAAACAAATCCCGACCGGCGCCCTCTTCTTCGACATCGCGAAGGCGTTCGACAAAGTCTGGCACAACGGTTTAATTTATAAACTGTACAACATGGGAGTGCCAGACAGACTCGTGCTCATCATACGAGACTTCTTGTCGAACCGTTCGTTTCGATATCGAGTAGAGGGAACTCGTTCTCGTCCCCGTCAACTGACCGCCGGAGTCCCGCAAGGCTCCGCGCTCTCCCCGTTATTATTTAGTTTGTATATCAATGATATACCCCGGTCTCCGGAGACCCATCTAGCGCTCTTCGCCGATGACACGGCTATCTACTACTCGTGTAGGAAGATGTCGCTGCTTCATCGGCGACTCCAGATCGCAGTAGCCACCCTGGGACAGTGGTTCCGGAAGTGGCGAATAGACATCAACCCCACGAAAAGCGCAGCGGTGCTCTTCAAAAGGGGTCGCCCTCCGAACATCACTTCGAGCATCCCACTCCGTAGTAGGCGCGCAAACACCTCAGCCGTTAGTCCCATCACTCTCTTTGGCCAGCCCATTCCGTGGGTCTCGAAGGTCAAATATCTAGGCGTCACCCTCGACAGAGGGATGACATTCCGTCCCCATATAAAAACGGTACGCGACCGCGCCGCGTTTATTCTAGGACGACTCTATCCAATGCTTTGTAGTCGAAGCAAACTGTCCCTCCGTAATAAGGTAACTCTCTACAAAACTTGTATACGCCCCGTCATGACGTATGCAAGCGTAGTGTTCGCTCACGCAGCCCGCACCAACTTGAAATCCCTTCAGGTTATTCAATCACGATTCTGCAGGATAGCCGTCGGAGCGCCTTGGTTCCTTAGGAATGTGGATCTCCACGACGACCTGGAGCTCGACTCCCTTAGTAAGTATCTACAGTCGGCATCGCTGCGCCATTTTGAGAAGGCGGCACGACATGAGAACCCTCTCATCGTAGCCGCTGGAAATTACATACCCGACCCAGTAGACCGAATGGTAAACCGTCGACGTCGCCCAAAGCACGTCATTACGGATCCTCCTGATCCATTAACGGTGCTTTTAGGCACCACAAGCACCGGTCACCGTCCTCGTCGAACCCGTCGCTTGCGACGAAGGGTTCGACGAGCGAACTAACCCATAGACACAGCCCACTGAGTTTCTCGCCGGATCTTCTCAGTGGGTCGCGTTTCCGATCCGGTGGTAGATTCTGCGAAGCACTGCTCTTGCTAGGGTCAGTGTTCCCCACCGAATGCAGTTCCGCCTTGTCGTGGCGGTGGGGCTTAAGCGTGCGTCCCTAAAATCGCGTGCAGAGGAATCTGTGTGGGATGCCGCGACAAAGAGAACTGCGCCCAGCTCTCCTCGGTTGCCTCCGTATTCAGGGGGTGCTGCCTTGAGAGACAGCGAGGGACCTTCTCCCCACGCCCTTTGCACTGGCAAAGGATGGCATTCAGGGGATGAGGGTTGGCTCTCCGGGAGCCTTATGAGCCGGCGGCACTTTTGTGTCTTCCGGCTGCGGGTTGCCATGTCCCCGGCTTTAGCTACAGGGGAAAGCCTTCCAGATATGGGAGGTACCGGCTCGCCGGCGTGGCTCCACACCGCGTTATGGGCGACGGACAGGCTTCGGCCACCGTCGGCCAAACCGTAAACCCCAGTCATGGGGAACGGGGCTCCTGCCTTTACTGGTCGGAGCCGCGAGGACGCAAACCTCTTCAAAAATACCCCAATCCCAAGCTCGACACCCGGCGATGGGATGAATGGCTGGAGGGATTCCAGTCCCGAGGGTGTCGTAGATCCCAGGGGACCAAACCCCTGGTTAATAAAAAAGGATCTCATGATGATGGCCAATTGTTTAAAGTTAATACCCCAGGAGGGTACCACCCGCGAGTCGGGCGGAGAATCCCTCCGTGCTTCCACCTCGGTGGAAGCACGCTGCCCCACGTACTCTGGGGGGGGCAACAATTGCCACGATGAAGGAGGCTGTGCGACGGGCAGCGGAATTCCCGTCGAACCGAGGCACTCCCCGATCGCCGGCTCGATGCGCTCTGCGCTCGCCAGCGACTCGGGTGTGATCAACCCTATCAGACTATCGATGGGGAAAAAGAGGGGACGAAGGAAGACCCCACTACCAACGTCCGACGACGGCGGCGCGTCATCCTCCAGCACCGAGGTGCCGGAAAAGACGATGACAATCGAGGAGGTGGCTCCAGTGGTTGCGGGGCCTGCCGCAACGAAAGACGCGATGCCCGCTCCCCAGTGGGCACCAGTAAGGAGGAGGGGCGCAGTGTCACCGGCGACGTCAGTGGAGTCGATGTCGACGTCGGCCGCGTCCCTGGCTAGCGGGGACGAGGCATTCCGCGACCTCGACCTTGCGCTGGTCAATCTGGCTAAGCTGCTGTCGACCGTGGCTACCAAGGGCGCCGAGCCAGGCAGCAGCTACCGAAAGAGGCTCCGGGAGGGAGCCGCTATGGTTAGAACTAAGCTGATTCCCACTATGACCAAACTCGTAGCGCAGCTTGACTTCAGGGAGAGTCGCAGTCTGGGGGACTCCCCGGCTTTGCAAGAGGGAACTCCCCTGTCACCGATGCCTAGGCTGGCACGCTCTGAGCAGCCTGTGAGGAAGATGGACACCAGCGTGCCCTCGCGGGCCGTGATGAGTGTGGCGGCGCCCATGCCAGCGCCCACTTCTGTGGCCGCTGTTCCGCGAGTGCCTACTCCCGCGCTCCCTCGCCCCCTCGCAGGGTTGAGTTAAGGCCTGCGCCGCCTCCCCGGATATCGGAATCCATACAGACAGGACGGTTAAGGCCTGTGCCAGCGCAGGCTGAGGACATTCGTTCGCCACTGGCGAGGATGGTAGACGAGTGGCCGGCGCTGCCGCGGCCTAGGCCTGCGGAGCCGCCTCTTTCACCCCCACGTGCTGTGGGGTCGCAGATGGAGGAGGGGGAGGTGGATCACGTCCCAAGCAGAGCGGAAATGATGGCCTGCATCTCGCGGGCGGTGGCGGTTGAAGTCGGCAAACACTTTGCTGGCCTCGAGGAGATGCTCCGCTCCTCGATTAGTTTCAGAAATTGCGTCCCGGTGCCAACAGCCGCGACCGCCCCACGCGACCAGGCTGCCCAGCCGACCTTAACTTGTACCCCACCCGGGAGGGTGGCACGACGTGGAGGCCGGAACCGGAATAACAGAGGTGCGGATGCCCAGAATCCCGCCCCGCAATCCCAACCACAGCCCCGTCCCCTTCCTCCTCCCCCGTCAAGCATGGACGAGGGCTGGACGGAAGTGGTGAAGCGGGGCACCCAAACATGGCGACAAACAGCAGCTCTGGCAGCTCCTCGAGGGGATCGAGTGCCGACTGCTGTAGCACGAAACACAGCGCTGGCGGCCGTGGCTGCTCCCCGCGAGGGTCGAGCACCGGCCGCTAGCAAGACGAAAAACAAAAAGAAGAAGCCGCGCGCAGCGGGGTCGGCTGCCGTTGTAGTGACGTTGCTGCCGGCCGCCGCCGAAAAGGGCCTCACCTATAATGAGGTTATGGCCCGGGCGCGCGCGGCCGTAAATTTGAAAGAAATTGGAGCAGAGGAGGAGGGCCTCCGCTTCCGGCAGACCGCCAATGGGGCGAAGCTACTGGAGTGTCCCGGTGCCGATAGTTCTGGCATCGCGGATAGACTAGTGGCGACGCTCCGCGTGGCGTTGCCGGAGGAAGGGGTGCGCGTGCACAGGCCGGTGAGGATGGCAGAGATTAGGATCACCGGCCTGGATGATTGCGCCACCAAGGAGGAGGTGGCAGCCGCGATAGCCGCTCAGGGGGGATGTGCCCCGGAGAGCGTGACCGTCGGTGAACTTCGCTTAGGGTATTCCGGGGCCAGGTCGGCGTGGGCGCGCTGCCCTGTGGAGGCAGCCACTTCCTTGGCCACTCCTCCACCGGGAAGATCGGCGGGGGATCCGGGGAGACTGCGCGTGGGCTGGATAGCGGCCCACGTGCGTCTCCAAGAACCACGTGCCTGGCGATGCCTCCGATGCTTTAGCACGGGGCACGGCCTCGCTAGGTGCACCAGCTCGGTTGACCGCAGCGGTTTGTGTTTCCGCTGCGGCCAGCCGGGCCATAAAGCGGCGTCCTGCATGGCTGACCCACATTGCGCTTTGTGCGCTGCAGCCGGACGCAGGGCAAACCACCGGGCGGGAGGCAAGGCGTGTTTCCCGTCCGGTAATAATACCGAACGCAACCGGCGCCGGAAATCAAGGCGCCGGCAAAAGAGAAGGTTGGCCAGAGGAGCACTGGCCGACGCTGTAATCCCCGCTGCGGCGCCGGCGCCGGAGGGCGGGGGCAGCGGTGAAGGGGAGGGGGCGATGGATGTGGTCCAACAGTAATGGACCGCACCTATCGCTTCCTCCAAGGAAACCTGAACCACTCCGCCAGAGCTCAGGACATGCTGTCTCAGAGCATGGCGGAGCGGTCCATAGATGTGGCTGTGGTCGCCGAGCCGTACTTCGTTCCCCCAGCAAATGATTGTTGGTTTGGGGACGACGGCGGCCTGGCGGCCATAGTCATACGAAGAGACGCGGCGATCCCCCCCTGGCGATGGTGACCAGGGGTCAAGGGTTCGTCGCGGTGCAGCTGGAAGGGACCGTCGTGATCGGGGCGTACTTCTCTCCGAACAGGCCTACCGTCGAGTTCGGGCATTTCCTGGGCGAGATCGGGGCGATTGCTCGCCGCCTCGCTCCTCGTCCAGTGATTCTCGCGGGGGACCTCAATGCGAAGTCTATCGCATGGGGCTCCCCCGCTCAGACGCTCGTGGTAGGCTACTGGAGAGGTGGGCGAACGCGGCCGGCCTCTGTTTGTTGAATAGAGGGTCGGTTGCGACGTGCGTGCGGTGGCAGGGCGAGTCTATTGTGGACGTTACGTTCGCGAGCCCGGCCATCGCGCGCCGTATCCGCGACTGGAGGGTTTTGGAGGGGGCGGAGACGTTGTCAGATCACCGATATATTCGGTTTGATCTCTCCGCCCGCTCCGCAGTCGCGGACGCCCTCGGGGACCACCCCCGTGGTGCGTCCCGGTCATTCCCCAAGTGGGCACTGAAGCGCCTGAATAAGGAGCTCCTGATGGAAGCCTCTACAGTGGCGGCGTGGGCGCCCATGCGTCCACACCCGGTCGAGGTCGAGGGCGAGGCAGGGTGGTTTCGGGACACGATGCGTCGCATCTGTGATGTGTCGATGCCCCGGATCGGCCCTCGACTTCCTAATCGCCAGGCGTACTGGTGGTCGCCCGAAATTGCGCAACTCCGCGTGGAGTGCGTTCGGGCGAGGCGCGAGTGCGCCAGGCATCGCCGCCGCCGCCTGCCGCGGCGCAACGATCCAGTTGCGTTCGCGGCGGCAGAGGCCCGGCTGCACGCCGCATTTCGCGTCGCACAGAGGGCACTGCAGCTGGCCATCAGAAGAGCCAAGGATCAACACATGGAGGGTCTCCTGGAGACGCTGGATGAGGATCCGTGGGGGCGGCCCTATCATATGGTGCGCAATAAAATGCGCCCATGGGCCCCCCGATCACGGAGCGTCTCCAGCCTCAGCAGCTGCGGGACATCGTCTCGGCACTGTTCCCGCAGGAGCGGGAGGGATTTGTCGCGCCCGCTATGGACTCGCCGCCGGAATACGACGGCGAAGTCCCTGCCGAGGTGCCCCATATAACGGGGGCGGAGCTCCGTGTGGCCGTGCGCAAAATGTGCGCGAAGGACACTGCACCCGGCCCGGACGGTGTCCATGGCCGGGTTTGGGCCTTGGCTCTTGGTGCCCTGGGGGACCGACTCTTGAGGCTTTACAACTCCTGCCTCGAGTCGGGACGGTTTCCTTCATCGTGGAGGACGGGCAGACTCGTGCTGTTGAGAAAGGAGGGGCGCCCGGCGGATACTGCTGCCGGGTACCGTCCCATCGTGTTGCTGGATGAGGTGGGCAAGCTGCTGGAACGCATTCTGGCAGCCCGCATCATCCAGCATCTGGTCAGGGTGGGACCCGATCTGTCGGCGGAGCAATATGGCTTCCGAGAGGGCCGCTCAACGGTAGACGCGATCCTTCGCGTGCGGGCCCTCTCGGATGAGGCCGTTTCCGGGGGTGGGGTGGCTTTGGCGGTGTCACTCGATATCGCCAATGCGTTCAACACCCTGCCCTGGTCCGTGATAGGGGGGGCGCTGGAACGACACGGAGTGCCCCCCTACCTTCGCCGGCTGGTGGGTTCCTACTTGGAAGACAGATCGGTCACGTGTACCGGACACGGTGGGATCGTGCACCGGTTCCCGGTCGTGCGCGGTGTTCCACAGGGGTCGGTGCTCGGCCCTCTTTTGTGGAATATCGGGTATGACTGGGTGCTGAGGGGTGCCCTCCTCCCGGGCCTGAGCGTAATCTGTTACGCAGACGACACGTTGGTCGTGGCCCGGGGGGGGAGTTTTGCTGAGTCTGCCCGTCTTGCTACGGCTGGGGTGGCGCATGTCGTCGGCAAAATCAGGAGATTGGGCCTCGACGTGGCGCTCAGTAAATCCGAGGCCATGTGGTTCCACAGGCCCCGGAGAGTGCCACCTGTCGATGCCCATATCGTGGTTGGAGGCGTCCGTATCGGGGTCGGGGTGCAGTTGAAGTACCTCGGCCTCATTCTAGACAGTCGTTGGACCTTCCGTGCTCACTTTCAGAATCTGGTCCCTCGTTTGTTGGGGGTGGCCGGCGCGTTAAGCCGGCTCCTTCCCAATGTTGGGGGGCCTGACCAGGTGACGCGCCGTCTCTATACAGGGGTGGTGCGATCAATGGCCCTATACGGGGCGCCCGTGTGGGGCCAGTCCCTGGCCGTGGGGGTAGCGAAGCTGCTGCAACGGCCGCAACGCACCATCGCGGTCAGGGTTATCCGTGGTTATCGCACCATCTCTTTCGAGGCGGCGTGTGTACTGGCTGGGACACCGCCTTGGGTCCTGGAGGCGGAGGCGCTCGCTGCTGACTATCAGTGGCGGGCTGACCTTCGTGTACGGGGCGTGGCGCGTCCCAGCCCCAGTGTGGTCAGAGCGCGGAGGGCCCAATCTCGGCGGTCCGTACTGGAGTCATGGTCTAGACGGCTGGCCGATCCTTCGGCTGGTCGTAGGACCGTCGAGGCGATTCGCCCGGTTCTTGTGAACTGGGTGAATCGTGACAGAGGACGCCTCACTTTCCGGCTCACGCAGGTGCTCACTGGGCATGGTTGCTTCGGTGAGTTCCTGCACCGGATCGGAGCCGAGCCGACGGCAGAGTGCCACCATTGTGGTTGCGACTTGGACACGGCGGAGCACACGCTCGTCGCCTGCCCCGCATGGGAGGGGTGGCGCCGTGTCCTCGTCGCAAAAATAGGAAACGACTTGTCGTTGCCGAGTGTTGTGGCATCGATGCTCGGTGACGACGAGTCGTGGAAGGCGATGCTCGACTTCTGCGAGTGCACCATCTCGCAGAAGGAGGCGGCGGGGCGCGTGAGAGACGCACAGGCCCGCCGCCGTCGAGCGGGGGCCAGGGAGGCGGATATCGCCCAAGCCCTGGCCCTCTAAGTGTTTCGGGTCCCCTCACATGTCGGCCTGGGGACCGGCGAAGGGGGCCTAAGAAGACGACGTGCAAGCTGCTCTGCACGCGTTTTATGCATGAGCATCCGGGTGATGGAAGGCCGGCTATCCTCAACCCACGCTGGTTCTGACCCAGCGGGGTATTCCGTAGGATAGACCATTCTAACCGGCGCCATCTAGGCGGGCTTCGGATAGCCTGCCGACCGAGAGGGCTGGTGGTCGTGGCGCCGACGACCGCCAGTCCGGCGTCCCGAGGGGGAGGGTGATGGGAGAGATGTGCTCCGCACTAAACGCTTCACTTTCCCCCCTTTGCCTTTTCATGAGTTTTGTCTCATGCGAGGTTTGGACGTTGGTTGTTGAGAGACAGGAGGTTTTAGTCGGTTCGACTCCGACATGCCCCGCCCTTCATCCCCAGTGAAGGGCGGAAGTCCGGCGATTTCCTCCTGACAAAAAAAAAAAAAAAAAAAAGGGTCAGTGTTAGCAACTCTCCGGTTGAGCCCCGCGAGCTCACCTACTAACGTTAGGGCGAAGCTGAAATAGCCTCTCAAGGCTATCAGCATAGGTAGGAAAAAAAAAAAAAAAAAAACTATATTTATTATAGTATTCGAAGTGGATTTTTACAATATTATCTACTTTGAGCGCTCCCATGAAATCAAAGCCTTATAATTCTGAAAATAAAATCAAAGATTAATACTTTACAGATTGCATTGTTTTATAAAAATGTTATTCACAATTTATTTTTCTGTAATGAAACGATTTGCAAATATGAAGTTATGGTATGGGCGGATTACATGCGCATTGGAAAATCTCGTTAGCCGAGTCAATTTGTTTGAGCTAATGTGATTTTAATATGATTCCAATTATCGAAATTTTAATACTCATTTACAAAACTGAGATTTGATTTCAAAACGAATTTGAAATCTGAGCTCAATAATGAGTATCCTACCCTACTAGAAAGTGAATCATTTTCGGGGGAAAAAACTAACTTTCCTTTAGGATAAACAATTTGTACTTCGGATAATACATAGTAGGCAGTAGTAGTAGGTAGTCTCCCATACTTTTTTTTTGGTCAGGAGGAAATCGTCGGACTCTCACTCTTCACTGGGGGTGGCGGGTGGGGTATGTCGGAGTCCAACCGACTAAAACCTCCTGTCGCTCAACAACCCACGTCCGAACCTCGCATGAGACAGAGCTCATGAAAAGGAAAAGGGGGAGAGTGAAGCGTTTAGTTCGGAGCACATCTCTCCCATCACCCTCTCTCTCGGGACGCCGGAACAGCCCGCATACTAACACAGTATAGAATTAAATTTTATGTCTCATAGTGAGCTGAAAGATTCCTATAGTGCTATCAGTGTAATCTGAAAATCAGTTAATTTGGTCGATTGCTAGTTAGTTTGCACTTAGCTTTGTAGCAGTGAAGTAAAAAAATCAATTTGTCTAATTACTAGAAATACATCACGATCTTCTTTACGTATACAGAGGAGCAAGAGTGTGTTTTTATTTGAAGGATGGAAAAGCTGCTACATAGCATTATTGTGACTTAGCCTTGAGGTCGACCTCAAGCGTTGAGGTGTGTTGGAGCATTCAGGTCGTGATTTCGACGGGCTTCGGCAACTACCTAGCATCATATCAGTCAAGAGCTTCGTCTAAATATTTAGTCTATTATTTTAGTAAATTTACTCTTCTGAGGCCCAATGAAAGTAAACAAGCCTATGGACCTTTTTACTTGCGCCATTTCAACAGTACTGCAGATTAAACTTTGACATTTAAGGGTCGGGATCTTGACAGTTTAAACAGTTAATAAACAGTAGGTGCATTATCTGAAGCTCTTAATAAAGGTAAGAACTACGTTCGTTGTCAAGGAAGTGGGTCGTTGAGTGTAGTCAGGATGCTGCAGTAATGAATATGCGTTAGGTTTGTTTTTGAAATTCCCAAAAAAAGTGGAATGTTAAAAAGTTTACGATTTACCAGGATAAGCTTTGTGTTATTTTATTTTGTTCAGAGATATTTGATAAACAGTATTATTAATCAAAGTTTTTTTTCCAGATTTCATTACTATTCTTGTAAACTGAACATCTAACACAGTGATTCTGAACCTTTTTTTTGTTGCGGCAAATATTTAACGATTTCAAAATTTGGCGGCACACAAAGAAAAAGATAAAAATTATTTACTTACTACCGAATGACATACATTTGCCAATTTTAACGAAAGAAAAGGTGCAGTAACTACTATGCAACACCTTGTGAATACCAACTATCACTAAAACAACACGTTTTGTACGCAGAAGTGGCAAGTGTGCGCTGACTTGAGACATATTATTATTCCTATTGCTATACACGCCGCTTCATCATAATTTGGCACTAAGAAAAACCGCGTTGCAAAGCAAATAATAAAATTTTTTTTTTTGTGGATTTCAATATATATTCATGTAAAAATATTTTTCTTTTTAAATGATATAATTTAATAATATTAACATTGTTATATATTTGCAAAATTTGGCGGCACACTTTTGAAATTTGGCGGCACACAAAAGTGCCGCGGCACAGTGGTTGAGAATCAGTGATCTAACATCTTACTGAGATAATCCTGTATGCTATAAGCAAGATTCAACGAGCTAGATAGAACAAAGATTACAAGTACCCAAGGGGAAGCTAAACTTGTCTAGTTTTTCGCAACGAATTTACCAAAAGATCTACGGTTCTGATACTAAAATTGGTCTGAAATCTTTTATAAAACTAACATGAGTTGCAGTAGCTAAAATTGTTGTAAATTCTGAAACTTTCTGAAAGCCAATTTCTGTGAAACAAGATCAAGGAAGAACATGAATTGATAAAAAACAATTACAACAACCCTTGTAGTAATTGGTTTAATAGGTATAATCAACACGGTCATATTGCCGTACCTTTTGATTTGTTTGATTTGTTTCATTCAATTTCGTTTTAAAATGATAATTTTTTACAAGTCATTGCTATTTATGGTTACAAGTTAGAAGTTATGAAATCTCTAACAACCACATCAATTTAGGCGTAGGCAGTAGTCCTTAGGTCTATCTCTGGTATTCCTGATGTAGAAAAATTAAAAAAACTCAGCAGATTTTGACAGAGCCATAGAAATACTATGTCTTTCAACTACCTGCAGCATGCTAGAAATAGTGAAAACTTAACTCGTTTGCGGCAACCCGGTAACACACTACGCGGAACTTCCCAGCGAGGTGTGGCCGGTAACCTAAATTAAGCTTTGTACAAAATGACTAGCTTCTTATGGTAATGGGATTAACACCTATCATCGAAGGTAATTAGTTCCACACATTTATATATAATGATGATTCCCAAAATTTATGATACGAATGTATGTTGTATCCTTATATTATAGAAATTATAGAGGCATCTATTTTGAAACATGGTGATACGGAGTCTTGTGAGCCACCATCACTCTGCTTTTTTCTGATGTGAAGCAGTAATGCTTTCCAGTTTGAAAATAGGGGCAGTTGTTGTACTGTAAAACCTAAGACTTAGAACTCATGTTTCAAGCTAGGGCGTGACATTTTCCTGTGAGTTCCTTCAACCGGGGTTAAATAATACAAAAAACTTAAGCATGCTACAAAACAAAGACATGTTAGATAATATAATACAATAATTTGATAATGATATGATATGATAATAATATGAATAATGATACGATAAACATAATAAATAATAGACTATAAATCAATGAATTAACTGATTGAAATACATATAATTTACAGTTTTTTACTTTCTGAAATTACTCAGTATTCAAACTTAGTTTTTAGTTTTCCCAAAAAAAAAAATACAATCGTTTTGAATGCTTGTTTCGCGTGTATTTAATATTTACTTTATTTAGAAAATCGAGTCTTCAGGACAACATTTTCATGAAATTTTCAACCTTCTGTCGAGCACTGCTGCAGATTCCTTTGATGTCCCATTCCGGGCAGTCCTGTAATTAACAATCTCTTATGCGTGTTGTACTAGATCAAAATTATCAACTATCGAACGTTATCCCTCAAGTAAAAACAAAACTGATATAAAAAAGCATTGTTTTATTCATATGACAGCTCTGTTTTGAAAATTTGCTTGTGTTGTGTATGGTTCTATGATTAATATTTCCGTTACCATTTACCAATGGTATTGGTACCAATAAGAGTATTGGACATGTGAATGTCACAATAGCTCTCCAGGAATCAAATTTCCAGTCGAATGTCTTTAGAGTTATTCAAATAGAAAAATAATAATATCTATCGCGAAGCTGCATTGTATTTCAGTTTGAAAAGTGAGACAGCCGTTATACTTTTTATTGCTTAGATGGGTGGACGAGCTCACAACCCACCTGGTGTTAAGTGGTTACTGGAGCCCATAGACATCTACAACATAAATGCGCCACCCACCTTGGGATATAAGTTCTAAGGTCTCAAGTATAGTTACAACGGCTGCCCCACCCTTCAAACCGAAACGCATTACTGCTTCACTGCAGAAATAGGCAGGGTGGTGGTACCTACCCGCGCGGACTCACAAGAGCTCCTACCACCAGTAAATCCTTCTATCTGATTTATAGTTGGTTAAGAATAAAAGTAATTATTATTTTCACCTCGGCCATTCGAGACGTAATACAAATCTTGTACTTTGCGACCTCACACATTTCTGGTTTGCCAATATTAGAAATATCTTCTTCGAAGCACTTCTTCTTTATGGCATTAACCAAATCTATCTCCGTTTTGAATGCTTCTTCAACGAAACGTAGGAGTGCATCTTTGTTTATTGAATCCTCTTCCGTCAACAAGTTGAGTTTTCTTGCGGCACACATATCTCTTTCACACTATAATGAAACACGTATAACTATACACGTATAACTAAGTTTGTTTCGAATATGATTTCCACAAATTCCTATCCGATATTATTGGTCGCCGATTTAATGTAAGAAGTCGTCCTGGCCTACAGGATAAAACGTCCGGTGCATTCGGGTCGTGCGATGCAACGGTGTCCGTAGACAAGCCGTCTGCTCTGCTGACTTGTTAAAGATCTGTAGAGAACAGTCGTCGTGGCCGAAAGGATAAGACGGTGCGTTCGTATGTTGTGACACATCGGTGTTCGAATTCCGCTGAGAAGTACCAATTTTTCTAATGAAATACGTACTTAACATATGTTCACGATTTACTTCCATTGTGAAGTAATAACATCGTGTAATAAAAATCAAACCCGCAAAATTATAATTTGCGTAATTACTGGTAGTAGAACCTCTATTAGGAAGTAGGACCTGAGTCCGTACGGGTAAGTAACTATTAGTCTAGTCAACAAGTTCAAAAACGTGTTAAATAGACATAAAGCTCCTAAAAATATGTACGATAGCTCATTGGATGCGGAATGATGTCTACAAAAATGTTTTTTAAGGGCTTATTAGCACATAAAAAATTGCGATTGTTATAAACAAAATAAGATTTAAAAAAAAAGGAATTTGGTTTTTCCTTAATAATTTCTAAAAAAATGATATTTAAGGAATTTTGAAAAAAGATCCTGAAAGAGGAGGAAATTTCCAATAAAAAAGTCCCAACTCCCGGAATTCTATCTCTATTATTTATAATTTTTTTTTAACGCTGAAAATAGCGCTCCGCGAGGTCGTTACGGCATAGGCGCGCCGTCTAAAAAGCCGGTATATCACCTAAAATAATTTTTTTATAGTATTAAATAACAATTTAAAAATTTGAATAAATTATGGTGTAATCTAAACACTTGAACGAAAAAAACCTCGGTGAAAAAAAAATTTTAAATCGATTTTTCAAAAATTTACACCATTGTTAATTAACTAACTTTTTTCCAATCTCTGTTTTTATAAATTACGGTATAAAAGTTTCAATAATTCATCTATAATTTTTTTCCTTCGTGGAGCTCTTATCATTTAAGTACTTAATAAAGAAATGCAAAAAAAAATTTTTAATCTTTATTATTTTGATAATTATAATTTTTTTTAATTAACAAAAAATTAAATTTCTAAAAAATGTTATGAAAAATAGTTTTTTTCCGTAATATCTTAATATTGCTGTTTTTTGCATCTACCATAGGTATTAATTAACATTTAAAAAAAAAAATTACGCTATTTGTTAAGAAATTGTTTATAAACAAATAAACTATTTTGGGATTTTTTAAAAAAAAAAAATTACCATCTTATTGTATACGTAAAATAATGATTTTTAAAAAAAAATTTTTCTTAAATAAATGTTTTAATTGTTTAAAATCGTTTTTTTCATATTTCAATTGTTTAAATAATTAGTTAATGTAAATGAGGTAAGTATAAATTAAAACTAGTGTATTATTTAAACAAAATTATATATTTCTATGATTTATACGTAATTAGAAAGATATTTTATCATAGAACAAAAAAGTTTTTGGGTCCGTAGCTGTATCTATATTATTCAACAAATTATAAGCTATGAAATTTCAAAAAATATCAAAAAAATCTTAAATTTTTATAAACAAATGCTTATAACTGATAAACAATAGTTACAGGATCGATTTTGAATTTATTTTAAAGATAAATAAATCTATACCAATATTATAAAGAGGAAAGATTTGTTTGTTTGTTTGTTTCGAATAGGCTCCGAAACTACTGGACCGATTTGAAAAATTCTTTTTCCATTAGAAGCCGACATTGTCTCTGATGAACATAGGCTACTTTTTTTTCAATTTTTTTTAATTTTATTTTTTTGGTTTCATGTGTGTTTTAATGTTTCCGAAGCGAAGCGAGGGCGGGTCGCTAGTCCTTTATAAAAATGACCTGAGTGTCCTTTACCGTATCTCTTATAGTTTAAAAGTTATAACAATTTATAACTTGACAAATTATGTAACGGCTGTAATTTCATTATCATATAATATCTAAAAATGCTATAAAAAATACAAATTTTTTTTTTCTATATTTTGTTATGTATGGTTGTTTTTGTTATTTTTTGTAGTTTTCGAAAAAAAATATAACGATAAATATTATTTTTTTATAACAAATTGTTAAGTTAATAAACAATGAAATTATTTATAAAAAAATGTATTGGTTTGTCAATCCGCTGAAAATTGTCAATGATGATTTTTAAGAAAAAAATAATTTCTTAACTAATTATTTAAACAATTGAAATATGAAAAAAACGATTTTAAACAATTAAAACATTTATTTAAGATTTTTTTTAAAAAAAAATCATTATTTCACCTATACAATAAGACGGTAATTTTTTTTTTTTAAAAAATCCCAAAATAGTTTATTTGTTTATAAACAATTTCTTAACAAGTTGCGTAATTTTTTTTTAATGTTAATTAATACCTATGGTAGATGCAAAAACAGCAATATTAAGATATTTCGGAAAAAAACTATTTTTCATAACATTTTTTAGAAATTTAATTTTTAGTTAATTAAAAAAATATATAATTATCAAAATAATAAAGATTAAAAATTTTTTTTTGCATTTCTTTATTAAGTACTTAAATGATAAGAGCTCCACGAAGGGAAAAAATTATAGATGAATTATTGAAACTTTTATACCGTAATTTATAAAAACAGAGATTGGAAAAAAGTTAGTTAATTAACAATGGTGTAAATTTTTGAAAAATCGATATAAATTTTTTTTTTCACCGAGGTTTTTTTCGTTCAAGTGTTTAGATTACACCATAATTTATTCAAATTTTTAAATTGTTATTTAATACTATAAAAAAATTATTTTAGGTGATATACCGGCTTTTTAGACGGCGCGCCTATGCCGTAACGACCTCGCGGAGCGCTATTTTCAGCGTTAAAAAAAAATTATAAATAATAGAGATAGAATTCCGGGAGTTGGGACTTTTTTATTGGAAATTTCCTCCTCTTTCAGGATCTTTTTTCAAAATTCCTTAAATATCATTTTTTTAGAAATTATTAAGGAAAAACCAAATTCCTTTTTTTTTAATCTTATTTTGTTTATAACAATCGCAATTTTTTATGTGCTAATAAGCCCTTAAAAAACATTTTTGTAGACATCATTCCGCATCCAATGAGCTATCGTACATATTTTTAGGAGCTTTATGTCTATTTAACACGTTTTTGAACTTGTTGACTAGACTATATAGTGAGACTTTAGAACTCATATCTCAAGATGGGTGGCGGCATTTACGTTTTTGAAGTTTATGGGCTCCGGTAACCACTTAACATCAGGTGGGAATGAGCTCGTCCACCCATCTATGTAATAAAAAAATAAGAAACAAGAAAAAAAATGTAGTAAAACGTTTATAAAGGTGCCTGCATCAACGTTGCATTAACATCTATATTTTTTTCCTTTTATCTCTAAAAAATGCGAGTCTTTTTCACTCATGTCTTCTTGCACACATCCCGTTGGAGCTTTTGTAGCTTTCAAACCGAAATTCGTGATTGCTACACGAAAGAAATATGAATCATTTTAGATATGAAATATGGTCAACGTGTGCTCTGCTAGAATGAACTATATGAATAAACTATTAACTCACCTTATCATTTGCCTTACGCTGTGTGTTGTAGCATTCCGTTATGAACTCAGAGTCAAATAGTTTTGGGTATTTTTTGACGCAGCAACTATCAATCTCGGTTATGAAATTAAAGTATAGATTAATAAAGAATTCCTTAGAAATTATAAACGATAAATTAAGTTATCGTAATTTTTAATATGGTCAATTTAATTAAAATTGACATATCGTATATTGCGGTAACGATTATTGTGCAAGCAAAACTAAACCATATCACAAAAGTGTATAAAATATTTTAGAAAATAATCTATGGTGTGCTCTTGTGAACTTTTGATTAAATAAACTTACAAGTCTCTTAAGGGGACATCCTCTGACATCTTCGGAAGATACCTTTAAAGCAAATATTGCAACTTTATATGATTGTTTTTTTTATGTATGTATAAATAAAGTGGACTCTAACGTTAGGATTTTCTGCGCTTGCGTTGTTTTGAAAAGCAGTTCGAATGGATGTAGGATATCTTTAAGACAGCCGTGACCGAAATATGCAGAAATATGCAATTACAAAATTAATTTATCTGTAGGATTGTGTGTGCTACATAGTATAAAACAAAGTCGCTTTCTCCGTCCCTATATCTGTCAGTCCCTATGTATGCTTAAATCTTTAAAACTACGCTACGGATTTTGATGCGGTTTTCTTTAATAGATAGAGTGATTGAAGAAGAAGGTTTATATGTGTAATAACATCCATTAAATAGTGGAAAAATTAATAATAAATTACAGTTTCCGAAGCGAAGGGAGGGCGGGTCGCTAGTTTACTATAAAATATAATTTAAATGTCTTTCCTTTCTTTTCACATGGTTAGTGTAGTAATTGTAGTAGATTTTTAGTTTGATGCGTAATTGAAACAAATAAAATAATAAACTTTGGTTTTAACCGAGCATCATATTGATGTCTTATATAAAATTATATCAAGAAGTAACTACAATTACAAGTTCGTAGACCTGTTGCGGTAGCCATCACAGGACACAAGCTATTTGATAGATGCCTGAATCTCGCTTACGACATTTTCAAGATAAGCTTGCATAAGTTCGGGTAGGTACCACCATCCTTGTTGTTTCACGGGGCCCGGAGAGCGCCGCCTCAGGGGGCCCACCTCGTGATCGGAGGCGTTCGCGTCGAGATTGAGGCGACCGGGTTGCGGTACCTCGGTCTCGTACTGGACGGTCGTTGGAGCTTCCGCGCTCACTTTGAAAGATTAGGTCCCCGACTGATGGCAGCCGCCGGCTCGCTGAGTCGGCTGTTGCCGAACGTCGGGGGGCCTGACGTGGTGGTGCGCCGCCTCTACACGGGGGTGGTGCGGCGGATGGCACTGTACGGGGCTCCCGTGTGGTGCCACGCCCTGACCCTCGACAACGTCGCGGCGTTGCGACGGCCACAGCGGGCGATTGCGGTCAGGGCGGTTCGAGGGACGCCTCCCTGGGACCTGGAAGCGGAGGCGCTCGCTGCGGATTACGCGTGGCGATGTGATCTCCGCTCCAGGGGGGAGCCGCGTCCCGGCGCGGCGGAAGTTCGAGTGCGGAAGCTTCAATCTCGGCGTGCCGTGCTCGAGGCGTGGTCTCGCCGCCTGGCGGACCCTGCCTACGGGCGACGGACCGTCGAGGCGATCCGCCCGGTCCTCTCGGACTGGGTGAATCGCGACCGAGGACGTCTCACCTTCCGAGCGACGCAGGTGCTTACGGGACACGGCTGTTTCGGTCGCTACCTGCACCTCGTCGCCCAGAGGGAGCCGACGCCGAAGTGCCACCACTGCAGTGGCTGCAACGAGGACACGGCGGAGCACACGCTCGCCTACTGCCCCGCTTTCGCGGAGCAGCGCCGCGTCCTCGTTGCAAAAATAGGACCGGACTTGTTGCTTCCGACCGTCGTGGCTACGATGCTCGGCAGCGACGAGTCCTGGCAGGCGATGCTCGACTTCTGCGAGTCCACCATCTCGCAGAAGGAGGCGGCGGAAAGGGAGAGGGAGAGCTCTTCTTCCCTCTCGGCGCCGTGCCGCCGCCGTCGGGCCGGGGGTCGGAGGAGGGCGTTTGTCCAGCTCCAGCCCCTATGAGAAGGCAGTCGCCTCCCGGTGATGGTCACGGGGCGACCTAAGGGGGTTGAGGCTGCGCCGCACGCTACCGTCACTCTAGCGCGCTGGCACCAGGAGGACGGGACGGCGCGTCGGCGGCTGCGGACTGCGATGCGGTCCGCATTTTCGTCGTCGCTGTCGTCGCCGAACATACTGTTGAAGAGCAACCCGGTCGGCGGTGTATCGCGTTCCGACCCGGCAGGCTGGTTCTGGCCCAGCGGGGTATCCCGGAACACCAGCGGCACCGCCCGGGCGGCCTGGTAGGGCCGCCGTACCGCGGAGACCGACGTCGTTGGTCGTCGACTATCACCTCGACGACCCGTCGATCGGGCGTCCTTGGGGTGGCGCCGCGTGTCTGGTTGTAGTGTTGACCGCGGGAACCCCCCTACTCTGAACGGGTTCTGACCCCGGACGGAGATCGGACGTCGGGTGTAAGAGTGCAGGGGAGTCGTTTAGTGGGTGGGCCCTAAAATCCTTGGGCCCGCGATCTGCTCTCAACACCTGCAGATCGTTGAGTCTCACATACCCCGCGCGCCCCCTAGGCGCGGGGACCTCGTAGGAGGTTCGGCTCCCGGCCCGAAAAAAAAAAAAAAAAAAAGGTACCACCATCCTGCCTATTTCTACCGTGAAGCAGTAATGCGTTTCGGTTTGAAGGGTGGGGTAGCCGTTGTAACTTTACTGAGAACTTAGAACTTATGTCTCAAGGTGGGTGGTGCATTTAAGTTGTAGATGTCTATGGGCCCCAGTAACCACTTAACACCAGGTGGGCCTTGAGCTCATCCACCTATCTAAGCAATAAAAAAATAATAAACAAAAGTCCCGAACAACAACATTCGGATCGAATTCATATCGAATATCACCCGCTCGGTGGAAGATCTTCCTTTTGTCGTTATGCCCATAAACCTTTGATATGTATTTGTGGTCTAAACGAATATGAGATCAGACGCCCGACGAATTGAGTAACACGACTTTGCTGGTGTTCAAATTCCGCAGACAATTTTTGAATACAACATATTAATGAATTACTTCTATAAAATCGAGTAATAAAAATCGATCCCACAAAATAAAATTTTACATTCCCACTGTTTGCGATGAGGTCTATACATAGAGCTGAAGCATCAAGATGGGTGGCGACATTCAGGTATTGATTTCTATGGGTTTCGGTAGTCACTTAATATCAGATAATCCGTAAGCTCGTTCGCCTTTTGTAGATAAGAGCGTAAGCTTGAATCGCTAATCGCGAGTAATCATTAAAAACGATCGCTGTAAAGACGACTATCATATTATGTTTTTTTTTTCCATAAATTATTGTCAAAATAATCCTATTTGGTAGTAAAAAAATCTCTAATGTGTGCATTATTTCAGTTTACATTCATGGGTTGTTGTTGGTGTCATAGCGAACCCAAAAATCAATATGGCTGTTTGTTCTATTTACAAAAAACTAATGGTCCCTCGGTAGTCGAAATTCGACTCTAATTAATTGAAATTATAAGTTTGTACACTATTAAGATTCTATTGTCAAAGACTACATCTATAATCACAGATTTCGCCAAGACTACACTTTGGACGCATATTAATAAGGACAAACAATATTCAATCTATTGTCAATTTAACCCCAAATCATAAGCAATAAAAAAAGTTTGACAATAAAAAAGAGTATTATAACTATATTTTATGTGCGTGGGTGTATGTTGTATAATGTTTTTAATAATGTACATGGTAGTGTGTGTAATGTTTTTATTATTGATTTAATGCATTTTTTACTCATAATTTAAAAAAAAATAGCATTGTGCACTTCTTATCTATATTCTCTATCTATACATCTAATATCTATATATTAATACGTGAAGCAAAAACTTTGTATCCCTTTTTACGTAAATTGCGCGGACGGAGGAGTATGAAATTTTCCACACTTATAGAGAATATAGATAAGAAGTACACAATGCTAATATTTTTTTAAAATAAGGCGTAAAAGATACATTAAATCAATAAAGAAAACATTACACACACTACATACCATGTATTTGACGCACACACGCATGCATACTATTTATTGTCAAACTTTTGTTCTAAACGTCTTTGAGAATAGACTAAATATTGTTTGTGTTTATTAATATTTTTTATAGTGTAGCCTTGGCGAATTTTGTGATTATAAAAGTATAAAATACAATAATAATAGTGTACAAACTTATTATACAATTCCAATTAATTATAGTCGAATTTCGGCTACTGCGGGACCTTTAGTATAAATAAGTCAACGTACCTGAACTACGACTAAAATAGTGAAGAACAAGACCAATCGAGACATGTCGTATTGTCCTGAAATCTCTACTAAGCTTCACTCTTTCAGTTCGTATGCTTTTTATACTAACGTACAGTATTACAACTAAACAACATTATATCAATCTAATCTTGAAAATTGACAGTTATTTTGTCACATCCGTATTTGTAATACCTAAGTGACAATGGGTAAAACTGTTTACGCTTATAATAATTTTATAACTTCCGTGATAATTTTAGTTTTGTATGAAATTGCCTCTGCCCTCAATTTATGTATGTGTAATCATAACATCGTCTATGATATACAAATTATACAGTATGCTTATAATTTCGAAAATCTATTCAATCAAACTACAAATATGAAAATTATTCAATAACAAAATAATTATTGAATTTCCTGTCGGTGGCGAGATCAGTCATCATTGTTTTCAATCTTGCCGAGTGTACTGATTTTATGATGATAGCGAACAAAAAAAATTAAGTTAATTATGTACGGAAAAAAGTACTGTCAAAATACCGCTTGAGATAAAACTACGGGAAAAATTAGGTAATGATTTAAAAAAAAAAAGATTTGGAAATATTTTGAAAACTCAGCAGTTCTGACTACAAAACGTAAAATTACAATAAAGATTCCGAATCGAGGGCCTGCCATGTTATGATAACGGGATGATGTCGTAAAATACTGCTTCAGGAAGCGAATGTAGGGTGTCGTTTCGCTCAATCGTCTTGAACAGGTATGAGTATTGCTAAACGAAATGTTTGACTTGCGACGAATATTTTCGCGAACTTACTACACAACTTTTTTCTCCCTACCAATTCGCGGATAGTCTAAGAGGCTATTTCAGCTTCGTGCGGATAGATTGGTGAGCTCACCGGCTCAACTTTAGAGCATTTGCTAACATTACTGGTGGTAGGACTTCTTGTGGGTCCGCACGGGTAGGTGCCACCCTGCCTATTTCTGCCGTAAAGCAGTAATGCGTTTCGGTTTGAAGGGCGGGGCAGCCGTTGTAACTACACTGAGACCTTAGAACTTATATCTCAAGGTGGGTGGCGCATTTACGTTGTAGATGTCTATGGGCTCCACTAACCACTTAACACCAGGTGGGCTGTGAGCTCGTCCACCCATCTAAGCAATAAAAAAAAACATTAGCCCAACCAACACCTCCCCAATCTGAATCGCGACCTGAAAGAAGTCTTGTATGTTCAATAATTCCCAATATAACAGAATGCTGAACATGTGTTGTAATTGTTATTGCATGACACCTCATAGGTTAGATTCTCATCATGTTCATCCCATGATCTGTAAGCAGAGTAAAATGTCCCTTCGGAACAAGGTGACACATTACAAAACTTGTATAAGGCCCGTCATGACTTACGCGAGTGTGGTGTTCGCTCAGGCGGCCCGCACACACATAGACACCCTCAAATCCCTTCAATCCCGCTTTTGCAGGTTAGCCGTCGGGGCTCCGTGGTTCGTGAGGAACGTTGACCTACACGACGACCTGGGCCTCGAATCAATTCAGAAATACACGAAGTCAGTGTCGGAACGGTACTTCGATAAGGCTATGCGTCATAATAATCGCCTTATCGTTGCCGCCGCTGACTACTCCCCGAATCCTGATCATGCAGGAGCCAGTCACCGTCGACGCCCTAGACACGTCCTTACAGATCTATCAGATCCAATAACCTTTGCATTAGATGTCTTAAGCGCTAACACTAGGAGTAGGCTTAGGAACCCCGGTAACCGTACTCGTCGAACTCGACAAAGAGGTCGACGTGCAACCTAACCCATGCATCAGCCCGCTGAGTTTCTCGCCGGATCTTCTCAGCGGGTCGCGATTCCGATCCGGTAGTAGATTCATTCGCGAAGCAATTGCTCTTGAGTTGTTAGGTCTCCTTCGGAGGCGTTCGGGCAGTTGTTAGCAAATCCCACCCCTCCTGGCTGAGCTTTTGCTCGCCTACCTGTTCTGGTGAAACTGGAAGGGCCTTCGGGCCACCAGTAATCTTTCAATCATAAAAAAAAGTTTAGATTCTGTTCAAGCTCACCTAAGGCTTACAGACTCAATTTGAGAGAATTTGAAAATACTAGTACAAGTAAGAGCAGTGATTCGCAGAATCTACCACCGGACCGGAATGGCGACCTACTGAGAAGATCCAGTGAGAAACTCAATGGGCTTACTATACTCTAGGATCAAATTTTATATAGGGAACATTTTTATTATCACCTCTTTTGATCATCTCATTCATTGATTACTAACCATAACTACTCTATCCTTATGATCAGGACCGATTCCTGGATTTTTCCTACTAACACATGCGTCTATAGATAAATACACCAACTTACAACTAAATAATAATTTCAGTCTTTTCTTTAAGCATTGAAAAATATTTGAGTTCGTAGTAGATCAATCACTTAAAAGTTACACAAACGTTTGAGATGAACCACCTTGATAAAATTATTTCCGACCAATTACAGAGTTATATACTGAGAAAACAGTTCCAAACGAAGTATGCTAGATATGAAAATCAATGCATACTAGTCTGCACTAAAAGTATCGGGAATGGAATATTTCCACTGTTCCTGTCATATTAAAATCTTTTTAATTGAAAACTCCTTGGTTATAAAGATCGAATACCATTTATTTATTTAAAAAAAGATTCTCGGTCTTGTCGCGAGGTTTTGTCAAACTTGTTTAGTCGTTGAGAATATGGAATTGACTCGAGAAAATTCAAGAGCGATGATTTATTATGACTTTCGAAGTGGTTTAACACAAAAACAGTGTGTTGACCGGATGATTTCTGCATTTGGTGATGAAGCCCCATCCAAAACCACAATTTATCGCTGGTTTGCTGAGTTTCAACGAGGACGTATCAAGCTCAGTGATGATCCCCGTCAAGGTCGTCCAAAAACTGCAGTCACCCAAGATAACGTTGATGCTGTGCGTAAGCTGATTGAGGAAGATCGACATGTGACATACCGCGAAATTCAGGCAACTTTAGACATTGGCATGAGTCAAATACAAATAATCTTGCATGAACAATTAGGTGTAAGAAAGTTGTTTTCCCGATGGGTACCCCATTCGCTCTGTGAAGAGCCAAAAGCGGCTCGCGTTACTTGGTGCGTCAGAACTCTCGAAAGATTCCACGCAGTACCCTCAAATCCTGTATACAACATTGTATCAGGTGACGAATCCTGGATATACGCGTACGAACCCGAAAAAAAAACCAGTCACGAGTTTGGGTGTTCGAAAATGAGTTAAAGCCAACAAAAATTGTTCGTTCACGGAGTGTTGCAAAAAAAATGGTGGCCACGTTTGTCTCCAAAACCGGCCATGTTACGACTATTCCTCTTGAGAGACAAAGAACGGTTAATGCAGAATGGTATGCTAGCATTTGTTTGCCACAGGTCGTTTCTGAACTCCGTAAAGAGAACTGCAACCGCCGCATCATCCTCCATCACGACAATGCGAGTTCTCACACCGCGCACAGAACAAAAGAGTTTTTAGAGCAAGAAAACATAGAATTATTAGACCATCCGCCGTACAGCCCCGACCTAAGCCCTAATGATTTCTATACTTTCCCTAAAATAAAGAATAAATTGCGTGGACAGAGATTTTCATCACCTGAAGAAGCTGTGGACGCCTACAAAACGGCCATTTTGGAGACCCCAATTTCCGAATGGAATGGTTGCTTCAATTCCATCGTATGGAAAAATGTGTCAAATTTCGCGGAGAATACTTCGAAAAGCAATAAATACATTTTTAAATAGTAATGTTGTGTCACTTCGTTAATTCCCGAAATTTTCAGTGCCGCCCTCGTACACTTATATACACAATATATGAATAGCATTACTTAAGTTGACACACGTCATCCATTCATTGCAATTGTACCGAATTTATCTTTTTATGTACCTAGGTTGAATCTTATTATTTTAAAATTGGGTAGATATTGATAGTAAATAGTGTTGTAGGCCGAATTGAGTGCCATTTTTATTTATTTTTAATGCATAGATGGGTGGACGTGCTCACAGCCCACCTGGTGTTAAGTGGTTACGGAAGGACGGAGCCCATAGACATCTACAACGTAAATGCGATATGAGTCCTAAAGTCTGAGTATAGTTACAGCAGCTGCCCCACCCTTTCTAACCGAAACGCATTACTGCTTCACGGCAGAAATAGGCAGGGCGGTGGTACCTACCCGTGCGTTCAGTGTTATAGAAAAAGTTTATAATAAATTACTTTCAAACTAGAACGGATGACTATTCCACGGCATTAATAGTCTAAATACGTAGTGGTGCTCTCCCGTGTGGGATCATACAACATCTGACTTGGATGCGGGGTTTCAACGTATGCACTATGCATTCTTCTTCTTCTATATCGTTCCCTCACTACTGAGGATCGCGACCACATATTGTGACATTCTTACACTGTGTTCGATCATGGGTGGCATAGACCGCATGGTACAGACTACCACCAAGTGCTTCTCTTGCTAGATCTGACAGTCTGGCTGGTGTTCTGCCCACAGCGCGCTTGCCCTTAGGCGACCCGCAATAATGAGCTTATCTAATTCATGTCTGGGAGACCGCATGATGTGTCCGAATAAACTCATAACACGTTCCCGGCAGATGGAAGAGAGCCTTTTTCGAATGTTTAGCTGCCTTAGAATGGACTCGTTTGTTCTCATGGCAGTCCACGGTATTCGTAGCATCCTCCGCCACACCCACATTTCAAAGGCATCGATCTTTTTGATATCCCGGCTTTACTATGCATTACTTCACACTAAATTGTAGTTTTAACTTTATAACAAAGGCGACTTCCTTTCGTTCGTTGTGGTGTCTATGGGCCTTATCAACAATATTCTGCCAACAAAATAAGATTTAATACCGTTATATAGCCAAGATAGAGTTTTGACGACTTGATTTCTCAGTCAACTTAATTCATCAATTGATAATATATCTTTGGAAAGTTTTTTTTTTTTTATTGCTTATATGGGCGGACAAGCTCAAAGCCCACCTGGTGTTAAGTTGCTACTGGAGCCTATAGACATCCAGAACGTAAATTGCCACCCACCTTGAGATATAAGTTCTAAGGTCTCAAGTATAGTTACAACGGCTGCCCCACCCTTCAAACCGAAACGCATTACTGCTTCACGGCAGAAATAGGCATGGTGGTGGTACCCAGCCGCACGGACTCACAAGAGGTCCTACCACCAGTAAACCAGTCGTTAACTGTAAATATACAGATATCAATTTGTTTTATGTAGTTCATTCGGCAGAACAACTTTGACCAGAACTTATGAGCGGTCCGTGATCAGAGTGCGAAAGAAGTCACGTTCGCTCTGACCACTGCAATGCACAAACCATAACACGATTTGTAACTAGTGTTCAACGGTTCGATATTTATATATGAATACGTGAAGCAAAAATTTTGTACCCTTTTTTACGAAAATTGCCCGGATGGAGAAGTATGAAATTTCCCACACTTATAGAAAATATAGAGAAGAAGTGCAGAATGCTAATATTTATTAAAAATTACGCATTAAAAATATATTAAATTAATATAGAAAACATTACACACACTACCATGTATTTGACACAACTCTTTGTTTATTGTCAAACTTTTGTTATTGCTTAAAGTCTGTAGTCAAATTGAGAATAGATTAATATTGTTTATCTTTAATATTACGAGTATTTGTCTATAGTGTAGTCTTGGCGAAATCTGTAACTATAGAAATACAATAGTCTTTGACAATAGAACCATAATAATGTTCAAACTTATAATTCCAATTAATTATTTTCGAATTTCTACTACTTGCTGGACCACTACTAAATATAAATTCGAATGTAACAATCTATAAATGGTGCTTTCTGTTGATTTTTCTCGCATCTTGTACTCGCACTTACTTGGTTTACACTTGTGAAATAAGTTTTATTTTAGTTTTACTTTTTGCTATATTCTTCAATGGCAAAATAACACTTTTAAGTACCAAATACAGAACCAGACTTAGCTCATTGTTATAATCTATATATATAAAAATGAAACCCGTTTTCCGTTGTCACGACATAACATGAAAACGGCTTGACCGATTTGGCTAATTTTGGTCTTGAATTATTTGTGGAAGTCCAGAGAAGGTTTAAAAGGTATAAAAATATGAAAATTCTCGGAATTAAATAAAAATAACAATTTTGTTTTCCTTTTGACGTGTCCCCCGTCGGACGGATTCCTTTTGTTTGTTTTAAGTTTATTCTATATAAAAGTTTAGGTCTTTTATTTATCGATTGAGGCACTACGAAGTTTGCCGGGTCAGCTAGTACAATTATACATTTGAAAATAGTGCAATTAGGAAAATGTCATACGATATCTCCATTAGTCAACAGCATTATTCGTTAATTACACGTTGACTCCTAATGGAGCGCTTTAACCATATTAAATTCAATTGTTACCAAAAACCATTTCGCCAAAATGAGGAGAAAATAGTCGGCTATTTACATCTCTTTGTAGTCACGTAAATATTCAAACGGTCCGTAAGCGACATTTGATTAAAAAGTCCTGTGAAATCTGGACGTAAGAGAGGCAATACGTAAAAATTCACGGTGTGATTAGATGTTAAAATGAAAATTTTTGGCTGTAATTTAGTTCAGAGAGCAGCCTTATTGCGTGAATCATAAGTAATAAGTAGACGCTAAATAATTGTAGTAACTAGTAAATATGGGCAAGAGAGCAAGCATTTTTATGGGTATTAGAACATAATGTGAGTCCGCACGGGTAGGTACCACCACCTTGCCTATTTTTGCCGTGAAGCAGTAAAACATTTCGGTTTGAAGGGTAGCCATTGTACTGTAAAAACAAAGACCTTAGAAGTGGGTGGCGGAATTGAGGTTGTAAATATCCATGAGCTCCGGCTCCTATTTAAAGCAATAAATAAATAAAAAAGCTGTTTTTTTTAAATTGCACGAAAATTTATTCATCCGTTTTTTTTTATAAACAGTATGAGAGACGATTGTTGCGATTTTTCGCTTTGAAAACAATACATTGAAAATATTGCTACTGTTGCTAACGAAGATGCTTAATCTTACTCTAATGCCAAAATCTGTGTATTCATTGTTCTATGATAACGTATTGGGTTCATTAAAAGACAAAGGTTGTTTTTCAATAGTGTAACTGGCATTCGATTTAAAGTGCTTTTTGTTGCTTAGATGGATGAACGAGCTTAGGCCCACCGGGTGCTAAGTGGATACCGGAGCCCATAGACACTCATCTTGAGACAAGAGTTCTAAGGTCTCAGTTGTAACAGTACAACGGCTGCCCCATCCTTCAAACTGAAACGCATTACTGCTTCACGGCAGCAATAGGCAGGGCAGTTGGACCTACACGTAGCTTTTCATTAATTCATATATTTGAAATAAGTTACAGTTCAACGACACTTAATTAAAATTACTTTAAATTCGAGAGCATTGGCACTTTGGCTTCGAAACCTATTTAGAGTCTAAAATAAAATATAGACGAAACAAACTGATAGAAGAATGTGATAGTTTTTTTTCCCACAGAATTAGCTAGAATGTGATAGTTTTTTCCCCCACGGAATTAGCTATAAATTTTATGCGAAACTAATATGAATAATATGAAAGTCAAAAGAAAGAAGAACTGCTTAAGTTTCTGAAGCAATTTGTTTTGTAGTTTGTTCACTTCATGGAATATTCCGCTATTTCAATGGTAACTTTAACTTGTCCGAAGTTTCTTGTGAAATGCTAAAGTCTTGTTTTAATTGTTTTTCTATTCTGCATTATACTATGGAAATAGCATAAGTTAGAACGACACAAGCTTAATTTTTCACTGACTTCATTATTAATTAAGGTGGACCGAACTCTGATAAAAACGACTGATGATGTTAAAGGTCTTATACTTGTTCTTATTTGAACATCGGTTCCTTTATGTTAGTGTGGTGCTATAAAATTGCACGTACTAAATAGGAGAAGAGCACAACAGTAATACCAATACAATTGAAGTCGTCGTGGCCTAAAGGATAAGACGTTCGGCGCATTCGTATGTAGCGATGCACCGGTGTTCGAATCCCGCAGGCGGGTACTAATTTTTCTAATGAAATACGTACTCAACAAATGTTAACGATTGACTTCCACAGTGAAGAAATAACATCGTGTAATAAAAATGAAACCCGCAAAAATTATAATTTGCATAATTACTGGTGGTAGAACTCTTGTGAGTCCGCGCGGGTGGATACCACCACCCTGCCTATTTCTGCCGTGAAGCAGTAATGCGTTTCGGTTTTTTTTTTTTTTTGTTGCCCTTGTAGGCAGACGAGCATACGGCCCACCTGATGGTGAGTGGTTACCGTCGCCCATGGACTTCAGCAATGCCAGGGGCAAAGCCAAGCCGCTGCCTACCGTTTAATACTCTCCACAAGCCTCGTTTGAAGGAGGACATGTCATAGCGCTCGGGAAACACCGTGGAATGAAAAGTTGTATGTCTATGGGCTCCAGTAACCACTTAATACCAGGTGGGCTGTGAGCTCATCCACCAATCTATCAATATAAAAAAAAAAACAAATATCTAGTAAAAATAGAGAGATGGCGCGACATCGTGAGACGCATCAAGTCTGCCCCTTCCGACACTACATGACGATCACGACCACTCTGTCAAGAGTGACACGACTGAGAAGAAGTAAAAATATACCGACTCGGACTCACTTGGACCCTATGACACAGTACTTAGTGATGGTTGCTCTATCAATTAAACCTTGTCCTATAAACACCTATTTTTACTAGTATAACAAGCTCGCACGCGATATATATAACTACCACATCTTATATTACTAATTAGATTGTAGATCCAATGTTTTCAGTTTAACTAAATAAGAAAATCGTTTTGTATCCGAATTCAAAGGATTTCAAGGAGAAGGTTTATCAATTCAACTGTATTTTTATGTGTGTTTTCTAGGTGAACCGATTTTGATGATTCTTTGTTCTTTTGAAAACTCTAAATTTCATTAAAATCTGACAAATATTTTTTGAATTTCATTTAGAATGCCTTTTTCATGGAATTACTTCAAATATATTAAAGATATTCTTATTATCTTATCTTATATGTCGGTTTTCTTTGTTGTTAGAATTTTGCATTATTTAATAACATTTTTTCGAGTTAGCATTGGATTTGAACCGTAAAGTCAAAACATATTTCTTTGCTTGGTAAAATTTAAATCGTTAATATTAAACATGTAGGTATATTTGACCGGTCCGGTAACGTTCGAACCAGAGTTTGAATGTGAGAATTTCGGCCCAAAATAGCTAAGTTCCAATTTGTTTGCGGTCGGTCCAGCTGGCCGTGTAGGTGCTACACCGTAATTTACCTAACTGGATTAACTTCTGTACCGACTCGGCGGGCGATACACTAATGAGCTGACACTCAGTCAAAGTGCACCTGCATTTTGTACTGATAATTCTAATCAATGACCATGTGCTGAACTCTGTTTATGATTAGTACCCAAAGTTAAGGTCTAAACTGTTTTTTATAATAGCCGATTCATCGGCTATTATAAAACTATTATAAACGTGAACGTCCAAAATAAGAATAATTTTAATTTACTAAAATAAGTTTCTGTAGTTCTTTCACGACAAAGACACCATCGACTCGTTTTCTTACAGGATGTAAATCATACTGGATGGGTGTGTTCTTCTACTATTTTTTTTTGTGTCAATTTTTTTATTTCGTTATTCACAGTCTTTAATTTTGAAATATTGAAAAAGACGGTCCTAAGTGGTATTGAAGGACTGCTAATAAAAGGTTAACTAAGATTGTGTGGACATGTATGTGTGGATTACTACGCGTTGCCTAAAACTCTCTCTTACTCACACTTGAAGAAGGACTGGAGGCCAATACTTAGTTACAGGGGTGTTTTAAAACAACATCTCACTGCGTGTAATCACCCCTGCGAGGGTTGAGAAAAGCTCGCACAATATAGACAAGAATAACGGAACTTTGTTCACGAGACTGTCTCAAATTTAGAATAAAAGCACATACAAGATCTAGATGCTACACGCCGATATATATTCGGTTTGTCTAAAGACATCCAACACTAACAGGTACAATACTGAAGTGAAGGGTTGTTGCACTGTGCTCCCTGCAATAGAGACTTCAAGACAAAATTTAGCTCCGCTTACCTTGTTAGAGCACATAATTGATTATAGCCAAGTTCGCCGTTGTCGGACACATCAACGACGACAACGACGCCTATTTTTACTACTTACTCTTTTTCAACTTTGCAACCCGTTCCTGATTCTCTCTAAATTAATTCATTTTTTTGTATCTCTAAGCTAATGTAAATGTTTGATTCTAAAATTTAGCTAAGTTTTATTGTGACCTTGGTCATAAATCGGGTAGGCTCGTTTTTAAACAAAGACAAATCCACATCAGAAGCATTGTCTAATTCTGAAATTTAGCTAATTCTTGTTGTGACCTTGCTCATAAATCGGGCAGGCTCGTTTTTAAACGAAGACAAAAACACATCAGAAGCATAGTCTAATTCTGAAATTTAGCTAATTCTTGTCGTGACCTTCCTCATAAATCGGGTAGGCCCATTTTTAAACAAAGATAAAACCACATCAGAAGCATTGTCTAATTCTGAAATTTAGCTAATTCTTATTGTGACCTTGCTCATAAATCGGGTAGGCCCATTTTTATACAAAGACAAAACCACATCAGAAGCATTATCTAGTTTGAGTACATTTTAGGTATACGCGCAGACGTTATCCAGCGTTTACGATTATCGCTGTTGGATGCGTACAGGTATCCATTACGGGCGCGGTTTTCATATATAATATTTCTCGTTTATGTTTCTTGTTTACGTGCTTATGTTATCGTTATTTAGGACGATTGGGAGACGTTGCGAGCACGCCAACATGTCTGTTATATTGCTCGAGATAACGAAATGGTATGAGAAAGGTTTTCAAAATTTTATAGTATCAAATAATCTGGCTTGTTCATCTATTTATTATGTTTGGATACACAAGGTTAAGGTCTCAATTATGTTAAAATGGTGACTGTCCTTTTATTTGGACCATTGTCGAATGTTCTACGAAGTATCCGCACCTCAGACAACATTCGGAGTATGTGGAATTCAGTGGCCGAAGATGGCAAATATCGAGTAAACTAACTATAAAAATAAATAAAAATGGTAGCCCACTCATTATAGTCCCTGGCCGTGCTGGTAGCGAACCGCTGCAACGGCCGCATCGTACCATCGCGCTCAGGGTCATCGTATCGTACCATCTCCGTCGAGGCGGCGTGTGTACTGGCTGGGACGCCGTCTTGATTCCTGCAGGCGGAGGCGCTGGCCGCTGACTATCAGTGGCGGACTGACCTTCGTGCCCGGGGCGTGGCGCGTCCCAGTTTTTTTTTTTTTTTTTTAATATATTGCGCGTTCCCCTGACGAGTAATTGTCAGGGACATTTTTTATGCTATTTTGCTATTTTTCCAATTATCTTTTTTTTTACTTTTTGTAATGTTGGAATCATGTTTCGTTTTCCATAATTATATAATATTCGTTTCTGTTCCCTTCTTATACTTATACTTTAATTCTCTTATATTTTACTTATATGCCTATTATTATATTTTATTTCTTCACTTTTTTCCGATATATTTTCATTTTCACTTCTTATACGCATTCCATTGTCTATCTGTCACATTTTTCGTTGTACATTTTATATAATTATGTTTACATTTTCTTTACATTATCTAATGATTACATTACCAATATAAAAATTTACATTAATAAATTACAATGTATAATATCTTAAAATTACATTTTTTAATATTTCCATTTTTCTTACAACATTTCTTTTTCTATTTTAAAACTAGAGGTCGCTACGAGGAATACGAGGAATTTGCTTTGGCATTGTAGTGATTCGATGATTTTGTGTATGTATTAATTTTAGTATTGTATATATCCGCATATTTCAAAATATCCTTTTATATACAATTTATTTGTTTCTAAAGTTTACTTTTTGTATTATTTTGGTGCAATATTTTATGAAGTCTTGTTTAGTTTCTTTTTCACAGATTAATTGACTTAGTTTTGTAATTTCTATTTTGATTCCAATTCTTTGTTCAATTTCAAGTCGATCACTACAATGCACCGGACACTCTACAATTAAGTGGACGACTGTTTCCGCCACGTCCGGGTCGCAAATACACGACGGGCTCTCTTTGCACCGGAAGCGATTCAAGTACTCCGAGAACCCGCCGTGCCCAGTGAGTACTTGCGTGAGGTGCATGTTTATGCTCTCTGACTTTATAAATTTCTGGGCTATGTAGACGTCGGGCAGAAATATTTTTGTACCGGATGCGGTGGATCCCTCCGTGTACCTCCGATTCCATTCATGGAGAGTGTCCTCTCGGATTTGTCTCTTCATGAATGAGACCGGGCATTGATCGTACACTGGTTTAGTTTTCAAGTGTAGCGCGGCGTATTTCGCGAGCTCATCCGCCCTCTCATTTCCTGCTATCCCCACATGGGCCTTCACCCAGTATAGCGAGATTGTTTTCCCTGCTTGTGTTGCCTGGCTTATGTTATTTCCGGCGCGTCCCAGTTCGAGTGTGGTCGGAGGGCGGAGGATCCAATCTCGGCGGTCCGTGCTGGAGTCATGGTCCAGGCGGCTGGCCTATCCTTCGGCTGGTCGCAGGACCGTCGAAGCGTTTCGTCCGGTCCTTCTGGATTGGGTGAATCTTGACAGAGGAAGTCCCACTTTCCGGCTCACTCAAGTGCTTCATGGTTACTTCGGCGAGCTACTGCACCGGATCGGAGCCGAGCCGACGGCAGAGTGCCACCATTGTGGTTGCGACTTGACACGGCGGAGTATATGCTCGTCGTCTACCCCGCATCGGAGGGGTGGCGCCATGACTTCGTCGCAAAAATAGGAAACGACTTATCGTTGCTGAGTGTTGTGGCATCGATACTCGGCGGCGTCAAGTCGTGGAAGGCAATCGACTTCTGCGAGTGCACCATCTCGCAGAAGGAGATGGCGGGTTGCGCGAGAGACGCACAGGCCCGCCGCCGTCGAGCGGAGGCCAGGGAGACGGAGGTCGCATAAGCCCTTGCCCTCTACGTGCTTCGGGCCCCCTTCACATGTTGGTCTGGGGGCCGGCGAGCAGGGCTTAGGAAGACGACGTGTAAGCTGCTCTGCACTCGTTTTACGCAAGAACACCCGGTTGATGGAAGGCAGGCTATCCTTGACCCACTCTGATTCTGACCCAGCGGGGTATTCCGTGGACATCCTACTCTAACCGGCGCCATTAAGGCGGGCTTCGGATAGCCTGCCGACCGAGAGGGCTGGTGGTCGTGGCGCCGACGACCGCTGGTCCGGCGTCCCTAGGGGGAGGGTGATGGGAGAGATGTGCTCCGCACTAAGCGCTTCACTTTCCCCGCTTTGCCTTTTCATGAGTTCTGTCTCAAGCGAGGCTCAGACGTGGACTGTTGAGCGATAGGTTTTAGTCAATTCGACTCCGATATATTTTGGTAAGGGGGTTACTGCGTTACTAAATTACCAATCGTTCATAATTGTTGCATAATTTCATTGAATTTTTTTTATTCAAGTTATTATTATATTTCTTTGAATACTGTATAAACTATTATTATCTTGTATGTATATGTGTATATATGTATTTACACTTATGTATTTTTGGGTATGTATTTGTAATGCAATATAAATTTCAATGCACCTACCGTTATTTACTCTTCACTACCTTTGGTTGACTGGCAGAGAACGCCTTAGGCATTAAGTCCGCCAATGTAAATTTTACATGAAGTGTATTAAATATATAGTTATAAAAAATTAATAATTTCGATACCTTTTTATAACTTAAATAGATGGACAAGCTCACGGCCTACCCCTCGCCGCCACCCACCTTGAGACAGGAGTTCTGAGTCTGAGTTTTTACAGTAAAACAGTATTTGCTGAGTACGTATTTCATTGGAAAAATCGGTACCTGCTACTGGGTTCGAACAAAGGCACATTCGCTTCGCTCAGTACGAATCCAATGGACCTCTTATTCTATAGGTCGCGAAGACTTCAAGATGATAAGCTCTGTTAAGTAAAGGAAATAAAAATATGAAAACCTGAGTTCAGGCAATAGCGATCCAATGCAAAGACAAGTGCTCTTTGTAATAAATGTTATTCATTTTAATGAAATAATTTAATGAACAACAACAAAGTCAATCAAGTATTCAAATTAATTCAAGAAAAGTGTAAAGTAACATTCGAAATTTAAAACTCGTATGGCTAATAAAAACTTAAAAGTCTACATGAAATAGATATTATTTTGACAGCAATAACTGTTTTTGAACTTTTGCCAACGCAGGCGTGCGGTAAATATGCTGCACCAGGACAGTTCACTTAAAAGTTTTGAATTTAAATAGTTTCTAGACACGATAATATGCTTCCTTACACTAGATTTTTCATTTTAGACGGAGACTAGGTGCTTTTGGTCGGTCCCGAAGAAAAGTTACGCAGTTAGACATTTCAGTGTAAGGTTTTTGTATTCATACGGCACTTGTATTGTTTTTGCTTGTTCTCTCTTTCGTCAAATTTTATAAATTATATGCCAAATATCTAAACTTAGAATAATTTTACGGTATAAATTAAAATTTTCCGTCCGTATCTCAATTGCGTTAATCTTAACATTAAAATTAAACAATTTTGATGCACTTGTGTGTAAAATATAGAAGTATCCAAAAAATAAGGGGATAAACATATTATACAGTATTGAGAGGTGAAACGATATTTGGTTTAAATGACATTTTTCCAACTTTACAGGAAAGCCGTTTAAAGTTTAAAATTTGGAAAAAATATCATAACAAAAAAACTTGTTCCGCTATATGAATGGAGTAAACTTAATTGAAGTTTAATTAAAAGCATCGAAGTGTTAATGCTAATACCAAATAAAAAATAACGATTACTAATTTTCACGTCCAATTTAAACTTATTTTGTAATTTCTTGTTAATTTTGAATTTCCATTTTAAGAATTTAACCCAAATTGCTTTATATTTTCTTACGTCCTAATCGAATTTCCCACCAGGTAATGACATTTTCCTTATTCGAACCCTTCTCAATAATCGTCAGAGGGTTTTTACGAATTTTTAATCTACTATTTCACGTCGTTGACACGACAATTATTTATTTATCAATGATCCGAAATGAAGTTGTGCCTGACTGCTGGTTACTAATGAGTGCCAGCTTTAGTTATTTGCGTGCAACCAGTATTACGCAGAATGATATTAGATTTTAGATTTTAATTTTAATCTTCAACGATGGTTGAAGAAAGTATGTAATAAATATTTGTTATTTTTCCTATACCTAAATACTTGCAGATTATTTGTATCTTATTAATATAACTAGTCAGGTCATAAGTATTGTCACACAGTAAAAACTTTTCTTTTAGAATGCTGGCCACAAAAAAGTTTATTGAATTCGAATTTCGAATTGTTCATGAAAATAAAAATGTATACTTTTAGAATTTTCACTCATTTTTAAATATGGAGTGGACGCTTAAAGAAGACCGTGTTGCAGTTATTGCGTTGCATCGTTGCGGTTACGCGCCAATTCAAATTTTTAACATAGTGAAAAAATTGAATATAACCAAAAGATTCGTTTATCGTACCATCAAACGATACAATGAAGACTCTAGTGTAGATGACAGGTCAAGAAGTGGTCGCCCTCGGTCTGTTAGGACTCCAGCAATGATAAAAGCTGTGAAGGCGCGAATTCAAAGAAATCCCAAACGTAAGCAGAAACTGTTGGCCCTTCAGATGGGGTTAAGACGAACCACGGTGAAAAGGGTGTTAAATGAAGACTTAGGGCTTCGGGCATATCGAATAAAAACAGGACATCGTTTGAATGCTTGTCTAATGGACCTGAGACTGAAGAGATGCCGCGCTTTGTTGAAGCGGTACGCGGGAAAAAAATATCGGGAAATTCTTTTTTCGGATGAAAAATTTTTTACCGTAGAAGAGAGCTACAACAAACAAAATGATAAGGTGTACGCACACAGTAGTGAAGAAGCGAGCAACCGTATTCCGCGTGTCCAACGAGGTCATTTTCCATCCTCGCTCATGGTATGGTTGGGAGTTTCTTATTGGGGCTTAACAGAGGTACATTTTTGTGAGAAAGGTGTAAAAACGAATGCAGCTGTGTATCAAAATACAGTCCTGACGAACCTTGTGGAACCTGTTTCTCATACCATGTTCAATAACAGGCACTGGGTATTCCAACAAGATTCGGCGCCAGCTCATAGAGCGAAGAGCACACAGGACTGGCTGGCGGCGCGTGAAATCGACTTCATCCGGCACGAAGACTGGCCCTCCTCCAGTCCAGATTTGAATCCGTTAGATTACAAGATATTGCAACACTTGGAGGAAAAGGCGTGCAAAGCCTCATCCTAATTTGGAGTCACTCAAGACATCCTTGATTAAGGCAGCCGCCGATATTGACATGGACCTCGTTCGTGCTGCGGTAGACGACTGGCCGCGCAGATTGAAGGCCTGTATTCAAAATCACGGAGGTTATTTTGAATAAACTTTAGTGTCATAAGAATCTATGTTTTGTTAAGTTCATTTTGGTATATGAATGGTTAGATAATGAATAAACTTGTTTCAATTATTTTACATTAAACATGTGACAGAATTTATGACCTGACTAGGTATAATAATCAACTGGAATGTCCAGTATGACAATCAAATATAGTTCTTTAAACGAAACATTCATGATAAATATGAATTGTTAAAACTCGGTTACCTTCTAGACATTTTGTACTTAATTTATCCTGAACTGTTGAACACGTAATACATTCAGTTGAAAACAAAACACTAAATAGAGCTAGATGCAGAAAAACCCTGATAACTTGATAAATTAAGGGTTAACTGTATTTTGATAATAGCTAGTCAATCGTCAAGTAAAATGTCTAAATTCCAAATCTAGGCTTGTTCAGATTGAGCTGAGTGAGTTATCACCCTCGGCTCTTTGTCGCTAATGTGTTTCATTTATCATCCCTGTTCTGACATTATTGGATTTTTCTCTTTCACATGCAAGCTTTATCAAAAGCAGCTGCAAGGATTTCAATTTTCGTCAAAATAGCTTTTGTGATAAATAGACTATTAAAATGTTTTGTTATGGAACAATACTGTTTCTCCAACAATATATTTCCTATCTTATGTTTGAAAATTTTTTCCAGCCACTTCCATAGCTTATCATCAAAACCCACTTTCGTACTGATGATAGCACACACTGAGCCACTGACCAATTTTAATTGCAAAAAAAACTTCATTCCGATTCCTTTGAGCTAGTGCCCTCAGATCTTAGTTCACGAAATACGAAATCAAATCATGGTGCGCCAATGATATTTAGTAAATGCGGAGCAAGGAAACCTAAGTCAAAAAGGAATATCCTAAAATTACATCGCTTTGTTTCAAAATCTCCCTAGATTGAGGGGAAGAAATGATAAAAGAATGGCAACAAATCCGCAAACTTGTTCTGAGTATTTGAAGGCAGATTAACAGCTTAGATTCACCAATCTGACTCTCAGTAGATCACTCAATTATTTCTGTGCTACTCTAAAATGCAAGGCAACTTTGAAAGCCACGTCGCTTATTTTGCTCCCAACTTCCATAAATCCGATAGGAAGGTTTTCCTAAATTTGTAAGCATTTTAGGTATTTTAAAACAGAAAACAACTTTTTAAGGATACGTAAAAATCGTGATCAAATTGGAGATAAAAAGCAATAAGATATATTCCTATTATTATTATTATTATTTTTATTTGGCTTGTTCATAATTTCACAAATTCATAGCAATTTCAACAAGCTACAGATCTCTCATGAATCGTCTGTAACGTCTTCAGATACTTTCATAGATCATACATGTAAACATAGCTATAACTATTCTTCTTAGGAATGATCAGCGAAATGTACAGTCGAACTTAATTATAGAAGATAGCATTCACGTTGCGAGTGCAAGTGGATCACGGAGCCATTACTATGGTAATATTAACCTTAGGCCACTGTGGCGTTGGCACGCTTATTTTAATTGCTATTTCATTTTAATGCAACACGAAATTCAGACTTTTCTGTTTGTGGTTATTATTCTTATAAAAATATATTTCAATATGGAACTTGTTTGACGTGTGTATAATATGTTTGAGTGCTCGTAATTATAAAATTTTGTGGTGATTTATCACCGAAAAGAAATGTATAAAAATAAATTTTGGGCAATATCATATAATTACTGATACAGGAGAACCACAATATTTATATGATTTCTCAAGAGCGGAGTCAAATGATAATGAAATTAATACTGTGTTATTCAAACTTTCGTGACTTAAGTAAGATTAGGAAGCCATTCATTAATACGCTTTTATTAGCTTCAGACGTATGCATGTCAGTGTGTAACGGAATCTTTCAACATGGTTTAGAACCCTTTCAAAACGTCGGATTAACTCGAAATTTGGCATACTTATTAAGAATCGATGACAATTCAATATTTAAAAAAAAAAATATAAATTGAAATTCAACTAAAAAATGAAAAATTAATAATAGTTTAAAAAAAAAATTAAAAAAAATACGCTTTTATAGAAAATCCAACGAAAAAATAGATGCTTTTTTACAATAAAATCATTTTTTTTACACTATTTTTAATTCAAGTTTACTAAAATTTATTTTCTATTTTTTAGTTGGATTTTCTATAAAAGCGTATTTTTGAAACAAATTTTTTGGATGTATCTATGTTCAGCAAGTGGCAGCCTTTATGCACATACCTAAAGCCTTTGTATTCTTCGCTGATATTAATCATCTACGACTATCAATATCCAAAGTCAAACCTAATTCAATTTAATTTGGAAGCTACTTCCAGAAGTTCGAGCTTCACTTGAAACAACCCATACTCAACTATTCCGTTTGACTCGTATTTGCTCCTTATTCATTAATGTCAATATTGGTTCGGCAAGCACTTCCAGCTCTGTACCGCGGTTTGCATTAGAATTTGTATGTGACCTATGAATATGTATGACATGATTTGGTTAAAATATAAGTTGTTTGATAGATTTTTGTTTGTAATTTTTGGTGCTACTCTAACACAGAGCCCAATATCTCAAGGGATGTGTTTCCAAAATTTTTTTTTGGCTTTGCTGTAACGTCTATCAATATTGTGAAATGTCTATATATCATATTTTTCGATTTAATATCCCTATAGTAGATCTAAATGTACTCTATCTTTAAGTTTTATTGTAGTAATCGTATGTTTGATAAAGTTATTCAGTAATAATATTTATAATAATATAAAAAAAGTAATTATATGTATAGAAAAGGTCAGAGCAGCCGATACAAACAATTGTATCCGCTGTTTCAACCTTCAAACCGAACGAGGAATAATATTTACTCGTCGAGTTTAATATCTACAATTACAAATATTTATTAAAAAGCTATGTTTCAATAACTACGATCATTAAAACGTCGATGTCATTTTGCATCGTTTTTATTGTACTTCTATATCTAATTTATTGCATATAATTCGAGTCGAGTTGCATATTCATACGTAGATAATCCAGTTCTAGTCTATTTAAATATATATATATACTTATAGATCGTTTCGGATACCTGACATTTTTCATGCTCACGGACGGCTAAGGCGTTTACTATGCTAACCACAGTCAATTTTTTTTTTAAACTATTTCTTATCACACAGAAAAAACAAGCAGTATCTAACGGGCTAGTAGCGCTTATGACTTGGGTTTTCATTTTTACGATAAGAGCATCTAACGTCCGAAGCTTAATAGTTAAATGAAAATAATAAAAGCGAGGCAAAAACGTAAAAATATTTATTATAAAATATTATCGCCTATTTCTGCCGTGAAGCAGTAATGCGTTTCGGTTTGAAGGGTGGGGCAGCCGTTGTAACTATACTGAGACCTTAGAACTGATATCTCAAGGTGGGTGGCGCATTTACGTTGTAGATGTCTATGGGCTCCAGTAACCACTTAACACAAGGTGGGCTGTGAGCTCGTCCACCCATCTAAGCAATAAAAAAAAATTGTTTTAATTTTGTCTACATCTCGCGAAAACCGAAAAAAATACAAATCCGTTAAAACACTGTCGATAAGCCCGAGGTCATTAATCATTTAGAACCGATTCGTCTGTGAAGAAACTTCGAAGCCCTCTGTATTTGTATTGTATGATCCGAACGTGCTCTATGGTGGTCAAAGGAATCGCTCGTGGTGATCGAGTTATCTACATTATTTATCATTTTCTCTTGTACAGATCCTGTAAAAGGATCCGTTTATTTCAACTGAATACAAATAGTTGAAGACACAAAATGGCTCGTCCACTGCGAAGAAGAACTAGACGGGGTGTCAGAACAAACACGGGCTTTTGAAGTTGATATTTCGAACGGTTCTTACGAGTATCTTGGAAAGCAAAATGAAGCAAACATACGTATTTACCCCTTTATTCTTTTCTATTCAAAGTACATATTGAAACATATTATTATCGTACTTTATTATAAACTAATAATTTACTAACGCTATCAAACGCTAATTTTAATATTTGATGTTGATGAAAGCGCTTATTAGTAAAACTAACCTAACCTAGTGTTTTATTGTTGTTCATTATTATGCTATGAACTTACCGCAATAACAAACGTATACAAAGATGAAGGAAGAATATTATCTGTAAGTTATATGTATTAAGATATTACTTCGAGACTTGTGGATAAATGCTACCAAAACTACGTTCCTTTACATACAATTGACAGATAACAGTGGAGTTCTAAGAGTGGAGATTTAAGCAAATACCGCTCGACCACCCGGGATAACACAATTTTCTATAGAGTTATTTAATTTTTCCGTAGACAGGTGAATTAGTTCTTGACCCACCTTTTTTATGCTAGGATATCCTTTACTGATACCCGGTCGAGGGGTTAGCCAGCCGGGTTATGTTGGACTCCGGTGCCTCACTGGAAGAAGAGGGAGAAGAGGAAGACTGAAGTCCTCCTCCTCCTTCAATTCCTTTCAGGATACTATGCCTGGAAAAAGGCGCACGAGGCACCCGCCCTGCTTTTTACTGGTGGTAGGACCTCTTGTGAGTCCTATTTCTGCAGTGAAGCAGTAATGCGTTTCGGTTTGAAGGGTGGAGCAACCGTTGTAACTATACTGAGACCTTAGAGCTTGTATCCCAAGATGGGTGGCGCATTTACGTTGTAGATGTCCATGGGCTCCAGTAACCACTTGACACCAGGTGGACTGTGAGCTCGTCCACGCATCTAAGCAATAAAAAAAAAACGACTACCGACTAAGCTCCATCGTGCTACCGTATAGACCGGCGAACCACACCGGCTAGACGAAACCTAAGGTACCGCATAGTGCGCGCCAAAAGAGTTCATGACCCACCCGGTGTAGTAGTTATCGGAACCCATAAATATCAAAGCGTGAATGTCGTCAGCCACCTTCAGACATGAGGTCTGAATCCGCAAGTAAATCAGGACAAATTACTACTTCGTACTACGTAGAGTGGTACCTGTGCATATTATATAGGTGGTGTTTTTTTTTTATTGCTTAGATGGGTGGACGAGCTCACAGCCCACCTATTGTTAAGTGGTTACTGGAGCCCATAGACATCTACAACGTACATGTGCCACACACCTTGAGATATAAATTCTACGGTCTCAGTATAGTCACAACGGCTGCCCCACCCTTCAAACCGAAACGCATTACTGCTTCACGGCGGAAATAGGCAGGGCGGTGGTACCTACCCGTGCGGACTCACACGAGGTCCTACCACCAGTATTGTTATAATAAGGTGATTTCGAATAGTTTAAATGTTTTTCTTTTGTATGTTCCAGACAACATCCGAGAACTCAACTGTTTTACAAGGTGCTTGCCCATGTTTCGACGATCGAAAGTACAATTGACTTAACATGGTGGGGATACACTTTCCCGAAGTACGTGGGCTGGTTTTACCATCTGCAGCGTAATGTCGTCCGGGTGTTCGGCAAATGTGTGGTCATATCGCAGATACTTTTTATTATATTGAACTACCAAACGATAGATAAGTCGGTATTCATCATTGCAATCACAATAACACCGCTGGGAGCGCTTGTTGGGGTAAAAAAACTTTGTAATAACTTATTAACGACGTCTACTGATACTTTATAATTAGATTCGAATTCAATAATATTATGTAAATATAATATAAAAACACGCGAGTAAATAATTTGGAAAAAAAACAACATAATTTTCCTTTTTAATGATTAAACACCAGCGCATTATTAGTAGAGCTATTCAAATGGTGTTTTAAGTTAAAAAAATAATATTAATAATAAAAATGTAATAATCACTATTTAGTTAAAGCGATAATTTCTTATTGAAAAAAAGTGACAAGTATAACAGCATATTATGTACTATAATTGTTAGTATTTTGAGCCCGCACGGGTAGGCCTTCCTTGCTCCCTTGAGCAGTAATGGATTCTAATTTGAAGAGCGGGATAGCCGTTATGCTATATGACCTTAGACAGAGAGATAAGACTTGACCACGTGCTTCAAGATCAGCAGTGGAAGTCACGTTGTGAGATTTTTGAGATGTATCCCTCTATTAAATAAAAAAAGAGAAATTTCAAAGAGAATCATGATCTCTTTAACAAATTTTGTGATACGGAAATATACAGTGCTCATATTATAAACTTTAATTTCAAGTTTAAAGTTAATAACCTTTTAAAGCTTAGTGTTATGATTTAGATCAAAGCTGAATCAGCAAAAGCTGAATGCTACGTCAATTTAATGAAGAATTTCATGGATAACGTTCACATACACAGTATTTATCGTAAAAACGAAAACAATGAATTCGTAAAAAAGGTAAATTTTTCAATATTTTTTAGGTGTTTTTTTTTTTTATTACAACAGAATATTGCATAAAACATAAGCACTTTTATATAATTTACAAAAAAATCGTTACCATACCCCGCCGTACCGTGCCAAGTCGTGCCGTGCCGTACCACGACATACCGCACCGTATCACCCCATACCGTACCGTATCACGCCGTATCGTACCATACCGTTCCCTGCCATTCTGTAACGTACCGTACCATACTGCATTACTATACTACCTTTATTATAAGTGAATATTGGTGGGTCAGTCATCGAGCTTAAGCTGTAATAACCAAGGCTATAATTAGAAGTAGTGAGAAACATTTGTTTGCTCCTGACATCGTACCTGCAGTTTTCAATCTACCAGTGATCATTGCATTTGAAACTCATTTAATGTGAAAGTCGTGGAATGAACCCTTTAAGTATTAGTGTTTATAATGCAGATAGATAAAATATTCCATAATGTACTTCTTTTTCTGACTCAGTATAATCCATAGCTATTACATTTCCACTGGAATCTCGGGATCCTTTACTGAAGATTACGAAATTGTTTGTTTTCATTTTACAGAAAGTAATACAAATCGAACGAGTGTCACGCTTCACTGCGTATTTCCTCGTAATTTTGATAGCGATCAATTGTCTATCTTGGATGCTGAAACCCACCTTGCACAACATAAAACATTTCGAGGAAATCATGAACAAGTCCATGGAATTCCAATACTATATTTATTTTTGGACGCCATTGGATTATAAATACAATTTGAGGGACTACATAATAATACACACGTTGTGTATATACTTGGGCGCGACTGCTGTAACGGTTATTGTGACATTCGATATATTTAACTTCATTGCAGTTTTCCATGTAGTTGCGCACATCCAAATATTGAAAAACAATGTAAAATCGAACTGGTCGGATGATTTCAATGAAAGCGAGAAAAAGGGGTATTTGGTGAGCATACTGGAATATCACGCGTATATAATAAGGTAATTATTTTAAGATTAAGATAATAAAAAATATATATTCTTCAAATGGAAAACGATTACACGACGCATATGATTGATGATTACGAGTCACCTCCGCACTTAAACGTTAATAAAGCCAATATCAAAACCAAATCTCATCTTACTCTTTATCTTTTTTCTTACTATCATGCATCTACGAAAAACGACGAAAGTTATGAAGAAATATATAAGAAATACATCATAATATCGAGCTAGTTTTCTTTTAGTAAAGTACCTATTGTGGATGGGTATTTGGATATATAAATTGATATTTGAGGATTGTACGATGCATAGATAGATTCAGCTCAGGAACTAGATAGTACGGTTACCGGAGACGATAGACATGATAAAGGGAACGCTGCCAATCAACTAGATCCATATTTCAATTGTATAACTGTTTCGCAAAAAAATAGGCAGAATGACTGTACCACGATATAACCAAAAATTAAGGAAATTATTATTTTTGCGGAATTTAATTTCAATACACAATAATGTCGTGGAAGGCATTTTTGAAGACATCCATAATGTATTTTTTTTAAGAAAAATTGGTATCCGCCTGAAGAATTTGAGCACAGGCGTGGTCACATCACTAGATGGAAGTGCATCAGGAATCTTACTCTTAAAGCTACGAATGTATTTGACAACACTATGCATGACATAAGTTTTATAAGGAATAAAATTCGATGAATTAAAAAAGTTTCTTCTCGAGATTAATTGGCCGCTAGTTAAGGCATCGTATATTTTATTTAATCATTTTTATTTATCGTTTCTTTCACAGAATTTTCGGTGAAGTGCAGTCAGCGTTTGGGTTAAACGTAGCATCGAATTATCTTCAGAACTTAATTGAGGATGGCTTGTTTTTGTATCAAATCATGAACGGGGTAAAACGACTATTTTCGCTACATAATATCTTGATGACTTAAAATTACGATTTTGGCTATTAGGAAATATTCTGCTATATTTGAATGTTGAAATTCAATTACAATGCACATCACAGTTTTAGAACATATCGTAGGCCCGTCGGTTGTCGATCGGTGGAGGCATGCTGCGCGTAGTCTGGCGTATGCCAAATGGAGAGAGCGCTTGCTGGAGGAGCTCGGCGGAACTTCGGCCACTCGTCAGCGCACGCTCGAGGCACTGGTGTCTGTGCTGGAGGCATGATCGGACCGGCGACACGATGAGCTCTCCCTTCGCCTCACCCAGGTCCTTTCGGGGCATGGATGCTTCGGGAGGTATCTGTGGAGAGTCTGCGGAAGGGAGCCACATTCGGGCTGCCACCAGTACGGGCACCCGGAGGATGACACTCAGCACGCGTTAGAAACGTGCCCACGGTGGGAGCACCCGCGGCGAAACCTCGTCGCGGTGTTGGGGCAGGACCTCTCTTCTGGCTGTCGTCGCCCGTATGGTAGAGGACCAGAGTTCGTGGGAGGCCATGGCCGGGTTCTGTGACTTGGTCATGGCGCTTCGTGAGGCTGAGGAGCGCGAAAGAGAATGGGATCCCTCTTCGGCTCCTCAGCGCAGAAGGCGGAGTGGACGGCGCGTGCGAGAGACCGCCGCTCAGCCCTCGTAGGGACTATCGAGTGCCGGGTGCGGGGGCGCCCGGCACTCGACTGTTAGTCCGGTGGTGAAGCGGTGCAAGATGGCTCCTGTGCGCCACTCACGGTGTGTCTCCCGAGACGAGGTTCTTCGGGATTTTCCCGGGGATGAGATCCCGTCTTAACATTAGTACGGGTACCGGCTAAGGCGAGACTTTCGGCGTGCACCGCGGTACCGTAAGTTTCGTGTAGTCAGTGTAGTAGTAGCTCGATAGGGTTTAGTCGGTAGTCGTTCTGCGGGGCAAGTGCTTCGCGCGCCTTTTTCAAGGCGTAGTCTCCTGTGAGAAATTGGGGGAGGTGAAGGACCTCGGCCCTTCTTCCTCTCAGGAGGCGCCGGAGTCCGACATAACCCGGTCCGTAACTCCCCTCGACCAGGTATCCGTAAATGGATTCCCCAGCGTTAAAAAAAAAAGCCCGTCCTAACAGTTACTACAGTAATATTTTCTGTTTCTAATAGCTTCGAAAATTCCAGCGAATGTATCATTGCTGAGAGTTTATAGGCTTTTGAATTAAAGGGCAACCATGAATATACCTTGGTTGTTTTAATGAAATATTATAAAACTGTTCACGTAGTTAAAATAATTTGGCTGCATAATTTATTGTATTTACTGAAACTAACGATTTCAGGAAAAAGAAAATGTTTTGATGTACGGCTTAATGATACTTTTATATTTAGGAGGTTTGATTTTTCTATCCATTGTGCTGGAGGAAATACGTCGTCAGGTTTGTATGATTTATCAATTTGTTTATATTTTCTATTACCTTGTCATAAATCATAAAAAATTATGGTAATAATAATAGAGTTTGAAATCATTATCATCATAATAGAGTGAAACGACGTGGCCTAAATGACTAGATGCCCAACGGCAGCCTTGTATCTATGCGGGAGTTCAAAATCTAGAGAAGCGCAACAATTTTTCACTGGTATATACCAAATTTGTGCTTACGAACGAGTGCTTTGTCATATCCTAGTCGCCTCCGCAGTGGTCCGCCAGCTAATGCAAATATTACGCCAACTTAAGCTCGAAAAGTCCTAACCGTGAGAGTGGCGTAGGTGCAGCCATAGTTGCATTGCGCCGAATGATCACCATTGGCTCTATACGATAGCTTTATAGAGGGTCATCATCCACACCAGCTTCACATAGAGTAGATGCATCGTCAAGCCAGGTTAGATTATCGGTATTGAAAAAAAGCTGGCCTAATGTATCAGCCGTGTCAAAAATTCACGGTATCAGGTCAACGAAATTAGCGAGAAAGATCGAATATTGAATATGAGGTTGAAGTACTTCAATTGTACCCGGATAATAATGCGGGCGCCTCATACCACGATATGAGCATTGCCAGTTGGAGCTCTTCGAAACCTGTGAAATAACAAGGCTTGGTATTAGAACGCCCTTCAAGACCCGATCTTTTAATCCAACCGCCGACAAGTTTGTCTCTAGCAGTTGCTAGTCTTGCAAAAATTTGATGTCATATCACAAAGTCGATGACATAATTTACACTTTGATATCTATGTCTTTCAGCAAACAGTCAACAAACGGTGACATCTCTGATGTATATGAAAACTGTAATCACTCACAATCACGTGGGTCATGTATTTGGTTGCTAACCTATCAAAAAAATAAGCTACGAATCTATGTTATTCTATGTATTGTATTATATGTCTCACGTAAAGTAAAAGAATAATGTATCTATAGATCGTCCTAAAAAGACTTGGATGGAGTGTGTGAAAGAGGATATGCGAGAGATGAGTGCGCGTGCAGAGACGAGACGTATCATAGACCTGCGCTAATCCCACATAGGAGGATTAGGGCAAGTAGAAGAAGAAGAATACTCTTTAGATGTATAACCGATTACTTTAAAAATATTTCTTATCCAGTTTTTTTGGAGATAGCATGTTTTTTACAGAATTACGACTTATGTGAATATGTATACGCGTTGCCTTGGGAGGGCATGTCACTTGAAAATCAAAAAATCTTTGTAGTTTTTCTGCAACGAACCCAGCCGGATCTTGAGTTTGAGACTGTCTGCGGCATGAAGGCTGGAGTGAAGCCTGCGTTCTCTGTAAGTTTAGAAATACTAATCGATCAATTGTATAGAATAATCTTTATCTAATAAAATTAAATCACTGATGATAAAATAGAGGACATGGATGGATGGTAGAATAAGATCATAACTACTATGAATGCACCGAAAATCACCGGTAAGCCCGTTTATCACGTTTACTTACGTCACGAAGTGGTAATTCCTTCGGCTTTGAAGTAAACGGCAAAAGCCGTTATTCGATACAATGTAACTATTTACAAAGTGTGCTTAAAATTTACGGCCCATTTCGTGCTACAGTCATCAAAACGTAAGCGTCGCGAACCGCCTTGGGATTTGAGCTCGAAGTTTAAAATTCTATTCTATTTTTTTTTAAATAGATGGGTATACAAACTCTTGCCTATCTGATATTAAGTTGTATCAGAACCCACTGCCACCACCCACTTTGAGTCATGCGTTCTAAGTCCCAATATTGCAGTACAACGCCTGCACCGCCCTTCAAACTGAAACGCATTACTGCCTTACACTAGAAATAGGCATGGCGATAATACCCACGTGAATACACATGACGCCCTACCTCTAGTAAAACAGCTGCCTACTCTTCAAACAGGAACTCATTACTCAATCGTGGCAAAAATAGGTAGGATAGTCGTACATACTCCTGTGGTTTTATCTTACCACCAATTGATTGTTAGTATTTATTTCCTGCAAAGCGTTGCTGCAAAAATAGTTATAGGATTGAGGTAAGTATCGATTAGCACTTATACAATTTACCAATACGGTTCAGAAATATAAAGCTATGCAAATAAATAACAAAAAATAATCCATTGTTTTGTATGAAATATAAAATCGGCATTAGCAGTTCAAAATCCAAATTAAACTTTTTCTAATTCTCAATGGTTCATTAGTTCAATCCCCTTTGTGCAATTTCAGATTAAAGACAATGAATTTTGTTTACTGTTTTCAGATAGTTAAATCTATGTTCTCTTACTACGTGATGATAAATTCAAGATTTTAAAGATAACGGAAAAGGAATGTTGAACAACAACAAAAAAACGTATTTTCTTTATTCAGCAATTAAGGTATTATGATTTGTTTTGTCGACGTTATTTAGTTTTTGGAAGCGTAACGCAATAAGTGGAAAGGTACGAAATAATAAAACTAAAACAACAAACACAGGATTTAACGGTAAACATAGTTTTAATTATGTAAATTGTGAAACAGTTTGAGGGAACTAACGGAACTGCTCTCAAGTTCGGAAGTATATATTTTAATTCATCATCATCATCATCATGTCCACTGTTAGATATAAACCACTACCGATGTGCGCCACTGAGCATATTTTGGAACGAAGTTCCTTATGGGACGATGCGGAGGGGTACCCTAACCGGGAAAAAACGTCCGTAACGTAAGATTTTTATTAGTTTTTTTTTTTTTTTATGATTGAAAAATTACTGATGGCCCGGAGGCCTTTCCAGTTTCACCAGGACAGGTGGGCGAGCAAAGGCTCAGCTAGGAGGGGTGGGATTTGCTAACAGCTACCCGAGCGCCTCCGAAGGAGACCTAACAGCTCAAGAACAGCTGCTTCGCGAATGAATCTACTACCGGATCGGAATCGCGACCCGCTGAGAAGATCCGGCGAGAAACTCAGCGAGCTGATTCATGGGTTAGGTTGCACGGCGAACTCTTTGTCGAGTTCGACGAGTACGGTTACCGGGGTCCCTAAGCCTGCTCCTAGTGTTAGAGCTGAAGGCGTCTAATGCAAAGGTTATTGGATCTGATGGATCCGTGAGGACGTGTCTAGGGCGTCGACGGTGACTGACTCCTGCGTGATCAGGATTCGGGGAGTAGTCAGCGGCGGCAACGATAAGGCGATTATCATGACGCATAGCCTTATCGAAGTACCGTTCCGACGCTGACTTCATGTATTTCTGGATAGATTCGAGGCCCAGGTCGTCGTGCAGGTCAACGTTCCTCACGAACCACGGAGCTCCGACGGCTAACCTGCAAAAGCGGGATTGTAGAGATTGGAGGGTGTCTATATGTGTGCAGGCCGCGTGAGCGAACACCACACTCGCGTAAGTCATGACGGGCCCTATGCAAGTTTTGTAAAGTGTCACCTTGTTCCGAAGGGACATTTTACTCCGCTTACAGATCATGGGGTAGAGTCTACCGAGAATAAACGCGGCACGGTCACGGACTGATTTTATATGCGGGCGGAATGTCATCGATGCATCCAGGGTAACGCCCAGGTACTTGACCTTCCTGGCCCAGGGTATGGGTTGTCTAAAGAGAGTAATCGGGGGTGTGAGATTCCTCTTCCTAATCCGGGAGGAAATCCGTGTGGAGCTTCCCCTCTGAAATAGCACCGCAGTACTTTTCGCTGGGTTGATGTCTATGCGCCATTTTCGGAACCACTGTCCTAGGGCTAGGGCTGCGGTCTGAAGCTTCTTCGCGATTAGGGACTTGTTTCTACTGGAATAGTAAACAGTCGTGTCGTCGGCGAATAAAGCTAAATGGGTCGGCGGCGACCGGGGAATATCGTTAACGAATAAGCTAAATAGGAGGGGTGAGAGGACAGAGCCTTGCGGGACTCCAGCTGTGAGAGGTCGTGGGGAGGAGCAGGTTCCCTCGACTCGATATCGAAAAGAGCGGTTCGACAAGAAGTCCCGTATGATGAGCACGAGACTATCCGGCACGCCCATGTTGAATAGTTTGAAAATCAAACCGTTGTGCCAGACTTTGTCGAACGCTTTTGCGACGTCGAAGAAGAGAGCTCCCGTGTATAACGGTTTTGGTCGATTAAACCCCACAAGAATGTGCTCCGTGAGGCGGTGCACCTGTTGAACGCATGAGTGATTTGTACGGAATCCGAATTGTTCATCGATGAAAATGCCCTTGGATGAGACGAAGTCTCTGAGGCGTTTGTAGAGCAGACGCTCATATAGTTTGCCTAGAGACATGAGGAGGCTAATTGGGCGGTAGCTCGTCGGATTATTTTTTGGTTTACCGGGTTTATGTATGCCGATAACGTCCGCTTCTTTCCACACCGTGGGAAAGATACAGTTCGCCATAGCGGCATTGAAAATAGATGCCAACATCACGATGAGTTGGACGGGTAGAAGTTTAATAACGCGGTTGGATATACCGTCGGAACCGGGAGCCTTGCGAGGACGTAGGTCTTTGATCAAGTCTTTAACTTCCATCGGGGTGACGGGTGGTAACGCATCCGAGGGTGGCAAGGAGACTCTGCGTTCTACCTCACTGTCTACTAATTCTACATGAACAGGGTCCACGGATTTAGTGCTGGGCGTGCACTGGGTTTGCAATGTATCGGCCAGCAGCTCTGCTTTTTCGTCATCATCAAACGCCGCGAGTCGGCCTGAGGGGCCTACGAGGGGGGGCATAGTTACTACCGTATCCGATTTGAGAGTACGATTTTTATTAGTAATACACACAGTGCACGACTTAACTTTGTAATAACGTACAAATTAATAATGCACACAGTGTACGACTTAACTTTGTAATAACGTACAAAAATAACATATTTTTTTATCATTCATTGACCACGATCTCAGAGCGTTCGTTTGCGCAATACACTAACTCTTATACAAGCAACTGTGAATGAAATGTATCACAATAATATTAAGTTCGCACGTTACCGAATAACCGTGGGTTGTTGCGAAACCTCTAGTTTTAATTTCTCTATACCTCGAATAGAACCTAAAATTAATATTTTTATAATAAGGAACTTCGTTTCTATCCGGTGTCCCACGACACCACACACCTTTTTTCCCTCTTCATCTAAAATTGGTGATGTACTCGAGACTTGGCTATATGTTATGTTGGGCACGAGTTCAAAGCAATCGGTTTAGAACCCCTAATTTGAATATTCCCCTCAGAGGCGGGAGCTCGTATGGAGAAGAAAGATCCAGCCTAGCCTTTCTTCAGTTTACTACGTCAGCGTTAACGAAAATATTAATTTTCAAAGAGCACAGAAACCTATTTTTTTCGTAAACTTTTTTCTTCTTGTTTTTTCAGACTGGCAATCGGCTTCTTGTGATGCTGTTGTTGCTAGCGTTAACTTTACTTATACTTCAATTATTGTAAACTACGCATAGGTATATGTTATCTTCAATGAGAAATGAAATGAAGCGAAATGAAATCAAATTAATTTATTTGAAATAGTAATTGATTGGGATGAAATTGAGTGAAATCAAATGGAACAAAACGAGATAGTTCGATATAAATAAAGTTCTAGTAAAATATTTTGAAATCTTCAGACACTTCAGTGTAATTTTCCGAAGAACCCGAGAAGCATCGTCCATCAATTTTATTTAATTTTGCCACATTTTTCACAGATATTAAACAGTCAACCACCATTATTACACGTTTAAACCTAAAAAAATACTTAACTAATCAACTAAAATGTCTCACACGGACAACGTAGCTCATGAAAAGTTGCTGATCGCCTGCTTAGATTTTCCAGGACCATTTTCTTCGGGGTCTACTAATTTCAAAGGTGATACATTTTGCGTGAACCGTAAAAAAAACCAAAAACCATTATTTTCTATAAATAAATTTCGTTTACGGGAGCGGTATACTGTTTTTTTTTTATTCGCTATCAACATTTTTTTTTGTATCTTAGACTTTTATATTATATAGGCAATATTTGATATACATTTTTTTAACTGTATATATTTAAGCTCATCCCTCACATCGTTCACAATGTTACTGTATTAATGAACAATTGTCTTAAATTTAATCTTGAATTTATTAATGTCAAAACGATAGCTATATCTACGCTCAAATCATGTCTGCGAATTATCTGATATTTTGAAAATACAATTTACTAGCCGCATAATTAATAGAAATTAACGATATTATTCGAAATATAAAAGTAATCTGTGACCACGGAAACTAACAATGAGGTAATGTCCAATGAATTGGGGAAACGTGCGATACACTCATGCGATTTAACTGTTGTAAATCATGTCATTGTGCACAATTCAATACACTATTAAACTCAGATCTAAATGCTTTAATTCTCTTAATTCATATATAGCACTCACTTGTTTTTATTGAAATGTGGAACAAATAATCGAAATTGTTATTTCAAGCAAAACTGAAATGAAATTCACACTAAAATATTCTTGGCATTAATATACTATATCGTTATACTATTGTAAATTTGAATAGTTTAATAATTCATTGTATGTTTAAGAAAAAGCTTTCAAATATCAATTTAATTAAATATCTCCTTCACTATAAAGTGTTTTTTTATCGGTTTGGAAAAAAGTGAGCGGTACTCCATTTACAAGGCGTTAAAATCCATAGCTATAAATAGGTAAAGTGATTAGTGTACTGAAATGTAACATGACTACGCCGACATTCAAATCTTGCAGGTATTAACCAAATTTCTTCATAAGTTTTGCAACTGCAGCGGTGGCTCTAGATATAGATAAAGCTAGATAGCTCTAGATATAGATATAGCTAGATAGCTCTAGATATAGATATAGCTAGGTGAATCCGACAAAAACGAAAATTAATCCTACAACCCTTACTTGATACATGCTCAAGGTGCGTGGTTCTATCCATTTAACACCACGGATGCGAGCTTCTTTACCTAGCTAGAGCATAAAAAACAACCCAAAAAAGGGACGTGGGAACGCGCGGTGCGGCCTAATTGTACCTTTTTTTTTTTTTTTTTTTTTTTTTTTTTTTTTTTTTTTTTTTTTTTTTTTTTTTTTTTTTTTTTTTTTTTTTTTTTTTTTTTTTTTTAACGCTGGGGAATCCATTTACGGATACCCGGTCCGGGGGGGTAACGAACCGGGTTATGTCGGACTCCGGCGCCTCCTGAGAGGAAGAGGGGGACGAGAAGGTCCTCCACCTCCCCGAATTCCTCGCAAGAGACTACGCCTTGAAAAAGGCGCGCGAAGCACTTGCCCCGCAGAACGACTACCGACTAAACCCCATCGAGCTCCACCACACCGGCTACACCAGACATACGGTACCGCAGTGCGCGCCGAAAGTCTGCCTTCGCCGGTACCCGTCCTGATGATAAGACGGGATTTCATCTCCGGGAAAATCCCGAAGGACGTAATTTCGGGAGATACACCGTGGGCGGCGCACAGGAGCCACCTTGCACCGCCCCACCACCGGACCGACAGTCGAGTACCGGGCGCCCCCGCACCCGCCACCTGATAGTCCCTACGGGGGCTGAGCGGGAGCTTCACGCCCGCGCCGGCCATCCCGCCTTCTGCGCTGAGGTGCTGAAGAGGGATCCCACTCCCTTTCACGCTCCTCAGCCTCACGGGACGCCATTACCAGGTCACAAAACCTGGCCATGGCCTCCCACGAGCCCTGATCCTCTAACATGCGGGCGACGACAGCCCGCAGGGAGAGGTTTCTCCCCAGCACCGCGACGAGATCTCGCCGCGAGTGCTCCCAACGCGGGCACGTTTCGAGCGCGTGCTGCGCGTCATCGTCCGGGTGCCCGCACTGGTGGCAGCCCGGGTGTGGCTCTCTCCTGCAGACCTTCCACAGGTACCTCCCGAAACAGCCATGTCCCGAGAGGACCTGCGCAAGGTGAAAGGAGAGTACGCCGTGACGCCGATCCGACCATGCCTCCAGCACGGGCACCAGGGCCTCGAGGGTGCGCCGGCGGGTGGCCGAAGTTTGGCCAAGTTCTTTCAGCAATCGCTCTCTCCACTTAGCGTATGCTACATGACGCGCAGCACGCTTCCACCGACCGACAGCCGACGGGCCGGGCGACCGCCCCCGACTCAAGGCCTGCGCCTTACGCCGATATACCGCAGCCAAGATTTCGGCCTCGAGGTCCCAGGGTAGGGATCCGGCGAGAGCGCAGGCCACATCTTGAGAGATGGTGCGGTACCCCCTGATGACCCTCACCGCAAGCGCCCGCTGAGCTCTATGCAGCAGAGCCGCGTTTCTCGCGGAGAGTGCGGGCGACCACATGGGAGCACCATACAGGGCCATACTGCGCACCACCCCAAGGTACAGTCGCCGAGTACCGGCGCTGCATCCTCCGACGTTGGGAAGAAGACGGGTCAGCGCACCTGCCGCCCCCATGAGCCTCGGAACCAGCGCTTTAAAATGGTGGTCGAATCTCCATTTGCTGTCCAGCACGAGGCCCAAATACTTGAGCTTCGGCTGGACAGCAATGGTGACACCCCCGACTACGAGATTCGCGCCCTGAGGTGGCCCTTTCCGAGCTGAGTGGAAGCACACTGCTTCGGATTTTTGGAGGGCCACCTCTAGGCCGAGTCTCTTTATTCGTCTTACCACAGTTGCCACTGCAGCCACAACCAGGACGGCTGCTGACCGGTAGTCGTCTCCGCGAGCCGTCACCAGCGTGTCGTCAGCGTAGCAAACCACTTCGACGCCAGGCAGGTTAGCCCCGCGGAGGACCCAGTCAAAGCCTATATTCCAAAGGAGTGGACCCAGTACCGACCCTTGTGGAACCCCACGCGACACTGTTTTTCGTCCCCACCCACTCCGCTCGGGGAAGATCACCGCCCGCCCTGAGAGATAATCCTCAATCAAATTACGGAGACCGGTGGGGACGCGGTGAAACCGTAATGACTCCACGATCGTGCTCCAGGGGATCGTGTTGAAAGCGTTGGCAATATCAATCGATACAGCCAACAGTACACCTCCCCCAGAGCACGCCTGGTCGGAAAGATCGCGGACCCGTAAGACCGCGTCCACGGTCGACCGACCTCTCCGGAAGCCATATTGGTTGGACGCGAGATCCGGCCCAATGTTCTCCAGGTGCTGAACAAGACGCCCGGCAACCACACGCTCAAGGAGCTTACCGGCCTCGTCCAACACTACTATCGGGCGATACCGGCCTAATTGTACCTACGTTTTGTCATGTCACTACACAGGATACTGGAGGCAGTTGATAGTGTTTCACTTTGTCCTTTTCGATCAGCGGACTACAAAGTCCGAATATATAGTACCGCCGAATCAACAAAAAAGGAATTTTCCCACTCACACTCGTCTGCCTCAATCTTCAAGGTCTCATTGTTATGAAATACAAAGTGTAAAAACTCGTCCATTTAAGCCTTATTAGTCAAAACGATAAGTGGTTTAATAAGTCTCACTCGCCAGTCTTCAAGCCTTATAAAAATAAGTTAATAGATAAAATAAAAGATCCGCTTGGAAGGATACACGAATACACAAGAGACAAAATCTTCGGATTTTGTATGTATAAACAATAAAAGTTCACCTTAATGTATTATTCTATCTGTGTACGATATGTTTGATGTTTGCCTGTAACGATCCCAGAACGTATTTACGCAAAAAAGTAAGTGTCGGCAGATTGGAACGAGGTTCATTAGAGTGGTCCCGTACGAGCCTATAGAAGTTAATCCAGTTAGGAAAATTAGGCTGCAGTACCTACACGGACAGCTGGACCGACCGCAAACAAATTGGACCTTAGCTAACATACCAGCCTAAAGTTTTACTGTCAAATACGGGTCCCAACGATAAGTGCTTACCGAATTAGTACTTATAACCTACCTTTACATAGTGGCCAACTCAAACAAAATACACTCAAATAACAAATTCTAGGCCGTCATAATAACATAAAATGCAAATACATAGAATGAAGAAACTCTCTTGAAACTTCATAAAGGCATTCGTAGCTCATTGGAAATTCAGTCAAGTGAACTGATTACAGGACAAATTACGATACAAAGAACTTTTGAGAACTTTTTTTTTGTTTCTTTTTAAAACTAATTATGAGTTGTGGAAATACTACTATTTTAGAAAGCAAATTCTATAATTATCCGAGATTAAATACAACTAGTAACTTAAGCAAGTACAAATAGTAACTAATTACATACAAACCGAGGAATGCCATGGAAAACGTAACCGCGTCGCACGAGACTGCTAAAACAGCACATTAGCTGATTGTTAAATAAATTATGTTTTACATTGTGTGGAGATAAGATTTTTAAAGAATTAGAATTAGAAGCCTTCATATTAAATAATCTTTTTCATTTTTTTTGTTAGACGGGTGCACGATCCGGCGGTTCTTCTGGTGTTAAGTGGTTTCCGAAGCTCATCAGACCACTGAGTTTCTCGCCGGATCTTCTCAGTGGATCGCATATCCGATCCGTTGGTAGATTTTGCGAAGCACTGCTCTTGCTAGGGTTAGTGTTAGCAACACTTCCGGTTTGAGTCCCAAGAGCTCACCTAGGGTTAGGGTTACGCTGTCATAGTCTCTCAAGGCTATCAAATTAGGTAGGAAAAAAAGGAGCTCATAGATATCACAAAATGAAAGCCGCCACTCACCTTGAAGCTTGAGGCTTATGTCTCAATAGTATAGCTATGAAAAGAAGTTCTGTAAGTTTGTTTATTATTACATGACGTGATTCGTTCATCGCCTCGCATCGTGAACATGAGGCAATCATGTATTTCGCTACAAAAAATGTTACCTGTCTGCGGGATTCAAACACCGTTATACATAGTTGCATCAGTCTATGCGAGTGAACCGAGCGTCTTATCCTTTTAGGCCATGACGACTTCACACACACTCTTCTTAGGGGTTTAACAGTAAAATAAACGAAACAAAAAATAGTGTAGGATTTTTTTATTTCATTCTTTGTTGATACATAAAAATATAACACTAGAACAATACAAACATATTGTTGTATCTGTTACAAAGGGGAAATAGTTCATTATTTCGTAGGGTGACATCGCTCCTGGCCACGCGTCGAGATAAGAGTAAAATGTGCTAATAAACGACGATCATGTGGCTTTTATTGCAAAACATTATAGCAATTGTGAACTAATCTGTTGGCGCCAGGACCGTTTGGACGTTGGATTATTCTAGAAAATGTTTATTTTTTTTATGCCTACCAAGCCAAGCACGAATCCAGGTTTGAACGATAGGTCGCTATTTTCATACCCATACTTTTCCTTTGTATTATTCTAAGCTTTTCTCATACCAGTACTATTTCTTCAGTATTTTTTATTTATTTCTTAAGTTAGTAACTTTAGAAAAATGGTCTTATATTAGTTATGACACCGTGGACCGTACCATAATAGCGAATAGTATATTGGTATCTGCCCATGTAAGCTTATGCTAGTACTGGCATAAAAGTTGTGGGTATTGGTGGTCAAAATTTGATAGCGGAAGAATCTTTTTTCATTGGCAACGGAAACGTATTGGCTATTTCATTACAGAAAAGATAGGGTCGTGATGCCTATTCGGGCGCTAACATCGTCTCCCGCTATCAGAAAAGTAGCTAAGAAGAAGATACTGTTGCTACTACCGGTCACCGTCCTCGTCAAACCCGTCGCTTGCGACGAAAGGCTCCACGAGCGAATTAACCAATAGACACAGCCCACTGAGTTTCTCGCCGTATCTTCTCAGTGGGTCGCGTTTCCGATCCGGTGGTAGATTCTGTGAATCACTGCTCTTGCTAGGGCCCGTGTTAGGCAACACTCCGGTTTGAGCCTCGTGAGCTCACCTACATGTTAGGGCATGTTAGGGCACCTACATTAGGGTAGGAAAAAAAAGTTGCTACTATGAGTTACATGGCCAGTGTCTCGTAATTCTATTGTCTGATGAATGCACAAGTCAATTATCATAAACCTCATAAATAAATAGCCAATGATTGAATTTCAAACGAAGTCGTTTAGCCTTTTGATGCCGTTGACCAGTGCTAAGTTTTTGTTCGGTTTTAAGCAAATCTGTGTGATTTCACCACTAAGTCGTGAGGTGCTATCTAATTTGCAGCTATGCAGGTAGAACTTTCTGTATCACCTATTACAAACATAAACTTATTGAATGGCCGTGATTGATTATGGCACTCACAACTGCACTGATTGCAGCTGTACGTTTTTATCCCAATCAAATCTTAGGAGACATTTGTTCGCCAAAGAAACTCCCTTGAGTATTTGCAGTTTGCGAATTCTGTCCAAACAAATGGTCATTGTGATTTTTTGCGTTGGTTAATGGACTTTATTTATTACCCATTTTGTAGGGGGGTAATTAATTCAGGACCACAGTTACCATGTCCGACCTACGAGCTCATTTATAGGATTGTTTCTACGAGAATCAGTTTTTTTGTGAATTACTGGTGGCCTGGAAGCCTTTCCAGTTTCACTAGGACAGGTCGACGAGCAATGGCTCAGCCAGAAGGATTTACTAACTGCTGCCCGAGTGACTCCAAAAGAGGTTAGGTTAGGTTGCACGTCGAACTCTGTGCCGAGTTCGACGAGTACAGTTACCGGGGTCCCTAAACCTGATATAAGTGTTAGAGCTAAAAGCGTCTGATGCAAGGGTTATTGGATCTGATGGATTCGTAAGGGCGCCGACAGTGATTGGCTCCTGCGTGATCAGGATTCTGGGAATAATAGTCAGCGGCGGCAACTATAAGGCGATTATTATAGCGCATAGCCTTTTCGAAGTACCGTTCCGACGTTGACTTTATGTTTCTGCGGATCGATTCGAGGCCCAGGTTATCGTGTATGTAGACGTTTCTCACAAACTACGGAGCTCCGACGGCTAGCCTGCAAAAGTGGGATTGTAGGCATTGGAGGGTATCTATGCGTGTGCAAGCCGCGTCATCGAACACCACACTCGCATAAGTCATTACGGGTCTTATGCAAGTTTTATAAAGCGCCACCTTATTCCGAAGGGACATTTTACTCTGCTTACAGATCATGGGATAGAGTCTGCCGAGAATAAGCGCGGCACGGTCGCGAACTGATTTTATATGTGGGTGGAATGTCATAGTCTATGCATCCAGAGAGACTCCCAGATACTTGATCTTCCTGTTCAAGGGTACGGGTTGGCCGAAAAGGTATCTTGATCTGCGGACCTGTGAATGTTTGCTCTTGATCCAATGAAGGGTGCCAGTGGATCAAGGGCAAAATTATTTAGCGCACGTATCCCTGGTAATAATACCTACACGGTAATTCCAAATTTAAGCTTGTAGTTCATTACTGTGGCCATTAAAGAATTGCAGAACAAAATTACTTTCTAAAAGTATTTTTTATATGCTACTTTTTGTACTGCAATAAAAGTGATAAGCGTTGCGATCTTTTTTGCGATCAAAAAAGGTATCTGCGAATTTCGTTCTTCGAACAAATCGAAATTTGCAGACATCACAAACGACACCTTTAACACCTTAAGGTGGATACGAGTAATCCTATTTCGTGAGGATTTCGGCAAACAACACGTATTTACTCGACTCTGAATAAGATCGATTCGCACTAGCGCAGATTTAATAAGGTCGTAGACGCTTTGACGTTTCTATTACAGGATATTGGCATTGACATGGCACAGCGTATTCCGTATTCTAAACTGTTTTCGGTAGTTGATGTTCAATGTTTTTAACTTTTTAAAGTTTTTCAGGTCGAAACAGCGTCTTTTGGGCCGCCATACTACTTAATAAAAATCAAATTCGTTTTGATTACTGTAGGGGAATACATTGTGGTATAGATAGAAAAAATAAGATGACAAAAGTATACAGATACACTGATAATAAATATGTATATCTACGTTCAATTTTGAAGCAAATGAATAAGTATATTATGCTAGTACGCTCTTCATAAAACTTTCAATAGATATGACAAACACTCTAATAAATTTAACTTTGTTTTTTGAAAATTACTATATTCAAAAGCAGTTATTTACTAAGTACTAACAAAAGACATGTTGTTTTCTGGCGCGTTGAAAATATATTCCGGAAAAGACAATTAAAAGTTAACATATCAATCTGTTTAAGAGATTTTTGTAGCTTCTTGATTGTTACCTTGGTATTTAATTCTTATTAGAGCGTGTACATTGTACAACAAGTTGAAGGCAGTCACCGCTTTTGGTTGCCACCTATTTTAATATTATGTTAGGTGGAATTCTGAACTTATGCTAGAGTTCAAATTAGAATTCATAAGTGGATGGAACTATTACAATTTTCGTCATTTAAATACTAGTCAGTCTTTTTATTTTCAGTAAAATACCCGCTATTTAGTTGATTGCAATCTCTAGCGTAAAGTTTAGATTCGACACTATCTTAATTAAAGCTATAAAAGACGCATAGCTCTTTAGAAAATAAGAAAAGGGAACAAACAGTATGAGGATGTACAAAGTGCCAGCACAAACAGCACTCTAGTTACTTCTCAGTTCCTTTGACAAGACGTTCTGTTTGTGTAGCCGCATCGCGCATGGGAGATTTAAATTGTATGTGTCCTTAAGTTACCAAAATAACTGTGTTTATTTGAATAAATATCATCGTATTCAGCGTGTAAATTACGTTGAATCAACTGGATTAGGCATTAAGACTTTTAAAATCGCTCCTAACATACCGAAGTCTGGTATTTTATGGTTTTGAACTCACACTTGGCGATACTGTCGCTACATCCAATCAATTTATATCGCGTGCTCACTGAGTTTCTCGCCGGATCTTCTCAATGGGTCGCGTTTCCGATCCGGTGGTAGATTCTGCGAAACTCTACTATAGCTAGGGCCAGTGTTAGCAACACTCCCGGTTTGAGCCCCGTGAGCTCACCTACACGTCAAGGAGAAGCTGAAATAGCCTCTCACGGATATCAACATAGGTAGGAAAAAAAATCGCTAATCACCAATCTCAAGGAGTTTGTTTGACAAAATTTTAATAGAACATAACGGTGGCTATCAAAAATAATTTCAACAAAAAATGGCTTGCTGCACGTTTATAGTCTTAAAGCTAATAAAGTTTAAATACGTGTATCTCTTGTATTAGTGACATCCACTTTGTAGCAGATTTGTAGCAAAGTCTCAATTAAACTATAGGTATTCTATCATTCAAATTTTTTATGATTAAATCATAAGATAGTGGGAGATTCTCGCGTAAATAGTTTAAACTTACAAATGTTTGTACGGCTTATCTTAACGGTATTCGATCTTCATGTTTACGTAACTTGATTGTAATTTTTTTTTATTACTTAGATGTGTGGACAAGCTCACAGCCCACCTGGTGTTAAGTGGTTACTGGAACCCATAGACATGTACAACGTAAATGCGCCACACACCTTGAGTTCTAAGGTCTCAGTATAGTTACAACGGCTACCCCACCCTTCAAACCGAAACGCATTACTGCTTCACGGCAGAAATAGACGGGGTGGTGGTACGGATTCACAAGAGGTCCTACCACCAGTAAGAATAAAATACCTTTGTATTTATTTTTTTAAATTAACATTAACAGTACATTCAAATACCCAAAACCATGATTATGTGTTGGAAAATTGCGGATAAAACAAGTACATAGATCTGGGATACCAAATATTTTCAACAAAGATTCTAATTCTGACTAGAAATCGTTCTGACTCTGACTGACGAGACGACGTAAATCGAAATAAAATTTCTATTTATTCAGTTTACTCTTTAATGTATCAAAAAAATGTACGTAAAATGAGGAAATTATTCAAACATATCAAAGACGAGCTTATATTATGATCATGATTTAAGCTAGGTAAAGGTTGCCATTTTTTTATTGCCCTTGGAATCATGTTCCCCTAATGTTCAGATTTTCTCGCCGTTCATGCACGCTAGCAATGCCAAGAGACTGCAAACCCGTTGCCTGTCGTTGAAAACTCTCCAAAAGGTACTGTAATAAAATATACCACCTTTACTGGTGGTAGGACCTCTTGTGAGTCCGCACGGGTAGGTACCACCGCCCCGCCTATTTCTGCCGTGAAGCAGTAATGCGTTTCGGTTTGAAGGGTGGGTCAGCCGTTGTAACTATACTGAGACCTTAGAATTTATATCTCAAGGTGTGTGGCGCATTTACGCTGTACATGTCTATGGGCTCCAGTAACCACTTAACATCAGGTGGGCTGTGAGCTCGGCCACATATCTAAGCAAAAAAAAAAAAATGTAGCTAGAATACATAGCCTAACAAGTTGTGTGTGGCAGATATGATTTCTAGAAACGTGCTGAAAATAAATGCGGTTTATCCAATGATTTCTTTTCATTTAATTAGTAATAAGCCGAGGTTTCAGCTTACCTGATAGTAAATACTCAAAAACTCAAAATTAAGTACTATCCATCCATGTTAATGTCGCGAAGCAGTCCTGTAATGCGATTTAAAGAGCAGAGCATTCGTTACGCCATAAAATTAAGACTTCAGCCTCATATTTTTGATGGTGACATTGAAACGGTGGTATCAATTGTCCTGTATGTAATCCTGTAATCACTTAACAAAGAATATGTCACACATCTAGTCCAAAAAAACAAACGCGATCCACTCCCACGTAATGTATATTAGCACAACAAATAAGACATAAAGTTTATCACGACGCACAATTTATGACAAGTTTTAACACTTTCTTTGTCGTCGCATTTACGACCTCCCGCGCGATACAACATACGAGAGAACAGGAGGCATTTAACAGCCATTATAAAATTGAAGTTACAGAGCTCCAGCAAGATTCGCTTGATTCAAATCTAGTTGTTAGTAGTGGGCACGGTTTTGAATCTATATCAGAGCAGATTCAAAACCGGCTAGAACCATTACTTGTATTATATTCGTTTGAGTGTTGCATGTATTTACTTCTTTTTAACAAACTTGTATAAACTTGGTATCTGTGTATGTTCTTTCATATTGTTACGCCTACAAGAGCAACGCCATCTATCGTCGAATAACAGAAACAAATATCAAAAGAATTAGTAAAATCGAGAACGCTCTAAAAATACAACGCCATCTATTATCAAATAGCGGAAATATATCGGAACTACTCGACCTGTCAGGAATGCTCTTGATAATTCTAGGGATGTCGTTTCGACTATAAAAGCGTTGCAGAGATGACACGCAGCGACAAGCAGTTAGTAATTGAATCTACTACAGGCGTAACAGCGAACGGATTACCTGAAGCGAAGCGGAAGAAGTGAATTACGGAGTATAAAGTGTTCTGTGAGTGTTCTAAGTGTTAAATAGAGTTTTAATTTGTACTTCATTGGAACTTTTATTTATCTCGAACCCCAGTGCGTAACAGTACGTAATGAAATCTGAATGTCATTTTCACCAACTTGAAGTCCGATTAATTTGAAAAATTGCACACCCTGAATCAAGTACTAAATGCAATACAATAAAATAATAAATTTATAATATCGTGACATAATATATCAACAGGGAAAAAACATGAAATTAATTGTTACTAATTTCACTTTGATATTTTAATTTTTTTTTTTTTTTTTTTACTGTTTCGTATTTGTATAACCCAGCAGAACTTATAGCTCCAGGCCGATGAATATGAAGTGCTTAATTTTAAATTTACACTATACTGAAGAATCCTCACTTCGCTGTGAGCATCGCAGAATATAGTGCATCCTGCAGCAGTAAGTACAAAGTTTCGAATAAATAATACAGAAATGTTTAAAATGCATAAAAATATCACAATTATTTCTAGACTCTCATTAATAAATACTGAAATATTGACGTCTAAATAAAACTAATTTGATTACCTGGTTATCGAATTTCCTTGATGACAAAGCATAGTAACGGTTAGGGCATAGCATGAGCCCCCCAACATCTGCAGATCGTAAAGTCTTACACACCCGGGACCTCGTAGGAGGTTCGGCCACAGGTGCGAAAAAAAGGCATAAGCCCGTTGAGTCTCTCACCAGCCGATGGTGACAGATTCTCATAATGCGTTGCGCTTCCAATTTAATAGTAGAATCGTTCGCAGTGTAAGCGAACCCCTAAATTCACCTTCTAAGTTCATTCTAACAATACATACGAGTAGAAAAGAAAAAAAGAAAGAAAAGAAGTTGTTCGATCAATTAGTTTAAAAATCCGGACAGTATTCGACACTGTCTAGGTTTGGTTTTGGTCCACACATTTTATTTGTGAAACATAATAATTATGTTACTTACATATACGAACATGTACGACATACACTTAAGTGTACCTGATTTTGAAATGAAGTTCCTTATGGGACGATGCGGAGGGGTACCCTAACCAGGAAAAAACGTCCGTAACGTAAGTTTTTTTTCTAATTAGTTTGTTATCAACAACAGATGTTGCTACGCGTAAATTCAACCATTCCTGAATCGCGGTGACGAGATGTTACACAGTTGATAGACGTTCTCATATTTCTTTTGCTAAATCATACTTACCTGGCGTAGGGGATACCGTGATCATGCAGGCGGTTCCCCCAGGGCGAGGCTGCTCCATTGCACTGCGGAGTGGTTGACCCTTGCGATTATTTTTATTGTCATCAATAAAAAAATCATAATTCCACAATGTATACCCGAATAATTACTTTCTTTATACCTCGAATAGAACTTAAAATTAATATTTTTATAATAAGGAACTTCGTTCCTATCTGGTGTCCCACGACACCACACATCTTTTTTTTTTGCTTCGTGTACGTGTTGCCAGCACACTATGGATGGCTGTAATAACCCCTTAGGCTACCAGCGATTCGGTACGGAAATTCTCTGTAAAACGTTATTTCTAGTAAAATATTAAAATTGCTGTTATCTTTTAATTACTTTTCTAAAATGAGTTAAAGTACCGTTCTCACAATAGTAAAATGTATCAAGTTTATCATTATATCTACATATTATATTACCGTGTAAATGAAAGAATGAGTAAAAAATTCACTCTTCACATTAAATCGGTTTGAAGGGTGGGGCAGCCGTCGTAACTATACTGAGACCTTATCATAATATAATAATAATAATAATTTCTTTATTTACTACATAAACTCTTAAATCATGACCTAGAATACTATTTACATATTTAACAAACTGAGAGATTACGCAGATGGCATCAACAATATTATAAAATTAACCAATGATCCTCACACTAGGCATAGCCTGCATCGTTAGGACCAAAATGCGATTTACTATGTATATAATTGACCTCAAAACGACATCACTATTATTAATAATTATTACGCTCAAAAACATGCGTTACTAGATTTAACATATAATATAGTAAAAAAATTTGAGTAATAAAAATAACACATCAAATAATTACACATATGTGGGGAGCGTAGACATAAACAATTATAAAATAAATAAATAAATAAGAAAAAAAAAAAAAAAGATACAAAACTAATAAATGTATTGCTATTTCTTGCTTTTAATTAATTAAGAACTTATATCTCAAGGTTTGTGGCGCATTTACATTGTAGATGTCTATGGGCTCCGGTAACCACTTAACACCAGGCGGGCTGTGAGCTCGTCCACCCATCAAAGCAATAAAAAAATAATCTAAAACACTATGTTCAGAAATTCAAAACGTACGGCCCAGAACTGCATTCATTAAATTGAAAAATAACATTCCGACTTACACAAAGGCGACCCTCTGTTTAATGTTTTACGCTCGCTCAGAGACGGCTTAAAGCAACGTATATCAAAGGAGCAAAAACTTGTCTATAGTTTCTTACTGGCTTACTTACCCGGCATAATTAACCCAATAACGTCATTGTCACCAAACATCCGGCCTTTGTGCCAGCTTCCGTTACAACGTAGCCTGCGCGACCGCGGCAAGTAATAAACACACTTAATAAGCTTTATCCTTGTTACGACATGGAAACTCAATAGGGTCGCTGGGCCTTAAACTTTTTATTGAACATTAAGCTTTGAAAATTAATAAAACGATATTGGATTTTGCTTTCACTGTCACACGTCTAGTATTGTGCGGGCTGTAATATTTTATGGTTTAATTAAATATCTCGAGAAGACACAACGCGCTTCATTTAAAAATTCTAATGTAGCCCGGATGTAGCCATGGCGTACTTCTGTTTTTAGATAAAGAGGTTTTACTTTAAAACTTCTTTGCTTGGTTTCTACGATTTGTATATTTTATTTCTACAATTCATTCATATTTACTTACTCTCTACTATCTCAACTATGAAGCTAGGACATCTATTTTTTTTAGTAAAATAAATTTATACTTTGAAATCGAGTGTAGGTACTTTGCGGGATTTTCCCGGAGATGAAATCCCGTCTTATCATCAGGACGGGTACCGGCGAAGGCGGACTTTCGGCGCGAACTGCGGTACCGTAGGTCTGGTGTAGCCGGTGTGGTGGAGCTCGATGGGGTTTAGTCGGTAGTCGTTCTGCGGGGCAAGTGCTTCGCGCGCCTTTTTCAAGGCGTAGTCTCTTGCGAGGAATTCGGGGAGGTGGAGGACCTTGGCCCTCCTCGTCCCCCAGTTCCTCTCAGGAGGCGCCGGAGTCCGACATAACCCGGTTCGTTACCCCCCGGACCGGGTATCCGTAAATGGATTCCCCAGTGTTAAAAAAAAAAAAAAAGTTCTTTTAAAGCTTCATAGACATAATCTTATAACAACTTTGTTACAAATGTAGTCAACATTTGTAATTAAGTATCAATTTAAGACCAAAAAAAAACAACTGGAATTGAAATATATTCTTTACTAAGCATTTAGTGTATTAAACAGCAGCATTCATTCACACAATCAATTTGAAACGACGAATTGGAAATTTCTAAATGTTCTATGCAGGCGCTGAAACATGCATTAACCAACGTTTCCACTTAAACTTAAAGTTTATTGCGGATGCAAGGCGCGTGTAATTCAACTTTATTGTCAGGAAACTTGATTTGAATAGTTTACATCTAATAACTTTAATGTTTTATTGTTTCAGTAATCGTAAAATAAACAGTTGACATAATAGTATAATCTAATAGCTTTTAACTGGTATCAATAACATTCATTTTTAATATTATTATAAGGGCCTACGCAGACCGGGACGCTATGGCAAGGGATTTAATTTTTTACTAATGAACATTCAAGCGTATCGATATAGAAATACTACACAAATTGCTATGCTTTAATTAATTGCACGGCATTGAAAGACGCGCCACGGGCTCATGCCGCGGGATGCCGTGGTATACTGCGGTTAGGCAACGGTATGCCAATTGCCAAGGACTCCGGCGCCCATTTTGATATACCGCAAACGCTGGAGATTAAAAGTGTATCGGGCAGCAGAAGTTGCCGAGGCGTACTTTGTCGCGTCGTGGCATGCCGTGGTAAGGCACGAATGCCGCCGTATCTAAGCGGCTAATGTGCGCTGACTAACGTCAAAATCGCTTGCCATGCCGTCCCAGTCTGTGTAGGCCTTTAAGCTGCACCATATTAGAACATCTTGGTAATTCTGGTTACTGGTGGCAGGACCTCTTGTGAGTCCGCACGGGTAGGTACCACCGCCCTGCCTATTTCTGCCGTGAAGCAGTAATGCGTTTCGGCTTCAAGGGTTGGGCAGCCGTTGTAACTATACTGAGATCTTAGAACCTATATCTCAAGGTGGGTGGCGCATGTACATTGTAGATGTCTATGGGCTCCGGTAGCCACTTAACACCAGGGGGCTGTGAGCTCGTCTACCCATCCAAGCAATAAAAATCAAAATCAAAAATGATAGGCAATTAAAAAAAAACCATAGAACGTTTCAAAAACTCGAACGTGTTCGAAGCTCCAAGAAAAATCGAAAACGTATTCAAAACACTAACAACATTGAGTGCTAAAAGTCAGCACGTGAAGGCTCTTGTTTTGTTTTATTTGAATAAATTGCTCGCTTTACTCGAACGGGTGGCAAGCGGGCATTTGTTTTCACTTAGAAAACCACTCGCAGCTCCCGACCAGATCCACTGAGCGAGGCCACGAAATCGTCGGAAAAATATTCTGAACGAGTTTTGAACTGTGTGTGTGGTGCTCAATTCTCAAAATTTATAGAACGCTTTTATGACTAAGGCGTGAGCAACCTTTTTTATCAATATGCCAATTTAAATTTATTTATTAGGCCAATTTAATTAAATTTTTATTGGCGGGCCGCACATAGATTAACTCTTATTAATAATTTTACGAAACTTTATTTCTTTATTAAAAACAAACAAGAAAAGAACAGAAAAACGAATTGATGGGAGAAAATCGATAAAATAAATTCAATTTTAGAAATGCTTGGCGGGCCGCGTGTTGCTTATCCTTGCATTCATCACACGCTTTTGAAAAAATATGGGCTGAGTGACATAAGAAGCTACTCAAAAATATTTTTTGATGGTAAATGAAATTGGAATGGGATTGCAAAATGGCCGGACATACGTGACGCAGAACCGATGGCCGATGGAGCAGATGTATTCTGGACTGGAGACCACGTACCGGTAAGCGTAGCGTTGGGCGGATATGCCGGACAAGATTGGATGCGGAAGGCGGGGACCATTCATTGTCACGGACTAAGGGAACGGTCTACATCCAGTAGTGGAGAAATGCAAGTTGATGATCATGAAATGAAATTTTATATCTCACTTGTTCACGCAATGACATACTGCCTTTTTTCTGCGATTCAGTCATGTTTCTGAGCTTGTGTGGTAAGTTTGTTGTTGTTACTCATTACTTTGACCTAGTGGCTCAAGACGGGTGAATATTACTAACAATTCTGTAACAGGTTTCTCACGGTGTACCTCATTTTTCCAATTACGTTTTTTTACCGCCATCAATTGAGCCCTTACTTTTATTATCTTCATGGTAGAAAAAAACTGCACTAAATACAAAATAAATAAAAAGTTAAAACTAAATACAACTATATTTCATGGCCACAAACAGAACTATTATATTTTTGACTATCACGTAGTGTATGGCGATGCTTCGAGCCCTTTCCAGCGTTACAAGATTTCTTTTGTTTTATTCATAACCCATGTTTCTGCAGTTAGACAGAGAGAGCTTCAACAAGTCTTCAAGTATTTTACGATATAAGATCGATATAAAAGTGTTGAAAGTGATACGGTTGTTACGTTTTACTGCAGTATAGAATGAACTCCCCCTCACGGCACTTTCGGAGCGCTGCAACATGTTTTCGTTCAAACGAGATGTGGTTAAAGTATCAATTGTGTCACCGCGGAGACCAACGTCGCTGGTCGTCGACTATCGCCTCGACGACCCGTCGGTCGGGCGTCCTCGGGGCGGCGCCGCGTGTCTGGTTGTAGTGTTAACCGCGGGAACCCCCCTACTCTGACCGGGTTCTGACTCCGGACGGAGATCGGACGTCGGGTGTAAGAGTGCAGGGGAGTCGTTTAGTGGGTGGGCCCTAAAATCCTTGGGCCCGTGATCTGCTCTCAACACCTGCAGATCGTTGAGTCTCACATACCCCGCACGCCCCATTTGCGCGGGGACCTCGTAGGAGGTTCGGCCCCAGGCCTGAAAAAAAAAAAAAGAAAAAAAAAAACAATTGTGTCGCAAAACGGCTGTCTCGACCTTCGAATCGAAACGCTTGACTGCTTTGTGACAGAAATAAGGCAATTGATGGAGAAGGATCGTACGTGCGAAGGTGATACAAAAGGGTGGTCACGACCCTGAGCAATGAGGAATACGACGCAAGGAGGAAATATGCTCCAAGTGCTTTGCATACGATTGGCAATAGAGTAGTAGCAGTAATGGTACTCTGTTCATCACAATTAGGTATACAATGTATCTTGGTGTACATAATTCAATAGAAAAACATATGTATTAAATTCTTATTGTCATCATAGCTTCGCAATAGCTTTAATATTAAATACCAAATCAAACTATATAAAATATAATACGCGCATATAGGAAATCACATTGTGGTAGGATATCTCATGAGTCTGCACGAGTAGGTACCGTAGGTACCGCCCTGCCCATTGCTGCCGTGAAGCAGTAATGCTTTTCGGTTTGAAGGGTTAGATAGACGGTTAGACCTTAGAACTTATATTTCAAGATGGGTGGCGCATTTACGTTCTAGATGTCTATGGGCTCCAGTAACCACTTAACACCAGGTGGGCTGTGAGCTCGTCTACCAATCTAAGCAACAAAAAAACTCTATATTTCTCTCGCAAGGACTCGACGTTATGGTCTTGACATCATGAAACATTAATTGCGTCTTTGTTTTTCTGACTTAGTGATTTTCGAACAGAATAATTATTTCCTTTCTGTTTTAGTTGGCACTTATAAACCTTTATAGAAGGGTGAATGCAAAACAAAACTTGTAGTAAAAATACTATCATTAGTTTACCACAAGCAAAGCGATTAATTTCAAATATACAACAATAATTAGCCTGCACAGATGAACATAGATATTTATAAAATAAGTTATACAATACGATTACTAGAGACTTTTAAAACTGCACATCATTACGGATCCTCCTGATCCATTAACGGTGCTTTTAGGCACCACAAGCACCGGTCACCGTCCTCGTCGAACCCGTCGCTTGCGACGAAGGGCTCGACGAGCGAACTAACCCATAGACACAGCCCACTGAGTTTCTCGCCGGATCTTCTCAGTGGGTCGCGTTTCCGATCCGGTGGTAGATTCTGCGAACCACTGCTCTTGCCAGGGTCAGTGTTAGCAACTCTCCGGTTGAGCCCCGTGAGCTCACTTACAAACGTTAGGGTGAAGCTGAAATAGCCTCTCAAGCCTATCAGCATAGGTAGGAAAAAAAAACAAAAATTAAATCTTTACATTTTGTGTCAGCACGCGACGTATTTTGAAACATTTTGATGAATTATATTTAAGTTTCATCCCGTTCTGACCGTCACAGGTCATCCAGACTTATCCGTGTCACGTCGATTTATTTACTGTACGATAAATTGAAAGGTCCCTTTTGAAGGCTATTTATTTATAAAAGTTATCGGTATTAAAGCTTGAGTGAGAAGTGCCGGCTTCGTTACTGAAGCTTTTGACAGCCAATAAAATAGACTTAATTACAGTTTATTCATAATATTGCCTTTCGTTTTTTTTGTGGGTAGCTTATGTTTTTTTTCTTCATAGAAGAACAGCTGATGTTTAGGTGAGCCTGCCTGAGCCTATAGCTATGAAAAGCTACTACAAAGCGTAGAAAGTCTTAAGAGCCATCTCAATAAAACAAGAGGGAAAGCAGGGAGAAACAGACTTAAATAATTAGTAAGTTTTAATAGACAATATAGATATAGTTGGTTTTGAAACTAAGCTCGTAGACCTTGGACAATCTGTAATAAGTAAGCTCATCTATAAGCTTACATTAAACATTGACTGCGGCCGATATATTATAATGTGTTCGGTCCATTAACATGTTCTGTGGTTAACCAAAGTCCGTTTGCTACAGTGCAAAATAATTTCAGTCAGACAAATGGCGTTATCAAAGTGTGCATATGTAAGTTGTAAGATTGTACAGAAATAAAATGTTTTTAAACAGATGCAGTATTCACGACTGATTTTAAGTTATTATCGGCCTGTAGATTTAGCTAAAGAATTTTTTTTTGATAAAATACAAAATTTTACTAACTCTAAAGATAATTTTTAAAATAAATTTGAAACTAAACAACTTTCGAGTAGCAACTTTCGGATCGTTGTTCTATCGAGCTAAAATATCTGATCCGTGAATAAACATAAAGTTCACTGATTGTACATCACTTCCTTAAAGAAACGGATCATTCATTTTAAATCGAAACTCAGGACTGTTTCGTGGTAGTACAGTTTCACCATGAGTTTCTACAACATTTTAACAACAAAACAAATAGGACAATTTAGTATACTAATATGAAATAAATCTAAGTTTTGAAATATTAGAGATTACGATCGAATTTTCACTATCAGGCGAACTTGTACTATTAAGCGCCTTAGGCGTTAAGTCCGTCACAATACATGAAGAGTACCAAATATAGACATCAATACTAACCTACTGTAAATCCGAATTGAATCCAATATCCCGTTGATTGCTATTTCAATGTGATTAGATCCTCCCTCCTCGCGTCGTTTTCCTTATTACTGAGGGTCGTGAGTCCCCCGCTGCATCAGTTTCTCCCGTACGATTTCCCTCCATCTGCTGCGATCCTTAGCTTCATGAAGAGCATTGTGGAAGTTGATGTTTAGAGAAGATCGTATTTGGTCCGATCATCTCGTGGGACTGCGTCCTCTGGGACGTTTGCCATCTACCTTTCCTGTCACCATCAGCTGTTCAAAATTGTGACTCTCTTTACGAGCAATATGTCCGAAAAATTCTAGCACCCTACGAAGGCATATAGTGGTAGTGGTGATTAGATATATGTGTATAATATCGTTCGAATACGTGCCTCACATCCAGTTTATATCTAAACAGATAATTCCACTCTGCGAAATTACATATTATCCTAAATATTTACGCTATAACCTTGTCATAAAACACGTGATTCATTGGATACTAAGTGAATCAGAGCCGAGCATGTAAGCACATAACAATTTGGAGATTGTCAACCCGCCGCCGTTTGGTAACAAATGTACGGATATCGCCAACTGGCGCATTATTTATGATGTTAGACTTATGCCATAATTGAGAGGGACTCAAACGTACGGCTTAACTTCGGTGTTGCTAATAACAGCATTCAAAATTTTTAAAAGTTACATAACGTTTCTCAAATATATATTTTTGTATAACTTCTTTATTTTTCTTCCGCTTATATGAAACTTTATAGACTGACTGGGTAGTAATACAGTCTTTGACGACTTAATTTATTGGATCGTGGTTTCAATTCCGGCATGTGGTAAAAGTTCGATAGTTGCTCTTTGACAGAGTGCATAACTTCTGCATTAGATGTAAATATTTATGTAAGATAGTATGTGAAGTCATTGCCTAAAGGATAAGACCCCTAAAAATGTTCCTAATGAAGGACGTACTTAACAAATGTTCACGACTGCCTTCCATGTTGAAGGAATAACATCTATATATATATATATATAAATGAATTGCTGTTCGTTAGTCTCGCTAAAACTCGAGAACGGCTGGACTGATTTGGCTAATTTTAGTCTTGAATTATTTGTGGAAGTCCAGAGAAGGTTTAAAAGGTAGATACTTAAGAAAATGCTAGGAATTAAATAAAAATAGCAATTTTGTTTCCTTTTGATGTGTCCCCTGTCGAACGGATTCCTTTTGTTTGTTTTATGTTTATTTTATACAAAAGTTTAGGTCTTTTATTTATCGATTGAAGCAATACCAAGTCTGCCGGGTCAGCTAGTCGTGTAATCAGTAAAATCAAGCCTGCAAAATTATAATTTGCGTAATTACTGTTGGTAGGACCTCTTGTGAGTCCGCACGGGTAGGTACCACCGCCCTGCCTATTTCTGCCGTCAAGCAGTGATGCGTTTCAGTGTGAAGGGCGCGTCAGCCGTTCTACTGTAAAAACTGAGACCTCAGAACTCATGCGTCAGTTGGCTCCGGTAACCATTTAGCACCAAATGGGCCGTGAACTCCATATAAATAATAAAAAAGTCGCTTGCCATTAAATAATACACGTTTTTAAAGATCAACATTGCATAGGAATTAACGAATCCTGACATCAATTCGATCATCCGGTCCAGTCAAATAATATACGTAAACACATTTTGAAGTTAATAAATCTACTTCAAATAGGAAATCAGTATTTAAACATTGCATTTAATGTTAATATTTATTGGAAATTTACAGCTAATCTCTATAATATTCAGTAAACATCGGTGAAAATTTATTTCACTACATAATTAGAGGCATCAGGTACTATTTCTGGTATAACATTATAAAGATCTTATCTTTTCAGAATCTAATACAGTTATAAATAGAGAAGTTGATTAATATTATGCTCGATGTTTCTCTGAGGAATCGTATCCAGAACGAAGCCATTCACAAGAGGAGGAAAGCTAAAGACGTAGCTCAACGCATAAGTTAGCTGAAGTAGCAATAGAAATGTCACTGTCGCAAAACCAATATCTGTTAAGGTAGACGGCTATAGGTAACTTGGTAAGATGGTAAGATGAGCAGGATAGCGGGCAGTGAATAGAGACGAGAAGAACGGGCTCGAGTCGCACAGCTTGCTTTGGGAGAGGCTATGTCCAACAGTGAACTGTAATAATGTAATGATGATGATGATTAATACTAAAAACGCATAAACATACCTTTCAGATGTGAGACCTGGAGAGTGACTAAGACACTCACGAATCAACTGCACGTGTTTGTAAATAAGTGCTTGAGGTTGATATTCCGCATATTCTGGCCAGCCACTATTTATAAGTTATATTATATAAAAATGAATTTCTGTTCGTTAGTCTCGCTAAAACTCGAGAACGGCTGGACTGATTTGGCTAATTTTAGTCTTGAATTATTTGTGGAAGTCCAGAGAAGGTTTAAAAGGTAGATACTTAAGAAAATGCTCGGAATTACATAAGAATAGCAATTTTGTTTTCCCTTTGATGTGGCCCCCGTCGGACGGATTCTTTTTGTTTGTTTTAAGTTTATTTTATACAAAAGTTTAGGTCTTTAATTTATCGATTGAGGCACTACGAAGTCTGGCGGGTCAGCTAGTATCAAATAAAGACCTCTGGACTAAATGTGAACAAACACCCATCGCGCAAGACATTTCCTATCGGAAATGACGTTGCATGGGACACTCTCTACGGCGCAGCGGAGTCGACGCAGCATTAATCGCGTTTGAGTGGCAACTGCTTGACAGGAAAAGACCTGGTCGCCCGGTACATACTTGGCGACGCACCATGGAGAGTGAGATGAGGACTACCGGTATGACCTGGAGTGATACCAAGGATCAAGCGCAAGACAGGGTCAAGTCAACTTGGCAACTTCTGAGGGCCTGATGTACCACCGGGGTAACCTAGGACAACAACAACTAACATACCTTACATTTTAACCCAACACGATTGCTTTGCAGCCCAAAAAAGTCAGTCTATGTCAGTAGTCAGTTCAGAGTCAGAGAGACACTCACGACACAACAATAACAATATATTTATTTAAAAGTCACATTACACTGCGCGTTATTTCTTTTTCGTTGGAATAAACAATACTAGTTTATTGTTATCATCACGACATTGTGGCGTTCCTGAAAAGTTGAAGTAAATGACGTAATTTTTGAGACGAAAAACTTTGTAATTCCACTCCTCGAAGTCTCGAATTCTTTTACATTATTCAGAAAAAATAAAGTGTGATTTATAACTTAATTTTATGCTTCAAAATTGTTCTATTCTTGGATAAAAACTACGATTTCCGGAAATGGTATTAATTTATCACGACCGTCTTTCAAATTCAGATAAAAAGCGAGATAATGCACACATATAAAAAGTAATGGCAGAATAAAAACATAAACGGGTACTCGTTGCAAATTGGTAAAGGTATTGCGAGCGTCCCTTGTTAAATTATTCAAAAGATTGCGTTTCTTTACACGTAAGATGCCGTGTGAATGTTTATCTTTAGAATGTTACATTTTTACGATGATTTAATAGCATTACATCCGCAGTTACATTGGTGAAAGTTAAGGACATGTTTCTTGTGACATATGTAAGGCAGAATAAAATTAAAATAAGTACCAGACACGCGACCTTCCTTGATCACATTATCTAATCTGTTAAATAGTTTCTAAACACATTTGTCGAAGTAGTAGACTTTCCTCAACTACTATCTTCTCCTAAGATTACTTTTATAGGAATAAGGCACAATATATCGAACATCCCTATAGATCATTCTTAAAGTACTCTAACTGTGCTTAATTTGAGTATATAATAGGTATTAAACTGACTATTTTTGGATAATAATAATTAAAAAATAAATAAAGTAATTAATTAAATAATCCATTTAATTACTACAGTAAATGGGAGAATGCTAAAAAAAACGAAATGTAATCGTATTATGCAAAAGGGATTTTTGCTTGTAACTTCTGGGACTGCATTTAGCTAATTCACACTCACTAAGATGCTGTTATAGAGTGTGATGTGAGAAAGAAACTCACTAGAGTAGTGGCACAAGTTTTAAGATGCTTTTAAACGGTAAGTCGAGCTCGCACTTGGCACTCTGTTAACGTGAACAACTCCGCAAATTATGTTGTCTACTAAGATGTGTTTTATGCAACATGGCTCCGACTTCACAATCCTGTAGCATCACTGTTGGTTTTGACAAAATTAAATAGTTATTGATGTTAGTTCAGAATTATAGTATTGACTAAACATTGTGCCTATTAAATAATAAATAAATAATAATAAATAAATAAATATTTACTAACAGTCACGCCACGTTAACTGGGCCCGTGATAAGTTCGTAAAGAACTTGTGTTACAGGTACCAGATAACGGAAATAAATATAAGGTTTTTATTATACACATACACATATTTTATATACATCCATAACCCTAGAAAAGACATTTATATTAATATCTATCATACAAATATCTTCCCTTGGCGGGATTCGAACCCGCGACCCCCTTATGTAGTGACCATGTCACTTACCACTACACCAGTCGACCGTTAAAAAAATATATTTATAGATAGAGTGTATAAGCCAATATGGATGCTTATAACTAAGTATATTTAAAGCCGTAAAGCAGTCGTGTATTCTAGGTTAAGCGGTGAAACATCACTTATAAAATAAATTTGAAGCAACTTCTTTATGTTTCTAGGTGTATATGTGGTGGCCATTTTGTTAATGCCGATAAGACCACATCACACCAAGTGTGCCATGAGCTCTAATACCTGAAACCGAACCAAATCGACTACGCTTAATAGCACCCGAAAGGTCGAATGTTATCATGCTGTTTTCTCGCGCACGTCCTATCCCTCTCGAGATAGCCAATGTTTCTGAGAAGGCAAGGTTGAGTGCCGGTCGGCTTGTAAGACTTCACCCCATTTGATCCGGAGTATTTATTCGTGACGTCAATACTCGTCACCAACTGCGACTAGGGTTACCATGCATTTTAATTTTTAACTTTTCTTGATTGTTGTATGTGGACAAACCAAATCGCGGCCCATTGTTCAGGTGTTAAATGGTTACTGGTACACATTACAATGTGAAACCGCTTTAACACGTGTGGTCGAAGTCCCAATAGTATTTTACAAGGTTGTCACTACTGTCGGTAGGCAACAATACTTCGCGGGAGAAATAGCAAGAGTGCTTACCCTAACGGGCTTACAATACTCCGTACCATTTGTAATTACTAGAAGGTTATTTCATTATTGTGCAAGTCACGTGTCAGTAAGCAAGTGTTAATTATATTTGGACTCGGGCATAGTCCCAGCGCTTGATACGAGTGTATTGAGCGTCTTATTCTCTAAGCCGTTAAGACATTATTGCTTTGTACTAGAAAGAGGATGGTGGTCAAAACTTCAATTTCATGGCTCGAAGTAGCGACATACTACGTATTATGTTATCTAATCAGTTTCTGATTCTCATAGTACAACAAATCCTAATAATCTGATGCAAAATGTCTTAGTGTAATTTGTCGTAAGCTATTTGTGTTTTTATTATTAAGTCATGAGAAACAATCTATTTAAATCAAACAGTTTTAAAGGACTATTTAGGAGTTTCATAGTACTACTACCAATTAGGAATGTACGTTCACCACTGGGAAGTTTCATTAAGAACAAATCTCACTCTTTTAATGGATTTACATTGCACCACAATTTTATTTATAGAATGTAATTAGTAGCAGGTATATGTACATAGCATGATTATGGTTAAATCCTAGGGGAATCTACAAACTAAAGACCTTCCACCCAGCTAGCACTATTGTTCGGTAGACCGACAGTCTGAATCATTTTTGGGATAGGGTAGGCCCGAATGTTGCCGTAGGAACTTGTTTATATGGAAGCTTATATTGCACATGACGGCGTTAACGATATTTCTGTTTAGCACGTGCAATAGGAGTGACTCACACAAGCCAGGTGCGCCGGCCGTGTCGTTCGACTCACAAACAACAGGTGCAACAGAAGTGACTCATAAATAAGCCAGCTGCGCCGGCCAGTATAAAAAGGCGGTACGTGCCTCGCAATGAACATTCGTTCGACTGCGTTTGCCCGGTGCACTTACTATATCGTTGTTACGTTGTGTGATTCAGTGACTGTTGTACGTACTGGTTAAAGTTGGACAAGTGTTAAAGTGAATTGTCAAGTTAACATATTGTTGATTAAATCAGAAACCAAAGGTGACTTCGTTTTACTTGGTGTTCAACAAGATAATATCTACCCTCAACCTTACATCAGAAGTGAGATCAGGACTCTACTCTCACTGGCGTGACGTGTTTGAACATGTTCGAAGTACAGCAAAAAAAAACATGATGCAGATCAGAATACTAGTAGTGGTACGCCACAAGAGCGTGAATGCAGCATACGTAAGTCGTGTAATAACGTCTCTGTTACCTCGATGGAAGATCTGAGCCACGAAGAAATCGTCACATCTTACGTTCTGGCTCATGTTGCCCAGTTTGACTGTCGACTTCATCACATGGCATTTACTAACGGAAATTCAACACGTAACAAGCTATTGCAAGAAATTAAGGCAAGTGCAAATCTCAAGTGAAACTTCGATCGCAATAATGGATCTGTCATGACGAGTGGGTAGTTCCGACACGAATCGTTTTTAAGCCAATGACTACTGCTAGAGTTACATGGCACTAGTACAGTAAACCAGGACATGAGACTGTGAATTGTCGCTGAAATTTTAGAATCTACTCGATTCAATACCAATAACACTACACGTTCGATGACTTCGGGCTCCAGCAAGCAAGCAAGCAAACAAGAAAGCAAGCAAGTTTCCGTGGGGAAGAAAAATTGACACATCTGAAGTCGTCGTGACCTGTAAGATAAGACGTCCGGTGCGTTCGTGTCTGGCGACGCGGCGGTGTTCGGGTCCCGCTGGCGGATGCAGGTTTTTCCGGTGAAGTGCGTGCTTGTGCGTGCTTGACATGTGTTCGCGGTTGGCTTCCTCAGTGTGGGAGTAACATCGTGTAAGAGAGGTGGAACCCGTAAAATTGAAGTTTGCATGGTGGTAAAATGTCTTGTGAGTCTGCACAGGTAGCCGGAGGTGAGACTTCCGCGGTCGCGGCCCACCCAGTCCGCGAGAACCGGGCAGATCGCCTCGACGGTACGGAGGCCGGCCGACGGGTCCGCCAAACGACGAGACCACGCCTCCAGCACGGACTGCCGATATTGGAGCCCCCGCGCTCCGGCTGCACTTGCGCTAGGGCGCGCCGCCTCGTAGGAGACTGTGAGGTATCATTGAATAACTCTGACTGCGATCGCGCGCTGCCGGCGTCGCAGCGCGGCGACGTTCTCGTGGGTAAGGACGTGGCACCAGACGGGTGCTCCGTATAGTGCCATCGACCGCACGGGTACCATCACCCTGCCTATTTCTGCCGTGAAGCAGTGGTGTATTTCGGTTTGAAGGGTGGGGCAGCGGTTGTAACTATACTGAGACCTTAGAACTTCTATCTCAAGGTGTGTGGTGCGTTTACGCTGTGGATGTCTATGGTAACCACTTAACACAAGGTGGGCTGTGAGCTCGTCCACACATTAATACGAAGAGCATAATCAAACGAAATTAGATACGAAGTTTAAAGGGCCGTTTAAAGTAGTTGAAGTATTGGATGGTGTCGATTTAATTTTGACTCTCACACATTCGCTTAAGACTCGAGCTGCTACTTGCCTCGCAAAAATACAGCCTGGTAAGATATCCTGGCCTACTATTAAAGAGATGCTGACAAAATTATCTAATGATGCAAGACCACTTCGACCTGGTTATTAAATTTGAAATGGAAAGCAAAAAGGGACCAGCTGAAGCCGGTATCCGGCTATGGCAACTTATAAAGAAGATTCCCGACGCTAATGTGCCAGAACAAATAGCCACCGAATTTGTTATATCAATACTGTCGCAGTGTGATGAAAGAATCCGTCGGGAATTGAACTCTGTCGTTATTACCACAAAAAATCGTCTATTTCACACATTACGTGGCTTTACCCTCAAAAGAAAAAACGAAGATCCTGATAAAGAACCAAAACGCTCTCGAAGTTTTTTTCCGTGGAAGCTGCCATTTCTGCGGAAAACCTGGGCATCGTGCCGAAGGGTGTTGCGACAGATACTGCTCTCAAACTTTTTTCGATGTTCCAGCAAAACCTGAACAACCTCCTCATCCGTGGGCGCCCGGCTCTCGCCTGCAAGTCAGCTGTTACGTGTGCGGTGATGCGAGTCATGTAGCTTCTGGGTGTTCCATGCGCTACAAGAAGAAAAACGACACTGCTCGAGGTGCTGTGGCAGGTGCAACCAGAGACGTCAACGTGTGTTCCAGAGCTTCAGTGTGTTACAGATAAGTGGTTTTGGCTTCCCCTTTATGTTCCATTCAGGGTCAGAATGTAGTCTTATAAAACAAAGTCATAGTAATTTATTCAATGGTAAGCGGTTTCATGAACAAGTCACTCTTTGATCTGAAAGTAACTTAGACTAATCATGATGGTAAGAGCACTTAGGGGATATTCAACTCGCCCTTAATAGTGCACGTTGTCGAGTAACAGGGTTTACTCCAATAGAATAGACGTTTGCCGTTCAGGGTAGTTCACTTGAAATATCTTAAAGTTTCAACAGAGTGATAATCCCTCTAGATTAGATCTTGATTTAGCACGGTCGAAGACCGGCGAAAACATAAAAAAAAAGGGCACAAACAGAAGCTTGGTTTAGTCGAGGCAAAGCTAAAGTCAACCTCTTTTCCGCTGGGGATCTTGTTTTCGTAAGTTGACCGAAAATGTAAAGGTCCCTTCAACATTACTGCAGTTTTGGAAAACGATAGGTATAAATTGAGACATGTAAATAGTTCTAATAGTGTACAAATTTCCCCATGAAAACTTACGTGAAATACCTCGAGGCCCGTCAGGCCTACTAGAAATTTCTGAAAATTATAGTGACGATGACGTGACGGCGTACACAGATGGGTTAATTAATCTTGTTCATGAAACTGATCTTAATGATGACGACTTTATCACTGACAATAGAAGCGACATTTTTATCCGCAAATAGCGATACTATATCTGTGGATGGTGATACAATGTCTGTTAGGTCAGGCACCTCGGGTGCAGGTGTTGGAAATGTAGAAAACGATGGTCGGTCTCGCACTATTTCTGAAGAAAGTCCGTATAAATTTTCTAGTCTAAGAAATGTTTCAACAAATGCTACCGTACACGCAGAGTGAAAAAAAAGAGAGAAAAAAATGAAAAAAAAAAAAAAATTAAAAAAAAGAAAAAAAAGAATTGTAAGTCATTGAAGGGTGTATCCGGTCCAATGACTTGGCTAAAGGGATGTTAATCCGGACTAGCAAAAAAAAAAAAGAGAAAAAAAATGTAGGTCGTTGAAGGGTGTATCCGGTCCAACGACTTGGCTAAAGGGATGTTGATCCGGACTAGCAAAGAAAAAAAAAAAAAAAAAAAAAAAAGTGTGAAGTCATTGAAGGGTCTGTCCGGTCCAATGGCTTGGCTATAGGGATTTTCATCCGGACTAGCCACAACAATTAGCTACAGGGATTGCGATCCGGTCTAGCATTATTCGGTCCAATTCGAAAAACTGAAGAGATAAAGTTAAAAGGGACATACTTACATACCTGAAGAGTTTTAAATGAACTGACCCAGGTATATAAGCAGTCAGTATTTATAGCCAGTATAGGATTTTCTGAAGAATTATGCGAACCGAACCGTACTAGATTGTTAATATCATAGACCACGTTTTAAGTTGCATCCGTTAATGTCAGGATGAACGAACAAGTTTGTTGTTCACAGACATACCATAAGAATGCGCGCACGAGGACGAGCGCACGTCAGTATGGCCGTGACGGCGTTAACGATATTTCTGTTTAGCACGTGCAATAGGAGTGACTCACACAAGCCAGGTGCGCCGGCCGTGTCGTTCGACTCACAAACAACAGGTGCAACAGAAGTGACTCATAAATAAGCCAGCTGCGCCGGCCAGTATAAAAAGGCGGTACGTGCCTCGCAATGAACATTCGTTCGACTGCGTTTGCCCGGTGCACTTACTATATCGTTGTTACGTTGTGTGATTCAGTGACTGTTGTACGTACTGGTTAAAGTTGGACAAGTGTTAAAGTGAATTGTCAAGTTAACATATTGTTGATTAAATCAGAAACCAAAGGTGACTTCGTTTTACTTGGTGTTCAACAAGATAATATCTACCCTCAACCTTACACACAAGTACTATACTGATGCGATTCAAATTTTTGTCTTCTGTTATTGCTACTGCTAGATATTTAATTGGTGGTAGATCTCTTGTGAGTCCGCACGGGTAGGTACCACCGCCCTGCCTATTTCTGCCGTGAAGAAGTACATAATGCGTTTCGGTTTGAGGGTGGGGCAGCCGTTGTAACTATACTGAGACCTTAGAACTTATATCTCAAGGTGGGTGGCGTTGTAGATGTCTATGGGTTCAATTAACTACTTAGCACCAGGTGGGCTGTGAGCTCGTCCACCTATCATAGCAATTTAAAAACAAAAAAGATTATGTTGTTTAAAAAAATTATAGGTCTAATTGCGCTAACATTTTATGCTACACGTCCACTGTTTTGCCTAAATTCATATAACCTTCAAACATTATATGCCACGATTCAGCTGTATGGTAACCGTGTCTGTGACTCCCAGGAGGGTGCTCGGGGCCACTCGTCCCTGCCTCAGGCCATTTACTCGAGTGTTCTCTGGAAAAATCGACGCGGAACGGCGCCGACCTTTCACGCCTTTGTGCTGCATCTCAATACTTTGTGTCGCCTTGTTTAATTGCAGCCTCGCGCTGAACGAGGAGCTACGCCTCACAATTGTCTGAATGTAGTATTCGTTTTTTTACTGTATAAACGGGTGAACGAACTCACTGTTTATCTGGTATTAAGCGGCTACTGGTGCCCAAAGTTCTATTCTATACTAGCTGACCCGGCAGACTTCGTAGTGCCTCAATCGATAAATAAAAGACCTAAGCTTTTGTTTAAAATAAACTTAAAACAAACAAAAGGAATCCGTCCGACGGGGGACATCAAAGGAAAACCAAAATTTTTATTTTTATTTAATTCCGAGCATTTTTATATTTATCTACCTTTTAAACCTTCTCTGGACTTCCACAAATAATTAAAGACCAAAATTAGCCAAATCGGTCCAGCCGTTCTCGAGTTTTACGAGACTAACGAACAGCAATTCATTTTTATATATATAGATAGATATTTAAATATTCTAATCGTTCTATTGCATGAGGGCTGTTCCAACCTCCAAACTGGAACACAAAACTGCTTCAAGCCAGATATAGCCAGAATATAGCCCATACCAGGAATACGCTATTAAATTTTAATTATTTGAGATATTCAATACACCATCTTCAACTACTTAGAAGATAATTTGAAGATGCCTACAAAGGCTTATTCAAATATTTTAATTAAGTTTTTTTATGTTGGTTTTGTTGTTTCGGAAACTTACCTGAGGCTAGACAAACCGTGAGCTCATCTGACCGTTGAAATAATATAAAAGTAAAAAGTAATGAAAGTTCACAGGAAAAAATCACTTACGTGGAAACATTTTCTCGATAAAACAAAAGTTGGGTGATACTCATTTAAAATACATCGAGCAAATCTTGAAAAATCCTCGTTTTAAATTGCGAGAATGTAAACTTCGCCATCAAAACTCTCGCTCGGCAATAACTTGAGGTGACGAAGTTTACGCGATGTTTTTTTTTTTTCCGAGAAAAATAAAATAAAAAGAACGTTAATCTCTTATTCAGATGATCTCGTGTCGCTGCCGAGCTCGTAACGAACTGCCGGCGACGTTTTACCCCGGGGAACGCGTTTGTACGGGAGGAGTTTGCCTCGGGAAATCTGTTGTCAACCGGCAATACGCTTTACGCCAGTTTTACTTTGGCATTGATAACGAACATTTTGGCCAAAAATTATGTCCTATGTTGCAGTTAATTTGATTTGGTTTTATCGTCACCAATAGCTGTGAGATCGAGTTCACGGGCCCCTGCCATCACTGGAGTCTTTAGGCATCACGATATAAGAGCCCGTTCACACATGGTCTTCGTTTTACTGGTCCGTTTTGTCGAATATGCTTTTTATCATCGATGTAGCATGGAGTTGTATGAGCGACTTCACATATGATACAGTATATAGAATACAGTAAAAAAAAACGGTTCGGTAAATTATGACATTCCATTTTGTCATCGAATACTGGATGAACGGAATACGTATCCGTCATGTTTCCGTACAATTTCACCGGATAGACACTGCGCGGGGGTGAGGGGGCCGGCGGGCGGTGCAACTAGACAAACAAGTTTCATCCTGGCAGCATAGCGGTAGTATACTATGAATTTGCTTATGAACATCGTATCCAGTAATGACAGATACGTTGAACGTTATACGGTGCCTATGTGTGAACAAAGCATAATTTTTTGTCGTATCCGTTAATACAAGTACCTTATACATGGAAACTATGTGTGAACGTAGCCTAAGACCTGAGATCGAAGTATCAAATTCTATTATACAACGACTGTCTCATTTAATCAGAACGCGATATGAATGCCTGAAAACAATACGAAGGAGGCCGGTGCTTGCCCGTGCGCCTCTCAATATACCTAACTAGCGAAATAGATACGCGCAGATCCACTTCTAAATATTAAGTTTTAACGTATTCCTAAAGCTTCACAGCTAAAGAAGCTGGCTGTTACTATAAGCCACCAATAAAATTATATCTAAGATAAAATGGGGAGGCTGGATCCAACCATGTTTTCGTTCTTAGTAAAATGTATTTTTCTTAGTTGATGTTATCAACGCCAATTTGCGTTTTCATATGGCCACAAAGGCATTCCGGTGAGACTCCCGAAAAAGACCGTATCTGAGACATCATCATGATTGCGGATGTCCTCTTTCCAGGGACGAAGACAATCGCCATTTTGGAAATGATATTGCCCTTAGGTATCTTTAGCTTTGTTCAGAGCCTTCGTATTTTTTGATTACACTGGTAAAGCCTTTTATATAGTTACAACCTTGAGTAACCGAGGGAATTGCTCGCGTTTTGTGTGAAGCTCATTTAGTCACTCGTTATAAAAGATACTCATTTTACGGAAAAAAGTAACAGTTTTATATACAGGGTGTACCAAGGCTAACGAGTTTACGAATAAGAAAGCAGTTGGCACTGACGGCGTTTCTAGATCGTGTTTTTTATATATGAGATCAAAGTCTCAATCGTACTTACTTGAGACTTAACTTACTTGAGACCTTAGAACTTATATCTCAAGGTGGGTGGCGCATTTACGTTGTGGATGTATATGGGCTCCAGTAACCACTTAACACCAGGTGGGCTGTGAGCTCGTTCACCCATCTAAGCAATAAAAAATAAATAAATAAAAATCAAATATTTTAAGATTTAAACCGGAACGTATGAATGCTCCGCGGTAGAAATAGGCAAGACGGTGGTAATAACCCATGCAGACTTACAATACGCCCAGTCACTAGTAAATGCCAGTTGACGATCGAAATATGCTCCTATAACACTGAAAAAACGTTGTTCATTTTTCAGGACAATCTATTATGTGTCTTTTAAGAAACTCACCGGAAATGGAAATGGTGCTAGACTAAGACACCACACAGAATAAAATAAAACAAATTTTAATATTAGTAGATAATCTATTTTTCTTTGACACAAAATCTTCCGACGCAAAAACAAAGCCGAGTCATGGTTTCCAAACAAACTTCCTTCAATCTCACTGCAAAGAAAATCCAACTTATGACAGGAAAACGCCCAATTTTCGTTTAATTAAACTCTATCAAGCCCCTTAAGTGTACGTAACGTGTTCTATTAACCCACCAATATCCAGAGAGGAGACAGCTGTCTGCACCGAGTTCAGTGGGCTCATTATTTTTCCGCTACATTATTCAACATGTCTCAGAAGATAATACCGGAGTAACAACATACGATATATTACCGGAAGTCGCGTTAAGGACTATGCTGTTGCTTTATTAGTTTGTGTAACATTGTGGTACCGGTATTTTACCGGTTGTACGGCATATTGTGAGCTCGTTTGGTTATATTTGCCGCCAAATAGTCGGGTGTTCCGGTTTGAAGTATGGGCAGATTGTATTACATTTGAATTTTAACGTCAGATTATCCAATAAGCCTCATGTCTGTGTGAAACAACTTAACTACGTCAGCAGGAGACGTTAAGGTCCTAAAATTTCTGAGGAAAGGTAAAAGTATTAAGCCAATTCAGGACCTGCAAGAGGTCACTATGCTCCACTGAGTTAAAACCAACGTAGTCGAAGAGCACATGACCTTCGATCACCCGGTTGCCTTTCCGCAGTGCATGTGGAAATTTACTTCCACATTACCTTTTCAGATCTATTTCGCCGGGTCCAAATTGAGATACATAAGAACTAGAATGATAGCCAAGATCTAACACACCTTTTTGAAAAATATTGTAAAATCGGGTTATTCTTCAAGCGAGGCTTAAAAGAGTCCTAAGCGATAGAAAGAGGCTAACAATTTGTGCACCTGACATTGAAGATTGCACCTTCCAGCGCAAAAGAAGGTCTGGAAAAATATAAATAATGTTTTCGACGCTAATATTTAAACTTTTATGGTAAAAAATTCACCAAACAAAATCTCTTAAAGAACACAGCTAAAGCAAGTTTTTGTTTGTTCCACAATTATACAGAGATGTCTTCCTGAATTAAAGAGTTTCAAGATAGGGAAGAAAGTTTGAGGACAGTTGGATTTTATGTTAATAAATCTGTCATGAATTAGTTAAAGAACGAAGTTTACCGACTGGACCTTAAATTTTAACGGACAAATGCAAAGAAATTCACAATTAAACATTGAGTTTTAGGTTACTTTATTGCAATACTCTATAAGACTCAATAAACAGACTTTTGAGAGTATTATGACAGAAACCATCTTTAGATTATCGACAACAACAGTACCAAATTTCATCACAATAGGATGAGTGGTTTAGGAATGCTTAAAGATCAAACATATAAACATTTATTTTTATTTATATATATAGAAAAAAAAATACCTTGTCTCTATACAAGCATGCTTATTTATTTATTTCTGTACTTATTTACCTACATATTTTATATTTTTATTATTAATATTTTGACACTAATACAGTTTTAAGAGACCTGCTAACATAATTCCTGGTTACTTTAATAAATCAATAAATAAATACTAATATGCAACTCGAAAGAAATTACTCATAATTTATGTATTAATTTATTTAATATAAAGTACTAAAGCTAGAAATAATCTTATCTTTACCAAATATTAGTGAATCGATAGAGTTAATCGTCTTAAATATACAGTGTCCAACATGGGAGCGTAACAAAATAATTTAAAATAGCATGCGGATCGCAAATGATAAGAGATATATTCATAAATATGGTGGCGCAGTACGTTTTATGTTACATCAAAAGACGATGACAAAAGACGATGATGTGTTATGTGAAAGACAAAAAATGTGTAAAAAATATGGCAGCGTTTATACCCTTGGAGATTTTAACAGAACTCATAATACATATTTTAAACTTAAGTTGCGATGAAAAAAGAAAGAACAATAGAATGAATGTGTCCAGTATACACAATAGACAATTTTATCTTAGTTGTGTTACTATGAAGAAAAAAAAAACTTATTTTATTATAGTTTTTCAAAATAAATCTGTAATGGTATTACTCCATTCGTCCATTTAGAAACATCCAAAACAAATTGCGATGTCTTTAATCTTTTCTGAAAGCTGACACAATTCATAGTTTTATTAAATATTAAAATAATGAAATAGATGTAATAAATAAATATATGTATCTATCAATTTAGTATTATTTATATGTATTTGTTTTATGTATTTCATTGTATATGTACGTGTATGTATATGTTTATGTTATTTATGTGTGTAATTGTGTATGTATATAGTTTGATGTGTTGTGTATTGGTGTTTATTTTTATTATTTTTATTGTTAATGTCTATAGTATAAATAATTAAATTAATTAGATTGTACTCATCTACCCACTCATGTAAAGCTTTCCTTCTTTGAGAACGGTTAGCTGGTAGATAACTCAATTGTTGAGTTAAGCTCGCCATTTTTTTAAATCTTATCGCAATTACTGTATTATATTAAAGGTGTGTACAAATAAAGAATAAAGAAGAAATACGTACCTAATTTCTTTTGTTAAATATTTACGAAGAAACTCGCATTCCAAGCTGAAGGCTGCAATTCTCTTTCAAGGAAAATAATAAAAGCCAAACATTTCCAAACGAATAAATAAAGCTATTCAAGAATACGGGAAAAGTCTTAACATGTTGATGGTTGCAAATGGACGTACTTTGCAGTGTAAGAGGAATAGTTTAAAGATTTTAAAACTATCTTATACGACTTGGTGAATGGTGGTCAAAATGTACCATTTAATTACACGGTATGTGCACTTTGGCTGTGTGCCAAAAAGCGTTCCGTGCATGCTTAGCTGCTTCATCAACATATGAAGACAGTAAGGACAATTGATATGATTTGATAACTAATAAAGATTATTTGATACCAACAATTTAATTCTTCAGATATGCATAACATTCGAATATGTAATTTAGAACGTACACATAATACGTAACAAAAAAAAATTAGTGCTAGCTAAAACTCAACATTTTAAAACAGCCATATTTTTTTTATTTAGTATCTGTCTTTTCTCATCTATATCTCGCACTCTCCTACAATATGCAACTGCAAAATATGCAATATGCAAACACACAATTACATAATCATATCGACTTTTACTGATGGTAGGACCTCTTGTGAGTCCGCACGGGTAGGTACCACCGCCCTGCCTGTTTCTGTCGTGATGCAGTAATGCGTTTCAGCTTGAAGGGTGGGGCAGCCGTTGTAACTATACTGACACCTTAGAACTTATATCTCAAGGTGGGTGGCGCATTTACGTTGTAGATGTCTATGGACTCCAGTAACCGCTTAACACCAGGTGGGCTGTAAGCTCGTCCACACATCTAAGCAATAAAAAAAAACAGAATTAAATAAAAACTGATTATTAATTAAAATTATAATAAAATTAACGGACGCATTTGGCACTCGCATTTAATTGAAACATCTCAGCACACATTAAAATGTTACCTTTTTATTTATTTATTTCTCCTCTACCAATTACCCGTTTCCGAAACAACAAAACTTAATCACGTACCTACTTTGTTTTCAGGGGTCAATTGTCACATAATTCTAAGCTCTTCTACTACAAAAATATTTATCTTAAGACTACCAGCAATCACTGTGTTCTAGTCCATTACGTTTTATTTATGATGCCATCGCGATGGTATCAGTGAATATTAAGCTGTATTAATTAATATAATCTTAGTTTTTTTTTTCAGCTTGCAAGTCAACTCAACATTAGAAACATTAATTTTTTACTACTTTAAATGAAAAAATAAACTTATAGTCTATCTTGAGACATCAGATTAAAATTTCATTTTAATCAATATGTGTAATTTCCTGGTGGTAGGACCTCTTGTGAATCCGCGCGGGTAGGTACTACCACCCTGCCTATTTCTGCCGTGAAGCAGTAATGCGTTTCGGTTTGAAGGGTGGGGCAGCCGTTGTAACTATACCTGAGACCTTAGAACTTATATCTCAAGGTGGGTGGCGCATTTACGTTGTGGATGTCTATGGGCTCCAGTAACCACTTAACACCAGGTGGGCTGTGAGCTCATCCACCCATCTAAGCAATAAAAAAATAATGTAATTATTAAACACTGAAACAACAAATAATATTATATTTTCTTCGGTTTTGGCTAGTCGTAAATATAATAAAAAATATTTTTGAGGATTAATTAGGCATTTTTTTATAATCATTATAATATGATTACTGACGTTTCAAATTATACTCTATAGTCTTCACAGTGGTCTCAGTTTACTATAAAATTAAATATACGGACATGTTTTTTACAATCAAAATCCCTTTACTGTTCATTTACAATACACAACAGTAGTATCTTATAGAGTTAAAGGCTTTGTCCGCATTGTTAATGTTAAGTCACGGTCTCACACTCTTTGGTGCTAGCATAGGATACCCGGGTGTCTGACCCCATTGTAACATATGACTTAAGGCGTAAATCCACGAACTCCTGAAAACAATGAGGCGGTTTTCGAAATCAGCATACCGTTTACGATAGTATTGCAGCTTACGAAATTTTCTTTTGTATTGTATGAATTTCAATAGGAATGGAACTGATAGTTTTTATGACTAGTTGTAGGTACTTGAAGATCGTGTTGAGAGCTCGCGTGGATCGGTAACACCCACAGCTTCACTATTTGAGCAATGAAGTAATCATATTGTTCTAGTACAATTGAGACTTCAGAGGCCAAAAATTTTTTTATCCTCAAAATTAAGAAGAGTTCAGAAAATATCATCGTGGCCTAAAGGATAAGATCGAACCCGTCATGTGCCTAAAGGATAAGACGTCAGTCAATCGATCAATATTTCTAATGAAATACGTACTTGTTCACGATTGACTTCCACGGTGAAGGAATAACATCGTGTAATAAAAATCAAACCCGCCAAGCTATAACTTGAGTAATTACTGGTGGTAGGACTTCTTGTGAGTCCGCACGGGTAGGTACCACCGCCCTGCCTATTTCTGCCGTGAAGCAGTAATGCGTTGTGTGTGAGCTAGTCCACCGATCTGAATAATAATAAAAAAATCATTATTCACCAGTTTTCAAGGTAGGAACTAGAGAGAGCGTAGATGATGAAGGAATATAAGAAACGAGTCTTATATACCAACTTATAAAAGTAAAATACACTTACCTATACACCAGTAGCTTATTTGATTCTTTGTCCTGTTGATTTTGATTTTGTTTTAGATTTTTATAATATTGTTGGAACGTAAATTACATCCACTAGATGATACGCCAGCTTGTTGTGTTTTTAAAGCGGTTAGTTGCCCTCAAATAAGAAAAATACTATTATTATTCGCCAATAGATGTCGGGAAGAGTTGATTATTGAAAACACGAATGAAACAACATTTTCTGAAAATAAATCGTAACTAGATCGATTTATCGGCCCCGAAATCCCTTATATACTAAATTTTATCAAAATCGTTGGAGCCGTTTCCGAGATTCAGATTATATAATTATATATTAATATACAAGAATTGCTCGTTTAAAGGTATAAGATATGTAATCAAATTTTACAACGGCCATTCTAGTTGAAAAATAAATTGACCATAGCACCTGAATCATCAAAATCAATACAACATAGATTCCAATCCCATTTTTTTTATGTGTGGTCCAAAACTTTGTTAGAGCGAATCAAACGAAAATTCCTCTAAAGAAAATCTGTAAACGCTTAACAAAGTTCGCTCCGAAGTAAATTCTTTGAGGTCTTGTGAAGTTTGTTCAATGGCCGCTATACGAAACGGATCGCTCGGACTTTTTTAGTTTCACATTTTTTCATTGATTATTTTATTCTTATTCTTTTCCTTTGTAAAAGCTTTGTACAGTTTTCGTTGGTTTTTTCAATCATATACTGATTATCATAGATTTCATACATAATAGTAATAATAAAGCTTTCTTTATTCCATACAAAAATATTTAACACTGAATTACAAACAATTTGAACCGACATTAATGGATTAAAAAGTTACTCTCTTATATTAATTTATTATTGATTATTATTTACATTATTTCTGTACGGACCCTGTAGATTTCATATACTTGTTAATTAATTTTAAATCGGAACATATTTTAACTTAAATTTGCAATACAAGCTAACTTATTTCTTTCAGTGTCCAAAATATTTACATTTAACCAATACCGTAAGTGACTACTATTAAGAAGTTTGAATTTTTCAATCAAACTTCAAATAAATGAAGTGTCAATGTTAAATATTTTGTACGAAGCAGCGTTTTCACGGATTACTCCTTTCAGTATCTAAAATTATTTTCCGTTCAGAAAATCTTGGTTGCTTAGATACAAAGCTAACAAAAAACAAACGATAAATTAATTCATTAGGAACAATTTAAGTAAGTATTTTTATAATTACAAAAAAATATTTTCTCGACGAGAGATTCCGTGAAACTTTTCAGGAATTAAAAATACAATATTTAAATCAACAATTCAACAATAATAGAGCGGTATGAAATATAATACAATTGAGATATCGAACTCATGCTTCAAGGTTGGAATTCACGACGCTACGTTCTGAACTCAAATTAAATTGTATAATAAATATCATTTTCATATATTCAAATCGTTTTTGCCATGTTATGTTTAGTTTGGTGTCCTCATATATTATTTATAATTCAAAGGTCTCTTTTTATTTTCTAAATAATACTTTTAGACAGTCTTCTTATAAAGGGATCATAAAGCAACGATAACTTATTAAGAATCAAAGCGTTACTTTTACAAGCGTTTTCAGTTTCTTATAGAAGCTTATTATTATATTATTATCCTGTACGAAGTTTTTATTTTCGAATTTTTAGGAATTTCGGTAACCACGGTAAACCACGGGCCTACGCCAAGTGGAGTTCATTTTCAGTTTTAGTTTCGTCTGATGTTTCGTCCTGCAAAAACTTCCGTACGATCCGGCACGTATTTCAAATTGTGGCTTTTTGTATAGTAAAAAATATATTTTTGGGTAAATCTAATAGCTTGATGGAGCGGTGCAGGTACTTTGGTATGATTTCAGTCCTGGAAAGCACCAGTGGCACAATACATACTTTATTCAGTTACAAAACTCTAGTAATATCTTCCTTTAATTCTGTATATTTATGAATTTTTTCAGTTACTGGTGGTAGGACCTCATTTGAGTCCGCACGGGTAGGTACCACCACCCTGCCTATTTTTGCCGTGAAGCAGTAATACGTTTCGGCTTGAAGGGTGGGGCAGCCGTTGTAACTATACTGATACTTTAGAACTTATATCTCAAAGTGGGTGGCACATTTACGTTCTATGGGCTCCAGTAACCACTTAACACCAGGTGGGCTGTGAGCTCGTCTACCCAACTAAGCAATAAAAAAAAAATGTTTTCTATATATTATGGGTGTTAGGAACTGCTGTCTATTAAATGCACTAATTTATTTATTTTATCAATTAGAGAGATTATATCTGGCCTTATTATTGTGTATAGTTTTGTAGTTTTATTACTATAATTATGTTTTCATTAGAATCAAGTAATCATGTAGTTTAAACCTATAAAACTAACAGAATAACCGAGATTTTACGATAATAACATCGAAGATACAAGCACATAATGCTGTTACTTGATATTTTCAGTTATTTTCTAACAAAAGAAATATAAATACATATAGGAGCAGCGTCGTGTTTCAGAAATCGCTTGTCTAATACGGAACCCTTAAGTTCAGCACAATAAGGTCCATATTGTATTCAAGACGGTCTTCGTACAGTAAGTTAAGTTTAATGTGGTCGTAATATTTCCGTGACTCGTCGAAAAGCCTACATTGTATCATGGCTTTTCTCGTTTGTACCGTGACAGCGTGTTTTTGTTAGAAACGTCCGTAAATTATGAGTTCGTAAAATGAATTTAGTATACAGCCTTCTAATATAAGAAATATTGTCTATATTAAATGAACATTATATCATATTTTTGTTTTTAATTTATCCAAAAATTTTATACATTCTTTAATGTGTTTCTAAAAATCTACACCCATGCTTGTATGTTATTTGTATGCTGTATTTTACCTGTATGCTACTTTCACTAAAACCATTTATTAGTCGCCTTTTCGAGATTATGACACACCAGATCATGAACTCTTGCAATGGAACGTAAATTGTATTCTAAAGTGTAAAAGATTAGCTGCCTGGTAGAAATATATTTAAACTGCTTATCATTTACATTTAATACGTGCCTATTCTGCAAAGAAGCAGAAAACAATTCTCCGTTTTAACAATCAATTTGCAATTCTACTGAATTACTCATGTTGGATGATGACATTCACATTGGTCATGGGCTCCATTGACTATTTACTACGGCGCGGGCCCTGGGTTTGTTTTTCGCATTGTAATACTAAAAACGTTATTCAAAAGTCAACGTGTCCGATTAGTTTGATGTTTAACCAACCAGACTGGTCTCAAGTATGGCACGACTCCAAACTGAGTCTCAAAGCCAATATTGGACGATATTATGCAAAATTCTCACGTACGCGTGCCTGTCTCACAAACTGAGAAGTTAAGGAAAAAAGAATATAAATGAAAAGTGATATATGTATATATTTACCGTGAATTCCGAGAAAGAGTGACGTTTTTGTGAATTGCAAATGAAAAGTATACAATCGTAGTCTGTAGATCTATTCAATGGATTTTCATTTCGTTTATTTTTGTACCAATAAAGTTAAATTGCTCGTGGCTCCAAACCGTACTAGCATCTTACTTATTTCGGACACAAAGCTAAGGCGCAATACTTTTTGTTTAAAGTTTTGTTTCCTGAAAACACTTAACCCAAGATAGGACGTGAGAAAAAAAGGGCTTTATTGCTTACTATTCGACTCCAAACTATCATTAAATCGATTTGATTACACACATTTCAAAAAAAACCACCTGAACCGCTAGCCATTGAAAGTTAAAGTTACAGCAGAGGAAACTGACCATAAAATTGTAACAACATTCAATTCAATTGAGTTGAAAATATGACTGACGAACAAAAAATCAAATCTGGAAACATTTATCACTACGTAAGATAAATTATCAAATCACATACAATGATATACTCCTTATCAGTAAGAATGACGTGAGATTCATCTCTCTAAAATATTCAACGACAATATTCATCACATCACATATTCTGTTAGCCCGTTTCGTGTCGTCTTGTCAACGCCTGTTGTCTTAAATTGATATTAGGCAAAAGCCCAGAATTTATAAATTAAAATTTGTACTGTTGAGAAGGGTTTTTTTTTGCTGGAGGTCGGGGGTCTTGTGATGTATCTATTACCTCTTTAAGTATTTCTGCTGTGAATTAGTAATGCGTTTCAGTTCGAAGGGTAGGGCAGTCGTTGTACTTTAAAAATGAGACTTAGAACTCGCGTTTTACGGTGCGTCGTGGTATCCACGTTATGTCTATGGGCGCAGGTAACCGCTTAAAATCAGGTGGCCCGTGAGTTCGTAGACTCATTTAAGGGGTAAACACAGAAAAACATGAGAAAAAACAGTTTTTTTTTCATTTTCGTCTGCAATAAAACATTGTGTTTACAAACGTGCGTACTTCTAATATAATTGAGATATATAGATTTGCTGTTTGTTTCATTTAAACTTATACTGGAACTGTAGCTGCTTTGTCTCTTGAATGTAGGTTTTTTCTAGCAAAGTCCCGGTAATTTCTGTAAGAATGGATTCATTTAGGCAATTAGAAAACTTCATGACTAGTTGCTGATTGGAGATATGTTAAGAGCATTTACGTGTTAACATTATGGCTCTACATGTTTTCATTGCGTAGCCAAACAATCCAAACTTAACCAATATGATAGACGTTATTTAAATACAGTGACTGGCTGAACTTTGAATTCGAAATATGAAATTGAATTTTAAAATTTTGAATTTAACTTTAAATGTGAAGGAAATATACCTGACCTCTTCTTTCTACGTTAATAAGAATGTCGCTGAATAAATTCGACCCAAGTATTTATAACTTATCAATAGCTTGAGCCTCTGCAACGTGGGCCGAAGTAAACCCGTTCAGGGACCTTTTGTAAGCTCTAGGTACTTATTTCGCGATACTTCAAATATCTCTAACTGCGTGACTTGAATCCGATGGAGTGTCTGTCACAGATTTAGATTAAACAGAACGACGAGCTTTAGAATAAATGTTGAATATGATAATAGTCTGGTCGTCTATTACTCAAAAGAAACAGTTCTAGTGTTTATTACACAGCGTACTGTCGTATTATTTATCTGTGATATACCCAATCTTAATTATCTTGAGATCTAATATTAAGGTACTTATACTAGCTATCATATTATATTCGTTTTTTTAGGTTCCTATCGCCGCAATCGACCATTTAGTAATATATAAATATTTTTTAAGCAACAACATTAGCAGCATCTTCTGAATTAACTCATTTTTGGATGTTTGTTTTCAAGAACAAACAAAATGAATTATTTTTGACAAACTAATACTTAACTTTTTTCAAAGCGCACGACGGGTCAAAGAGCCAAGAGACCATTTAACGTTTGTTGGATCGTGCGCAATGTCTCAAATTTAAGGAGCAACTAATAAAATAACTTACCCCCAATGAATTCTGTTGTATATACACAAATAATTGCATTAAAAGGGAACAATACAGCTAAGATTTGTGCAAAATAATGAAAAGTATACAAATTAATTTCGAACAAATAAATTTACAGAATGTTCTTCGGCTTGGCCCGTTTGAGCTCATGCCAAAAACGTGATTAGCTTTCGCGATATCAAAATATACTGGTGGGAGCTTCCAAAATTTTGTGTAGGATTGAATTTTAAATTTATGGTGACCATATGTTTCGTGTTTGCGAAAACCAAATTTGGAGTACAACTCCAAATCCGTTTTCGAGAGAATAGGGAGAGATATTTCAAAAAACGAATTCTTATAATACAATGCATTCTAAGTTTGCTTTTTAGATTCAACTTCGGAACTGAATAATATTGACGAATTTATTTATTGTTCTCGAATACCGTTGTGGTGATACCTACCCGTGCGGGATCACAACACGCCAATAAAAAACCGATAATAGGACGTGTTGTACATGGGTGGGTATCAGCGTCACGCATTACGGTTTAATAAGAAAGGAAAACCGTTCCATAATAAAACAGAGCATTCGAACCCATTATTTATGAAAAATACCGGCATTAAATTTTTTAGTTCTACAGGGTCCAATTCACCATTACGTCTATTTAACCATTTTAATAAAAGTTTTCGATTTAATTGGTAAATGCTATTTAAGATTGATTATTTTCTTAAAAAAATACTTTATTATAGTCGACTATCTATTTAGACAATTTCTAAATAGATAGTCGACCCAATCAACTTTAAAGGTGAGGTATACTTATATAGAATAATGGCCATCCGCTTTTATAGAATAATGCTATTTAGATAATAAACTAGACTATAGATATTAAGACAATTTCGAATTCATCAACTTATCAAATTATTCGCGTCTTGTATATTTTTTTATAATTTCCTATTCCGCAACAAAAAACTTACGTTAACAAATAAAGAGTCTCCATGGCCCGTAGTATAAACTATGAATTACTGAACACAAAGAAATGCAGAGTTAATAACACAGCTGTCAAGTTTCGACCGAAGTTTATCCATCAAAACACATATTTGCTCTTTCCGAATGCAAAATGGTAACACTGCGTTCGCGACATAATAATAATATATTTTCATGAATTCAGTTGCTGCATTTTGAAAACGCAAAAGGCGACTTCATTGTTTATTATTTGATAGTGATATTCCGTAGGTGTTTGATTTAAACTCTAAAATCAAAAGTGTATTTCTAATGCAAAACGGTGATCGACGTTCGCAAGATCAATTTTCTTTTAATTCAGTTGCTGTATAAAAAAAAAACGCAAAGGCATTTAAGTACTCATATTTGACGTTAATGTTTTTTTAAAATAGTATTTCAAGAGTTTTTGTTTCTCTATTTTCCAATTTAATCAGATAAACGAGCTCACGACCCTGCTGGGTGAAGCGGTTACTGCCGAAGCCTACCTTAACTCTCGCAACAGAAATAACCCTAGCCATAAGACTTTCAAAAGCACTACCATTCTCTTACAGACCAAATCCAATATATATTGATTGTCTGTTTTTAGTATCGTTTTTTCTTTTGATAGGGTCTCAAAATGTACTTCAAAATATACACACCTATATATTTATAATAACAATAGTAGTGATTCAAGCTAACCAATAAAAGGTGGATCTAAATGACGGGCAAGTGCACGCACACCGCTGGGATCGCGTGCAGCACGAAATAAACGAATATATTACTACCACTGACGCTGTCTTTACTTTGTACTGAAAATGTATGGTCCTTCACACTATCCGTTTCATTTCATTCAATGATTGAATGCCAAATTATATTTCGCTACATCTAGAATCTTATTTTAGTATCTCTATAGTACCATATACGGAGCCAGCGTATGGCATCTTATTTATATAGAGCAAATTCCGTTTTAAGTGAGAAGTAACAATAATTTTATTAATTTATTAATGAAAAAAGACTCGAAGCTAAGCACTTGCTCAAGAATCATTTAGGAAGACTGAAGAAAAAATAGATTTAAATATAATGCAAACGGGTATTGAAAACGAAATATATATAAAATCATGATCAGTTACATAATAATATATACAAATAAATACAAATAAAAAATGTTCATTTTCTAACACATTTAAAAGTCGCAAGCATACGAAATGCCTAAAATTTAAATTCGAATTCTCGCTGCTACCGCTCTCGCGCGATACTCATTTGCCTCGTGATGATTATGCCAGTCCTTTGTTTGAGACTACCCATTGTATAATGTCCCGGTATGGTTTTTTCATCTCATAAAGATCACACTCAAATAGGAAATGTATAACGGGCCCAATCTGAACGTTGCCTAACTGTTTCCGATTTGCATAATGCTTTCCCATTCTACAAAATTGGGACGAGTGTTGATTTACTCAATCATGCATGCTATCATCCTCTTTTTTTTATGAAAATTTTGAAACATACTCTTTGGACAAATTTCGAAAAACGGAGTTTTATTTTTATTCATATTTTACAAAAGGCTCATAACAGCCTTTCAGAAAACACAAACGTGTGTTCAGAAGTCTAATCACAAAATGGTTAAATATGAAGAATATTATTTCCTTGACCACATTATATAAATAATAAACAAATGCCATGTGAAGTGAATATAATTTCATCAATCTTACGGGTAAAAATGCATTCATCAAAGCTACCCTTCATACTAGGCTGTACTAAAAGTATCGGGAATGGAATATTTCCACTGTTCCTGTTATATTAAAATCTTTTTAATTGAAAACTCCTTGGTTTTAAAAATCGAATACCATTTATTTATTTAAAAAAAGATTCTCGGTCTTGTCACGAGGTTTTGTCAAACTTGTTTAGTCGATGAGAAAATGGAATTGACTCGAAAAAATTCAAGAGCGATGATTTATTATGAATTTCGAAGTGGTTTAACACAAAAACAGTGTGTTGACCGGATGATTTCTGCATTTGGTGATGAAGCCCCATCCAAAACCACAATTTATCGCTGGTTTGCTGAGTTTCAACGTGGACATGTCAAGCTCAGTGATGATCCCCGTCAAGGTCATCCAAAAACTGCAGTCACTCAAGAAAACGTTGATGCTGTGCGTAAGCTGATTGAGGAAGATCGACATGTGATATACCGCGAAATTCAGGCAACTTTAGACATTGGCATGAGTCAAATACAAATAATCTTGCATGAACAATTAGGTGTAAAAAAGTTGTTTTCCCGATGGATACCGCATTCGCTCTGTGAAGAGCAAAAAGCGGCTCGCGTTACTTGGTGCGTCAGAACTCTCGAAAAATTCCACGCAGGATCCTCAAATGCTGTTTACAACATTGTATCAGGTGACGAATCCTGGATATACGCGTACAAACCCGAAACAAAAAACCAGTCACGAGTTTGGGTGTTCGAAAATGAGTTAAAGCCAACAAAAATTGTTCGTTCACGGAGTGTTGCAAAAAAAATGGTGGCCACGTTTGTCTCCAAAACCGGCCATGTTACGACTATTCCTCTTGAGGGACAAAGAACGGTTAATGCAGAATGGTATGCTAGCATTTGTTTGCCACAGGTCGTTTCTGAACTCCGTAAAGAGAACTGCAACCGCCGCATCATCGTCCATCACGACAATGCGAGTTCTCACACCGCGCACAGAACAAAAGAGTTTTTAGAGCAAGAAAACATAGAATTATTAGACCATCCGCCGTACAGCCCCGACCTAAGCCCTAATGATTTCTATACTTTCCCTAAAATAAAGAATAAATTGCGTGGACAGAGATTTTCATCACCTGAAGAAGCTGTGGACGCCTACAAAACGGCCATTTTGGAGACCCCAACTTCCGAATGGAATGGTTGCTTTAATGATTGGTTCCATCGTATGGAAAAATGTGTCAAATTTCGCGGAGAATACTTCGAAAAGCAAAAAATACATTTTTAAATAGTAATGTTGTGACACTTTGTTAATTCCCGAAATTTTCAGTGCCGCTCTCGTATTAACTGTAACGTCAAAGATCTCGATATTTTTAATGGTAACGTATTCTACAAAAATGTGAGACAAGTTCCACTACAATTAATATATTTAATTAGACATATTTTTTATTTTCTACAAGTTCATTAAAATACTCGCTCGATATCGGTCACCTCTATATGCAAACCTAAACATAATACAAAAGTGTTTACTTTGGATTTCGCGAGTCATGGACATCATTAAAATCACTTTTACGGCTTAATCTTGCTTTTTTTATTTATAAGTTCTTCTTAGAGTCAACTTATTTTTTTATAAACTGCGATATTGCACGATAATGTCCTGACGCCTGAAGGCTCCTGCTATGTATAAAGTAGCCGATAACACTCACTCTTGTTTTGCCGTTATGCCATGTGTATAACACAAGTATATTAAATATTTACCTTATATAAGAAAGTTATAGTTACTGGTTGTAGGACCTCTTGTGAGTCCGCGCGGGTAGGTACCACCGCCCTGTCTATTTCTGCCGTGAAGCAGTAATGCGTTTCGGTTTGATGGGTGGAGCAGCCGTTGTAACTATACTGAGATCTTAGAACTTATATCTCAAGGTGGGTGGCGCATTTACGTTGTAGATGTCCATGGGCTCCAGTAACCTAATAACACCAGGTGGACTGTGAGCTCGTTCACCCACCTAAGCAATAAAAAAATAAAATAAAAAAAGTTATAATACGGTGCAATCTAAAATTTCATTTCCCGAGCTCAACTCCATTTTGGCGTCATGTGCATTACAGCGCGCGTCGTTTCATCGTTTTCGTCATTTTAAGTTCACTAGAGTCGTTCTGAACTCTGATGTCACTGAATATCTTATTCCTTAATAGTATTCTGCTTTAACTTACCAAAAGTTGTATAAGCCAGTCGTTTGGAACAGATTGCAAGTTGAAATAGACGATATTTGACAAAGACGGTCGGTGCTTGTGATTGCTGCGATCGTCTTATCAAGCAGATGTGAAACCTGCCAGATCTCAAAATAGTGTTAGCATTTTGCAAAAAAAAATGTATGCAAAAAAAACAATTGTCAAAAACCAACAATATAGGACGGAGTGGGCACAATAGTCAAATGTCGATTAACAAGGACGCCATTGTCATCCGTGACAACGAAAACAGTAAAGTTTGGTTTGAAATCTACGAATAAATATAGATTGAAATTGAATTTGAAACATAATACTGAATAATTATTATACCATAAACAACTAAATAACAACTTTTAACAACTTAATAAAGTTCTTAGTAAACATTTAAATTTATACAAAACAGTGTAAGAAAGAATAGAAGCACGATGTTTTTTCTCTTTAAAAATTATTATCTTTTATTCTTTTTACAGAGAAATAAACCAATAAAGTCACTGCTAAAATTATTTATATAAAACAATGAACTTGACTGAGACATATTGTGTTTTTTCCTTCTTAATAAAACCAAAATTATAGCAATATCGCTAAAGGAGGAAAAGTCTGCAATATCACAGAAAATATGTAGTTGATTTTTTTTTCGAAGGTTTGTTCACTATCAAAAAATTCTACGTGTCGATACTGTTTTCTATATATTAATATCTATGATTTGTTTCCTTCTATATTTGTACAATGAAACTCGAAAACATCCAGTATTAATACACTTTATACTGTTACTTTGAATTCAGAACGAATCTGGTATTCATATAATTTGTTTCAAAGAAAATTACTTAATACAATACTAAAAATGACAAACAAAATGGGAACAAATAAAATCTCAAAACCGCTTACAATAAAGCCCGTTTTAAGCCCGAAATTGTCAGTTATGACCTAAAGCACGACACTAACGATCCGTTGTAAAATTACAAAATTTAAATGCTAATGAATATTCGTGATAGCTCTAGCGTGTCATGGCCGGTTTTCAATTTACTTCCCTCTAATAAAACACCGCTAAACAAAGCTGAGCGTAACGCTTGGCTATTGCCCAGCCCCTGGAAATTAGTCCCTCGACACGCATTATTTAGTTGGATAATAATCAAGCAAATTAGCAGCTCGTTGAATGTTCGGCGGGGGCGGATATACGCTAAATTTCGTAAAGAAATGTGCCTACGTTGACCTTTTTTGTTGTACCTCTCTACGTGTGATTTCAATAGCTCGTGAAGACAAACCTTTTCTTTTTATTACGCTGACACATGCCATAGTACTTAAGCTATATACATATTATACGTATATTGTAGACATGTTTTTTTATTTTTTATTTTATTGCCTAGATGTGTGGAAGAGCTCACAGCCCACCTGGTGTTAAGTGGTTACTGGAACCCATAGACATCTACAACGTAAATGCGCCACATACCTTGAGATAGAAGTTCTAAGGTCTCAGTATAGTTACAACGGCTGCCCCATCCTTCAAACCGAAACGCATTACTGCTTCACGGCAGAAATAGGCGGGGCGGTGGTACCTACCCGTGCGGACTCACAAGAGGTCCTACCACCAGTAATTAAGTAATTACGCAAATTATAATTTTGCGGGTTTGATTTTTATTACACGATGTTATTCCTTCACCGTGGAAGTCAATCGTGAACAATTGTTAAGTACGTATTTCATTAGAAAAATTGGTACCCGCCTGCGGGATTCGAACACCGATGCATCGCTGGATACGAATGCACCGGACATCTTATCCTTTAGGCCACGATGACTCCAAAATTATTGCATATGTGTTTTATTCTTCATTTTCCAATGATGTGCGTAAAGGCTCTGTCTACTTTGATAGATCACTCTAATATTGTTAGAAATAGTACGTCGCAGCATACCTGCTGTATCTTTTTTAGAATTTCGGTAGGTTTGCTTGAAAGAGATTACTTTTAACAATAAGAGCCTCCATTGTACAATTATATCTGGCTGTTGACTGTTTTATAGTGGTAATTGTGTTTTGGTGTGCAATAAATTATATTCTCTCTCTCTTTGATTTTAAGATTAATAAATAATGCCGTAATGACGTATTGAGTACATACTTAATGTTGTGTTGTTTTTTATACATTTTGACTGCCCTAATAATCGTTTCGTTGTTGCGAATTATTATTATTATATTTTTTATTCCTGAGATATGTGGACGAGTGGACGAGCTTACGACCCATTTGGTGTTAAATGATTACCGGAGCCCATAGACAAATAGAACGTAAATGCCGCTACCCACCTTGAGATTTGAGTTCTTAGATCTTAGTTCAGTATTGACATGCCACTAGCTATTAAAAATATATTAAAAGTGGTTATACTTGCTAACTAACTGAACCTGTTAATTAGCAATTCAATTTTGAAGTGTGTATTAAATGAATGTCACAAAGGTATTATGTTATGTTTTGAACTAAAATAAAATCAGAAAACTTACTTCTTAAGAGAAAGTTACTATAAATGCTTATTGTTAGAACTTATAAACGACTGACTCGGTATATAAATATAAATGCATATAAGTATGTATCTACATAATATGTCAGTCTCTATGCTTGCCTTCAACAACGTGCTTGCAACATCTTCTATTCGCCGATAAATGTTCATACAGTTATTTAAGTGTACTATACCTTTTGATCTGTAAGCTTTTGTGAAGCTTTGAGTTAGCTCCCGCAGTGTTTGAATTTGAATACTAAAAGATAGGGCAATGACACAAAATATCCTAGCGATCAAAGTGTCGGGAAATAGCTTGCCTAGACTAAAATAAACACACCAAACTAACGTCTATTGTTTTTGCTGTCATCTATTTTTTATTGCTTTTGTAGACCCCCACGTTTTATAGCTGGAAGCACCGTGGAGGGAAATTCATTGGAAAGCCAAAGTTGTTTGTGGTAAAAAAAATACTGAGAGTGAGCTGTGGTGACTACGCATAGCACAGCTCTATGTAGTATTAACGACATTTACTCCAGTGGTGGGCGCCGTGATAGTAGAAACACGATTTTTTTATTTTTTTTATTGCTTAGATGGGTTGGACGAGCTCACAGCCCACCTGGTATTAAGTGGTTACTGGAGCCTATAGACATCTACAACGTAAATGCGCCACCCACCTTGAGATATAAGTCCTAAGGTCTCAGTATAGTTACAACGGCTGCCCTACCCCTCAGACCGACACGCATTACTGCTTCACGGCAGAAATAGGCAGGGCGGTGGTACCTACCCGCGTGGACTCACAAGAGGTCCTACCACCAGTAAAATGGAGATCATCTCAAATATTAAGGATATTTTCTTAACATTACGGAAAAATCGACTTATTGAAGAAAGTATCTTAGTTTCATCTCTAAAAACACAAAACCATATTTCAGTTACACAAAAATTACTAACAAATGCCGGTATCTGCAATGAGTTAGAAAATAGGTTGATATTATACATACGAAACACAAGAGATAACTTAATCGAAGGTAATGCCTACGGTGGCATCTAATATTTGTCTGGGTTCTCCCTCGAGATTAGCTTAGCTGAGGACATTTCCTCGTGTGTACTAATAAAGTAGGGCAAACTATTGTATTATTTGAACCTCTCTGTTATTGACACTGTTTTGAAAACCAGGAAGCGAGAGATGATTGGTGCATGTTTTTATTTCTTTTATGTTGACAGCATTAAACAATTATGAATTACTACGCGTGCCAATTCAGGATGCCTTCTGAATCCACTCCAGCCACTAAAACTTCCAGGTCATCCATTCGTTCACGATTCATCTGGCTTTAAGCAGCTATCAGGGGCTTTAGCTTTAGCTATATATTTATCCATCGAATCCATTGATTGCAATGAAAATCGTGCCGAACTTGTAATCGAAAAAAATAAAAAAAGATGTGTGGTGTCGTGGGACACTGGATAGGAACGAAGTTTCTTATTATAAAAATATAAATTTTAAGTTCTATTCGAGGTATAAAGAAAATAATTATTCGGTTTTCGATTTTTTATTATGATTTTTTTATTGATAAAAAAAAACTACTTTACAAAGTTATCAACTTTATTATATTCACAATGATTTATAAAAAAAATATATAATAATAATAATATACAAAAAAACAGCTATTTATATGAATAATAATAATGACCGTCATCACGGACTATACATTAGACACTGTATAGCCATCATACTAAGACTATAAATAAATAATAAAAATCTTACGTTACGGACGTTTTTTCCCGGTTAGAGTACCCTCTGCATCATAAGGAGCTTGGTCCAAAAAATATATCAAATTTTAACCCGTTTACAGTCTTCATTGCGATATAGATCAGTTTTGAAATTACAAACCTAAACATTAACCACCCAAATATACTGTTAAGCACATTAAACGGAAATTCGATGAGACACTATCAGAGCTATAAACGTCAGACGCATTCTGAATGTATATTTAAGCAATCAGTTTAATTTCATTGCATGAATATTAAAGGCGTGTAACTCAAAGGGCTCTAATTAGGATAGATTAGCTACAAGGCAATGAGATCGGAATCTCATGTTAGGATTGTCAGCCTGTGAACGAATTTCCTTTTGCACATCATATAATGAAGTACAGTACAAAAATAATAAAAATGTAATGACACAATTTTTATTTACTATTACATTAAAGAAACAAAATTTACATTATATTCCTTCTGCAGTTTCATCTCATTTTCATTTTACAGTTGTTCGTTTAAGACGTATATGAGAAATTTCAAGTCCCTCCTCAATGATAGCCGATATAAATACAATACAATTGGAATTAGGGCTGCGAAGTTCTTGTTGTACACAGGTTCTTGTAACGAATTAACTCCGTATTAGTTAGTCACGAGTTCGGCCAACTATCCAGTACAATAACTAGATAATAATATGTAATTTTACTCAAACAAACATATGAGAAAGCGAGTAGGTAAAAACACTTGTAAAAAGTCTTACCGTGACACAAGTAAGACAAAGGTTGCTCCGTCTCACAAATAAAAAATTCATTCACCATCGAGGGTTCACACTTTTGTTCCCATTATCGCTGTCTTTTTTCGTCCTTGAACTATACTCGAATGTATGTAGTTATATTTTATAAGTATTGAGTGATGTTACAAGAGCCATTCAAAAAGGTTTTATTTTGCGGTGTTATCAGATTTTTTGGAATATTTTTTTTTTTCGTAAAGTATATAATACTTTCATAGACACATAATCGCTGACAAAGCTAAGTGGCAAATCACCTTTAAGCATCATACAGAATCCCTCTACGCTTTGTAGATGTCTGACTTGATTCGTTGTACTAGCTTTCAAAGTCTTTTTTGGCTAAGTGCCGAATTTCATTCGAGATCCTGGCCTCGTTTCGGTTTTCGGGGTATGTGGGACAGCTAACTCTAGACATTAAACGAATTCCTTATTCTTTCCACAGATCCTGCCCAGGACTAAGCTCTAACGAGGTAGGAGAGACTACACTGTAACCGGATACAGGACTACCCTACAATTTATGATCTACTTTTTTCAAAGCGAGCCCCTTACAGCTAATAAACAAAACCATACCTATTTTATCGTAATTACAATATTAAAATTCGGTCGAACAAAATCTATGAAGCAGCCTTTGTCTTAATTTGATTAAACTGCCTTACTGTATCATACCTTACAAGTCCCATAGGATCACTGCATTGCATACGTAATCAAGACCGGGCGTGGAAACTTTAGTATTTGTGTTAGACCGTTATCAACGTCCACGTGAGGGAGTTCTCCTGACCCAAGACTTGGAATCTGTATGATTTATTGGTAGTCCATACTTAAGTGGTATTCTGTAGTTATTGATAGAACTACAAATTGTAGTGTACGAGTAGGTATGTTCTTAATTGCTTGCGGTAAAATTTTAAAGGTATAATTTGAAACAGCTAAACAAATATTTATTTTATTTATTTATTTATACTTTATGCACGAACCAAAACTTGTACACAGGCGGACTTAATGCCATGGGCATTCTCTTCCAGTCGACCATAGGGTGGTGCAGAGATAATGCGTGGTAGGTGCATAAACAAAAGAATAACAAACAACAACAACAAAACAAAAAAAGAACAAACTCAAAACAAAAAAAAAATATATTTCTTTAGAATCAATCAATGTTTCCGTGGTATAGAGTTTTTAGATTGTGTGTTGTTATAAGGCAGTTTTAAATAAAAATAAATAAAATAAACAAATAAATATATATTTACTAACGATCTCACCACGTTAACTGGTCCTGTGCTAAGTTCGTAAAGAACTTGTGTTACAGGTACCAGATAACGGAAATAAATGTAAGATTTTTATTATACACATACATAATATGTATAATATACATCCATAAACCTGGAAAATACATTTTATATTTATCATACAAATATCTTCCCTTGGCGGAATTCGAACCCGCGAGCCCCTTGTGTAGTGACCACGTCACTTACCACTACACCAGAGGGCCGTTATGAATAAACAATGTATAAACAAATAAAGTAATAAAAGAATAAATAATGAATAAACAGTTTCATGAAAAGCGCAAATTTAAAAATGGCTTTGCGGCTCCTCTCGAACCTCCTTGAATAAAAAACTAACAAAAGAGCATCTGAGTCTATAGAGTGATAAACTTCCCATAGGGAAGTACTTTGGGGGATTGATTGAGGTGATCCTAGCATTTTCCTTTTATCGTACAACCCACCACGAGAGCAAAATTCATTCTTATTCCAGTTGCGTTCATTAACAATAAGTTTCCCGAGTTCATTTTACCAAAGGATAGTCGTAGGTACCTCAAGCGATTTGTCGGCGGCAGGCAGGGGCTAGTTATGCTGCTGCTAATATTCCTGAGCATGGTTATAATACCCAATCAGGTGTGGCACATGTTGTCTCCATTAAATTACCTATAAAAAATTATTTAAATTTTCCGTGAATCAGAATAGCTCCGACATAATCTTTTTCGGAAACTAAGAATGAAATGAAATATGAATGAAACTTTTAATTTAAATCAAACTCTCGACGAGAAGTTGCGTGGAAGGCAATAATCTCATTCATGATTTGCCGATTGACTTAACACGAACACAGCTGACAAGTCCAATAATTTTTTATACGCAAGCTAAGAATTCACGTTTGAGTAAATTTAGCAAAATTAAACGCATGCATAATAACTTTTTATACCGCCACTACGTAATCTAGAAAACTTAGTTTCAAAGAACATTCTGATTTAATACGATGAAATATCTGACAAATGAAGTGTTAGGAAACCCTAATTGCATTCGTGTCTTTTTTTTGAATGCTTAAAAAATATATCGTGCTCCAAATTCGTTGTAATAAAAGTCGTTCGACGTTTTAGACATACAAGTAGATTATGAGGTACGTTCCACAAATTACTTGAATGATAATAACAATATTTTAATTGATCTCTATTTAACTTTCACCCAAGAACTCTTGTGGAATTATCTATATATTAATACGTGAAGCAAAAACTTTGTATCCCTTTTAACGAAAATTGCGCGGACGGAGGAGTGTGAAATTTTCCACACTTATAGAGAATATAGAGAAGAAGTGCAAAATGCTAATATTTTTTTAAAATAATGCATAAAAGATACATTAAATCAATACAGAAAACATTACACACACTACATACCATGTAGGTATTTGACGCACACACGCATGCATACTATTTATTGTCAAACTTTTGTTCTTGACGTCTGTTGCCAAATTGAGAATAGATTAAATATTGTTTGTCTTTGTTAATATTTTTTATAGTGTAGTCTTGTCGAAATTTGTGATTATAGAAGTACAAAATACAATCATAATAGTGTACAAACTTACAATTCCAATTAATTATAGTCGATTTTCGACTGCGGGACCTCTAGTTAAAAATAAATACAAATATCCATTTGAAAACCTTAACAGAAGAGAATTCATTACGAGTCGATCGTCCAATTTGCGGACACGGTTTTACGAGTCTGTGGAAGAATGTTTGAAAACTATTCAAGTGCCACAAGGCTTATTACAACTAATAAGGACGGTGATAAACCGAATTTAGTAGTCGAGCGAAGTCCGAGTTTGATGGAAAAGACGTGAACGTCTGTCTAATGCATTAAATCAAGTTACGCCATAAACAAAGAAATAAACGCTGTTTTGTTTGTGAAAAATAATGCCGTTGCTAATAGATGAAATTCAGTACCTAAATTCCAATACATTTTGGTACCATTGCTTTTGTTGTTATTAACAAATCCCTGGTGGTGGCTTTTACTGGTGGTAGGACCTCTTGTGAGTCCGCGCGGGTAGGTACCACCGCCCTGCCTATTTCTGCCGTGAAGCAGTAATGCGTTTCGGTTTGAAAGGTGGGGCAGCCGTTGTAACTATACTGAGATCTTAGAATTTATATCTCAAGGTGGGTGGCGCATTTACGTTGTAGATGTCTATGGGCTCCAGTAACCACTTAACACCAGTTGGGCTGTGAGCTCGTCCATCCATCTAAGCAATAAAAAAAAATACGCTTTTTTTTTAAACGCTTAAACGACTAAAACTCGCTCTCGGCTCATCTGGTGTAAAGTATTATAGTTATGGCATATATCAATAACGTAAGTGCCGCAACCTACCTTGAAACATGAGTTCTAAGTCTCAGTTCTATTTTACAACGTATGCGACATTCTTCAAAACGCAGCCATTACTGATTCGCGGCAGAAATAGCCAGGGCGGTGGTACCTGCACGCATGTCCTCATAACACGCCCTGTCACCAGTAAATATAGGTATACAATCTATAATTGTTGCAGGTTTTATTTTATTACACGATGTTATTCCTTTGTCGTAGCATGCTTTCGGGAACACGAATGAAGTATTGTATTAGAAAAATTAGTACCCGTCTGCGGGATTCGAGCACTCGCTCGATAAGAATGCACCGGGCCTCTTATTCATTAGGCCACAACCACTTTAACGAAACCGACGTATATTATGTAATTTATTTATTTTTTCATTACGGGAAACAATTCGAATGATACTATACCCTTACCCTTTCATTCCCATTAGACTTAAATAATACAATCAGAAAGCACTGCCAGCTACCATAAGACAGGGAGGCTCAAGTTTCAATTTAATTGTGAAACTCCTTGTGCGGGCTCATACGCTCTCACGTACTTGTTTAAGAAAATTTTAATAGTAGTACAGCAGCATTTTCCTACATTATTGAGTAAAAACCACCGAAAGATACCCAATCATAAACTTAAAAATTTATGTTTAGTTTCAAGCTCTTAAAATTAACTCTACTAGATGATGACCGAGCTATGCTCAGAATTTTTTTTGATAATACGAATTACATATTGATAAAATGATGAAATATTCCAGGATCATTCAGGCATTAAGTGAACATGTGAATTAAAAAGACACAAATAATATAAATAAACAATTCATTTTCTTGGTCTAACCTTAAACCAAACACTCATTGGCTTCGGGTTGCTTAACAACGCCATCTATTGAACTAGCTTTAGTGTTAATGTGTCTTTAAAGCAGTTAGTTGCTCTCAGTTTAGAAAAGTATTATTGTTATTCGCCAATAGATGTGGGGAAGAGTCATAAAGTTGATTATCGATAAAGTTGATTATTGAAAACACGAATAGAACAACATTTTCTGAAAATAAATCGTAGCTAGATCGATTTATCGCCCCCGAAATCCCCTGTATACTAAATTTTTTGAAAATCGTTGGAGCCGTTTCCGAGGTCCAGATGTATATACAAGAATTGCTCGTTTAAAGGTATAAGATAAGATTTGTAAATATAAAATATTTATAAATCGGGTTTCTTGCGAAAATGCACTTTCCAAAAAATACGGCCACTCACACATAGTATGAATTCAATGACACACTCGTAATCAATTATTTTGAACAAAGTGTTTAAAATGATCATCATATCACCCTCAAAGTTACTCATATAATATTAATCTGTTAGAAATATGAATATGATTTCTCACTGGTGGTAGAACTTCTTGGGAGTCCGGGTAGGTACCACCACCCCGCCTATTTCCGCCGTGAAGCAGTAATGCGTTTCGGTTCGAAGGGCGGGGTAGCCGTTGTAACTATACTGAGATCTTAGAACTTATATCTCGAGGTGGGTGGCGCATTTACGTTGTGGATGTCCATGGGCTCCAGTAACCACTTAACACCAGGCGGGCTGTGAGCTCGTCCATCCATCTAAGCAATAAAAAAAATATGTTTAAAAAATTTAAAGAATTATTAAATTTTCATTGAAGTCTAGTTTCTCAAAAAAACATTATCATAACGGAGGCGTTCTGTTTAATATTTAAACGATTCATAAAACTTGTAACGACATAACTTTGTGTAAACAAAGGACCCATTAGAATTTCAAATACGTTCGTACAAAAGGACATTTTGAATATTAATTGATAAGTGATTGGCGTTTATTAAAATTTAAGTCCCCTCTCTCTTGAAAATAGATTTTTGGTATTCGGCGTATTTTGGTAATTACTTCAATATTAATTCATTCACCGTTTAAAATGTAGTATTCTACCATCGTAATACGTTTTGATTGGAAGGATGAAGCTACCGTTGTACTATGGAACTAAGACAGAAACCATACCTCAATCATTTTCGTTGTTGACGTTAAGGTTGTAGAAGCTGACTACTCCCCGAATCCGGTTCATGCATGAGCCAGGTCCCGTCGATGGCCTAGATTTTTTTACAGATCCATCAGATTCACTAACCCTACTATTAAACGCCTGTAGATCTACGACTAGGAAAGAATATGGACCCTGGCAACGGTACTTGTCGAACTCGCCATAGAGTTCGACGTGCAACCTAATCTATATATCAGCTGGCTGAGTTTCTCCCCGGGACTTCTCGGCGGGTCGCGATTCCACTCAGATAATAAATGTGTTCGTAAAGTAGCTGCCCTTGCCTAGGTCTCATTCGGGCAGCTGTTAGCAAATCCCATCCCTCTTGGCTAAGCCTTTACTCGCCCTCTCATCCTGCAGAAACTGGAAAGGCCTCCGAGCTACCAGTAAGTAATCCTTACTTGCCAAAAAAATATTTTTAATATTTTTATTTTTTTTAATTGGGTCTCGTTGGAAGATCTTCCCTTTGTCGTTTACTTTCAAAATGTCGATGAGCTCTAAAAAGCGCTTAACGTCAGATAGACCATGAGTACGTTCCCCGGTTTAAGCAATAAAAAAACAAAATTTGACATTGCAAAATCAAGAATATGTAAGATCGATAATATGTTCAAGCAACCAGAACGTAACCTCTTCAAATGTAATTTTCGAAGACGGTCCTAACTTAATTAGCGCCACTCAGATTTAATCCCGCGTAATCTATCGACTAACGCCTGCTGGCCAGCTTAAATGGTTTAGACTTTAGAGTGTAGATTAAATTTAATGATTTGATCCCGATTTCGGCTTTTAACCCTCCGATTTAACGCTTGGATAATATAAGATAGGCTAGAAAATGGACACATAACTGAATGAAGGCGCGCCGAGCTGTCCACAATTTTGGGGACAGATAAACTTTGTATCTAATTTTATTGAAATAGTATAAACGATATTTTGTATTCGTGCTGCGGAGAGATCCGTAATTGGGATACGGACCCTCATAGCTTTCCCCAGAGTAATCCCGGCTAGTTATTACTGGGTTTAATGAAATAAAATACCAGCACAAATTCTATTATTGTTATTCCGATTCAGGCAGAAGAACTTTCGATTCGTAAAGCGTATGAGCATCAGAATCTTTCGTACAAAGGATTAGATGAAATTTAGCTATTCTATGTATTTTTATAAGAGAAAAGACAAGATACTGGTTAGTGAGAGCGTAATTTAATTTTCACTCAAATTTCCCCGTATACGATAAAATATCAACGTTAGCTATCGCTAGAGTGTAATGCCTACCAAATTTCCTCTCAAAGGAAAGGGTGCGGATGGGGTGCTAAATGTCTTTTCCAACTCATAAATCTTCGATTAAAGCCTTGGGCCAGTAATTGGGCGGAGAATGTATAATTTCCTTAGTCATCGAAATAAATATTCCGAGACAACGATCTTGATGTTTTTACTATTTTAAGGTGTTAATAACGGTAGAACGCAGCGAAGAAATATTGGTTCCATAAAAAGGCGTTCAAATATACGTTTATTTAAGCACAATTATCAAAAGTTTTCAATTCGTTTTTTTCTAAATCGTAATCCACAAATTTTTGAAACTTTATTAACATTTTTTTTTTGTTATTCTTGGTCTTGTTATTCAAATAATGGGAAATATAAGTAAATGCGATATTATATTATAATGTTGTAGTTTTAATCGTTACTGATTTATTTTAGAAAACATGACTTTATTGTTCCAATCACTTCGTTTAGGAAATAAATTGTAGAAACGTTGTTATTAATACCGTAATTCAATAAATAGAGTTTTTATTTGACTTCGCTAGTGAAATGATTACCGGCATATATTGCATATATATTGCGAGACATTTTCGCGATTGCGTGCAAAGTACTAAAAATAGCGGAAACTCTTCATCGAGACATAAAATAGACAAATATACTGTGTGTAGACAGACGTGTTTGTGAGTGTTCAGGCTTGGCAGCCTACCAGTAACTCATTTTGCGATTAGCATTACCATTGCGAATAGCGTAAGAATAGCTATTAGCATTCAGTATTTCCAAATAGCTTTAGCTTGGCATTAATGGCATGAGAACTCCTCCTCCTCCTTCAGTCGATCGCTCATTGCTGAGCATCGTGATGCGCCCGCCTGTGACCTTTTGAGAATGGCATGAGAACTAGATTAACTGAAATCGACTACTAAAAGGATCCAATAAAAGGAAGTTAAAATTTTTAGATTATAATCAAATTTAAATTGGTACCTGTATTCAAAATGTTCCTCAGTGTACTTCAATATCATTTACATCTTCATAATGATATTGTAGAATAGATCTCAAAATAAAAAATCTCACTTGATAATTATAGTACATTTCATGCATAAAAAAATATTATTATTAAAACTTTCTTTTTATTCTTCTTCTTTATTTAATAACTGATACTAATAGCCGTATTGAAGAATTACAAACGAAGAAAATATCTAAAGAAAACTAAAATACTCCAATGAAAATACTAGTACTAATCTTCAACGCATTGTTATTAACAACACAAATATGTGCTTGTTCCGTGGCTTAAATTAATTGAACCTTAACACCGTACATCCTTACGTAATATACTATATGTAACTTAGATACCCACAAATTGTTTTAGTTTCGGTTCATGTTTAACTTCATTATAGTTACAAATTAAACACTAATCAAATTGAATTCATAAGCAAGGTTATTAGAGCTAACTCTCACAATACACCAACTTTGGCTTGTCTCGTCGAAGAAAAGAGATTCAATCATTTCATTGTTACTCGTGGTGCTAAGTTTATTGAATACTGAGACTAAGCTAAATAACAATGATTATAATTACTTTTGCGGAAACAAACCTCGCGTTTTTAATTAAAGTGTTCTTTAAGTTTTAGTACTATAGTAGAATTATTTTGTCCGTGCAGTTTGGGTCATAAAACATAGCGTGACTAGGGCGGTGAGCATGTTGCGCGGGCGCAACGCCATTATCGATATCAAAAAAAGGAGTATCGAAGGCAGGTACACGGCGGCGGGGTATGGTATACGAAGGGTGGTGAGACATTGTTATGTTAAGAGTCATTTGTACTTACCTGCAAATTATAGTACATTATGTTGAAGAGTAATGTATTTTTATACATTCATTCTCTGAATTTATTTAGTGATCCAATGGCTACTCCTTTGTTTTGTATCAAATTATAGTCGTCCCTAACCACGAAAACTAATAAACGATACGAAATGATCACGCAGACTAAAACACGATAAAATATTCGAAACATTGGTTTTTTTTTTATGGGCCCAGCAGGCAGACAAGCGTATGGCTCAGCTGATGGCGAGTGGTTACCGCCTATCGCAATAATAGAAAATGACAAAAAAAATAATTGTGTTTTTCCCTCTACCTTTTCGCTGGTAGCCTAAGAGGCTATTACAGTTATGCGCGGACGCGTAGGTGAGCTCACGGGCTCAACCTGAGAGAATTTGCTAACACTAGCCCTAGTAAGAACAGTGCTTTGCAGAATCTACCACCGGATCGATTTTTTTTTTTTTTTCACTGCTAAGAACCGGTGTGTGGCTCAGTGGGCATTTTAATTGTGTGTACTAATCGCGAAAACCGAAAAAAATACTTAACCACAATGCTTTAGGATCCATCCGAAGCGTGTGATTGCTACGTGGCAGTAATAAGCTAGGCTAAGCTTTTACTTGTAAAATACTTACGTAATTGAAAATAAACAGTGAAATTTTTATTATTCTAAAATAAACGGAAAGTGTTGGTAGGCAAGTCCGATTCTCTATTTACAAATCGAAAACCAAGCTGATACTAATTTACCGATCGCTACGGCGCTGTATCCGAGATCTTTGTGAACCTGGGAATGGCAAAAAGATTTCTTTGAGATATGATAGTAGAGAAAGTTATAGTACAGTAATACAAACCAATGTGTCATACTCCTAAAGCTAAACCTCATCGCAATACTCAACCACATGACTTCGGATTTTTAATGATTTCGGGCACATTATCAGAAATTAAACAAATATGACCGACTACTAAAAGGAACGATATCTTAGAACGATCTGGGCTTTACTCATTGGTTCCGATCTGGAACCAATGAGTAGTAAAGCCCAGAGGACTATTGATGGAGCTGTTTAAAAAAACCTGGTGCTAAGTGGTCACCGGAGACCATAGACATCAATCACTTTAAATGAGCTTACTCACTAATAAACTTGAGCACTTAGCTCTAGTTAGTTTTTTACAGTGCTGCCCCACCATTAAATCGCATTACTGCTTCAGAACAGTAATAGATAGGGTGGTGGTACCCACCGATGTGGGCTCATAAACAGAAGGAATACCATAAAGAAAAAACGGCTTACTGTGAAAACGGTAAACTCATAGATAGCTCCATAAAAATTATATAAAATTGAAACAAACGTTGTTTTTCTTGCCACAAAAAAAATTTCGACAAAAGACTAATCCCAAACGAGTATTTGACATGCTCGCAAAATAAGAATGTTGAGAAATAACCCATACAAAAACATTTTAAGGAAGTGTATTTGTATGGAAATACATGCTTCGCTGCCTCTTTAATGTTAGCGAACATACTCGCCGAACATGGCAGATTGACAAAACCAACACACATTTATCTTATGTGATTAAATAAATGTTATTTTTCCTATAAAGTTTTACGTTTCGGCAATGGTCCAAATAAGACGGTATTGAGTGGTATTTAAGCTAAAACATCACTAGATAATGTTTACTACTTGAGTGAGAAGAATTTATGTTCTACTTAGGTGCCGATCTATTTTATTCACATAAGGCATAAAACAGGATCTGTGACATACGACATTACTAGGCTAAAAGCTTAGGGCCACTTGCGATGTAGCCTTGTGGCTATTTCCTGAGTAGAGAGGGACAGTATTATTTTTTCAATATTTACTTACCTTGAATTATGAAGGACGTTAGCATTGAAGAAGCAATAGCTTGTAATAAAATGATATCACGAGGTCTTTGATTAACACAGGACTTCGATGATAATAATATGTTAGCTGTCAAGTAATCAAGTTTGAAGTCGTCGTGGCCTAAGCGATAAGACGTCCGGTGCATTCGTGTTGAGCGATGCACCGGTGTTCGAATCTCAGGCGGGTATCAATTTTTCTAATGAAATACGTACTCAAAAAATGTTCACGATTGACTTCCACGGTGAAGGAATAACATCGTGTAATAAAAATCAAACCCGCAAAATTATAATTTGCGCAATTAGGTACTGGTGGTAGGACTTCTTGTGAGTCCGCGCGGATAGGTACCACCACGCTGCCTATTTCTGCCGTGAAGCAGTAATGCGTTTCGGTTTGAAGGGTGGGGCAGCCGTTGTAACTATACTGAGACTCTTAGAACTTATATCTCAAGGTGGGTGGCGCATTTACGTTGTAGATGTCTATGGGCTCCAGTAACAACTCAACACCAGTTGGGCTGTGAGCTCGTCCACACATCTAAGCAGTAAATAATAATAATAATAACAGAAAATTTCCTGAAAAGTCAAAGATCCCGTCACTGACGACTTCCGTCATAAAGTAGTTATTTGTTTAGGTTTGAAGGCTGGCTAGGTATTGAATAATACAACCCAGACTTTGACCTGATGTCTTAAGGTACGTTGTAGCTTCACTACGATCTGCGTTGCCGTCGTCGCTGTCGTGGAACTGCATTAGTTGCAGCCTGGTTCAGCCTGATTCTGACCCAGTGGTGTATCCTGGTATGGCCTGACGGGCCACCGTGTCGCGGAAGCTTGTGTCGTTGGTTGTCCAAGATCGCCTCGATGAGCCATCGGTCGGATGTCCTTGAAGTGGCGCCGCAAGTCTGGTTGTCATATTGACCATGGGAGCCTCCATACCCTGCCCGGATTCTGACCTCGGACGTCGGGTGCAAGGGAAGTCGTTTGGTTGTAGGTCTCTAAAAACAACCTTGGGTCTACGATCTACTACCGATATCTACAGATCGTCAAGTCTCACATACCCCGTGTACTATCTAGGCGTGGACGCCTCATATGAGGTTCGGCTCCCTGTCCGGAAATAAAGGTAGCGGCTTCACGAGACAATCGAAAGTACAAAAAATAAAGAAAATCACAACAAAACGCAATTATAAAAATCTCGTTTAATTTATTCCAACGTTTTATTTTAAAGTCAATAATACGTCTATAATATTCTACTACAACTGTTAATTACACACGGAATGATTGAATTCACATTAATTTAACTTAACTTACAAACTTACCCTGATATAAGGATATCTCTATGCGACGTTGGCACTGGTTTTGCCCAGGCTTTGTGAGATACAAACCTAACTCGCTCTGCTTATGCTACTATTTACAATCATTACAGCGACTTCACAAAGAGGAAACGGTTTTATCAAAATTAAATGGAGATAACACTAGATTTTAGAGAAGTTTTATTTTATTTATCGTTACGAATTGTTTTTAAACTTACGCACCTATTTATGTTATAAACACTATTATTTACCTATTTACCAGAGATAATGGCACTTGAAACAGCGCCGAAATATCGGGAAAGTATTCAAACACGAAAGTAAAGAGCCTGATAAATAATAGCGCTTATTCATCGTGAGTTTGATTTTGCATATTAAGGGTAATAATTAATTTACAACAGTCTAGACAACTAGTTTTTAAATAACTAAACATATTAACAAATAACAGTCTCGATGTCACACATCTAATTAAATCAATTTATTTACATAAAATTTTGAAACACAACACGATTACTAATTCAACGCAATATCAACAAATTTCTTTAAAATTAAATGTTTTCGCTCATACATTAAAAAAATTATAGATCGTTGTTTTCTAATTTGAAAGGAAGGAAGAGGTTGTTGTAAAAAAAAAAAGTTGTGACTTCAACCTCATATCTCAGAATGGGCAATTAAGTTGTAATGTTCTTGGCTCTTGTAACCACGCCAGGAGAGCCGTGAGTTCGTTTGACCGAATGTAGGGCAATAAAAAAAACTTTTATAAACGCACAACAAATTTCTATTGCATAAAGCACATTCCAAAATTCGTCCTATTTTTAATTCCGTTCGTAAATTAGGAAATTGCTTGACACGCACATAGTCAATTTTAATTATAAATTGTTTCAGGGTATCAATATTGTTAGGTATACGATGGTTGCAAAGAAGACGAGTGTTGGTAGCCGGAATCTGTCCGCCCAGTGAGCACTACCCTGCATCGCCGCTGGACTTTCTCCTAACAAAGAAAAACAGATTTTCAAAAAGTTAGTCAGGCAATAAAAAATAAAAAAACATACTTAATTAATTATTTTAACCTAATAACTTAGACTAGAATGAATATAACAATGTCAATACCTTTGCAAATCATAAGGTTGATCTCAATTTGCTGAAGTTATAAGACAAGTAGATTACAATTTACAAGTTACAAGTAAGTAGGTTTTGAAAAATCGGATTTGAACGCACATGGGGCGTAATAAATTTAGGGTTCAATAAATTTTCATAATCAATATCATCATAATAGAACATTATAATGATTCTTTTTTATAATAAATAACATTGCTACATTTGAATTGTCTTAGTTTTGTGCACCAAGAAATTCTGCTACTTTGAATCGAAGTTCTGTGACATCTAAACTATGAATATGACTGTCATTGCCGTCTATTGCTCACAAGCTGGCATTGACAAGCGCCTCGTTCTATTAATATCATAATCTTTTATATTTAGGAGCTAACTGACACTATTGTTTTGTACAGCAGAGTTGAAAATCGAATAGCTGTAACAATCAGACTGGCTTAAAGGATAAGACGCCCTGTGCGTAATATATATAATATATTTAAGTATGTATAGATGTATCTTGTGAGTGAGCTCGTATAGATAGGTGCCACTCTTCTGTCGCGAAACAAAATTGCGCTGGAATGCTGGTTTGAAAGATGAGGCGGCCGTGTTACTAAAAACCTGATACTTAAAGAAGATTCTGCGAAGCACTTCTCTTGCTGGGGCTAGTGTTAGCAAACTATCTCAGGTTGAATCCGTGAGCTCAACTACCCACCTGGGCATAGTTAGCCCCATAGACTAATAGCGAATAGGTAACAAAAGAAGAAAAAAAAACAATGCGTGTGTCACTCACTAGTCTAAGAAGAAAAATTAAGCATCCTTGTTAAATTATGTGTAGGTTGAAATTATTGGTACCCATATAAAAGAAAATATTTGTTTAGAGCCATTGTGCGTCTAATATTGAGCTGCCAATCAACTGTGCTGTCACGAAAATGTGAAAAAAACCATCACGTAATTTTCTTCAAAATGAACCCACCATATGAAAAGACTTCAGTTCATTGTGATTCCAATAATGTCCCTAGGCTTGACCCGACGTACGTCTAGCCCACATAATTTAACATAATTTCTGGATGACACATGTTACCTCCGCAAAAATATGTTATTCATGATATAAGGACGTGCTTGACTTATTTATAAGCTTATCGTCAAACTAGTGATTTTTTTTATTGCTTAAATGGGTGGACGAGCTCACAGCCCACCTGATGTTAAGCGGTTACTGGAGCCCATAGACATCTACAACGTAAATGCGCCACTCACCTTGAGATATAAGTTCTAAGGTCTCAGACAGTTACGGCTACCCCACTCTTCAAAACGAAAAGCATGATTGCTTCACAGCAGAATTATAACACGGCAGAAATAAATAGTGATTATTATTTACACATTTTCCAGCAAATCCAGCAGAAAATTGTACAGAATAAAATTGTTTATTCGTTACACGATTTAATAACTAGCTATAGTGAAACAATTTTGTTACGAGATCTTGTGGCTTACCCTACAAACAATACAAAGTTAATTTATTTCCATTTATACGAGACCAATAAACATAATACAAGTTTGAATTAGTTCACTAATAATACGTTTTATTAGCAAGCTATTCTGAAACTGTTACAGTAATATCAGTTAAGGATAACTTCATTTATTGGTTCCAAATCTGAATTATTTTGTGTGAAACGTTTAATGAATATTCAATATCGTCCTAATGGTTAATTGAATTTGTTGATTGCCTATTTTGTCTCGTTCTTTGTTTAGGTTTACGTTCATATCTGATATTATTAGAATACAGCATATTGTAATAATATCAGATTGTAAGTTAAGCTATTCTTACACTAGCTAAAATAGATGTATCCAAATGCAGGCGATTAGGGGTCTAAAGACGGTAAATGATGTAGCCCACAAGTGACGAAATAGAAGTCTCATTAAAATTTAATTTTGCACTTCGGTTTGTTCTGGCTGACTGCTCCTATTCGTGATGCGAAAAAAATATCGATTGAAATTGTTATTTATTTTATCTTAAATTTGTAAAAAAAAGTTTTTTTTAAATGCGTAAAAACCCCGTTTTAAATTTTCACCACAGATCATGTGAATAACGGTACCCACATTTTTTTATATTTTTTTATTGCTTAGATGGGTGGACCAGCTCACAGCCCACCTGGTGTTAAGTGGTTACTGGAGCCCATAGACATCCACAACGCAAATGCGCCATCCACCCTGAGATATAAGTTGTAAGGTCTCAAGTATAGTTCGTAACCCCCCCGGACCGGGTATCCGTAAATGGATTCCCCAGCGTTAAAAAAAAAAAAAAGGTCTCAAGTATAGTTACAACGGCTGTCCCACCCTTCAAACCGAAACGCATTATTGCTTCACGGCAGAAATAAGCAGAATGATGGTACCTACCCGTGCGGACTCACGAGAGATCCTATCACCACTAAATATGCAACTTATAATTTTTGGGGTTTGATTTTTTTTACACGATGTTATTTTTTTTACACCGTGGAAGTCAATCGTGAATATTTGTTAAGTAGGTACATATCTCATTACAAAAAATTGTACCCGCCTGCGAGATTCGAACACCGTTGCATCACTTGATATATACGAATGCACCGGACGTCTTATCCTTTAGGCCACGACTTCATCTATACTCTGCACTCCACTCTATCTATACTCTCCGGTGACCACTTAACACCGGGGGCCGTGATATCGTCCACGCATCTTAACAATAAATAAATAAGAACAAAAATAAATTAATTCGCATCGAACAAAGCCGTTCATGTGTTCCGGTATCTATAAACACGTTCGAAAGTACACGTGACGTTGTTGAAGCCACATCGTGGTTTGATAGCAAAGCGTAATTTAGGACTTCGTTCCGAGGTTTATTTGGAAACGGATCCGTTGTTTGAAGCAAAAGTTAAATGTTTGCTAAAACAAGTACCACGAGAAGTTTCAAATTGTTTACTGTTTGTTTTTAGTGGAGGTGCAGAATTAATATGTGTGTAGTAAGTACCATTCGATAATAATCCGGCTACAAACTGGGATATTCTGTATTAAGGAATTCAGAGACCGAAATACATACTTATAAACGTTTATATAGTCAGGTATAAATATTGAGACCTTACAACTTATGTCTCAAAATTGTTTCACTATAGCTAGTTATTAAATCAACAGTTGAGCTGTGTAACAAATAAACAATTTTATTTTGTACAATTTTCAGATCAGATTCAAAATCTGTTATGGTGCTGGGAAATGTGTAAATAATAATCACTATTTATTTCTGCCGTGTAATAATGCCTATTTCGGCCGTGAAGCAGCGTTTCGGTTTGAAGGGTAGGGCAGCCGTTGTAACTATACTGAGACCTTAGAACTTTATATCTCTAGGTGGGTGGCGCATTTACGTTGTAGATGTCTGTGGGCTCCGGTAACAACTTAACACTTGGTGGGCCGTGAGCTCGTCCAACTATCTAACCAACAAATAAAAAAAATAAACATTTAGAAGAAGAGCAAACACAAACTTGTTCATCACACGAATGTTTGCCCAAATTAGGAATTGAAACTCGACCCTAGTAGAGTGAACTACTGTGCAACTGAGTTAGTCGTAGATATTATTACGATAGAAACAGGGGCTTGATAAAAGTGATGACCTTAATCTAATTACATCTGCATTTAAAGTTAATTTAATCATAAATAGTGTAATAAATAATAGTTTAAATCAAATCAAATCAAAAATTTTTTATTCAACATAAATGAAAGTACATACTTGTTGAACGTCAAAAGAACTACCGCCAATTCACAAGAACTAGCCTCCGTCCTGAGAAGAATTGGCAAGAAACTCAGCGGGCAGGTCTTTTTTTTTTTTTTTTTTAAATATGAAATTATTATTTATTTATTTTTTTAATATTAGATTATTATTTTTTTAAATATGATTTTTTTACAATGAGTATTATAACGTAACAAGTACTACGATATTGAAATACCCGGAGCGAGCAACTCATTCCCACTTTGTGCAATCTTCTAGATAATCATTGACTTTATAGTAAGCTTTATTGCACAGATGTTCTTTAATAGTTTTCTTAAACCTATGTATATTTAGGTTCTGAACATCTTGTGGGATTTTGTTGTACAGGCGCACAGACAAACAACCGAATGAGTTTCGTATCTTATGTAACCTACTCGTCGGCACAACAAGCTTGTGTTTGTTCCTAGTATTTCTATTATGTATGTCCGACTTTTTAGGAAACTCCTCAATATGTTTACGAACAAAAAAACAAAATACGCTTTCTTGTCATGGTATATATGGTATCAGTATTTATGAATATTTTATGAACAGATATGAGTAGAAGGGTTATTTTGATAATATCCTGAAAAGCACCCCGCGCTTTTTTTTACAATAAAATCATTTTTTCTTGCACTATTTTTAATTCAAATTTATTAAAATTTATTTTCTATTGTTTAGTTGGATTTTCTATAAAAGCCTATTTTGTTAGTTTTTTTAAGCTTATTTATTATTTATTTTTCATTTTTTAGTTTAATTTCAGTTTTTTCAATATTTTTTTTTTTTAGTATTGAATTGTCATCGGTCCTTAATAAGTATACCGAATTTCGAGTCAATCCGACGTTTTGAAGGGGGTCAAAATCATGTTCAAAGATTCCGTTACATACTAACGTCTGAAGCTAATAAAAGCGTATTAAAAAGTACAGTTGTCTTACCCGTAAGCACATGAACTCTCGCAGTAGCTGACTGTGCGTTGTCTGGTGCGCATTGATACGCGCCTGCGTCGGTCGTGCGGGCAGCTTGTACTAATAGTCGGCTGCTACTATGAACACCTTTCTCGGTCACCAACGATATCCCTCCGCGGGTCGAGTCGAAGTTTATCGTCTGTTAGTAACAAGGAATAAATTATCAAGTTAAAAAAAACGTAAACCGCTACAGAATTATTGGGTTTTCAGTTTGTCTGACGATTTGAACGAAAATTTCAGCGACGTAATAAGTCATCGTGGCCTAACAGATGAAACATCATTAGGCTTACATATAGAATTATACCTATGTTCAAATCCATTAATGCATAACTTTTATCGCGGGCTTTAAGCGCGGCGACAGAAATCAAGAAATTCCGTAACGTAAATCAAATCAAATCAAATCAAAAAAGTTTTATTCAACATAAATGAAAGTACATACTTGTTGAACGTCAAAAGAATTACCGCCAATTCACAAGAATTAGCCTCCGTCCTGAGAAGAATTGGCAAGAAACTCAGCGGGCATGTTTTTTTTTTTTTTTTTTAAATATTAGATTTTTATTTTTATTTTAAATATTATTATTTTTTTAAATATTCATATTACAATAAGTAATTATAACATAACAATTTTACAATATTGAAATTCCCGGAGCGAGCAACTCATTCCCACTTTGTGCAATCTTCTAGATAATCATTGACTTTATAGTAAGCTTTATTGCACAGATGTTCTTTAATAGTTTTCTTAAACCTATGTATATGTAGGTTCTGAACATCTTGTGGGATTTTGTTGTACAGGCGCACAGACAAACACCCGAATGAATTTCGTATCTTATGTAACCTACTCATCGGCACAACAAGCTTGTGTTTGTTCCTAGTATTTCTATTATGTATGTCCGACATCTTAGGAAACTCCTCAATATGTTTACGAACATACATCAAATTTTCAAAGATGTACTGGGATGGCATAGTGAGAACTTTAATTTCTTTAAATTTTTCCCTCAGGGATTCCCTTGAGTGCATGTTATAAATAGCACGTATAGCTCTTTTCTGCAGAATAAATATCATTTCTACATCGGCCGCATTGCCCCATAGCAAAATGCCATAGGACATGACACTGTGGAAGTAACTAAAGTAAACTAAACGAGCCGTGTCCGCATTTGTTAACATTCTAATTTTTTTTACTGCGTATGCTGCAGAGCTAAGCTTACTCGCCAATTTATGAATATGAGGTCCCCACTGCAGTTTGGAGTCCACTGTTATACCAAGAAATACGGTTGACTCAACAAGCTCCAATGATTCCTCAGAAACAATTACATTACTATCTACTTGTCTCACATTTAAAGATGATTTAATACATTTTAAAGTAAATTTAATACATTTCGTTTTCTTACTATTCAATAATAGGTTATTGATACGGAACCAATGAACCACACACGAAATCGCATCATTCACTTCGTCATAGACTTGTAATTGTCGTTTAATTTTAAATAATAAAGATGTATCATCTGCGAATAATACGACCTCGTGTCGGGACTCAATAAAACTAGGCAAATCGTTTATATATATTAGAAATAAAAAAGGACCCAAAATGGAACCCTGAGGTACACCCATTTTCAACGTGGTGCCTGAAGATCTATTTCCTTTCACATCTACTGTTTGTATCCTTCCTGATAAATAGGAAGTAATAAGTTCCAATGCACCATCCCTAATACCATAGTGATGTAGTTTCCTCACCAATGTTTCATGTTCAACACAGTCAAATGCTTTGGATAAGTCACAGAAAATTCCAAGACAATCATGCGATTCCTCCCAAGATTGAAATATATTTTTGATTAGATAAGCACCTGCATCAGTTGTAGAGCGACCCCTTGTAAACCCGAATTGTTTATTATGAAGCAGGTTATTTGAATTGAAATGTTCTAAAAGTTGTGTCAAAATAATTTTTTCAAAGATTTTACTCAACGTAGGGAGTACTGAAATAGGTCTATAGTTAGAGGGGTCATCAGTACTACCAGATTTAAAAAGAGGAATCACTTTACTATGTTTCATTAAGTCAGGAAATACACCACACTTAATACAATCATTAAAAATACTAACAAGATGAGAAGCAATAATGTCTATTACAGACTTCAAAACCTTTACTGATATTCCCCACAAGTCAGCTGTATTTTTTACATTAAGGCTATTAAAACTTTTTATTATATTGTTTGAATTAATTTTCTTAAATTTAAAAATTTCATTGCATTTCTTGACATGGTTATGCAATAATATTTCAGCTGCTGTGGGGGATGAATTTAGAGATGTGGTAGTTGAAACTGGAATGTCAGAGAAAAACTTTTCAAAAGCATTAGCCACATCTTCATGACTAGTTACCAATTTATCGTCTATTTTTAACGAGAATTCTTGATGGCTATTTCTGACTTTTCCACTTTCTCTACCAATGATGTTCCAAGTCATCTTTATCTTGTCAGGGGCATTTTTGATTAAATCACTTAAATGTAAAGATTTTGCCGCTAAACAAACTTTTCTAAATAGTTTGGAATAGTTCCTGACATATTGATGAAATGTTTCATCATTATTATAAGCTTTTTCAGAGTACAGATCATACAATTTTTTTCTACTTTTGTACACTCCGGTGGTGGCCCACTCGCTGAACACCGTTTTGTTTTTTAATGTTACAGTTTTAGGAATAAATACATCAGTAAAGACCATATTAATTCTCTCAAACATATTCTGGTATGATAAATTTGGGTTTTTGTTATAAATAATTTCTGAATGTTCTTGCTTAATATTATTTCTAAACTTCTCAATTCGTTTTTTATTAATAGGAACAATCACAAGAGTATTTTTATCTTTAGAATTCATAATAGATTCAAAAGACACAAATTGTCCACTATGGTCTGATGTTAATTGATTAATAATTTTTTTGTTAATCGGTGTTACATTTGTAAATATGTTATCTAAACATGTTGCCGATGTGGTCGTTGTCCTAGTAGGCTCTAGAAATAAGTTTGGGAGGTTATATGACTTTAACAATGTTCTGAATCTAATAGTGGTATTTGTGTTTTCTAAAATATTGATATTATAATCACCACATACAAAAATTTGTTTATTAGAGACAGAAAGCTTTAGCAATACATTTTCCAAAATATTTTCAAAAGAATCATATAACGCATCAGGAGGTCTGTACACACTTACAACAATGAATCGCTCAAGCTCTACACAGGCCATTTCAATAATCCGTTCCACAGAGAGGCTCACAATGTCTCTACGTTCCTTACATTTATAATCTTTATTAACAATGATCAGTGAGCCACCTCGTATAGCATTCTCTCTGCAGAAGGAACTCACAACCTGGTGATTTTTAAAATTACAATTTAATTCATATTTTTTAAGCCAATGTTCAGTTACACATAGAACATTGACTTTATTAAAATCTAGGAACAAATCAATTTCAAGTTCTTTACCCATCAAACCTTGTAAGTTCTGATGCACCAGGTTGATCACAGTTGTTTTCAAAGAAACATTATTGGTTGATGGGTTGTGTCCAAATAAATCATGTTTACTGCAAGAGGTAAACTCTGTTGTCTTAGGATTTAATTTAAATTACTTGGAACGGATTCCAAATTAATAAATGTCATATTTTTTTCCTGCTCAAAAGAAGCAGTAGGTTGATTAGCCAAATTCATGGCTAGATAAATATGTAAAAAAATAATGTAGCGAGTTTGCTACTTGTCTAAAATTGTAGCTACCTAAATAGTATTTGTTAGGTTTTGTCATAATAATACATTTATTTTTTATCATGCAATTAATGTCAATAGTATAGAATGTATTTTCTGATTTGCATGGTGTCATGACATAATAATTATTTACATTAGAAACTGTTTGCATGAAATCATTAATGCTATGTCTTATTTTATTTTCTGCTGGCATACTCTGAATAAATGGAAATGCAAACATGATGATCTTTTTCACCTGTAGTGTTAATAATTGATTTATTTGATATTTTATATCTCTTATATCTGCATTTCCCCTTCTCCCAATCATTATAATTATTGTTGTGTTAGGGCAATGAGTCACATTTAAAATTTTATTAAGTATGTGGGTACATGAAGCCCCAGGCATACAATAATTTATGACAGATTGTCCCAAACACAGATCATTCAGCGCTACACCCATATTTTTTCCTAGTTCATCACTAAATATTTTAATAATGTTTTTAGTAAGCACAGGTTTCATTATGTTGTTTACAACGGGCTTAGAGGTAGAACTAGAAAATTGATTTTGACTATTGGAACAGTCTGGTACTGGAGAACCCGCTATAGAGCAGTGGCATTTACAATTAGCAAAAATAAAACCTAACACCCTCCACTCCGTCTACCATGTAGCTCGCGTTTAACACATTCACACATTGCGCTTGTGTAGTGTTTGTGAATAAACGCGCGGCGTGACGTCGCACTGCAGGCGCATCATGAAAAGTTTGCCTATCTCTCTCTCGCGTGGTCTTATTTGATTATTGTTTTAATATTAAATTATTATTGTCTAATTATAATTGCATAAGTTGATAAAAATGCTATGCGATAGCTTTACCGCGGCAGTCCCCGAGTGCCACAAGTTTTATTATTATTTGCCTTTTACCTAAAGATAGGGCGGACTATTTGCCGGCGCCAATAGGTACCACCATCCAGTCTATTTATTATGCCGCGAAGCATTCATACGTTTCGGATAAAAGGAAAAGAAGCTAAAGAAAGAGCCTTATATAACACAATTGAGTCTTTGAACTCATTTGTCAAGGTTGGAGGAAGTATTCGAATTGTGACGCTGTGATAAGACATTAAGTGAGCTCACCTATCGATTTAGGGCAAAGAAATGTGAAATTGGAAATCCGTTGCTATCTTCCTTACATTAAGGAAAGATTTTCCATCGAGTGAATAACCTCTACAAAAGTAACCCAATTCAACAAACATTTATCTTACTCAAAGTTTATTTACTTAAAGCACCAAATGTATTGTTAATAAAAGTGAAAACACTAAATGAAAGTTTCTCTACCGTTGTTTAACTTAATTTATTTGACAATAAATCTCCAAAAGAGCCTACGTTTCTAACTTCATAATGTTCACAATATCTTAACAGCATCTTACTTAATTACAATTTTTATTACGATTTCATTCAAACTTACGCTAAATGTTTATCACTAATTAATTTTTTAAATATTAAACAAGCGTGAAAAGCGTTTGTGATAGAGCTTTTTATGATCATTATTATAATAACTTGCACTTTTTTCTTATAGATGAACCAAAACACATTTATGTATAATATCACAGTATTTTTCTTTCACGATTCAGTCTATAATAATTTTTTTTATGTTTTGGGGTAAACAAAAGTTTGCTGATGGTATAGAGGACTTTTGGAGTTAACTCCCACTATCGATTATCTTTTCACTGAAATACTCCAAAGATTGAGATTGAAGTGAAAAATAAATATAATATACTAGCGACCCGCCCTCGCTTCGCTTCGGAAACATAAAAACACACATGACACCAAAAAAAAAAAATCAAAAAAAAAATTAAAAAAGTAGCCTATGTTCATCAGGGACGATGTCGGCTTCTAATGGAAAAAGAATTTTTCAAATCGGTCCAGTAGTTTCGGAGCCTATTCGAAACAAACAAACAAACAAATCTTTCCTCTTTATAATATTAGTATAGATAGATAAATATAATAATATATAAATCTATTGTAATTGGAATAAATATCAATTCAATACGAAAATATTCATGTGCATAATAACACAATAATGTTTTTGAAATATAAATAATTCTAACCGAATCGTCCAATTCCAATTAAATAGAAACTGAATATGAATTTTCAGTTATCACATTCCAGTAATTAACATTCTCAATCAACTTTTGATTATTTCCAGCAATTATCATTTCAAATTTGTCATGTTGCAATTTCATAATTAAAATTTTTTAAAGTTTAAATATCCAAAACCTTTCAAGGGCTTTCTAAATGCAATTTTACCATTCTTAAAATATAAACAGCACGGGATTTTCTTCGGTCATGTTTTTTAACGAATAAAAATTAAATTGACATGTGAACGAGCTTTCGGCACATCTTGTGTTAAATGGTTATCGGTGCCCGGGCATCACAACTTAACTATCGTCACCATTATTGAGCCACAGGTCAAAGTCTTAATTGTATAATTTAAAGACTGTGCGACCCTACAAAGCGAAATCTATAACTGCTTCGTGACAAAAATATGTAGGATGCTGATACCTATCCGTGTAGGCTTACACTAAGCCCTTGTAATAAAATTTTGCTCAAAACTATAAGTAAATTAAAATATCTGTGGCCTTTCTTTGCATAGCACATAAAAATTAACATGTTTTTACCGCCTTATTCATTTTGAACTGTTGATATTGTAGAATATTTTAAAATTGTTTAATTAATAATAGTACTTACGTAGTTACGTATTTTTACTGCTATTAACATTCTACAAATAAATAGTCTGTTTTGAAATCTAGCTTGCACTTTATGAAATAATCGAAACTATGCCTAGCAATACGATATCCTTACTAGTGCCTTACCTGCCCTCGATGTGACCAGTTAATTGTACTTGGAGGTTCTGGAGTGTGCCGAACAATGCAAGTGAGGTTTATAGTGGAACCAGCGTAAATAAATATATCTGGTCCACCCAATACTTCTGTCTCGGGTTCTGTGAACAAAAAAGTACCTATTTATTGAATTGAATCTTGATATATCACTATTTATTACTAGCCATTAAGATTTTAGCCACGTAGCGGAAAGTCGTTGGTAGATTAAGGACTCCGCCAAATAAATTCCCATTTAAAATTTTGTAAGTTCTGTGCCAATGCTCAATCGCAGTTCAACAAGTGATTAGAATTTGGACCCATAAACCATACCACCATATTATCTCTAAACTCCTTATGTTCTGGTATTACTGTGGTGGTACACAAGTGATAACGGCTACTCACAATCAGGTTAAGCGTATTCTCATTTAACTTACAAGAAAAAAATCTATAAACAATAATCTAAGCTATGATTTCTTTTTTCAGTGAAATATTCATAGTATTTTCCAACTGTTTCAAGTGTTCAATATTAAAAGCTACAACAGGAAAAAATGAAAAACGTGCTCATATTGTACTTGAGATAAGAAGCATATTTCACGGAAGACATCTTACGACTTTTTGTTCATTAGTTCAAACAGACAAAAGTTGAACAAGTAAAAGAAATTGAGAGACAGATGTGCCTGAAAGGTTTGGAGCGATCACTGAGGCGCGAACCTTGTAAAGGGAAACCTATATAACCTTTTGTAAAAGAATTCGGATCTCGTTTTACTGAAGTCCGTAGCAAATTTACAACGTTCAATACAGATCTATTTAATACTTGTTCGTATTTGCTTCAGGAAACGAAATGAGGTGTTGTATCTCTTGTGTATTCTTCGAAAAGGGTTCGTACTGAGCCTATTGAATGCTGACAGCAAAGCTGTCTGAATATCATTTTGTACTTTTTTTATTGCTTAGATGGGTGAACGAGCTCACGGCCCACCCAATGTTAAGTAGTTACCGGAGCCTGTAGACATCTACAACAAAAATTCCGCTACCCATGCATAGACATGAGTGCGGTCTCGGTTTTTACAGTACAACAACTGCCCCACTTTTTAAACCGAAATGTATTACTGCTTCATGGCAGAAACAGGTGGACTGGTAGTATCTACCCATGCGGACTCATAAGACATCATACTAAATATTTTATGTGGATTATTTAGGACCCACTACGAATCTTATCAACCTTTATCAACCAAAGTGATCAACCTTGCGTTAAAATTATTTACGTGAGTTATTAAGGATTAATTACGTAGCCTATTTTTGTTCATCTAATGCTGCCTTGGTGAGAGCTTCATTTATGTTCATTAACAACATGAATACTACAGCTGAGGTGATGTTGAGCGCTATGACATCTTTTAAAATTCCGTTTGAAAGAATGAGTATAATAGCGCTTCATTCCAGAACCGAATAATGAAATGTGTGTAGTAGTCGTCGTGGCCTAACGGATAAGACGTCCGGTGCATTCGTGTTGAAGCGATGCACCGGTGTTCGAATCCCGCAGGCGGGTACCAATTTTTCTAATGAAATACGTACTCGACAAATGTTCACGATTGACTTCCACGGTGAAGGAATAACATCGTGTAATAAAAATGAAACCCGCAAAATTATAATTTGTGTAATTACTGGTGGTAGGACCTCTTGTGAGTCCGCGCGGGTGGGTACCACCACCCTGCCTATTTCTGCCGTGAAGCAGTAATGCGTTTCGGTTTGAAGGGTGGGGCAGCCGTTGTAACTATACTTGAGACCTTAGAACTTGTATCTCAAGGTGGGTGGCGCATTTACGTTGTGGATGTCTATGGGCTAGTAACCACTTAACACCAGGTGGGCTGTGAGATCGTCCATCCATCTAAGCAATAAAAAAAAAATGTTGCAAAGATTGTGTCTCTTTCAAGATGTATGAATGTAACAATTCCAGGAAGTATGGCCTGATTGACTTGTGCGGTGGTTAGTGCGATGGTACTAAACAAAAAGGACTAGGTCATCTTATATAAATCAGAGCGCTCCTCACGGAAACTGAGTGGTAAATCAAAGAAAGTGCCTATTTTTGGGCCGGGAGCCGAACCTACGAAGTTCCCAAGGGGGCGCGCGTGTCATGTGGGACTAGATGGTCCGCAGGTGCTGAGAGCGCGCTGCGGACCGAATGGATTGAATTTAGGGCCCTAATCACTAAACGAGTCTCCTGCACTCTCGTCCTAGCATCCGATCCGCCCCGAGGTCAGAACCTGGGCATTCTAAGGGGGCTACCGCGGTCAACACTACCACCCGACGCGCAGCTCACCCCAAGGATGACCGATTGACGGAGCCTTCGAGATGAAACGAAGGCTCTGGAATGTCAGCCGTCTCGGTATAGAGGCCCATGAGATGGCGCCGCGGGTATCCCGGAAAACCCTGCTGGACCAGAGCCAGCCTACCAGGTCCGGACACGATACACCGCCAACCAGTCGCTCTTTTGATAATATCACTCCTGGGTGGCGCGCTAGTGCTTATAGCAGGCCGCACGGCTTCTATCCCTTCAGATGGGCCGTACCCGGCTCGACAGCGATGGATCTTTGCGGAGAGGGAAGAGCTCTCCCTCCCTTATCCCGTCTCCTCTTTTTGCGAGATAGTGGGCTTGCAGATGTCGAGCATCGCCTCCAAAGACGTGTCGATGCAAAGCATCTTATCCAAGGACGGTCAGATGCGACAGGTCCTCCCCACAATCCGACGAGGGGGGCGCGCTGCTCCGCCCAGGAAATGCAACGCACGAATGTGTGCACCACGGTATCTTCCTCATCGCGGCAAATCAAAGAAAGTACCTACTGGATACTTACTTAATGAATTTTTGTACAGATTTATAACATCGCACAGCTGCGAATTATCGGATCCCTAGTGTTCCGGCTGATAATGAAGGTTTATCTTACACATTTTTTACACAACACAAGTTTGTACAAATAAAAAAGACACCTGAGAAGCCCAAGCGCGATTTTTAGCATTCGCCGTTTTCGTCGAATTGTATGTTTAGACTTTGTGTTTGAACACTGTAACACAATGATGAATTTGCATACTGTAAAATTTCTGTTCTCTGCAACTCTAAGCAGTCTGGATAAGAATAAATTTAGATTGTATATTATGCTTATAATTGTTTTTAGCTTCTTTCTCGAATTTGAATTGTATTTTAAAAGGATAGAAGGGGCCATGAGTTGACATTTAAATTTAATAAAACTTTGAAGATCTTAAATAAGATTAAAAATATTTGATGCAAAATTCTGGTTTTTATTTTTCCTTTTTGCCCTTAGAACGGACAACTTAAGTTCGCACTAAAAAAATACATGAACAATTTTTATAGATGGATAACCCATACAGGATCACCTATATAGCGTTATCTTTTTTCTTTTTGCGTTCAGGAAACCAGAAACACCTAACAAGTGTGCCCAAACCATTTTCGCGACCAAGGACTAGTTTGTTTGTAATAAAACCCAGCCAAGCCAACGCATTTAGGCGAAATAGGCCAAATTGTAGCAGTGGCTGTACCTACCCATGTAAGCTAAAAATACGTAAATTGCAATTAATTCTAGTTTATTTTTTCAGAAAGTCAGACTTTGGAATTAAAAGAAAAAAATATTATGTTGAGTCTGTAAAAAAATGTAATAAATAAATAAATCGTGAAATAATCTATTATATTTGTAACAAAAACCCAAATATGTACTTAACATAATAGTTTGGACGTAGCTAATGATAAAACAAATAACTCACCCAACACACATTGAGTATTGTTTACCGAAATTTTCCTCTATATAGTTTCATTAATACATAAGAAAGTTTTCCCGGCACTTATGTAACTTTCCGAGGTGGAAGCAAATATTCACCGTTAGATTAGCACTTTGAAATTGGGTCGGAACAAACAATTTAACTAGCCTCGTATATTTGTCTAGTACAATCTGAAATGACAATACGAAGTTTGAGGACAAGTGAATTGCAGCGAAAAAATAATTTCCAGTTCCGTAATCTATATATTAATACGTGAAGCAAAAACTTTGTATCCCTTTTTACGAAAATTGCGCGGACAGAGGAGTATGAAATTTTCCACACTTATAGAGAATATAAAGAAGTGCTCAATGCTAATATTTTTTTAAAATAATGCATAGAAGATACATTAAATTAATAAAGAAAACATTACACACACTACATACCATGTATTTGACGCACACACGCATGCATACTATTTATTGTCAAACTTTTGTTCTTGACGTCTGTGGTCAAATTGAGAATAGATTAAATATTGTTTGTCTTTGTTAATATTTTTTATAGTGTAGTCTTGGCGAAATTAGTGATTATAGAAGTATAAAATACAATCATAATAGTGTACAAACTTACAATGATAATTAATTATAGTCGAATTTCGACTACTGCGGGACCTCTAGTGATAATTAATACGCAAGACTAAAAACTTAAAAAGTGCTTCTTTGAGATTTATGTTATTAATGTCATTAAAATTACGGGACACACCTTGTTTTTTAAACTATTAGAAAAAATGTTATGTCTATTCAATTAAATAATAAAAAGTTACATCTTCACTACAAAAAAGGTGTCCAAAATGGAACCATTCTGTATTTTCAATACTATATAGGTCATTAGTCATAGGTGTATGCATATGTATTAGTCATTCCGATCCGGTGGTAGATTCTGCGAACCACGACTCTTGCTAGGGCTCGATTTTTTTTTATTACTTTGATGGGAGGACGAGCTCACAGCCCACCTGGTGTTAAGTGGTAACTGGAGCCCATAGACATCTACGACGTAAATGCGCCACCCACCTTGAGATATAAGTCCTAAGCAATAAAAAAAAAATAGTTACAACGGCTGCCCCACCCTTCAAGCCGAAACGCATTACTGCTTCACGGCAGAAATAGGCATAATGGTGGCAACGTCGTCAGGTTTGAGCCCCGTAAGCTCACCTACTAGTTAAGGTTACGCTGAAAAAGTCTCTCAAGGCCATCAGCTTAGGTAGGAAAAAAAAGACCTTATTTTAATCTGGTTCCCGATACTCCCGATCTTAAATGTTTTTTTAATTTAATATTCACACTATTTTAATATTGTACGTTTACGTATAACAACACTCGCACATGCCTACAATTAAAGTCAATCATCAATAACACACAAAATCTATTTAAAAAAAAAAAGTTTTACACGGCTCGAGCAAAACAAAGTATGTGTCTAATATTTTTGTTTGTCAACATCAGAAGTAGCCTTAGCTTAATAGACATAAGGTCGTCTTCGGTTTATATAAATACTAGCGACCCGCCCTCGCTTCGCTTCGGAAACATTAAAACACACATGAAACAAACAAAAAAAAAATAAAAATAAAAAAAAGTCGCCTATGTTCATCAGGGACAGTGTCGGCTTCTAATGGAAAAAGAATTTTTCAAATCGGTCCAGTAGTTTCGGAGCCTATTCGAAACAAACAAACAAACAAATCTTTCCTCTTTATAATATTAGTATAGAAGTATAGATTCCTAAAACGAAGATATTCGCTCCGTCTCTGTTATGTACGTTCAAGAATCACTTAGAAAGATAGAGAAGGCATAATTATTTTGGTTATTGTTCATTCGGTTATCTGAAATAATCTCAATACCTGATAGGTGCCTGTTAGCGATGCCATTAACGTTACGTTACGTTACTGAACTGACAACGGTTTTCAGTTACGTTTCGCTGTATAATATATTATGTATAGAGAGATAGAGAGATAGAGTGAGTGAGAGAGTATTCTTTATTGTACACCAAAAAATAGTGCGATACATTAAATACAAAAAAGTACAATTGGCGGTCTTATCGCTAGGAGCGATCTCTTCCAGACAACCATCAGGTGGACAAGAATCATTTGGAAACGAATTACGCGCGGTGTACCAATCCATTGAAACCTAATTACAATATATTTTTTACGAGAGAAGTTTCTCATTAGTCTGGAGCTCTTGTGTCCTAGACATCCTTGTAGTTTTAAACTTCACCGTGTCAAACGTGAAGAACCAATTCACATAGAAGAGCGAAGTTGTTTATTTAACTTCGGTTTTCCACTTCCAGAACTTTCCATTGAAATATCGCAGCGAGATTTTTCCTTTTTTCTTTCGCCACGGAATACCGAAATAACTTATTTGGATCGTACGCCATTCAGGTGCTTTGGACTATGCCCAAATAGCTATTTTACTTTTGTATTGAGTATTGAATAACATGTATTCTGAATAGAAGCTTAGCATTACGGATTTCTGGTAATATTGCCTACCTTTTTATTATTATTTGGAATATATCATTTCAATATTTGCGTTTTGTGATTAAAGATTGTGGTCGTCACAAATCACATGGAAATTTGTGTACAGCTTAATACAAAATAAATACAGTTTATTGCATAACGAAATTCAATTCCGGTGCATTTATTTTCAGTACACTGTAACTAGTTTCCTTCTACAAGAAGAATAAGTATCTACATATGTTGGTTTACCTATATTAATGATTTCAAACATTTAAATTTATTCCAAACATGATACGTTAGATATACGATATCAATTTTAACAGCATGTACATAAATTTCTTAAGAGTGTCGCGATTACCAATCGAACAACTTGACAACAACCAACTTGACACAAAAAATAACACAAAAAACAAGATTTAGGTGTTGCAACAAAAATTTCAGTGCCAGCCAGCAGTACCATTTGATGTACTTCTAAAGTTGAAGCTGCGATTTGATAGAATAACAAATTGGATCGCATTATTACTACCGGTTAAGATAAACAAGATGAACCTTCCCGTGCAGATTTACTTTACGCATTACCACTTTTATATCACGATTTGTGATAGCAGCATGCTTAGAATAAAAGTCACAGACTCAGGGTTATACATACATAGTTTAACAGTAAAACTACTGACGTAATTCCCAAAGATCCAAACATTAAAAAAAATATATATTGCGACACGAGAAAGATCAAAACTCACCCACAATATTGAGGAAGACAGCATGTCCGATGGGTGGTGTGGTCGAGATCTGACATTCGTACTGGCCGGAGTCGCGTCGCTGTGGACTGCGGATTCGAAGCGCCCACTCCTCGGAGCGCGGCTTGTGTTGCGCCTCGAACCGCTGATCCGACGTGTAAGTATATCGTCCCACAGTCAGCAAATGGATATCTCGATGCCTCACCCATGATACCTAATAAATTAATCACAAACAAAAGCTTCTCAATACTAGACTCAAGGTCAACGATAAATAGAAGTCGTCGTGGCCTAAAGGATAAGACGTCCGGTGTCCCAAACATGTATTTAAAAAATGTTCACGATTGACTTCCACGGTGAAGGAATAACATCGTGTAATAAAAATCAAACCCGCAAAATTATAATTTGCGTAATTACTGGTGATAGGAGCTCTTGTGAGTCCGCACGAGTAGGTACCACCACCCTGCCTATTTCTGCCGTGAAGCAGTAATGCGTTTCGGTTTGAAGGGTGGGGCAGCCGTTGTAACTATACTTGAGATCTTAGAACTTATATCTCCAGGTGTGTGGCGCATTTACGTTGTAGATGTCTATGGACTCCAATAACTCAACCATCATATTTCAAAATAGAATAACTATAAATTTAAGTGTCAGTAACTTCAACTCCAAACCAGATCCAAACGTCAAACAATAAATCTATGTATTTATTAAAATGGCAATGGTTATGCAAAACTAGCGAATATATAAATATGTGTGTGCGTATATCACGATACCCCATGTTCACGATTCCACCAGCCATCCACACTTAATTGTGCCCACCTTATATATACTAAAAATGTGCACCCATGTTTTTTCAGTTGAAGAAGTCAAGTGTACGGAAGCCAAAATACTATTTAAAGGCATTTTGCACAGCCTCTGGGCCATTGAAGTTTTTCTGTGCCACGAAGTTGTCGATGCTTTCGAAAAAGTAGAAGTCTGTCGGCGCAAAGTCTGGTGAGTATGTTGGATGACGTAAACCTTCCAACTCTAGCTCTTATATGTATCTCAAAGACCGTCTGTTGTACTTTATGAGGTCGGCTAAGAGTAGGAGAGACTAGCAATTAACCAAGCCTAGCCGCAGATTCGCGAGCTTCTCCTTCGTTGTCTCCAGTCTCTCACGTTACACACCCGCAGTAAGGCAGGTGCCATTTGGTAAAAAGCACTGATGAATTAAACCGTCACTAGACTAACAAACAGTGACCATTACTTTTTTAAGGGTAAGCTTTCGCTTGGAGCGTTGATTAGGTGCTAAATCAGGGTCTAACCAACATGATGACCAGTTACAATTATCCAAAAGCAACGCAAGGCATTATTTATTTATTTGGGCCGTGCTTGTTGAGCCCGCTTCTTCCAAACGTCGGAAGATTCGACCTTGTGGCGCGCCATCTCTACATGGGGTTGTGCGATCTATGGCACTGTATGGTGCATGAGACTGATGCCTTGATCTGCGTAAACGTGTCTGCGTAGTGACGTCCGCACCACGCGATCACGGTCAGAACGATCCTTGGATATCTCACCGTCTCCTTCGCGGTGGCGTACGTTTTCGCCGAGGCGTCACACTGAGACGTGGAGGCAGTTATGCTCGCCGCGTATTACGCGTGGCCTTTGATGCGAAACGAACGAATGAAATGTCAGCTATCTGGATACGGTGGCCTGTTGGGTCACCCAGGAGGTACTGCTGGTCCCGGGATACCTCGCTGAGTCAGAACCAGCCTGTCGGGTCGCGATGCGATACAGCGCCAACCGCTCGCTCTTACAATTTTACTCGCCCCATGGCCATGACCGGGAGGAAACGCCAAGTATAACTTAATGAGCTCATTCAGTTCCCACTGGCGTCCCACTGGCGATCGTTCATGTTCATGTGACACCCGCTTGTCAATTTTTATTTTCTTATTTTGCCAATTAGACGGAAATGAACAAATACTTCTTTTATACCACTGTTAACAGCGGTACATTGAGTATCGTCAGCTTCCACAATCGCCTTTTTTTCGTCATATTCGGCAACTTCGGGGGAATATTTATAGATCAAAATTTAAATGTCGGAAACGTTTAAACCAATAGCGAGTCGTGCGTTGACCGAACTCCTATTCCACAATTACTCGAATTTGTATCGCGTTGAAATTGAGGAAAAAGATACAAATGTAGTGGAAACACTAATCAATAAACAAAGTTCTGAATTTGAAAATATTATTTTATATTTGTTTGAAATAAAATTTAATCAAATTAGTATTTATTGCCAGCCATATATAAATTAGGTTTGAAATGGCCAGTATTGTAACACAGCAACTTTATATATAGGTCATATAACTGTTACTATCTTGATCTATTATATATACATATAGCATTCGTTACGATATTTCCGAAACTATCGCTCTGATATGGAGACTATAAACTTGGCACGATGCTTCTTTTACGATATAAGCGCTCACTCAAAACGGGTTTTACGTAAATCACCACCAGAATGAAATTTTCATCTACGATCGCCAACGTTATGTTTGCAATCTAAGAGCATAGCAGCTGTTGCCATGGTAACCGTTGCTAAAGGACTGGTAGCTTATGGACAGAGAGTGACACAAGTAACACCTCTCGGGAAATTGGAATTCAAAAATGAAAATGCAATGTGATCCGTTTCTTTTTAATTCAAAACGAATCGCAGGTGAAATTGCAAGGCACATTTAGTATAATAATGAATAATATAGCTTTAAATAACAGGGAAACAAACGGATAATTTTACCAAATATCCTGGCTAAATATATATTATCGTTCCTTTGCTTCGAATAATTTTGTATCTTTGGCTAATCATAATGGTATCCTCGATAACTAATCTGCTGGATTGGGACGTCCAACTAACTTGAGAAGGGTCGTAACATAATAATATGGCGATAAAGGGATACAGAACCCTTCTTCCAAAAAAAAACAAATTAAGATGCTCGGAGGCTTATTTCAAAAGCATTCCTTGATAAACAGTCCTAAATGTTTCTTGTTTGTAAGTCCCTAACAATAAGTTATCTATCGTATTTTCGTATAAAAACATACACAATTTTTGTTCACTTGTTGCGTGCAATAAAGAAATATATGCAATATGAAAAGTTAACCCTGCACATTTTTCTAACTATTGTATCATCGACAAACGTATGATCTCGAACCACTTAAATCTAATATAATCCCTTGTTGAAAAGACTCACTATTGCGATCACGCCTATATGACAGATATTATTCATCAGACAAACACAGAAGTGAAATAGAAAGTTCTCGAATTTTCGCTCATGAATAAAACTAGTATGAAACTACATAGTAAACTACCTCTTTGATACTGGATTGGATATTACAATACTCGTACGAGACTGTACGAGTATTGCTTACTCACGACACCTGTTACAAAATTGAACATCTTTATCAAAACAGGCAAAATGGAAGTGAGACAATATTGGAACTCGGAGTGCAAATTGGACCAATTTCCGAATCGTGCAAGCTATCGAATCTGCTCTTCTTTCCCTAATATTTGATACGATGTGTTTGTTTCCTAATTTGACAGTAATGAAGCATTTGAATAATATTCAAAAAAGTAGCTATAAAATCGTGTAAAAAATTCCAAAGTAATTTTAAGCCATGTTTTTTTTTATTATACATGGAGAATACACAAAGGTAAGTGCCTTCTCCTGCTACCTTCTGGCCAGGCCTTGAGCTCGCCCTCCTATCTTGGTAAAGATGTAAATGCCTCCAATAATAATTAAATTCCCAAAAACAAAAGAACATCTATTTCTCCCGCACACGCAATCTAAATATTATTAACGATATTTTAATGACGACAACATCATGAATCGCTTTATGTGTTATCTAACTACTAATATATCAATCACAAAAATCGGAAAAATTCTAACTTAGTCATTTTAGTAGGAAACCACTTAACTATGTTTTTATTTTAGCTTCTTGCATAATATTGCTCTTTAATCTTAAATATAAAAATACTCAACATATTGGAGGATATTGTGATTAATATTTTTATTTGTTCTGTTTTGAGGTATGCTGTAAATTCAAAAATAAAATACTACTAACCGTTCTGTTCTGAAGATTCTTTACTTTACATAGAAGAGTCACGGGATGTCCCACAAGTCCCGTGACGTTGTCCGGAGTACTGGGATCGAAGTATGGTGCGCCAGGAGCTTGAGGCCAATCCTCTAAGAACTCTGTCCGGAATCTTCTTGATGATTCAGAAACCGTGCTCTGATCTCGAGGCCGATTATTACCACTGTCTTGACGACAAACTGCGAACCAATAATTTTTTTAAATACTTTTTTCCCAATATAGTATGAAAACTGCTGGGATTAGCAGAGGGGAAGGATTAGGATTAAGAGAGGATTAGCAGTAATTAGATTTATTCAAATATAAACTTTATGAGAGGAATACAGGGTTCATGATTTCGTATAGCCGCCAATTTTAAGTAAAATATTTTTTTCAAATAAGTAGTTTAATCAAATTACTTTAATCAGACCATAAGTTATTCGAAACGAAGACACAGTACTGATCCTAAATTTGTTTTCATCTCCTTTATGGAACAACATTTTACTATGACTTAAGCCAATCTCAGTTTAGCTATATTTTAAAGACGTTAACTTAAACATTACAATCACAATCTAGATCATCAAAGAGTTCATACATACTTTTAAACATTCATGTATAATCTTTAATAACATTGACGTTAAATTTTTTTTTTTTTTTTTTTTTTTTTTTATGATTGAAAGTTTACTGGTGGCCCGAAGGCCTTTCCAGTTTCACCAGGACAGGTGGGCGAGCAAAGGCTCAGCCAAGAGGGGTGGGATTTGCTAACAACTGCCCGAGCGCCTCCGAAGGAGACCTAACAACTCAAGAGCAATTGTTTCGCGAATGAATCTACTACCGGATCGGAATCGCGACCCGCTGAGAAGATCCGGCGAGAAACTCAGCGGGCTGATGCATGGGTTAGGTTGCACGTCGACCTCTTTGTCGAGTTCGACGAGTACGGTTACCGGGGTCCCTAAGCCTGCCCCTAGTATTAGAGCTGAAGGCATCTAATGCAAAGGTTATTGGATCTGATGGATCCGTAAGGACGTGTCTAGGGCGTCGACGGTGACTGGCTCCTGCATGATCAGGATTCGGGGAGTAGTCAGCGGCGGCAACGATAAGGCGATTATCATGACGCATAGCCTTATCGAAGTATCGTTCCGACGCTGACTTCATGTATTTCCGAATTGATTCGAGGCCCAGGTCGTCGTGTAGGTCAACGTTCCTCACGAACCACGGAGCCCCGACAGCTAACCTGCAAAAGCGGGATTGTAGGGATTGGAGGGTGTCTATGTGTGTGCGGGCCGCGTGAGCGAACACCACACTCGCGTAAGTCATGACGGGCCTTATGCAAGTTTTGTAAAGTGTCACCTTGTTCCGAAGGGACATTTTACTCCGCTTACAGATCATGGGGTAGAGTCTACCGAGAATAAACGCGGCACGGTCACGGACTGATTTTATATGCGGGCGGAATGTCATCGATGCATCCAGGGTAACGCCCAGGTACTTGACCTTCCTGGCCCAGGGTATGGGTTGTCTAAAGAGAGTAATCGGGGGTGTGAGATTCCTCCTCCTAATCCGGGAGGAAATCCGTGTGGAGCTTCCCCTCTGAAATAGCACCGCAGTACTTTTCGCTGGGTTGATGTCTATGCGCCATTTTCGGAACCACTGTCCTAGGGCTAGGGCTGCGCTCTGAAGCTTCTTCGCGATTAGGGACTTATTTCTACTAGAATAGTAAACAGTCGTGTCGTCGGCGAATAAAGCTAAATGGGTCGGCGGCGACCGGGGAATATCGTTGACGAATAAGCTAAATAGGAGGGGTGAGAGGACAGAGCCTTGCGGGACTCCAGCTGTGAGAGGTCGTGGGGAGGAGCGGGTTCCCTCGACTCGATATCGAAAAGAGCGGTTCGACAAGAAGTCCCGTATGATGAGCACGAGACTATCCGGCACGCCCATGTTGAATAGTTTGAAAATCAAACCATTGTGCCAGACTTTGTCGAACGCTTTTGCGACGTCGAAGAAGAGAGCTCCCGTGTATAACGGTTTTGGTCGATTAAGCCCCACAAGAATGTGCTCCGTGAGGCGGTGCACCTGTTGAACGCATGAGTGATTTGTACGGAATCCGAATTGTTCATCGATAAGAATGCCCTTGGATGAGACGAAGTCTCTGAGGCGTTTGTAGAGCAGACGCTCATACAGTTTGCCTAGAGACATGAGGAGGCTAATCGGGCGGTAGCTCGTCGGATGATTTTTTGGTTTACCGGGTTTATGTATGCCGATAACGTCCGCTTCTTTCCACACCGCGGGAAAGATACAGTTCGCCATAGCGGCATTGAAAATAGATGCCAACATCACGATGAGTTGGACGGGTAGAAGTTTAATAACGCGGTTAGATATACAGTCGGAACCGGGAGCCTTGCGAGGACGTAGGTCTTTGATCAAGTCTTTAACTTCTATCGGGGTGACGGGTGGTAACGCATCCGATGGTGGCAAGGAGGCTCTGCGTTCTACCTCACTGTCTACTAATTCTACATGAACAGGGTCCACGGATTGAGTGCTGGGCGTGCACTGGGTTTGCAATGTATCGGCCAGCAGCTCTGCTTTTTCGTCATCATCGAACGCCGCGAGTCGGCCTGAGGGGCCTACGAGGGGGGGCATAGTTACTACCGTATCCGATTTGAGAGTACGAGCTAAGCGGTAGTAAGAACTTTGGGAGGGCGCGAGTCCTTCTAAGAAATCAGACCATCTGGCATCTCGGACTTCGGCGATGCGAGACTTTACGTCGCGTTGTAGGGCACGCATTCGAATACGATTTTCCGCGGTAGGATACCTGTCGTAGGCGCGTATCGAGGCGTTCTTAGCTCTAAGGAGTTCCCTAATATCGTCGGACAATTTGAAGCGGTGAAGGAAGTCCTCCGCTACAACTTGTTTCGATGACCTATCTAATGTCGAGGTGATGTGTGACGTTAAGATGTCTATGGCTTCAGCGGTAACCTGAGGAGACGGGATAGAGTCCGGGTTAAACGGGAGCGATGGTGGATCAGATTCAGCCAGGCTGATGCCCAGCGTGTGCCAATCCACCACAGTCCTCGTGACGGGAACGGAATCGGGAGCGCGACCGAGCTTCATAACGACGGGACGGTGGTCTGAATCTAACTCTGAAACTACTTCGATCGAGTGTAAGCGCAGAGTTACGTTTTTTAATAACGCTATGTCGAGTATATCCGGGCGATGCGCGATATTTAGCGGGTAGTGAGTCGGGGTTAGCGGAGCGACGATATCGAAGGCGAGATCATCGACTAACGCGTCAAGCCGCCTGCCATTCGGGGTTGTGGTGTGTGAGTTCCACCTGATGTGTTTACAATTTAGGTCGCCCGCCAGAATGACAGAGCTCCCCATACCGAGCAGCGCCTCGATATCACTGCTTAGAACGATCTTATCCGGTGGAAGATAAACGGACGCGATAACGATCGGCGCGTGTCCCGTCAGTGAGATTCGGCACACTGATGCTTCGATATTAGCGAGCGCGGGAGGATCGAGCGGGACGCAATGCAGGGCTCTTCTATAGTAAATGACGGTACCACCACCACGGGCAGAGAGCCTGTCGTTCCTGACCATGTTATAGTTCGCGATTTTAGGGTCACGGCGCGCGGGCTTAAGTAGGGTCTCCTGCACTAAAAAGATATCAATTTGGTGGTCACGCAAAAAGTCAGAAACCTGATCACGTTGATTTGCGAGACCGTAAGCGTTAAAAAATCCTATCGTTACGGATAGGGGCTTTATTCTACTTATATACGCCATTGATTACCGGCGGAGTGAGGGGAGGACGTACGTATTTAATGACGCGTATACGTCGGCGTATTCCTGCACAACGGCGATAAAGTGTTGTGCAGTGGAGGCAGCGCGAATGGCGTCGCCCAAAGCGTTAACGCGCTCAAAGTTGATCGACTGAAAGAAGTCGATCGCTAAAGCGAGATTGTCGGACGCGGTCGGAGGGCAAGTCGCGGGAGAGGGACGAGTCGCGGGGGCGGGACGAATCGCGGAGGAAGGAGTTGTAGCCGTGTTCGTGTACGGCAGCGGTATTGCCCAGGCCGAGACACTGGGCACCGCCGCCGGAACGAACGCTGGCTTAGCCTGCGACGCAGAGGGTGCCGAGGCTTTGATGTCTGGGCCGGAAGCTCGGAGGCGGTTTTGGCGGGCGACGCGGCGATTTATTTTAGGGGCTCGGGGGCAACCACGGTAATTCGCGGGGTGACCCTGTGTTCGACACAGGACGCAGCTAGGCGGTTCCGTCGCGGTATTTTGGTCGCGAGCGCAGAGGGCCGTGGCGTGATCGCCCAAACACTTAACACATCGGGGGCGCGCGTGACAGTTACGGGAAGAGTGCCCGTACAATTGACAGTTATGGCACTGGCTAGGAGTGCCTTTTTTATGGGGGGCTTCGACAGCGATACCAGAGAGCCTACAGACGGTCTGTGTGTTAAAGATTTTCTTACCCTCGGGGGTAGGCTGGAGAGCGACTAGAACCATATTATATGGCTCCCTACCGCGACCGGTGTGCATACGGTGCACAGAATTCACTGGTAGGCCTTGTTCTAACAGGTCGGCTTTTACGAGCTCTATATCTAACTCTTTAGGGATTCCGCGTATTACAACGCGGAGTTCGCGCTCCTCCTGGAGCGTATACGTATGGAAACTTATACGCTCCTTACGGAGGTAAGAAGAGAGGGCCCTATGGTCGTCGGGTGTTTGAACCTTAATTTGAATGCCGTTCGCGAGGTTACGGGCATTCGTGAAATTTATATTTTTGGCCTTAAGGGCCAGGCAAACTCGATCCCAAGCTGCCTTCTCCTGAAGGATAACCGGGGGAGGGGTCTGGGTTTTATTTTGTGCCACCGGACGCGGCGACGGAGTGGCACGGGCTGGGGGCGCAACGGGAGTCTGAGGGCGGGGGCGCGACGCGTTCACGGCTTTGCTAATTTTAGCGGCCGCGGGAGCTCGAGACTCCGCGGCACGCTTCTTACCCTTCTGTACCAGGGTGAATCCATCCGTCGATGAGGCGGGGGCGAGGTCGACCTCCATGTCCGAGTCAGAGTCGGAGCACGAGGAGGCGGGTGCAGGCGACCTACGAGCAAGTGTAAGTGTTTTAGAGGGGGCGACGGAGGCCGCGGATGATCGCTCAGCTGAAACGATGGTCACGGCGGACGACGCAGCAGCTTTTCTCGCCAGTATAGGCGACACGGGAGCGGCAGGCACGACAGAGGCTGCGGTGCTCAATGCAGAAGCTCTGCACGCAGGTACAGGCGACGCAGGAGCAGCGAGCGCGGCGGAGTCCTCGAGAGGGCTCGCAGTGTGATTGGCCTTGAAGGCCAGAAACTCCGAGGCGAGCTGTGGGTGGCGAAGTCGGAGGAATTCCGCGAATACAGCGTCCATGATCGCTGAGTACCCAGGTGGGGCGGCCCCGGGTCTTGAAAACACTCGCCTTGCGGCGAGGCCCCAACTTCTCGGACCTGAGCGGTTCTATTGAACACAGGTGGCAATGCGGCGCGATTACTACAGGACAAAGAAAAAGCACAACAAAACAGAAATTACGAAAAGAAACAAAACAAATAAATACTTGCAGGAAACCACTTTGTCGGCAGATGTACCACGAACACAGAAACAACAAAAGGAAACAAAACAAATAAAAACTTCCAGAAAGAGCACTTAGTCGGCAGATGTACCACGAACACAGGCCGCGCGAACAATGGCCGGGCTAACAAAAGCCGGGCGAACAAAGACCGGGCGATCGAGTGGACGATGAGCACGTCCGCACGTGACGGGTGCCTCTATCGGAATGAATGACGTTAAATTTACCTGCAGCCCACCGTTACCACAAAAACGCAAGTCTCGAAACTTCGAATTCAGTAATGAATTTTATTCACAAGACGAACCCATAAAACTGGCTTTTAATTGTGATGAATTTCATTTCGTATCTTTTATCTTAACGTATCTCAGCGTTAACGACCAAAGAGAAATTGTGTCTTCATTTCCTCCCACATTTCAACTTCTTGGCTTGAACAACACTACACACAATAATTCTACTGCTCAAACTTCGGTCGTAACCAGCCAGGTTTTTGGCGCGTTGCGTACCAACAGAACAAAACACGTTCTCTGAAATTAGCAAAGAACTCCGCGAAATTAACTTCAATATTTCGCTGCTTTTGTTCACGGAAACGTAATCGTAAATCAAAAGTTAGTGAATATTTAGACAGCGGGCGTTACACAATAAGTAAGCGATAATTTGATTAATTTAATGAAGAAATTTACTACATAAAATAATATAAATACTCGTATTGTAGTGCCAATCGTTAAAATTTGATAGTGTTATGAAAAATAAAAAGGTATTTCTGAATAAGTGTCTATATTTTAATTTTACAAGCCTTATGAAAGCAAATTAGTGTAAACTTTACGTTTTACAAGCTCCTAAAACAACGAAATTATCGATATAAGAATAATATTTTGTTTTTTAGCAACGATCATTTGATACATTATTCCAGAATGGCATTGTCTTCCAAACTAAAAGGATCAAATTAGGTTTGAAATTTTCGGGTGTTTCAAATTTAGCTCCGTAAAGTATTCCGGAACTACAGTAACAAAACAGACAAAGCAAATTAGATTCTTCTACCGTAGCTACTTAGTACTTGTAATGTCTTTGTTCCGAGCGACTCGAAATACCCAATTTCATTATCGACAAGAATGTCGAAATTTTGATTCCATTTCATTAATTTGAATATATTCTTACTAAAATTTCGATAGCCACTTTAATTAAATTCTCCTTCCGTCCCTACATATCCGATAATGGTTTGATTCAATTTAATATTCTTTAAACATCAGATTACATTAAGCTTAATGCCATTCTCGACGTGGCGCTCAGTAAATCCGAGGCTCTGTGGTTTCACGGGCCGCGGAGGGCGCCACCAGTTGACACCCACATCGTGGTTGGAGGTGTCCGGATAGGGGTCGGGGTGCAGTTGAAGTACCTCGGCCTCGTGTTGGACAGCCGGTGGGCCTTTCGTGCTCACTTTGCGGAGCTGGTCCCCCGATTGATGAGGACGGCCGGTTCTTTGAGCCGGCTGCTCCCGAATATTGGGGGACCGGATCAGGTTGTGCGCCGCCTCTACGCGGGGGTGGTGCGATCGATGGCCCTGTACGGTGCACCTGTGTGGGCTGAGCCGCGCAACCGGGCCACTATGGCTCAGTTCCTGCGCCGGCCGCAGCACACCGTTGCCATCAGGGTCATCCGCGGATATCGCACCGTCTCCTTCGAGGCGGCGTGTGTTTTGGCGGGGACGCCGCCATGGGAGCTGGAGGCGGAGTCGCTCGCTGCCGACTATCGGTGGCGCAGCGAGCTTCGTGCTCGGGGCGTGGCGCGTCTCCCCGAAAGTGAGCTGCGGGCGCGGAAGGCCCATTCTCGGCGGTCCGTGCTCGAGTCGTGGTCGAGGCGATTGGCCAACCCCACGTGGGGGCTACGGACCGTCGAGGCGGTTTACCCGGTCTTTGATGACTGGGTGAATCGTGGCGAAGGACGTCTCACCTTTCGTCTGGTGCAGGTGCTGACCGGGCACGGATGCTTCGGGAAGTACCTGCGCCGGATAGGGGCTGAGCCGACGACGAGGTGTCACCATTGTGGACACGACCTGGACACGGCGGAGCATACGCTCGCTGTCTGCCCCGCGTGGGAGGTGCAGCGCCGTGTCCTGGTCGCAAAGATAGGACCTGACTTGTCGCTGCCTGGCGTCGTGGCGTCGATGCTTGGCAGCGATGAGTCATGGAAGGGTATGCTCGACTTCTGCGAGTGCACCATCTCGCAGAAGGAGGCGGCGGGGCGAGTGAGGGAAAGCTCTCCTCACTACGCAGAAACCCGCCGCCGCCGAGCAGGGGGTCGGGACCGGGGTCGTATCCGTGACCTGGCCCCCTAAGAGCTAGGGGTCCCACCCGTTTTGTGCGGGGAGAGACCCAGACGTGGGGTGGCGTGCTTGGCACGCTCACGGAAGCCGGGTGATGGTAGACCGCGTTCCCCCGACCGCTCTGGGGGAAGGTGTAACGCGGCGCCATCAAAGCGGGCTCTCGGCCCGCTGAACGAGGGAACCGGTGGTCGTGTCGCTGGCGGCCACCGGTCCGGCGCCCGTGGGACGGTGGGATGGATGTAATGTGCTCTGCGTCAACCCTGTCCCGCCGTTTCAATAGCCCCGACTGGGCTCCGGCCCGGTCCGAGGTAGGGCGCCGGTTGTGAGCGGCAGGAGTTTTTAGTGGGTTCAACTCCCACATACCCCACCTGCCGCGCGGGTGGGGATCCGGCGATTATCTCCTGTGGAAAAAAAAAAAAAAAAAAAAAAAGCTTCATGCCATGAAATACTACCGAAGAAATGAATTTCCTCAAAGTAGATAAAATCTCAATTTTTGCTTTAAATAATTTTAATTGACGTAATTCTTCTATTCAGACGTTATAAATGAATCAAACTTAGTTCAATCATAATTTAAGATAGCATACGTTATCTTGGACCTACGTTTGACTTGAAGACAGCAAAAATAAAATACACGAAATGAAAATCCGTTATCCTTATTTATGTTGCGTACTGGGTCGAAAGAGTTGAAAACATTCTTCTGATAAACTATCTTGAAACCTGTTTGCATGTTCCCTATACCAATATATTATTATATATATCTTAAAAATACAGCGAATAAAAAATATGATACGGAGAAACGTATGCAATGTCCAATGATTTCTCACCAACACGGAAATACATCACCATCTGGTATTACCACTGTAAAGGAGGAAATACACAAAACATCAGAGACGCTTAGGGAAGGCAGATAGGCATTTTTTTATTTCATTTCATCCAAAAAGCAAAAAATAACCATCCTTGACAAAGTTTGGTCACATCTAATAAATGTTTGACTTAGTACTCAACTACTGTGTCAGTCCTGTTTTATTGCTCTCGTTAAACATTTAGTAGCGAAATGTTTCCGCATATTAGCACCCGAAACTAATACCTTGAATGCGTGGTCCAACACTAAACTCAGACCCAACGTAATTCAGATTGTTGTTACAACATTGGCTCACCTTAGTTACCTACAATAATTCGAACAGTAAATTTTTTATTTGATTTCGTTTTTAGACTTTTTGGTTCACTCATAAATGTGGAATTAGAATTATCACATTTATTTTAGAATTGCTGCTTTCATCTCAAGGCTGAAGCTCCTATTTAACATCTGAAAGGACTGCGTTTATCTGCAGCGCATTTCAGAAGATCGTTTTTATCATGTTTTTTTATTTTATTGCTTAGATGCGTGGACGAGCTCACAGCCCACCTGATGTTAAGTGGTTACTGGAGCCCATAGACATCTACAACGTAAATGCGCCACCTACCTTGAGATATAAGTTCTAAGGTCTCAATTATAGTTACAACGGCTGCCCGACCCTTCAAACCGAAACGCATTACTGCTTCACGGCAGAAATAGGCAGGGTGGTGGCACCTACCCGTGCGGACTCACAAGAGGTCCTACCACCAGTAATTACGCAAATTATAATTTTGCGGGTTTCATTTTTATTACACGATGTAATTCCTTCACCGTGGAAATCAATCGTGAACATTTGTTGAGTACGTATTTCATTAGAAAAATTGGTACCCGCCTGCGGGATTCAAACACCGATGCATCGCTCAACACGAATGCACCGGACGTCTTATCCGTTAGGCCACGACGACTTGTACCAATTCTAAAACAAATTCCTATCCTCAACGTGTCAGAAGACTGACATAACGATTATTGTAGAGTCCTCAGCGGTAGCTAGTGTATTGGCGGTCTGGTTTTTCCTATATCTTTTTTTTATTATAGAAAGATTACTGGTGGCCCGGAGGCCTTTCTAGTTTCACCAGGACAGGTGGGCGAGCAAAGGCTCAGCCAGGAGGGGTGGGAATTGCTAACAAATGCCCGAGCGCCTCCGAAGGAGACCTAACAACTTAAGAGCAATAGCTTTGCGATTGAATCTACTACCGGATCGGAATCGCGACCCGCTGAGAAGATTCGGCGAGAAACTCAGCGGGCTGATGCATGGGTTAGGTTGCACGTTGACCTCTTTGTCCAGTTCGGCGAGTACGGCTACCGGGTTCCCTAAGCCTGCTTTTTCGATATCCTTGAACGACGGTAACTATTGACCATTGGCCAAAAATTATCCTCTTCTACTTACTGTGTTAATAAAATTGTATCTGCTATGTCATGCATGAAACACGTATTTTTCCAATTATCTACGGCTTGAGTAGAAACAACAGCTTTTTAAAGCTAACGCTGGGAGCCAATTTCAGCCACCTGACGTTGACGTGGTAATCGGAGCCCACAGATTACTTAACGTAAAAGCTACCACCCATCTAGAAACTTAAGGTTGCAGTCCAAAGGCATTTAAATAAAAAAGCTCTCTCTCCTAGCTAACAACTCGAATGCAGAACTGTTTGTTATAGCAATCAGCTGGATATCGGTAGCTAATTATGCGGGTTTATAATAATTATAGCTTGTCATTTATACTTAAAAGTATATTAACCATCTCAAATTGTCAATCAAACAACACAAAGTATGAAGACAAACGCAAAGTATGATTTTTTTTAACACAAAAAAAATATTGATTTTAAAATTTTGTTTTACTTGTTAGAAATTTAATATCAAAAAAAACCTTAACTGCTTTACCAAATATTATTATAGGCAATGACATTCGGGATGGTGGAGGATCCTATCGAAAATAAATACACACCAAACATATTCAGGTATTTAAAAACTATGATAAAATAAGTAGTAACCGACATAATAATATATAATGTAACCCTGAAAATATTATACTCAATTTGTAATAGTGTAAGGAACCTATTCATCATTTATTTATAAACCTATTTGTTGCAAAACTACTCAGCTTACAATACGAGTATACGTTTTTCATAATAATAACATAATTACTTGTGACATAATTACTCGAGATGCTATCCTATCCACACTTAAAAGCTAGAGTTAGATTACGCACTCTTATATTATTTTTGGTTTGCCGTTTTTATAGAAGTAGCCAGAATTTAGTAGTATTCTTGGATTATTTTTCGAACAAAAACCACTGACAAATTGCTTTTAAGAATATGTAAATATAGCCACAAGCAAATACATGTAACGTAAAATGTCGAAATTTCTTTTTATAAATATTTTAATCTAAAATCACAACTGATAACTATGGTATTCCCAAAATATAGCGAAGTTCTGTTCTGTCCCACAATAGGTCTAACAAACACGGTACTCTCAAAGTAGGTCAGCTAAAATAGCTCATAAATTCATCGGTTGTGAAGGCATGGCTCACCAATAATGCAGGAAAACAAATGAACCGTGAACAAGCAGACGGCACCCGCAGTGCGCGCCATCGCACCTCAGCTCGAAGGGTGAAGGGTCATCACTCCGGCTCACGAGCGGGGATCATTGCTCCTGGAACAAAAGAATATCTAATAACCTCTGATAACCTAGACGCAGACGGTAAGAGAAATGGGAATTGGAGTTTTTTTCGTTGACTTTCAACTTCGATTATAGTGTTTTGCTTTCTTGTCTCATTGTACGGTATGTTTATGTGCAATTTCCGAGGCCGTCAACTATTCAACATGCTATTTGTTAAATGTGTAACTTTCTAAGTATATGGTTTTAAATGGCAAATATATTATTTGCATACACTTTTATACGACAGTACTGCATTTAAGTGTCAGTCGCCTGTCGTGGCCTGCAACCTCTTTGACAGGACATAAGACCTACAACGACTAGACATAGACACAGACTAAGACAGACACTTGATAAGAATTCAAAAATAAAGAGGAATGGAACGAGGGCGTACGTGACTAACGGCAGGCAGTACATTTTTTGACTTCCTAAAAGACGGACACAAACGGGACGACAAGGAACGAATTGACTGTTCATATATAAAATAGACGACAAAAGAACTAATCGACCGTTCAAGTGGTCCTTCGACCGTTCAGTCGCCTCATATGGAAGATTCCCGGCGTGTTTAAATCAAGCGATGCGATCTGGTAAAGTTTAAATCTTCTAATAGGCTCAGACAAAATAAATATTCATGTTCCTGTCGTGCATTTCAAGTCCTTGGAACTACTGATTTTCATGAATAGTATGTTTCCAGCGATAATTTTTAGCACCTACTAACTTGGGTTCTAGAATACATCGCTAATCATACTATTTCCTGAGCGATACGACACATCATTCTTCAAGCGAAATTTGAAGAGTTCTCATACTTTACCGAATAGGTAGGTAACCATTAAGTATCCTTGCTCGTCATCTTAGGAATTAAAAAATGCAATACATTTTCACACGAAAAATTTCGCAATGAAAGAATATCAATGTATAAAATTAAACATCGAGGAGGTCATACGGGTAGTTACAGTGACATTTGCCTTTTACTACTGTAAAGTAATCATGTGTTCCAGCTTACGACTGAATAGCGGTTTTAGGATACAATTGAGACTTCAACCATAGGTCTTGTAAGGAATTTTTCAGGCATTTCCACTTTTACCACTTTTGACTGTGAGATCTTACATATCAAGCTAATGATGTTATAACATCCATGCTATGATAATAATTAATTCAGACCGTTTGTTGTTTCTATGAAACACTTAGTGCCAATTCAAGAAAAAAACAACAATTTTTTTTTTTTTTTTTATTGCTTAGATGGGTGGACGAGCTCACAGCCCACCTGGTGTTAAGTGGTTACTGGAGCCCATAGACATCTACAACGTAAATGCGCCACCCACCTTGAGATATAAGTTCTAAGGTCTCAGTATAGTTACAACGGCTACCCCACCCTTCAAACCGAAACGCATTACTGCTTCACGGCAGAAATAGGCAGGGCGGTGGTACCTACCCGTGCGGACTCACAATAGGTCCTACCACCAGTGATTACGCAAATTATAATTTTGCGGGTTTGATTTTTATTACACGATGTTATTCCTTCACCGTGGAAGTCAATCGTGAACATTTGTTAAGTACGTATTTCATTCGAAAAATTGGTACCCGCCTGCGGGATTCGAACACCGGTGCATCGCAACAACGAATGCACCGGATGTCTTATCCTTTAGGCCACGACGACTTCAAAACAACACGAAAATTGACTCTAAGAAGCAATTGTAGACATATATTTCTGACACAATAACGCAGCAAAAACTTCGTAGACCAAGTAAATGGGCCTCATGTCACTGTCCATTAAACAATAGAGCCATTACGTTCAACGTAATATAGAAGGGAAATGAAACAATTTGTCCTCACCAGAAGCGTAGTGTAAACAAGACTGATGGCTTCCAACGTTATACATCATATTTTAGACCCTGAGATTTTCCTTTTACGATTAATAAAGGACTTAATAAATTATTTTTTATTTCACTTTTAACTTCTTTATTTTTTAAAGTCAGACTCGGTGTACGTGTTGCCTCATTTTATTATCTGCTAGACGTGCACAATGGTTTCAAAGTCGTTAAAGAAATACGCCTTTTCTTTTAAATGAAATAATTTGCATTTTCTGGGGATAAAGTGCTGTCACTGTCTGATCCATACACTATCAGTCAGTAAATTTCTAGATGCATTAATGACATTATTAAGATTGCTTATATACAGCGTCTACGACGAGAAGACTAGGCATCTAGGACGAGATGTCCATGACGAGGTCTATGAAAAAAAAAAATTAAACAAATTTGTGGAACTGCAGTAGAGTTTTCTTGGCAAAGCTATTTTGAATCTTATTTTTAAATTTTCATCGAATTCGTAATACTTAGTTTCACGCACGGCTCAATTTGTTGATTCGGAAGTTTGTATTAAGGTTGCATGGTTTGGAAATAGCTAATGTTATATATGATAATGTACAAATTGTGTTATTTTAAAAACTGTTTTACAAGTTTTTTTTTAATATATCAGCCAACCTTTCTCTATTTTAAGGCTATATTGCGCAATATCGTAATACTTAGGTTGTCATTGATTGATAATAGATTTGGTATAAAGGATATTCATCGTACTTTCTGACTTCGATATAAAGACTTTACCACGATTTCAACTAAATACATATTAAAATTAATTATCTATTTGAAATTGCGACCTATACATTATTTATATCAAAACGGCTTAACTAGTAGCGTTTTCTCCTTTTTTTTCGCATTATTGCTATAAATATTTATTATTTCATTAAAACGTTTTTGGAAACGCGTATGTTTTATCGAACGTCAAAAAACAAATGTAATACATAAAACGAATCTGAGGCTTGAGGTGTCTGTGATTAAGGTCAAATTTCGATTATTCGAACAGTAGGAAATAATTAACTATAGTAGTAATTGAGATATAGTAATTTAGATATTCTCGAATATATAATATATATTTTTTTTCTATCTTAATCTATTATTGTTTGTGTATTTTGATCAATACTGGGTGTAAGGTCGCCGTCCTACTCATTTAGCAGCGAAGCCACTATTTGAATAAAAATTAGATCTAGAAGCTATAAATCTATATAGTGTTAAATGGACTCAATTTAAGACAGGAAGTCGAAGTTTCATGTGTCAGCCGTCGAGGTCCCATCGTTTTAACTACGTCGCGACAGAAAGGATGATGATATTTCTCCGAGTAGATTTACTATTTATGTCAATTGGCGATGGCAGTACGCGTGTATGTAGAGAGAGCGCTGTTGTCAAGTTTCCGTTAAACCCAACACCCACGGGAAGAAATAGGTCCTGCTATTCTAGATCGAAACCACACAGCCGAAACTGCAACTGCTTAAAATTAAGTATAACATGACTTCATAGAAAAAATCCATTTCTCTTAAAATTTATTTGGCGAAGCTACTTATGAGTATAAGAACAAATTATAATGAGAATCAGAGCAGGTAATTCTTTTAATTATGATTCTATGAATTTAATTACGACTACAACAATTTTTATTTACACTAATATGCTATCAAATATTCAAAAGAATTAACTTCGACTTCAAATTAAAATCATAGATTACTTTCGAGAAATCTACGCTTCATTTATTTTTACTAATCAAAAACCTAAATTTTCTTTTTTTTTTGTGTAAACAAATCTTATCTTTTTCTTATAACAAACAAAAAAAAAACTTTTTAGTTCGACGATTCTTATATCGCAACCAAAATTCAGTACCTTGATATCTCCTTAGTTCGGTACAAAGTTAAAAACCAACGACATCCTGTTTGGTTTCAAAGAACAAACAAACAAAGAACATTTCGGTTAATAAGCTGAAGTTTTTTTTTTTTACTTTGGAAATTACTCCTTTTAGCATGTTTCCCCTCTTATTTGCAAACAAGGGACCTCTGTAATTTAGGGATAGTGACAGTGTTTTACATCATCATAGGAGTCGAAGTCTCTATTGTATTGTTTAACAGCAGCCCAATCCTCCAAACCACACAGCAGCTGCACCGCGGGAAAACTAGTCAAAATAGCGATACCTGTCTTTGTAGTCTGGGTCCATTTTGGGTCAAAAGAAAATCAGAGAACTTCTGCCTACACGTTGGGGGCAATATATAGATCAAACCGGATTTGAATCGGTAAAATTAATTATCGCTCAACAACATTCGACCAAACCTAGGATGGTAAAACAATTCAATCGAGATTTACGGGCAAAAGTGACGCTGTCCTTACATATTGATTGATTACACAAGCCTACATTTTTTTGGGTTTGATGTTACTTATCATCAAGATCATTCTTTCAGCGTGAAAGTTATTTATAAAAATTAATCTGGTACGTATTTATATAGATGCTTTCAGGATTTAAAGCCTGATCTAGTCGCTTAAACTTTTTAAATGATAACCAGATGAAGTGCAGTAATCCGCCTATAACACGGTAGCGCGTTGTAGGAGTGTCCTCGCATAACGCGCTTGTATGACTCCATATAACGCGTTATGTTGAAATATAAGATACATACAAATGTAATATAATATGACCAACGCTTTTACAATGCAAAAAGTAGGAGCACAATTTTTTAAAAAATAATTTAATTTAGTTTTATAACAATAAAATTGACACAATGTGCTAAGTTCCGCAAAACTAATTATGAACTATATAAATCATTATAAATTTCACAATACACAGATATAACGTGTGAAATCCCCGCGTTATATGCGGGAATACTCGTGTTATACGAGGGACTGAAATCGCGTAATTTGAAAATGCGTTATAAGAGTACCTTGTTATAAGTGGGATTACTGTATGTATAATGCATTATTTTCCGTTAGAAAATCCTAAGATGTAAAAGATGTAATTGAACTTTTTTAAATTTCCAGCAATCCTGTAAATAAGATGAATAGCGGTGATCTGTCATTTAGATTAATGAAATGTACCTTGGTGCCTCGATACTGCTTAAAGTGTCTCATTATACATTTTGTTTGGCGTTTGGGCCTGTTTACGTTCATTCAATCAAACGTTGTTGTGTTCTCCTTACATTAGTCCAGTGAATTTGCATGATACTACATTATTTTAACCTAGAAGCAATCATCATGCATTAACTTGGCGACCCGTCTATAGCAAAGCCTAAGAGCACCGCACGCTTTTTTTTCTACTTTTTTTCCTACTTATGCTGATACCCTTGAGAGGGTATTTCAGCGACACCTTGGCGTGTACGTGAGCTCACGGGGCGCAAACCGGGAGTGTTGCTAATACTGGCCCTAGCAAGAGCAGTGCTTCGCAGAATCTACCACCGGATCGGAAACGCGACCCACTGAGAAGATCCGGCGAGAAAGTCAGTGGACACACCGCACGCATTAGCTTTACTACATCTGCTTTCTGTACGTGAACAAGCTAGGCATGTGACTTCCATTTTTTTTTTGCGATTAATTAGTTCGTTAACTCTGAAAAAACTACTCGGTTTCTTCTTTTTTCCTACCTATGCTGATAGCCTTGAGAGGCTATTTCAGCTTCGCCCTAACGTGTGTAGGTGAGCTCACGGGACTCAAACCGGAGTGTTGCTAACACTGACCCTAGCAAGAGCAGTGCTTCGCAGAATCTACAACCGGATCGGAAACGCGACCCACTGAGAAGATCCGGCGAAAAAGCTTGCCAAATTAAGCAACAGCATATTAATATTTTTAATTATGTTAAAACTACGTACTTCACATTTCCACATAAATAACCGTTCTGACCTATACCGACCATAATAGATCAAATGACACAACTAGAAGTGAATTGATTTGTGTTCAGACTTATTCATTTTGCGTTCATTCGGAGCACGATAGAACGACCCCGAATAGCGAATTCAAGCATTGTTTGATTAATTCACTAATGCATTCATCACTCTTGCTTTATTTGCGTTCAGACGTTTTCATTTCCACCGAAAGATGCTGAATGAAAAACAAACGAATCAAAGCTAAGCTGGATGTTAACAACATACATATTTATCAGATTTTGTTTAGTTTTATTCATTGAATTGTAATAATATATTGTTGAACTATCTTTATAAATTTTAAAATAATTAATTTAAAGAACTATTATTTTTGTCGTTGAGTTGAATGTTCCGTGTAATCACATTAATTTCCTTATTCATTTTGATTGAAATCTCAGATAAGCGTTCTTTATCATACTGTTTTATTCATAAAGGTCACAATATCTAAATCCAAAAAAGAGAACATAATTATGTATTTGTTGATAATGTGTTGTCAATGTGGAAATCGAGGTCATAAATAAAAAGAAAAATCAATAACATGTTTTCCCGATACTATCAAACTTTATAAAGAACTCCACCTTCTCTGAACTGTCCCCTACTGAAATTGCGTGATCTAAGGTTATTTTAAGGATATACACCTTTTTCTACGTGAAGGAAAGCTACTACGTGAAATGGCCATTGTAATCCTATAAAGCCTTCCGACTACGCTGGTGTTTATATTCCGTAGATCCTAACCACATTTTGTAAGGAAATATGTACATAACAATTAGTCTTCAGGAAAGAGTTTCAAGTTGAAGGAATAATATCAATACATATAACAAATAGTGAAATCCCCAATTGTGTACATTTAAAAATAATTATTACAAAATTAGAAAGGGGCGTAACTAAAGAAGAGTAATAAAAAAAACATATTTAACCAATTTTTTGGATTAATTAATTGATTAAATACGAATACGAAATACGATCACGTATCTTCTTATCGCTCCCAACTCAAATGGCTCCCCATTCGTCAACGCCGTAGCTTGCGTGCTCTCAGTACTCTTTACTCTTTGTTGCACTCCCCAAATCCACCTGCTTATTTAACTACTTCCTTTCAATACTTAGGGTCTGACCACAGCCGAAATCTTCGTTCATCTCACAATCTTCTTCTTCGCTGTCCTCCACATAGTTCTGACTTTTTACACTCTTCATTCACTATTCAGTCTATTCTTCTATGGAATGCGCTCCCACTCAAAATAAGGTCGGCCACTACACGTGAAGCGTTTAAGACGAAGGTTCGAGAACTGTTTCTCAGAGAGTTAGCAGAGTCATCTAATTGATAATATTTGTTTATATATGTTTTTATATGTATATATTTATGATACGTATATGTATATATATATGTATATCTGTATATTTATGTATATGTATTTATTTAAGTACAAGTATTTGTATCTATAAATATTATGTATGTTATATATACACATATTATTATGTTTCAGTAATATCACCTTCACACTACACCTACCAAGCTTCATCTCTGCACTCCCCTAAGGTAGACTGTTAGAGAATGCCTATGGCATTAAGTCCGCCTTTATACTTTATAGTATAAGAAGCTATAAATAAATAAATAAATTAAATGAAAAGATTTTCATTGAATAGTATTAATAAAAATTTACCACCAATGTTCAGCGTAAGGCTTTCTTTCGCTAATTTTCGATGTACCAATATTTTTTTTTCTATTCTCTTTTCTTCTGTTAATAGTTAGAAGTTACATAGCAAATACAGTTAATTGAAAAAGGAAACCTGGTTATGGTACTATTTCATGCCCAATCCACTTAATCGACCGATTTGTACGAAGTTCAGCATAGAAAGAGATTGAACCTTAGGAAAGAATAACATAGACTGCCCAATCCCGTGGCTGAGTACAAGAGTTCACCTAGACGCGTAGACGGTAGAAAGTGTAATCCCCGTGAGAGAATCTTCGTAAAACTAAAATCTTAAAAAAACCAACAAAGGTATCACCATTCTGTCTACTTCTACATCGTAGTATGGGTGTGAACTTTAAAGACTCCGGAAACCACATAACACTAGGTAAGTCGTGTTGTCATTCACCTATCCATAGATCTAATGAGAAAAAGAAAAAAAATGGCAAAACAAAACTAACACTCAACTTACCTAATATTATATGTAATAAAATAATACTTACTTAAATTAGTAGCCATCTATAAAAGCTATTTTAATGTCGATATATATCGATAACTCATTATACATACATTATTAACTGCGCACAAAAGTCCGTCACCCGTGACCATGAGATCCATAAAGCATTCGAAACGTCGGAAATAACAAAATAACAATAAAAAACCCTAGAATGAGCCGTAAAAGTAGTTTTAATCGTTTACGACTGGCAAAAACCGAAGAGAATCGATATTATACCCTGTAAAATCAAAAGACCAACAACTTGAAACTAAGCGATATCAATCGTAAAGTCGTTTGGGGAAGCACAGATAAAACACCAAATTATATTTGTGCGATGTTTTGCAGAGGTTAACATCGATACACGTTCAATAATTTGGTGGACACGGCGGAGCACACGCTCATCGCCTGCCCCGCATGGGAGGGGTGGCGCCGTGTCCTTGTCGCAAAAATAGGAAACGACTTGTCGTTGCCGGGTGTTGTGGCATCAATGCTCGGTGACGACGAGTCGTGGAAGGCGATGCTCGACTTCTGCGAGTGCACCATCTCGCAGAAGGAGGCGGCGGGGCGCGTGCGAGACGCGCAGGCCCGCCGCCGTCGAGCGGGGGCCAGGGAGGCGGATTTCGCCCAAGCCCTGGCCCTCTAAGTGTTTCGGGTCTCTCTCACATGTCGGCCTGGGGACCGACGAAGGGGACCTAAGAAGATGACGTGCAAGCTGCTCTGCACGCGTTTTATGCAAGAGCGTCCGGGTGATGGAAGGCCGGCTATCCTCAACCCACGCTGGTTCTGACCCAGCGGGGTATTCCGAGGGTAGACCATTCTAACCGGCGCCATCTAGGCGGGCTTCGGATAGCCTGCCGACCGAGAGGACTGGTGGTCGTGGCGCCGACGACCGCCAGTCCGGCGTCCCGAGGGGGAGGGTGATGGGAGAGATGTGCTCCGCACTAAACGCTTAACTTTCCCCCCTTTGCCTTTTCATGAGTTCTGTCTCATGCGAGGTTTGGACGTTGGTTGTTGAGCGACAGGAGGTTTTAGTCGGTTCAACTCCGACATGCCCCGCCCTCCATCCCCAGTGGAGGGGCGGAAGTCCGGTGATTTCCTCCTGAAAAAAAAAAAAAAAAAAAAGGCTGTGATTGTAATCTGTGCTAAATTTAGCGAACTAATTCTGAATCTTATACATTGAACGCACTTCTTCAACAGCCCGCAATGTACCGGATTTTTTTTTATCTTACCTGTGCTGCACAATATATCTGGCTTCTTCTCTATAGACAATATTTTGTAACTATGCACTTGTTCCCCGAATATTTACTTTCTGTTTCAGCGAAAGGTATGAGTATCACGGCAAGGAACATGTGATACTTCTTTAGTGTCTAAAATATCTAAGAACATGTAAATCGACTACTATTAAATGTCGGTCTGGACATTTATCAGACAATACCTATCACCTAGTTCAGACACAGATGCACATTATGATTGTGTTTCTACTTCTATGTTAATAATAAATTAATAAATTAATAAAATAAAAACAGGTGTCCGATCCCGGTACCTTGAGCAGTGTAACATCTCCATCTCTCATACCTCACTCATTTTATTTTATACCTTAAGCCTCTAATTGATTTATATCCTATCTTGGCCGACCAAATAGTTTTTCTTTATTCCTGGGGTTAAATCGCAGGATTTTCACTTCGAGAATCAGGGTTTTAAGGTGGTATATAAGAGTAGAACCAACTGGACACATTTATGGGTCTTATTATTTATTTTATTGTTTATTTGGTGAACGAACTCACGGGTCCAATAGCGTTAAGACGCTCATAAAAATCACCCTATGAATAGTGCCACATACCTTTGAAACGTTTGATTTAAAAATAAATAGAAATTATAAAATTTAAAGTGAATCTAAATCTCAAAGCGTCAATTTCATTATTGTTGAAACTTGAGCATTGGGTCTATACCAGTGGCAACAGTTATTTACGTTTTAAAACGCTTCTTTTGCTATATTTTTCCATTGCTATCTATACTAATATTATAAAGAGGAAAGATTTGTTTGTTTGTTTGTATTGAATAGGCTCCGAAACTACTGAACCGATTTGAAAAATTCTTTCACTGTTTGGAAGCTACACTATTCCCGAGTGACATAGGCTATAATAACCTTTTTTGAAAAAATTAGGGATCGTTATTAAAACTCTAATAATGTAACCCAAGGTGTAAAAAAATTACCTAAAATATTCTTTACAACGCGTGCCCTGTGAAAACTGTTGATGATAGAATAAAATAAGGTACTACGACTTTTCGAACACATTATTATTTACAAAAAGTGTCGCGACAGCGTATGTCTAACTATTATAGTTATGCCGCAATAAGTGTTCTTTTATTTAAATAAATAAAACAACGTCATATATCGTTGAAATTTTTGTTAAAGACCCGAGCGGAGCCGGAGCCGGCCGCTTGTATTTTATATAAATGATCACAACAAATGACGAGGTCAATATCTTAAGTAGATGAAAAAAATATGGGGTACCAGTACGAAGTCTTAACGTAACTGCCATACGATAATTGCATTTAGTTCTGACATTTTCGCTATTTATTCGATATTTTTACTTCTCTCACATAACATTACCCAAAGAAACGACACAACAAACATTCGTATAGATGTAGACGAAGATTTATTAACCCTTCAGTTCTTTGAAGAACGAGTAATAGGTTTAAGAGTCAAAAGTAACTAAATCACGATATTCCACGAACATACATTAAACTTCCGCAACGAAATAACGTTCTTTGATCTTTAGAGAACTCTTCCAATGTCGAAAATGTAATTACACCTCTCGTACGAGAGAGTTTTCGATTCTCTATTATGTATAGAGTCAATTACGCTCACTTATTTACATGTTGCCAAGTTACGGAGATTCCGTAAAGATGTTAAGGATAATTTTTTATTTTTTATTTTTTTTTATTGCTCAGATGAGTGGACGAACTCACAGCCCACCTGGTGTTAAGTGGCTACTGGAGCCCATAGACATCTACAACGTAAATGCGCCACCCACCTTGAGATATAAGTTCTAAGGTCTCAATTATAGTTACAACGGCTGCCCCACCCTTCAAACCGAAACGCATTACTGCTTCACGGCAGAAATAGGCGGGGTGGTAGTACCTACCCGTGCGGACTCACAAGAGGTCCTACCACCAGTAAAATCTTTCTTAAGCCTCGTTTTTGTATTACAAAATTATACAATATATAACACAAAAAGTTAGAATAATACAGCATAAAATTACGGGCCAATCCTCTAAATGTTTTAATCCCTGGAATCACTATCAACCGAATACATAAGGTATCAATTAGGTTTGAAATTTCAAACGGTACTTATTATATTTTTGGTAGGTGCTTAATAATGAACCTGTTTTCTGTCATCACAATCATATATATCAAATGTACTAATTCTAATTTTATAAATGTTTTGTAAAAGTCTTTTCCTGGTGTAAATTTTCTTTCCGAATTTGTGGCAATGTTATGATTATTTATTAAAAGCATCTTTAAAACCTAAATTTAATCAAAACTTCTTGGCTTTGACTGAATATTGCCTAGAAACTTTTTTTGTAATACAACATCCTAAGCTCTTTTTAATATTGTAGTCTAAATTTAAATGACATATCTTTCTTCAAACGAGGCTTGTGGAGAGTACTTAACGGTAGGCAGCGGCTTGGCTCTGCCCCTGGCATTGCTGAAGTTCATGGGCGACAGTAACCACTCACCATCAGGTAGGCCGTATGCTCGTCTACACGGACAATAAAAAAACACCGTAACGATTGTTTGATTCACATATATTGTTTGTCACATACATTGCATTCCAAAGTTGGATAAATTATATATTTATGAAATATTTACGGAAATAATCTTATATACCTCTATTTACAAATGTCAATGACAAAAAGCAGCTTAGTAAACAGTGCGGAGTTTCAACCGACGCACCACGGAGTAGGGTTGACCAAGCTGACGCTCCGAACTTTTCGGACCAGCAAGGTCATACATTGTTTGAAGGCCGGCTGCGGGATTAGACTCTTAAGTAGTGTGTGCCATTTATCAATGCTCACTAAAATGGGTGGTATTTATTATTTTCGGCTTTTATGACCCTGGAACTGTGCCGAGCAGAATGTTGCTGTGTAACGACTTTATTCTATTAGTTATCTGTCAGTTAATGGTGTTGTATTAAGGGTATATAGGAAGCTTACTAGGAAACAAAAAATTCTGTGCGTAATCTCATCTATGCGTGATGAAGATATATCTATTACGTACAATAATTCGATTTATAATTCTTTTTTAATATCAATACAAATTAAGATTTATAGTGATGCTGTGTGATACAAATGTGTATTTAAAAGAAGTCTGGAGATAGCGCCAGTGACAGAAAAAATAAACAGTGGAAATTGATATGAGCGTGTTATGGCAAAAGATAAGATACCCTGGGTATGAAAGTAAGCGGTAAACTGAGTAGGAGGGTTCTAAAAAGACTTGGATTGATTCTGTAAAACAGGATATGCGAGTAAGGGCTGTGAGTGCAGAGATGATGTATGGATACGATTTGTATAAAAACAAGGACATGCTGCGCCACATAATCTGGGATAAGGGTAAGAAGAAGTGTAATGCTGTGTGATCTAATAGTGATCTATATAATCATATCTCATTTATATTTGTGGATCTAATTTACTATGAAAATTAAAATTGTTTGCTAATTTTGTTAATTTAAGAAAATGCACGAAGTTTAGCTTTTAACCCGCACTTTTGCTCATAAAATATTATGACAATATTTAGTCAGAGATGATTATATTTTTTGGTATAGCTTATTCGTATTGCGTTTTAGGATACACTACCATCTAGTTAGCTGATCCTACGGCTGATCTGATTTTTTTTTTTTTTTTATTGCTTACCTGTGTGGACGAGCTCACAGCCCACCTGATGTTAAGTGGTTACTGGAGCCCATAGTCATCTACAACGTAAATGCGCCACACACCTTGAGATATAAGTTCTAAGGTCTCAGTATAGTCACAACGGCTGCCCCATCCTTCAAACCGAAACGCATTACTGCTTCACGGCAGAAATAGGCGGGGCGGTGGTACCTACCCGTGCGGACTCACAAGAGGTCCTACCACCAGTAATTACGCAAATTATAATTTTGCGGGTTTCATTTTTATTACACGATGTTATTCCTTCACCGTGGAAGTCAATCGTGAACATTTGTTGAGTACGTATTCCATTAGAAAAATTGGTACCCGCCTGCGGGATTCGAACACCGGTGCATCGCTTCAATACGAATGCACCGGACGTCTTATCCGTTAGGCCACGACGACCATACTTACTGGTTCTATTTACTACTTGATTACTGGGTTCTATAGATATCACAGTGTTAATGTTGTCTCCCATCTTGAGACACGAATTCACACATCAGATTGATTATTGATTGATTTAATCAATTATACTATAAAATTAAGGCAATTGAGTGGTATTATTTACGGTGCGATGTCTTTCGATGGATTTTGAGCTCATTCTCGATAGAACAAAGAAAAAACATACAAATCATAAAATAACGTTCATTATGGGGCGCTATTGGAGAAGCTTATTTAACCGTAGAGAGACAACGAGTTTTTGATGATAATAAGACAGATTATGCTCAAATAGCTTGGGTATGTAACATACCACACGCATACAAGTCTTGTCTATATCAGCTTTGGAGAAATCCTGTTTCAATCATGTTTAGTTACAGGGTAAGGTATTTGTTATTAAAACCCAATCGATATACGAACAAACTGTTTTACAGTGCAGATATTCATGTTAGGTTCCGGTCATCAACCAAAATATAATTATAAAAAAATTATTAAGCCTCATCACAATTGAAGTAAATTTAAAATTTTTTTTTAATGAAGTTAATCCAACACACTCGTTAATATTCGTATAATACGTACAGTACTGTCCAAAGTATGTTTTGGAACACATTTGAGAGTTTCCAAGAATTCGTGAAAACGTAATGCCAAGAATGAACAAAGCAAACATTGGCCACTCGACGCGAGCCAGTCATTTCTTGGCCTAGATAAAGACGACATTATCCAATCCCTTTGTGAGAACGAGGTGTCTGAAATGTACTCATTTTTTTTGGGCTTGTTCCTCAAGACATTTTTATCCAAGCGAAATAGGTCAATTGTGATACCAATTTATAAGTTACTAACGATGTTCTTAAACTGAGTTTGATGGTATTATTCTTTGACCAGTTTTCACACGAATAATATAGGCAATCAAATTTAAAATCATTACGAATTAGAAATATTTCGAAACCTATTTCTGTTAAAGAAAGTGTTCCAATTTCAAAGGATACCTGTTAAAATTCTTATTCGTGTTTAATATTATTCTTTAACCCATTTACTTTGAATTCCTCTAATATTGATAACTAGTTGTTCTCCCGCATCTTCTGCCACATCAGCTAGAGATGTACGCCAACAAACTAATAGACAGAAAATAATTCTAAAAACTGACTGTTTATACTCTATCAACTATTGATCTATAAATCTCTCTGGGTGTTGTAACTAACCAGTAGTATATAGCACGAAATACCTGCCGCATCTTCCGCAAAATTTACTTAGATGAAAACGGTTGTGAAGAAGAGATCACTTTTTAGCGATAAAAAATATTGTACAAATTATTTTGTTGTATTTTCAGTGTTGATAATTATTGTTTTTTATTTATTTATTTTTTATTGCCTTTGTAGGCAGACTAGCATACGGCCCACCTGATGGTGAGTGGTTACCGTCGCCCATGGACTTCAGCAATGCCAAGGGCAGAGCCAAGCCGCTGCCTACCGCTTAATACTCTCTGGAGTTATATACTCTAAATGTTTGGATATGCAATAAAGAATATATTCTATCTGTCTCTCTCACTCATCTATTTAAATCACTCATTCTATTTTTATTACTTTGCAATGATCTCTACCGTTTTGTATTAGTATTGATTGATTATTTTTCTAGTTATCTCCCATTTCTAGGCCACCTCCTAGTCCTCGCTCACCCGTCCACTTTGAGACTTAGGTAGTCACAGTCTCAAAAATCACTTAATACAAGCCGGCCGTGAGTTCATCCATGACGCTATGTAATCATTTAGCAATAAAAATAAAAACGTTAAAATATAAAGTGGAAAGTTCTCTTGTGTATTGTAATTTGTGTATCCTAATCCTAGAAATGTATGAATGCTTCATGATAGAAATGGATTTATGACTCACACCCGGAGAAGCGAAGAATTCGCTTCAAAAATAATGACGTATTCTTTTTCTTGTACTTGTGCAGTTTTCGCTTTTTTTTTTTCAAATATATAAATAAAGGCATACTTTCTTTAAGATTTTCGGTACAAATACAAATTTCATTTTAAGCATGAAAGTAGGTCGCTATCGGATTAAGTCTTTTGAGAGTAAACATGGCCAACCTATTTTCGCTGACGTATTCAATTATACTTTTTTCTATGTTAATGTCTTTGATACTTTTTTTTAATACGATAAAATATATTACGAAAAATACCAATTTTTCATAGATTTTAAATGTAACAATAGCCGACTTAACCTAATAAGGTGTATGCTCTAATAAAGAATAAAAAAAAGTTGTGTGGTGTCGTAGGATACCGGATAGGAACGAAGTTCCTTATTATAAAAATATTAATTTTAAGTTCTATTCGAGGTATAAAGAAAATAAAACTGGAAGTTTCGCAAGTTTCATTCGGTAACGTGTGAACTTATTGTGGTACACTTCATTCACGGTTGTTTGCATAAGAGATAGTGTATTGCGCAAACGAAAGCTCTGAGATCGTGGTCAATGAATGATAAAAAAGTATGTTATTTTTTTATTACGTTATTACAAAGTTAAGTCGTGCACTGTGTGCATTACTAATGAAAATCTTGCGTTACGGACGTTTTTTCTCGGTTAGGGTACCCCTCCGCATAGACCCATAAGGAACATCGTTCCAAAAAATATATGTAACAATGATTATTCAGGTTCATATTTATTACTAGTTTTTTATTACTAGTATATTCATCACTCAATTCTTTTCAAAATCCTACAGTAGTCGTTGTATTACTCTCGCTTTGGCAAAACGTCGCACCCAGTCATCTAGCCCCAAACTAGAATTCCCTGTACAATAGAAACAAGCTACTGATCAAATACATTCACATACAAATACATACAAACACCCAAATAAAAAGCAAACAAACTTGTTCATCACACCGGAATGTTTACCGGGAGTTTAGCCCATGTACCACGGCTACGCAATTACCGGCACTAACTACTGCAACACAGAGTCAATCAAACTTATAAATGATGAATAAAACTAATACACCTCAGCTTAGGTGATTAAACTGCAGTATTCGTTTCGTCTACACATGTACTTAGTAGTGGTAGTTTTATTTTTCCAAATCGAAAGGCAAAGGTATCATACCATACAGCCTAATCTTTTATATATTTTTTTTTTTATGAAATATGATATTATGAAATGAAATGAAGTTCATTAATATGAAATATGACATGAAATGAAATGATATGAGATGATATGAGATGATATGAGATGATATGAGATGATATGAGATGATATGAGATGATATGAGATGATATGAGATGATATGAGATGATATGAGATGATATGAGATGATATGAGATGATATGAGATGATATGAGATGATATGAGATGATATGAGATGATATGAGATGATATGAGATGATATGAGATGATATGAGATGATATGAGATGATATGAGATGATATGAGATGATATGAGATGATATGAGATGATATGAGATGATATGAGATGATATGAGATGATATGAGATGATATGAGATGATATGAGATGATATGAGATGATATGAGATGATATGAGATGATATGAGATGATATGAGATGATATGAGATGATATGAGATGATATGAGATGATATGAGATGATATGGGATGAAATATAATCTCACTAAAATGGTGGTCATTTACTGAATTTTTTTCATTGGACTTTTTGGAGGATCCCGAGAAGTTACGTCCAACGGCTTTGTTTCATTTTCCCACATTTGTACATAGTATATAAAAAACTTTTTGAATTCAAAAAGTTTGCTATCACGTCTCTATAGTTCGTTAGCGGTGAATCCGATCGGCCGTGTTGCGTGAAACGGTTTGATGGCTCTTGACAATGGTACTGTGAAGTGACGTCAACGTTCGAAAGTTTTGCGTGCTATTTGGCGAGCTTCGAATGGCGTGTTTGAAGCGTATTTGATTTAAAATTGCATTTTATATTTTGAGATAAAACTTTTTTAACTAGGGAAGTGTCCGTATTATAAATTAAGAAATAATTCTGCGGCCACTGTATGTTTCTATTTCACCAAACAGAACGCTTCTTTTTTAAACAACTTTTTAACTCACATTTCTAAAAGAAAGTTTATAGTGAGGGGTAGTCAGGGGTATTTTTATTCAATAAGACGATGAGTTAGTCACTAGTATTGAATTTCGAATTCTAATCTTTCTTAAACACAAACAATCTTCGATTTAAAAGGATAATTACAACAAGACGCGGGCGCGCGCTATTCACACTCAAAACGGAAGCGCCTGGAACATTGATTATACACTCTGTCAAAAGACGGACATAGATACTAAAAACTATGCATAGCGAGCGAGCATACGTCCGCGAGAGTGACGTACAGGTCGGCTTGCTATAAGTTCAAAATTATTTTGATCGTGTCAGATGCGATCGAACTTCGTTTAAGCCAATGAGTTGAAACAATTGTTATTAGCACTCTGTGGAAGTTTTTAGAATATATATAATTTATTTACAAGCCAATTTTAAAATAAAGCACTACTTTCTTTTTGTATATACTCTAAACTAAGAGATTTGTCAGTAAACTTTATTCATAGGCAACTAAAGTGGTAATAATATCAGAATAGCAGGATATCACAATAATCATATACCTACATATACCTACATAATAATCATACACCCACTTGAAAATTTATTTATATTTTTTTCTGTAACCACATGTTAGGAAGGATTTGATCTAGTAAAAATAACCTTAAAGAGGAAATTAGGAGAGAAATGATTGTAGGATATGAATGATTCTATGGAAGTGCCATAAGTTTCCAAATAAGAACACGAAATCTCGTATACCTGCCTCCAGTTAGAAATAAAAATGTATGTACATATATAAATCGACATTTTCATAAATTTACTCTTAAGATTGTGAATCAGGAGATAAATTTTAAATGGAAAGTTCATGTCAATGTCTCAAACAAAGAAACATGAAATACAAAACAAAGCGTCTTTTTTAAAAATCAGGAAAATACATTACAAGTAGTAGGTACACATATCATTACTGTAATGTACTTTCATCACTATGTAGCAACTAAACCCGTGTTGGATCGCTAGTAAAGTCATTTAATCGAAGTGTTTACGGGCGAGGACATAGCCAACGATAATTGATTCCGTGTTCAATGACATGTTTAACAGCTTAGAGTCATAAACTCGTTGTACAGAGAATATAGCAGCATTATGCAAATACCATCGGTCAAGTAAACATAGCAGAACATGACAACAATTAGAACGAGCGTTCATGTATTATTATATGAGTGGACAGTCAATTAACATTCAGCAAGTCTCGTCATCTAGAATATGACTAGCATTAAGATATAATAAAGATATAAACTCTGTCTATTTTATCTATATATAATAATACGTGAAGCAAAAACTTTGTATCCCTTTTTACGAAAATTGCGCGGACGGAGGAGTATGAAATTTTTCACACTTATAAAGAATATAGAGAAGAAGTGCACAATGCTAATATTTTTTTAAAAATAATGCATTAAAGATACATTAAATCAATAAAGAAAACGTTACACACACTACATACCATGTATTTGACGCACACACGCATGCATACTATTTATTGTCAAACTTTTGTTCTTTTTGTTGTCAAATTGAGAATAGATTAAATATTGTTTGTCTTTGTTAGTATTTTTTATAGTGTTGTCTTGGCGAAATTTGTGATTATACAAGTATAAAATACGATCATAATAGTGTACAAACTTACAATTCCAATTAATTATAGTCGAATTTCGACTACTGCAGGACCACTAGTTATATTTAATGTAAGTAAAATAAGCGTCGGGTAAGTTACTTACTTATGGTAGACAAATCAGAAAGTTTTTCATGTATATAACCATGAATAAGAAAAAAACTGATATAGGAGTATTTAAGGAATCTAAAAACTTAACAGACTACCATTTTGAAATGTTATACTAGTTAAAGTAGAATGAGTAATAACAATTCAAAATAAATCTTTGTCGACTTACGAGCTCTTTAAACAATCAAGCGTAGATCCAAAAAGTCCTCTTATAAAAGTATTAGCGTTCTTTATTTTGTGAGCACTTGCTCGCCTGCTTATCGAGATTTAATAAATAAAACCTCCTAATGCTTCTTTTGTATCTGTGAAAGAATTTTAGTTCCATACAATCCAATTTAAGCATTGTTTACTGAAAGATCTTTGTTTTATAAAATCAAATACCGGAATACGAACCCTACAGCAAACCCCCTTAAATTTCTGCGTAACTTCTTCCGAACTTCTTTTGAATGGACAATGATTTTACTGGTGGTAGGACCTCTTGAGAGTCCGCGCGGGTAGGTACCACCACCCTGCCTATTTCTGCCATGAAGCAGTAAAGTGTTTCGGCTTGAAGGGTGGAGCAGCCGTTATAACTATACTTGAGACCTTAGAACTGTTATCTCAAAGAGGATGGCGCATTTACGTTATAGATGTCTATGGGCTCCAGTAACCACTTAACACCAGGTGAGCTGCGAGCTCGTCCACCCATCTAAGCAATAAATAAATAAATAATGTTTAAAATATATTAACTGAAGTTAATTTTTAATTATAAATTCAATAGTCGCTTTTTAAGGCGATGACTTCACCAATGGTATAAAAATATAGAGCTGTTGCCTCAAAAATGTAAGATCTGTCACGTGGTTATTCCTTTTTTCATCCTTGTATTTAATATCACCGATTCAACTAATAAATATAATTTAATATTTTTTTTAACAACTTCGGCACTGTATCTCTGAAAACACGTTCGGATTATTAAACACTGATTTTTGACTTGTTGTACTGATAAATTTATTTGTTCTTTTAAGCCAGTGAACGAAGACACGACCCATATGGTCCTAAATGCCGCCACCCACTTTGAAACTCTATGAGTTCTGAAGTCTCAGTTCTATAGTAGAACTATTGAAGACGTCGTGGCCCAAAGGATAAGACGTCCGGTGCATTCGTGTTGAGCGATGCACCGGTGTTCGAATCCCGCAGACGGGTACCAATTTTTCTAATGAAATACGTACTCAACATATGTTCACGATTGACTTCCACGGTGAAGGAATAACATCGTGTAATAAAAATCAGACCCGCAAAATTATAATTTGCGTAATTACTGGTGGTATGACCTCTTGTGAGTTCGCACGGGTAGGTACCACCGCCTTGCCTATTTCTGCCGTGAAGCAGTAATGCGTTTCGGTTTGAAGGGTGGGGCAGCCGTTGTATCTATACTGAGATTTTAGAACTTATATCTCAAGGTGGGTGGCGCATTTACGTTGTAGATATCTATGGGCTCCAGTAACCACTTAAAATCAGGTGGGCTGTGAGCTCGTCCACCCATATATACCATACGCAGCAATAAAAAAAATGGCTACTCCACCCTTTAACCCGAAACGCTGCGTCGCGAAATGTCAAAGGTTCACGTCATGACTGTACATGCTTGAAGTTGAAAATATAGGTATATATAGTATAGGCTAAAATATCTGTTGAATAAAGTCAGTGATTACGCCATTTGATAACAAACAAAGGTCAAATACTTTTAATTTAATATTTTTTTTCTGTAATCAGGTAGCTCGTTTTAAATGGTTTTTCAATCAAAAAAAAAAAAAGGTCAATGCCCTTTCGTTACTCCTCATATTAAGCGGTTACTAATATAGAGACAGTATCTACCCAAAGCAATGATATTGTTAGTTTATATAGTGAGTGAATTTATGATATAGTGAGTTTTAATTAGAGAAAGCAACTTTCATGAAGGAGGGAGTTTGAATTAGGGTGCACCCCTTGCTTTCCACATAAGTATGGAGCTTAGGAGCTTTCGATAACATGTTAAGTCTCTATCTAATTTTTCCATTAAAAACAGGCATGTTTGTTGGCACTATCCTCTTCAAAGTACCTATAGTAACAGTTGATGTAGAATGACACAAACATACATTATAATATGGTGATACAAGATGGCTACCGTACTGCTTATGTTTGCCTTTTGAAAGCAAAATATCTCAAGTGGGCGTTCACAATTTCTAGTAAGAGAGCGAATAGATATCGCCTGCCCGTTTTCTTAATAAATTAAAGAAAACCTCAATGCACACTGCAACTCTGAACATTTCTAAGGCTAACGTCAAAACTACTGCCTACTTACAGCCGATCGGTTTTTTTTTATTGCTTAGAAGAGTGGACGAGCTCACAGCCCACCTGGTGTTAAGTGGTTACTGACGCCCATAGACATCTACGACGTAAATGCGCCACCCACCTTGATATATAAGTTCTAAGATCTCAGTATAGTTAAAACGGCTGCCCCACCCTTCAAACCGAAACGCATTACTGCTTCACGGCAGAATTAGGCACGGTGGTGGTACCTACCCGCGCATACTCACAAGAGGTCCTACCACCAGTACAAATCGATATCAATAATAATCCTAAATATTATATGACATACGAACATCACAAATGTACAAACTTGTCCGCGATCCTTATAAGTCATATAGGTGTCATCGTAAAAACAGTGCTATATGCCTACCTACTTTTTTCTCTCTTCTTATAAACTCTCGAAGGAGTCGTAAAAAACGACACACTATGTTTTAGTCACGAACCAATTTGTCACACACTGTATTCGAACCAAAAGTGTATTTAGGATCTGGGAAGTAAATGTTATGGGAAATAGAACATGTTATGAATATCGCAATGGTTTTAATAGAACTCGTGGTCCTCCGGTAGTCAAAATTCGACTATAATTAATGGAAATTATAAGTTTGTACACTATTAAAATTCTATTGTTAAAGACAATTATTCTTCTATAACCACAGATTTCGCCAAGTCTACACTTTAGACAAATATTAATAAAGTCAAACAATATTTAATCTGTTCCCAATTTGACCACAAATTATAAGCATTAATAAAAGTTTGACAATAAACAAATATTGTGCCTGCGTGTGTGTGTGTGTGTCAAATGCATGGTAGTGTGCGTAATGTTTTTTTTATTGATTTAATGTATTTTTATGCGTAATTTAAAAAAAATATTAGCATTGAGCACTTCTTTATATTCTCTATAAGTGTGGAAAATTTCATACTCCTCCGTCCTTCTCTACTTATATATTCTCTATAAGTAAAGGAAATTTCATACTCTTACGTCCGCGTAATTTTGGTAAAAAGGGGTACAAAGTTTTCACGTATTAATTTATATATAATCACTTATTTGTTTAAACTTGTATGTAGTATTATGTCTGATTATTAATTAATCAGAACATACGTGTAAAAAACCATAGCTCTTCGACGCCACTACTAGTACTGCCACATCTGACGTGTCTACATTTTTAGGCTGTCTCTAGTCGGCCTAGATGGCACCAATGGCTCCAATGAGTAGTGCTACATAATGGGATTAAAATAATATGCGGAAAACCAGTAAAAACGTTTTCTGAGTATTGTATCAACATAATTCGATCACCGGCCGGTATATACCTACTGCTAATAGGGTTGTTTCTATCGCACAAAAAAATTCTAGTTCAATGGCTGGCAAATCCGTTATGAAATACAGTTGAAAAATTGTTATATAAAACGAATTTATAACAATAATTAATAATCGCGTATAAAAATTTAAGCACAAACATGTTTCAAGATGGGTGATGCTATTCACGTGTATAGGATTCCTCTTAAATATAAGATAGGCCATGGGCCCAATATTCTGCGCATCAGCATCTTAAAAAACCTTCCTAGATTCTTAAGGCCCTCCCTCGCCTTTATTATGTGTTTGTTATTGTTATGTGTACTAGTGATATTTGCTGAATAATCGCGGTTTCCACCGTCTTAGCTGCTTTTGTCCTAAAATTATTAAGTGTTTAGATTTCGAGGGGGATAGCTATAATTTCAGCGCAATAGAGAACGGGAGACTGCTCATTTCTTAGAGTGCGGTAATTTTACAAAACACGAGTGCGTGAGTTTTAGCTTCAAAATAAATGACGAGGCTAACTAAAAACTAATACGCTAGTAATTTCGCTTGCCTGGACTAAACTTTATATCACGTAGCTGAAGACCCGTGCTCGGCAGTGGAATGTAAAGTAGCCTGTATTCTTTCCCAGAGCACAAAGTATTTCTTTGTCAAATTCCTGAAAATCGTTTCAATAGCATAAGCTTGAAAACTCAAGAGATAGACATAACTGTTTTTGTATTTTTAACAATTTTTTTGCATTGCACTTAGTTGCTTGCGGTCAAGAATGAATAATGTTCGATATATTTCAATTTATTCAATGATGTTATAATTTATTTAAATCAATGTAATCTCAGAAACGACTAATATTTTTTTTGTATTCAGTTTTTTCTCTACACTTCGACTCAAAATAGATAAAGACTTCTGCGACAATTACCAAGCTAGTTTTCGTAACTACCTAGCTATAATTTTTTTAATGATTTAAATGCGCCTGTGAAGACTTAATGAAATGAAAACTTTTTATCTTTTAGTATTATATTTTTACTAAGATAAAGTTAATTGGTAGGTTTTTGAACTTAAAGTCTTCTTTTTCTTAAACTTTTTCTTAAAATAATTACTGAAAGGGGATGGACTTTGGTCGATCACTTTTTTGCAAGTAGATAAATTGATGAAAAAGATCAAATTCAATTTCAAATTTAATTGTCCGATGTGCTTATCTTAAGCATTTGGGAAGTTGTTTTTGACTTAAAATATGCCACTGTACCAATTAAGCATTTGATTGATTGCAAGGACTACAGTAATAAAAAGCCTAGATTTGCTGGTTCAAAAATGTACAAAGTAGATCGTACTATGATATTATTATTATATGTATATAACTATTTGTTCATGTTTGTTTCCACTACACTGACTTTCGTAATGCACAGATCAAGAACTGCTTCATATTAAAATTTAAAACGAACTTTAATATAAAATAATCATTTACTATTTAAATTTAAGTCACCTTTCTTCCGTCTTCCGCTTGTTACTCCATCAGTACACCCTTGTCTCTCGTGAGAAAGTTCTCTAGTTCGATTCTGGACTTGTCCCGTTAGTTTTCAATTTTGATTTAAATAATGCTCACTGTTACATTTTTTATATAAAAAACTGCACTTAAGTACATAGCTTAGTGTGGATGTTAATTAACTTTTTTTTATGTTCATCAAGCAATAAAAGTATTGGTCTTATAGTAAGTGCAAGATAATGAAATTCCAATAATCTCACAGATAAGTCGTTCAGGATGTTGTTGTCGTCTGTTGCTATCCGAAATGTTCTTTATGTCACGTAATTATTGGAAAAACAATAAAATTTGGGTCTTACGATTCCATTTGAAACAAAAACAATGTTTCTCCTCGATCGGTTCTCAATCAATTCCAAATTCAATTACCGTTGCATTAAAATCGAAAAGAAAAATAACTTTTAAGTAATTAATTGCACTCAAGTGCTACGTCAAAAACTTACCCGTTTTTTAAAGACTCGTGTATTACGGAATAAAACTCCTGAAAAGTATTATTTTTTAAATGCGTGCCTAAAATAAACGGGCACAATTAAATTCCGTAAACTTCACGATAAAGTTTCAAACACAGCGTCGTAATTTAATTCATTGTCAACACTTAGCAGCACTTCCCGAAGGCAATAAATACACTTTTGTTTAGAAAACCGGGACCGAAACTCGTAAAGTCACTCCATATTTTACGATAAACGTTAAAGTTTTTGTTTTTAAAACAGCGCTTTAGTTCTGGGCCTGCATTCAAAATACGAAATTTGAACGTAGCTTCAGGTTCGCGGGGTAAGTGTCTCGATATGATACGGGTAGCCGCGGCTTCAGTAGGTCGCCCACTGCGATGTAGTGTACGCATCGCGCCTGCGTAAGTTTGCCTGCACTCATGATACATTTCTGCTTCAATTAATTCTGTCTCTGTACTCTATTACACCTACGTGTGAAGTCCTTGATTCTCGCCCAAAAGTTGAAAGATAAATTACGTTTATCAATGAAATTTACCAATAAAGTTCTTCGTTTGATACCTACTTACTGTTATGTTTGTATAAAATTAACATATCGTGCCTATGTAAATTGGTTTTTGATATTTCGGTTAAAGCTGAAAACAATTTAAACAAAACATACCTTTATTAGTCATGTTTATTAAATGCTTTATTCCTAAAATTTATTAAAAACATGCCACGCCAATAGCCTCTCACAAACCTTTTTTTTTATTGCCCTTGTAGGCAGACGAGAACACGGCCCAACTGATGGTGAGTGGTTACCGTCGCCCATGGACTTCAGCCAATGCCAAGGCAGAGTCGAGCCGCTGCCTACCGCTTAATACACTCCACAAGCCTCGTTTAAAGAAGGAGAAGGAGTGAAACCTTCAAAAGCATGTTGCCTTTTTACTCCAGTCTCGTTTTAAAAACTCACCCTTTTATCAGATCTGATCAGAAAATACAGGCGTTCGCCTCGGCCTTAAATACGAACGACAGGGTTTGAACTGAATAATCTTAATCAACTAAAGCCCCTGATTAACGGACGAAGGTTCTGTGAACAAGCATTAACCTCTATTAACCACTGGTAGTAACCCTTTACAGCCGATAAACGTAAATAAACCACCTGTTTAGGGTTGACAATAATTAATGTGAATAGCGATCGTTATACCAAATCAGGCTGTAGCTCATTAGCGTCATAAGTTTCGGCAGCCCTATTTTGGAACTGAAATTTCGAATTATAGTAATTAAGATGGTGTACAGTGCTGCGATTTGACTTTAAAAATGCACACAATAGGGCAGTGATTCTCAACCACTGTGACGCAGCACTTATGGTCGCCGCTAAGTTGAACATTCAAAATCATTATCATACTATTCACTATAGAGACACACACATTTTATTATAGTTAAGTAAAGAACTTCTAAGCATGTCGTTTTCTTTGTGTACCGTAACATTTTGATATCGATAAAAGTTTGCCGCGACAAAAAGTTTGAGAATCACTGCTGAATAGTTCGTACTGTGAGACCGCAGTACTAGATGGCAATTTCTGTAGCGGAACATTTATACGTCCTGTTTTGAAGGGCGAGAAAGCCGTTATACAATCGAAACTTCGACTTCACGTTTCAAGAAGAGTTTTTTATATTTTTTTATTGTCTTTATAGGCAGACGAGCATACGGCCCATCTGATGGTAAGTGATTGAGAGTGACGACATTCACTTTGTGATGTCTATCGATTTCTATAACTTTTAAGGTCATTCGTTGGGCATGAGCTTTCTCACCGAACAGAGCAATTAACTAAAACAAATCAACATTATTAGGCGAGGTTATTGAAAATCCTAATTGAAAGGAAAAGCACTTACCTAATGCACGGTTATCTTATCACTCGCACTATCGTGGCGTGCAACCTCTTTGACAGGACATAAGACCTACAACTACTAGACGCAGACTAAGATAGACACTTGACAAGAATTCGAAAAGAAATGGAACAAGGACGTATGTGACTAGTGGAAGGCAGTACTTTTTTTGACTTCCTAAAAGACGGACACGAACCAGACGACAAGGAACGAATTGAATACATAGGTACAAAAAATAAACGACAAAATAACTAACCGACCGTTCACGCACTATCTTCACCATAGCGACTGCTCTGCCAAGAGTAACTGATTATGATGATGATGATAATGAAGATGAAAACCATCGTCAAACCAACCAACTCAAAACACTATCAGCTATTTATGTGCCCTAATGTATTAGTTATAACAATGTTTTTCACAAAACATACAACAATATTTTGAAAAACAATGCCTTGGTCATCTTCGTTTCGAAAAACTGTTTAGTATTTAATATATTCGTAACTTCAGTAAATATAGAGGCGTGATTAAATCGTGAACTCAGTTTTAATTATACATTTACTTGTACACAACGAAGATCATTAAATATAATCTGAATGTACATATAAAATCCAAATAGACTTCATAAAAAGGCTTGATACAACGTACCGATACGACAAATTGATGGAAGCCATCAATATTGGACTCTAAAAAAACCATGGACGATTCCTTCACGGTCCGTTTGTCCTTTCACGATATATATTATCCTTGACATAGAAACTGGCCTCCTTTATGTTTATGATCGCATCATACGAGAATGCGGTAAGAAAATTAGGATCAAGTTTAAACCACACACAGTGTGTTGCCTACGTAAAATTGGGGTTTATATGTATTTTATTACTAATAAAAGTCGAAATAAACCTGTATGAATATGAAATGATCTCAAAAAAATAAGTACTTGGAATATTGTCCCTGAACTAGATTGTGATTTTAGGATTTCGGATAGGTACGACATAAAAATAAAATCATTTTTATTTACAAACCTGTAATGGATTAAAATTAACTATCTAATACATTTTCCTTTTATATCAAAGCAATACTATGAAAAACTTTTCAATTACTATAAATTTATACAAAACTAGACAATGTATTAAACTATACTTAATATTATAAAACTGAATAGTTTGTTTGGTTGAACGCTCTAATCTCATGAACGATTTGAAAAATTCTTTCAGTGTTAGAAGGATATAACAAGCTGAGAGAGCTCACGCTAAGACCAATACAAGCGGAGCCCAAACTGTTTCAAAATCAAGTTTTATCACTTTTGAGAGCTTCCGCTGCGTACGCTGCGGAAACGATTAAAGTTTTGCTAAAAATAATGTACGACAGATTTGTTCCCATTTAAAAGTTTTAAAAAAGTCCGCGACATCTTAGGTCTATGTTTTAAGACTGGCTCACTATAACCTTTTTTATGATAACCAAATTTGTTCTAAAATAAGCATTATTTGTGAAGGTGTTGTGGCGGGTAGCCATCATACAACGCAAGATAATTGACAGATGCTTGAATCTCGCTTACGACATTTTCAAGATAAAGCGCATATATACAAGTTCCGAACAACAACATTCGGACCGTCGGTCTACTGAGCAATGTCACCGCTCGGTGGAAGATCTTCCCTTTGTCGTTTAAATTCCCCAAACTGGTGACCCCGACGTGATCTGAACACGCAACCTTCTGATTCATCATCAGCGCATCAAGAATTTCGGCTACCACAATCCCCGCATTCTCGCAAATAAAACGTCATTGACAGTCGTCCCACAGCAAGCCAGCACCGCAGCCTCAACAGGACCATCGCAGCCGACTCACCGCGCTTCCTGGTCCTACGGCACGCAACTTCACTGCCTCATCACGCCGCTACAGTTCATCGCAGCCCACGACCGGATCATGAACGCTTGGGGTAACACATCTCCGGCGTGGCAGCTCTGCATCACATGGACTACGCACGACACGCACGCAACATTCAAGCTCAGTCTCGACTCATCACAGACTTCGAGCAGCACTGGCGACAATCACGCAGCATTCAGCTCAGTTTCGACTCACTGCAAACTTCGAGCAGCACTGGCGACACGCACGCAGCATTCAAGCTCAGCCTCGACTCACCGCAGGCTTCGAGCAGCACTGGCCCTTGCAAGCTAATCTCAGCACGGACAACGCTAACAAAAAAAAAAAAAAAATTACACGACCTCCAGTCTCGGAGGGGAGTGATGTGGCGGGTAGCCATCATACAACGCAAGATAATTGACAGATGCTTGAATCTCGCTTACGACATTTTCAAGATAAAGCGCATATATACAAGTTCCGAACAACAACATTCGGACCGTCGGTCTACTGAGCAATGTCTTGTCTCTGGTGGAAGATCTTCCCTTTGTCATTTTATAAAGATGATATTAATCCTTATCTAAATAAATACGTTATTCATTACAAGTGTTTAATATGAAAGAAATTTGCCCTTTACATCATTTGATTTCAATGAGTATCCTAGAAGATATCGCAGTTTTAAAATAACATCGCCGCAAAATAATGATCAAGCACGTAGAAATTATGTACAAGGCACTGGTCGGCCGGAGCGGTGGCACAGAATAAGAAGAATAACAAGAAACACCCAAATCACTTCAAGATAGACTTTGAAAATTATAGATTTTTCTCAATTTCTCAAGAATTTCGTCATCAAATCCTGATCCTGATGATTACAGGACCATTCGGGAAAAAAGAATTATCAGAATCAGGTCAAGCATTCTCGAGGAATCGGTGAACATATATAAGTCTAGATAAAAAAAATTGTAGTCGAATTGATAATCTCCTCTTTTGAAATAGATTTTGAATAGCTCCTTAACATTCCATTATTCAAAAATATTTTCACCTTCTACGTAAATGAAGTCGCGTGTAAAATTTATCGTCATCGCAAAGTAACCATTCCACGCGGACGAAGTCGCGGGTAAAGCCTCTGGATCGCGGGATCTGGTATAAAAAGCAAACAAGTCCGAACCCTAGTTATACGGAGATAAGTTTTCTACGCAATATCGGATTGAGACTCACCTTAGGCAGGAAAATATATAATGTTTCGATAAACCGCAAAGCTTATTTCGTATCTGTTATTAAATAAAGTTAACCAGCGATGTTCAAGTGGATTCTTCTTTTTTATGACTTACATCATAAATCCATATATCATAATTTGTTAGCATTATTTTATTAATATCGTTTAAGAGAATATTTTCCAATCCCGAAGATATATTTGTACGATATTGTAATTGTAAACGTAACAACAACAGATTTATCTACCTTATCGATTATCCGTGTGACTTAGTTACTAAATTTAATTAGAAAAGGTGCAAGTGTAAATAAATAATAGATTAAAAAAACTAAAAAACACGCTTTATATAAAATTCAATAAAAAAAAGTTTTCATTAAAAATAGTGTAAAAAAAATTTTTTTTTATTGTTAAAAAGCGTGGGGTGCTTTTTAAGATAGTATAATAATTTTCTATTTTCAATTTAAATTTATTTTCTATTTTTTAGTTGAATTTTATATAAAGAGTGTTTTTAGTTTTTAATCTATTATGTATTTTTCAGTTTTTAGTTAAATTTAAATTTTTCAAATTTTTTTTTTTTTTTTTTTATATTGAATTGTCATCTGTTCTCGATAAATCTACAAAGATTGAATGAAATCTGGTCGTTTAAAGTGGGTCAAAATAGCGTCTAAAGGAGTCAGTTATAAACATACAAACATACATACAAGTGAAGCTAATATAAAGCGTGTAAAAATAGAGATATGTTTTTTAACTTACGCCACTGTTTGAAACCAATCTGTGGGTTTTTTACTTTTACCATGACAACACGGGTCGAGAATTGACGGTGCCTTCGCTACTTGACATCTGTCACTTCTGCTTGTTTCTCGAACGGGACGGTACCCTCATGTGTGACGGTCTTCGCTACGGTTTTTCATCATCACTTTCTTCCTTACCCATCCACACTCTTAAGCCTTCTTCCCAAGTGATACGGCGTGATTCGACGAGGTTATAGGTTCCAGTGAGTGATAAGCTAATCTTTTAAATAAAATTCTCGTGTCACAATGCTATTTACCATACTCCTCCGAAACGGTTTGACCGATTTTTATGAAATTTTATATGCATGTTCAGTAGGTCTGAGAATCGGCTATTTATTATCTATTTTTTATACCCCTAAGTGATAAGCGAACAGCTATCTTAGTTATTTTTTATTTCTAGTTATTTTCAATGGAGCCTATCTATTGGTACAAAAATATCGATATGAAGGAGAATAATTGAAAATTAGAACAATAATCGACTTTGCATTTCCACAAGATTAGCTGAATCGCCGATCGGAGCTAACCTCACTCTGTCACAATAAATTTATTTTCATAAAATTCTATTAAATCTCTCACTCAAGCTCCGAGAAATAAAAAGTAATAATGTCAATGAAATATTTCGAGATAGCGATTTAATTTTTCCTCTTTAACATTTCGAGATATTGTCCGTCTTACGAAATTAATTAATGCCGCCGACGATTCCTCGTTTTAATCTGCCGGTCCCAATTATAATAAAAGTTTTACGATATTCAAACTAAACTCGTTTTACTTTTGTAAAAATATATAATTACCGATTTTTTTTTTTCGTTATGCTAACGATGATTTAGAAAGCTTGCGGTTATTAGAATCTATAGATGTCACCACGTAAATACCGCCACCCGCTTTGAGGCTTGAATTCTTTGTTTCAACTGCAACATAATTACGCGAAGAACATTTTTTGCGGGTTTGATTTTTATTATACGATATTATAAGCTACTAGCTGTACCCGTCCGCTTCGCTGGGCATTTAAAATTAACATTATTATTCCTCACCCCCATAAATATTCTAATCATTAACGCCCCTGCAACTGGTGTAGGAATTCCAACACTCATATAAATATTAGCCTATCCATTAAGTACATGTATTTTTTACATGGATACCAAGTTTCAAGTCAATCGGATCCATGGTTCAGTAGTTACAACGGAACATCCGTAAAACCACTGTAGATTTATATATTAGTATAGATTTATTCATAGTATAATTCTATTAGTAACGACAGTTTTAAGCATGCGTTAGGTATGTTAACTGGTCCCGTGATAGGTTCGTAAAAAACTTGTGTTACAGATGTACATATTTCGTAACAAAAATTGGTACCAGTCTGCGAGATACATAGGCGGCACTGAAAATTTCGGGAATTAACGAAGTGACACAACATTACTATTTAAAAATGTATTTATTGCTTTTCGAAGTATTCTCCGCGAAATTTGACACATTATTCCATACGATGGAACCAATCATTGAAGCAACCATTCCATTCGGAAGTTGAGGTCTCCAAAATGGCCGTTTGGTAGGCGTCCACAGCTTCTTCAGGTGATGAAAATCTCTGTCCACGTAATTTATTCTTTGTTTTAGGGAAAGTATAGAAATCATTAGGGCTTAGGTCGGGGCTGTACGGCGGATGGTCTAATAATTCTATGTTTTCTGGCTCTAAAAACTCTTTTGTTCTGTGCGCGGTGTGAGAACTCGCATTGTCGTGATGGAGGATGATGCGGCGGTTGCAGTTCTCTTTACGGAGTTCAGAAACGACCTGTGGCAAAGAAATGCTAGCATACCATTCTGCATTAACCGTTCTTTGTCCCTCAAGAGGAATAGTCGTAACATGGCCGGTTTTGGAGACAAGCGTGGCCACCATTTTTTGTGCAACACTCCGTGAACGAACAATTTTTGTTGGCTTTAACTCATTTTCGAACACCCAAACTTGTGACTGGTTTTTTGTTTCGGGTTCGTACGCGTATATCCAGGATTCGTCACCTGATACAATGTTGTATACAGCATTTGAGGATCCTACGTGGAATCTTTCGAGAGTTCTGACGCACCAAGTAACGCGAGCCGCTTTTTGCTCTTCACAGAGCGAATGCAGTATCCATCGGGAAAACAACTTTTTTACACCTAATTGTTCATGCAATTAGCAATAAGACTTCATCTAGTTTACGGCGTCCAAAAAGCAGTGTATAGTTTGTATTATCAGTACTTAAAAATTTGCATCTTATAAATGTAACCTTAGGGTGTATTATGCGACCACGAGTAGGAAAGAACAATTATCCTACCTATTTTCCTTCCGCTTTGCTCAAGTAGCCGTTACAAAATTAAGACTACTTGCCTGAAAGTCAGCGGCGACATTCATATAATTAACGGCCGTCTGGTGTAGTGGTAAGTGACATGGTCACTACACAAGGGGGTCGTGGGTTCGAATCCCGCCAAGGGAAGATATTTGTATGATAAATATAAATGTCTTTTCCGGGGTTATGGATGTATATTAAATATATGTATGTGTATAATAAAAATCTTACATTTATTTCCGTTATCTGGTATCTGTAACACAAGTTCTTTACGAACTTATCACGGGACCAGTTAACGTGGCGTGATGGTTAGTAAATATTTATTTATTATTATTATATATCTATTTATTCCTGTCAGCTAAAATTATTTCTCATGTATTTTATCACATTCAACTCGGTAACCTCTCACCAGTCGTTTCAGATGAATATTTACAACATTTTATCATAATTATCATTATTAAATTGATTGCAACATTAAAATACAATTTTTAAGATATTCCTAGAGAGAACTGACAGGGTTAATCGATAAGACGATTTGTTATATTTCCGCCTCAAGGTACTTTATTTCTCGTCTTTCATTGCATTTTTATCGTCGAGATTAAAATCTCCGTTCGCACAATTGCTTTTCTCATTCCACGCTCTAGATTAAACAATGAAACTCATTAGATAGAAATTAAAAGTATATTGCAACAATGACTTTCTGATTAAACTTTGTACATTGTGAGCTCGAGAGCTTATTTCTTCTTAAAAGTTAAAAATATATTATAAGAGTAAATAAGAGTGCTTATTTAAATTTTACGGAACAAATTACACTTTACTTAGTTGCTTTCTCGCTGTGAAAATTCTAGAAGGCCCGTGGGTGTTGTACAAGGCGACTGTAGAAGGAGCAGCAGAGCTTGACCCCCCTGGCTGAGCACATGCTTACCCACCTATCCTGGTGAATCTGGAAAGGCCTCCGGGCCACAAGTACCTAATAATTCGTTCTTAAAAAAATGATAGAGTTTGGTGGGTGTTATACCTAATATAGTTCTAACTACTGGTCCTAGGGTGAACTATAAGCCTGCGCTGGTAAGGTACCTCCATCCTGCTGATGTCTGCCACGAAGTAATCATGCCATCCGATTTTAAAGGTGGGACAGCTGTCATACAATGTAACTGAGATTATGACTATATCTCGGGATGGGTTACAGTGTTCACGTTGTGATGTCCATGGGCTAAGGTACTCAGTTTATTCCGAGTAAGCCGTAAGCTCGTTAATGCGTAAATAACATAAAAAAAGCTTTTTAATGGATTTTTATATTTTCATCTATGAACATTTCAACTTAAGACTTCCCTGGAAGAGATACTTGTTTTTTTTTTTTGCAACTTTTCATCTAAATTTAATCTTTACATATATTAAGTCAGAGTTATTGAAAGCAACCAAACTAGGTTTGAATAAGTAAATTTAAACTTGTATTAATCCCTAAAAAATGAGTATTTTACAATTAATTTTATCCCATTCATCTCTGATTATTGTGTAGTTACTTTTCTAAGCATCTACCTCCCCAACGTAAGCTCCAATCCAATTTAATAATGCTCAATTAATCCGAAATCACCTTAGTATAAATAAGCTTTGTACAATAATCCAGTAGTTAGAGCATACACGCCAAACAACGAAATACGTGAACAGACTGCAGTAACGTCCAACTAGGGACCTGCCCGAAGTTGTGTCTCCGAGACATTCCTTGTTTGCTTCGATTATTGTTGCTATTTGAGAAAATTCTCTCACGATTAACTGTTTTTAAATAGAATTGTAATTTAATATTTTATCATTTATCAGGTTTTTTTTTTAATTTATTGTTTGGATGGGTGGACGAGCTCTCAGCCCACCTGGTGCTAAGTGGTTACTGGAGCCCATAGACATCTACAAAGTAAATGCGCTACCCACCTTGAGATGTAAGTTCTAAGGTCTCAAATAATAGTTACAACGGCTGCCCCACTCTTTAAACCGAAACGCATTACTGCTTCACTGCAGAAATAGGCAGGTGGGCTGTGAGCTCGTCCAATCATATAAGGAATTAAAAAAACCTCCTTGCGTCGTATTCCTCATTGCTGAGGGTCATGACCACCCTTTCGTATCACCATCGCACGCACGATCTTTCTCCATCTATTGTTGTCTGTGGCGGTGGATTGCGTTGTGAAATGTGGAATCAAAAGCGGTGCGGATCTGGTCGGACCAACGTATTGGGCTGCGCCCCCGAGGTCTTCTCCCATCTACCTAACCGGTCACGATGAGCCTCTCGAGATTGCTACCATCCTTCCGTGCAATGTAACCGATGTATTCAAGGACTCTGCTAAGACACTCGGATGACACTTCAATAATTACCATCACTCATTGGCAATGTCAGGGCTAATGCCAAAAATATGACAGAAATAACAGTAAGCATGGTAGTCCTATTCAGAAAACGGCACTAGAAAACTATAGACGGGTTTTATGCAAACTGTATAATATTATGTAATTATATTGGACAACGATAAATAACACGACCAGTGTACAGCTTATCAGGGGCCTTGAAAATAAATTGAGAGTCAACTTCAAGCATACAATAAAAACGGACAAAATACAATGTAAGCCAGGATTACTTTGTCCCGTTTATTGAAAATATGCTAATGTTTTGTACAACCAAATTTAAAGGAACACACAGCAACACTGGTTATGTATGTCGACTGTCGGTTTTATCAAATTACAAAGAAGCAAAGTCACATTATTCATTTGGCAAAATACAGTTAAAAGAGACTTACTTTTAGGGAACTACATTCGGGACTTTTCGATTTAATCACACAGTAACACAGACTTAACTTCTCGAATACCTTTGAGAATTCACAATACATACGTACGGTCCGTGAAAGTTTTTTTTTTTGTTTTGTTCAAAGTGATTTCTCGAGCGTGTAACGTAAATTGTTTTCACGTTTCGGCTTGAGACGCCGATTTGTGTTTGTTCTTCATGGTTATCCTCTGTCGAACGAGTCACAAATTCATTATTAAGCCGCTACAGACGAGAAACAAATAGTAGCATTAATATAATACTTCGTGATAAGTTTTACCAATGTTGTAGGTACTGTTCAATTCGCTTCTGTCCGTGTTTATGTCAAACGCAGAACAAAAGATACTTTTTATGACATTATCCGCTTCGGCTGAATTCCAGAGATCGCTGCACGTGTTTCGTTTGTGAGTAAATCGATTTATCTGTTATGGTAGAAAAATATTCACTTGATTATGTTACATGCTGGATATTGTATTGATTTGTTGTTTTTTTTTTATATTTAATTAAGTTCCTTATAAAATCAGGAGAAAGTAGAAAGGAAAGACAAGTATTAAGATATGCATCTGTAATACTAGTGTGTTTGAGATTTCGAGCAATAATCATGAATAATTGTGATACTGATCCAAATAAACAATCGGTCAGGGATAAAAGTCGTCGTGGCCTTAAGGATAAGACTTCCGGTGCATTCGTGTTGAGCGATACAGCGGTGTTCGAATCCTAGGCGGGTATCAATTTTTCTAATGAAATACGTACTCAACAAATGTTCACGATTGCCTTCTACGGTGAAAGAATAACATCGTGTAATAAAAATCAAACCCGAAAAATTATAATTTGCGTAATTACTGGTGGTAGGAGTACCTACCTAAGGAGGTGGTACCTCTTATGAGTCCGCGCAGGTAGGTACCACCACCCTGCCTATTTCTGCCGTGAAGCAGTAATGCGTTTCGGTTTGAAGGGTGGGGCAGCCATTGTAACTATACTTGAAACCTTAGAACTTATATCTCAAGGTGGGTGGCGCATTTACGTTGTAGATGTCTATGGGCACCAGTAACCACTTAACACCAGGTGGGCTATGAGCTCGTCCACCCATCTAAGTAATAAAAAATATAAAAAAATCGGTCGGAGAAATGAGATGAATTTGACTTATTTCAGACTTTAATCAATTGGAATGGAATTAAATGGTATGAGATTAGATGGGATGAAATGGACTCTCAGTAAAATGATAGTTTGTTACTGAGACTTTTTTTGAAAACCCGAGAAGCTACATTCAGCGGCTTTATTTCATTTTCTCAAATTTTAGTATGCTCAGAGATGCTAAACAATTACAACTGGAAGAAATAATCAATTAACAAAATAAAACAGTTCAAACAACCTCGCTCCTCGCGTTCCCGCCAAAAAGATCATGTGTAGGAATCGTAGAGAAGCTAAAAAAGAGAGTAAAAGTAGACAATAATTTATGACTTCGCGGAGGTTTTAATATATTCTGCGAACGAGGTGCCACAAAACTAAAAAGAAAACGAGAAAAATACGTGCATCCAGATCCTCAAGTTTTGAAGCACTAGTTTACTCTAAAAAGGTTTAAGATTTTAAGCTACGGTGGTTGTTATTAGCAATCCACTTATATATATTCTTGTGTCCACAAAAAATGCCTTTTTGTAATTATTATTTTTGTAAAAAGTTTCGCAATTTTCTGATTTAGGATTCCGAAATCAGTCTCTGTTTTGTAAAAAATATTGTACATGTGCTAATTGTTATTATTTAACTATAAAGAACCAATATAGGAGTGTTTTTTTAATTAAAATCGTAGGATATGTTTTTAAAGTTTAGTCAAAAAAACTCTCATTTGTGGTTACGAAAATGCATTAGAAAGTTTTCTTTTTTTCTCGAAAAACTACTGCTTGAGATGGCCACCGGATCTGAACTCGGCTTAAGGCATACCTGTGCTTTGATTTCTGCTACCAATACCTGTCAACATTATTGGGAAGGAGCTGTAGGAACATATCTAGGACGCTATTGGCCTTTGCATAAGCAGGGCCGGTGAGGGGGGTAAATGGCGGCGACAATGATATGTGGGTTATCGTGTCGCGCTACCCATTCAGCTTTAATTTTCGCATTCTAACGTTTTTGAAACAACACAACGAAGCCTCAGCATTTTCTAAAAAGTACTGCTTATAGATACTGAAATTATAAATACCGATGCTTATCAAATTAGGCACGGCATTAGTACTCCAATTCCCAACACTATCATCGTCGAAAATCTAATTTCCAAATTTTATTTTAATGTCTGTCTATTCTTATATTAAAAAAAAAACAAATATAAATCCCTACGGTATTTACATCGTTCACGATTATCAGATAATAAAATGATAATAAAACTTTCAAGTCCAAAACAAATACTCTTAGGAGCGAGAAATTGAATTCTGTAACCTTATTAGCCGAAAGTCTGACAACTGCTCCAAGTTTCAGATAATCTCAGTTGCTACAGATAAATATGTTCTAGTAGTTCTTAATAATATTGTTATAGACAACAGTATTAATAGAGTGTTATTACTAACATATTGGGAATTGCTGGTGGTGGTAAACCCTTACAGTCAGATCCGATATTCCTGCATATTTCTGCTGCAGACATGCGTTCTGATTTGATAGGTGGGACAGGCGTTATGCAATCGATTTTGACTTATTGTCTGAAGGTAGTTTTACCATCTTCGGCCAGCGCGCTAATTAGCGGGTAGCCGTGTACCATTAGAAAAAACGGTAGGCAGCAGCTTGATTCGGCCTCTAGCATTGTAGACATCCATGAGCGACGGTAACTGCTCACCATTAGGTGGGCCGTATGTACGTCTGCCTATTAAAGCAATAAAAAAAGCTCATATGTCAAGGCGAGTGCCGATATTCACTTTCAAACGTCTATGGGTTCGGTAATCACTTAACACCAAGTAGACCATGCACTCGTTCGCCTATTTACGTAATAGAAAGTATCGCTGTGTAACGATAATATTATTGTCATCATCGCCATACTAGTAATTGGATGCGTAAATTTTTAAGAAATTTTCCGCGACCAAAAAAGTTTATAACCTGTGTTCAAGTGTCAAAAGCTACCACCTGTCGACTGTCAACGGCATCATCATCAAGTCAGAGATGTAAACAACACAACATCCGCTTCCTACGACTGAATCAACAATCGTTTCCAAAACGCATCGCTGCAGATCACATCCACTGACTACATTGGAAACCTTAGATTTTACATTGACTAAAGTTTTAATAACAAGTTGTTCCCTGCAACTAACGGCAATTAACGGTATGTCGTTATTTTTTTGTAAAATGTCTGTCTGTCTGTATGATTTAGCGAGACGTATAGATGCCGTTAGTCAGAATACGTATGAAAGTTCAAAAACGATGTAATCTGTACCTTCGTGTAACATCCCATAACAATTTGCGTAAAATTTTATGACTATCGAACTCCACCTCTTAAACGATTCCAATATTATGTATATGCTTATATTATAGGTATGTATGTTATGTATAAATAAAATATTGAAAAGCGAAGATTTCAGCGTTTTCGAAGTAAAATTGCCTTCAGTATAAAGTCTTGTTACGTACGCTATTTGTCACAAATAAAACGCTCTTAAGAGCGCCTTAAATATTAATATTTTGAAGCGAAATTAGTGTTATATTCATTTATATAAGCTGCAACGGGAAACGCTCTGTGTCTATGGGTCTAACAACGTAGCATCCTGTATTTACGGGATTTGAAACGCGATTTGTTATTGAGTTCACGCGGATTTTGATTTCGCGATATTGCATGACGTGATTTGCCATTTTTTCGCACCCCAAAAAAAGTAACTTGACCACCTTTTGCCAACACAACATCATAAAGGCCATTGATGACATATTAATTGTTACCAATAGAATACCTAAGTATTAAGAACATGAACAGCTATTCAAGTTAATTTTTAATCCTCATAACAAACAATAAATTACAAAAACACTTCGTAAAGTACACCACGATATTCTATATAATAATATCTACGGAATACGAGGTGCCAGGGCGGAAACGGCTGAGTCCTGGCCGCACGATACTGTTGCCCCCTGGGTTATGAAATATGCCATCAAACTCACAAACACCGAATGCAAACAGCATTCAAATAATTTCTGAATATCACCACGAAATAAGCAGTCCAGTGACAAAAAAAGCAATAAATCGTAGTTAGATTTTGTGTTCTAATAAACAGACAAATCTCATGACGTGCGAACACTAAACAATCGTGTAAAAAAAATTAAACCTGCAAATTTTAATTTGCGTAATTACTGGTGGTAGTAATAAAATGGCGGTTGAGGATAGACTGACTATTTATTGTCAAAGTTATATACAGACAGATGATGACAGATGGCGCTAGTAATCATTTACATTTTGTTACAATATTAACACCTCCGCTTAACAAAATCATAAATACTTCGTAACAGGTAATATACCAAGCTTTTTTGTGAAATATTCATGCTTTAAAGACCCCAAACTTTTTGTAAAAATATCTGCTGGCATTTCAGCAGTTTCTAAATAATCAACTTTAATAAACTTGTTTGCAACTGCTTCTCTCACAAAATGGTATCTTATGTCTATATGTTTAGACCTTCTATGGTATACTGGGTTCAAAATAAGTTTTTGTGCGCTTTGACAATCATTATATAATGTAATTGTTTCTGAATTGCCTAAAATTTCAAACAATAATCTTTTTAAATAGATAGCCTCTTTACTGGCTTCTGACATGGAAATATACTCTGCTTCTGTTGAGGACAGAGCTACATTTCTTTGTTTCCTACATTCAAAAGAAATAACTGTACCAGACAATTTAAAACAAAAACCAGAAAAAGATTTTCTATCATTTGAATCTGAACCCCAATCTGCATCAACATATCCTTCTACATAAGAATTATCCTTAGAAAAAACAAGACCATAATTTTTAGTACCTTTTAAATATTTTAAAATTCTTTTTAAATGTTTCCAATGAGTTTCATCATATGAATTATTAAACTGGCTCAAATAACATACACTGTAAGCTATGTCTGGTCTGGTTAACACAGCTAATTACATTAAGTTACCTATCAATTGTCTATATGGAATATTTTTATTACATAAACTATTCTCAGATTTTTCCAATCTTAAATTAATCTCCATAGGAGTTTCTATAGTTTTACAATGTGACATGTTAAACTTTTTTAACAAGCTTCCTATATACTGTTCTTGATCAACAGTTATAACATTTTTATACATATTCACTCTTAAGCCTAAACATTGCTTTATTTGACCCAAATCTTTAATTTTAAATTTACTACTCAAATCTTGTATTAACTGATTAGTTGCCATTTTACAGTTAGAAAAAACAAAAAAATCATCAACAAACAATGCTATTATAACTTTAGCATTTCCTTCAGACTTCGTAAACAAACACGGTTCATACTTAGATTTTAAATATCCTAAAGACTCTAAGTAATCATTAACTCTCTGATACCAAGCACGAGATGATTGCTTAAGTCCATAGATGGCACGTTTAAGTTTTAATACTTTGTCATCATTATCATTACAATCTCTATAAAGGACAGGTTTTTGCATATACACAGATTCATTCAAAAAACCATTTAGAAAGGCTGTAGTGACATCAAGATGACGTATATCTAAACCTAGTTTTACTGCTATAGAAAATAACAATCTTAAAGTAGTATAACGTAGCACAGTTGAAAAAGTTTCATGATAGTCTATGCCAGCTTTCTGTGAAAAGCCTTTTGCCACTAATCTAGCACGATAACGCACATTACCGACACTATCATACTTCTTTTTAAATACCCATTTGCACTGCACTACTGTAGAGTCACGAGGCTTATCCACAAGTTCCCATGCATCATTTTTCTTAAATGATTCTAATTCCTCCTCCATGCTTGATCTCCAAAATTTATTTTCAGGTCCATTTAAAGCTTCCTTGAGTGAAATATCCATTATATTTTGATCATCTGATTCTGCAATACATAAGTGGCTATAGCTAAATCTATCAGGTATTTTTCTCACTCGCTTGTTTGGAATATCCTGATTCAAGTCTAATAATGAAGGTTCTGGTTCTGATGCTGTTTCAGAAAAACTGTCATATGAGTCACTTACTGAAGAAGCTTCTGGAATATATGTGATATCATTATCGTCACATTCAATGTCTGTACTTTCTGTAGTTCTACTTTCGTCTCCTTCTCTCTGTTCCTCCGCTGGAGCCTTGCACTCAATAGGAATTTCAATTGTATTTTCGGTTTTCTCCATTATTATAATGTCTCTGCTAGTTGTGACAGAGTTATTTTCTGGGTTATAAACCCTATAGCCTTTTACATTGTCTGCATAGCCTACCAAAATAAGTTCTTTAGCCTTCATATCCCATTTTAAGCGCTTTTCTTTTGTTATGTGCATCATAACCTTACTTCCAAAAATACGTATATGACTTAAGTCAGGTTTTTTCTTTGTCCAGGCTTCATATGGAGTCATGTTGTTTAATCCAGTAACAACTGATCGATTCCTTAAGTATACAGAGGTATTTATGGCTTCTGCCCAAAACTTTTTATGTAAACCAGCATCAAAAATTAGACATCTAGCCTTTTCAACTAATGACCTATTCATCCTTTCACACACACCATTTTGATGTGGTGTGTAAGCATTACTTTTCTGGTGAATTATTCCGTGTTGTTTTAGATATCTTTCAAAGTATTGACTGCAGTACTCACCGCCATTGTCTGTTCTTAGAATTTTAATTTTCCGATCTGTCTGTTTTTCTACAAGTGACTGGAATTCTTTGAAAAACTTAAATACCTCTGACTTTGTTTTCATGAAGTATACAAAAACCATTCTGCTGTAGTCATCCACAAATAAGACATAGTATCTGGAACCTCCAATGGACACATTTTCCATCGGACCACACACATCTGAGTGTATCAATTCTAAAATATCTTGGGTATTAGTTGAACTAGGCTGAAAAGGTAGTCTAGCCTGCTTCCCCTTACAGCAAACAGTACACTTAGATTTGTCAACATCAGCTTTATTTGTGTATGAAATTCCTGTCGTAGCTCCATTCTTCATTTTGTTCAAGCTGGTACTGTTGATATGCCCTAATCGTCGATGCCAAGTTTCACTCGACACTTTAGCTGTGGCTGCGAATAACTGTTCTGATTTCTTAGTATATAATCTGTATACACCATCTACTAATTCTGCCTTTCCAACTAGAGTTCTCTGTTGATTGTAAATATAGCAAAATTTCTCTTTAAAGATTACCTTATTGCCATTCTCAATTAACTGACTCACTGAAAGCAAGTTTGTTGTTAAACTCGGTATGCACAATACATTTGAAACTGTGATGTCATATTCTACACCATTCACAACTGTGATTATGTTTACATCACCAGAACACACTACCGGGACGGATGTTTTGTTCGCCACAATTATTTCTTTGATTTCATGTTCAAATGATGGACTCTCAACGTATTCTTTCTTTGCTGTCATGTGTTTGCTGGCCCCGCTATCTATGTACCAACTATCGCAGTTGAAATTTCCACTTAAGAAAATAGCACTAAAGGCGTTGGATTGTTTTCTTTTTTCGGCTTCTAAACTCGGACACTGATTTTTATAATGACCACTTTGCTTACATTTATAGCATTTTATAACCTTTTTTTTTACATTTAACGTATAATTTGCTGTTCGTTTCTCGCCTTTTGTATTGAAATTTTGATCTACCCTCGTTTTTGGTTTCGACCATAGTGCAACTTCCGGATCATGGTCACCGATCTCGGAACTCATATCAAGTAATTTTGTTTTAATTACGTCAGAGTTTATGGCAATCCCGGAATGCTCTATTGCCATGATCATTGGGGCAAACTTTTCTGGCAGCCCCGCCAACAGCAATGATCCCACCCATTCCTCGTTTATTTCAAATCCCGTTCCACTTAATTTCTGCGCTGTATCGATTATCTGCGTCACGTATGACGTCATCGAACTGCAATTATCTCGCCGGATTGAAATTAAATTTCTCAATAGACTTATTCTTCGTGAAAAGCCACTATCATCAAATAATTGCTTTAGTTTATCCCACAATTCTTTCGACGATTTAACGGTTTTGACATGTACATACAACGACGAGTCGATGGTCATGATCAATTTGGCTTTAGTTTTTTCGTCATCCGCGCTTGCTATTTCTTTTCCCGGTTCTGGCTTGATGCAATGCTTCATGCCTTCGAGAACTAAAAAATGTTCTGCAGCGAAACACCACTCTGAATAATTATCGCGTCCTTTTAGTTTCGGTACATTGATAAGGTAGTTGGTAGCCATTTTGACGAACAATTTCTCCACAAATACACTGCGATAATTAATACGATCAGTCCAGTTCACAACTAAATCTCACTGAATACTGTCTTTTAACAATTGCTTTACTGCAAAATCCTTGTTAAAACGACTCAATACTGTGACTTTATGATTTTCTGCGATTTTATGGGCCCATAACCTAATAAAATGGCGGTTGAGGATAGACTGACTATTTATTGTCAAAGTTATATACAGACAGATGATGACAGATGGCGCTAGTAATCATTTACATTTTGTTACAATATTAACAGGTAGGACCAGATGTGATATGTGATGACCAGATTGGTGCGTTTTAAATATATTATTTTCTTCCCTTCTTATTCTCTGGTAGTCTAAGGAGCTATTCTAGCTACGTGCGGACGGGTAGGTGAGCTTACGGTGACTCTCAACCTGAGAGAATTTGCCAACAATAACCCACCCTAACGAGAGCAGTGCTTGGCAGAAATGCGCGCAAGGCGAGACTCGCCCCGTAAAACCGACTACCGACCAAAAAACCGACCAAAGTCATCGTGGCCTAAAGGATAAGACGTCCGGTGCATTCGTGTTGAGCGGTGCACCGGTGTTCGAATCTCGCAGGCGGGTACCAATTTTTCTAATGAAATACGTACTTAACAAATGTTCACGATTGACTTCCACGGTGAAGGAATAACATCGTGTAATAATAATCAAACCCGCAAAATTATAATTTGCGTAATTACTGGTGGTAGGACCTCTTGTGAGTCCGCGCGGGTAGGTACCACCACCCCGCTTATTTCTGCCGTGAAGCAGTACCGCGTTTCGGTTTGAAGGGTGGGGCAGCCGTTGTAACTATACTTGAGACCTTAGAACTTATATCTCAAGGTGGGTGGCGTATTAACGCTGTAGATTTCTATGGGCTCCAGTAACTACTTAGCACCAGGTGGGTTATGAGCTCGTCCACCCATCTAAGCAATAAAAAAAAAACCCATCGATTCCACGAAACCACTTTACTGGTGGTAGGACCTCTTGTGAGTCCGCGCTGGTAGGTACCACCACCCCGCCTATTTCTGCCGTGAAGCAGTAATGCGTTTCGGTTTGAAGGGTGGGACAGCCGTTGTAACTACACTGAGACCTTAGAACTTATATCTCAAGGTGGGTGGTGCATTTACGTTGTAGATGTCTATGGGCTCCAGTAACCACTTAACACCAGGTGGGCTGTGAGCTCGTCCACCCATCTAAGCAATATAAAACAAAAAAAAACCTTTATCGCGTCTGACCAATGTTGATCGAATGAAATTGAATTACAAAGTAATAATAGGAAACGACTTACAATACAATTGACTGTACAGCTTGTTATGTTTCTCGTAAAAGGCGAGAGAAAAAAAAAACGCTATAGAAATCTTTTGTACATCAACCGGCTCTCTACCTTCATACATAGTAACTTAATAACACTGAAAGCGGGATGCTTGTGAATTGAATCATCTACGTATAATAAATACTACTAAAGAGAACCTCTGTTGTATTTTTTATATGAAAGTGAGTAGAATTTTGAATGACAGTCCAAACTTACATAATATAAGAATGAAGAAACTAAATTTTGTTTTTTTGTTTCATCAAAGACGTTTTAATTAGGTTTGTCTAGTTATAGTAAATAGATCTCTGAACTTGAACAACCTATGAGATAAATATCTTACATATAATTTATTACAAAAATTATATTTGTCTTTCAAATCACCTCTCTATCCATCCATAATCGAATAAAGCTGTCCAAACATTTGGTCATAAAATATTGATAGAAGAATCATTTTCTTTAACCTGGCGAAAAAATAATTCAGGATAGATAAATACATCGTATATATATCAGGTACACTTAACAGTAATCTGTGACTTAACGCAGGTGCCATGGGCTGCTACGTACGCGGGGGTCGTCGTACCCCCTTACGGGGCCACGGAGCGGGCCTCGGGGCGAACCCCCCTATCCGGACGAGAACTGTACCAGTTGCACTACTCATCGACATGATATATATTTAATATTGCAGGTCATCTATTGAAGGGATGGATGGCGCCCGGGAGCAAACTCCTCCTGGCATTGGGCTGTTCTCTACTTTAATTTTGTTTTTTTTTTGTTTTTTATATATATGTATATTAACCGTCGTCGTACCCCCTTACGGCTCCATGCTCCCGTAAGAGGGTACGGCGACCCCCACGCACGCAGAAGCCTATTAACTATATTAACTACTACATACTCGTATATGCATAAAAAAAGCCAAAAGCCAAAATAAAAAATGCAAAGCCAGCCCTAACAGAGAAGCCTGCCACTGGCTCCATATCGAGGCCCCAACTCTACAGACTAGAGGAGGGGCACCGTTACTGACTCTCTTCTATACTGGGCTCCCCTGAAGGAGAAGACCGGGTTGGGGAGGGATCAGGCACTCTCCAGAGGGGGGAGTGAGCCACCCACTGGGGCAGAAAGAAAATGGGTCCCCTGAGGGGGGATACCCGTCCGGGTGTATCACACCCAGAGGGGTATCCCCCTACGATCGACGTTGAGTCGTGGACAACTCAGTCCCGCGGAGGCACTCATTGTGAGCACTCCCGTATCACTCCGGTTGGACTGACTATCGCACCATAGGCGGGGGATCCAGGAGCTCTCTCGGCAAAGCCTTACCATCAGGCGGTCTGGCGTGTAAGATAACTATGGGAGGTGCTCGTGGGGTCCACCGTTAGCCCACTCGTACATGGCACGAGCTAGCCCCCGGATGAACTCCTCGAGCGACCCCACTCCCAAATTCCCTGACTTCGGCTCCGACTATAGTGCAAAGTGAAAGATTTAGCTGAAACTGTAACCTCGCCTACACAGTTGGCGGGAAGAGGTGGTACCAAGCTGCAGCTGCGTAAGTGATACGGGAACGAACATAGTGAACTTAGTCCAGACCGGCAATCTGGAGGCCAATACCAGCCTCAGGATAGACCCTGCAAAGCGAGCTACCGCCAACGCCCTGTTGGCGTGGGAACCTAGTCCAGAACGGCAACCTAGAGGCCAACACCAGCCGGAGGATAGATCTTGCAAAGCGAGCTACTGCCAACGCTCTATTGGCGTGGGCGGTCATTCTCAATATCCGGTCGATGTCGACCCCCAGATAGCCGATGCTGGATCTAAACTCGATATCCAGACCGCGGAGACTGAGCGGTCCCGGACGACTCTTGTGCGGACCGGACCAAAGAGGATCGCCTTAGTCTTACCCACGTTGACCGCGACCCTCTACCGATCTAGCCATTGGGGGAGAACGTCTAAAAACCTCTGCATCCTCGATATAGCGATGGGCTATTACAACGTATAGGTGGGCATACCTAAGGACCCCATTTGTAAGTTGGAAGAGACGACAGAGCGACCGGTATCCAATCGTAGCAGCAGTGGAAGCACATAGACAGCGATTCATATGACCCTAAGCTGCTACCTCAGCCCTTTGTTACGGGTATTTTCTCCTGTGTTCCGGAAATCTAAGCTTACGAGATAAAAAAATGTACCTAAATAACCAGATCAACAGTACCTCAATATTATAATTTCGACCTAAAAGCGGACCCTGGTGCGGGGGTCCCCAACCGAGGTAATGAAATGATCATAAAAAGGACTAATTTTTTATTGCTGCAGATCAGTGTCCAACTTATACCGTATTTTTTGATACGCCGTTATCATAAGCATAAATATTAACGTGGATTCCTCTACCCTTCTTGATAATACATAAGATATGGTCTGCACTCCCTTATATTATCTTTTGACATTTATAAGAACACGTGAGTCAAGTTATATTTCTAACCTAGTTTGATATTATCAGGTAGTAAGCAGTAGGTCTCAAATGTATTAAGTTTGCAACAGTTCATAATTTTGCTTTCGTAAAACTGCAACTTAGACTCTTCTCTACGTAGTTTCGTCGGTAAACTAATCTTTGAAAGTTTTTCTGCTTACACATTAAGTCTGTATTATAAACTTGGTATTAATAATCACATTAAGCACTAAAATATAAGCATCGTTTTGCTTTGCTGCATACTAACAAACCGTAATGTCAGTAAAAATATTTTTTTAATTTCCCTTGTAGGCAGACGAGCATAGGGCCCACCTGATGGTGAGTGGTTACCGTCGCCCATGGACTTCAGCAATGCCAGGGGCAGAGCCAAGCCGCTGCTTACCGCTTAATACTCTCCACAAGCCTCGTTTAAAGAAGGACATGTCATAGCGCTCGGGAAACACCGTGGAGGGGAACTATTCCATAGCCGGAAGTTATCGGAGTTTCAAACATGGTGTGTTGTCGTTTAAAACGGTGTTTTCATAACTGGCGATCAAATCAAATCCTCAACAAACAAATACTGCGACTCGTCTGAGCTCGCAGATTGGTCCGCCCTTCCTAGTGAAGCTGGAAAGCCTTCCATCCTATTACATAGCTCTTAATTCAATTGAAGGCACTTCAGTTTAATTACTGACGTTGCCCGACCAAAAAATCTTATTTTCTAACTGCCACTCGTGCCATTAATTCCAATCCTGATTTACCAATTCATGGAGTACCCAAGGAGGGTGACGTCAGGTAAGGGTTCGATCGTAAAACTGTAGGCCAAATCAAACTACACATGGAAATACGTGCGGCCGCATTTAGTGGGATAAGGGCAAGAAAAAGAAAACATCTTACTAAAAAACAAATTGAAAAAATCTATACTAAGTAACAGTAAGCGAGTAGTTTTTGAAATTTAGAATAAAACACATATGATTTTTAAAAGATTTGTTATAAAAAAATCACTCCTGCGGCTGCCCCACCCTTCATACCGAAACGCATTAATGCTTCACGGCAAAAATAGGCAGGGTGGTGGTACCTACCCGCACGGACTCACAAGAGGTCCTACCACTAGTAATTACGCAAATTATAACTAACTATTACTAATAAAAACGGATGATGAAAGATTAAAATTAAGTAGTAATATTATAGTCTGTAGGCAATAGATTGGAGAGTTTGTCCTCATGCTGATCTCAAGGTGCTTAATGGAATTTACGTTGCTATGTCAATGACCTACACAGTAACTGCTTAATATCTGGTGATGAGGGAACTCTTAGCTGACTTATAGCGGACTCAGCTCGCGGAGGATGGACTTACGATATTACTTATCTTTAAGATAATAGTGGTGCTGGAGACGCTTGCTAAGGATAAAATGGACTGCTCACCGCACCAATGTGTCCATCCTGGGAGAGCTCCAGATCAAACGAAGGCTTTCGTCGATTGTGCAATTTCCAATCCTCAATATGTTTGGAAAAATCATCCGTAATGAAAGCTCATTGGAACGATTGATGGTTCACCCAAGAAAACGTTGATGCTGTGCGTAAGCTGATTGAGGAAGATCGACATGTGACATACCGCGAAATTCAGGCAACTTTAGACATTGGCATATGTCAAATACAAATAATCTTGCATGAACAATTAGGTGTAAAAAAGTTGTTTTCCTGATGGATACCGCATTCGCTCTGTGAAGAGCAAAAAGCGGCTCGCGTTACTTGGTGCGTCAGAACTCTCGAAAGATTCCACGTAGGATCTGCGTGGAATCTTTCGAATACTACAAAATCTTTAATTTCATCTCCTACCGTCGCCGAATCATTACTGCAAGATCATGTTGATAAATGCAGTGTTAACTTTAAGTTCACAAATATTGATATAAAGGACATAATTGATAATTTCAAGCTCATTAATATTAAGAAAACTGGTGATTTATGGGGAATTTCAGTTAAGGTTATAAAATCCATTATTGATATAATCGCACCTTACCTTGCTACAATATTTAATGACTGTATTGATGGTGGTGTGTTTCCTGATCTAATGAAATATAGTAAAATAATACCTTTGTTTAAATCTGGTAGTACTTTTGACCCCTCTAACTTTAGGCCCATTTCAGTACTACCTACATTGAGTAAAATTTTTGAAAAAATTATTTTGGAACAACTGTTGAACCACTTCAATTCCAATAACCTGCTTCATAACAAACAATATGGATTCACTAGAGGTCGGTCAACTATTGATGCAGGTGTAGATCTCATTAAAAATATTTTTCAGGCTTGGGAGGAGTCGCATAATGCCCTTGGGGTTTTCTGCGACTTATCTAAAGCTTTTGATTGTGTTGAGCATAATACATTGTTGAGGAAATTACACCATTATGGTATTAGGGGCGTTTCATTAGAAATTATTAAATCTTATTTATCCGGAAGAATCCAAAAGGTAGACGTTAAAGGAACGAGATCTTCCGGTGTCTTACTTAATATGGGTGTTCCTCAGGGTTCCATATTGGGTCCCTTCCTATTTATTGTATATATCAATGATTTACCTAAGTTTATTGAAACCCGTCACGAGGTCGTATTATTCGCTGATGATACATCATAATTGCTTAAAATTAAACGACATTTGGAAGATTATGACGATTGAATGATGCAATCTCGCGCGTGGTACATTGGTTTAGTGTTAATAATCTGTTATTAAATAACAAAAAAACAAAATGTATAAAATTTACCACACCTAATGTTAGACAAATAGACACTAATATTACTGTAAGTGGAGAGACACTGGAGCTTGTGGATTCGACAGTTTTTCTTGATATAACAGTTGATTCCAAGCTGCAGTGGGGTCCTCACATATGCAAGTTAGCGAGTAGACTTAGTTCTGCAGCGTTTGCGGTAAAAAAAATACGAACGTATACTAATGAAGATACGGCACGCCTGGTTTATTTTAGTTATTTTCATGATGATGATTCATCCGACCAATTTCGGCCATGGCGACCACTTTGACTCCTATCCGTCGATTTGGCGCTCGTGCGCTCGAAGATGGCTTATATAGCCTATCTTCGCGGCAAAACTCCTTGCGCATTGAGGGCACGTAAGCACGCCGTTCTCATAATTATAGGTTATGGCAGCAGGTGGGCGGGCCTTCAACTGGTCGCGTTTGTAATCAAGGTCAGCTTTACGCTGACCCTCGAACTCGCGTACTTTGCTGTTCACCATCCTGCGCCATTCTGGCCGCTGTGCTGCCAAGCGCTCCCATTGAGAGGGCTCTATAGTGTTATGTCCTATGGCATTTTGCTATGGGGCAATGCTGCCGATGTCGAAACGATTTTCATCCTGCAGAAGAGGGCTATTCGTGCTATTTATAATATGCACCCGAGGGAATCCTTGAGGGACAAGTTTAAGGAAATCAAAATCCTAACTTTAGCGTCCCAATACATTTTTGAAAATTTATTGTACGTGCGTAAAAACATTGAAGAATTCCCCAGAGTCTGCGATTTGCACAATGTGAACACTAGGAACAAACATAGGCTTGCGTTGCCGGCGGCTCGAATTAAGAAAATAAGCAACTCTTTTAGGGGGCTGGGTGTACAGCTTTTCAACAAGATCCCACTAAACGTCCAAGTACTACCTGTTCATAGATTTAAGAAAACTGTTAAGGAACGTTTGTGCAACAAGGCATTTTATAAAGTTAAGGATTATTTACTAGATGGCACTACGTGGGAATGAGGCGCTCGCTCCTGGCCTTTTCATTTTTCATTATTATTATTATTTTAATTGTAATTTGTTTTTTCTTTTATTGTAAATATTTTTATTTATTTAAAAAAAAGAAAATATTTGAGAAAAAACAAAAAAAAAAGCCCGCTGAATTTGTTTCGCCGGTTCTTCTCAGGACTGTGGCTTTTTTTGGAACCGGTGGTAGAGTTAACATTGTTATTTGTATTTTGACATTCAACAAGTGTGTCATACTGACATCTCAGTTGAGATAAATGATTTTGAATTTGAATTTGAATTTTGATCCTCAAATGCTGTATACAACATTGTATCAGGTGACGAATCCTGGATATACGCGTACGAACCCGAAACAAAAAAACCAGTCACGAGTTTGAGTGTTCGAAAATGAGTTACAGCCAACAAAAATTGTTCGTTCACGGAGTGTTGCAAAAAAAATGGTGGCCACGTTTGTCTCCAAAACTGGCCATGTTCCGACTATTCCTCTTGAGGGAAAAAGAACGGTTAATGCAGAATGGTATGCTAGCATTTGTTTGCCACAGGTCGTTTCTGAACTCCGTAAAGAGAACTGCAACCGCCGCATCATCCTCCATCACGACAATGCGAGTTCTCACACCGCGCACAAAACAAAAGAGTTTTCAGAGCAAGAAAACATAGAATTATTAGACCATCCGCCGTACAGCCCCGACCTAAGCCCTAATGATTTCTATACTTTCCCTAAAATAAAGAATAAATTGCGTGGACAGAGATTTTCATCGCCTGAAGAAGCTGTGGACGCCTACAAAACGGCCATTTTGGAGACCCCAACTTCCGAATGGAATGGTTGCTTCAATGATTGGTTCCATCGTATGGAAAAATGTGTCAAATATCGCGGAGAATACTTCGAAAAGCAATAAATACATTTTTAAATAGTAATGTTGTGTCACTTCGTTAATTCCCGAAATTTTCAGTGCCGCCCTCGTAAAGTTTGAAAAATCAGTCATTTGTTTATTTAGTATCAGTATTATTATTAGATTAATATTTTGTTTTCACTAAATTTGTATATTTTTCGTTAATATACACAAGATACGACAACGAGTAATTATAGAATACGAGTTCCTACTATTTCAAAATTTTACGCCAAATCAGTAGACATAATTGTTTATTATACGTCTCTTTAATGATCCGCGCTTTCACAGAAAGCACGTCATGGAACTTCAAGCATTAATTCACGTTATGAACACCGTTAATTGGAATGTTGTTTTTAGTTTATCAAGTCGCGGAAGAGTCGGTTACATTCCGTCCAGCAAGCACACACTGAACCAAAGTAAATTGCTTTTAACAACTTTTAATTGGAATCTTACGAGACGAACTTTTCCAATCTGCCTTTGTAAGTCGTGAAGCTTCAAAAACTGAGATTAAAACCTGTTATTAAGCGATGTTTATTTATAGGGAACACATCATTTATTTATGAATCTAATGTTTCACTTCGCTGGAAACTCGGAGGCTTTGTACTTTGCTCATGAAATAAACAAAAACTGTGTGCCTTCAGATTATCCCTTTTAATATTAAAGTAATGTCAAACAAAGATAGAGGTTTTATTTGGTAGGAAACCGAGAGTACCTTAGTAAAAATAAAATCTTGAATTTGAACGGCAAGGGAAAGTTTTGAAGTAATTTTCTCTTACTGTTTTTATTAGCAAATAAAGTATTTTTTATCGATTTATTAACCTTTGAGAGCGAAATAAATAATAACAATAATTATTATTATACTTCTGGTGAGTGAGTGAAATACATACACTTTATTTACACTCTCATCTTTCATGTTATTTCTTGTACTTCGCCCTAAGGCTTTAAGGCTTTAATGCTTACTAAAACTCTTAGGATATTTTGAAACCGTTCAGAATATAAAATACAACCTCCTTTTTCATGAACAAAATTAAATTCCTAACAAATATTTCTCGTTCAACGTTTAAGAATCCAAGAATTCTTCGCAAAACGTTTTGCATATCAGCGCAGGCTTAAGGCACGCAACGCATTCTGAGATGCGAACATTATAACTAAGCGTGCTATACAATTTAAGAACATACTGGCTTTTAATATAAGAACCGCTCGGAAAGTCAAAAACTCAATACTAATTCACGATTCACAGATTCTTTAAAATTAAAACACATTTTTATTTCTTTGACTTGTATCGATCCAATCCAATCCAACATTCACAACGTTGGATTGAAATTGCTAAATTAGCATACTTCATTTGTGTAGAAAAATTGTAAAGCTATGAAAATACTATAATTTTATTACCGTGATTCCCACAAGATCCCCGACAGTTCCCGGGTAAGGTAGGTAGGATTACGCGCTCAACACTATACGAGGGCGGCACTGAAAATTTTGGGAATTAACGAAGTGACACAACATTACTATTTAAAAATGTATTTATTGCTTTTCGAAGTATTCTCCGCGATATTTGACACATTTTTCCATACGATGGAACCAATCATTGAAGCAACCATTCCATTCGGAAGTTGGGGTCTCCAAAATGGCCGTTTTGTAGGCGTCCACAGCTTCTTCAGGTGATGAAAATCTCTGTCCACGCAATTTATTCTTTATTTTAGGGAAAGTATAGAAATCATTAGGGCTTAGGTCGGGGCTGTACGGCGGATGGTCTAATAATTCTATGTTTTCTTGCTCTAAAAACTCTTTTATTCTGTGTGCGGTGTGAGAACTCGCATTGTCGTGATGGAGGATGATGCGGCGGTTGCAGTTCTCTTTACGGAGTTCAGAAACGACCTGTGGCAAACAAATGCTAGCATACCATTCTGCATTAACCGTTCTTTTTCCCTCAAGAGGAATAGTCGTATCATGGCCGGTTTTGGAGACAAACGTCGCCACCATTTTTTTTGCAACACTCCGTGAACGAACAATTTTTGTTGGCTTTAACTCATTTTCGAACACCCAAACTCGTGACTGGTTTTTTGTTTCGGGTTCGTACGCGTATATCCAGGATTCGTCACCTGATACAATGTTGTATACAGGATTTGAGGGTCCTGCGCGGAATCTTTCGAGGGTTCTGACGCACCAAGTAACGCGAGCCGCTTTTTGCTCTTCACAGAGCGAATGCGGTATCCATCGGGAAAACAACTTTTTTGCACCTAATTGTTCATGCAAGATTCTTTGTATTTGACTCATGCCAATGTCTAAAGTTGCCTGAATTTCGCGGTATGTCACATGTCGATCTTCCTCAATCAGCTTACGCACAGCATCAACGTTTTCTTGGGTGACTGCAGTGTTTGGACGACCTTGACGGGGATCATCACTGAGCTTGACACGTCCACGTTGAAACTCAATAAACCAGCGATAAATTGTGGTTTTAGATGGGGCTTCATCACCAAATGCAGAAATCATCCGGTCAACACACTGTTTTTGTGTTAAACCACTTCGAAAGTCATAATAAATCATCGCTCTTGAATTTTCTCGAGTCAATTCCATATTCTCAACGACTAAACAAGTTTGACAAAACCTCGCGACAAGACCGAGAATCTTTTTTTAAATAAATAAATGGTATTCGATTTTTAAAACCAAGGAGTTTTCAATTAAAAAGATTTTAATATGACAGGAACAGTGGAAATATTCCATTCCCGATACTTTTAGTGCAGCCTAGTAACCAGACGCGCAGCACTCCCCAAGTATGACGTAGAGGCGATCGTAGACGACTCTACGTCGGCCGTCTTGGTACGGTAGCTTGTCAGACCGCTCCAGGTAGTGCCGCTGGTATACTTAAATACATCACTGGACCAAAACTATCCTGTCGGGTCAGAGTGCGATACACAACTAACTGGTCGCTTTTTCAGAACAGAAACTGCTGCCAAGCAGCCCGCTATTGGGTAAATAACGCACCACACGGCCTGATCCTCTCATGTCGCCCCGTAACCTTCACCGGGAGGACACCCCCTTAGCCCTTCTCCGGGTCTAGACATCCTACTATCAGTATGATGTTGGAAGGTTGTATATCGCATTAGCCCCATTCTGGTTTTCACGAAACTTATTCTAATATTTGCAGCTACCGTCATAATATGAATAACATATTTCAGATGATTTCATTCCATCACAACACGCAGTGTTAAACAATGGATGTACTATATAAAATTTTAATTTACTAGTTTTTTTTTTTTACTTAACCCTCTATCGTTGACGTCAACAAAGATTCCATACTACTATCATATCACTGACATATCCGATTATATTTCAAATTACAAATATTTTTGCAGTTTCGAAACGATTTCAGTCGAACTTAATAAGCATGTTTCATCAGTACTGCTTTCGAGATAAGAAATGATTTATTGTCTTTAAAATTAATTGAAAAGAAGGTTGGTTTTCAATTACATCTTTATAAGTTAAACTACAGAGATACATGTATATCTAATATATTATTACATGGTTTTCTAGATGAACAATTTTGTTTCAAATCCCTTTCCCTCCCCTGTGCAAGGTGCTTAAAACCAAGCACGCACAAATACAGTATACAGCCAACTCTCCTGGACGTCTCGCTACTGAATAACTGATTAAGCTATGCTCTCAATACGAATTGAGCACCCAATGAGTTGCAGATAATTTGTAAGTAAGCTAAAATTCACTTCATTCAAGCTCATTTAAGCTACCATTAATTCGTCTTTATAAATGTTTTGCTATAAGAATTAGTCTGTAAGATGACTGCAACAAATAAACAATTCATTGTTAAAGGTAATGATAATTTTATGCCTTCATCACACGCATCGCTTACTTGCAATGGTATTTGATTTCCATTATCCGCGCTCATTCAACATTTTCAAAACTCATTAATACAGTCCAGAGATACTAAAAGCTGAATTCTCTTTCGAGGATTCTCCATTTAAGTTGCCTCTGCGTCCGCATTGCACAATTACATCGGCGGGAATACACAGTGTTGTTACGGGCTTGACGATTTCGAAGTATCAATCGAAAGTCCAGTAATAGTACTTGTTCGGTTCCACTGAATGGGTGCAGTAATTGAATATCAGAATCTATGTAACAATCGGAAACGTGTTCACAGCTACTTTCGTAATGAGGGAAAAACGTGTGACAAAAAAGAAATCAGAAAAATATAAACAGTTAACTTTAAAACAGATTTGCTATAACTAACTTATACCCACTTAATCATGCCACAGCTAAAGACATCAAATACGACGTGGGCCTGTCATTCAATCTAAAGGAATAAAAATATTTTATGTCTAGCGATAGATATAGTCCCCAGAATGATAGCAATGACCAGTGTACGTAACTTCCACAGGTTTATTATCAAGATGTGGCAATCACTTACCAAGGCTTGTGCTGTCGAGTACAGTTGACATTCTGACCAGTTGCAAATTTAACTAGGTCTCCAAAGCTCCAAACCATTATACCTTGACACGCTGTTCGTTACTATGAAAGCTGGAATCTGGAAATTGAAAATGACAATCGCGAGATTAAACAAAAATGGTTTTAATACTTCGAGAATATCTAACTATTTTAGATATAGGATGAGTAAACAATTTCCCGGTCCATCTGGGGCTATAGGACTACCTAGGATATACCCATAGGACTCAGAGAATACCACCGCCCAACATGAAAATGGTTGTATATATGTCTCGACTGTATTATATTATAAAGCTTTGAAACCAGAGCTCATAATCAGATCCCGGATCACTTATCTGAGCAGCATTAAAAAAGCCAATATAAGATTCTCTGAGCTTAAAACATACTCCTCTAATTATTTCTATCGAAATGAATATTTCAAGTACGAAGGCGCTTTGTAAGCCAGTTGGGTTAAGTATCACAAACCCGTGTATTTCTGCAGAAAATCTATATGGAAATGCAATATAATTGAGACTTCAACCTCATATCTCACCGTGTAATATTTATGGACTCTCTCTTTCTCTCTCGTTCTTTTTCTTACCCCACTTGAGGCAGGGTCAGTCAAAATATGTATGGGCCACAGTATAAATGCAATTAAATAAATAGTATTCTTTCTAGTAGGATGATATTTCACTTTAGTACATGAAGACATCGTGGCCTTAAGGTTAAGACGCCCGGTACATTCGTATCGAGCGATGCAACTGAGCCAGTTTTAGAATCCCGCAGATGGATACCAATTTTTCTAATAAAGCACGTAATTAACAATTGTTCCCGAATTACTTCCAAAATATAGGAATAATAATATCGTGTAATAAAAATCAAACCCATAAGAATCATAGTTTGCGTAATTACTGATTTTAAGGCGTTTTGTAACCCTGCACAAGTAAGTACCACCACGTTGTCGATTTCTGCCGTAAAGTTGTTATGCGTTTGGGTTCGAAAGGTGGGCTAGGCGTTGAGACTTAGAACTCATGTCTCAAGATGGGCCGCGGCGTTAACGTGGTTGATGTCTATAGACTCTGGTGACCATTTAATCCCATGGGAGCTTGGCTACCCAAGATGGGATTAAGAATAGTGATTTTTAATACATAATGCAATTTAATATTTTCATTTTCGTTTCAAATAAAATTCGGTAACGCATTTGAAGCTTCAAGGACTGCTTGAATGAAATATCCCTTAATTATCTAAATTTCCTTTTCTTCAATCGTACACTCAATACCGAGAGTCAGTAGTACTGTTTTGACTGTATCTTTGGAATGTTCCATTCCATTTCATTCTTCGACTTCGTGAAAACATTTCGTGACTGTATTTTATTTTTATTTTTTAAAACAAATACAGATCACCTTCAGGTACTTTGCTTAAAAATTTATTTAAATTGCCTTGCAACCTATAATTCTATCCAAATAAATAAAACTTAAATGTCCGTTCGTAATGTAAATAGTCGCTTTTTACTACATGCATATGAATGTATGTATATACGGTAGCTACATATACCAAAATAACATTTTTTACAATTTTCGACTGTGGGTCTGCCGGTTTGTTCCGGTTAATGTCTGAAACGGCTGAACTGATTTTGACGAGACTTTCTCTGGGAGATAGGTAGCTGAATAAAGGAATAACTTAGGCTACTTCTATTTTAGAAAAAGATATTTTAAAATCTATACAAAATGAGGTAATGTTTTGTTAAATTCCACGCGGACGAACAGCTAGTAAAGAATAAAGTAACATTATGACTTATAACAGATGTACACGCGCTCCTTAAACAACTAGATAGTAAAGTCGGGCATACGAATTGCCAGGTATTTCTTTGGTCACTTTAAACTGATTGTCTTACCGTGAACTAGCTGTCGGTGTCGGGAAGTAGTAGCAATTATTTAACGTGTACAGTTAAGCCCAATTTGCATTTCAACCGTTTGGAGCGTCCGCTAGACCGAACATGGCTGTTGTACCTGACTGTACATGCGTTTGAATTAAACACAAATTGATGCTTTGTGTTCGAATTCCGACATTACTGTTTCGGAAAAATTATTTGCATGTATATATTATGTGCTATATTTATTAGTAATTTAGGTTCTTAAGTTAATTGATAATAAACATCGCGGTTTTATGAACAAAATAATTTTAAAGTATGTAGATAAGCTATAAGGGTGTTAATTTAAAAAGGTCATCAAATCTCTATTTTTACTTGAATAATTATCTAATAAATCTAAAACACTAATGATTCCAAAATCAAAACTTGGCATCGTATTATTATAGTGTAGTGGTTTAAGTCACCTAGAAGTTATTGCGACCTAAAGAATCTTGCAGGCAGGTAAAAAATTTTCGAATAAATACGGAGTTCACTCATTTCCAGACTGACTTTCAGTGACTGACTTTCACGACGAGAGGATAATATCATTTTTACTACACAATTAAGCCATAGACTGCGGGTTTCAAAATTGATGGTGGTATTAATGGACTATAGCTCTTCTTGGTACCGATATTATCAAATTTGGAATAAATTATATTGAATTTGAATTTGTACAACCTAGATACTCTCAATATCAACAAACTGCGAGATCTAGAAACGACTCTCACGATATACTGTGAGTCGGGAAAGCATTTACACAAGCTCGACCTTGCTGTAGAATCAGTTTATTAGATATTATGAGGAGGAAGAATCCTCTTTGCACACACTACGTGATTACTACGCCTTAGGCAGCAGAAGATACACGCAAATTTTACCTCCAAAAAGTGATGAAAATTTGACCAATGAAAATCCTGTTTATGCTGGATTTGTGCCTGAACAAAAACCAACAATAGTCACAAGAATATTTACAATCCATTGCGTGCTATAATAAAAAACGTTTAGATTACCACTTCACTATGAAGATGCACTTTGAATTTGTTGTCGTTAGCCGGCATAGAAAACGTCGCTTTGCTCACTGATGGAAAACAAATGGCTTTGGCATTTCGCCAGAATATGCTTTGAGCCCTCTATGTATTGATTCTGTTTGCACTACGCTTTGTGAATGCATCGTGAATGGTCTAGATGAGTTTGTGGTCGACGTGGTATCTGAATTCGTGATTGGAAACACTGTAATCTTATTCGGCTTTAATACACATTGAGAGAAATAGAAAATGTATATATCTCCTATATATTTTTTCTAAGCTTTATATAGTATATAAAAGATAACTTAAAAATAATGAATATTTTTCTTTTAAAGTTATTAAAATGCCCTATTCTTTCAGCAATAGTTCAAAATAAAAAATCGATTTGTTCTAGAAAATTCATTTAAACACAAATTAATTAGAATTAAAAAAATCGGTATACTACAATATGTGAACTGGGAAATTACCCGCGTCCAATTTGAAATTGATTATCTCAATTCATTTCAAACTAGAGCTAAATATTGTCGTAGTTTCAATTTTTATAACAAAATTCTATTTGTTTTAGGTACTCTATTTTATTATTTATTAAAAAACAAAAACAAAACACTGCATTTAAAACATTGAATTTCAAATTCAGTACAGTTGCATCTAAAAACTCTCTGGAGTTGTTCGAAGTAATTAGTCACGTTTACAAGTTTAGCTTTTCACAAATAGTTGGCGTAGCAGCCAGACTAGGAAATAGTAGTGCATTTGGCTTGGATCCAGACATGGTAGGCTGTTAGGAAACCTTTACCTATCAATTCGGTAATAAATCAATTGCGATTACCTCCACACTTTTGATATTAATAGATTATACCAAGTTTTTTTTTACAAATAACAAACACACTAATCGATTTATTTGAAAGTTGATGTTCCCTATAGACTCCGAAATGGTTGGATCGCTTTCAATGAAATTCGAAGAATCTTTTAGGACGTCTTAGTGGATGATTTTCCGAAATCTGGTAGCGCTCGGGTGAAAGACAAATCAAAGATCGACCAGCAAAGTGGGTTAGGTTTGCTAGTCTATATCTATACTAATATTATAAAGAGGAAAGATTTGTTTGTTTGTTTGTTTCGAATAGGCTCCGAAACTACTGGACCGATTTGAAAAATTCTTTTTCCATTAGCAGCCGACATTGTCCCTGATGAACATAGGCTACTTTCTTTAAAAAAAATTTTTTTTTTTTTTTGGTTTCATGTGTGTTTTATTGTTTCCGAAGCGAAGCGAGGGCGGGTCGCTAGTATTTTATAAACCTGTTTTGGGTTACATGGATTTGGACATACATAAATACATAATACGCAAAAGTAATACAAATATTATTGGCAGACTGTTGCTTCGCTCACTATTGCCAGAGCGGTAACGCTCTACGCACATGGAGTAATTAACATCTTAAAGTCCATATTAATACTAAATAGCGGGATTACTTATTATGGCATGATAAAAAAATCTTTTTATCATGCCAACTTTCGATTTTGCCTGGAAAGCAGGGAATTCGAGTGAAGTACAACAACTAGTAGAAACTTACTTATTTTCTTCAAAAAGCATCCATCTTTCGTGTCACACAGTAAAAAAAATGAGAAAAACCCGCCTTCGAAACGACCACATTCTTCTTGGACATTACCAAACTTAATTTGCAGCGAAGACTTAAGAAAAAGAAACGGCTATTGTAAAGAATGGCCAGCTAAGTACTCCCATTAAGGAGTTTTTAATTAAATTAAGGTTCATTACTAGAACTTCAATTAACTGTAAATCTACATGTTATTTGTTTTTAGAAATACCTAATAAAGCCTCCTCACTTCTTAAATAAACGTTAATGAGCGAATCAAGATTGCTTCCTTTTTTGTTCTTTACTTTTAATTTTCGAATATCAAAGTGAGGAAAACAATTGAAATGCCCAATTGTTTTAAATATTAATACTGAGATTAAACAAAAGTGGTGTGGACACCCCTGGACGCCTCCTTTAACCTAGCTTTTTGGGCCTTAGCAGTTGCCAGAAATCGTCTCGGCGCTGTTTCTCTGGAAGCGAGTGAGTTTTATTGCTGTCTATATGAGCACCCCGTCAAAGGTCGATGACAGTGACGCCTCCGCTAAGGTTCCACATATAATGGAAGCAGAAGAAGAAGTGTGAAGAAGTTCCCCTGATTTCCATCAGCTGATCGAATCTATCTTGAAGTTAGGTCTGTAGTCTGCGCAGAACACGTCATGTAGACCTCGGTATCTAGCAAAATTGCGACAGAGAATGCTTTACCCTTCGCGACATCCCCTTTGCCTTTTTATGAGTTCTGTCTCATGCGAGGTTTGGACGTTGGTTGTTGAGCGACAGGAGGTTTTAGACCGGACGTCAGGTGTAAGAGTGCAGGGGAGTCGTTTAGTGTGTCGGCCCTAAAATCCTTGGGCCTGCGGTCTGCTCACAACACCATGCAGATCGTTGAGTCTCACATACCCCGCGCGCCCCTACAACAAACAAAAAAGGAGGTTTTAGACGGTTCGACTCGGATATGCTCCGCCCGCCACCCCAGTACAGACCGAAAGTCCGGAGATTTCCTCCTGACCAAAAAAAATATATATATCCTCTTCGCGACATGACAATTCTGACTGAATACGGTTGCTTCAGGGTGTACTTGCATTAGATTTATTCCAATCCAACAGCAGTGCTAGCGTAGATATATAGATTAATTAACTAAAGCGTAATAGTAAAGCACGTAGCAACTTTGTAACACTGCCAATTCCCTGTCTAATTCTGCTCGGGATCGATGCAATTCAGAACTTCTTTTCCCTTAAGCTACTATTTTAAAGGATTCCAGTGGTATTTAACAATAAATAACTCATTTACGGATATAAGCCAGTGCGAAAACATGTACCGACACGTGTATGTATTATTTAACGTTTCTCCTGTAAAACTTCTCACAAAGCACACATAATAAAGTATTGAATAGCCTCATATTATTTATGGGATATGCTCGAGCGCCTTTATACTTTATAAAGTATTCGTATCAAGTATATTATTATTAAGTATATTTTTGGTTCTATATCTTGGAGATAAAATCTTATAATTTATGAGATTTCGTTCGCGCCTCTGGTTACATTACTCTTACCAGCTTTATTCGTTACGCGGAATTCCTTGTAGGATTACATATTAAAAATCCTTTTTGTTACCATTGTAAATTTTGTAGCGAATTAAAACGACACAAATTTCAAATCTGTTAAAAAATATAAGGCGACGGACAAGAAATTGAGGATACCCGAAAACAAGCCAAGTAGCACTTTTTGTGAATGGATTCACGGCCCACTTAGTTTTAAGTGGTTACCGGAAGGCATTTACCAAATTTTTACATACATTTACCATTTACACGTACCATTTTTTATTGCTTAAGTAGGTGGACGAAGCTCATAGATGGTCACCGGAGCCCATAGACATCTACAACGTAAAAGTCGCCACCTACCTTGAGATATTCGTTCTAAAATGTCAGTTTTTACAGCACAACGGCTGCCCCACCCTTCAAAGCGAAACGAATTATGTACGTTATTACGTACCTTAAAATATTATATTAAATTGAAAATAGCATTATTTTATTTTTCAACGGCCTTACCATCGAATCAAATTTCAAAGACGCTCGGTGTATTGGAATCCAGCGATGCGACTGTGCCGTTATTCAAATCTTCCAGGCAGGTACTAATTTTTTAAATGAAATAAGTACTTAATTCATATTCGAACAGAACGCGAAGTAATAAGCCCGGGCAGATCTCGCCGATGCCCGAACCAGGTCCCCGGGAAGGGACACGAGGGCTCAGAAGCGGCAATGCGTCCCGGTTCGAAAAGTGGGTACAGCCATAAAGGTAGATAAATAAATCGGTGGCTAAAACTACGAAAAAATAACACTGATTTAAAACTTTCAATATATTTTCAGATAAATTAGCAAGTGAACGTAAAAATTAAATTTGAATTGAAAGAATGAATCAAAAAAAATGACGATACATTTTAGGGTATATTTTATATACACATTCATTATAATTCGAATTCTTCTATCGAATCCGATCCATTGGATAAAAGCTTATGAAATTCTTTATTAAAATAATCGGCGATCATATTCCATACATTCACAGAATACCACACCAAAACACTTAATGTAAATACTAAGCGAAATATTAGGCTGAACATTTTAAAATGAATTAAACGATATGTAACTAGACGAATATCTTATTTAAAAAACCAAAATAAACAATGCTTATCTAAAGATACGTAAACATGCATTGAAACTGAGCACAATAGTATTAATTCGATAAGAAACGAATGAATAATAAAGAAATAGTTAATTTAGGAAGAATATAAGCTAAAATCAATAACAAAAACCACAGAGCTGAGTATCTCTCTTTTTTAAATAGTTAAAAATACTATGGAATAATTTGAAAAGTCGAATGCACTAATTCAGCTATACTAAAAAACAAATCATAAATGACATAAATATTATACCAAGAATACAAATTGATAAGGGTGATTTATTCAATATATAGAATCTGGTCCGTACATTAGATCGGATACAATCCCGATGATATTTTGCATGTGAGGATAGGCCAAAGTCGTGAGCATCACAATACTGTTGGCAATCACGAACAGTTTCATCGTTTCTAAACCATTTGTGGATCTGTGGAAAATGTTCAATTAGAGAAAGTAAATCATGATACACCTTTATTGTACTTATTTAATATATCAATATTTCTGTAGACTAATTCGCATCTTAAATAAAATAAGCATTTTTTTTATTGTACTGGATGTCTACACTTACAGCCGCGGGCCAAAACCTTTGCCTTTGGATAAATACGTATCTATGGGTGCTTCTAATATGCCATACCACTAGTAATTCCACTTACTTTCAAGGCTAATGCATCCAAAAAAATTACAGTCATAGGGACTGCCGATAGAAGTGAAAACTTATAACTTAGAATGTAATTATTATTTTTTATTGCCCTTGAAGGCAGACTAGCATACGGGCCACCTGATGGTGAGTGGTTACCGTCGCCCATGGACTTCAGCAATGCCAGGGGCAGAGCCAAGCCGCTGCCTACGTATTCAATACCTAAGTATTCAAATTTTAAATATCATAATGCTTAAATTAAAATTATCAACATAAATCTGTTTTTCACATCTATTGACACTCCGAGCAAATACATAGGTACATGTTTATATGGTTTATTTATTATTCAATTATATTACGGACTACAAGATCATGACAAAATATAAATACAATTCAATTGAAATAACAATTAATATACAAACACTTTTTAATAAATCCATTCAAATTTACTTGTAAAGATACACAGTAATGTTGCACAATACAGTTAATGATATATTATGCCCACTGAGTTTCTCAGCGGATCTTCTCAGTGGGTCGCGTTTTCGATCCGGTGGTACATTCTGCGAAGTACTGCTCTTGATATGGCCAGTGTTAGCAACACTCCGGTTTGAGCCTCCGGTTTGAGCTCACCTACACGTCAAGGAGAAGCTGAAATAGCCTCTCAAGGCTATCGACAAAGGTAGAAAAAAAAAAGAAAACAGATTAACTGCTATTACGCATTTCGGTGACGCGAGCTCACAAGATTTCACCCATCCAAAAAGTACTAACGCGCACAATACATGGATAGATAAATACGATGTGTTCGTAACATTAACATCTCGGTGATACGAACCCATAACATTTCGTTCTAATAAACAGTTAAGGAACTTATCACTTCTAAAAGTTGGACAAAATAAACAGGCTATAATTCAAAACTTGTCTGATGTAAGCAAAGGATTTTAATGAAACAAACAAAACACCGCCTACGATTTTCTTAGGGAATGTTATGATAGGCTAAATTTTAGATCTAGGTTTAAAGTTCTGTCTGTGTCAATAAACTTTAATTTTTGTTCAATGTTTGGGCGCTACAGTTATTATCTTCAGACACGCGAGTTTTAAAACGTGGCGTTTTCAATATTCATTTTTAACTGTTCTAAAATTAAGCACCTTTTTCCAAAAATCACTATGGTCCTTATTTGCAGACGTACAAGAAATATTTACAACTACTGTCCTTTACACTTTGCTTCTAAAAATACCATCCTCTATGTTGTGTAGTCCCCTGAGGGACTATACTAGGGAATTGCTAGGTTTTCATACGGTTGAAGAATCAAAATCATTATAAACAAATATAGTGAGCAGGAAAGTTCATTTTTTTTTATTGCTTAGATATTGTTTGTAGAGATGGCTTTTTGCAAAGTTCTGGGTTCACAATTACATTTCGCTTGCATGTATTACTTGTGCATTAACAACATGCTTTCCTTTCGAAGTATACACAATATGTGTGTTATTAAAATATTTCACAGTCTATACTCGTATTACTGGAAAGGAAAGGGGGTGAATTTAAGAATAAAGTACGTAAAGAAATTAATTCAATTTAATTCCAATATATTCATTGAGAAGAATCATATGCTAAATTCCAAAAGGATCTCTTAAGATTATTTTTTTAATAATTAGGTTCTTGAAGTCGAAATTTTAAGAGGCATCCAGTTCAAGAGTAATTAAGAACTTAGCCTGAGATGGCCGCCTAAAGCTAGCCCAAACAGAGGAAATATAGCAAACCGAAAAGTCCCTATGTACCATCCTTAACGGCTTGTACAAGCTGCAGTTAATTATCAAGATTTAATTTAAAAATGATTCCCCGAACGCTTTCTTTTGAAAGCCTGTGAGGACAGAATTAAAGATTAACGCCAACAAAGCTATTCTACCAACATTTACTTATAAATCTGTATTTCGAACCAATTTCATAACAAAATTCAAACAATTAAATTGTTTGAGCCTTCAGTTTGCCTGATCTTCTTGAGATCTTAAGTGTTAAAATATTTTGAAAAGTATTTTGTTAACGGTAAATATTTATTATCCTTTATTCAGAACTTCAGAAATATACAGGCAACTTCAAAATTCCATTCATAAAATTAAATATAAAGTGAACAATAGCGTAACAAATCTTTAAGTCGCTTGTATGTTAAAGTTTTCAAATAAAAATATTCGTGGTTGTCGCGAAAATAAAATTATTTACTAAGAAACATTCCATTCAAATTTTGTACTATACCTTTTATATTGAATTTCAAAATTACTTTTTAAAGGATTTATTAATTCCTCGTTGTGTTAGATTTGTTAAATAAATAAAAAATTGAAAAAGAAAAAAAAATCTCCTTTTATTGTAATAATCTAACAATTATTGTAAGATTTATATTACCTGAGCCAACCTCCAAAACCTTGTTCCTCTTCATCCAAACAATCAGAATTTGTTGGCTTGTCAACAGTTTCTAAGCTTTTATCCAGGACTTTAATAGCTGAGCCTTTCTGTGACCCTTTGATATGTTTGTTTCTCGTCATAGTCTGTAATTTAATAATATAAAAAACAAAGCCGCATTTACATCTATTTAATAATAATAATATAAAGAAGTTTTCAATAAAATTATTCTAGACAGGAATCTACTCTATCAAATTATTAGTTTTATATAGCCTTATTGTTTTATTCCTGAACTATAAGTTCTTAATTAGTTTTTATGTCATTGTCTTGAAACTAGTTGAAATATTTTCGTTTGGCATTTCAGGGATTTTTTTTCATAGTCACACTAACATACCATGTATCTGTGCTTCACTTAAAATTTTAACAATAGGTCTAAACAAGTTTGATTGAAATTCACTAATCTTAATGTAAAAACCACCAGTGACGACAATAATAAGTCAGTTTAATGTCACAATCACATCGTGTAATAAAAATGAAACCCGCAAAATTATAATTTGCGTAATTGCTGGTGATAGGACCTCTTGTAAGTCCGCGCGGGTAGGTACCACCACCCTGCTTATTTCTGCCGTGAAGCAGTAATGCGTTTCAGTTTGAAGGGTGGGGCAGCCGTTGTAACTATACTTGAGACCTTAGAACTTATATCTCAAGGTGGGTGGCGCATTTACGTTGTAGATGTCTATGGGCTCCAGTAACCACTTGACACCAGGTGGGCTGTGAGCTCGTCCACCCATCTATGCAATAAAAAAAAAGAAAACAATACTAATTATTTTCGGTCATTCAGATCTCGTTTCTTACTATTCCGCTCAAATTTCGTATTTCATACAAAACAACAATTAAACATACAATAAAATATGACTTAAAAAAATTATTAAAAATAATTACAAAATTAATGGTTTGACGATTGATAAAAAGTTACAAGTAGGGCGGGCGATCGGATTCTCTTTACATAGAAAATTTACACGGATTCAAAAACACAATCCCAGCAATCGGACACGAATTGCAAGCTTTAAAAACTCTGCTATTTTGTAGTGAAATTGTCACCTTTCACAACGAACATTTGGAATGGACGAAACGAAAAAGTACCGTTAAATTCTATTCAATAGGTAAAACTGGGCGTGAAGTTCGAAATGTTGGAAGCGGATTGGGAATTTGTATCGTTTTTCCACACATTACTTTTAACCAACTGCTGCCAATACCACACTACCCGGTTTTCTAAGCGAAGTTGAAATTAAAATGTCATTGGAAAGGAATCGTTTATTAGTAAATAAATAAAGCTCAAAAAATGATTTTGGTTTCAATATACTAATAAAACATTTTAGCTTATGATCTTCTGTACAACCTATTTAATATTAAATATCTAACATTAACAACCAAAGTTATTTCTGAGTAAGTTTATCTACATTTAAAAGTAATCAATTCATCAATCATATTTTAGCTAAGACCGATAAATAAAATCGATAAAGATTGATTTTCACAGACTCAACGTGCTCAAGTATTTCAACATGATTTATGTTCCAGACTATTAGAAGCATAGACTGAAAATTCAAGAATAGCTATGGGTATAGCTATACTAAAAAATGTGACAGTAGAATCTGGTGATAAATTTCGTGAGCTTAAAAAATTGGAAATCTCTAAACAATGTTCCATAAAAAGTAGGGAGTGCGAGGTTTGTCAATGAAAAGAATTATAGTAGAAAATGTTTAACGTTGGTAAATAGCTATTTATGAATTTGTTATAATATTAGTTTTCAACAGTAATTTTACACAATTCCTTTAAAGGGTAAGCGCATTTGTCTCAGCAACTTCGCTCTATTGACTTACAAACCTCACTAAACACAGAAAGCCTCTTAACGGATCTTGACTTCTCAAACAAAATACTAAGGAACTACAACTGAACACCTGGCTTCTAATCAAATATTATTATACTCGATTTTACCTTGGTGTTGAGGGTGTGAAGAAACAAGGGGCACGCACGGCTCCTCGCTCACTGAGTGCTAACATACCTAACGAACCGCATTCAGAGAGAAACCTCTCCAATGCTGATCGATACCTTACGGTGCTGCAAGTTGTTAGGTAGCGGATTTAGAAGCGGAACGATTAGAAACACCACTAATTGAATTGAAAAAAAAAGATCCAGCCAAGAAAAATATTTTCTCAGTCCTTTTTTGTTTTACATTAACAGCGAACGGACCAGTCTAAATAAACATTGTTATTTTACGTTTATATTTCTAGAAACTTTTACAAAAATCCCTCAGGCATGTTTAATTTTCCGCTTGAAATCTTTTTTTATTTACGTTTTTATATACGGGTAATTAATGTAAACACTTTATAATGCTAAGCTGAGCACATGAAAATCGACTTCCTACGTGTCAAAAAAAAAACTCAGTTTCATATTTGTTACTTGTATTATATTATGAATAGAATGGATGTTATGATAGAATGTTATTATGAATAAAATGGATGTTATGTTAGAATGTATTATATTATGTATGGAATGGATTAATCAAGAAACTCATATGACTTCATAATTTTAAGAAGATTTTTCATCTACAGAATTTCCTCATTGCCACTTAAATAATTAATGCAGAATTACTCATCAGCTAACACATGATTTTGGAAAGCATTGTTTTAGGTCAAACAAAACACCGAGGCCACGACCTAATAATTTGTTGTCAGCGTCAAACGCGGTTTTGAGTTATGGTCGTCGGGTGAATAAGTAAATTTCGTTCGACACTCCAGGTAGGTAATTCGCAACCGAGCTGCCGATAAAATTTATAAAAATTTTAGGTGTATCAAGGGAAAAGAAATTTAATAGGTCTATAATGTTTGAAATTGGAAAAGGAAATTAGGGTCTTATTTTGAAAGGGCCAGTAAAAAAAAATTATCGCGCAAAAACTGATAGCGTTTACCAACGCTCATTCCACATTGTACTCACTCAATCAACATAAGCACTACAAAGCACGCAAACTTGAGCATTAAGGGAACAAAGTAATATAATATACCTTTGCCATACAGTTACTGTGAAACATACAAAATAGCTATAGTCACGCGTTCTAAATTAAAGACAGTTACCACCGTTAGAATACTGAGTTTTCGATTTAATTTCTTGGGGCATTCGTTGTGCGTTTTCACGTTGTGCTTCTTTTGACTACGTAACTGCCAGTAAGCTCGAAGGGCTTCTGGCTTCATTTTGATCGGTGGGAAGCTCATAGGACTCATCCTGAGAGATTTGCTAAAATCTGCCCTAGTAAGAAAAGTGCTGCGCTGTATCTACCACCGATTGGAATCACGGCCCCTTGAGAAGATCTGGTGAGAAACTCAATTATCAATTTGTGGTCAATTATCAAAACCCAATGACTCTGATAACCAATTAATACTACTATGAATTTATTAATTCAAATAACGTTTTCACGCCTTTCATGAATACAAATAATTTTGAGTAATTCTGCGTGGTATTTACCACATTTGGAATATTCCAAGCCAATTATGAAGTAGACCCACTCAATTGACTGCAAGTAAAAATTTAAATTGACACAGGGCTGTCAACATACTCATAGTTCATCAATCCCGGGTTGCTTACATCAGTGGTATCAGCCTTATTAAGGAACCAAGCGAAGCGTTACTGACACCTTCGTAATTGTGATATCTGTACAGGGCAGCAATCAAACAGGGCTTAATTGCCTAAGTTTATTGCGATCTCGTCTCAGATGACATGTGCGACGTCAAATTGTAATTAGATTAGAAGCTTTAGATGTGATGGTGTTGTAATTACTTTGTACGCATGTTAGAGTTGGCGGATCAGGTGAAAATTATGAGGCCAAATAAAATTACGAACGAATTTTGTGGTATTTTTATGTTTGCATATCTTATTTTTTATGGAACTTACGCTCATATGTTTGAGGTTTAAACAATAATAGCGGTTAACACTTGGTCTGACTCTGGTGATAAATTAATTAAATAGGCTATTTAAATTAAGATATCTAGTAAAATATAACACATAATTAATCCAAATCAAAAAATGCTGAAACGTGAGAAAGTAAATTTGATAAATGTTCCAAATTACGAATTTAAAAAATTGTTAAAAAAATTTAGTTACACTTAAATGTTACTTACTCTCCCTCTAAAATAAAATTATCCTAAAAATTATCCGACGAACATTTCGAGCTATTGTCCATAAACTCATAAACGAGATTCTTAAAGGCAGAGGCATTCTTCCCCTAATGTTATTCATGGCCTCATAAAAGAAAAAAAAAAACATTTTTCTACGGCCATTCAAAATGAGTAATACGAATTTCGAACGACAGAGGACTATATGGAGAAGCGAGGCAAAACCGTCATTTTAATGCCTAGAAATGAACTGCTCTGTTCTCAAGATTTAGTTTGTGAGAAGATTAGAAACTGTTTAAATAGGAACTGTTTCACGAGAATTCGATCAGTGCTTTCTGAAAATCCACCTAACTCGCCATTTGCAATTCGCTTCTCAAGACCCTGCTTTATCTCCGCGATCGTAAATCTTGTGCTACTAATCAACTGTTTGCTCTAATCTCCTGAAATACTAACAAATTCAGCTTAAGATTAACAAAACGAATGTCTTCCTAACTAATTTCACAATTTATTAAATTTAGAAGGTATACTTTGGTGTGTTTCCTTCTCTTGTTATTCGTTATTTATTTATCTGTACCTTTGAACAGTAGGTAACGTAATCAGCAGTAAAATAACAAAAAATTACATGTTCGCATTCGCAAAACGACCTAAGGAGTATCTGATCTAACCGGCGCCATCTAGGCGGGCTTCGGACAGTCTGCCGACCGAGAGGGCTGGTGGTCGTGGCGCCGACGACCGCCAGTCCGGCGTCCCGAGGGGGAGGGTGATGGGAGAGATGTGCTCCGCACTAAACGCTTCACTTTCCCCCCTTTGCCTTGTCATGAGTTCTGTCTCATGCGAGGTTTGGACGTTGGTTGTTGAGCGACAGGAGGTTTTAGTCAGTTCGACTCTGACATACCCCGCCCAGTATCCCCAGAAAAGGGCGGAAGTCCGGCGATTTCCTCCTGACCAAAAAAAAAAAAAAAAAAAGGAGTATCTGAAACTGAAATAATAACAGCGGTTAATAAAAATATATAATTATAATTTAGTAGTATCGGTAATTAAAACCAGGCTTACCGCCATTTAGTGAACCCCATTGAGGCCGGCTTTTTTTGAGCTGTTTCTGAGCATTGTTAAATGAAATAACGATTGATAAAAAATAGGTATTTTTCTGTTGCCATGAATACTAATAAGAAGACATTAAGCCATTTTGACAAAGAAACTAAGAATGGTAATTATTAGCACATGTATGATTTTGAACAAACTGAAACGTTTATAGTGTTTTTGATTTGGCTGGAGGTTTTTGCAAAATTTTCTCTTGCCTTATCAATTGTTTTAATTTTTAATAATGCAGAAACTGGAATACATTGCTGTTAAGTTCAATAAAAAAGTGTATGTGTGTGTGTGTGTGTGTGTGCAAGTCACACCCGGTAGAAGTGACACTTATAGAAAAAAAATCGCAAGGGTCCACCACCCGCAGTGCAATGGAGCAGCTTAACCCTGGGGAACCGCCTGCGTGATCACAATATCCCTACGCCAGGTAAGTATGATTTAGCAAGAGAACGAGAACGTCTATCAACTGTGTAACATCTCGTCACCGCGATTCAGGAATTGTTGAATTTACGTGCAGCGACATCTGTTAATAACAAACTAAATATAAATAATTGTAAATCATATTTTATAGTATGAGGTAACACCCTCTGTGAATTGCTATTTTAACTTAACGTATAATGTGTTCTATCTCATTCTCTCGCCGGCTGAATCCTATACATTTATGTGTTTGTGTCTCTATGGACTTATTTTTTCGTTTCGTTTCATTTCGTTTCATCGAATTTGAAATCACAACCATTCTAAAGAAGTTTCACTTCAAAAATAATACTTCAGAAATTAATAGGGAAAGAATAAATATTTTTAGGAAGCTGAATAACTCAATTATTCAACATTTGCACAAAGTTATACTTATTCATACTTATTAAATTAAACATACTTTGTTCCATATTTTGTATTAAGTAGTGTTGTTAACTGGTTTTATTAGAGCAGATTTAAATAATTACTACCGGGGGTTAAACGCTGGCCAAATGTTTCTTTGACTTTTTTACAAAACCCCGATAATGAGTATTATTTTTTAAAATATTTGTATGTCTAAACACATTAGAAGTGATTTTCACCGGTAAATGCATTTATCGAAGGATAGTTTTCTCGAAGGATAAGATTGGACCAAAATATATATATGAAAAGAGTGTGGAACGGAGCGTTACGAAATGAGTGAGAGAAAGCGGTAAGAAAGGGAAAAAAGAATGAATGCTACATTCTTAATTCGTCTATCAGCTAAGAAAAATCTATATGTCGGAGAAGCCACAATTATTAACACCATCGTCAGACATCATAGAGACGAATAGGGTAATCGAGCTTAGCAGACGAAACGTATGACAGTTCTTAGGACGGAGCTACCGCTCTTCAAGAAGGCTGGTTGGAAAGTGTGATGGCGTCTACGCGCCTCAATCGGCTAGGCTCTGTCGTAGCACGAAGTTAGCCGAATTCCGACAATACCGCATTCGTGCTGCCATCTCTCGTGAATCGTGCTGCGTTTCGTTTAGCTACGAAACTAATGACCATGACCGTAAATGAATTTAAATGTAAATATATTTTTCAGGTATGAACAATAGATGACTGATGCTAGAATAACGCGCTGTACCTATAACGCTGAGTAGATTCCAAGACACGGCTAAGCTTTGTTCGTATTATGGCGCGACACGGCGTAGCATGAACTACCTTTGATAAAACGATTATATACTTTTGATTTCGTGCCTAGCCCACACATCATACGGGCACAACTCGTATTGACCACTCTCTAAAAGATTTTTTTCTTCAAGCAATTGAGTTATATTAAACCAAATGATTTATTCCATGCCATATTAATTCGAAAAAAACCCTTCTCTTTAAACTTCTCGAACTCAACTGATTCGATTTTAATCTATTCACGTAATACATTCACGAAGCCTTTGATCGCGACCAATCGAACCTTAGTAATATTATTATAAAAAATTCTTTTTTATTAAAATAAACGGAACTGAAGCGAAAAAATCCTTGTAATAATATCCCACGCTACCTATCAGACTTCGGCACATCAAAGCCCTTCAAATTCCAATTTTCAATAATCTCGTCAACTTTACGCCAAGCCAATGGCTTTCATTACGCAATGGTATTAACATTTTCTAGAACCTTCGATGCGAATGAACAGCTACACCAAATGAATTTCTGAGCGTTATAAGAATTGCACTGTCTCCTTGTAAGCCATCAAGCGTTTCGCCTTTCATATTCCACTTTCGTAAGATTCTCAAAAAAACTTTCTTTTTCAACAATGCCATTTAAGAAAGTATCGAGGAGTGATTTGGTTTAAGCCACATTTTTGCAACTTTACAGGAGATCTATTTAAAGTTTAAAATTTGGAGAAACTATCTTAACAAAAAAATCCTCAGCTATTTGAACGGAGTAAACTTTATTGAAGTTCAATTAAAAACATCGAACTGTTCATGCTAATACCAAATAAAACGTACCTTTAATTAAAAAGGTAATTAATAATTACACTTCGTATCATAACAAATCATTGTTGTTATACAGCTGTGACTTTAAAATACTTCAAGCTTCAACTATTGATTATTTTTACGGCAACCAGCCCAAGCAGACGAATCTAGTATTATTATAAAATAGCTTGACTGATCTGACTTTAATTGTAAGTCATTAAAATACTGCACCTACCACATGAATTGAACTTTAGCGAAATAGCTTAAATTCAAACTGCTAGAGGCTACCATCATTCACGGACATCGACAATAACTGAGAAACAGCCGAAGATTTTCGGATTAAGAAGGATTGGCGAAGAAATAGATAGTGATATTTTTATTTGCCAATAAAGACACGTAATAGATAATATACAGTTCTAGGGGTACAGCAAAGCCTCCGCGCACAGCTCAAGACTTTTTTCAAATATAGTTAGAGCTTAGTGCTCAGAAAACTGGTTGAGAGAAGCCGAGGATCGTGCTCAGTGGTGAACAATTGAAGAGGTCTATGTCCAGCAGGGGACTGCTATAGGCCGATGATGATGATGATGCTCAGAGAACATCCAATGGAAAAACATGGTAAAACGAGATAATGACCTCATCTTGAACAATTTTATTCTAATTCTTTGCATTCTATGTATTTGCGTAATCAGTAATGAAACGAAGTGTTGGGAGCCCGTTTAGGTATGTCCATCAGCCGGCATGTGCCTTCGACATAATACATCTAGGTCAGCGGGGTCATGTTATTATATTACAAATAGGTACTCGAGTAACCATTGAATATAAGTTGGGTTACGGCCCTACTGGTAGGCTTTTTCCGTTTAGATTAACTGATCTTTACTGGTGGTAGGACTTCTTGTGAATCTCCACGGGTAGGTACCACCTCTCTGTTTATTTCTGCCGTGAAGCAGTAATGCGTTTCGGTTTGAAGGCCGGGGCAGACATTGTAAGTATACTGTGTCTTAGAACTTATATCTCAAGGTGGGTGGCGTATTTACGTTGTAGACGTCTATGGGCTTCGGTAACCACTTAACACTAGGTGGGCTGTGAGCTCGTCCACCCATCTGAGCAATAAAAAAAATAGCACACCACTTGAAATTCGTGGCATCTCAAAAGGTCTCTTCGTATCTTTCGTAGGTACGTGATTATCTGACGGGTGTATTCCGGACGTGGCTCATTCTTTCGACCCGTGTTATCACTACTCACGCAGCCCATGTCACTCCGTATGTCATTGGAGTGACACAAGGACCCTGCGACAGATCGTCTTGGATAAGATGGCCTTTGGAATTAACAATTTCTATCATTCGAATTCCTTTTAATTCGAATTCTGTAGATCTTTTTGGATGCTGTCCATATTGAATAGACTGTTGGGGTACGTTTTAAGAATACAAGAAGAGATCAAGATGAACTAAACAGACACGGGAATTCGATGTATACATATACATACATTTTAAAAAAAATTATAGGAAGATTTATTTATTGGTTCTGCATTAAACAGTATCAAAGTAGAGTTTTCTGTTGTATTATAGTTGACGGAAATACACGTGAGACAATAAAATACCCCAAATATCTTATAAAAAACTAGTAGGTCTAAGTATAATAACTTAATATAATATGAGAAATTCTTGTACTTGTAAAATTTGAACAAACCTTCTTATGACAAACAGATTTGTTTGATCTATGTATGTCTGGTTGTTTAATATCTAAAATATATTCAATAATTTTGAACGTAAACATGTATGTGTATCAGTCTTTGGTTCCTCTAATAATAAAACTGTAGCTTGGGCTCATTTAATTATGTGCGGTTTGTCCCCAATTAATTATTTTTACAAAACGCTCTTTCTTGAATATTTTATCTTGTATACCAACAAAACCCAGTATAAATTCAATTCTAATGCTAAATCCAACATAACAAGGTATTTCAAAAATACTATAGTGCTATTAACTTCAAAAAGATTTACTTATACTTAATCGTTTATCATCATCATCAGCCTTTATCTGCCCACTGCTGGACATAGGCCTTCCCCAATGCGGTCCTCCGCCTTCCGCATCCAACGACTTCCTGTCATTCGAATCGTTTATTATGGGATTATTCTTGCAAAAGCTGGCTTTAAAACGAACCTCACTCCACGGTACTTCCTGAGCGCTATTATATTTCCTTCTTCAAGTAAGATTTGAAAGGTATTCTGAAAGGTAGACAGCGCTATAACACGCTATGCCATCGGGTGAACCGTCAGATAAGCAAGACAAAAAGTGTTTTAAAGAAAACGGTGGCCGTAATACTGAATATCTGATTCCAATTACCAAATCTACCGTTTATGTACGCCAAAATCTGAAAGGAATATCTACTTTGAATATTACTTTCTTGCTAGAAACTAATCAATTCACTCAAGACCTCTAAAATAAGAAATCAGCAACTTGAAATTTATTTTCTTGTGGGTAATTTTTCTTGTAATACTAACTTCAAAGAGAACCAATTTTCAGGTAATTATTTCAAGATAACTAACTCCATTTTATTACAAAAAACATTCTTGTTAAGGAACCGAGAGGACTCAGAAATGTTATTCTGTTTAACATTCACCTTTTATTGTATAAAATTGTCGGTCAAAATTCATACTTGCATGTTCACGTAACGACATACACCATAAATTAAAACATCAAAATTCGCAACATCCATTAGCCTGCCACTTACCGAAGCAAATAATTATGTATATAGAAATTCCTGATGAACTTAAAAAAACAATCCTCCAAGTACTATCCTAATTAAGATATTTATAAACAGCCTATTTAATACTTAGCAGATGTAGCAAAGCTGTCTGAGTATTATGTTAACTTGACTAAATTGGACAATTAGTAAATAAATATATAAAAAACAAATAGTTGTTAAAAGATTTTTAAATTCAGTAAAAAGCCAGAAACAAAAATTAAAAAGGCGGTCGTATGGCTAACAACGAAAGCAAAACAAGAATCATTACTAATAATAAACAATCAAATTTCAAATCATTCGTTTCGTACCAAAATTGAAACCAATTCTACATTTTTTCTCGCACTACAAAGGTAATAAATTGAGATCATCGTTTGCCTAATATTGAACAACGAACCCTGTAATTTTTCAACTCCAAAACCTACCAAGAACCCATTTGTATGACATAATTCAACGAGACAGAGCGATTAATTGGACACTGAAAACTAAAGTAGAAGATAAACTATCGCGGGCTGCTAAATGTGTCAGGCAACTTAATAATTCACAGGACGCGAGGCTATTAAGAGGTGTACCCGGTTAAGCCAAGCGTACGTGGGTTTTTGGTAGAATTATTTATAAGTACTTATGTTTTCATAGGGGATTGGACTCGTTAAAACAGAAATATGTCCCTCCTCTGTGGTTTTTTAATGCCATGAATTCGAATGTGGTGGTCGAAAAGGTGTACTTTTTTTTAAATTCCGTTCAATTATCATTTTAACAAACTAAAAGCGTAGTAATCTAAAATTTGAAGGAATATTAATTTGTAATTTTTTTTGGAACGAAGATGAAAGGTAGGTTTACGGTAATCAGCGGTTTGACTCTGCCCCTGGCATTGCTGAAGTCAATGGGCGACGATAACCACTCACCATCGGTGGGCCGTGTGCACGTCTGCCTACAATGGCAATAAAGAAAAAAATACGTATGGTCACGTATTCTACGTTACGTGGGTTTATAGCGTCTCTGATATACTAAAGCTTGCATTACATAACGGTACAAACTAAATAAGGGTACGTAAACTAAATTTATTTAACAAAGATACATAATACATATCCGTATCCGAAGTCGTCGTGGCCTAAAAGATAAGACGTCCGGAGCATTCGTGTTGAAGCGATGCACCGGATAAATTGCAAAATTATAATTTGCGTAATTACTGGTGGTAGGACCTGTTGTGAGTACGCACGGGTAGGTACCACCGCCCTGCCTATTTCTGCCGTGAAGCAGTAATGCGTTTCGGTTTGAAGGGTGGGGCAGCCGTTTTAACTAACTATACTGAGACCTTAGAACTTATATCTCAAGGTGGGTGGCGCATTTACGTTGTAGATGTCTATGGGCTCCAGTAACCACTTAACACCAGGTGGGCTGTGAGCTCGTCCAACCATCTAAGCAATAAAAAAATTTATCCTAAATACCAATCAGATTGTGAAACTATATTTAAGAATGAAATTTTACAAACAAAAGAATGTAGCTATAAAATCAGGAAACGATCATTGGAGACTTAGGACACATTGTTAGACAAGTGGTATGCTTCCTTGTTTGGGGATCTATTGGTTTGTCCAGACTCAATATGTTATCTTTTTTTTATATTCTACCCACTTTTATTAACCTCGACTTGCAATGCTAGCTTTACCGTGTATATGTTACCGGAAATGTATGTAATCCGTCATTGTATACAATTCCTAGGAAATGTATGTAATTCCTAAAATCGCACGGAAATGTGTGAAATAAATTATATTATACTTACACATTACATATTTCCTAGGAAATCTATACATTTCCTAAATAGCAATCGGAAATGTAAAACTTTTAAGATATTGGTGGGTACGCGGGGACAGCGGGACGAGTCTTGCACTACGGTCAGTTGCCAACTTGCAATCCACTGGAACCGGCCAGGGATTTAAGAAGTGCCTTTGCAAGAAAAACTGTGCTACATCAAGATGTCTGGGTTTTAAAAATAAAGTATTATGTACTTCCAAATGCCATTCGAGCTTACCCTGCAAAAATAAATAGCTATATGGAGTGACAAAGTATTTTAATATAAAGATTTATTTTTATACTTTGACATTTATAATAACTTAATTATCAGACTGATTACTTGCCAAATGAAAATTTGATTTTATAAGAATAAATATAAGTTGATTTTGTGATACGTTAAAAGTTAATAGATAGTTGATTTTAGAAGGTTTAATTAGTAAGATAATATGAACATATTATTATTATTTTACGGTATAACTGTTACCCGATTGTCTCAATAGTGTTATAATAAAAAAATATTATTAACAACGTGTTTTATTACAGAAAGCATTTACTTTATACATTTCCTAATACGATATTGGAATTATATACAATTCCGAGGAAATTTATACATTTCCTAGGATATCTATACATTAAATAGTTTTTCAAACAATATTTTATACATTTCCTAAATAGTATCGGAATTGTACACATTTCCTAGGATTTGTATACAATTCCTTGATTTCATACATTTCCGGTAACATATATACCACTAATCACAACGGGCTGTATATATGAACGAAATCCATATTATTGGACCCCCGACTGACCTATCGTATATTGATGAAACTATGCTAGAAACCCTCGCTTCCCACACTACCATTAGTGGATAGCAGGTGACAAGCAAATCGTATCTTAGTTAGGTAACAGAAAAATGTACTCTCACTAATATATTTTACTAAATAATAAACTTATTTACTACTAGCGACCCGCCCTCGCTTCGCTTCAGAAACATTAAATTTTATTATTGATTGAGTCTAAAAAACGTAGCCTAAGTTACTCCTTATATCATCAGCTACCTATCAGTGACAGTCTCGTCAAAATCGGTCCAGCCGTTCCAGAGATTAGCTGGAACAAACAGTCAGACAGACAAAAATTGTAAAAAATGATATTTAAGTGTATGTACCGTATATATATTCATATGCATGTAGTAAAAAGCAGTTATTTCAATATTAGAAACAGACACTCCAATTTTATTTATATGTATAGATGTACTGATGCGGGTCAATAACCCTCTATTGTCTCGGGTCACATTAACACCAATTGAGCTATAGACTTATCTACATATCGAACAGTTAATAACACCGATAAGAATTCTAAAATGCAGCAAATTTGATAATGTGTGAAATTAAATATTTTAAACTAATTTTCGTGCAGAGCAGATTGTCTGGCGACTCTCAACCTAGTTCCACGAATTTAGCTAATAGTAAAGTTTAATAACGCCGGTGAAATTTAAATTATAATAGTTTCAGTACGTTTCGGCACGCCCTTTTGTATAAAACTGTTCGTACCAAATGTGGTTATGTTGTAACATTTTGTACATACCTGTACCATGTACATAATACATACCTTAAATACAAACAGGATATTTTGTCTTTGTCCGCATAAATTTAGTATTCAATCGTTATTTAGTATCATAAATTTACTTTATCTAGTGGTCCCGCAGTAGTCGAAATCCAACTATGATTAAATATAAACATTATTAAAGTTCTATTGTCAAACACTATTATACTTCTTTAAACAATAACAAAAGCTTGACAATTGACAAATAAACAAAGAGTAGTATAAGTATGTGTTGTGTCAAATATAGGCTAGTGTGTGTAATGTTTTTATTATTGATTTAATGTATTATTAATGCATAATTTAAAAAAATATTAGCCTTCTGCACTTCTTCTCTATATTCGTTATATGTGTGGGAAATTTCATACTCCTCCACCCGCGCAATGTTCGTAAAAAGGGGTACAAAGTTTTTGCTTCACGTATTAATATATAGATTATAAATCGTTTTAACTCAATAAATATGAGCTAAATTAAACTGCTTATGACTGCTACGTTATTTAATATTTTATTTTGATTTTACAGCAAATGAGACCCAATAGACTTTCGCTAAACAATATAAACCACACATATAGCGTACTTTAGCGGTACGTTAATACCAAAAATTCTCAATGAACAACCGTTATTAATTATATTAGAATATTCAACCTAGGCCTTAAAGCCTTAGTAGCGTTACAATTTTTCAATAATTGTAGATAGAACAAACGTGTCGGATTAAATGCTTTCCATTGGTCGGTGTCAATTAATTACCGAAGCTTATAAATAGCGTGAATTCTACCATGTTGAGCCGTATTAGTTAATATTATATTGAATATCGACTTCAAGCCGAAACACAAGTCAATGGCATGCCGAAAATAAGTAGCATAGCTTAATTGTAAGTGTAGAATAAATATAGAAAGTAGCATAAGTAAGTAACATAGTTGCACCTGATGGACGGAACTATGATTCGCCCTACAACCTTTTTCTGTAATCACTAAGACATTTCATTAATTTATAGTGTATCTAGTTTATATGAGGAAATGCATGTAACTAGAAGATGTATGGAAATGGTAATAAAGTTAGAGGGGGAAGATGTCGGTCGAAGAAGACATGGATGGAATGCGTGAATGACGATATGAAAGAGAGAGTAGTGTTGAGATGACGGCTGATAGAAAAGAATAGAATAGAAAAATTTGCTGTGCCAAACCCACCTGGTGGAATAAGGTTGAGATAAAGAAGAAGATAGTGTATCTAATTTAGTAAACCAACATTATTTACCATTTACGTTTAGCATTCATTACTGCTTGGGTTGGTCTACTTTGGATGCTTCTAGAACGGTCCCTTACACAATACCGTGCAAACAGAACCTCGTATTAGCGCGTCGCTTATAAACTAATGACACAGAACACGCAAACACTTATCTAGCCACATAAAAGCGTCAGATATTTTACTAAAAAAATTATATTGCAGCTTTGAATATAAATTGTGGTTTTCAAAAGCTGAATAACAAGTTAATAGCAGTGTTATGGTGAAAACTTGGAAACTTTAATTTTCTTTTATACGACTAGTTCGTTTTAAAGTTGAAAAACTGTTGAACAATTTATTGCGCACGCGAATTCGCTGGAAACCTTTTAAACTAATAACTTACGTATGCGTAGAAGAGGAGTATAGAGGTAGCGGATGAGAAAATTGAACATACTTAAATTTTGCTTTTATTTAAACTGAACTAAAATTGCGAGCAGAGTTAGGTTAGACGGATTCAATTTTTTTAAAATCAATTACTTCTTTTGGGGAGATCTAATCCGAAAAATGGACACATAATCAAATCAAATCAAAAAGTTTATTTTTATAGGGGCCTTCTCAAGCGCTTTTAAATAGTTATAACTTTAATTCGGAATGCAGTTCCGGCATTGAGTGATTCTTACTAAGAACTTCCTTTTATTCAAATATATCACAAACATTTTTATTTGTACATATGTTTTAAAATAATAAAGATGTCTTTAAAATAATAAACTTACAATAAATAGGTCTTTGCGGATCGACGATCACCGACCCAAGATCTGTTAGTATTTGTTTGGCGACCTGGACACGGCGGAGCATACGCTCTCTGTCTGCCCCGCTTGGGAGGTGCAGCGCCGTGTCCTTGTCGCAAAGATAGGACCGGACTTGTCGCTGCCTAGCGTCGTGGCGTCGATGCTTGGCGGCGACGAGTCTTGGAAGGCTATGCTCGACTTCTTCGAGTGCACCATCTCGCAGAAGGAGGCGGCGGGGCGAGTGAGGCAAAGCTCTCCTCACTACGCAGAAACCCGCCGCCGCCGAGCAGGGAGTCGGGACCGGGGTCCCGTCCGTAACCCGGCCCCCTAAGAGCTTCGGGCTCCACCCGCTTTGTGCGGGGAGGAACCTAGGCGTGGGGCAGCGTGGTAGGTCGCGTTCCCCCGACCGCTCCGGGGGAAGGTGTAGCGCGGCACTATCAATCGGGCTCTTGGCTCGTCGACCGAGGGAACCGGCGGTCATGTTGCTGGCGGCCGCCGGTCCGGCGTCTGGGGGACGGCGGGATGGATGTAATGTGCTCTGCGTAAACCCCGTCCCGCCGTCTCAATAGCTCCGACTGGGTTCCCGCCCGGTCCGGGGTAGGGCGCCGGCTGTGAGAGGCAGGAGTTTTTAGTGAGGTTCGACTCCTACATACCCCACCTGCCGTGCGGGTGGGGAACCGGCGATTTTCTCCTGTGGAAAAAAAAAGTACTTGTTTGGCAGCGTACAAATTCAAGCTTCATCTATTGACAATGTTTAATGTTAATGCGATATTAGCTTTGAAATTTTTGAAACATGGATATTCAATCTTCGGCCTCTAATCTGCAAATAACCTGATATACGCAACAACTTTTAATACGTCATTTCAAGTAAAGATTGATCGTAACTTCCGAAAACATTTTCCTATTTGATTAGGGGGACGTTAAACAGGCAATTCGTTAAGTAAATATGGAAGTTTTCATTCATTTCGCTTATAAACAGAACCGTACTCGTTCTTTGTTTATTTTATAAGCATAACGTGAACAATTTATTCTTTACACAAGATAAAACAATTCAGAAGGTTAATTGTAACGAAATATAAAAAATGGCCGCTAGGAAGTACACGAGAAAAACCAAAAATTCGATTCAGTGCCTGAAATTGGAAGAGGGTTTTGTCCAGCAATGGACAAATGTGCTGTGTGTGATGATGAAATTAATTAATTGATAATTGATAATTAATAAATATTTACTAACAATCACGCCACGTTAACTGGTCCCGTTATAAGTTCGTAAAGAACTTGTGTTACAGGTACCAGATAACGGAAATAAATATAAGATTTTTGTCATACACATACATATATATATTTAATATACATCCATAACCCTGGAAAAGACATTTATATTTATCTTACAAATATCTTCCCTTGGCGGGATTCGAACCCGCGACCCCCTTGTGTAGTGACCATGACACTTACCACTACACCAGACGGAAATAATAATAAAAACCTAAGAATATTTTTCAGTTTTACTTAAAGATATATCATTCGAATCTTTACAACAGGAAATGTTTGATTTGTTTCGTCTTTAATTAAAGAGTTCCAAAATGAAACATTTCATGCCATCTGTAGTGCTTGCTTTGTATCTGTAACTACTACGAAAAGGGCTATAAATAAAGGAGTTTATTTGAACGAATTTATGATAAGGTTTATCTTTACATTATATAGCGAGAAGTCATAAAAATTAAAGGATTGTTTCAGTACATAATTACAATTTAAGTACCTACTAAACAAATTTACTGGTGGTAGGACCTCTGGTGAGTCCGCACGGGTAGGTACCACCGCCCCGCATATTTCTGCCGTGAAGCAGTAATGCGTTTCGGTTTGAAGGGTGGGGCAGCCGTTGTAACTATACTGAGATCTTAGAACTTATATCTCAAGGTGTGTGGCGCATTTACGTTGTAGATGTGTATGGGTTCCAGTAACCACTTAACACCAGGTGGGCTGTGAGCTCGTCCACACATCTAGGCAATAAAAAATAAAAAAAAATAAAAATAGCTTACTTTCTGTTCCGAATATTTCGCAGGCAGTTCAGCGTCGTATTAGCTCTAACAGGAACAATACAATGGTTTAAAAATATTCAATTTTCTTTAAAAATACACTTTTTTACCATAATTTATTTTTCTTTCTCATTCAACCGCCCCAAGCTAAGATTTACTAAAAACTCATACGAGAATTATCAACGCAAAACGTGTTACTCAGAAACTGCACAATTTCCGCGAGCCTTTCTTTGTGATCCTATTAATATATTATAAGTAATGTGTTGTTTATTGAAACAAAACAAAAACAAGTTGTTACTCTGAAAAGAGTTGTTTATTTTATTATTATTTTATTAACTTACTTCAACACTTACAATTATTATGATTATTTTCGAGCCTGCAGAGAGAAACACCATTGAAAGCTATTGCTTCAATATTTAATCTTATCTTTAAATCTAAATTATTTATTCTTTAAGAAAACGCGTTATCTTTTTGAATGTACAAAGCCAGAGAGAAGTTTTTTCAATTATAGAATGAACATAGCTGCTACCATAGATAATACTATTATGATAGTCGTAGCTAATGCGCGGGAAATTCAAATATAATTAAGGGCCAGGAGAGCTTCATTTACATATATTTTTGGAAGTGAATTTATGTTTTACTGCGTCATAAAAAGGCATTAATTTATAAATTTGCGTAAGTGCTGGTGATTTGTCGCATTTAAAGCCCGCATGAGTAGATACCATTATCCTAATCTATACTTTAAAGCTAGCAGCGGCCTTTACGTTGTGTGATCTGTTTGGGTTTTTTTTTAAATTGCTTTAGATTAGTGAACTATCGGATTGACTGTTGACTATTTCTAGTAGCTAGATTTTTGTTAAAGACATTTTAAGACCTGGTAACTAAGACCTTTAAGTCATGTCTTATTATAATTTATATTCCTATTTTTTTAAAAATTATAATATGGAGTGAAATGAAATGAAATGAAATTAAGATGATTAATTTGAGGCATTAATCAACTGGGATGAAATTAAATGCAATGAGATGATATGGGATGAAATATAATCTCAGTAAAATGGTGGTTATTTACTGAGATTTTTTCAGTGGACTTTTTGGAAGATTTCGAGAAGTTACGTCCAGCGGCTTTGTTTCATTTTCTCATTTCCCGTTTCATTTCCTATTTGTGCACTTTCACAGATATTAAACAGTTAATAAACCACCGTTATTACATATTTAAACATGAAGAAACACTAAATAGACAAAATAAAACTAAATCACACAACTTCACTCCTCGCGTTCCCGCCAAAAGTCCCTAGTAGCTAGATAGCTACAGGAGCCCAAAGAGTATATAAATATCGGCACTGACGTTGAAGCTTGAGTTCGAAGTCTGAATCGTATAACATACTGACCCACCTTTCCAAGAAAAATGCAATTACACAATAAATAAATAAATCATTGAAATCAATTAGGTGTACCAACCCCCTTTGTAAGTCACAAATACCATACTACTTAATTCGAATACCAAGTATTTTGAACAAAGATATGGACCTAATGATGCGTTCAACCGACTCATAATTTTGATTATTTCATGAGTCAGCACGGTATGTACGACTTTCCCGCCTATTTAAAATGCATTCAAACGAGAAACACCGATTGGATTTGCCCATTTTGTAAGGGTTGAATTGCAATACAATGCAATTATAAGATTTCCATTTGAAATTTCAAGCTATTGAGTAAGGGCATTCAGTAGTATATTACGTATTTGGGAATTTTAAATTTAGGTAGATTACAAAAAAAAACATTGCAAATAAAAAGTCGTCGTGGCTTAAAGGATAAGACGGCTGGTGCATTCGTATCTAGCGATGCAACGGTGTTCGAACCCCGCAGGTGGGTACCAATTTTTCTAATGAAATATTATACGTACTTAGATAATTTTAATGTTCACGATTGACTTCCACGATGAAAGAATAACATCGTGTGATAAAAATCAAACCCGCAAAATTATAATTTGCGTAATTACTGACTGGTGGTACCACCACCCTGCCTATTTCTGCCGTGAAGAAATGCGCATCGGTTTGAAGGGCGGGGTAGGCGATGTAACTATACTGAGACCTTAGAACTTATATCTCAAGGTGGGTGGGGCATTTACGTTGGAGATGTCTATGGGCTCCAGTAACCACTTAACACCAGGTGAGTTGTGAGCTCGTTCATCCATCTAAGAAAAAAAAAATATAGAGTTAGGTAAGCCGCAAACCATGTTTGAAGCTTCAATTGAAAAATACCTTAAATATGGTATGCTCTTATTACTAATTCATCGCACTGAGGATGTTGATGCAGTTATTTATAAAAGAAAATTCTAAAGCACAATGTTGTCCGGTTAAAATTTACCCGTTTCTTACAGAGCTCTCGTTTCATATTTATATTCACAACGTAAACACCTAAAATTTCTATTCCGTGAAAGGAAACGTCAGCAGCAGCCTTATGATTACAAAATAAAATACGAGGGCAGTACCTACACATCTGTCAACAAGAACTTTAGTAAAGAATTTAGTAGTTGAAAGAAAATACAAAACTAGTTTTACATATTTCACGATATTATTTAATAAACTTTAAGAAACTATTTGATTTGAAGCGGACAGTGGAAATCTTAGATAATGCAATATAATTGCCACAGTCTCCTTGGAAAATGAGCTGAAAAACTCAACTGGTAACAAAGCTGTCTCCAAAAAAGTCTGTAAAAATATTTATTATCGTTGATTGTCTTTTGTTTAATGCACATTTATCACGATACGTTTGAATAGAAAATAAATTTGATTATTGATTTCGTTGTACCGAATGTAAAAAAATCGAGTGTGCTGAGTGTGTGAGATCGGATTGATTTTTAAAGAGCGGTTATGCATGCGGGCTCCGTGCGCGAGACAAAGGTATGTTACAAATAAAGCTGCTCGCTTTCTTCTGCACGTACTCTCTTGCAATTCGGGAGTTGTTCATGCTGATGTATATACAAGACGAGACTTTTTATACGCAGAAACCTTACTAACCTTCAATACTGCTTGGAAAGAAAACTTTTTGAAAATCTGTTCCAAGGAGGTTAAATTTTTAAATTGACTTTCTCTTTTTTTATACGTTTTTTTATTTCGATTAACCGCTTCAAAATTAATACCCGAAAATGTCCTATTCACTTCTTTCAAAGGTACATCCCAAACAAGAAACTAAATCCCATACCAATACCAAAAAATAATCACAAAGAAAAAGTCGCATATTTCCATTCGCAATCAGATCGCTCCTTTACAAACGTGCCTGATGATTGGTACGTGTTCAGAATGACGGACCATGCGAAATGTATGGAGACACTTCTCATTCAGAGAGCTTCAGCTGTTCGCCCTCTTCATTGTTTTATTGAGCTGTTGTGATTTATTGTCAGAATTAAATATGCAGAGTTGTTTTTTTACGACCCCTTTTCGTTCTTTCTGTAATTTGTGTTCTCCGACTCAGAAATTTTTGCCCGTTTGAAGGGTAAAACGAAACAAAATGATGATTAGATCGAATTTCTGAAGACAAACACAACTAATACGTTGCAATTTCCAGTTAGCCATTAGCCCCATCATTGATTGTAGCCTTAATTTTCCAAAGTATTGTAAACGCTAAATACTGGTGTAGTCCTTGCCATAGAAACAGCCAAACGTGTATTAAGCATTAATGTTTCATGAAAAATTTCAATAATTTACAATACACACAGTTGATAATTTAGGTTGTTTAGTTAGGTAATTTTAGTTAGGTAAAATAGATAATTTAGGTGGTTTAGTTAGGTAATTTAGGATGAAAAAATAATAAATTTAAAGCCTATTCGTAATTCATTCGTTTTATTTATTCAATGAAACTCGTAAAATAAACCCGAAAATAAGATTTATAGTAATATTGATGATTAGAGCGCTCTTAAAAATTGTATAGAAAAAATTGAAATATAAATGTTCACTTTACACGCGGTAAAACTTAGAAGTGTTCCTTTCCATCATTCAGATGTACATGTTTATCTATTTTTGTCTGTCGCTTGTCTAGGGTCATTTCCGTTTTGTTAAATTAAAAAACACAAAATGTAATTAATATTATAATATTTTGGGCTGATACACACCACGCTCTAACACAAATACTTAATAAGAAAGCGGAAAAATGCAGGAAGGAGATATCACCGCCCTGCTTGTTTCTGCCGTGAAGCAGTAATGCGTTTCAGTTTGAAGGGTGGGGCAGCCCTTGTAACTATACTTGAGACCTTAGAACTTATATCTCAAGGTGGGTGGCGCATTTACTTTGTAGATGTCTATGGGTTCCAGTAATCGCTTAATACCAGGTGGTCTGTGAGCTCGTCCACACATCAAAGCAATCAAAAAAAAAATTATAAAAAAATCTACAGAAAAAAAAAAAAACGGGCGTGTCATGGCTATTTTAATGTTCAGTTGACTTAAACTGAAACATAGTCTTTTAAAATGACAATAAATCTTGATTAAATGAATTCTCATATCATTCGGGCACACGAAAAACCGGTGTATACCGTATCCGGTTCTCTAATATCCGTACGATATGATTAATGATGATCACGTCATCATATATCTAGTGATATGTACAAAACTAACGTACGCTGGCAAATGAACTGAACTTCCGCATCGAAAACAGTTTCCGTGCCCGTTGAACTCCACTGATGACTGAACGAAATTTAATACCTACGTGAATCATTAAATAATTCATTTATTACGACGAATATTTTATCGAGTGACTTTTATGAATGAACTGTTACTATCGTTACGACATTTTATATTAACTACCAGCTGATCCGGCAGACTTCGTAGTACCTCAATTGATAAATAAAAGACCTAAACTTTTGTATAAAATAAACTTAAAACAAACAAAAGGAATCCGTCCGACGGGGGACACATCAAAAGGAAAACAAAATTGTTATTTTTATTTAATTCCGAGCATTTTCAAATTTATCTATCTTTTAAACCTTCTCTGGACTTCCACAAATAATTCAAAGGCCAAAATTAGCCAAATCGGTCCAGCCGTTCTCGAGTTTTAGCGAGACTAACGAACAGCAATTCATTTTTATATATATAGATAGATTTTAATATGATTGTATCTAATTAAAACTTCTTCTTCTTCTTCGTCGCTTTCTTCATTGCTGAAGGTCGTGTCCTTGAAACTTGACCGTTGCCTGTCTCGTGAGCTTTTTCCATCTCGTCCGGTCCTCAGCTGCTCGAATGGCGGTTGCGACTGGCAACCCAGTTAGAGCGGTTACTTGATCCAACGGCTAGGTAATCGGCCGCGGGGTCTCTTTCCTTCTACTTTGCCCGTCACAATCACTTTGTCCAAGCTATCTGACCGTCGGCGGGCAATATGACCGAAGTAGCTGAGGATCCTCTGGTAACAGATTGTTGAGAGCCTGACTCGGATGCGAAGCTGATCCAGGATAGATTTATTTGTCCTCTTGGCCGTCCACGGACTTCGGAGCATTCGTCTCATTAAAGCTTAATCAGTTTTATTTATTTATTTTCCACTTATGTCCGCTATGAATAAAATTTAATATCGTGACGGTTTTCATGGTCACCCATTTATTCTTTCGTGTAAATAAAGTAAGCACGGGATTAAGTTATAAACCTTTCTAACATTTTAATTAACATTGCTTTTATGCTAACCATAGCTGCTGTAAAAAGTTGTAGATCTTAAGATAACGAATTAAATCAAATAAAATACAATAACGTCAGTTTTCGAATAATTTAAAACCTGATTGAATATTTAGTGAAACAATTTAATCATTACATTCTTAAATCGATAGAAAATTTAATAGTTGAACATAGATCGGCGAAATTGATTCTATCGAATAATATCTACCAAAGAACCCTTATCTATTACTGTAACATATTACTATTACTACCTACCATATTACTGTAACAAAATCTAGGTATTATTTTTTATCTTATGATGTGAAGCATACAGCCCTAATCTATATATTATTATTAATACGTGAAGCAAAAACTTTGTATCCCTTTTTACGTAAATTGCGCGGACGGAGGAGTATGAAATTTTCCACACTTATAGAGAATATAGAGAAGAAGTGCACAATGCTAATATTTTTTTAAATAATGCATAAAAGATACATTAAATCAATAATGAAAACATTACACACACTACATACCATGTATTTGACGCACACACGCATGCATACTATTTATTGTCAAACTTTTGTTCTTGACGTTTGTGGTCAAAATGAGAATAGATTAAAACCTTAGTTTGTCTTTATTAATATTAATTTGTCTTAGTTTGTCTTTATTAATATTTTTTTATAGTGTAGCCTTGGCGAAATTTGTGATTATAGAAGTATAAAATACAATTATAATAGTGTACAAACTTACAATTCCAATTAATTATAGTCGAATTTCGACTACTGCGGGACCTCTAGTAATAATAATTCTCTGTACTGTCAACATGATTACATTTGAGATAGAGTTTCTAGGATGAAACTGCATTCCGAATATGAAAACGGTTCGAAAGCACATGCGAAGGCCTATTTTACATAAAAACACAATGTAAATTTATGTTAAAATACACGTCTCGAGATTGTTACTTAAATAAATGAACGTATAAATGTGTTGTTGGAATTTTAGAATGCCTTACGAAGTTTATTTTTTATTTTTTTATTGCTTATATGTGTGGACGAGCTCACAGCCCACCTGGTGTTAAGTGGTTACTGGAGCCCATAGACATCTACAACGTAAATGTGCCACACACCTTGAGATATAAGGTCTCAGTATAGTTACAACGGCTGCCCCACCCTTCAAACCGAAACGCATTACTGCTTCACGGTAGAAATAGGCGGGGCGGTGGTACCTACCCGTGCGGACTCACAAGAGGTCCACAGAGGTACCACCAGCAATGTATTACTAATTAGTTATCGTGGAAAGTACACAGAATTGTAGACAAGTGTGCCAATATTTATGGATGAATTAAATATTATTAGCGAACCCAAGGAGAGCAATTGTTAAAAAAAAATTGTTTGAATATTTTTTTTTTGTTAAAAAAAAAGAATTTGACGGTTTTTTTTGCATATACTTTCTTGTCGTGAACGTGAGCCTTCATTATGTTATGAATTATTTAAACCGCAAAAGTTAAATGAACTTTGAAAGGATTCGTTTTTCGTATGAGAATTCTACAAAAAAAAATCATCAAAACTTACATTTTACCGTCGCATTTGTCTCTTAAATAAATACATTACCTGGCTCTGAGTCTTCTGGGACCACCGGAACATAGCAGCTGGATATTACCTTGGTTCTCTACTGTGTTTCCGTAGACTACTAAAAGAGCAATAACTTATTTGTGATTTTAGAGACGGGATCACGGCCCACTTGATTTTACACGGCTCCTGGAGACCATAGATAATGTGAAAGTTCTCAATTCCATACGACTGTCATACTTAAGCATATGTTTGCATTAATTGTGTTAGCATTTAGAGTGAAATCAATGTATAATATATGATACCTGTAATGTTCTGTGCTGATTGCATAGCATGTTGGTACCCAATAAATAAAATAAAATAAATAAAATGATACTCGTATGGATGTGAGCATACTTTACCACCCTTACCAACGATGAACATAAACTTCATCGACATTGGGTTAGGTTAGAAGTTACGGAACTTTTAAAGATTCTTATTTGTACCTCAAATATAACTTATAATAAATACCTCTGAGAATGTATTTCCTAATCGTTGTCGAATACACTATAAATTGAATATTCATGAATTTAATACATACAGAATTGAACAGAACAAACGTTAATAATTATTCACAGCATACGTACAGAGAGTACTGTCTTAAGTTCAACCAAGATTATTAATTCGGTCTCATACCGCACTTTGAAATGCAAAGTTCGCGAAAGTTCACACATGTCAGTGCTCGTCTGTGCACCCTAATGTGCTAAATAAATTTATGCTAGACACGTCACAGGCTGCAGGTGGGTAAGCTTGCATATTATGTAGATAAATGCATGAAATTATTTTAGACGTACCGGATTTCAGGGGTTAAGTGACTCGACCGTATACTGTATGCTCATTTTAATTAATGCAGTTCAATTTCGACAAAACACTGAGTTTTTTTATAATTTGAAAAGTTTTCTTGATTATTTTTCCGTGTCCAAAATTCTGTTATCAAAATATCAAAGAAACGATTGAGGTTCACGCATACCCAACACTGCACCAACACTGCACTCTTAAAAAAGCTTAACTAATTTATTTACAATTCGTCAATATCTTTTTTTATTTATTTTTTACTAGCGACCCGCCCTCGCTTCGCTTCAGAAACTGTAATTTATTATTGATTTTTCCACTATTTAATGGATGTTATTATACATATAAACCTTCCTCTTCAAACACTCTATATTTTAAAAAAAACTGCATTAAAATCCGTTGCGTAGTTTTAAAGATTTAAGCATACATAGGGACAGACAGATATAGGGACAGAGAAAGCGACTTTGTTTTATACTATGTAGTGATTAGTATTTACGTTTCTTCACATATAAATAGTTAAACCACAAAAACAGCTTTAAAATAACATGACGATTCCCAAAAACCAAATGAAATATCACTTTACAGTTCCATATTACCTCTACGTATGCTAATTTACATTTGGATTGAATATTATGAATGTGTGATTAATTTATATATGGTTTCATTATGATATCTGCGACTTTTAACTACTCGTATAATATTTTAGTAAATAGACAAAATCTTTTTTGAATATTCAAACGAATAAACATTATACAAACGATAAAACGGTGGGATTACAGATCTAATTCAAGTGGACACTATATCCTTTATTTTAAAGTAGCTGACCCGGCAGACTTCGTAGTGCCCCAATCGACATATAAAAGACCTAAACTTTTGTATAAAATAAAATTAAAACAAACAAAAGGAATCAGTCCAACGGGGGACACATCAAAGGAAAAAAAAAAAAAATGTTATTTTTATTTCATTCCGAGCATTTTCATATATATCTATCTACCTTTTAAACCTTCTCTGGACTTCTACAAAAAATTCAAGACCAAAATTTGCCAAATCGGTCCAGCCGTTCTCGATTTTTAGCGAGACTAACGAACAGCAATTCATTTTTATATATATAGATTTAGTCAATACTCACTGATACAGTTCTGTTACAGGTTTCTAAGTATATTTCTCAATGAAAGAGATGTCTGTCGTTGTTGTTTGAGCATCTGGCAATAACTACTTGAAACGATTAAAACTTAAAAGTTATTTAATTCATAGACTGCTATCGTAACTAAAATATGCATTTGTTATTTATTTTTTCTTGCTTAATTGGGTGGACGAACTCATAGCCCACCTGGTGTTAAGTGGTTACGGGAGCCCATAGACATCTACAACGTAAATGCGCCACCCACCTTGAGATATAAATTCTAAAGTCTCAGTATAGTTACAACGGCTGCCCCACCCTTCAAACCGAAACACATTACTGCTTCATGGCAGAAATAGGTGGGGCGGTGGTTCCTACCCGTGCGGACTCACAAGGGGTCCTACCACCAGTATTTAAAAATAACTTGGACGAAACTCACTTTCTAAATGTAAATAAAGATTTCTTGTACCGTAAAACAATTCGTATGATCCAACCCTCGTATTTTTATAGTAAATTGCGTCTATTTTTGTTCATTTTTTATTTCCATTAAAATTACTCCGAACAGCCCATATCTAAATATTTTTCTTTTCAGCAAAGAATTTAACTCTATACTGTATTACGATGTTTGATTTTTATTTTGCCTTATGGAAAAAAACGTATTTTATATTTATATATTTCTTATTTATTGTGTGTATTATAGGTATCAGAAGTCACAACCTACCTGGCGTTAAGTGGTTACCGGATCCCATAGACAACATCACCATATTATTATTATGAATACCGCCACATACTTTGAAATTTGAGGTCTGTGTCTTAATAGTTAATTAATAATAATGAATAAATAAATAAAACTAAATAAAAAAAAAGACGTGTGGCACTCGGGGACTGCCGCGGTAAAGCTATTGCAAAGCATTTTTTATCAACATAAGCAATTGCAATTAGACAATAATGATTTAATATTAAAACAATAATAAAAATAAGACCATGCTATATTTATAAACATTAACAAAAGAAAAACATTAACTGTCCCTTCACACTCATAAGCTAGACCGCGTGAGAGAGAGATAGGGCATACTTTTCATGATGATCATGCAGTGCGACGTCACGCCGCGCGCTTATTCACAAATACTATACCAGCGCAACGTGTGAATGTGTTGAACGCGAGCTACATAACAGGCCTAGTGGGTGTGTCAGGTTATTTTCGTTACAGAATTTCTTGATTCAGTCGCCGCACTCAAGGCCCGCGGTAGAAGCTATGCAATAGCTTAATAAATAGTATAGTAATGACATCAGTAACAATATTTGCCGGTTTTTTTATTACACGTGGAAGCCATTCGTGAATGTGAATTATGTACGTATTTCCTTAGAATAATTGGTATTTGCTTACGAAATTTGAGCACTGGTTGTATTATCGCATCGCTTTATACATTAAGTATACCGGACGTCTTATGCTTTAGACCACGATGACTTCTTTTTATTGTGATTGAAAGATTACTGGTGGCCCGGAGGCCTTTCCAGCTTCACCAGGACAGGTGGGCGAGCAAATGCTCAGCCAGGAGGGGTGGGATTTGCTAACAACTGCCCGAGCGCCTCCGAAGGAGACCTAACAACTCAAAAGCAATTGCTTCGCGAATGAATCTACTACCGGATCGGAATCGCGACCCACTGAGAAGATCCGGCGAGAAACTCAGTGGGCTGATGCATGGGTTAGGTTGCACGTCGACCTCTTTGTCGAGTTCGACGAGTACGGTTACCGGGGTTCCTCAGCCTGCTCCTAGTGTTAGAGCTGAAGGTATCTAATGCAAGAGTTATTGGATCTGATGGATCCGTAAGGACGTGTCTAGGGCGACGACGGTGACTTGCTCCTGCGTGATCAGGATTCGGCGATGACTTCTATAGGTCTGCACGTACGAAACGGATCAGTTTTATTAAATACTTTCTTTAATAATAATACTAACTTAGTTTTCGTGTCATCATGAATGTAATGGAATTCAATCAATTCAATTTCACTCGCCTCTAATCACCCTCAAATTCAGCTTGAAATTTTATATAGTTGAAACGTCAATAATGTAACATACATGGTAACGCTGACACGGAATACTTATTACACAAATTCATAATTTTTTGATTCTACTTTCATGTATCACTAGATTCGATACGAAAATGATATCAAATTATAGTTTAATTTCAAAAGGCTTAGGTAGGTTTGTGGGGCGTACGGAGAGACTGGTACTCCCACGGCTTCCATCTCACGGTGAAACATTTGGTTTGTCTAAAAAAAAGATGTGTGGTGTTGTGGGACCCCGGATAGGAACGAAGTTCCTTATTATAAATGTATTAATTTAAAGTTATATTCGAGGTATAAAGAAAATAAATCTGGAGGTTTCGCAACAACCTGCAGTCACTCGGTAGCGTGCGAACTTATTGTGGTACACTTCATTCACGGTTGTTTGTATAAGAGTTAGATAATGTATTGCGCAAACGAACGCTCTGAGATCGTGGTCAATGAATGATAAAAAGTATGTTATTTTTTGTACGTTATTACAAAGTTAAGTCGTACACTGTGTGCATTTCTAATAAAAATCTTACGTTACGGACGTTTTTTGTACGTTATTTTTTGTACGTTATTACAAAGTTAAGTCGTACGCTGTGTGCATTACTAATAAAAATCTTACGTTACGGACGTTTTTTCCCGGTTAGGGTACGGAGGGGCCGCATCGTCCCATAAGGAAATTCGTTCCAAAAACATCTGATAAACTTATTCGTAAACGCTTTAGTAAATTATAACGCGAAAGTGACATCCCTTAGCTATTTTGATATTCTTACGTAAATTATTTGTTAACGCAACGTGAATTATGCGTCGTTTAAATGAAATAGCGTGGCAATAAAAATTATCGCGCTCGTAATTCTCACGAAAATTTTAAGTGTGCTGTGATTTGTTACAAAGGGTTAAAGACGATGGAATTAAATTATGATAACGTTCTATTTTAGTTTTTGAATGTTTTTAAATGTAAACGTAATGAATTCATCAAAAAAATTATTATTGGTGGTAGGACCTCTTGTGAGTCCGCGCGGGTAGGTACCACTGCCCTGCCTATTTCTGCCGTGAAGCAGTAATGCGTTTCGGTTTGAAGGATGGGGCAGCCGTTGTAACTATACTTGAGACCTTAGAACTTATATCTCAAGGTGAATGGCGCATTTACGTTGTAGATGTCTATGGGCTCCAGTAACCACTTAACACCAGGTGGGCTGTGAGCACGACCACCCATCTAAGCAATAAAAAAAATAAAAAATATTAACACAATTATTTTATAAATAGTACAATATATTATTGTTCATTGAATATTTTCATCGAAACTCATTCATTCTTTGTCACTTTTTAATAGCATACTTTGTGGATAGCCCAGTGACTTAGTGCATTGATTAGCCCAGATTAGTGAGTTAATTAAAATTATTAATAAAATTTATTTATTTTACTTTAGTAAAGTAGTAAATATTTCATTGTTTTGAGTTCTCCGTCCACTTTTGTTATATGGTCACCGATATTTATATACACAATGGTTAGAGCACGTGTATTTAATATAACAGTTGAACCATCTTTAAAACTGGAACGTATCATTGCTTCGGGACAACAACAACTAGTCCTGATTAGCAATAAATAAATTTAAACAAAGCCTCCTAAAGTATCAGAATCTTGAAAAATCTTACTTTTTTTAGGCTCGCATGAATAAAAAAGAGACAAATAAATTTGACCAACAAGGTATGAGGTAACTTTATCCGTCAAGTTACCTTATTTTACAACTTTCTGCAATAAATTAAATAAAAAATAAATAGGCCATGCGCATCCATGAACGTATTACATTATAAATGTATTCATTAAATTAACAAAATACTTATCGGAACACGACGAGCTTCGAATCTGTAAGTTTAATAAAAAACCATACAATTTTTTTTTTCTCAATAAAAGTTCCACTATCTTAATTATTATTGTTTTTTTCCGGCCTTGTTACGCAATAAAATATTACATCACCAAAATCTGATTTGACTACGCAAAAGTCGACTTATAAACATTTTTCGCTCCTTACCTTTTAACCCTTCGTGCCCTCAATTCCTGGATAATAAATGGACCCGTCACCGTTGAAAAATACGTCATCACATCCCACTATTGTTATTCTATAGGGGTAAGTGTTCAAAATGAAAAAATCCCCAGTCTCCAGCTCGAGCACGTAGTGGTTGCTCAGATGTCGTTTGTCAAGCTTATTTTCAAGCATCTATCTCACTCCGCTACGGTATCAAATCGTCTTACTTTTAAAGAATATTGTTTGATTGTACCAGTATTTTTTACCGCTTTAGAGCCTTTGAATAATTGAAGTAAATTCTGTTAATGTATTCGCTTTAGTGATTTCTGTTTTGAATTGTTTTTTTTTTATGTTACATACCATGCGGCCCGCCAAACCAAGACCAAGCCAAAATCAGTAATTATTATCAACTTAAAATGTTCATCGTAAAATGCGATAATTTGCATAGATGATGAAAATAAGTGACTTTTACCGTCTAGTTTTTAAAATATTTTTAAAGGCTATAATATTGGTAATTACTACATTCGGTTCGGCTAAAGGGCCACGCGGCTTGTTTCCATACGCGTTTTGTTTGATAGCTGCAATCTGTGGCTTGTAGGAAACGTTTACGTTGAAATCCTCATACGGCTTACGGGTGACCCTCATGGCCCAAACGGTTCTGCAAGATAAGGCTCACCCGTGAACACCGTGGCCTGAATGAAAATACTCGATTTTTCATGCGGCGTTCAACGTGTTACATTCCCGATCCTGCGGAAAGAATGCAAAGCAGACGAAGCCGCCCCAAGCACGTCATTTCGGATCTTCCCGATCCACTAACGGTGCTTTTAGGTATTTCAAGCACCGGTCACCGTTCTCGTCGAGCCCGTCTCTTGCGACGAAGGGGTCGACGAGTAAATTAACCCTCAGACACAGCCCACTGAGTTTCTCGCCGGATCTTCTCAATGGGTCGCGTTTCCGATCCGGTGGTAGATTCTGCGAATCACGGCTCTTGCTAGGGTTCGTGTTAGCAACTTCGTCAGGTTTGAGCCCCGTGAGCTCACCTACTAGTTAAGGTTCCGCTGAAATAGCCTCTCAAGGCTATCAGCTTAGGTAGGATTAAAAAAAATCAACGTGTTAAATGCTGCATTATTGTGCAGAAGACGCGCTGAATGGTATTGGTAGAGAGAAAATTTCTGTAGTCGGATAGGATGTAATATATTGTCGCCATTATACAATAGTTTCCAAACCACTGGGCTGACACGTTATTGTGATGTCTATAGACACGGGTAATTAAATTTACAACAGACGGGGACCGTGAGCTCATCCAAGTAATTTCGCCAAAAAATAAAAGACTCCGATTCCTATGCTGAGATAGAGCTGTGGCTTCAGGGAGCAGCTAACGCTAGAATGAATTTGTATGCGTTAGTTTGTATGTTCGCATTCATCTCTGAAACTACTGAATGTATTTTGTTTTGGAGCACATTAAAATCCGATGTTGCAAAATAACAATAGTCATTCCAGATTTTTTAAATTTACTTTTAGACCGTTCGATTTTATAATAAAACTAGCTGACCCGGCAGACTTCGTAGTTCCTCAATCGATAATGTATAAGTTAAACTTAAAACAAACAAAAGGAATCCGTCCGGGGGACACATCAAAGGTAAAACAAAATTGTTATTTTTATTTAATTCCGAGCATTTTCATATTTATTTAAACCTTTTAAACCTTCTCTGGACTTCCACAAATGATTCAAGACCAAAATTAGCCAAATCGGTCCAGCCGTTCTCGAGTTTTAGCGATACTAACGAACAGCAATTCATTTTTATATATATAGATAGCAACATCGTCTACAAAGTATACACAGTTAATTCACGTAGGTAAAGCTGCGGTTGGGAAGCTAGTATATGTTACCTAGTATAAATTACATTCAGACCTGTACAAAAAAACTAGTTAATCTAAGTAAGCAAACAAAGTTGTTCGAATTCATCACATTTAAAGGAAATTCTGTAATTGCACAACTTAAGTTGTGAAAAGAAAAAGCGGGTTAAGTTCGTTAGAGAAAGACGAAAACTCGACTAATCAAGTTTCACCTTCGACTCTCTTATCTTAAGGTTACAAGTTTCAAATAGGTTTACAGTTAAGCGCATCTAGTGGATTTTCTGTAAAAGATCGAAAGCTTAATTCCCTGGAAAAGTAAACTTTTTTCTTTTTTTTGGAACGAAGTTCCTTATCGCGCGTTGTGAAAGGGGGCTAGACGGAAAAAATTCTTACGAAAAGTTGTCACGACACTTTTTAGTTCCGTCATTCTGACCAATCAACGTGTAGGCGCTTATCGCGTGACATTGCTCGTATCCGATTGGTCCGCGTAATGAGTACAGTTTCTCGAGATAGCGTTTCAACAATAGTAATTTAGTTCATAGTATTGTTTTTTTCTTCTTCATAATGCCGTAATTTATTATTATAACTTTAAAAAAAAATTACAATTCCTTCACTAATTAATCGAAAGGAACTTCGTTCCATCCGGGTGTCCCTTGACATCTCACAGCCCACCTGGTGTTAAGTGGTTACTGAAACCCATAGACATCTACGGCGTAAATGCGCCACCCACCTTGAGATATAACTTCTAAGGTCTCAAGTATAGTTACAACGGCTGCCCCACCCTTCAAACCGAAACGCATTACTGCTTCACGGCAGAAATAGGCAGGGTGGTGGTACCTACCCGTGCGGACTCACAAGAGGTCCTACCACCAGTAAGTGCATTTAGATTACACATTGCAAAACATTACATCTTAATAATTGTATGATATATTTTAGAAATAATGAATGAATGTCCTGACGTTCGTTATTAAATCACAACAAATATTAAGTGGCGGGACGGATTTGGATGAAATTTCGCATAAAAATAATTAATGCCCTATTTATATTATCTCATAGGATATTGATTAGAAACTGTTTAAATAAAGTGATAGAATATGTTTGCCATTATGCTCGCACACTGGATACACTGGACTTTTTCTTAAATTTGACTTTTAAGACTTCATATTTAAAAGATTTTTTTTTTCTTTTCCTACCTATGCTGATAGCCTTGAGAGGCTATTTCAGCTTCTCCTGACGTATAGGTGAGCTCACGTGGCTCACACCGAGAGTGTTGTTAGCACTGGCCCTAGCAAGAGCAGTGCTTTGCTGATTCTATTATTATTATATTTTTTTATTGCTTAGATGGGTGGACGAGTTCACAGCCCACCTGGTGTTAAGTGGTTACTGGAGCCCATAGACATCCACAACGTAAATGTGCCACCCATCTTATTACCGGTTAATACATTGTTAACTGCCATCGCCTTTTGTGAACGCACTTCACACTGCCTTTACTAGTGGTAAGCAGTATTGTGAACGCAGATTGCTACGTATTTTTGCTATGTAGCATTTAATAAATGGGACACCCTTTTTCATATGTATAATTGAGATTTGGCTTTTCGTTTGCTTATAAGTTCAGATTACCATTTAATACTAGATAAACTATGACTTGGTCTGTACTTATACTTGAGTCGTCTATTATCAAAGGTGGCAATCTGTGCATTTGGACAAAAAATTTTTATTGAAATGTCAATACAGATTGATTTGAATATAATCGTCTCCTTCAAAGAATACGGTTCAAAACCTGCATTAAATAAAGGTTAATAGTTAACCTGTTATTTATCTAAGATGTCGTTCAGAAGAGTTTTGTGACTGCCAATGGAATACAAAGTCAATAATTCGTTTTTCTGATTTACCAATAATTGTCCAAAAGTCACATTGCCGGCTTTGATAATAGTCGACTTACTTATAGCAAAATTGTAACTTCCAAGAAAAATACTCTGTTGTACACGGTCCGACACAAACGTGCACCTTATTGGAAAGATATGCGTAATGCCGCTACGGTATAGAGCTATTTAATTTGCTACGAATCGCATTATTGTAATCGACAAAAATTCCATTAAAACTACCGCCGATATTTATGCTTTAGCTAAGTTTAAATGCTAAAACATTTCCAAAGTGGCTTAATAGTTCAAAATGAGCCGTTTAGAGGTTGGCCGCCCCAGAAATATACACTTCTTAAAACTAAGTTTCCTTGTTAAATATTAATTCAAGCGGGTCGAAAATTTTCTAAAGCGACTTTAGACGTACTAAGTCTGAGATCAGTCTAGATTATAATGGATATTAAAAATTCATACTTTTTTGTTGTGTTGTTGGTACGAATTTCTTTTGTTATTTTTTTTAAATCTTTTTAATTTTAGAGCTTAATAACTTTTCCAAGTTGTGTACGTAGGTTTTAATATATTGGCGGTAAGGCGGTCACCAACACCCCGAACATTTCTGCTGCGCAGCAATCATGTAAGCTGTAACCAAGTAATCGAGTTGTAACTATACTTGAGACCTTAGAACTTATATCTCAACGTGGGTGACGCATTTACGTTGTGGATGTCTATGAGACCCAGTAACCACTTAACACCAGGTGGGCTGTGAGCTCGTCCACATCTAAGCAATAAAAAAAATCATACATTAAGGTAGTCGCGATCACACTCATACACTTAGACATAAGGACTTTTTCTGTACTTTTTTCTGACGAGTAATTAAGCACACACACAGTCTGCTGTTTCACAGTTATTATCGGTAACCACAATCAGAGCAGCTACAATAGTATCCTTGGTATTGGAAAACGTTGCTTTTATTTTCATCAAAAATTAACGAAGTGTAGCGGACGGTTTCTTATTTAGATATTTATACTTTCTTTGGATTTGTGAGGAGGAAGATTTTTACAATAAAATTATGATGCAACTTTCATGGCTGACAGTTTATTCTTAATGACATTAGAATCAAAATTTAAAAATTATAAAAATATAAATGACAGCTGTTGCTTTGCAACTAAACTTTTTACTGCGGTTCCAAACATGAAGTTTGGACGAAATTTGTAAGATCAATAGCATCAGTAAACACAAGAGCTATGTTACTATAATAATGAACTGATAATAAACCAGAAACTATAATAAACTCTCTACTTGTTTACGCTGAGGAATAAAAAGAAATCGTTCACAACATACAATATATTCATCCAACAACAAATACAACAACTGTTAAATTCAATAACAAAATAAACAACAACTGTAAACCAATAAATAATAAACATTTTCACAGCGCAATTCGAAAAGTTCGACACAAACTCCGCATTTTACAAATAAAAACCTAAAGACACGAACGTTTACGTTGACAATAAAAATTCTCCTCGAGACAGTTCTCCGCGAAACTGAAAAGCTCGAAATAAGCGGACCGTCTAAATTCAAGCAAGAAACAGTCTTAATAAAACGCATACAAAAGTCTGAAGTCGCTCTCTTGTCTTTAAGTTACAATGCAATTTATCTTCAGCGAAACGATCCAGGGGCAGACCCGTATTAAGTTTCGTCATCATCAATCACATCATCACAATCATCAACTTATAGAGCAACATCGGTAGAAGCGGATTCCTCTAAGGCTCGCCACAAACACCGGTCTTATGTTGCCAGCATCATCTTACTACCGATGATAGCTATATGTAACAAACAGAAAAGAATTTATCCGATTTAGGTCATTTACATATATTAACACGTTGAACGCCGTGACGGATACCATGTGTCCACAGCGTGTTTTCTCCTAGGAGCGCACCAATATATCAAGAATCGTCCAAAAATGGTCGAGGTGTTTTTTTCGCAAATATTGTCAAGTGTAGCGGACGGGTTCTTGTTTAGATATACTTTGGATTTGAGAGGAGGAAGATTTTACAATAAAAAAAAAATATGTTGCAAATTTCATAGCTGACAGTTTATTATTGACGACAACCTTAGAAAACAAAATTAAAAATTTTAAAAAATTACATGACAATTGTTGCTTTGCAACTAAACTCTTTACTGTGGTTCCGAACATCAAGAAATAACTCAAAAACAATGGACGACTTACGGAAACAATGACTGCCCATTAATTTCAGAGATATGTCAAACGACATTACTTTACTGGTGGTAGGACTCTTGTAAGTCCGCACGGGTAGGTAGCACCACCCTGCCTATTTCTGCAGTGAAGCAGTAATACGTTTCGGTTTGACGGGTGGAGCAACCGTTGTAACTTGCTATACTTGATACCTTATATCTCAAGGGGGGTGGCGCATTTACGTTGTAGATGTCTATGGGCTCCAGTCCAGTCCGCTTAACACCAGGTGCTGTGAGCTCGTCCACTCATCTAAGCAATAAAAGAAAAAGGATGTCCGCTCCTGTCCCCCTGAGCCAAACATAGTTTCTAGTTTGGCATTTAAAGTATTAACTTTTATTTGAATCTGACTGTAAAAGCATTGCAGATATTGCAGCCTTTGACTAACTACATATTTCCATGTCAAACCACGGCTATTTAAGTTAAGGTCTAAATTTCTTAATATTTAATAAGTTTTGCAGGTAGCTTACTAGTAACGCAAGTAATGTATTACATAAATTATAACTAATGTATTTCCCATATAATGTAATCCAGTCTTAAAGTGCAAATAAGTCTAATACAAATTCACTTCAAAGCAAAACCAGCCCTGATAATCCACATGACGCAGATCCACAATTTATACGTTAATGCAATGTGTCAATGATTTGATTATATCCCGGACAATACAAATCAAGAGTAATAAATGCATAAATGTGCTAATTTACGTTCAACCTTCGTCTATTGACGTTCAGATAACAGCGGCCAATAATTGTATCGGGCCGCATTACCACATCCATAACTGTGTTTCGTTGCGTGATGAATGTGTCGACATGTATCGTCATATCATCCCGATATAATACTCACGGTTAAACGGAGCATGCAATGTATGTTATTTAATCTTAAGTATGTATATTTTTAATTATTATTTAATTATACTTATTTTTATTATTAAGAAAATCAGACAGAGTACGAAACAAAGTCATTAGAGGTCGCACTAAGATACAAAATGTTTCAACTAGAATTCGGAAACTAAAATGGCAATGGACAGGACACAGAATAAGAGGCATCGAAAAATGGAACAAAAGCATAGTGTTTTGGTATCCTAGAAAAAGAAAACGAGGCAGACAGATTCGGAGGTGGGAAGACGAGATAAAGACTGTAGCAGGAAACTATGGACAAGGAAAGCTCTAAGCCGAGTAGAGTGGGAAGAAATGGAGAAGGCCTTTGCCAAAGTTGGGCAAACAGACAAAGTTGTCGATGTCATCGGCTCGACAGAGTCGTTAATTTAAGTTTATTATTTGTAAATACCCTTTGCGTCTGAATAAAGGTTTTCATTATTTTTATTATCTATACTAATATTATAAAGAGGAAAGATTTGTTTGTTTGTTTGTTTCGAATAGGCTCCGAAACTACTGGACCGATTTGAAAAATTCTTTTTCCATTAGAAGCCGACATTGTCCCTGATGAACATAGGCTACTTTTTTTAATTATTTTTTTTGGTTTCATGTGTGTTTTAATGTTTCCGAAGCGAAGCGAGGGCGGGTCGTTAAGTATATTTTTACACGAAAGAAATGTTTTTATAAAGCACAGGCGTAGCGAAAACAAGTAAATATATAATTTAAGCGTAGTACACTAATTATGGCTTCGTAAAGTTATTGTTATTACTATTGAAAATAGCTCAATTTTCAGGTATTTTCTTACCGAACTCGTTTTAATAAAGGCGTTTCACAGAGGTCAGGAAACACCGAGTAGGGAATTTTGTTCTAAAGCAGGGGTAGTATAATATAGTATATTGTAGGATGTAATGTATATTAACAGTAAAACAAAAGTGGCTTATCGTGTGTCCTATGTTATTTTTTTATCAGCCCACAGACGTCCACTGCTGGATACGTCCAGGCTTACGAGCCTCCCCCAAGCCTCGCCACAAATATCGGTCCTCCGCTGCCTGCATCTAGTGGATCCCCGCTAACCCCAATAGTTCGTCGGTCCACGATCCATCTTGTGGGAAACCTGCCCACGCTACGTCTTCCGGTAAGCGGTCGCCACGGAAAGTTCTTCTCCTATGTTCATATGCAAAAAAAATTTTTAAGCTATTGCAGAGCTTTTATCGCGGGCTTTGAGCGTGGCGACCGAATCAAGACATTCCGTAAAGAAAATAAAACCTAACACCCCCACTCCGCCTACCATGTAGCCCGCGTTCAACGTATTCACACGTTGCTCTTGTGTAGTGTTTGTGAATAAGCGCGCGGCGTGACGTCGCACTCGTCATCGCATCATGAAAAGTCTACCCATCTTTCTCTAGCGCGGTCAAGCTTACGAGTGTGAAGGGGACAGTTAATGTTTTGCTTTTGTTAATGTTTATAAATATAGCGTGGTCTTATTTTATTATTTCTTTAATATTCAATTATTATTGTCTAATTATAATTGCATAAGTTGATAAAAATGCTATGCAATAGCTTTACCGCGGCAGTCCCCGAGTGCCACACGTGTTTTTTTTTATTAATAGAACTCAATATGACATTCGTAGGAGCCGTGTGTCGATCGATTCGCGCACACAAATAGTCGAGGGGCGGAGTATAGGAGCTGACAAATGACGTCCGAATATGAGGGCAGTGGTGGACAATGATAATGTCGCCAGTAACAAATGGTGGCCTGCAGTCAACGGGACGAGATTCGAGGAATACGATATATTATTACTACACCGACACTATCGTGGTGACATACACAGCAGGCCCAGGGTACGCGACATGCGATGTCGTGATAATCAAAATTAATCCTTATTCAGAACCTCTTTAAGTTTAGAATAAAACTGGTGGCTTAATATGATAGTTTGTTACTATTCAATTATGGTCATGCTTAAAGATAATAATCTTTGACGGTGGTGAGTCACGATTTGTATCTATGATCTTTGAGTTTTATTTTTGGTAGAGAATGAGCACGGACTGGTGGAGACGAGATCCTCGTGGTAGTCATACGCTTCGATGGCAACTATTACTTAACCTAAAAACTGTTACTGTACCTAAAAACTTATATTATATACTATATAGGTATGTAAGTTTAATAAAGTTAGCTTTCGTATATATTTAGTGGGTTTGTTTTTTATTTATTATTTACACAAAGGTATTTTATCATCGTAAAAGTAATTCGTGAGCATGAGTCGAAGTAAGTATTTCATTAAAAAAATTGGCACTTGTCTGAGGGATTCCAAATTATATGTCTAAAATTGAAATATACATAATACTAGCAGACCCGGCCACACGTTGCTGTGGCTAAGGTTTTTGTTTCTAAATACAACGTGACCGGCTATCCAAAAATTAACAAATTAAGAACAATTATTGGATTTCACTGTATTGCGTTAGGCTACGAATATGTAGCATATGCTACGAAATAAATTTAATTTCATTTATACTTTAGCCTCAGCAACACGTGGTGTTCATGGCATTAAATTGTAGCTTATGTGAAACGTTGGTATTTTTAACACAGCGCCCTCTATTAGATAATAACGTCAGGCAGTATTACAATTGTCTGTAAAAACTGATTTAAGGCGCCATCTGTTTTAGATTTATGAAATTTACAATTAATAATAATAATCAACATAAGAAATAATTTTATTGTTATTTAATAAATATTGCGACCATTAATCGAAATAAAAACCACCCTATGGCCTAAGTTGAAACAAATAACATATTAAAAAAAAAAAGTTAAAATCGGTTCAGTAGTTTAAGTGTCCATCGCGGACAAACAATGTAACACACAATTTATACATATTAAGAAAGATATATGGAATTTGCCTATTCTATTGCTTGCTTTAATCTAAGTGAAACCTTCATAAAGTCAGCCTTTCATTAGTAATTATTATGTCTTAATCAGTTGCTCGAGAAATATTGAAGTTATTAGGTAACAATGGTTACAAACTCACAGTATTCAAAGATAAGACAAAGCAAGTTATAAGCTTCAATGTCGAATTCATTAGACTAAAGAAGTAAAAGGTTGGTAATGTCGGCTTTTTACGCAAAGAGTTTTTTATGCCGGTTCACTTTTATTTTTAGTCAACTCCAAAAAAGGAGAAAGCTATCAACACGACTGACTATATTTTTATCTGTGTTATCACAGAATATTTTACTGGTTCAACCGATTTTGAAACATATTTTTTGTTTGAAAGCTGAGGCTTTTCACATGTATATTTAAATTCAAGATCTGCACAGCAGATTTTGAGTTAGTAATGCACATTTAGTGAGTTAGTAATGCAAATTAGTTAATAATGCACATTTAATCGACTACGACCAGTACTACGACAGGTGGGAGAGCATGGGCTCAACCAGGAGCGACGGGATTTGTGGAATTATACTGGTGCTAGGACCTCTTGTGAGTCCGCACGGGTAGACACCACCACCCCGCCTATTTCTGCCGTGAAGCAGTAATGCGTTTCTGTTTGAAGGGTGGGGCAGCCGCTGTAACTATATTGAGACCTTAGAACTTATATCTCAAGGTGTGTGGCGCATTTACGTTGTAGATGTCTATGGGCTCCAGTAACCACTTAATACCAGGTGGGCTGTGAGCTCGTCCACACATCTAAGCAATCGGAAAAAAAATAAAAAATAAATAAAAGAGAACAGGCAAAATCACCACATTTTATGTTTTTAAAAACCAATAATTACGAACATATTTTTTTTAATTAAAACAGTAACACCCCTTGTTTAAAACCATTAATTGGAGAAGTGCTCCTACGTACACATTTCCCACATAGAGAGGTCACGTTTAATTTGTATTGTTAATCTAATTCGTTTCTGACCGTATCGTCCTGTGTTGTGGCAAAGCAATGGATTACTCTCGCTTGATGAATGAATTTGAACCATTCTGGCATTAGTGATATTAATCCTATACTAATGAATCGTGTCGTTTCTTACATGTTATGACATATTATGTATAACGTGTTTCGTTGCCCAAAACATGTGAATATTTTAGCTAATGATATTTTTTAATACTTTCATTAATAAATTGAATTAGTCAAAATGAATATATAAAGTTGTATTTAATTAAAATAAATATTACAAAAAACAATTAAAACAAGCTAAGTGCTTAATATGAGGGCGTCGAATTTTTCACTTAACCTGTCGATCCAGGTCAGGATATTAGTCCCAAGTAATAAAAAAATTTATACTTATCGGTCTTTAAGAACTATGTATATTTTTTATCGTACATCTTGATGTTGTTAAAGTATACGTCGAAAGATTATATTAGGTATATAGACAGACAGATCAAGTGTTTTCTCCTGGTGGTAAGGAGACCTGTGAGCCCCTGCGAGTTGGTACCACCCTGTCTTTTCCTGCCGCGAAACAGTATGCGTTCTGGTTTGAAGGGTAGGACCGCCTTCATACAATTCAATTGAGACTTCGAGTTCAAGGTGTTTGACATTGCGGTGTCTATAGACTCTAGTAGCCATTACATGACCATATGAGATGGGCCGTCTGCCGATTTTTCCGTCTATACAAATTAATATTCAATTTAATTATGACAGCGCTTAAGGTAAACTTCAATATCACAATTCACTTCTTTCCCGTCGCTTCAGGTGATCCGTTCGTTATTTCGCTTTTGAACTGATTACTAGCTGCTTTATATCGTTTTTGCAACGCTTTTGTAGTCGATACGACATGTCTACAATTTTCTTTTCAAGTCGATATCCATTTTCACTATTTGACAACAGATGGCGTTACTCGTACCAGCATACCAATAATAATTAAGCCATTATATTTCAATAACGGAATAGACATTGTTGTAGCCTTACAAGTATTCTAGTGTACTCGGTGCTTGATATCGGGTTCCAAGAAGAGATCCTTAGCACAAAGCGAGTACTAGTCATTAAGTTCAAACAGGCTAAGCCTCAAGAGAATTTCTAATTTTCAGTATAAATTTGGTGGTTGAGTAAACCAATTTGTATGAGTACGGTTTCGTATTGAATTTCGTATAGCAAATGCTAAATATCATTTTATCACGTAGCACATTCAATTTTCTTAATATTAGCTGTCCTTGTAAATAATATGGAGTTATTTCAAACATTTCCAAATATTTTCATGCCGTTACAAAATATAGCTGTACTTTTGTAGCACTTATAAATAATTTTACAATGACACAAATTAATCTTTTTACGTTATGTTTTTTCATAACAGTAGTTCTTTTTTTAATGACAGTAGACATAAAACCTATCGCATGGTCATTCATAAAAACTAGTGATCCCGCAGTAGTCGAAATTCGACTATAATTAATTAAAATTATAAGTTTGTACACCATCATGATTCTATTGTCAAAGACTATTAACTTTTATAATCACAGATTTCACAGAAAAAAAAGACTTGGCGACTGCACTGCGCGCATTGTACACGCACCCGCCACTTCTCATCTCAATATTTTTTGAACTGTTACTACTTTTCTATTATGAACTCTTACGGAAAATCATCCTCATCGTTGCGCGAGTGTTATACCTGTTTTGTGAGCACAAACAATTCAGAGGAGTGCCGTCAAATCGTCAGGGCGACAGCCGTCATTTCGCGTCCTCCACCAGTCACGTTCCTTAGATTCTGCAGCCTGTAAGAAGCCAGCGATGGTTTGGCAGATGCCTCTACTTCTCATTACCTAGCCTCGGCCTGCCCCTCTCTTTTGTTCACCTTTTGCCTATACTCGCTCCGCAGAATCATCCAAAAATATAAAACCAGCGCACCACCGTGGTCAAAATATGTAAAGACTTGGTTTTTTACCACTAAATAGTTTTTATCATTCTATAAAAATATTAATTGCTTTGATTCCAATTATTACGTAGGTAATCTAAACAGAATAAAGATGTATAAGATACTTAAATAACACACATGGAAGTACACACAAGTAAACTGACACACACTGATGCGAAACGTTAGGTTAACTCCGAGTGACAGCCAGCAGTTTCTCATTAAGGCCAGGAACCGGAAACCACGCCTATTTCTCACTACAAACACTGAGAATTTCAATATAATACTCGAAGCGAAGCCAGCGGCTTATGTTAATCGTTAAATGTTTATTTACTTTCGCTTCGAAACTCTGCAGTCTCTGAAATGCATTTGTTTCCACAAACCGAAATGTCGGGAAATAACAAAACAGTAATGCAGTGTGTTCTATTAGGTGCATTGTTTTTATTAAACGTAAGATAAGTATAATGCGTTAAAAATATTAACGTAATTAATATTAACGTAATTAATAATATTAACGTAATTAAACGTAAGATAAGTATAATGCGTTAAAAATATTTAAATTGTAGTATCGAAAACAGACGTATTGGTAATAAACGTTGTCAATGGATGATTATAATATATTTACTTATAGTAAATTCCTATCCTATCATTTATGTGAATATAAAAAATATGCATAAAAGTAATTCGACTATATACTTGTACAATTATTCATGACGGATACTACATAGTTTAATGACTTTTTTAATCTGTTTGTCACTTCTGCTCCGACACAAACGCGGGGTGACATACAAAAAGCAGGACTTTACTGATCGAGTGAAGACAGAATCAGGGCGTTCTCTAGAAGGGTGTCTGCCAAGACTGCGTATCTACTGGAAGTGTATCTACTAAGGTAGTATATATTCTCAAAATAAAATGAAACCTAAAATTGTAGTAACATAAGAAGTACAACGAAAAAGTGTTTAGATTTTTTTCGGCAAAAGCCAAAGTTATATTCCAAACACTTTATACCAAAATACATATTATTTTAAATTGACGTATTTTGGAACCCCGTTTAGTCAAGGAGCTAGTTTCTTTCTATGAATCCTTTTTATAGTTTTCTTTGTACCAAAATCATTTCTATAGTCGGGTGGTGTTAATTAATTAATAAATTCCATAAGAATCACAAGGATGCTATTGTGCAACGACTTTTACCACATTCAAATGAATGACTGCTTCGCACTAAAAAAGGCATAACTACCTGCTGACCCTAATATAGGCTTTAATTTTATTGCACAACGAATTTCGACAAACTCCAATGATATTTAGCCAAATTTTAATATCGTAGTAACTACAGTGTAATAATTTAATAAAACCTTTGTTGGTGTTTACGCTTCATTGCGCACAGAATAAATTAACAGTATCTCGAAGGCTGACAGTTTGTTTGACTTCGAGTTTCGTCTTCGGCATGCAAAAACTAATTATAAACACCTCTCGCTCCAGAATTAGAACAACTCAAGATAAAAATACAATTAATTACCAATATTATTATTTTTGGAACGAAGTTCCTTATGGGACGATGCGAAGAGGTGCCCTAACCGGGAAAAAATGTCCGTAACGTAAGATTTTTATTAGTAATGCACACAGTGTACGACTTAACTTTGTAATAACGTACTAAAAATAACAATTTTTTTTATCATTCATTGACCACGATCTCAGAGCGTTCGTTTGCGCAATACACTAACTCTTATCCAAACAATCGTGAATGAAGTGTACCATAATAAGCTTGTACGTTACCGAATGACCGTGGGTTGTTGCTCAACCTCCAGTTTTATTTTCTTTATACCTCGAATAGAACTTAAAATTAATATTTTTATAATAAGGAACTTCGTTCCTATCCGGTGTCCCATGACACCACAATTTTTTTTTTTTATTGCTTAGATGAGTGGACAAGCTCACAGCCCACCTGGTGTTCAGTGATTACTGGAGCCCATAGACATTTACAACGTAAATGCGCCACCCACCTTGAGATGTAAGTTCTAAGATCTCAGTATAACGGCTGCCCTACCCTTAAAACCGAAACGCATTACTGCTTCACGGCAGAAATAGGCAGGGCGGTGGTACCCACCCGCGCGGACTCGCAAGAGGTCCTACCACCAGTAATTACGCAAATTATAATTTTGCGGGTTTGATTTTTATTACACGATGTTATTCCTGCACCGTGGAAATCAATCGTGAATTTGTTGAGTACGTATTTCATTAGAAAAATTGGTACCCGCCTGGGATTCAAACGCTGGTGTATTGCTCAAGACGAATGCACCGGACGCCTTATCCTTTAGGTCACGACAATTATAATAGCAAAAAATAAATAAAATTGAACTATATCCACAGGATACTATTTTGGCAAACGATGCTTATTTAAATGTCATCCAAATTACAGAATCATACACTTCATTGTCAAACAAACTTGTCTAGTCCACTGAAGTAGGAAACCTATGGAAATGAAACGTCAACAAAAAATTCGTGCCACTGTGACGTCATCTGGCCACAAAACATGGCGGTTTTAGTGCTGCCCAGAAGATTTTAATGTTAGTAGGTTTTATCGATAAACGTTCTTGGCTCATTTTATTTTAAATATTGTTGAGTGAATGTATTTGTAGAATTTATACTTTAATAGGAAGTAAGTATATTGTTATGTGCAAAGATGATGTGATTTAGACATTATGTGAAATCTAAGACGAGTTCGTGCTTCAAATTTGCCAAGTAAACGATATGACGATTTTTTAAATTTGCTATACTGATTTTATAAAGTTGTCGTTTGCCGCAAAACATAAAGATATGGCGTAGTACAGTGCCATCTGCCCATTTCTAGCATGCTGAATGTTATCGTATTTTGAGTACGTGTTTTTCTTAGACTATTACAATCTATTTTAATTGTTTTGCTGACTCTAAAGTCCGTAACACACTACCGCAGCGCACCTCAAGGAAGGTACGCCGCACCATTTGAATCACTCTCACTTGAGAGTGATTCAAATTTTAAACTTATCAAGGGACCGCCTGATAAAAAAAAACACAAGAACATTTAATTTTATTCGTTAATAAAATTACAAACGTCATTCCTTGTGACTTCCTCTCTAAAATCACTTAATTATTAAATATTTAACGAGTTGACAATAGTGTTATAAAACTATTTTATTTAAATAGTTCCGACGAATTTCTTGAGATCCTATAAAATATGTTTTAATTATTATTTTTGTATGTTTTAAGCATGATAAAATAAGAAATTTTATATAAGCAATCATATTAAATCGATATCAAAGTCAATAAATAATGTACAACCCAAAACAGACGGCCGAACTGACGTGACAATGACATTTGGCGCGCTAAACATGGCGGATTTTCGGCCTCATTAGACGGAGACATTTACGTATATTCATATTTCATTTTATGTACGCACTGAAATACTGTTATATTGTTTTCCTGCGAGTTAAAGTGCTGAGTAAGAACGAGATAGATATATGTTTATGTATGTGCCTTCAAAATGGGTGCTATTTATATAAGCAATTGTACGTATAGAACAATATGTCGTGTCCCTACTATATAGGTCTATGGTCTAGTCTGAGAAACGATCATGTCAAATGTATTTTAATATTGCTTCATTGCTTCTTCATTAAATTTACTTCTCGTAGGATTGATATTTCGCATTAAATACCTATTAATGCGCCAAACAGCCAACTATAACAGCAACAAACAGCCAAAACAAAGAATATTTATTTATTTATAACTTCATGCACTAGAAAGTATAAAGGCGGACTTAATGCCAGGCATTCTCTAACAGTCTACCTTAGGGGAGTGCAGAGATGAACCTTGGTAGGTGTAGTGTGAAGGTGATATTACTTAAACATATGTTTATATATAACGTACATAATATTTATAGATACAAATACGCGTACTTCAATAAATACATATACATAAATATATACATATACATATCATAAATATATACATATAAAAACATCTATATCATCTAATTGATCATATGATCTCTCAGATGACTCTGCTAACTTAAATTTAATTTATTCTGGTTTGAGGGATCTTAGAAATATCGACGGCCTCATTGATCTATTAGTTAGTAGCTCTGTCTACATTACCACGGTAGCCATATTCGATTTCCACGCGCATTCAATATCTCTGTGAACTCAATGTACGAGTATGCAACTATGTATAACACAGCATTGAAGTATTTAACAGGGCAGTATTAACGTAACAAATAAACTTTATCTGGTGGTATAGCGCATTGTAAGCCCGCACGGGTAGGTACTGCTATTCTGTCTATCTATACCACTATGCAGTCATCCGTTTCGGTTTTAAGGATAGAACAACCATAGACACGATTGAGACAGTGACAGTTAAGTTGTGATGTCTGTGGTCTCCGGTAACCATTTAACAACAGGTGGGCCGTGAACGTGTTCAAGAATCAAGACCATAAAAATTATTAAAAAAACTTTAATTTATATTCCCATGTAATAAACATTTATTCCATTACTTAATTCAAATAACTCTTTCTTTTTTTCTCAATGCAATCATCATTAAATGTATGAGTATCTTTACTCTTATACGTGAACAATTAATGTGGTATTTGAGAGATCTAAACATTATTCAAATATATATACTTGATCAATGATTCTAGATTCTTAATCAGAGATTAACTTATTAAAAAGTTCAACATCGCGTTTACGTACAAACTCAGAGATTTATATATTCATCGCGCTTACGTAAAAAGCCAGACAAACCACAACCCTGAGTAAATAATTCTGAGAAAATAATCCTAATAAAAATCTAAACTCGAACTACAACCTACAAAACTAAATTGTTTTTGTACACAACTCATTTCATAACTAATCAAAATTAATCAAACAAATGGAATATTCAAATTTACGTTCGTTTTCAATCATCGTAAAATAAATAAATTCAAATTCGCCGCTCGCTCACATTTGATCCGAAACTGTACGAGGAAAGTTATAATGAAAATACCTCGTTTATTACGTCTAGAGAAAAACAGGCTTGAATATTTTTAAGGCGACCAAAAGACGCTTACCATCAAATATTCGTACAGTTTCCCCAAAAAAATATCATTTTTAAAGGGTCAGCTGGAAATGAAAGAGCCTGTAAACACCTCTTGATATTAAAACCGAAATACCTTTTCTCTCAAATTAAAAGCTATTAAATTTCGCATTTCGCTCCGAGAGCTCTCGAATTGATACAAAATAAGAATGTATTTGAATGAGTAATACTTATTATAGTAAAAATACAATTTAACACGTTCACTGCGGAACAGGCCCAAATCAGCCTGCCGCGGAATTTCACCTGGTGCGGACGAAGAAAACTATGTCCCTCTCACTGGTGCGGAACGATTATCTCAGGTGTTTGTAAAGGTACGACAAAGACAAATATATATTTGAGATTGTGGTCAAAAGTATAGGTGTTCCCTATAAAAACATCACGGCAGGCCTTTATCGGCCTATCACGCACTGATGGTAAAAAATATCAACTCGGTGCGGGAGGAGGCCTATTGTGGCCCGCCGTCCCAACAGGCTGTTGGCGGCCCGATACCGCACAGAGCGCCCGCCTCGCCAGTTAGTGTTGGGCAAGCTATCGGAACTGACGTACGTCACGTTTTTTTATTCCTTAAAATTAAAGGCACGATGTCAGGCAACAAAAGAAAGATAAATATTTTGGAAAATAAATTAATTTGCGGTGCAGATAGTGATAGTGACAGCAGTCAGGAGATATTTTCCTTGAAAATGAGAAGAAGGTTTCAAAGAAAGAATTTACAGAAGCATTAATACAATCAATTACTGGAAAAAATATATGCCCTGACAGTAAGTATAACGACGTGCAACATAACTGTAACCATCTTTAGACCTATGTTGAAGGTGATTCCTTCTGTTTCGTGTTGACGACGTTCTACCTCTGCAACAGGTAACTATTGTCATTATTTTTTACACATTACGAGTGCTTAGGTGGCTGTGCATGGTCTTCGAGCATGAGCTTTGGTTGGACTCCGTTTATTTTTCTGCGAGCAATGTATGGCGTTTATTGCACTGCTCCTTGCATTAAGGTATGCTATGACACTCTGTTTACTTACTCAATAACACATGAGTTGTTGTTTCAGGTCAGAAGGCTGCATTTAACATGAAAATAACGCTTCAAGTCTACTATATAAGGCCCTGTATTATATGTACATATTTTGTTTTCACAAGCTTAACAAATAGAGTGGTCTGAAAATTGCAGAAAACAAAGTTGTATCACCTTATCTTGTAGCATGTTGTGTTTAATTTTACCCATCAAAGTGTGCACTTTGACAACGCATGGTGATGAGATTTGACTATTTCAAGACCTATGTTAACTTTTTCATTTTATTTGAGAATCTATTTAATACACAGAGAGCCCTGTAGTCAAATTCATAAGGTAAATGAATCACAGAATTTAAAAAATCATTTCAGGAAATCAAGTAACACCTACGGCCAATCATATCCTTGAGATGAGCGGTAAACGGCGAAATTGTGTAGGGTGCTATGAAAAACTGCGGGAAACCATGAAGAGTTCCGAGGTGAAAAGGAAAGTAAAAAAAATTAAAACATACTGCAGAATGTGCAAGCAAAATCTTTGTGCGAAATGTTTTAAAGACAGCCATTATTAAATAATTAAATAAACCATTTTTATTTCTTTACTTTAATTCTGTTTTATTTTCGATATCCCCTTATTTTTGTCTTTCCCATCACTACTAAAAATACTTTCTAGTGCGGTTCTGGTCGATATCGACCCGCCACTTTCCCTGGTTTATTTCTCATTTTCTGTTCGGCAGATCCCGGGGCGAATCAAATCTAAAGAAGTTGGATTCAAGGTTTTTCCAACAGTCCAAAAACTGTTCACCTACATTATGTTTTCGCAAAGTTATAGCAATTTAATCTAACCTTGTGCTAACGTGTCGAAAAAGACCTACCACGCACTGGCGGAAAAATCATTGGGGGCACAATTTGGCCCGCCGCCGCACCAGACAAAGGTTTAAGATTTTACTTGCCACAGCGAACGTGTTAAATGTGTGTTCAATTTAGTCAGTTTTTTTTGTGATCTTACATTGGCCCACTACAAGTTAAGCGGTTACGGAGGCCAAGAGACTCTCATCAAAGCTTGAATTGGAATATATGATTGTGGTAGAAATAGCCAAGAAGTAACATAAGCTCACGCAATTTTTTTATGATTAACTAGCAAACCCAGATAGATCTCTTTGCTGTGCGATCCGATCGCTATACAACACAGGATCACCCGGTAGAATCAATCCAAAGATTTCCTGAAAATTTAGCCGATATCGGTTTGGCATTTCTTAATCTCTAGAGAACGTGAACATACACACATCAATTTTTATTAAGATCGGGGCTAGACGATGGCCAGTCTTCAGCTCTAATGAAGTCCGAAACGTTCGTTTCCAACCAAGACTGCGTAGACCGAGCTCTATGACCTGGCGCCGAGTCTTGCTGGAAGGAAGTCACTACCTTCTCAAGAATGGTATCTTGATACACTTGTGCCGATGTTTTGATATCTTTTTCACAAAAGTATGGCTCAATCACTCGTGCCCACGTTGCACTCTGTCGACTAACTGGGAAGCTTCCTTCGAGCTTTGAGCATAAATGCGGTCATTTTGTTTGTTAAAATGTTGCTCAATTGTAAAAATTATCTCATCCGTAAACAAACATTTTCTATGACCTCCCTTTGCGTACCGCTTCAGTAGTTATTTCGATTTTACCACCCTATTCTCTTTTAAATTATCAGTTAAGAAATGATCAGTACGTCTCTTATAGGCTGCAAGTCCAAAGTCATCTTTTAAAATACGCGACATGGTTCTAGGTGCTATCTTCATCTCCCGAGATAAAATATTTGCTTTCGGACAGGACTTCTTCGAATTCTTTCCCTTACTGCTTTGACCACCTTTTTCGTACGAACACTACGTGGACGGCCAGATCTTTTTCTGTCACGAACAGAGGAGGTCTCATTGCACCTATTAATAGCCCGGTACACAAACATTTTACTAATACCAAGCGTATGGAGAGTTTTAAAAATTGCATTTGGCTCCATGCCTACTTTGTGTAATGCAATCACAGCGATTCCGTTCTCCTTATCACCCCACTCCATTTTAATATCGCAAAATATGGTACAATGTATTGGCGCCAAAATGAGAAAACTCAATGAGCAATCATATAAAAACGACAGATTCCAAATTCAAATGTAATATTTTGTTTATTCTTAATTGTAACAGTATTTATGGCCAGACTAAGTATATAGGTACATTTCCGATGCTCAACCTACAAATAAACATTTTGTTGTTCGCAATAATCTCCGGAATTAATTAAATTTGATAAAGTACTCGTAAAGTCTCGTTTGCAGCGTCAGAAATAATATAATGGCGTATAGTCATTTCGTATAGTAGTAACGTATAGTCATACGTCCTTCTTAAAATGGGCTTTGGCTTTGCTGATCCATGCCATGCTCATCCATGGCATCCAGGCCATGAATAGAAGTGACCGCGGTTACTTTACCACCGATCACAATAATAAAAAACTATCCTTTTAGCTGTAAAAGATACCGTGTATTAAATACAAGGTAACATAGCTACGATTTTTTTTAGATGAAAGTTGCTCGACGTTTATCTAGCATATTAAAAGTTTATTCCAATCGAAGCTCGTTCAGATACTTAAAATCGTTTTCACAATCACCGGGTAAAGCTCCATCTAATAGATAAGAGACCTTTTTCATCATCCCTAAAACCGAGTGAGAATTTAATCTGTAGAATAAAAAGAAATCTAAAACGATTATGATAAGTAAGATAAGCTTGATCTTATAATATAAAGACGATATAAAGACGAGAGGGGTGGGATTTGCTAACAGCTACCCGAGCGCCTCCGAAGGAGACCTAACAGCTCAAGAGTAGCTACTTCGCGAATGAATCTACTACCGGATCGGAATCATAATTATTTTGTGGTGGGTAGCCATCATACAACGCAAGATATTTGACAGATGCCTGAATCTCGCTTACGATATTTTCAAGATAAAGCGCATATATACAAGTTCCGAACAACAACATTGGGACCGTCGGTCTACCGAGCAATATCACCCGCTCGGTGGAAGATCTTTCCTTTGTCGTATATTCCTATAATTTAATATTACTCGAAGATGTGAATCTAAGCCTGAAATGTTTTCCGCTGCGATGCTCAAGCTGTTAAAATAATTTCGATCTAGTAAATTTGTATTTTTTTCTAGGTAGCTCATGGAAACCATGATCTTAGAGCCCACCGCTTATCTAATTGTGATCGCAGTCCATAGACGTCATCAAGTTATTGCCAACCTTAGATCTGAGGTAGATATTGCGTCAGAAATAGTAAAACCTTTGTTCATACTCGTGTAGACTCACTATAATATTAGTCAGTCCGACAGAAGCACCCGCCGCCTGCGGACGTGCTCACCGACCACTCAATCGCCCGGCCATTGTTCGCCTGGTTTTATTGTTAGCCCGGCCTTTGTTCACCCGGCTTTTGTTCGTGGCACATCTGCCGACAAAGTGTGTTCCTGGAAGTGTTTGTTTTATTTTGGTTTATTTTTGTTGTTTCCTTTTTTTTTTTGTTCTTTCTTTTTCCTGCAGTAATTGTGCCGCATCGCCACCTGTGTTCAATCGAACCGCTAAGTACCGAGAAGTTGGGGCCTCGCCGCAAGGCGAGTGTGTTTAAGACCCGGGACAGCCCCACCTGGGTCAGACATCATGGAAGCTTTATTTTTAGAATTCCTCCGACTTCGCCACCCAAAGCTCACTTCTGAGTTTCTGGCTTTCAAGGCCGATCACGCCGTGAGCCCTCTCGCGGATTCCGCCGTGCTCGTCGCTCCCGCATCGTACACCGCAGCGTCCGCCATGCCTGCCGCTCCCGCGTCGCCTATACTAGTGGGTAAAACTGCTGCGTCGTCCGCCGTGGCCGCTGCTCCCCTGGCGCGATCATCCGCGGGTTCCGTAGAGTCCGACGGACGTCCTGCATCTGCCCGTAGGTCGCCTGCTCCCGAGCCTGCTGCCTCCTCGTCCTCCGACTCTGACTCAGACATGGAGGTCGACCTCGCCCCGCCTCATCGACGGATGGATTCACCCTGGTACAAAAGGGTAAGAAGCGCGCTGCGGAGTCCCGAGCTCCCGCGGCCGCTAAAATTAGTAAAGCCGCGAACGCGTCGCGCCCTCGCCCTCCGACTCCCGTCGCTCCCTCTGCCCGTGCCACACCGTCGCCGCGTCCAGTGGCACAAAATAAAACTCAGACCCCTCCCCCGGTAATCCTTCAAGAGAAGGCAGCTTGGGACCGAGTTTCCCTGGCCCTTCAGGCCAAAAAAATTGATTTTATCAGCGCCCGTAACCTCGCGAACGGGATTCAAATTAAGGTAACGACACCCGATGACCATAGGGCCCTCTCAAGCTACCTCCGAAAGGAGCGTATAAGTTTCCACACTTATACGCTTCAGGAGGAGCGTGAACTTCGCGCGGTCATACGCGGCATCCCAAAGGAATTAGATGCCGATCTCATCAAGGTCGACCTTCTAGAACAAGGTCTGCCGGTCAATTCCGTGCACCGCATGCACACAGGACGCGGGAGGGAGCCATACAATATGGTTCTCGTCGCTCTCCAGCCTACCCCCGAGGGCAAGCAAATTTTCAACGTACGAACAGTCTGTAGGCTTTCCGGAATAACCGTCGAAACCCCCCATAAAAAAGGCACTCCGAGCCAGTGCCATAACTGTCAGTTGTACGGACACTCTTCCCGTAATTGTCACGCGCGCTCCCGATGCGTCAAGTGTTTGGGCGATCACGCCACGAGCCTTTGCACTCGCGATCAAAAAACCGCTACGGAACCGCCTAGCTGCGTCCTGTGCCGAACACAGGGTCACCCCGCGAATTACCGTGGTTGCCCCCGAGCCCCTAAAATAAATCGCCGCGTCGCCCGCCAAAACCGCCTGCGAGCTTTCGGCCCAGACATCAAAGCCACGGCACCCTCTGTGCCGAAGGCTAAGCCTGCTTTCGAGCCGGCGTCGGTGCCCAGCGTCTCGGCCTGGGCTAAACCGTTGCCGTTCACGAACACGGCAACTCTCTCCCCCGCGACTCGTCCCACCCCCGCGATACGTCCCTCCCCCGCCACTCGTCCCTCCCCCGCGACCTGCCCTCCGACCGCGTCCGACAATCTCGCTCTAGCGATCGACTTTTTTCAGTCGATCAACTTTGATCGCGTAAATGCTTTGGGCGACGCCATTCGCGCCGCCTCCACTGCACAACACTTCATCGCCGTTGTGCAAGAATACGCTGACGTATACGCGTCGTTAAATACGTACGTCCTCCCCTCACTCCGCCGGTAATCAATGGCGTACATAAGTAGAATCAAGCCCCTATCCGTAACGATAGGATTTTTTAACGCTTACGGTCTCGCAAATCAACGTGATCAGGTTTGTGATTTTTTGCGTGACCATCAAATTGACATCTTTTTGGTGCAGGAGACCCTGCTTAAGCCCGCGCGCCGCGACCCTAAAATCGCGAACTACAACATGGTTAGGAACGACAGGCTCACTGCTCGTGGTGGTGGTACCGTCATTTACTATAGAAGAGCCCTGCATTGCGTCCCACTCGACCCCCCCGCGCTTTCTAACATCGAAGCATCAGTATGCCGAATCTCACTGACTGGACACGCGCCGATCGTTATCGCGTCCGTTTATCTTCCACCGGATAAAATTGTTCTAAGTAGTGATATTGAGGCGCTGCTCGGCATGGGAAGCTCTGTCATTCTGGCGGGTGACCTAAATTGTAAACACGTCAGGTGGAACTCTCACACCTCAACCCCTAATGGCAGGCGCCTCGACGCGTTAGTCGATGATCTCGCCTTCGATATCGTCGCTCCGCTGACCCCGACTCACTACCCGCTAAATATCGCGCATCGCCCGGATATACTCGACATAGCGTTATTAAAAAACGTAACTCTGCGCTTACATTCGATTGAAGTAGTTTCAGAGTTAGATTCAGACCATCGTCCCGTCATTATGAAGCTCGGTCGCGCTCCCGATTCCGTTCCCGTCACGAGGACTGTGGTGGATTGGCACACGCTGGGCATCAGCCTGGCTGAATCTGATCCACCATCGCTTCCGTTTAGTCCAGACTCTATCCCGTCTCCTCAGGATACCGCTGAAGCCATAGACATCGTAACGTCACACATCACCTCGACATTAGATAGGTCATCGAAGCAAGTTGTAGCGGAGGACTTCCTTCACCGCTTCAAATTGCCCGACGATATTAGGGAACTTCTTAGAGCTAAGAACGCCTCGATCCGTGCGTACGATAGGTATCCTACCGCGGAAAATCGTATTCGAATGCGTGCCCTACAACGCGACGTAAAGTCTCGCATCACCGAAGTCCGAGATGCCAGATGGTCTGATTTCTTAGAAGGACTCGCGCCCTCTCAAAGGTCTTACTACCGCTTAGCTCGTACTCTCAAATCGGATACGGTAGTAACTATGCCCCCTCTCGTAGGCCCCTCAGGCCGACTCGCGGCGTTCGATGATGACGAAAAAGCAGAGCTGCTGGCCGATACATTGCAAGCCCAGTGCATGCCCAGCATTCAATCCGCGGACCCTGTTCATGTAGAATTAGTAGACAGTGAGGTAGAACGCAGAGCCTCCTTGCCACCCTTGGACGCGTTACCGCCCGTCACCTCAATGGAAGTTAAAGACCTGATCAAAGACCTACGTCCTCGCAAGGCTCCCGGTTCCGACGGTATATCTAACCGCGTTATTAAACTTTTACCCGTCCAACTCATCGTGATGTTGGCATCTATTTTCAATGCCGCTATGGCTAACTGTATCTTTCCCACGGTGTGGAAAGAAGCGGACGTTATCGACATACACAAACCCGGTAAACCAAAAAATAATCCGACGAGTTATCGCCCGATTAGCCTCCTCATGTCTCTAGGCAAACTGTATGAGCGTCTGCTCTACAAACGCCTCAGAGACTTCGTCTCATCCAAGGGCATTCTCATCGATGAACAATTCGGATTCCGTGCAAATCACTCATGCGTACAACAGGTGCACCGCCTCACGGAGCACATTCTTGTTGGACTTAATCGACCAAAACCGTTATACACGGGAGCTCTCTTCTTCGACGTCGCAAAAGCGTTCGACAAAGTCTGGCACAACGGCTTGATTTTCAAACTATTCAACATGGGAGTGTCGGATAGTCTCGTGCTCATCATACGGGACTTCTTGTCGAACCGCTCTTTTCGATATCGAGTAGAGGGAACCCGCTCCTCCCCGCGACCACTCACGGCTGGAGTGCCGCAAGGCTCCGTTCTCTCACCGCTCCTATTTAGTTTATTTATTAATGATATTCCCCGGTCGCCGCCGACCCAGTTAGCCTTATTCGCTGACGACACAACCGTTTACTACTCAAGTAGAAACAAGTCCCTAATCGTGAGTAAACTCCAGAGCGCAGCGTTAGCCCTCGGACAGTGGTTCCGAAAATGGCGCATAGACATCAACCCGGCGAAAAGCACAGCAGTGTTATTTCAAAGGGGAAACTCACCGCTTATTTCCTCCCGCATTAGGAGGAGAAATATCACTCCCCCGATTACCCTCTTCGGCCAACCTATACCCTGGGTCAGGAAGGTTAAGTACCTAGGAGTCACCCTGGATGCATCCATGACATTCCGCCCACACATAAAAACAGTCTGCGACCGTGCCGCATTCATTCTCGGCAGACTCTATCCCATGATCTGTAAGCGGAGTAAAATGTCCCTTCGGAACAAGGTGACACTTTACAAAACTTGCATAAGGCCCATCATGACTTACGCGAGTGTGGTGTTCGCTCACGCGGCCCGCACACACATAGACACCCTCCAATCCCTACAATCCCGCTTTTGCAGGTTAGCCGTCGGGGCTCCGTGGTTCGTGAGGAACGTTGACCTACACGACGACCTGGGCCTTGAATCAATCCAGAAGTACATAAAGTCAGCGTCGGAACGATACTTCGATAAGGCTATGCGTCATGATAATCGCCTTATCGTTGCCGCCGCTGACTACTCACCGAATCCTGATCATGCAGGAGCCAGTCACCGTCGACGCCCTAGACACGTCCTTACGGATCCATCAGATCCAATAACTTTTGCATTAGATGCCTTCAGCTCTAATACTAGGAGCAGGCTTAGGGACCCCAGTAACCGTACTCGTCGAACTCGACAAAGAGGTCGACGTGCAACCTAGCCCATGCATCAGCCCGCTGAGTTTCTCGCCGGATCTTCTCAGCGGGTCGCGATTCCGATCCGGTAGTAGATTCATTCGCGAAGCAATTGCTCTTGAGTTGTTAGGTCTCCTTCGGAGGCGCTCGGGCAGCTGTTAGCTAATCCCACCCCTCCTGGCTGAGCCTTTGCTCGCCCACCTGTCCTGGTGAAACTGGAAAGGCCTTCGGGCCACCAGTAATCTCTCAATCATAAAAAAAAAATATATTAGCTTCCTAGTGATAGGAAAGTGGTAGTGACAGTTTAGTCCTCACATCCCCTCTTTCTTTTCTGACACTAAACATAGCGATGTTGTTTCTCAGTTTTTTTCTTTCTTTTCATATATTTCGGAAGACCTTGAAAGATGTTGCACGATTTCATGCTATAATTATGTGAAATCCCAAACCAAGAGACAAAACAAAAAAAAACACCGATTAAATTACTTTTGCCCGAAGCCAGTGTAGATTTCACAACTGTTTTCATTTTGCTATCTCAGAGAAATTCGTTGTCATTTATTTTGGTATAAATTTGTGGCAATCACAGAGCACAAGATATTTGACAGATGCTTGAATCTCGCTTACGACATTTTCAAGATAAAGCGCATATATACAAGTTCCGAACAACAACATGGGGACCGTTGGTCTACCGAGCATTATCACCCGCTCGGTGGAAGATCTTCCCTTTCGTCGTAAGTCCCCAAAAATTAAACAAAAACAAAAAACGGAATATTGGTTAAGTTGGTTTGTTCGTCGGTTATTATCACAGGCGTCGTTTATTCAACTTAATTCATAATTTTTCATTTTTCAAAGTACTACAAAACATAATTACACTTGTGTACAAATACAAACAAGAATATATAATCTTATACACATTTTTTTTTATTGCTTAGATGGATGAACGAGCTCACAGACATCCTGGTGTTAAGTGGTTACTGGAGCCCATAGACATCTACAACGTAAATGCGCCCACCCACCTTGAGGTATAAGTTCTAAGATCTCAGTATAGTTACAACGGCTGCCCTACTCTTCAGACCGAAACGCATTACTGCTTCACGGCAGAAATAGGCAGGGCGAGGGTACCTACCCGTGCGGACTCTCAAGAGGTCCTACCACCAGTGTTTACGCAAATTATAATTTTGCGGGTTTGATTTTTATCACACGATGTTATTCCTTCACCGTGGAAGTCAATCGTGAACATTTGTTGAGTATGTATTTCAATAGAAAAATTGGTACCCGCCTGCGGGACTCGAACACCGGTGCATCGCTGCATACGAATGCACCGGACGTCTTATCCTTTAGGCCACGACGACTTCAAAGCACATACAAACCATTAATTCAAAATACTTCACCCTTAACTCCCAGAAGGGCATTCCATAAATCCTCAACGAGACACTGACGTCACGAAAGTGCAATAGACTTGGAATATCCATAAAATTACCGGCGACACAACATGCCTATAAAGCTGGCCATCCACGATAATTTCGTTTCAAAGTGATATATCGTTTGGTGAACGTGTCCAATCTGGTTGATTTACAGTGCCAATAATCTTCGTCGTCACGCGACACCCGTCAGGTGTCAGGCGGAGCCGCGGCAAGCGCTATTGTCACGTAGGTCACAATAGAAACACACGGGAATGTAATACGTAATAGACAACAATTTTTATTTTTTTATTGCTTAGATGGGTGGAAGAGCTCACGGTCGACCTGGTGTTAAGTAGTAACCGGAACGCATATATATCTACAACGTTAATGCCACCACGTACCTCATGAGTTCTAAGTCTCAATTTTTACATTACAACGGCTGCCCCACCCTTTAAGCCGCAACAAGATGTCCCGGCACAAATAATTATGCAAATTATAATTTTTGCTGGTTTGATTTTTATTACACGATGTTATTTCTTCACCGTGGAAGTCAATCGTGAACATTAATTGTTAAATACGTATTTGATTAGGAATAATTGGTACCCTACCTCCGGGGTTCGAATACCAGCACAGTTGCTTGATACATCTGCACCGGGCGTCTTATATTTTAGGTTACGGCGACTAGTGGTTATTATCAATTTTGCTTTAGATGGAGAGGAAATTTCACGACCCACTTGGTAATTAACTAGTACCAAAGCGCGCTGATGCCGTATCTGGTATGCCGCTACTTAATTCCAGCATGAGGCTGGAGTCTCATCTCTATTTTACGGCTGTCAAATCGACACACAATAACTTCACGAATGGCGTTACCTACACACGCAATCTGCCACCACCATGACCCATTTAATATCCTCACCCCTTTAAGTCAATCTTAAATAAATTGACGATCTCAATTAATTAAATACTTTTCTTAATTAACCTTCCCACCATCGACGTACATAAAATATATTTAAAAGTATATCTAGTTGTACATAATGTAAAATGGTTTGTGAAAAGCTCAAAGCGTTTCTGTCTCTTAGCAAGAAGATTTTAATTACATTTTTAGTCCGTGGATTTTAGTAACGTTCAGAAACCATATAGGGTACTTATTATATTTGTAGTAACTGAAAATATTGAAGAAAAGTAGTTAAGCTTTGCTTCATTAAAATGCCAAAAACGGTTATCGTAACTCAAAGATTTTTAGATTTTTAGATTAGATTTAAAGATTTTAAGTTACATAACAAATTTTAATAGTGTTATTAATATGAAAGTAACTCTGTATATTTGTTACCTTTTTTAATCCAACCAGTGAGCTGATTTTGAAGTAATGAGATATGAAAGTATTATAGTTTAAAACAGCCTTTCCCAAAGTGGCAGCGGCTTGGCTCTGCCCCTTTTTTTTCCACAGGAGAAAATCGCCGAATTCCCACCCGCACGGCAGGTGGGTAATGTGGGAGTCGAACCTCACTAAAAACTCCTGCCGTTCACAGCCGGCGCCCTACCCCGGACCGGGCGGGAGCCCAGTCGGAGCTATTGAGACGGCGGGACAGGGTTTACGCAGAGCATATTACATCCATCCCGCCGTCCCTCAGACGCCGGACCGGCGGCCGCCAGCAACATGACCGCCGGTTCACTCGGTCAACGGGCCAAGAGCCCGCATTAATGGCGCCGCGCTACACCTTCCCCCGGAGCGGTCGGGGGAACGCGACCTACCACGCCGTCCCACGCCTAGGTTCCTCCCCGCACAAAGCAGGTGGAGCCCGAAGCTCTTAGGGGGCCGGGTTACGGACGGGACCCCGGTCTCGAACCCCTGCTCGGCGGCGGCGAGTTTCTGCGTAGTGAGGAGTGGCTCTGCCCCTGGCATTGCTGAAGTCCATTTGTGACGGTAACCACTCACCATCAGGTGGGCCGCATGCTCGTCTGCCCACACGGGCAATAAAAAAAAGTGGGCAATAACGCCCCCTTGTGGGTGCTGCAGGCCTAAAGGGCGGCAGGGCGGTAAGAGACCCCGAAAAAAATGGGGGCTTGGGAGACGATTTGTAATTTTTATCTGGGAGGACTCTTAGACACCAACTGAGGTTCGGTACAGTGGTTTTTAAGTAGATAACAAAGGGGGCGCTAAAAAATAATTTATTCTCAAAGTGGGCAGTAGAAAAAATAAGTTTGAGAACCCCTGGTTTAAGCCCAAGAAAAGAATAAAGGCTCAATCCCATGAGCACGATGCTCCACCCAGCCAATATTGCATGCGAAGTTGCAGACCGAAAGCTGTTTAATTAATAAATCGCTAATGGAAAAAACACTCTATGTTTTCAAGGTGCAAGCGTGCTGAAAAAATGCCGGATTAAGGTCAGATATACAATGAGGCAGAGTAAGCTGTCGCTCGCCGCCTGTTTCCCTTGGCCTCGAGTCAAATTTTGCATTTGGAAAATGAATGTTTTCTCGTTTTTCAGATCTATTATATTTTTTTGAATAAACTATATTACATTCCGTTATATTCAGGTTTATACATCGCACATACGGTGCTATAAAATCACTTATGCATTTTTTGTTAACACTGAACTGAGTGATGATTATGCTGAGATTCATTTGAGATACAAGGTAGGTCATACTCCTTTGAGGAGTATCTAAATACTGGTGGTAAGACCTCTTGTGAGCCCGCGCGGGTGGGTACCATCACCCTGCCTATTTCTGCCGTGAAGCAGTAATGCGTTTCGGTTTGAAGGGTGGGGCAGCCGTTGTAACTATAGTTGAGACCTTAGAACTTATATCTCAAAGTGGGTGGCGCATTTACGTTGTGGATGTCTATGGGCTCCAGTAACAACTGAACACCAGGTGGGCTGTGAGCTCGTCCGCCCATCTAAGCAATAAAAAAAACTGGACTGAGTGTGAGAAAACACATTTTTTTAATAGTCATTAGTGAGACGAGAGAGATGTTTGCTTTTACTGATGATGTATAAAGTTGTAGTTTAAATATTATCATTTTATTTCTATAGCCTAGAACTATATAAGAATTATATAATAAGATGTTGAACATTTCAATGTTTCTCCTGAAAAATTACATAATTTGCTTAAGTGACGTTATTGCGTATGTGCGACATTATTCTGAGCAATCATATTTCGTTACTATAACAATCGCTTCTTAATTGTTGTAATGATTAGATAAAACTAAAGGTTTGGTCAAAGCTCGATTATAAGCTAGATACAACCAAGCTTAGTGCTCCTATAAAATACTTTTTTATTGTCCTCATAGGCATACGAGCATACAGCCCGCCTGATGGTGAGTGGTTACTGTCGCCCATGGACATCAGCAAAGACACTCTCCACAAGCCTCGTTTGAAGAAGGGCATGTCAAAGGAGATGTCAAATTAGTTAATAATTTCGCGGAATATACCAATACATGGAAGTCAACATTATCAAAAACACTTTCGCAATGTTAATGCATATTATCATCATATTGAACGGCTTCAGTCCTTTTCTAATCGAATTGATATTATAATCAGCCGGAATTTAATAAGCTCCTCGAGGGTGTCGTCTCCTTACACATTCATAAGATTCCTGTCAACGAGCGCAGCATTCCGTTACACCCACTAAATACATAAATTAATCCTAAGAAGGGAACTTCTATCGGAGAGTATGCGGCTGTTTTCAAAGGATCACTAGGAACACAATCAATTTGTTTTATAATATTGTCAAAACAACAACTTAAATCGTAAATCGTAATCCTAGTATTTGCCTAGTACTGAAATTCAAGAATTACTGTGATTACCTCAAGACTTAGATAATTTTATTTATTTAACTGTTTATTTTGTTCAGTTATTGGGAATATCCAAAAAAAAACAATATGATTTTCATATATTATTGATAACACTAAAGGTTGGCAATACCTATTGACCAACACAAAAAAAAACAAAAAAACCAATATCGGTTGACAAACAAAAGAGAAAATATTTTATCTATGCGTATTTATAAATAAATCTATTGTGTATCTGTGTGAATCGAGTTTCGAGTTGTGAAAAGGGGCCTTGCCAACTAAAAACCTCACCATTCAAGGTGTCTTTGGGACGAGCGGCGGACCCCCAGCGGAGACCGCATTCAAAGTTCCTTAAGCTTCGTGTAATTTATCTAACTTAATGCTGTAGCTTTTGCGTAACTCTACGACGTAGCACCTGCTACGATAATTCAAGCAATTCGCTACCGTTAAAAAAGCTTTTTAGCCTACTGCCAATTTAAAACCGTTCTTTTGTCAGTTGAAAAGAGTCCAACTTACTCTGTCGGTTGAAATAAAATTGCATAATATTGTATTAGGTAAGTCTAATATTTTTAGTTTTATATTTTAGTCCATTTTTGGAACGAAATTCCTTATGGGACGATGCAGACGTCTTTTCCCTAACTGGGAAAAAACGTCCGCAACGTAAAATTTTTATTAGTAATGCACACAGTGTACGACTTAACTTTGTAATAACGTACAAAAAATAACATATTTTTTATCATTCATTGACCACGATCTCAGAGCGTTCGTTTGCGCAATACACTAACTCTTAAGCAACCAACCGTGAATGAAGTGTACCACAATAAGCTCGCACGTTACCGAATGACCGTGGGTTGTTGCGAAACCTCCAGCTTTATTTTTTTTATACCTCGAATAGAACTTAAAATTAATATTTTTATAATAAGGAACTTCGTTCCAATCCGGTGTCCCACAACACCACACATCTTTTTTTTTTTGTTTTCCTCTTGACCTAACTGGACACATAGTTGTGACACCACCTTAATGTATGAAGTCGATAATCATACCGTGAAATGGCTCCACCATCGCAGCAGGATGATGACGGTCCTTGCCTAAGCTGCTTTACAATACGACCTAAAAATATACATGAAGTGTTCAAATAAACTAAAGAAAATATAATCTGCAAGCTTGCAAACCTAAAGGAAAAACATTATGAAATAAGGGTTGAAACTTTTCCATTCCTATCTCGTTTTAACTCAGTGCGCATTATAAAGTGAAATATATTTAATATTCAACACGGTGTCTCTTTCTTACTTTACGTCAACAACAACTTGCTTAATTTGACAGAAGAAGACAATGCTTTCTTTACGTTAAATGATTGCGGAGAAACTTTCTGTACCCAAGCTGTAGAAATATTTTCTAAAAACCGTAATAAAATAGGAAAGTCCTCGAATGGAGGCCACGGATGGGTACAAGGAGCGTGGGGCGTCCTCCAACCAGGTGGACTGACGACCTAGTGCGCACGGCGGGAAGTCGTTGGATGCGGAAGGCGGAGGACCGCATTATGTGGAAGGCATTGGGGAAGGCCTATGTCCAGCAGTGGGCAGATAAAGGCTGATGATGATGATGATGATGATGTAATAATACATTATTACTTTAAATCGTATTCCTAGGAAGATAGTTTATTGATTAATGATTTTGTCGTATCCTTATTAATAAAAGTTAAAAGTCACCACCAGCTACACCAGCCTCTTTCTCTAAAGCTACTTATAACGCATTAATCGTATGCATCGATTTTCTTACCCCTAACACCTTCTTAACTTTTAAATGTTTATCTTAAGTACTGATGATAGGACAAACTATTAGTCTTCTCCGACGAGTAATATTTCTGCAGCCAAGCAATAATTTGTTGCAGTTTGCTTTTTTTTTTTTTTCCTACCTAAGCTGAGAGCCTTGAGAGGCTATTTCAGCGTAACCCTAACGTTTGTAGGTGAGCTCACGGGGCTCAAACCTGACGTCGATGCTAACACGAACCCTAGCAAGGGCCGTGCTTCGCAGAATCTACCACCGGATCGGAAACGCGACCCACTGAGAAGATCCGGTGAGAAACTAACTCAGTGGGCTGTGTCTGAGAGTTAATTTACTCGTCGAGCCCTTCGTCGCAAGCGACGGGTGCGACGAGAACGGTGACCGGTGCTTGAAGTACCTAAAAGCACCGTTAGTGGATCGGGAGGATCCGAGATGACGTGTTTTGGGCGACGTCGACTGCTTTCCATTCTGTCCGCAGGATCGGGAATGAGATGCAGTTTGCAATAGTCTACATTCGACCCACAACAATGAACTTTAGAACATCTAAAAATTGTTACCTACAATGTATGTACAGCTATTTTAATATATTTCCATTACGAAAACAAGCCATTCTAAGAATGAAATAATAGAACAACCCAAAATTACCACTTAATAACTTAACAAAATATTATCCTTTGTACAATCACTCGGATTGTTTGCTTTACTTAAAACTGTACAATATTTGAATACCATAAAATTAATCTCATTTACTATGCATAGTTTTCGGCCTATTCCTGTGTTTATATTACGCGTATTACGAAGGGTTTATAGGGGCATACTGGACTATGACTTAGAATATGGTAATTCCTCCCAATGGATGTTTCCGTCTTGAGCCAAGGAATGGCAATTATAATCTGAGATACGATGCCAATAAACTATATTGTTTTATGGAATGTCAAATTTAATGGTGATATCGTTTAGTCAGTTCAACTTTACTGATTTTTTTACATTTTTTTTCAGGCAGCGAACATTGCTTTCAAACGCTACCATTTCCATGGCCCAATAATATAAAGATGTTCTGCATAAAAAGTCCAGAGGCCGACTAATAGTCCTACTGCCGACTGAGGGAAACAGCAAGAAGTCTTGAAAGCCGGTAAACCTCGTTATGTTGTTCTTGTCGAGGATTTAGTAGCCAGAAAATCTGACAATCTTGTGGTCAGGTTCGAACTCCTATCGAAAATTGAATCTTTATTCAAATACGTATATGAATTGAATATTCGGGATTTGTATATATTTTTGGTACCCATAACAGCAACACTAAGGCCATTGAATGTGGAAAAGTTTTATCTTCTAGCTTCATAATGTGACTTTTAGAAAACTTCTAAGTAAACTATATTTTATAGTAGTACTATATCGTTGGGCGAAGAACGCGATAAAGACAATCACTTCTCGTTGACAAAACATTTCTAAAGCAATCGTAGATGGGATGCTCTTCCCACGTAGGGTCGCGGTATCGCTATTATCGACCACTCCACTCTCTTATGGGCTTTTAAAAGTGGACTGCTTTGCGTGACAAACTTAACCAGATCATGTTTTCGTAAGCCGATCACGCGACTACGTTGTAATAAATACTAGTGGTCCCCCAGTAGTTAAAATTCGACTATAATTAATTTAAATTATATATTTGAACATTATTATTGGTTCTATTGTCAAAGACTTATACTTCTTTAATCATAGATTTCGCCAAGGCTACACTATAGACAAATAATATTAATCTATACTCAATTTGACCACAGACTTTAAACAATAACAAAATTTTGACAATATACCTAGTCAGGTCATAAATTCTGTCACGTGTTTAATGTAAAATAATTGAAACAAGTTTATTCATTATGTAACCATTCATATACCAAAATGAACTTAACAAAACATAGATTCTTATGACACTAAAGTTTATTCAAAATGACCTCCGTGATTTTAAATACAGGCCTTCAATCTGCGCGGCCAGTCGTCTATCGCAGCACGAACGAGGTCCATGTCAATATCGGCGGCTGCCTTAATCAAGGATGTCTTGAGTGACTCCAAATTGGGATGAAACTTTGAGCACGCCTTTTCCTCCAAGTGTTGCCATATCTTGTAATCTAACGGATTCAAATCTGGACTGGAGGAGGGCCAGTCTTCGTGCCGGATGAAGTGATTTCACGCGCCGCCAGCCAGTCTTGTGTGCTCTTCGCTCTATGAGCTGGCGCCGAATCTTGTTGGAATACTCAGTGCCTGTTATTGAACATGGTATGAGAAACAGGTTCCACAAGGTTCGTCAGGACTGTATTTTGATACACAACTGCATTCGTTTTTACACCTTTCTCACAAAAATGTACCTCTGTTAAGCCCCAATAAGAAACTCCAAACCATACCATGAGCGAGGATGGAAAATGACCTCATTGGACACGCGGATTACGGTTGCTCGCTTCTTCACTACTGTGTGCGTACACCTTATCATTTTATTTGTTGTAGCTCTCTTCTACGGTAACATTTTTTTCATCCGAATAAAGAATTTCCCGATATTTTTTTCCCGCGTACCGCTTCAACAAAGCGCGGCATCTCTTCAGTCTCAGGTCCATTAGACGAGCATTCAAATGATGTCCTGTTTTTCTTCGATATGCCCGAAGCCCTAAGTCTTCATTTAATACCCTTTTCACCGTGGTTCTGCTTAACCCCATCTGAAGGGCCAACAGTTTCTGCTTACGTTTGGGATTTCTTTGAATTCGCGCCTTCACAGCTTTTATCACTGCTGGAGTCCTAACAGACCGAGGGCGACCATTTCTTGACCTGTCATCTACACTAGAGTCTTCATTGTATCGTTTGATGGTACGATAAACGAATCTTTTGGTTATATTCAAATTTTTCAGTATGTAAAAAATTTGAATTGGCGCGTAACCGCAACGATGCAACGCAATAACTGCAACACGGTCTTCTTTAAGCGTCCACTCCATATTTAAAAATGGGTAAAATTCTAAAAGTATACATTTTTATTTTCATGAACAATTCGAAATTCGAATTCAATAAACTTTTTTGTGGCCAGCATTCTAAAAGAAAAGTTTTTACTGTGTGACAATACTTATGACCTGACTAGTTACAAAGAGAACTCGTATATATAAGTATGTTGTGTCAAAATATACACGGTAGTGTGTGTAATGTTTTTCTATATTCTCTTTAAGTGTGGGAAATTTCATACTCTTTCGTCTGCGCAATTTTCGTAAAAAGAAGTACAAAGTTTTTGCTTCACGTACATATACAGATGTAGTATTTTTTTGCCTATAGGGGAACGAGCTTATAGTGCTTAAGCCCGCATAATTAAATGATAAAAACTATCCATCCGGCTCAAAATATGTTCAATTAACATATTTTACTTATATTACCTCTGATTTGTACATTTTCTTTTTTGTCTTTGCACCGTTTACAAAGTAGTCAGTCTATTCATAAAGTATTATTGTTGTTGGATAATCTTTGACTCACGACTTATTGCAATCGGACTCAGTCTTAGTCTGTAATAGGATACCCATTGCCGATCTTACCTGCTGACCAGATGCTGGATATATCCTTTGATGACCTTCCGTAGGCTCGCCTTTTTTTTTATTGCGTAGATAGGTGTACGAGCTCACAGCCCACCTGGTGTTAAGTGGTTACTGGAGCCCATAGACATCTACAACGTGAATCGCCACCCACCTTGAGACATAAGTTCTAAGGTCTCAGTATAGTTACAACGGCTGCCCCGCCCTTCAAACCGAAACGCATTACTGCTTCACGGCAGAAATAGGCAGGGTGGTGGTACCTGCCCGCGCGGACTCACAAGAGGTCCTACCACCAGTGAGCGCCCATCCCTTTCACCAGAATTCGTATAACGGACCTACTATCTTGCCGAAGAACTTGTCTTACAAATGTCAAGTTGCGACTTCTGACAATAACTGATAGATGCTTTTAGGTACACAGTCTTATTATCTAATATCATTGGTATTGACACTGAAAACTTTCTAAGCACAATATTACGACAGGATTAAAATATATTAACATTAACGACGATTTAGACCCAACACTAAAAATAGCAGCAATTAAGAAATAGTGTGATATAAATTTTAAGGTTTTTAAAGGTGGAAAAGCTGAGAGCATAATTATAACGGAGAAGTACTATGTCGTAGTTAAGGAGATCATTCAACAGCTAGAACGATGATTTGTAAGGTGAATCATGTCTGGACTATTAAGAACATGTACATACGTCCAAATAAATATATTCCTGACTTTTGAAATTTCCTTATTCCGGAATAACGTCACGTCTTACCACAGGCTGAAGTTATTTTTTTTTTGTAATTGGGTCAGGAAAGTTGAAATACTGATAGCGAACCTAAGCCGAGAATGTATAAATTATGAAAAGTGGCCATCCCATAATTTTTAATAAGCAAGAATTAAATAGGAAGACTTCCGCATTTCATTAAATTCATGGTTCTTTGTTCTTTTAAACTATAGCAAAAAATATATATTATTTACTGTTCAATTGTTCATTTTGAAACAGACTGAAAATAAAAATAAGTAAATAATAATTATGATAAAAGTTCCAAATTAAAAACGGGCCAAACGTCCTAAAGTCGAATGTCATGGACAGCGGTGGTCACGATCCTCAATCACGAAGAGCACGACTTTAGGACCTCCTCCTCAATACACACAATAGTATAGCTAAGTCTTAAGGCGAACAGAGGTCCTCGCGCTGCGGTATCTATGAGCTGCTTAATGTCACTTAGCACTATTGAAAGTACATGTTATACAGATCCATTAAAATAAAATATAATTAAATAACTTTGCCTCCAATTTTCACAAAAATATACGAATGTCTCTAAAACGTAGGTATAATGATCAGTAAATCCCAACAACGTAGTTTAGGCGAAAGATCAAGTAGCTACTTGTACCTTTTATGACATTTTACTTCAGGACCCTCAATGGCGTAGGTAAACAGGTAAGGGAAACATTTCCCGCCATTCAACAAACTACTTACTTGTTCTTTCTTTATTTCCAAAAAAATTGTGTACATGTACAAAAATTGTCTGTTGATGCAATCCGCTAGAAACATTTTACTCATTCTAGTAAACTATTCATATCAATTTTCTACTTTTCTTCTTCTTGCTTCGGTTTCCTCAATACTGAGGGTCGTGACCACCTCCTCGCGACAAGAGTTTATTACGGACCATTCCATTCCATTTGCCCCTATTCTATTAGTTCCATTAAAAATATGTTATAAAAATGGCTCCATTTATGATCAAATAAACATCAAAATTTCAAACATAATTTAAAGGTAGAATAGAATTTAGTGAAGAGCAAAGGAAAGTCTTCCCTCGACTCACCTAGTCATGACAATAGCGATTTAAACTCGGAAGTAGGTCCGGAAATAATTTGAATAGTGTTGTCAAAAAAATTAAATTGAAATCGTATCTTTGTTACCTTAAAATAAAAATAGACCAAGCCTGGAGATCAAAACAATACCTCACACCACTCACTCTTGAATGTTGAACAATAAATAATACGCCCACGCATTAATTTGCCGAACTAAAAATAGGTGTAAACCAGCAACTGTCGGTGCCGTCAGTATTGATTACGCGAAAGAGTCTGCAAATATACAAATGAAGAATACGAAGAGATTCTGCTGTAAATCTGTTAGTAGATCCTTTATTAAAAAAAAATAATTTTTTAAATGACCGTACTTTTTACTGTAGACTTTTAAAGATAATTGTTTTCCTAGTTTTAGTCCTACAACGTTTATTACTAAATAAGAAGCATATTTTTTAAAAGCAGGTTGTGCCCAAGATAACATCAAGAGCCTCCATTTGGGCGTCTAAGCTGGCCAACCCCATGCTACAACTATTGTTTCCTCATCACGATCATCATCTATTTTCATTGGGTGTTAGCTTATAGATAAATTATGTACTTATTTTATTCTTCTACTTATCTTTCGCCTTTTAAATCGTATAATATGATTCAATGGTAGCCCCTAATTCCTATATTATTAAATAGTAGTCTGGTTCTGACAGGACCTGCCTTTTTGTTTACAAAGAAATCGTATAATGCGGCATTAGTTGTACCAATGCAATTGAGCCTTTGACCTCAAATCGCTTTGATTTAAGTGGCACTACGCGTTCGATTTTCTGTACTAGTTACAATAAATTTTCAAGATTAACATGTTAAATTTTAGTAGCGCAAAGTATTTACAGATTTGAGTATTTCATTGGATAGCACGGGGTCCCTCCATAAATAAGACCGTCATTTGTCCCGCCCAAGACCCTTCGGTATAATCATCGTCAACTTATTACAAACGCTCCGAATATTCTTGATAATATCGAGATCGGAAGGTATTATTCAGCCAATGGGGAACTCATTTTCTTTAACATTCTTTAAGAGCCGCGAGCTGCAATTGTAATCGCTACTTTGCGAGAGTGCTCCGCTTTTGTAATCATTCTTATTTTATTTTTGAAGACAGTCAACGATTCTTAGTGTTTCATTCTCCTAACTGCCCGTATTCATGTTAAACTTTGTGAGTTGATTTCAGTGTTTATTTGAAACTGTAAATTTTTTAATAAAGGAAAATAACATTAAATTATTTCGCATTGTTCTAATGTGAACCTCGGACTGTAAACAATGAATTTGATTGATGAAATCCGATTAAAAACCCACAATAGAATGATAAACGAATTCGTAATTGAGATTGAGGGTGACTGGAGAATAGCGTTGTTTTACAATAAGCTGCGTTCAGTTTTTTATTTTATTTTATTGCTTAGATGCGTGGACGAGTTCACAGCCCACCTGGTGTTAAGTGGTTACTGGAGCCCATAGACATCTACAACGTAAATGTGCCACCGACCTTGAAATTTAAGTTCTAAGGTCTCAAGTATAGTTACAACGGCTGCCCTACCCTTCAAACCGAAACGCATTACTGCTTCACGGCAGAAATAGGCGGGGTGGCGGTACCTACCCGTGCGGAATCACAAGAGGACCTACCACCAGTAATTACGCAAATTATAATTTTGCGGGTTAGATTTTTATTACACCGGTAAAAAAGAGGATTTTCTCAATAGATTTTTAACCGTTTCATCAATTTTCAACAATCTTGTTAAATTTTACGTACACCACGTTCGAATAGTTTTCGACAAAATTATTTATCCAAATTCTCCAGTTTCTCGTCTCGTTACTAGAAAAAAAAAATTTGACGAGTATGAGATTTTTCTCATTTTTGTTATACTATTTAAAATAAATTAAAAAATGTTTCCACTGTTTCATTAATACCACTAATGCTTGTCAACAGGTACCAGACAAAAAAAAAGTCAACGATATTCCCCGGTCGCCGCCGACCCAGTTAGCTCTATTCGCCGACGACACGACTGTTTACTATTCGAGTAGAAACAAGTCCCTAATCGCGAAGAAACTTCAGAGCGCAGCCCTAGCCCTAGGACAATGGTTCCGAAAATGGCGCATAGACATCAACCCAGCGAAAAGTACTGCGGTGCTATTTCAGATAGAAAGCTCCACACGGATTTCCTCCCGGATTAGGAGGAGGAATCCCCCCCCCCACCACACCCCCGATTACTCTCTTTAGACAACCCATACTCTGGGCCAGGAAGGTCAAGTACCTGGGCGTTACCCTGGATACATCCATGACATTCCGCCCGCATATAAAATCAGTCCGCGACCGTGCCGCGTTTACTCTCGGTAGACTACCCCATGATCTGTAAGCGGAGTAAAATGTCCCTTCGGAACAAGGTGACACTTTACAAAACTTGCATAAGGCCCGTCATGACCTACGCGAGTGTGGTGTTCGCTCACGTGGCCCGCACACACATAGACACTGTCCAATCTCTACAATCCCGCTTTTGCAGGTTAGCCGTCGGAGCTCCGTGGTTCGTGAGGAACGTTGACCTACACGACGACCTAGGCCTCGAATCTATCCAGAAATACATGAAGTCAGCGTCGGAACGGTACTTCGATAAGGCTATGCGTCATGATAATCGCCTAATCGTTGCCGCCGCTGACTACTCCCCGAATCCTGATCACGCAGGAGCCAGTCCCCGTCGACACCCTAGACACGTCTTTATGGATCCATCTGATCCAATAACCTTTTCATTAGACGCCTTCAACTCTAACACTAGGAGCAGGCTTAGGGACCCCGGTAACCGTACTCGTCGAACTCGACAAAGAGTTCGCCGTGCCACCTAACGCATCAATCAGCTCGCTGAGTTTCTCGCCGGATCTTCTCAGCGGGTCGCAATTCCGATCCGGTAGTAGATTCATTCGCGAAGCAGTTGCTCTTGAGTTGTTAGGTTTCCTTCGGAGGCGCTCGGGTAGCTGTTAGCAAATTCCACCTCTCCTGACTGAGCCTTTGCACGCCCTGGTGAAACTGGAAAGGCCTACGGGCCACCAGTAATCCTTCAAACATAAAAAAAAATAAAAACATGAGTTTGTAACAGTTTGAATTATTTCAATTTTTTCTAAGAATCGCTTTGGAGATCAATAAAGTACACGCAATAATAATAAAAACAGGTTCAATGTAATTTTGAAAATTAAGAAACAAAGAAAAAAACGGGTTATTATAAACGGTCATAATAGATACAGAAATTACATTTAGAAAACAAGAACAAATGTATCTAGACTTCAAAGGCTTAAAAACCTGAGATTAAGAACTCGTGTCTCAAAGTGGGTGGCGGCATTTACTTTGTTGATATCAATAGGCCCCAGTAACGGCTAAATACCGTGTGGGCTGTGAGCGCCCTTCTAAGTAACAAAAAAGTATCTCTGACCAAAATAGACTACGACTGAAAAGCGAACCCCAATTTCAGGAAAATGCTCGTTAAGATCAACCAGCTGCTAGATCTACGAAGCTGTCAATTACCTTTTCTTTGCAGGTTCCACTTTAAGTTGCGATTAAAGTAATTAATAAAACATCATCAGCACCTGTCCACTATACAAGTAAGTCCGGTTTTCCCTCTACTTTGCTTATTCTGTTCATAGCAGGCAGCTCGGTTCTTTTACTTTGTTTAATCCCTTCATAGCCTCCTTTTGTTCACCGTCGCTCGATCAGAATCGTTGAACATAAAGAAATCTTGATCGAAATATGATACTGAAAAGAATGAATAAGAAACGTATCTCTGAACAGGATAATGAATGAAATCGCCGTTCAATCTTTTAAACATTCATTTAAAATCTGGATCCTCCCCGAAGACCGATCGACCGAACAGTGAGTTTCATAAATGAAGATGCGACGACCGTTAAAATCGCACGCTTGAATGTACATCGTGACAGCGAGATGTAATACCTACCTGGGGCCACGAAGATATATTGTCACTAGATTGTGTTTTAATCGTCGTCAAAAATTTTAATGTCACTGACTACATTTATTTATTTATTAAATACTACTTTGGTATTTGTCGCACAGTTAATATAAATATTTATCGAAATCTTTGTGGAAATATAAGGTATTGGCTTGCACTAATTCCAGTGTAAACAGTGGAACCGCTATGAATGGTACACTGCGTAAGAATAAAGAATTATGTACTAGCCTGTATTTAGAATTCTACTAAAATGTAACTGTTCCTTGTCATTCTAGGTCTTTGTAGAAAAGCATTTCATATCGTAGTCTTGCACGCGTCGGCATTCCCGAACCTCTGGGGAGGGTCTACGTGACGAACGCCGTACCTAAAATATTTGTTCTATTCATTGCTTGTATATTAAAATGTACGCCATTCAGTGTCATTAAAGACGCTTTTCGAGTTTTTTATACGACTGTGTTTTAAATATTTGGAGTCTTTCTAAAGCTTAGTCTTATTAATTATCTTATGTATTATAGTATTGTAAATATATAAAAAAAAACTATGAGAAATCGTTCGTAATTTCACACTGAAATAGAATTTCATACTTTAACCTAATTTATTAAACTTTGGTCTCTTCCTTCCAATTGGATATTGTTATTACAAAAAATGTTTACAATTTTTGAAGTTATACTTCTTTAGGCGCGTTATGAAAAATTGATGAGAGTGAAATTTTACGATGCGCGCGCACCGTTACACAAAATTAACAGAAATGAAGTTGCCCACTAAATCGCTCATTACAATACGACCGACGTAACTTGGCGAGTCTGAATATAGCCGCAGGTGAACTTTCGCGCATATACACTCGTAAAAAAAAGTGTTATTAGCATTCATTTCTTAGTAATATAAATGACAAAATTATTATTTAATATAATTCATAGTAAATATTATTAAATTATTAACGTTAAATATTTATTATTAATTATTTAATATTTAAAAAAAAAAGAAATAAATTTAATAAAAATAAAGTATAACTTCTTCCGCGCGTACATAAGTACACCCACCCCTTTTTTTATATATATATTCTAAACAACATGTCAATAAGAGTACAAAATATATTAGATATTGAGCCTAGAAAAGTTGGAAACAACGATAAAACTAAATTGAAATATTTAAGAGGATATCTCTTATAGCTCTTGATCTATTTCCAATCACACAAACGGCACGTCTTTAAATAAAGTCGAATAGAAGTGATCAAGAAAACCCACGTACGATCTGTTTTAATTGGTATTGTACAAGTCATTGACTATCTGAATTAAGTGCTTTCCCGATTTTCTGAGGAATCCTACTATTTTAAGGCCACCTCCTACTTAATTCCTAAATTATCCCCATAATGCTCCAAATCTTCTCGAAGATTCTTTAGAGATCTTGAACTAGAAATAGAGCTTGACACATAGCTCTTGAGAGTTAATAACATCTTGGGATTTAATTAAATGAGGTAATTCCATTCACAACACTCTATCATTCCCAGAAAGATATACGCTTTGTACTCAAACTTATTTTAATCGTCATTGCGGGCCCAAAGTGGATGTTTTCCTCCGAAATGAGTTAAGATCCACCACTGTACACCGATTTCATATTTTTATTGTCCGACATATTCTATATTCCCAGCAGAATTACTTGTATAGTAATGTACAAGTGAATTTCGGTAAGTACGAGGGCTGCACTAAAAGTATCGGGAATGGAATATTTCCACTGTTCCTGTCATATTAAAATCTTTTTAATTGAAAACTCCTTGGTTTTAAAAATCGAATACCATTTATTTATTTCAAAAAAGATTCTCGGTCTTGTCACAAGGTTTTGTCAAACTTGTTTAGTCGTTGAGAAAATGGAATTGACTCGAGAGCGATGATTTATTATGACTTTCGAAGTGGTTTAACACAAAAACAGTGTGTTGACCGAATGATTTCTGCATTTGGTGATGAAGCCCCATCCAAAACCACAATTTATCGCTGGTTTGCTGAGTTTCAACGTAGACGTGTCAAGCTCAGTGATGATCCCCGTCAAGGTCGTCCAAAAACTGCAGTCACCCAAGAAAACGTTGATGCTGTGCGTAAGCTGATTGAGGAAGATCGACATGTGACATACCGCGAAATTCAGGCAAATTTAGACATTGGCATGAGTCAAATACAAATAATCTTGCATGAACAATTAGGTGTAAAAAAGTTGTTTTCCCGATGGATACCGCATTCGCTCTGTGAAGAGCAAAAAGCGGCTCGCGTTACTTGGTGCGTCAGAACTCTCGAAAGATTCCACGCAGGATCCTCAAATGCTGTATACAACATTGTATCAGGTGACGAATCCTGGATATACGCGTACGAACCCGAAACAAAAAACCAGTCACGAGTTTGGGTGTTCGAAAATGAGTTAAAGCCAACAAAAATTGTTCGTTCACGGAGTGTTGCAAAAAAAATGGTGGCCACGTTTGTCTCCAAAACCGGCCATGTTACGACTATTCCTCTTGAGGGACAAAGAACGGTTAATGCAGAATGGTATGCTAGCATTTGTTTGCCACAGGTCGTTTCTGAACTCCGTAAAGAGAACTGCAACCGCCGCATCATCCTCCATCACGACAGTGCGAGTTCTCACACCGCACACAGAACAAGAGTTTTTAGAGCAAGAAAACATAGAATTATTAGACCATCCGCCGTACAGCCCCGACCTAAGCCCTAATGATTTCTATACTTTCCCTAAAATAAAGAATAAATTGCGTGGACAGAGATTTTCGTCACCTGAAGAAGCTGTGGACGCCTACAAAACGGCCATTTTGGAGACCCCAACTTCCGAATGGAATGGTTGCTTCAATGATTGGTTCCATCGTATGGAAAAATGTGTCAAATTTCGCGGAGAATACCTCGAAAAGCAATAAATACATTTTTAAATAGTAATGTTGTGTCACTTCGTTAATTCCCGAAATTTTCAGTGCCGCCTATGTACGCATTAAGAAAGACCAAGATAAAAGACAAAGATAACGGTGATATTATTCTAAAGATTAAAAGTCTATCAACCCACTTATAAATTGCCCCAATGACGTAAAGTTATTATCATTAATTGATCGATTCCTGCAAAACCTTGTCGAAGGCGTATTTCGTGAACACCTCCGTTATTTTTCAAGGCTTGTATGCTTGTAGCTTTATATGATTTACAAATTTTACATCATTGCTCGATCTACCGATTGTTTTTACTATCGCACCGCCCGCCACCGGAGTAGATTTCATCCATACTACCTAGAGCCACTGCAGTCATCCACAGTGCGTTTCCAGAGGTCTTTTTTAGCACGTACCATCCGGCTACGGAATGAGCTCCCCTCCACGGTGTTTCCCGAGCGTTATGACACGTCCTTCTTCAAACGAGGCTTGTGGAGAATATTAAGCGGTAGGCAGCGGATTGGCTCTGCCCCTGGCGTTGCTGAAGTCCATGGGCGACGGTAACCACTCACCATCAGGTGGACCGTATGCTTGTCTGCCTACAAGGGCAATAAAATAAAAATTAGCGTAATTAAATTTCTAATTGAAATGAATCTAGTTACTTCCAAACTAACTTTGCAAAAAGACTCTCTTTAAAATGAACTTAAAATAAAACTAGTTTCCTTCGCACATTACGGCAGAGCATGTTAGTACTAGTCGGATATCCGATACGGAAATTGGAGAATTTTAATCAAGATAAAAGGTGTAAAAGATCTCGTAAATACTGCAAGTTTCCCTCTACTGGATGACTTTAGTTAATTAATTTGAAACTGCAAACGTATGCGTGTCCATAATGAAACTTTCCACGAAATATTTTTCAAAGACTTAATATTATGATTTTATTCATGAGAACCAAGAATTAAACGACAGCTTAATTAATTGCAGCAAAGGAGTGGGTGTTTTGAACGTAAACAACCAGTCACCCTAATTAAGACCGTGCTATTACTATGAAATCGTCACGAACGAATAAATAAACTGGTAAATTATACAATTTACGGAGACCAAAACCTCAAATTAAATTTCAACGTGCGGACTTTATGCTAATTCCGCGGTCGATTATAAGATCAAGTTGAGTGTAAATTACAGTCGTTCTTTATAAGAAAAAGGCGGGCCTCGTTATCCCGCCTTGTTGTTCTCGGGGTGATTACATTGCCAGAGAATCCCCTCGGCGCTTTTCTCGTACCTTCAACGGGCGGTCGGCGGTTTTGCAATTTACTTCGAACGGGCAATGAGAAAAATTTGCGGTGATGCGCGCGGTAACATCCCGACGGACGGAATGGCGGGCGCGTGCGCGCTGGCGACGCGGCCCGACTCGTCCGCCAGCGCCGCAGTCAACGCCGCGGCGCGCTCCGAGGCGATAACTCCGCGCCACCCGCGCCCCCCGCCTTTACACCCGCGCCCTCACGTCAAAATAAACTAATTGATTTACAGAAACAACTTTATACAGTGCTACTCTCAACTTTCACCAACTCCCTGACTCTTGGAGATATGATTCCGTAGTCTCTAATTCAACGGGTACGTCATCAAACTTTCTTTAGAACTGTTGTTTACGTAAGTTGTTTGCTTGAAAATGTGCAGTTTGTATGAGATGAACGATGAATGTCGTGCCTCTATTGTTGGAAATGTCACCAGCTGACTAACGGTGAATTGATGGTGGCTTCTCTTTTTAAATTCGTCTGAATATAACGAAATTCGCTGTGGCAACATACATACATCACGTGTGACAACGTGTGCAAATTTTGATAAGATTTTATTTTCTTTATTCAAAGGATACTTTAATGGGAATTTGTGTACTTATCGTTTCTTTTCTTCGGTTAGCGGGTAATTTATCACTAGACCATCTCTCGCAAATAAATCGCAATCTCTCCTCGATCCTCGAGTAATATTGTATTATTAGGCGCCTGAACGTCCGGAATAATTTTGATAAATTAGATGTCAATAGACTCTTAAAGATCCCTCCGATAAAGCTCTCTCATAGAAAGTAATCTCTTCGAATTGATCCTTCGGTGTCCTTTTTATTAGACTCATTACTGAAGCTCTAACTAGCTGTTTGAAGATTATTTTGTTTAATTACCCTACCGTCTTTAAATGAAAAGATTGATAGCAAAATAAGGGGATTTATAGACTTTCAAAAAGACAAGATAATTAAACGTTGCGTCACTTTTTAGGAAAATATCCAGAACTGAACATTAATTTGTCTCAGCACCAAATATGAAATTATGTATATTATTTACCATGTCACGTGGATTCTTTCTCAATCTACAACTTCTATTGATTTTTCGAGTAAAAAGGCGCGACCCACGTGTTATTAAGTATTTGTCAGTTAACAGAGAGTCTTAACTGTATATACAACGACTGTGGTACCATTCAAAGCGAAACAGGCCTGCTTCGCGGCTAAGATAAGTACCTATTAGGCGTACTCAACACATCAACGGTAACTAAGCCCATAGACACAGCCCACTGAGTTTCTCGCCGGATCTTCTCAGTGGATCGCGTTTCCGATCCGGTGGTAGATTCTGCGAAGCACTGCTCTTGCTAGGGCCAGTGCTAGCAACACTCCCAGTTTGAGCCTCGTGAGCTCACCTACACGTCAAGGTAAAGCTGAAATAGCCTCTCAAGGCTATCAGCATAGGTAGAAAAAATAAAATGAAAAGGTAGCTTAAGTTTTAATGTTTTTCTAAATATTTCAAGTTTATTTTTAGCATTCCCGAACTAAGATGAGCGATTTTTGTTTTCAATCAACCAATCGAACAACCTAGAATAGAGTAATTGGCCATTGAATACATATAATGAAATAATCTGGATTCCAAAAGAATGTGTATGCCAAATATAGAGGTATAAAATAATTATATCGACAGGGGAAAGGCTATTTAGCTTAAGCAGCATTTCGCTCAATACGCGACATTTATCTAAAGGATAAAGACGTCCGGTGCATTCGTAATGAGCGATGCACCGGTATTCGAATCCCAGGCGGGTACCAATTTTTCTAATGAAATACGTACTCAATAAATGCTCAAGATTGACTTCCACGGTGAAGGAATAACATCGTGTAATAAAAATCAAACCCGCAAAATTATAATTTGCGTAACTACTTATTGGTGTCCCACCACCAATAAGTAGTTACGCAAATTATCTCTACGCACTCTTGTGAGTCCACGCGGGTAGGTACCGCCACTCCGTCTATTTCTGCCGTGAAGCAGTAATGCGTTTCGGTTTGAAGGGTAGGGCAGCCGTTGTAACTATACTGAGACCTTAGAACTTATACCTCAAGGTGGGTGGCGCATTTACGTTGCAAATGTCTATGGGCTCCAGTAATCACTGAACACCAGGTGGGCTGTAAGCTCGTCCACGCATCTAAGCAATAAATAAATAAAAGTTGCGCCTTATTCGGTATGCAAAGGCAAAAAGCTGAAGAAGCTTTTTTATTATGATATTTTTTTCCATATATTAAGCTGTAAATGTCAGTAAAGTTGCAAAAATGTCGCTTAAAGTAAATAGCCTTTTACCCCTCGATATATTATTGAAGATCAAGTTATCACAAATCATGTTGTGGAGTACTTCTGACTCATATGCCTTGCTAAAAAAAGAGAAGAACGTTGAGATATACCTTGTAGAGAGCTTGTTGGCTTGTGCAGAGTATTGAGCGGTAGGCAACGGCTTGGCTCTGCCCCTGGCATTGCTGAAGTCCATGGGCGACGGTAACCACTCACCATCAGGTGGGCCGAATGCTCGTCTGCCTGCAAGGGTAATAAAAAAACCTATTTCAATAAAAGAATTAACTATACTAATATTTCTAATAAAAAAAAATCTTCAACACTTTAGCTTTTAATCATATTATTTTTCTTTAAGTGAATCCGTCGCACGTATTACCCGCTTAACGACAACATGTTACAAACGACGACACATCATTTTTAATTAAGTTAACATCAAAACTCGTCACGTTCCCCTCAACGTTTATCCGACAATGGGTAAATCCGGGCGACTCGTAAATAAAGAGCAATTTAAGTAAAACAATGACATTACGGGCACAACATACGACTGATATTTACATGGAAAATAGGAACCGGTGTATTTTCATTCGAGTGGCCTAATTGAGAAGATTCAAACGGAAATTACCCACTTCCATTAACTAAATTAAATTAATGTTTTTTACACAAACGAAGGCTTAGTGTGCGTGCGTTAATTAATGTTGCTTCTTAATGAGACCAAAGTAAAGTATTTTTGAACACCCCTAAATGAGTGGGGTTGTTGACACTGTTTATACACGGGCGTTTTCTATCGTCCAACTCATGATTTGAAAGAGTTGACAGATATTATAAAGGTAGATTAGGGAAATACAAAGAGTCGGAATATGAAGGTATAGCGGTCTAAAGAATAAGGCGGTTATTCTGATATCCTGAATATTCAGTGTACTTGTATTAAGCAATGCGACTGTTCCAGTACTGAAATCCCTCAATCAGGTGCCAATTCTAAGAAAGTAATACATGCTTAGCAAGTTTCTCCAAAAGACAATCATGATGAACTAATAACATTGGATAATGAAATAAACCAGCAAAATTTAAGCGTAGTTGTTGGCGTATTGCAAACTAACACCAATGAGTACCACAATGCTACTTTTTTCTGCCGGCAAGAGTCGTGCAATCGATGCGGAGCTTAGGATTTTAATTTTCTGGTGGTAGGACCTTTTGTGAGTCCGCACGGGTAGGTACCACCACCCTGCCTATTTCTGCCGTGAAGCAGTAATGAATTTCGGTTTGAAGGGTAGCCGTTGTAACTATACTGAGATCTTAGAATTCATATCTGGTGGCGGCATTTACGTTGTAGATGTCTTTGGGCTCCGGTATCCACTTAACATCAGGTGGGCTGTGAGATTGTCCACCCATCTACGCAATAAAAAAAGGACAGATGCTATATAATACATGATGAGATTATCATGTCTTGTCTCAAGATATTCAACGCCCTCTTAACACCAGTGAGCTTGTTTAAAATAAATTCACAACGTTTTTACTGAACTGTGAGCTCGAAAAAGTTAGGATAAATCATTCAGTCAAGTCTAACTGAGGCTATTGTAATGCAATGAGAGTTTGACCTCATGGATCCAAATAGACAGCAGTATTCGTATTTTATCGTAAGTACGTAGGTTCCCGATTGTCGATTAAAATCATATTTTCCGTGAAATCGGTATCTATACTAATATTATAAAGCTGAAGGGTTTGTTTGTTTGAACGCGCTAATCTCAGGAACTACTGATCCGATTTGAAAAATTATTTTAGTGTTAGATAGCCCATTTATCGAAGAAGGCTATAGGCTATATAACATTACGCTAAGGCCAATACAAGCGGAGCACCAACAAAGAATGTTTCAAATTCGGGCTTTTTTTCCCTTTTCAGAGCTTCCGCTGCGTGCGCTGCAGAAACGGTTAAAGTTTCACTAAAATAATGTATGACTGAATTGTTCCCCTTTAAAAGATTTAAAAAAAAGACCACAACAAGATATGTCTATATGTTAAGGTTAGCTCACTATGTAACGTTTTTTATGCTAACCAAATTTGTTCTAAAATAAAGCATTATTTGTAAACTATTCCACGCGGACGAAGTCGCAGCCAAAAGCGAATCTAATAATAAATCGATAACAGACCTCTTGTTTGTTTTCTTCATATTGAATTATTACATCGTTTAGGAAACTACGAATATAATAGAAGTCGAATGTGACAAAAAATAATATAAAATTATTTTTTCTTTCCCCGTCAGTATCGGTTTTATAAGTAGATACTGGTTTAGCGTTTTCTTCGCCTTTCGCGAGTCTTAGACATAATAATTGACACTACTTTTACGGTTCGATCTATTAATTTTGACGTTTCTAATACTTTAAAATTTTCGTACAAATCTGAACGTTTACATTTAAACATTGTACGAACTATCTTATTATAGATGGTACTGAGTTTATGGTAATCGACGCGTTGGAAATAAGAAAATGAAAACATTAAACGCGAAATTAATCCAATAAAGTATTATAAGTAGTTTTAATTTTATAATTTACATATTTCGAAGCGCTGACTTTGTAGCTGACGTATATAGACAAGACTTGCTCCCCGGGAGACTAAACTTGAGTAGGTAATTACTGAATCTAATGAACAAAAAAAGCTATTTTCTGGTAAGAGAGAAACAAATAAAAAATAATATTCATATTCATTAATTAACTAGCTGACTCGGCAGACTTCGTAGTGCCTCAATCGATAAATAAAAGACACATCAAGGGGACACATCAAAGGAAAAACAAAATTGTTTGTTTTATATAATTCCGAGCTTTTTTATATTTTCTCACCTTTTAAACCTTCCCTGGACTTCCACGAATAATTCAAGACCAAAATTAGCCAAATCGGTCCAGCCGTTCTTAAGTTTTAGCGAGACTAACGAACAGCAATTCATTTTTATATATAGAGATATCTATATATTAATACGTGAAGCAAAAACTTTGTATCCCTTTTTACGAAAATTGCGCGGACGGAGGAGTATGAAATTTTCCACACTTATAGAGAATATAGAGAAGAAGTGCACAATGCTAATATATTTTTTTAATAATGCATAAAAGATACATTAAATGAATAAAGAAAACATTACACACACTACATACCATGTATTTGACGCACACACACATGCATACTATTTATTGTCAAACTTTGTTCTTGGCGTCTGTTGTCAAATTGAGAATAGATTAAATATTGTTTGTCTTTGTTAATATTTTTTAAAGTGTAGTCTTGGTGAAATTTGTGATTATAGAAGTATAAAATACAATCATAATAGTGTACAAAATTATAATTCCAATTAATTATAGTCGAATTTCGACTACTGCGGGATCTCTAGTATATTTTAATTGGTTAAAAAATGTAATAACGACGTCGTGTCGCGACTTTCGTTGAGTCGCACGCGTCTGTACAGCTGATCGATAGCGTTTAAACAATTGAACGCTACTTTACTGTCGGACGAATACGATAAGCACTGTTGTGTCAGATTTGGCCATATCGATCCGGTGGTAGATTCTGCGAAGCACTGCTCTTGCTAGGGCCAGTGTTAGCATCACTCCGGTTTGAGCCAAGCTCACCTAGTAGTAAAGGTTACACTGAAATAGCCTCTCGAGGCTATCAGCTTAGGAAATAAATAAAGAATTGGCCATATTTTATTGTAGAAAGATTTTTCACGCAATTTTACACCGCTTATGCTAGCTAAAAAAATTACGTGATATTTGCTAAGACCCCCCACGTCCCTGAGTGAGATTTGGAAAGATTTATCTTGATCCCCTCCCCCCCTAGAACACCTCACGTAATTAATGGACGCCCCCAAAAGTAGTCTCTCCCGGATAACCATAAGTTGGACATGAATCACCTAAGGAAAAATATTCATCGCGGTGCACTTACGATAAAATTGGGATTGAAAAAAAAATACTTCTCTTATACAATTAGAATACTCGGGCTGTAAGAATATTATAATATAGCGACCCGCCCTCGCTTCGCTTCGGAAATATTAAAACACACATGAAACCAAAAAATAAAAATAAAATTTTTTTTTAAAAAAGTAGCCTACGTTCATCAGGGACAATGTCGGCTTCTAATGGAAAAAGAATTTTTCAAATCGGTCCAGTAGTTTCGGAGCCTATTCGAAACAAACAAACAAACAAATCTTTCCTCTTTATAATATTAGTATAGATATAGAATACGTATTATTTGAAATAACATTATTAAACGGGTTCTTACCACGGTTATAATGTAGATAACCACGAAAGTTTATAACAATAGAAGGTGCATGTTCGAACTAGTATTACTTCTAATTCCACATGACACGACTTAATATTAAAGTTTTGGTCCTGTAATATTTAACCGAGAAAGACATCACGAGATTGTTTTGTTCTAGTTTATTTAATTCGTGCACGAATATCAACCAAAGTAACATTTTATCGTATAAACGACGTAACATTCCAACTTTGGCCAAACTTATACGACAATATAAATAATGGTGGAATCTCTCTACATGGTGATATCATGCAAGTCTTGAGACGTATAACGATGGTAATAACGTTCATTTAAATACGTCTGGCTCCAATATAAAACGAAATATATTTAGGGACGCCGCTTCTCGAATCTTCTGTATAGAAGAGTGGAGTAAAACGAAACTTTTTTTTTTTTTAACGCTCGGGAATCCATTTACGGATACCCGGCCGAGAGGGGTATGTCGGACTCCGGCGCCTCCAGAGAAGAAGAGGGAGAAGAGTAAAACGAACCTAGATGGTGAACATCTTGAGACATGAGAACATAATCTCATCAAATTATATATCACATAGCATCTGCCCTTTTTTTATTGCTTAGATGGGTGGAGGAGCTCACAGCCCACCTGGTGTTAAGTGGTGGAGCCCATAGACATCTACGACGTAAATGCGCCACCCACCTTGAGATATAAGTTCTAAGGTCTCAACGGCTGCCCCACCCTTCAAACCGAAACGCATTACTGCTTTAAGGCAGAAATAGGCGGGATGGTGGTACCTACCCGCGGGGACTCACAAGAGGTCCCACCACCAGTAATTACGCAAATTAAAATTTGCGGTTTTGTTTTTTATTACACGATGTTATTCCTTCACCGTGGAAGTCAATCGAGAACATTTGCTGAGTACGTATTTCATTAGAAAAATTTGTACCCGATTGGGATTCGAACACCGGTGCATCGCTCAACACGAATGCACCGGACGTCTTATCATTTAGGCCACGACGACTTCAGAAAGTCATCATAGTGTAGCAAGTTGAACCGCTTAATAGAATTTGTAAGCACTATAACGTGGTTTCCACTGCTCACGTTAAGACAACACAGAGAGGTTCCAAACAAACTAAGTTCACCAACTCGTCTCTGTAGACGCCGGACCGCTTAAACAAAAAGTTAAAACTATCGAAGGCAGAAATAAAAAAGATATTCGAAGACCTTCTGACTTCAAGAATGCCATGAATTCCGATCAGCTATCTGCTCAAATTACCTAAAACAAATCCGATTTGTTTTTTCTACGTGACGTGTTTTTTGCGAACTATTAATATTCCGTCTTCAAAGTCAAAAGTTTTAAAATGTATTATTTATATTCGTGTCATTTTTCAAATAACTGGATCGTTCGTGGTTTAAATGTAATTTATGTTGTCAAATTATAGTTTATGTGTAAAAAGTACTCATGATTTTTTTTCAGATCGAATTCAGATCACGTGCGATAGGCTTTACACGTAATTCGAGTCGTTTCCGTGTAAAAAAACAGTTGCGTATTTTTCGTCTTAGATAGTTCTAATGATTAATTGCTTTGGGTTCCGCGTCGTGGATAGCTGCTACCAGACTTGAGACATTGCGAATTATTTATGCAAGTCACGCGGAAATCTAGTTCTTGTGCTCAAAGGCACAGAGTTGCCCTTGGTGTATGAAATGATAGAAGTTGTAATTTAATAAGTTTACAATTAAATTATTTTTTTACAACGGTATTTTTCTCTGCCCAAAAATGTAAAAAATTGGTCGTATCTCATCAATTGATATTTTTCAACGTATTTTATAGAAGCTCGTGTCATAAAATAACACGTATAAGTTAGAAAAAGATAGAGTAAGCAGTGGCTTCGCAGTACCCGGTTGATACACATAAGTGACGGTAACCACTTAGCATCGTTTGGGTTGTAATCTAGTGTCCCATCGATGTCAAAACTACTATTTTTTTTCTCAAATTCAAATTTAATTATAACAATAAATAAATAGCAATATCTAAAATAAATATAAGTATGGTAATGTATTTGCAAAATGCTATGTAAGTTGTTTCGCTTAATCACTCTTCGGTTGAGCACTTATCGATTTGTATATTTTGCTTATATTAGGCGGCGTCGAGAAATTTCGCTCTGTTTATGGCGTAACATCAATCATATAAATCTTTAGCGCTTTATAAAGATGTTCCACTTGTTATTCATAAAGAACCCTTACGAAGCACTCGTACATCGAAAATGACGAATGCCGTGCTTACTTTATGATTTTGTTTATCAGCTATTAAAAATATTATTATAGCTATTACAAGCATTTTGTTATCGTCGGCAAGGTTTCAGTAGTATTAAAGTACAAGGCCTAAATTATTTTATAAGCTGCCTAGTGTCAAGATACATTCTTAAATGCGAAATCTAACCTAAGCATGTACCCAAATGATGTTACGGTAAGAAATGTATCTATATATTAATACGTGAAGCAAAAACTTTGTATCCCTTTTTACGAAAATTGCGCGGACGAAGGAGTATGAAATTTTCCACACTTATAGAGAATATAGAGAAGAAGTGCATTATTTTTTTTAAATAATGCATAAAAGATACATTAAAGAAAACATTACACACACTACATACCATGTATTTAACGCACACACGCATGCATACTATTTATTGTCAAACTTTTGTTCTTGACGTCTGTAGTTAAATTGAGATTAAATATTGTTTGTCTTTGATAATATTTTTATAGTGTAGTCTTGGCGAAATTTGTGATTATTGAAGTATAAAATACAATCATAATAGTGTACAAACTTACAATTCCAACTAATTATAGTCGATTTTCGACTACTGCGGGACCTCTAGTATATTATTATAAGGTATAATAAAAAAAATCGGAAATGTCTGTATTCACTGGTGGATCGTGATATACGCTCACATAAGAAGATTGTATTGGTAATATGACCTGGTTTGAAATGTATATTTATTTGGTTATTTGTATGAAATTGGAAAATCGACCTCATCGTGTTCGATAAGAAGAGTTTTAGTTACCGATAGCCATTCACGATTGTATTAGTCATCTTGCTAATCATACCATTTGCATACTTCCCTGTCATTGTAAGTTCTATCATCAAAACTACACACAGTTTCAAAATACTTTAAAAATCCGATACACTGATAAAATGCTGCATAATGATCTTAATTAAAAAGAAATATTTCAATTTGCATCTTTAATACAGAGTAAATTTGTTGCATGCACTTGTGTAAAGGATACAATTTTTGTATACTCTTTCATAAAAATAGTATCATGTTGCATGGGTGCATTTTCATTAGTTTTCATCTCAATAGCACTGAATACGTAAGTGCTTACTAATCTTTTGTTGGTGTTCTGACGTAGGCGGTCAATGATGACGCTTCCAATCAACGAACTAGAGCCTGATGCATAGATCGATACTGTTAATCATTTGATCAAATGTTTGCAATAATATTGGACGGCCATTTTGGGTCTACAGACCCTTGGGAATAATGTTGGGTCAAGTTCGGGACGCGCTTAATGCTTTTGTTAAAACGATTGGAGATAAATGGTGCTCTGATTTTGTATGACTGGCCTAGTAAAACGACCTTGGCTAGCTACTTTAGTTATTTTGTATTAATTTGAAAAACTATTAAGTAGTAGTAGTAGTTTTATCTAAATTCTCAGTGTAATCTTCACTAATAATAGTACGGGTCTAGTTTTTTCATTCGAAAACTATTGTCTTATACAATATTAAATTAAAGGAATTCTAACCTATTTTTTTTAAATAGGAATTATAGCTAAAATATACAAAATTAAGAAAACAAAAATAAATTTTCGGAAACAATAAACAGGCTCTCGAACTTAAGTACCGACAAAGCATAAGGTTGTAAACTCAAATACTGTTATTTTATTGTACCTAACCTAACCTATCAAGATACTGATCATCAATTATGTAGAACGCTCCAATTTTTATGGCAGAACATTTGAATCCATTAAACTTTCAACGAGTCTTTTGAACGAAAACCTATTTAGTAAATCAGTCAAGAATCGCTGTCAACGTAGTCTCTCCGATCCAGAGGTCAATGGATCTTGAATAAAATTATTTGCTATGTTTAAATTGTTATTTTGTGATTCTAAAAACTATCATTTAATTTTGTTTGAAGGTCAAAGGGATGAAATATTTTCATTCAAATTGTTGCAAATGGATTAAAAACACACTTTAAAATATAGGCTGTGCATTTTGAATTTCAATTTAATTGAATTTTATTCTATCTCGTTTGATTATAATTGAAGTACCTAGTTTAAAAGGTTCATGTTTAAGAGTTTTTCCCAATAACTTCCTGAGATGATATAAATATCCATATACCTTGCGAAGATTAAACTAAAGAATGATTTGTGTAGATCGTGGCCTAATGAAGTCGTCATGGCCTATGCATAAGACGTCCGGTGCATTCGTATCTAGCGATGCACCGGTGTTCGAATCTCAGGCGGGTAGCAATTTTTCTAATGAAATACGTACTCAACAAATGTTCACGATTGATTTTCACGGTGAAGGAATAACATTGTGTAATAAAAATGAAACCTGTAAAATTATAATTTGCGTAATTACTGGTGGTAGGACCTCTTGTGAGTCCGCGCGGGTGGGTACCACCACCCTGCCTATTTCTGCCGTGAAGCAGTAATGCGTTTCGGTTTGAAGGGTGGGGCAGCCGTTGTAACTATACTTGAGACCTTAGAACTTATGTCTCAAGGTGGGTGGCGCATTTACGTTGTAGATGTCTATGGGCTCCAGTAACCACCTAACACCAGGTGTGAGCTCGTCCAACCATCTAAGCAATAAATAAAAAAAAAAAAGGTTATTTTTAAAAGACAAAGATCCAAGAAATTGTTTGTTCTTCAAATAAATGTACCAAATTATGTCTCCGATGCAGAGGTAACAAATAATTAAATTAACATTGCTACACTGATTTTTTTTAAACAAATTAGTTTCTGTTTTGCTAATGAGGATCTCGGTTCGTAGAATTTTTCGAATCGTTTGGCATTTCGAGTTTCGAATTTCTGTTTGGGTCAGAACATTCGTCATGATAAAATATTTTTTCATCAAGTTTACAGAATATTAAAATAAAACAATCCCACTCATGTGTAAGGGTAAAAATCTGAGCGAAAATAACCCTGGATAATCTTTATAGCCTGTCCAGCTATTAATGTTCCTGGTATCCAATCCTGATCTTCAAGATACTACTAGTACTGTTACGTCGTCATTCACAACAGTAGTGCCTTCACTTATATTCCACCTCGCCTCTTCATTCATAATCCGTTCATAATATCAGTCATTATAGTAATGAGTTTAAGACTTCAATTTATATGGAAGACTATGATAATCTTTAAGCACCGGGCCGTGAACATATCTGTCCATCATAGCTGTTTAAAAAACATTATACACGATGATGTCTTGATACTTATCCTGAGGTGTGAGGTATGGTTAAAATGGTTTCCACGAAATTAATAAAAACAAAAAAATAACGTTCCTGAGAATATCAGTAAAATTCGAAGAAAAAAATACTCGTAAGTTCTCCGACAAGTCCGAGATACGACATGGCATTAATGCCTTTTATAAAAGTTTTCTTCGACAAAAGTATAATTTAATTTGTTAGACCACAGTTTTGTTTGACCACATAAATAAATACCAGAATTTATTGACCCATGGGTCGAGTCAATACTTTCCAAAAGTGTACATATCCGCCTACACCTCTCAATCGAGGCTACAAAAGGAGTAAACACAACACAATGTACTGAGCAATTTGTATGGCACCAACATTATTTATTTAGGATTTCTGATTGTAATTTAGCTGTTCTCCGCTTACTTGTAACTTATTTTTGTTCCGACTAAATAAGTTTGCTATGAAATCGTTATTTTCTTTCTTAGCTTGGGTCTCACATTATGTTGAAGTCAACCGAGTTTTTGTTCTGAAGTTAATGAAGCATATACAGTAACTTCGGCAACTTGAAACAGTTTTACTCAAAGTGTTATATAAGCATGGGCATTGAAATCGGATCGGTCTGTAATAGATTAGGCAGTTTACGAAAATACTCATCACATAATCTATAACGACGAAAATTTACTTAGTACGGCATATTAAAACCCTGAACACATGGATGGATGGATGGATACATGTTCCTATCTCTACTGAGTACCGATTACTTCTTCCTCATTAAAAGGGTTTATTTAAACAAAAATTGAAACCTCACGCCCGGTATTGGTGTCTATTAGCGTCGTTATACCCATAACATCAGGTAGATTGTAAACTATGTGTACCCATTAAAAGAAATAAAGATTTTTTTTTAAAGCTAACTCACATGTAAGGTTATCAGATCGAAAAAGGCAGCTAACAGTTTTGAATTACTTTTTGGGAGGTTTTGGCACTATAATATTCAAATTCGTTGCTTTATGAGAGCATGTCGTGAAGAGAGACAATGATTATTTTAAATTTGGACATTTTATCTCAAAATAACACTTTGATGGTTTTTAGAAGTAATCTATTGATCCCAAACACAAATTTACCATACTCAATTCAAAGGTTTCGTAACATATTTAAGGTCACTATTATATATGTACTAGATCGACGGTACTTTCGAGAAGGACATTTTGGTTCAATGTAGGTTAATCTAAATAATAATATTTAAATCTCCTGAGAACATTCCCAATTAAACCACAATCAGAAGATTGTGTAGTATTTGTATATCTATATAATTGACATTAAAATTAATTTCTACATGCATGAAGGAGCATAACTCGTGAAGGGCTCGACCTATTTTCTTTTTTTTTGTTGTGTCCATAATTGTCTAGTATCTTTTTTTCCCGTATATTTCACAGGAGAATTTTCATGTAATACAAATAGTTATATTTACAACGGCGCGTAACCAAACTAGTAGGATCAATAGGCGGACGAGTAATACGAGATCAATGAATTTTCATTATTGAAAAGAATATTCCTTTAATAATTATAATCAAATAGTAGTTTGGAACATTCAAGTCAAAACGTACTATTGCGCTACTGTACCATATAATTGTCATTAAAAATTTTCAAAAAATCTGTTAAGGTCGATGCTCGGTTATCCAGCTATCTTCATGATCTGCAGAAAGCCCCAACTACTACTATCCCAAAACCCCCGACTACCCGAAACTTTGCTACAATGACCGGTATTTCGTTGCCCGGTTCATACATTTATGCCCAGCGGCTATCTTTTCAATCAATTTATCTCTTAATTTAATGAAGTTACATAGTTTTACGAAACATAGATATCGCAGGATTCGACCACGACCGCTCTGTGAAGAGTGTACGACTAGGAATAAGAAGGAGAAGAACATAGTTTTTTCACCGGATTTTGAAGGAAAATTGAATTATAAATAAATCAAGAATGGAATAGCAAATAGGGCTTTCGCAGCCTAAAGGTAACGGCCTAATTTGATACGCCGATGGTTTTGACACAAGTGCAGGAACGAGGCATATAGGAACGGGTCATATAGTAAAATCAGAGTAACTATTATAGTACTGAATATTATACATAAGCCTTCCAAGCAGAGAAATAAGCAACGAACACTTGCGCTGCATAAGTTTGGATAAATACGAAGATAGAACTACCTATTCATTTGTTTTTGGTGATAACCAACCTCTTCATGAAGCGCTGATAGTTTATAACTTCTATAAGGTCAAATCTTTCAGATTTGGGTACTTCATAGTTTGGAAACCTAGCCATGTGTGTACTGTGGCTTATGAATAATCTGCTGAACTTGTCAAAAACAACTCCAAAATGACAATCATTGTATTCGAACCGTGCATGGAAATTCAAGTAAGAGGCAATAGTCTATGGAGTACTGAAGAACTGTGTCTATACCAAAATCTCACTAGAATAGACGACTGCCTCGATTCTAAGATCTCACAAAAAGTTAAATTTATAAACAAAAGACAACAAGAAACAAGATAAAGCTAAAAAACTTTGTAGATATCAGGATGGCGTGCTCACTGGACTTTTATTATAGACAGCATTTCTACAGTATAAACTTAAACATAGACTATAAGTACCTGCAGATTCTGCATGGAAGACGTGTAAACTGTACATCAGTTACTCTTTTAATTTAACGGTCTATCAAACCCAAAATGTATGCGAGCTGTGTGGTGAGGACACCTCCTTATTATTGTTACAGATATGAGACCTGACACAAAATATCCTTAAGGATCGAAGTATCAAGCGGGAAGTCCACCCAGTCCTTCAAATATAAGATATGATATGGATTCAGTGCAATGTATCGAACTATTTAGGTCATCATGTAATTTTGTTGTGAGCAACCTTTTGGACAAAGTGAACAAAATTATAAGAAAAAAGTTTCTAATTATTAATTTGTTCGATAAACTTTTCACAGTCATAAATAAATTTAGATATTATTAAGGGCTGACCAAAATTCATTGATAATATGCAGATTGTGAAACTAATGGTACTTTTTTGCATAAATGTATCAATGAGCTTAAGGACACACAGAGCGCTTAACGATTTCTAGGGCACGTAGAAATCACAACACACATGTGTGAGGTTTTTAAGTGACTAAAATAGATTATAAGTATACTTACTAACAAAATGTATGGTGTCTTTACTGAAATAAAGGTTTAATAATAATAAGAACGACGTCAAAGTTGTCACCTTAGGATAAGAGGTAGAAGTCTCGATTGTGCTATATAACGGCTCTCTGACCCTCTGCACTAGAATGTACGGCTAATTTGGGACCTATTTCTGTCCCGCATGATCGAGATATTTCCACGTCATAAAACGTAATAATAAGTAGCAACCTGGGTGTTACTAAAAAACAAGAATGAGCAAATGTCAACGTTATCCAAGGTGCGGATTTTATCATGATTCTTGTGCGAATGAATAAATACTTTTGTTAAATTATTGTGGTGTTCTGAGTACATAAACCTGGGCATCGAATTTATAAATTTTATTTCTTTTTGTTTTTATACGTAATTATTTTAATGAGCTTTTTGCAAACGCACAGAAGACAGGCATAGCATTTTTGCTATAGTAAATCCAAAAATGATTCTAAATAAGATTCGAAGAAACATTCGTAATTCTCATTACTATATTACATAATTCGAACAGTAAAACGGATATCTAACAACATTTCACCATTAATTTCCATCATTACTACGAGACTTCCAACATCAGAAGCAATTTATTAAACGCGTACATAAAGCTAGATAGTGACCTGATGTCCTACAAATCGCCTCGTTCCACTACAATCGAGTTTATTGTCGGTCATTTGTACAATGTCCGTGACTCCTTTTATTCAATTTGATATAACACAATGACATAACGGTACATTGAAAGGGGGGAGAGTATTGTTACTACGACTTATACTGATATCTGACAGGTTGCGACATTTTAGACATCGTATTATATCGAACGCCTATGTTTCGTTTCCCATTTTTGGAGTAAATTTTGTGTGTTGATTTAAAGTATGATGCCAACAAAAAATATTTAATATGAGTGTAACCTAGCCACGATATCAGTAAATGCATGAAGGACGCTAATTTGTCAAAACTATTTTATGTTACAATATTTTTTTTATTGTTTAGATGGGTGGACGAGCTTACAGCCCACCTGATGATAAGTGGTTACTGGAGCCCATAGTCATCTACGACGTAAATGCGCCACCCACCTTGAGATATAAGTTATAAGGTCTCAAGTATAGTTAGAACGGCAGTCGCCACCCTTCAAACCGAAAAGCATTACTGCTTCACGGCAGAAATAGGCAGGGCGGTGGTGCCTACCCGCGCGGACTCTCAAGAGGTCCTACCACCAGTAAGAATGCGTTAAAGACGCTAATTTGTTAAACTATTTTGTATTACTAATTGTTTATTGATACTTTCACTTAGACAAAGTGACAACTACTACAGTACATACTCGTATAGGTAAAACGTGTACTGCTGATAACTTATGTTGAGCTAAACGACTACAATATTCGAGATTGATGACGAACTGATGTTGTAAGTTTTTTTTAAAACAAAAAAAAGTACTAACTGTGTCCTGGAGACCTTTCCGGTTTCACCAAGGTGGGCAATCACGGGTCTGCTAAGAGAGGTAGGCTTACTAACAGCTGCCCGAGCTTCTCCGAAGGAGAGCTATCAGCTCAATGGCAATTGCTCCGTGAATATGAATGTCAGTGCATAGGCCGTATTTCTTCAGTCCCAAATCCCCAGTCTATAGTGAGCTATGCAAAGAAAAGGTCTTCCACCGAGTGAATGATATTATAGTTCCGAAAACATAAATTTTATTGACTTTTTTTTTAATTCGCTTATTCGTCTTTTATTTTTGGAACGCTATTTTTGAAATCGTCATAATTTAAAAATAGAGTTTGGAGCACAGTTGAATTGTGAATCCTTTTGATTCGGCTTGTTAGACTTTACCAATATACGTCCCGGTTTGACATTTCAGTCGATACGAAACTTGACGCGGGATTATTTTGTGTTCGTTTTGTTATTGTCAGCCAAATAAAGCTACAGAAAGGAAATTTTCATTATGGACGTTCAAGGGGATTCGTTTTTTACTCATTTTATATGTATTAGCGTCACACGTATCCGTGTGTGAATGTAATGTGACTTTAATTACATTTTCACTCAGCTTTTGTTTTATCTTTGTGAATTTTGGTGATTGTGATTTTTTTGTATTTTCTATGAATGATCCTATGATATAGGAACGACATCAGAAGTATTTTTGTAACGAAGTTCCTTATGAGAGAATGCGGAGGAGTATCTAACCGGGAAAAAACGTCCATAACGTAAGATTTTTATTATTTATGTATAGTCTTAATATGATGGCTATACAGTACCTAATGACGGTTATTATTATTATTCATATAGCTGTTTCTTTGTATATTATTATTACATATTTTTTATAAATCATTGTAAATAAAATAAAGTTGATAACTTCGTAAAGTAGATTTTTTTTAATCAATAAAAAAATCATAATAAAAAATGTATACCCGAATAATTATTTTCTTTATACCACGAATAGAACTTAAAATTAATATTTTTATAATAAGGAACTTCGTTCCTATCCGGTGACCCACGACAGCACACATCTTTTTTTTTAAATTAAGTTGCCCAAAGAGCAGCGTATAACATTCGGAGCTCTCCTATCAAAAGAATTGGGAAGTTAGGGTGGCAGACAGATATAATGACACGTAATACCGTGTCATTGTATCTACTAATACCAGTCATATGGGCTTCAAAAATAAGCAGGAGGTGTTTTTTTATTACACGATATCATTCGTCGTAGAACTTGTTAAATAAAAAACATATGTTAAATATAATTTTCTTAATAGAAATAAGTAATTGCGTTAATTGAATTGGCATTTGAACCCAGATACAATTTCCACTATTGCATCGGATGTGTAATCGTTTAGGCCCCAATCCTCGATAAAACAGTTTTTCCTCTCTCAACCGCATATTAGTAATACGTTCGATTGCTTCGTCTGTAGTAGACATAAAAATAATCTATCAAATTATATTACAACTGAAACAAAGTAAGCGTTAAAAACATACGTAGGGAACAATTATCAACAACTGCTGCCAACATACACTGTAACGATCTGACCCTGATAAAGTTCCTAGTATAAGCACTGCATGTGAAATGTTTGAATAAAATGATTTGTTTCCGTTAACTTCGAGCGTTTCCGAGCTTCGAAAATAAAGTTGTCCCAGAGTGATGGATGAATGGAAATACGATGGATTTTGTAGGGATATTTTACGAACATACACACACGAAATATGAAAAAGTACCCCAAATATCAAATACAGTTTACAAAGAAACAAACTTTCTCGAACCGGAAATTAAACTCATACCCATAGTACAGTATAATAATTTACTCAACTAACAAGAGAATCGAATTTTTCACAAATTTAAAATAAATCAAACCGCAAAACAAATCATTTTTGGACTATAAATTCGTAACCTTATTAAACATACTACATATAAGACATAATCACGCAATAAATACTAAACTATAATATAATACAAACGATTTTTGAAATGAAAAAATACTTAAAAATTTGCCCACAGCATATTTTGGTCAATGAAATATGTACTTAACAAATGTTCACGATTGACTTCCACGGTGAAGGAATAACATCGTGTAATAAAAATCAAACCCGCAAAATTATAATTTGCGTAATTACTGGTGATAGGACCTCTTGTGAATCTACACGGGTAGGTACCACCACCCTATCTATTTCCGCCGTGAAGCAGTAATGCGTTTCGGTTTAAAGGGTGGGGCAGCCGTTATAACTATACTGAGACCTTAGAACTTATATCTCAAGGTGGGTGACGCATTTACGTCGTAGATGTCTATGGGCTCCAGTAACCACTTGATACCAGAAGGGCTGGGAGCTCGTCCACCCATCTAAAAAAATACTAATTCGCATACATATTAAAGTGAAACATCGTTTAAAATAATACATCAAAAGTCTACATCACTAAGCACCGTAACAAAAATACCGCAATCAGACAGAAAGGGTCAATGTTCAAAAGTACGTATCCTTCCATCGTACGCTTCCATACCATCCAATCAGACACTCTGCATCATAAATCACAGCGACAATAATATCTCATGAAACCTAGCAATGATTCGCGATTTTCATTGCTTTCTTTAGCGTTCCATTTTACTGAGAGCACTGTTTATTTCGTGTTCAAAGAATACATTTTTGCTGTCGCGTATATCGCGTTATTATTCTGAAGACGCTATCCGTTGCAGTATTGCTGGGTGTTTTCATATTTTATGTATACAGTTTCAAAGGAATCGTCACTTAACCGGTCTGTTTACCTTAAGTATCTTGTTTGTGTCGTAATAATTTGTACGGTGAATATCGCTACAGATAATTCTAGGTATATGTATGTAATTGAAAGAAGTGTTCAGATAAATCACATCTTTTACGACATTCGCATGAAACAATGATAATAAACGTTCGTCTTTTTGTCACATCCCTGTTTACGAGCAAAAAAGTCTCATTTTCAACGTATATTGCTTTTTCATGACCTTTGGGTTGGAAAATCCAATCATTCAAATGGTATTAATGTTCTTTTACTTCGTGAATAAATAAATTATGAATGTCACTAGAAATTGTTATTCATAATACAACGGATTTCATAATTTGCATTTAAATGGCCTGAATTTATGAAGTGTTGTTAATAAATTACAATCTATGTCATATTTGATGGAAGCTGATTGTGTAAATTATTAAAATTTATTTTTGTTTTGAGAACAAATTAAAGCAGAACACATTTTTTACTGGACATAGGTAGACAAGCTCACGGATGGTCGGGGGTACCCGAATAATTGTATCAACCTTCGAACCGGAATGCACCATAGCTTGATAGTTGAAAGATTATTGTATCTATCCGTACCATAAGCTCTCTCAATACTACTTGTTGTTGTTGTTGTAGTCCTAGGGTATCCCGCTTGTACATAGGGCCCTCACAAGTTGTCTCCACTTTACCCTGTCTTGCGCTTGCTCCTTGACATCACTCCAGGTCACGTTGGCAGTCCTCATCTCACTCTCTACGATGCGTCGCCAAGTGTGTACAGGGCGACCAGGTCTTCTCCTGCCAAGCGGTTGCCACTCAAACGCGATTGATGCTGCGTTGACTCCGCTGCGCCGTAGAGTGTGTCCTATCCAACGCCATTTCCGATGAGCAATGTCTTGCGCGATGGGAAATGTCGTTTATTATTACTTTACTTACTAATAGAATACTACCACATACTACTAGTATTAACTTGCAGTATTTTAGACCACGTCAACGGAAGAAAAAGTCAAAATACTGGTATTTTTTTCTTGCGAGTGTGCAATATGCAAACTAAAAATATTGAATATTAAACTAACGTAATCTAAAAATAGTAAGTATACTACAGCTTCAAAGTCAGCTTATGACAATATGCAGTCTTTTTGAATCTTAAAACATTGAGAACCAAAACTATTTATAGCCAATTATGCTATTATCGTCGTCGAAGTATCGAAGTCGTCGTGGCCTAACGGATAAGACGTACGGTGCATTCGTGTTGAACGATATGCACCGGTGTTCGAATCCCGCAGGCGGGTACCAATTTTTCTAATGAAATACGTACTTAACAAATGTTCACGATTGACTTCCACGATGAAGGAATAACATCGTGTAATAAAAATCAAACCCGCAAAATTATAATTTGCGTAAATACTGGTGGTAGGACCTCTGATGAGTCCGCACGGGTAGGTACCACCTTCCTGCCTATTTCAGCCGTGAAGCAGTAATGCGTTTCGGTTTGAAGGGTGGGGCAGCCGTTGTAACTATACTGAGACCTTAGAACTTATATCTCAAGGTGGGTGGCGCATTTACGTTGTAGATGTCTATGGGCTCCAGTAACCACTTAACACCAGGTGGGCTGTGAGCTCGTCCACTCATCTAAGCAATAAAAAAAAAAATAAAAAAAATATCATGTCTTTGATTGGCAAGTAACTACTTCGCATAAGAAGGTCGTCAGATTAGAAGTCATCGTGGTCTAAAGGATAAGACGCTCGGTCTAATCGTATCAAGCGATGCATCGGTGTTCGAATCCCGCTGGCGGATACCAATTTTTCTAATGTAATACGTACTTAACAATTGTTCACGATTGACTTCCACGGTGAAGGAATAACATCGTGTAATAAAAACCAAACCCGGAAAATTATAATTTGAGAAATTGATGGTAAGACATTTTGAGTCCGCACGAGTAGGTACCACCACCATGGCTATTTCTACCGTGAAGCAGCAATGCCTTTTTATTTGAAGGGTAGTTCAGCCGTTGTACTGTTAAAACAGAGACTTAGAAATTATGTCTCGAGATAGGTGGCATTTACGTCGTATGGGCTCCGGTAACCATTTAACACCAGGTGGGCCGTGAGCTCGTTTATCCACCTAAGCAATAAAAAAAGGCTATCAACCAAGGTCGTTAACAGGATTAAGCTAGGTAACCGCATAAACACCTCATGGGTTCCGGCAACCTCTTAATACCGGGTACACTGAGCTGATCCAACCATGTAGCATAAAAGTGATCATAGTGAAGCCCAGTCCTGCACATAAAAACAAAGCACCTCGTATATCAAGTATTTGACAATTCAATACCATTAAAAAATGTTGCCAAAACGTAAAGAAATAAAAATTATATTTAAAAATCTTCATACAATATTATAATATAGCTACCAAAATGTTTCTGAGCTCCAGTGCATGGACATTTCACATTCTGTGGGCTCGCGACATTACAAGACAATTTTGTTTACGATTTCCTTAAAAGGAATGGAGATACTACGGCATGTGCGTATTTACTGGCACGGGTATGTATTTAATAAGACCATACGTTTTATTTGTAACGAGACAGTCCCATGATATTTTTTTTAGTGCTTAGATCGGTGGACGAGCTCACAGCCCACCTGGTGTTAAGTTACCGGAGCCCATAGACATCTACAACGTAAATGCACCACCCACCATGAGGTATAACTTCTAAGGTATCAGTATAGTTACAACGGCTGCTCCACCCGTCAAACTGAAACGCATTTTTTTTATTTTTATTGCATAGATGAGTGGACGAGCTCACAGCCCACCTGGTGTTAAGTGGTAACTGGAGCCCATAGACATCCACAACGTAAATGCGCCACGCACCTTGAGATATAAGTTCTAAGATCTCAGTATAGTTACAACGGCTGCTCCACCCGTCAAACTGAAACGCATTACTGCTTTACGGTAGAAACAAGCAGGGCGGTAGTACCTACCCGTGCGGACTCACACGAGCTCCTACTACCAGTAGGTGGTTACGCAAATTATATTTTTCCGTGTTTGATTTTTAGTACATGATGTTATTCCTTCACCGTTGAAGTCAATCGTGAACATTTGTTATACACGTATTTTATTAGAAAAATTGGTAGCCGCCTGCGGGATTCGAACACCGGTGCATCGCTAAATACGAATGCACCGGACGTCTTATCTTTTAGGCCACGACGACTTCGACGACGTATTCCAAAACCAACAAATTTTATTGGCTTGAACGTTCGATTATGATTTGTAAATTTTCGATAGTTTTTAAATAAGGCAATTTCGCGTCATATTCGATGAAATCTCTGTACTTACATTTATATAACTTCAAAACTATAGATTCTCAACGGACACAACAAATAAATTTGATACCTATACGATGTGAAATTAGTAGTATTGAAGTTAGTAGTGTGTGTAGTTAGCTCTTGTTTTCACGTTGTTTTCAAATATACTTTTTTGTCGTACTGTTAACATTTAAATTTAGCCTATTTTTCCGCTGTTTGTAAAATTGCTGTAACATGTCATAGTGTGTTATAAGAGATTGCTGTACATGCCTGTACTTAATTTTATACATGTTAATTTTAAGCTTGAATGTTTTGTGTGTATTGCTGTTGGTGTGTCTAAATAAATAAATAAATAAATGTGTATGTATATGTAAATCAACTTTTATAAATGACATAGTTAATGGTAATTATTTCAATATTACATATTTTATAATCCCAATACCGATTTTTAAAACATATTAAATATCTTACATTGCCTTGTTCCGTGATGAGATTAATTACAATACTATGTACATCTTATATATAATGTATGCAAAATTATATAACACACTATATATCTTATTCAGATTGAAATCAGCAAAATTATAAATTTGATATTTATGTAACGTTCAAAGTAAGCGTAAATGTTTGTGAGTAAAAAATCGCGAGTAGGCGTATGAAATTTCATTATTGATAGCTGAGTCCCGCGATGTTACCCGCTGTTATTGTTGTACCGCGGGTGACGCCGCGGGGCGAAGCTAGTCTAAAAAAGTTACTCCTTATATCATCAGCTTCCTATCAGTGAAAGTCCCGTCAAAATCGGTCCAGCCGTTCCAGAGATTAGCCGGAACAAACAGACAGACAGACAGATAGACATACAGAAAAATGTTATTTTGGTGTATGTACCGTATATGGATGTAGTAAAAAGCGGTTATTTCAATATTACAAACAGACACTCCAAGATAAATTATTAAATTCGATGGGGCTGAATGGTATTACTCTTTAAAATTACGATCTATAAAGCGTATTTTTTTAACTTGTCACTTTTCTGGCCCGTACTACATTTAAAATGTGTGGTCACTCTACATACCGGTACGTAAGTGTAAAAGTTTTTAATGTCTCCGACCAAGCAATAACTCAAACGAGATAAAGACAAACGTATCTTTGTATGGGCCAATGTTATGGTTACGTCTTACGCATTCTGATTTTTGACGACTGGATTTGTTAGACACGATGTTTGGAATTACATATTCAGGTGCATATGAACACAAATGTTTGGAATGCAGTAAATTTAAACTCTATAGTTAACCGTTTGATCATACGATACTTAAATATAACTATACAATTAAACTAAAAACTTCGATCTTGCGTCACACCACCTTGAGACATGAGGTCGAGATTGATATTGTGAAATTAGTCACGTTATCTATGCTTCATTGAACACTTAAAACCAAAAAATATACCCATCTTTTATAACAAAAACTGATCAAGGTTACTCCGATTTTCGTATCTAAAAATTATGATTAAATCCTGCTCAAACTTGTCCATTCAATACAAAAACTGATGTGACAAATTCAACGTTCTACTTGACCTTTTTATTCGTAAGCTGAAAAAGAATTTTGATCTTAAAACGTCCTCGTTCTCCGTCACTTACCCCGAAAGGTGCCTACCAGCCTAATTCCTTTCATGTCTATAATTAAATTCCTTCACTGGACCAGTTTTTCGCCAATGTTTGAAACCAATGTTTATCGTTTTAAGATCATGAAAATCTAAACTATGGAAGTTTTGGAACAAAGTTCCTTATGGGACGATGCGGAGGGGTACCCTAACCGGGAAAAAACGTCCGTAACGTAAGATTTTTTCTATTTATTTTGTTATCAACCTGGGGTTCCCCCAGGGTGAGGCTGCTCCATTGTGCTGCGGAGTGGTTGACCCTTGCGACTATTTTTATGGATAAAAAAATCATAATAAAAAATGTATATCCAAATAATTATTTTCTTTATACCTTAAGAACTTAAAATTAATAATTTTATAATAAGGAACTTCGTTCGTATCCGGTGTCCTACGACACCACACATCTTTTTTAAATAAAAGTGTAATTTAAAAGTAACTTCTACTTAGAATCAGATGTTAAAACAACGCAACGTTTGAAACTTATCCCCGAGATAACACAAGGGCCGCTGCGCGACACTGCAGACAGATAAAATCAGCGTTATCTACTCTTGTTTAAAGCCTGCGCGATTGAATGTTCCGTCTTTTGTAGTGAAAAGCGACTGTTCTTTTCCCAATTTATTTTCGTTTTAGGAGACTGAAGGAATGGCTTTATGCAAATTCCAGTTTTGGATTGACATTTTATGGTAATTGGAACTTTCGGTTGGATGGCGGTGGAAAAAAAAATTTGAAACCCTTTTAGTTCTAAATTCGCACAAGACGACAAATGTATCAGTCACTCTTCTTTTAATCGTGATTCAGTAGATAAGCTCCATGATCCACTTGCCTACTCAGTAATAAGTAATTCAAGTTCATCACATACGTGACTGTCATGACAATCAGGTAATGCTAATTTGAGGACAGGTGGCAGTATTGAGAAGGGGAATATGGGAAACACAGACCGATATACATGTAAAGAAAAACCTTTATTATTTAAAACTTTTAAGTTTTTAAAAAGGATTTCTTCAGTGTCATTCAGTATCATGCAGTGCAGTTTAGCATTCAGGAAAAAGAGAGTTCAGTTTTGTATAGTTTATTAATACTATTTACTGTCTAATATTCAATATTATAGGTATAACAACGGTAGAACAACAGTCGGTAGAAAAACAGTCCAAATGTTGTTCGGAACTTGTATATTCAAACTTATCTTTCAGATGTAGTAAGCGATATTCTGGCATCTGTCAATTATCTTGTGTTCTGTGATGGCTACCGTCACAACATTAATTTTAAAAAAGACTAAGGGCTTAAAATATTTTCTTATTATATAACAGAAAAACGCAATTAACTATTTTATTGTTTACCAGCTGACCCGGCAGACTTTGTAGTGCCTCAATCGATAGATAAAAGACCTACGGGGGACACATCAAAGGAAAAACAAAATTGTTATTTTTATTTAATTCCGAGCATTTTCATATTTATCTACCTTTTAAACCTTCCTGGACTTCCACAAATAATTCAAGACCAAAATTATCCAAATCTGTCCAGCCGTTCTCGAGTTTTAGTGAGACTAACGAACAGCAATTCATTTTTATATATAGAGATTCATTCTTAAGTACTCTATATCATTATATACATATTTAGACGCGTTTATATATATACATAGACATTAAAAGCCTGGATAAAGACCAAACAAACCTGATCATTACACGAACGTTTGTCCAATGTGTGAACCGAACTCAGGCCAGCACTCAGGAGTGCTAACTATGGCATCGTCGAGTCAGTCGAAGATATGATAGTATTGAATAACACTAGACTCTCAAAGTGTAAAAGCGTGACTGCTTTGGATCTGAAATAAACAAAGGAGTGGTTAAAGCCCTCCCGTTCTGACTTACGTTGATAAACAAAAACAAATAAATAATTACAGCTAACAATTATAATTATTTGACCGTCGATGTTCAGGAAAAGCATTAGTGTTTCTATTACGAGTATAAAATTTAAAATGAATATGAAATGCATCACAGAAATCAACAAGGTAGATGTAAATGATCCCAAGTTTCGTACCGGAACATCGATAATATTTTTACTAAAAGTTGTGAAATGATAACCGGAACGTGACATCTACCACCTAAATAATATAAAAAAATAAATCTTTCTTCTCTACGTACATCCATCCAACATATGCGACGTTTTGTTTCTAACTGTTAAGAAAAACAATTTCAATACGTAATTTCGAAGATCAAGCTATAAACCATCGATCGGCTACAAATGCATCGATATTACCAGCACTAATATAAATAAGAATAGAATCTCGATAAACAGTTTTTAAACAACTTAAATTAGGTGTTAGTTGATTCTCAAAAAAATACTAGTTTCGGGAATTCAAAAAAACTCGAACGTATGCGATATCTAGATTGCTCTAAGCACTTTAATGCTATTATTGTGTCAATAATTTTCAACGTGCTAAAAAAATCTATATTAAGGTTATTAACACTTCAGTATGTTTCCAGATATCGATACCTTACGGTCGTTATGGGCCCTATCGTGAGCGGAGCCAGACCCGTTTTATGGCTATCTCTTCTGCATGGATTCTTTTTCCTCATCGGTAAGTACGTAACACTTTAAGTAAGACGTAAACATCTGAATATTCTGGTAAAAAAAACTCTCCATAAGATTTCGGAGAAAATGGATTCTGTGTAAGAAATAAATGAAAACACTTTTTCTTCGAAATTGTAACGACACGAGTTGCTCGAATAGTGGTATCGGTTGTGTTGCCGACATATAACAGGCAAATTTTCTCGCCACAATTAATGATCTTAGGAATTATATGAACTATCATTAGGTCTCACGCAATGCAGTAAGCACACTACATAGTATAAAACAAAGTCGCTTTCTCTGTCCCTATATCTGTCTGTCCCTATGTATGCTTAAATCTTTAAAACTGCGCAACGGATTTTGATGCAGTTTTTTAATAGATAGCGTGATTGAAGAGGAAGGTTTATATGTATAATGACATCCATTAAATAGTGGAGAAATCAATAATAAATTACAGTTACCGAAGCGAAGCAAGGGCGGGTCGCTAGTATATAAATATAAGAAAAACAGTCGGTGAAGTTGAATAAGTATTAAAATCAAATAATTATCCCATAATAATAAAATCAATGTTTCTTTGTTTCTTCTCTCTGCGTCATTCTGCGTTTCTAAGCCATTTTTCCAATAGTGATATATCTTGGTAGAATTGTCGTTAGCTTTCCGGGGAAGTTTTATGACACAATATGATAATAGCGAAGCTACACGATTAACACACATATCTGTTTACATATAGTAATACCCACGACAGAGCACGCTCTGTGATTTGAATTTGCTACTAATAAAAATAAGTCTCGAAAACTAACGAAATAAGTTTTTTAATGGAATCGAAACATAAACTTCTATAACATCACATATATTTTAACGGATTAAAAGAAAGAAAACACTAAATCTCTGGGTTCCATTACTTTAATATTAAATTTTAATGTTTGGTTTTTCGTGTGTTATGCGCTGCCATATCGTTATTTCAATTCGTCATATTGTCGTCGTCGTGGCCTAAAGGATAAGACGTCCGGTGCAATCGTGTTGAAGGGATGCACCGGTGTACGAATACCGCAGGCGGGTACCAATTTTTCTAATGAAATAAGTACTCAACAAATGTTCAGTATTGACTTCCACGATTGACTTCCACGATGAAGGAATAACATCGTGTAATAAAAATCAAACCCGCAAAATTATAATTTGCGTAATTACTGGTGGTAGGAGCTCTTGTGAGTCCGCGCGGGTGGGTACCACCACCCTGCCTATTTCTGCCATGAAGCAATAATGCGTTTCGGTTTGAAGGGTGGGGCAGCCGTTGTAACTATACTTGAGACCTTAGAACTTATATCTCAAGGTGGGTGGTGCATTTACGTTCTAGATGTCTATGGGCTCCAGTAACCACTTAACACCAGGTGGACTGTGAGCTCGTCCACCCATCTAAGCTATATAAAAAAAAATCGCGATCAAAATTTGTCCACTTATAAGCAACAAGCACTTGCTCGAAACCGTACACCAAAAACTTACAATGAGTCTAGCTTTCGTTTAGCTAATTTCAAGTCAACAAATCTAAATATATTTAACATCGTTGTGTATTGCGATTGTCACAGCGGTGCGTGACTGGAATTTGCTACTTATAAAATAAGTCTCGAAAACTAACGAAATAAGTTTTTTAATGGAATCGAAACATAAACTTCTATAACATCAATTATATTTTAACGCACTAAAAGAAAAAAAAACACTAAATCTCTGGGTTCCATTACTTTTTAACGCAAAATAAAATAATAAACCATTTTATAGTGTATTAGCTGTTTCCCAATAAAAGGCAGTCAAGCTCGCAACACTATGAGGATACAATTTTCTCAAACTGAATGATGTATGCCCGTAAATCATGAGAAAAAGTGGGATCACCATCCGTGCGTACTTCTCCGGGACAGTGCCCCATTTATTTGTATGAATATTTCAGTAGAGGCGCACCGCTGGTTTAGTCCATTAGCAAAATAAGGTAACCCATTGATAAACTGTTGCTCTTATAAATATTCTGATTTAATGGTTGCCTTTAATTTGCCGAAGCCGTATCTGGGCCGTTTCGATCCTCTTCAAATGATTCTCGAAATGAGAACTGTCTTAGTCCCAGAAAAAAAAATTCATCCCGTCCATTCGATAGGGCTTACGACTGTGATAAAGTATGCTTTTATGTTACAAGGTTGAAAAAAGTTCTCAGAGGTTCTACTGATGGCCATAAGCTACGGTGATAACTCGCTGATGACACTAGATGCACCTGATGACCATATTATTATGCCGTCAAGACAACAACAAAAATTCAATTTTTTTCTTCGAAAACTCCTCGCAGCGTGATAATCAATGATAACCATGGTCTCATAAATTTATTACAGTAAAGATAAAAAATACCTTTTTTGTTTTTTGGCCATTTTCTTTTGCATAAAGTAAAGTCATGGTGTCCCTAGTCACGGTACAAGGTTCGTATACTTTATTTCCGTTCAGTCGACTGGCTCTGAATAGCGAGAGCGACGATGTTATGTTAAATGCGTGGCTTGTAGGTGCTTGTGAACGTCGTGTCTTAAAAACCCAATAGATCTCCGTAAAACCTGATATCTGGAGCAGAAATTTCGTGATTTTTATGAACCTTTCAGTGGGGAAAAGCGCTTTTTGTCTTTTAGGTCATACTACATTAAATGTATTGAACTGGATTAAAATCTGATTAAATTATTTTCGTTTGTTGTAAAGTTATCATTCTTCTTCGATTCTTTGTATATTTTATGCCATTTGTTCTAAAGGGAATGCTCTAAAGAATTGTTCAAGATAATATCGTTCTTTTTTATCGCAACACCAAAGCAGAGTTATTTTTTTATTGCTTATGTGGATGTATGATATAATGGCCTTCCTGGTATTAATTGGCTACCGAAAACCATAAACATCACAACCTCAAAGTAGTCCCCATTAACATAAGACTATTTGTGCGTATCTACAGTAGGTTTACTAGATACATTTGTGACGATACACGTTCATCATTAGATGGGCCAAATGCTCATCTAATTTAAAAGCAATAAAGAAATACAAATTGATTTGTATTGTTTCTAATTAATCATTATGATATACGAATTAAGCAGACGAATCGGTCGACAGTGAATAAGCGAAGTAGATTTATTACTGGTGGTAGGACATCTTGTGAGTCCGCACTAGTAGGGACCATCCCCTGCCTATCTTTGCGGTGAAACAGTAATCGGTTTAGAGGGCGGGGCAGCTGTTGTACTGTAAAAACTGAGACCTAAAAACTCGTCTCGACCTCAGCCTCGAGGTGGGTGGTGGCACTTACGTCTTAGGGGATCTATGGGCTCCGGTAACCACTTAACACCAGGTGGGCCGTGAGCTCATCCAGACATTTAAGCAATAAAAAATACCTTGTAACGGTTGAAGTACATATCTGTTCATGAATTACGAATCTAAATTTTCAAGGAGAAATCTTCATGAACCATATTACAGCAGAAGCTATAAACTTATTATTCATTATCGTAATACAGAAATCCATTTGAGTTATCACATTATTGGCCGTAAAATTCATAAAAGCACCGCACGAAGAGCAGCGCTATTCTTAAGACACGCTGAACAGCTAACAACTTAATAAAATAAAATCCTTTAAAACGCGTTATCAAAAGGCACTTTTTAGGTTAATAAACTTGAGCAACTAGATAAATGTTTTACTGCCACAGGAAATTGACTGAAGTGGCACATTTTTGGTGAGGTTTAACATCCCATATATCCCACCCGCCCGGTGGTGATTTTCTCAAAAAACGAAAACATCAAGCATGACCTCTTTTTGACTCAACCAACATGAACTCTTTTTGAGCATTCACTGATATTTTCGTTCGTCCCTGATGTGAAATAATTTGATTACTATACATATCAACGTTTTCCGTTAGGTTTCCGTATCACCATCAACGCTTGATTTTAAATAAGAATAATTAATAAAAACAATATTATTGATGTGGAAATTTAATCTCGTAATAACCTGAAGAGTGGGGGGCCTATAAGATTTTCTTTATTGCCATTGATGATTATGAGGGGGACGACAAAAATATAAGCGGTCATAATTTCTGGTAGACCTTAACAATCACAGAGGCACATCCAAACTGCTGCTTACTGAAATCTAGACTTTATTGGTATAGAAATAATCCTCACTGTAAGATTCCTTTCTGTTTCTACTACAGAGGTTTGCATCGGTCATATTTATTACCTGAAACCATTTAACTACAGGTTTCGCTAAAACAAAATTGCAATTAAAATAGATACAGATGATTATAAAATGTACTGTGGATTTTTTTTGGATAAGCATAATTTAATGGACGGTGACTTAACCAATTTTTTTTTCTGCTATTAAACGACGATTTTTTATTGTTATAGAATAACATTTTTAACACGGCAAAGTCGGGAATACCCGGAAACAGTGACTATAACGCCTTTTTTATTTATTTATTTCTTCAAAAATTAATTATAAATAAAGATTCGATTATTTACTTTAAGGCTATGCTAAAAAGCGTCGCGGTTGGCCGGAAGCATCGTTTTGCACCACTCAACCGAAACTAATTTAAACTTTAACGCCACTTCCATTAATAAATACGAAACTCATTATACGGAGTTTTCAGAAATCGATTAATTAAATTTTAAGTGTGCATCACAAATTGTGTAAGTTCTAGTGTGATTTTCTGTAGCTTTATATTCAATATTTACGATTGACGTGGCGGCTGTTCTGTTCTTCTTCGGTTTGTCTTCTTCTTTAAATAATTGTCTTTTCTTTTTTTGTGGGGTGACGAACGAGCCCATCTAAGCCTTGTAAGATATAACGGCCGTCTGGTGTAGTGGTAAGTGACATGGTCACTACACAGGAGGGTCGCGGGTTCGAATCCCGCCAAGGGAAGATATTTGTATGATAAATATAAATGTCTTTTCCAGGGTTATGGATGTATATTAAATATAATATGTATGTGTATAATAAAAATCTTACATTTATATCCGTTATCTGGTACCTGTAACACAAGTTCTTTACGAACTTAGCACGGGACCAGTTAACGTGGCGTGATTGTTAGTAAATAATTATTTATTTATTTATTAAAAAAAAAAAAAAGTCAAAATGTTAAATATATTGCATAGTAACTGTCCCACCCTTGAACCCGGAAAGCATCACTACTACACGGCAGAAATAAGTAACACTAGCAGATGACCGAGCTTTACTCGCTTTTTTTTATATATTTTGTTTTTTTGAAATTATATTTAAATACGAAATACATATTGATAAAATGATGAAATATTAATAATATTTTTCGATCTTACCGACAGAATAATAAAAAAATAAAAAATAAAAATTATCGATAAAGTTCATTATTGAAAACACGAATAAAACAACATTTACTGAAAATAAATTGTAGCTTTTTTTTTTTTTTATTGCTTAGGTGGGTGGACGAGCTCACAGCCCACCTGGTGTTAAGTGGTTACTGGAGCCCATAGACATCTACAACTTAAATGCGCCACCCACCTTGAGATATAAGTTCTAAGGTCTCAGTATAGTTACAACGGCTGCCCCACCCTTCAAACCGAAACGCATTACTGCTTCACGGCAGAAATAGGCAGGGCGGTGGTACCCACCCGCGCGGACTCACAAGAGGTCCTACCACCAGTAACAGTAGCTAGATCGATTTATCGCCCCCGAAATCACCTGTATGCTAAATTTTATGAAAATCGTTGGAGCCGTTTCCGAGATTCAGATTATTAAATATACAAGAATTGCTCGTTTAAAGATATAAGATAATGTATCTAATGCATCATAATGTATCTAATGCAGGCTTACTATGCGCCCCACCACCATTAAATGTCAGTTAACAATCGTCGTACGTTGGTATAATACTCAGAAAACGCTACTAGTCATTCGGTGTATCCCGAAGTTATTTACGATACGGAAAAATATTGGGTGGAAACAAGGAAAAATATTGGGTGATGCTAGTCTACACATAACACAGCCAAAATAATAAATCCACATCATTTATTTACAAGATGTGGTCGATGAACAAATTCATCATATCTATACCTTGACACAACCATTGGCTTATGGACAACGAAATCCACTTAATCTTGTATGTATTTTATGAGGAAAATACAGCAACAAGCTTTTAAGTACCCACTTTTAGTGCTGTTACATATACCACTACAATACATAAAAATACAAAGCATATTCATCGCACAATATTAAAATCTAGAATATTTATTTTGTAACTGTTAAAGCATTTTCTTTTGTATCAGCTGACTCTGGTACAGAGTCTCCCGAAGGCACAACAACAGACATGTCTTCGCGACAGTTTCGTGCTGAGTTCCTACACGAGTGGCAAGGGTCTCCGGATGCGCCATACTTCGATCCGGGCACACCGAAGAATATTACTGGACTGGTCGGTCATCCCGTGAGGCTACTCTGCAGGGTTAAGAACTTGAAGAATAGGACCGTGAGTATTCTATTATATCGACATTATAGAGCTAAGTAAGAAACATGTATCATACTCTTAAGTAATTTACCAACCTACTGTGCTATGCAGAAAAATGTTAGTATAGATCAAGTCAGTGGAGACAGTGTTATTAGGCTAAGCTCGACCCAACTCAATACAATTTTAAACCAATGCATTTATGATTTTTTTCGTGAAGTGTCTAATAATAATTACCTATGAGAATTGAAGATTTATTGTATTAATTAAATTACAATTAAACATACTTGTGTTCGCCTAAAGATTGAAATTCGAGATTTTCACTCAAGATTGAGATACCAAACATTTCTCTATATAGAAGGTATGGAAATAGTAACTAAGCAGAACAAGAAAATGAATGGACTACCACAGGAGCAAATATTTACTTGTCTATAATGTCGTTACTCTATCAATGATTGATCTATATATGTATGAACACAAATTTGCGCTTGCTGTTTTGAAATAGATAACTATTAAAACAGTGAAAAATAATTACATGAAATGGTGTAATCCAAAACTCAATAAAATCGACAAATGTTGAATACGTGTCTGAATTAAAACAGAACATCGACACATATGTTAGTAAAAGCCCCATTTGGCCCGCACATCTACTAAGAAATCTTATTACAGAGGAGAATTTCACTGTGCCAATAGATTTACCATCCTAAAGTCTATTGAACCCGGAAAAATCTGTTGTAAATGTATTCCGTACGGAGATACAATACATCTGAATGTTCAAATATTTCTGAATATTTTATGCAGTTGAAATTGAAGAACAATTATCGTGATTATCAATGTGAGAGCTTCGTGGATGAGATTTACAAACAATGCACTGTTATTCTGATGAATTGAACCTAAACATAAATATTTATTTATTCCAAAGATTTATCTATACTTCTATACTAATTATTATTATATATTATTATAAAGAGGAAAGATTTGTTTGTTTGTTTGCTACTGAACCGATTTGAAAAATTATTTCACTGTTTGGAAGCTACACTATTTCCGAGTGACATAAGCTATAATTTTTTTTGAAAAAAATTAGGGATCCTTACTGAAACTCCAATAATGTAACCTTGGGTGTAAACAAAATAACTAAAATATTATTTACATCGCGTGCCCTGCGAAAACTATTGATGATAGAATAATGTACTACGACTTTGTAGAACACACTATTATTTACAAAAAATGTCACGACAGCATATGTCTAACTATTTTAGTTATGCCGCAACAACTGTTCTTTTATTTTAAAAAATAAAACAACGTCAAATATCGTTGAAATTTTTCTTAAAGACCCGAGCGGAGCCAGAGCGGGCCGCTTGTAGAGTATAAACTGGAATAATTTGGGATATAAATTGATTTAAAACGATGAAAACAACATACATACATCAATAATTTTCTAATTTTTAATATTAAATTAACGATGCATAACTTTATTTAACATTCGTTATCATAAATTTTTTTTGCCCGTCGTATATTTATTCTGCCAACTGTTACCTCTTTCCAGAGACTGATTTATAATTTATTTTTTCTCAGACATTAGTTAGAATCATATTCTCTCCAGGGTTTTTCTTGTGTTCACGTTTTCTATTTAATCACACTAATGTAGGTATTCAAAATAAAGCATTTCAATGGATTTCCAAATATCTCCTTTATTGTCAAAAAACGCTCCTTAGCATGTGAGGCTTGACTCCATCTGTCCATTTCCAGAAAAAAAAAGTATACTTAAATTAGTAACTTAAGTAGACCAGCTTAAATTTAAGTAGAAATGAATAAGTTCCACCTATGTAAAACATTAATAAATTGGTCGATTTCAAAAATACAATTATATTTTCGACCTTTATTACGCTAACCGTAACGGAGAGAGATTTCATCAAAATTGTGCAGATGTTGTTTCATTTTTTGTTTGTCCTGCGTTCCACCCGCTGTTCAATCTGAATTTTCATGCATCAACAAATAACTGAAGGAAAATATTTGCTATTTTTAAACTAACGTTATAAGCGTATAGTGCTGTGATTGTTTTCATTTCATTAGATGAACACATAAACAAATTAAGTAAAACAGCAATCGAAATATCAATGGCAGCTGCAATCAATTAGCTTGTGCGAAATTATTAAATCAATAGGCTATCTATCCATTCTATATTCAAAATATTTCTTTATCGCTACATAGTATAAAACAAAGTCGCTTTCTCTGTCCCTATATCTGTCTGTCCCTATGCTTAAATCTTTAAAACTACGGAACGGGTTTTGATGCGGTTTTTTTTAATAGATAGAGTGACTGAAGTAGAAGTTTTATATGTATAATAACATCCATTAAATAGTGGAGAAATCAATAATAAATTACAGTTTCCTAAGCGAAGCGAGGGCGGGTCGCTAGTTTATATTTATTTTTAAAACTAACAGTATTTTTTCTTCACGTCTGTGAAAGACTACTGGTTCGTAGCGTCTAAACTTTTTGTAGCATAACCTCGAGAAGATGTCTTATAAAATTCCTGCTCTGATATAAAGGACGGAAACACACGCACGAAACTGCTGTTTGTAAACACCATTATTTTTTTATAGCGTTGTTGTCCTGTTGAATTATAAGTCTCTTAAGAAACGCTCCAAACTTTTTAATAGGCGGAACATCATTTTACAGAACAGAATACAACGAGTCTCAAATTCTTCGTTCCCGATGATTAAACTCAAATTACAAACCGCGGACCGTATCTATCGTTAATGGCAATAAAAACCAATGTGTTGACCTGAGATTTGCTACAATATTCGTGTCTAGAAAATAATTTTCTATTAGACAATGATAGGTAGGATAAATGTGAATTTTAGTTATTGTTTTAAAATAGCTTTTGAGTAGTCAATTTTGTTAATCATTATCATAATGCAATCATAATGCTTCAGGGCAAAGGCGAGCAGTATTGCGGTGTATATTCGTGTAGACTCACAAAACGACTTACCTGTAATACTCTCTAGCTAGTGTACCAGATGTAGCTTAAGATTAATACGTAAAGTTCGTCGTAATTTTATCCTTCATGAAACACCATCAAAGGAGTAATTGTGCCATTTGAAATACAAAGTCAACGAAGAAGTTAAAACGAAGGACTGAGCTCTGACTAACGATACTTTGTAAAAATGCAAATGCAGATGCTAATGAGTCATGGAAATAAGAGTTCTCGTTGAAATTGAATAACTTCAAAGAAGTGAAGAATTCTGGGCAGTAACCAATTTCGATAGCATTCATTAAATTGATTCATTCTGCCAAAAAGGGTTTTCGTTTCCGCTAGTCAAGTTTCAATTAGCTTAGTTATATGGGTCCATGGATTTAATTGAAGGAAAGTTGAAACAAGGAATACTTTCAGTGTCACGTTCTTAATGGGAAATAAAGCGTTTCTCTTTTTGTTTAATATTTACGTCATTCTTATAATATATTTTTCGTGATGTTAACAATTCAAATTCTATAAAGATAAAATAACAATTTCCTGAGCGTGCCATGATAAAATGGTAAAAATAAATGGTATATTTAAACCGTAAGTTGAAATAATCTAAGTATGCCATCTACTTTTTTGTTTGCCTTGAAAAGGGTAAAAGAAACAAATGATAAGTATTGCGGAACTGATATTACTTACCTGAAAATAATTTTATTTGGTAAAAAGAATTACAACATATTTTTTTTACTAAATGGCCTGTGAACTTTTGCCTTAATTGGTGCTAAGCGATCACCTAAGCTTGTAGACACTTTGAATTATGAGAGATATAGATGTCTCATCTTACTAGAAGTACGGTTAATATATTTTATTTTATTTATTGGCTACCAACAGGTTATACATCAGCATAAAACATTACAAATATCATATACACTGATTTCACACTAAATGTTAACACAATTACAGGTAACAACTGAATGCATGGATCAAAAAAGCGGTTCGTTGTATAAAAAAAAAAACTATAGGTACATAACATTACATGAAAACCTTACATGATTACACATTTACTACCAAAGCTCATTGAGCAAGGTTGTGGACTTCTCGTCTAAAACTGTCAACATTGGCAGCAAAAACGTCCCAACTAGTCTGCTGAGAGGCGCGTTCTTACCGAGGTTGGTGTAGTATCTGGGAACCCTGAACACCATCAACTTCGAAGTGCCCTTGTCGACGTCAGCGGCACATTAAAGTTTAAAAGAGATAAGAGATCAGGGACATCGTATTCTCCATTAGCAAGTTTATGCAGGAACAATAGGAACAATAGATCTATATAATCAATACTTCTAGTAATTGCGTAAATTTATGAAATTTTCCAAATTTGAATTTATTATTCAGTCGATTTTTAATTTAGACAGCCGTTCAATACTATTATTATTACTATTTAAAAAAAACCTGGATTCGGTGTTTAAGTATCGATTTTAATTTTTATTAGGTATCATGGGTGAGGCATCGAGATATCCATTTGCTGACTGTGGGACGATATACTTATACGTCAGATCAGCGGTTCGAGGCGCAGCACAAGCCGCGCTCCGAGGAGTGGGCGCTTCGAATCCGCAGTCCACAGCGACGCGACTCCGGCCAGTACGAGTGTCAGATCTCGACCACACCACCTATCGGACATGCTGTCTTCCTCAATATTGTAGGTAAGTTAAATGGCGCATGCGAAGGAATGTTAATGAATCGTTAAGTCCAGACTTTTTTTTCCTACCTAAGCTGATAGCCTTGAGAGGCTATATCAGCGTCGCCTTAACTAGTAGGTGAGCTCACGCGGTTCAAACCTGATGACGTTGCTAACATGAACCCTAACAAGAGCCGTGCTTCGCAAAATCTAGCACCGGATCGGAAACGCAACCCACTCAGTGGGCTGTGTCTGAGGGTTTAAGTCCAGACAAACGTCAACTTGTGCTTTCCTTGAAAAAGAAACTAAACCAAATGTTTACTACGATACGATCTAAATCTATCGCTGCCACGTCCCTAATTTTGCTTTTCCATAAACAAACAATCATTCGTTTCGGTTTGAATGCTAGGATAGTGGTTTGGGACATTTGGAACTTAAATTTCATGTTCCACGTTGGCAAATTGGGTTTGAACTTGCTTAGCTAATATAATTTTATCTCATAGCGGTTCGTAAAGGTATTTTTACCCCGCGAATAGTTTCTCTCGTCAATTTTTTTTCCTACCTAAGCCGATAGCCTTGAGAAGCTATTTCAGCGTAACCTTAACTAATAGGTGAGCTCACGGGGCTCAAACCGGATTGATGCTAACACTGACCCTAGCAAGAGCTGTGCTTCGCAGAATCTACCACCGGATCGGAAACGCGATCCACTGAGAAGATCCGGCGAGAAACTCAGTGGCCTGTGTCTATAGGTTAATTCGCTCGTCGAGCCCTTCGTCGCACGATGGGTTCGACGAGGACGATGATCGGTGCTTGTGGTACCTAAAAGCACCGTTAATGGATCGGGAGGATCCGTAATGACGTAACGTCAATAAGACATCAGATTTTTTTGCTCCAGAACCTGAGACAATAATATCAAGCGGTCCCGAGCTGTTTATCCAAGCCGGCTCCACGATTAACCTGACATGCACTGTTCGTCACACGCCGGAACCGCCAACTTCCATAACTTGGACTCACGGAGACCAGGTAACTGAACATTACTATAGCCAATATTAAAGCTTAAACTGTTTTATAAACTCGAATTATTATTAACTATGAATGTGGAACGGTTGCCAAACATGGGCGTTAGCCGAAAAATTAGTAAATAAAATACAGGTATGTCAGAACAGCATAGAAAGAAGTGTCACTGATGTCAAGAGAAGAGACAAAGTAAGATTGTCGGAATAAAAATATTTACTAAATTTAAAAATTCAATCAAAATAAGTAGAACGCTGAAGAAAGAAATACGATCTTAAGAGAGAAATACGAGAAATGGACTAAAATAATTACAGAGTGGTACCCACGGGATGACTGTAGGAAAAAAGGAAGACAGTCAAAACGTTGGGAAGATGAAATAAAAAGTGTAGCCGGCCCGCATTGGAGTCGAATGGCCAAAAATAGAGAATATTGGCAATCTTTAGAGGAGGCCTTTGTCAAGAGACAAGCTGTTTTGAAAACCACACCGAACGCCGAACGGAATACTTGATTATAAGTTGCATTTAAATTTAATTTATTATTAAGTAATTTATTAAGTTAGTGATTAGGTAGTAAGTAAAACAACAATAAAGGCTTATTATTATTATGAATGTGGAAGGATATAGAGCAAGAGATAGATAAGGAGAAATGGATGGATTTGTGAAAGACAATATCTGTAAGAGGGGAGTAAGCGAAGAAATGGTATGTGGTAGGATTATGGAAGGAGAAAATATGTTGCGCCGACCCCAGGTGACTGGGAGAAGGGCAGGAGGATGATAATGATGTGTTATAAACTGGAATAGTTCGGACTCATTACAATTTTTACACTTTATTGCTTTTTTTTATTGCTTAGATGGGTGGACGAGCTCACAGCCCACCAGGTGTTAAGTGGTTACTGGAGCCCATAGACATCTATAACTTAAATGCGCCACCCACCTTGAGATATGAGTTCTAAGGTCTCAGTATAGTTACAACGGCTGCCCCTGCCCTTCAAACCGAATCGCATTACTGCAACACAGCAGAAATAACCACGGTGGTGGTACCTACCCGTGCGGACCCACAAGAAGTCCTACCACCAGTAAAACGTCCTGCCACCAGTCAAAATAAATTATACATTACAGTTGCATAAATAATCATGAATTTACGTTATGCACGCACCACGTATTTGTTTTCGATTCAGCCTCATTAGATTAAATCAATTTATAATTTGAGAATTAAAAATAAATACCGCAATACAGATTTCATAAAAGAAAGAAGTAAAAGTTTTCTCAGTCGACTTCATGCATAATGAGGCTTCTCTTATTAAATTTCAAGATTGCTGGCTTCGATTTTTTATTTATTTTCTACAGCGAAAAAAAACATTTAAAGGTGAAAGTGATATACTTAATTAATCTATGGGGAGACATGCGTTCAGTGTAAGGAAAATGACCCAACTATGGAGATTGATAGGATTGGCTTCCAATAAATATGACATTTTTTGTAGTACTGCCGATTTCTCTGACCTTAAAATCTATATATATAATGATATTGGGTACTCCAGAATAAATAAACAATAAAAGACTTAATTGCGTTTTCTGTTATGTGTATAATGAGAAAACAACATTTAAAGCCCTTAATTTAATAAAATTATTATATTAACAAACTGAACTTTCTTTTTACTTAATGTCAAACTTCACTGAATGACATTTAAGAAAAATCCTTTTTATAAAACTAAAGAGTTTTAGACTATGAAGGTTTTTCTTTACATCTCCCCCCCTTAGGGAAACAATTACGTGTAATTGTTCATGTAGGAACTGATACTGGAGATAATTTTGTAATGTGATAGAGGTTCGATTCCATTTTTTTGTGTCCGATATCAACTAAATATATTGAATTTGAAATCTTTTTTAGAATTTTGAAGGGTCCAATTCTCAATTCATCCATTTTTTTCCTATTTAATCGATTTCCATTTTCTACATAAACTTGGTCTCCAACTTTCAGTTCACATTCTTTTCTATTAATATCAAATGCTTTTTTGTTATAATTGTGAGATTTAACTGTATTCTCAAAAGCTAATTTTCTGTCTCTCTCAAGATCTTCAATTGTACCATTTGCTTTTAGTTCCAGTGGTAAAACATCCACATTTTTACCTTCCAAAAGGTATTTAGGGGCAAACCGCGTGACCGTGTGTTCAGTTTCATTGTATTTTTCCACACATTTCTGTGCAATCGATGTCCATGCTATTTTTTTATTATTTTCATTAATTTTACATCGAATCTTATTAACTAAAGTTTGATTCAATCTTTCATTAAGCCCATTTGAAAATGGTGCATCTACAGCAGTGAAAACCATTGTAATATTTTCCTTTTTCAGAAAATCTTTACATTCTTTCGAATTTATGCCAGGATATTGGTCTGTTAATACTATGTCAATATTATAGTTTTGTGTCACACTTTGTATAAGTTTTATAAAATCTTCAGAGCTTTGGTTCTTAGATGTTAAAATAAATGCATATCTTGTAAAATGATCTACTAAAAGATGCATATATTTTTTTGTAGATCGTGACCCTCCAAAACCTCCAACTGTGTCAATAGATACTATCTCGAATGGACGTGTTGCTGGACCCAAATGTGACATTAATCCAAATCTTGACTTTCTTCTTGACTTATTCCTTATACAAATTTCACAATTTTCACAAATATTTTTAATGTTTGCGATCATATTTTTGGCCTCGTAAAAAGGCGTAATTTTTTTTATTAATTGCGATCTCCCTATATGGCAGTAGCTGTTGTGAACAGCTTTTATGAAATTCTTACTAAATTCTTCTGTAAGTACGATTTTTTTTCTTCTTCTGCTTAACTTGTAATATATTCCGTTTTCGAAGATATGTTTTCCATTTCGTAGATCTGTGTTTGTGTTCTGATCATTTTTTATGTCATTTAGGCTTATTAAATTTACCACTCTTAAAAAATCATCAGTGTTTTCATAAGACTCTAGAACAGGATTTCTGCTCAAACAATCAGCTTCCTGATTCGATTTTCCTGGATAATATTTTATTTCAAAATTATATTGAGATAAATAGTACATCAAATCCCCTAGTTCTTCATCAGTTCTGGCTCTAACATTCATATTCTCTAATGGTTTATGATCTGAATATACTATAAATTCTCTTCCCATAAGCAAGTGCTGCCAATATTTCACAGCTTCTTTTATTGCCAGACATTCTAGATATATTGCCTTCTTTTTCTTCTGGGCCTCTGTTAGTTTTTTTGAAAAATAAGAAACAGGTTTACTTATACCATTTTTTTCTTCTTGTTTTAGCACCGCTCCCACTCCTTTGATACTTGCATCCGTGTAAATATTTATCGGTAATTCAGGATCGAAAATCTTTAAAACTGGTTCTGAACATAGCAGTTCTTTTATTTTATCAAATGACTTCTGACATTCTGTAGACCAGATAAACTTCACATCCTTTCGCAACAGATTGTGTAACGGGTCTAGTATAATTGCACTATGAGGTACAAATTTGTGGTAAAAGTTTACTTTTCCTAAGAATTGACGTATATTTTTTCTTGTTTCTGGAACTGGGAACTTTTTTACAGCGGTTAAGTAATCTTTTAGAGGTTTAACTGAATTATTTTCTATTATATGACCTAAATATTTGGCGGAATTATTTGCAAAACTGCATTTCGAAAATTTCAGTCTAAATCCTTCTGTTAGTATTGCTTCCAATAGTCTTGATAGGTGCATTAAATGCTCTTTAAAAGTTTTCGAAAAAATTAAAATGTCATCTATAAAATTCACTACAAAACTCGAAAGTTTATGTTTCCTAATTACGTTACTCAATATTCTTTGGAAAATGGCAGGCGCTGTCTTTATTCCAAATGGAAGACACGTCCATTGAAAATGGCCTTCTTGTGTAACAAATGCAGTTTTGTATCTGTCTTGAATTTTCATTGGAATTGACCAAAAAGCTGAATTTATGTCAAGGGTTGAAAAATATTTACAATTTACAGTTTTTACCATCAAATCCTCTATCAATGGAAATGGTTGTAATTGGGGTACAATTATTTTGTTCAATTCTCTGAAATCTATACATAGCCTTGATTTTCTCCCATCTTCTTTTTTATATGCCAGAGTTACTGGAGCAGCAAATGGGCTGTAAGACTCCTCGATCAAATTCCTTTTTAATAGTGTTGATATTTGGGTTTCTATTTCTTTTCTATCTTCAACCGTGCATCTGTAGGGACGTTTGAAACAATACTTATCCACCATTAAGTCAATATGAGCTTCATAATCTTTTACTGTCCCCACGTCATACTTATCTTTGGCGAAGACTGCTTTGTATTTTTCTACTAATTTATTAATTTCCGACTGCTGGTAGGCATCAAGATGGCTTACAACTATTTCAAATCCTTCCGAGTTTATGTGTTCATTAAAGTTAATCTCACCATTGTATGTAGAATTAATTTCTTTTTTTAATACTTCAGGTTCTGAAAAACCTCCTTCATTTCTGTTACTTAGTACATTAGGAATTTCGACAGTTGTAGGAGAATAATTATAGCTTTTTTTATCGTTCAGATTTTCTTCTGAATTGTAGCATTGTTTAATTTTTAGTTCTTCCGTTTGTATTAGTTTGAATTTTTTTATACAATCCAAACCAATTAAAAACTCATAATTAAAGTTGACGTTATCTATTATAAATACATCCATAAAACCTTCAATATTATAGATTTTTATTTTTAATGTTACAATACCTTTTGTTTTCTTCTCACCATTAATAGTTTTCAAATTAACTTTTTCTATATCACCTGAATTTTCTTTGGGTTGTATTTTCAATAATTTTGCATTGATCAAAGACACATTTGACCCAGAATCATAAATTCCAGATACTTTTAAAGTATCATTTAATGTTAACTTGACTTTTATTAATGGTGGCACCTCTAGTTTTTTGGATTCTTCTCATTTAATTCGATTTCTAATTCAGAATTATTTATGTTTCGTACAACTGTTTTTTTATTATTTTCCTTAAACCAACAGCTTTCTTCGGGATGGTAACGTTTACCTTTTTTTTCCTTTAAACATATTAAGCAAGGTTTTATTTCTTTATTTTTTCTATAATAATATGTAGTATCGGAATATTTAATATCAAATTTATTATCAAATTTATTTTTCCCTACAAGATGTTCTAGTCTTCCGATTTCGTTATAAAGATCTTCTGTTCCCTGTATGTTTTCCCTATCTATTTTGTCAGCAACATAATTAGGTAATCCGAATGCTATCAGGTCTATGAGTGTCCCAGTATCAATTGACTTCCTGACTTCTAGCAACAATTTTTCTTTCTTTAAAGCATAGTCAAGTAAAGATCCAACTTGATATTTGAAAGCTAGAGCATATTTAACGGGTGACCAGCCTTTGCTTGCAAATGTCCTGCAAAAATTTTCTTCCCATTTTTTCCATTCTGAGTCTATATTCAATTTCATTAACATACAATTATACCAATCTACACTACTGTACTCCAAAAAAAATTTTAAAATTTCTATTTTGTTTTTGTCTTCTATTATTTTAAAACGCTCACATTCCTTATTGAAATCTTTAATCCATTGTGAAGCGTTTGGATTTCTCCCAGAAAATTTTTCAATGATGAATTCCTTAGAAATTTTGTTTAAATTTTGAGTTTCCGTTTTATTTATTTTTTCTTCAAGCATTTTTTCTAATAATTTTTCAACGTTCTGATTCGAATCGTCAATAGACTTAGCATTGCTCTCCGAAATTTCTTCCAAATAAAAATCATCAAATTGTAAATTTTGATCCTCGTCTAAATAAATTCTTGACATATCATTTGTCAAAGTAATCCATACTTTTCTGGTTTGGTGCCTTTTGTTTAAAGATTTTTTTACCTTTGCATAATTTGAAGTTTTTGTAATTTCTTCATGAAAGTTGGCATTTTGATATTCGGTTGGTATCCCAAAAATCTGTCCATCAGGTGTAGCAATTGAAGTTATGCATATAACATTTGATTTTCCATCTTCCGTTGATTTCACAGCAAAATCAAACCTTAATTTTTCCATTTTATTCATGGTGTTGCAAAAAATGTTGTTTTATAATGATATTGGGTACTCCAGAATAAATAAACAATAAAAGACTTAATTGCGTTTTCTGTTATGTGTATAATGAGAAAACAACATTTAAAGCCCTTAATTTAATAAAATTATTATATTAACAAACTGAACTTTCTTTTTACTTAATGTCAAACTTCACTGAATGACATTTAAGAAAAATCCTTTTTATAAAACTAAAGAGTTTTAGACTATGAAGGTTTTTCTTTACATATATATAAAAATGAATTGCTGTTCGTTAGTCTCCCTAAAACTCGAGAACGGCTGGACCGATTTGGCTAATTTTGATCTTGAATTATTTGTGGAAGTCAAAGAAGGTTTGAAGTTTGAAGTTCAGAGAAGGTTTAAAAAGTAGATAAATATGAAAATGCTCGGAATTAAATAAAAATAACAATTTTGTTTTTCCTTTGATGTGCCCCCCGTCGGATGGATTCCTTTTGTTTGTTTTAAGTTTATTTTATACAAAAGTTTAGGTCTTTTATTTATCGATTGAGGCACTACGAAGTCTGCCTGGTCAACTAGTGATAAATAAATCTCTAGCTAATAATTACAGGCAATGGAAACAATAAAAATCAGGCAACTTGCAAAGTTTATGGACATGCGACCATTACGTAATAGGAACCTATTTAAAACGTATTATGAGCTCGTTTAAATAATAAATCACTTGCCATTTAAATAACACTCTTATTTTATGTACATATTTAGCAAACATTATTCACATATTATCATAACTGCGGCAAAATACATTTCAAAGAATATTATGTATAATATGTACTCGTAAGAGAATTTTAGGAATTTTATAAATACTTCGATTTACTTAAGAATATTTTTCGGTAAGAAGAAAAATTTTGCTGCACTTCCGACCATCATTTACACACCACATACATATTATTATAGTCTTGTGCTACGTGATCTATTAAACAAATTCAATATTCACCTATGTTAGAACGCCATCTAGAATAGGAGAGTTGTCCGAAATGTCATTCATGCAAACTATTCAAACCAAAACACGTTATTACTTTAAAATAGTAATAAGTTTTTTTTTTCGTTGTAAAAAACAAAACTCAGTCCAAAACTTGTAAAAAGTCATATTTTAAGTTATTTATACAACTCGATCAAGGTTATAATTATGAAAACCGAGAGCTCATTTTCGAAGTTACATTTCCCCGGTAATTACGTCATAAATCTACCGTGAAATTTGGCAATCGTTAAATAACTTGACAAATTTGTCTAATCACAAAATTTGGCGACAAATCCCCGGATGGCCGGATTAAAGGAATTAAATCGGCGGTATACGGACTATGACAGCCGATTGTTAGTCAATCGGTTCCATGCTCTGAACCTGATTACGTAATGGGAGGCTTAACGAACAATTTCATTTTAATTAGGACTTTTGTACTATGGAGCCTTCAAATAATTTAATACGAGACGTCGTTTTCATTTAAACTTGAATCCTATTCTAATTACTCATTACAAAACAAATTGTTATATTGAATTAATTACTAAAGGTATTGTGCAATTTGTTACGAAATTAACGTTTTCAATTTATCCATTAATTACTAAGACTTATCTGGTAAATATTTACATTTATTAAGCATTTAATTTAAATTAGGACTGCTAAACTCAATATGATTCGAGTTTTAAAAGTAAAAATTAACTTAGTTGAAGTCGTCGTGGTCTAAAGGATAAGACGAACGCCGAATGCATCGTGTTGAGCGATGCACCGGTGTTCGAATCTCAGGCGGGTACCAATTTTTCTAATGAAATACGTACTCAACATATGTTCACGATTGACTTCCACGGTGAAGGAATAACATCGTTTAATAAAAATCAAACCCGCAAAATTATAATTTGCGTAATTACTGGTGGCAGTAGGACCTCTTGTTAGTCCGCACGGGTAGATACCACCACCCTGCCTATTTCTGCCGTGAAGCAGTAATGCGTTTCGGTTTGAAGGGTGGGGCAGCCGTTGTAACTATACTGAGACCTTAGAACTTATATCTCAAAGCGGGTGGCGCATTTACGTTGTAAATGTCTATGGGCTCCAGTAACCACTTAACACCAGGTGGGCTGTAAGCTCGCACACCCATCTAAGCAATAAAAAAAACTCACAATTATGACGGTTTCTTTTTAACAGATAATAAACTTTGATTCTGCTCGCGGTGGAATATCGCTGGTAACTGAAAAGGGACTTAAAAGTACTAGTCGATTGCTGGTCCAAAGGGCTAGAGGTCAAGATGCCGGAGTGTACAGTTGTGGACCAAACAACGCCCCTTCCTCATCAACAAGAGTTCACGTTCTGTCCGGTACGTAAAGACCATTACTTGTACAATCTAATTCTTCAAAACTGCCCATGATGGTGCTAAAAATATGTTTTTTTTTTTTTTAATATACTTTTATTTTAAAAACATCCCGAACAAATAATTCGCGAACTACGTATAAATATTTTATGAGCTTTTTTTTTCCACTATCTAATGTCAGACATTATCATAGATGACACACGTCAAAATATAAGGCATATATTTTTTTCTCTGAGATTAATGAAGTGAAATAATATAAGACATACATTAACTCACCAGATACTTCTAAAAACCAAATCGAGACAACGACAACTTTTCCTGTGTCCGCTTCACGAACCCCTTAAAAGCAAGTAAAATGCAAGCTTACCTATAATCACTAGCTATATCCTGACCTATTTTCCTGAACTTAAGGCTCTATTTTCCGTGGCGGTAAGACATATCGCAAGCCATGCGGATGGAAACTAACATTCTGCAGATTTCTGCTTTAAAGTGGCTTAAGGTTTGAATAGTAGCCCAGCACCAGTTCCGACCTCAATCACATACTTTGAATAGATTATTCTTTTCACCTTATGGTAAAAAAAAAGCTAAAACAATCCACACTAAGCCTTCATAATATTTTCGACTGCACATTTTTCTAGGCGAACATCCTGCGGCAATGCAACAAGGCTCAGCAAGATCGACCCTAGACAAAACAGCTTCAATACTATGCTGCTTATCAATGTTATACGTCCTTTCGAAGCCAACGTTCAACGCTCTCGAATTCGGGACTTGAGAACAAAGGAACTCAAAGCGAAACAATAGCGAAATTGAGGCCATAAGTTGTTTTTTATTGTAATTTAATCAAGGAATCAAGCGGTGCTTGAGAAATAGGAAATGTTTCTCCGCTGCCGGACTTAACTTTTAAGAAACGAACGATCGAAGAATACATAACTTACGAATTGAGCCCTTTAATATCACATTAAGGTTTTTTTTTGTGTAAAATATTACGTGACCAAATTAAAACGACAAATCATGTTGGCATTTTTTCATTACGTCGTGAAATAGGAACTACGTTCTTTTTTTCATGCGATAAAATGGTTTCATAAAAAGGAACCCTGTCCTTTATTAGACGAACACTGTTATGAAATTCAATTAAAATCCAAAAAAATGGTTTTTTTTTTCCAGATTTTTTTTAAATACCAACTTTGAGGATAAAATTAATTGTAGATTAAATAATTTGACTATTGTATTTTTTATTTCATTCCATTCAGAAAAGCTACATTCCATTGATTTTGTGATGTTGTTTACATAAATAATATATATTCGTTTTTGTTATTAAAAGAGTTGCACTTTTAGACTAATATTTTTATGCTTCAATTGCTTACAGTTTTAATTGCTCATAAGTATTCGAGCTAACAATGCAACGAATTTAAAAGTTTCGAAAACAACAGTGAACCGCACATGTTATATTCTATGTAAATAATAATATTAATCAAAAGTAATTTGTAAATATAAATATGTTAAATGAGTGTAAATAAATATGATTTGAACAATATATTATTTAAAATATTAATTAGGTATTTTATACCTTATCATCATTGGAAGCAAAACGTCTAATCTAACTTTTATTGTAGTCGATTTGAATTATATCGATGCAGCCCTAAATAAAATAAGTTTTTTTTTTGTTTTATATTATTGTAATTTATATAGAGTAATAAAAAAGTGTAATAAAAATGAAACCCGCAAAATTATAATTTGCGTAATTACTGGTGGTAGGACCTCTTGTGAGTCCGTGCGGATGGATACCACCACTTTGCCTTTTTCTGCCGTGGAGCAGTAATGCGTTTCGGTTTGAAAGAGTAAGATATCAAAACTACACCCGAATCGGTATGAAATGGGATTAGCAAAAGTAGAGTCGACTTATGTTCGCGATGTGGAGATTTACAGATTATAGTCACTAAACTATTCACGCATACTCAAATTAATACAGCACATGAAACAGTATAATCTATATATATAAAAATGAAACCCGTTTTCCGTTGTCACGACATAACATGAAAACGGCTTGACCGATTTGGCTTATTTTTTTTTTGTAGTTTTCTAATACTCTGTACAAGGTTCTTACGGAAACAAATATTAAGAAAATCTCTCAGAAATATTGAAAAATATACATTTAATTTTGCATATTTATTTGTGAACTATTCCACGCGGACGAAGTCGTGGGCAAAAGCTAGTATAATATAAAATAATTCTGTACTGTTCACATATTAGAAGAATTTTTCGTAAATTATATTGTTTTGGACATTTTAAACGTCACTAAAACAATTTTTAAAATTACACGCTTCTTTCATATATTTTAATTTTTAATTACTTACATTTTCGAATACTTTAATGTTTGTTTGTTTTTTTTGTAAATTTAACAATATTAAAATTACTATTCCAAGTGCAAAAAAGGAAGCTGAACAGAAAACACGAGATCAAGCGGAAAAACTTTTTCTGATTTTTGTGATATTACTATTATATAAATACCAATCCATTATCATTTCTCTAACCGATTATGAACCATATAATAAGTCATTAATAATAATATATTTGTATAATAATCTCCGATAATGATATTTAAGAATTTGCCTCTATAAATCCCGATTAGTATTCGTTAAGCATTGTTAAGCGATTTGAAACCACATTTCTATTTTTACTTCGTAGTCCCAACTAATTTTGTTGATACTATTATATTATTATATAATCAAGGGGAATTGTGTCGATGTATTCCCAATTACTTAGATATTTTATATCGCACATGCACATGTATATAATTTGTAAATGCGAAAATAGTTTCAGTTTTATCTTTGCACGAGCAAGTCAGTGTACTGATGTTATGCTCAGATGTAGCCAGACTTGAGGAACATCGTTGGATAGAAAACTCTCTATTTAATCCTATACAATTATTAGCAATCGTTTTCCAATTATATAAAATGAATTCAACAATAAGCAATTAATAATTTAAGACCAGCGGAAATTGTCTAGGAGCTAGCACTTGTGGAATTTTATTACTCATAATCGATATACTCTCGATATTTTAAATTACTCGTAATTAATTAAATATGCGAATTATAATAAGATTATAAATCGTTCGTCATGTAAATGTGTGTGTATTTAATGAAAATTGTTATTTTTGTCAAAGATAATAAAGGTGTTTTTTATAAATGTATGTATTGTTTAATTTTCTCATATTCATAAGAATAAGTACGGTTCAGATTATTCTTTCAATTTGTTGAGAGCTTATACATATATCTTCAATCAGAGTCCGGGTTGAGAAGAATCTTCAGCAGTGTGCAAAGGTTTGTTTGTGTCTCTGTCATTTCTGATTTCTATGTATAAGCGACGGTGACCCAACACCATCAGATCAATCATTAGGGTAGGAAAATTACGATGTAGACATCAGCATTAACTTTGTAAGGTCTATGAGCACCGGTAACCACACCCAGTGAACCTTGAGCTCATGTTAATATACTCCAGTAAAAGTAAGTATATGTCGGCGTTACGCCAAGGGTATTTTACAATGAAAATACAATATAATTCTATAAAACTTTAACATTACTTGTTCATTACAAAAAGCCACGTCTTAGTTCTTACATAATTAGCCATTTTGTGATCGTTATAGCAACTACAACTTCTTTTATATAAACAAATGTAATTACTGCAAAACAATTCACAAAATATGGCTTAATATTCCCAATACCTATTTTAGTGATTTTTACATGACTCTGACATTAATTTATTTTACATAAATTACTTTTAACTAATATAAACTAGCATTGTTATTATCCAGCCTAATAATAGATGGCGCCAACAACCTCATTGTTTAACAATTACAATACTTAATTAAATTATTACTGTTAATTATAATACAAATTATTATTAATATTTATGCTTTATTCATATTTAATTATTTATACAGTCATTTGTGTTTTTAAACAATAATATAAACATTAAACAAATTCTGAACATTTTCACATCAAAACAGTGTCTGCTAATTATTAAATTTGGTAGAATAACTGTTTCATCTTGCTAATAATAAATAAACAGTAACATAGAATAAACTAAACTATAATAATATATATTATTATGTTAATTATTGCCAATAGTAGCGTTTGCGCTCATATGTACAATTACAGTATACAACGTAAACCCACAGAGTTTTTCATTAACCGAAGAAAATCATTGCCTTGTCCTTCATTGTGCAAATTTTATGAGGACAAACGAAAAAGGGTAGACATTTGTGTAAATCGGGCTTGTTCGAACATTGTCCGTATAGAATAGGCCACTCGGATCGTGTTTCCATACAATAAACAATGGAAGCTAAAAATAAGAAAAAGGAACGTAAATAAATATTCAAACAAAAAATCTCTTTTTCATTTACATTATAAAAGTACTATGTAATTTAATGTGTTTGTTAAACGGCGCCCTGACAAAGTAATTTATTTTTTGGGGGCTTTCCAGAAAATCTAATTAACTTTGACTTCTTTTTATAGATGAAGTCGAAAAAACTCCGAATTCCCTTCCGCAAATTCCGCATTTACTGAAATCCATAGTCACCACACTATCACTATTTCCCTGAGATGTAACCTATATTATATATTACATAAATTCTAAATAAAACGCCGGACATATTATAATAACGTAACCATCTATAGTCTATTTAAATATTAATTTCTCTATTGCGTTTTAGAAATGGGACTATGAAAAAAACAGTCGATTTTTAAAACAAGAATTAGCTAATCACGTTTGGGTTTTTAAATTCGCTGCGTTTTATTTTAAATGCTAACGAGAATTGACGTAGGTTAAAACTAAAAAAACTTGGCTCAGGTGCTCACAGCTACCAAGTAGATGTAAAATTCAATATTAAGCTTAGTATAGAGACAAAGAACATTTTCATGGAGGTGGGCAGTAGGCGCCCGAAGGCTATTAACACTTTCAAACGATATACCGATTTAAAACACCCTCCCGAGCTTTTGTTATTTTTATCTTTTTATTGCTTAGATGGGTGGACGAGCTCACAGCCCACCTGGTATTAAGTGATTACTGGAGCCCATAGACCTCTACAACGTAAATGCGCCAGCCACCTTGAGATATAAGTTCTAAGGTCTCAGTATAGTTACAACGGCCCCACCCTTCAAACCGAAACGCATTACTGCTTCACGGCAGACATAGGCGGTGTGGTAGTACCTACCCGCGCGGACTCACAAGGAGTCCTACCACCAGTCGAAGAGGTCCTACCACCAATAAATTATACAATACAATCGGGACATCGACCTCATGCCTTAAGGATGGCGGAATTCACTTTGTGACCACAATACGCTTCGGTTACAAGTAAACATCAGGTAGGCAATATTCTTTCTAGTTCATCTAGCAAGTAAAATAAAGAAAACTTTTATATTAATCGTGTCCACGTGAAAACATAGGAAAATGCTACACCCCGCTTGGTTAATCCAATTATGAAGCACAGCTTATATTCACTAACAACGAACTATGGTAATTCTGCAGGCATAATGTAGGTCATGAGTGAAACAGGTTTTTATTGTAATCCAGTAAGTAATACTATACGGGCTGCTGCTTTATAGTTAAAATTGCAAAATATCTCATTAATGAAATCTCCTTAGCGTTGTAAAGTATTTCAAAATACTGCATCATATTTTTTTTTATTTAGAAAATGACGTGCTTTCTGAAGCTTATTCTCAAAAAGAACAATGCAATAAAGAAGAAAGTACTCTTCAAGTAAGCATTATAACACTTCACAACAATACTAAGTCCTTTTTTCCTGAAAGAAACAAGAAGTCTTTTGATCCTCAAAGAAATACTTGTACCAAAGGACCCGCTCTAAAATAAATTCTGAATCTTCAAATACTGAGTCAGATATCTCAATGTAAAAATATAATTACTCAACATTCCTTTTTTTTATTACTTAGATGGGTGGACGAGCTCACAGCCCACCTGGTGTTAAGTTACTGGAGCCCATGGACATCTACAGCGTAAATGCGCCACCCACCTTGAGATATAAGTTCTAAGATCTCAGTATAGTTACAATGGCTCCCCCACCCTTCAAACCGAAACGCATTACTGCTTCACGGCAGAAATAGGCAGGGCGGTGGTAACAGAAATAGGCAGGGCGGTGGTAGCAGAAATAGGCGGTGGTAGCATGGTTGTGGTAGTAGGGTGGTGGTATTTTATCAAATAAATCTACGAGTTGCTTACACAACATGATTTAAAGCCCCGTAAAACATAATGCCCGGTGAGGTGTGAAATAATAATAAAAAATACCTAAATGAAAAGCAAAGATATATGCGTTCCACTTTTAGCGGGTTAGGCGAAAAATAAAACTGAGAAAATTCTGAAAGCTTTTTCACACGGAGACACATAGATTCAAAAGGTTTTTACAAGCACGTAAAACTTTTTCTTCAAGGTTTTGTTTATATTGAGCAAGTATAGTTTCGTTTGCAACTGATAACGCGAGTTTTAAATATTAATTTTCAAAGTTAAAGCAAATATAATAAGTGACTTAAAGCTAAAACACTTGTGTCTTGTAACTTGAACTAAATAAGCTATGAGGTCTATAAAATAAAAAGTAGAACGTAACGTAAAGTAACGTAATGTAATAAAAACTAGAGAGTAAATTTCTCCTTGCTCCAATTTGTACCACAACCGTATATTTTACAATACAGTATTAATAATGCAATACAAATCGAATATACTTGTCGAATCGAATATATCATTCTATATGTCGTGGATAACGACTTTAACGGCCGTTTTCAATAACGTATCTGAGTTTTCGGATAGATAGCTATCTCCGAATATCAGCAAGAGCGTATCTATCCTTAGTTTGCGTTTCACAATCACGGATAAGTGCTATCTCTCTTTAACCAACAGTAGATAGCTTCTTCCCTCCGATTTATCCGAGCCTCTTGATACGTTTCGTTCTACTACAAATATGAAACAACATCAGGATCAAGACTTATTTTATTTTATTCTAAATTATAACTATAATTTAACCAGCATATTGTAGACTATCATAAACACATTTGTTTATAACAAAAAGTAATAAAAACATATGTAGATTTTTTTAAATTGGACGTATTGCTATTTTTATCCTAGTCGAAATTATGAAACGAAACGTTTTGACAGTCCGTTTGCCAATAAGCAGTGATCAGTTTCTTTTGTTTGTTTTTCTATTGTTTACCTACTATATTAGATGATGACTTACCTCCAAAACGCTTTAAAACTTTCGTTTATAATTCTAAGTGTGTAATTAAAGAGCTACAGTGAAATAAAATGAATTCTGTAAGTATCTATGAACTACATTGATAATAATAATTTTACTTTGAAAACTTTGAGTTCAAGTTTAGAAAATATATCTTTTTCAGTCAAGAAAGGCAGCACCCATGACAAAATATGAGACGATGATTCTAGCAGAACTTGTGGCGGCGAAAAAACATTTCAATAATAAGGCAACAAATGCCACAAACAATAAATTGAAGGAGCAGGCTTGGCAAACCCTTGTAAATGATTTTAATTCGTCGATTCGTCGTTTCCCACGAACTCCATCGCAGCTTCGACTAAAATGGGAAAACTCAAAGAACGCTACGGCAACATAAGAAACAACCTTAGTAAGGTTAGTATAATTAGTTGATTGTTTGTCTCTAATAACACATTGATAAACATGATTTTTTCTTCAGGTTGCCGTAGTATTTTAAATAGTTATGCTCTTTGTTACAGGCTGGAGGTGGTAAGGATTGCAGATGAAATTTTGGATAAAGCATGCACATTGTTGTAGGTCACATATAATATTTTTAACACTTTTACAGCCAAGCGGAAACAAGATGGAAGAAAAGAAATGCAAGGCTAGCATAGGGACAATGCATTAGCAGAATATCTAATAGCAAAAAAGAGACTTGACTTGGAAAATAAAGAAAAGGGTAGCAAAAGTTAAGTTAGATTTAGATAATATAAAAAATTAAAAATTACTTAAAAGGAATATTAAATTTCATAAATTAAGTAGGCAATAATAATTTTATGTTAGATAGTTTTTTAAGTATATGTACAAATTCTAAATTAAATATCTTGCATGTACTAACTACCATGTAATTATCATTTTGGAAAATAAAAAATAGTCAAATTATCTTTGGAGTTTATTTTATAAATTATCTTTGGAAGCAATTATTTATAAGTACATAGTTGTATTTCAGATGTAAGTTTTGAAATTTTTTTATGAACAATTATATTATTTTCCTGTAATGTATCTGCGACTGAAATTTCTGATTCTAATTCTTCTAAATTCATACTTCTGACGATATTATGCAGCATGGCAGCTATAATAACAGCTTGCATATTTTCTAGTTTTAATCTACTTTTCAATGATATACAGGGAGTCTTCTTTTACAAACACCAATGCATCTGAAAATTATACATTATTCGCTTAAATTATTTTACAATACAGTATAACAAGCTCTTAACTAAAAAAAAAGATTACCTCTCTATAGTATCTCTTGTTTTAATATGTGATTCATTTTAAATCGTTCCGATTGAGTATGTGGGTTAATTAATCACGTTAAAAGATAGGGTTATGGGGATAGCCTCTATCGGCAAGCAAATAGCAATTTCCAAGTCCACCTTGTTATCAATGTTCTCTTGATATGTAGATAATTTATTATAATAGTGTCATATTAAATTCATATAAACACCTAAATATATAATATAAATAAATAAAAATATAATAATAATATATAATAATAATAATATAAATAAGGTAATATAAATAAGAAATACCTTTTCAATCGGAATGGTTAATTATAGTTGTATCATGAGTAGACCCAGGCCATCAAGCAACAACATTTTGAAACATCAATGATGCATTGCACACAAATTACACATTCAAAATACTCTTTTTCTATTTCTAAATTCCTCTCCTATATTTGAATCTGTAACACAAATATAAAATGTAGAGGTATTAGTGTGTAATAAGAATGAAGGTAAATAGCCTACCAGGTTATTGTATTAGTATATGAATGTCATTTAGGGCACCATGGGAATCCAGCAGTATTATAGAATTCCTGTTGAGTGTGATTTTGTAACACAACAAAAATTAGGTATAATTTTGCTATTGCTATAAACAAATATAAGTTGTAATAACGAGTACTTTTATGGTTAAAATTTATCTTACCTTTTTGACGTTACACTCAAATATGGTCTCATTAAATTAATCAATTCATTCACAACACCTTTGCTCAGAAATCTATAGTCAAATTCGTAATTATTGATCTTCGCCATGTAATTCAGACGATCTTTATTTTCCTAACCATATGATATCGGCCTCACTATCACTATCTGCATCACAATCCATTATCATTTGAAATAATTCCATATCACTATCATCACTGCTACAATATGCCAATATGAAGAGAAACAATTATTAAATTATAGCGATTTACTTTCGAAAGATAAACATGTAACCGGCCGATTTTGACAGATAAGCGAATGCCCATACTAGAGATAGCGCCGCCTACCGGAGAGTTACTTAAAACTCATATTGAAACGGAAGTAAGCACGATTTGTATGAGCGTTCTATCTTTAGCAGGTTATCCGTCCTCCCGACGATGGATAGATAAATCCGACAGGAACTGCTGCCCGTCGATAGGTTATTGGAACGTAAGTAAGGACAAAAATATAGATTTGTCTATCTTTAGTAACCGAAACTAGGGATAGATAGGTTATTGAAAACGGCCGTTAGTTGTCGTGGATAACGACTTTTAGTAATATTGGGACGGTGGTTTTGATTATTATTTTAAATGATGAAATGTTGTTTTGATAAATATCACAAAATGAAGGGTAGACTCCGTAACGCCACAGTATAAAATGGCGGTACGTGGACAGAGTCGTGGCATTCGTGTCAGACAGTGATTCCGTCCGTCTCAGCAGTGAGTCTCTGACAGTCAGTCAGTCAGTCAGTCAGTCGGTCTGTCGGTATGTGCAACGAAACTGTCGGTTTATCCTGTCATTGTGAAAGTTGTGTGTGTTGAGTTTCAATAATTATTATTCAAAAGGTTTTATTGACTTTTTATAAACTGTGTTCAACCAAATACGAGTGATGACGGAAACTACCGCTTAGCCATCCCTGCCGCCGCCTCCGACATATATTTAAGTTAAGCCCACGCAATAACAACTTACTCTTTAGATTATTCAAACTGAAAGAACCGTAAATACAATTATTGTATTTCTTGGATAAGCATTCTATTACATTTGCATACACATCGGGGGATGACGGACGGGCTATTTGGTTTAAGCGAAATTTCTCTTAATAATTATCAACATTTATCTTTGTAATGAAAGATCCGTTTTATTTAGTATTAGTATGAACAATTAGATGTTTTTGATTGAACTTCAATTAAGTTTACCACATTCAAATAGCTGAAGAAGTTTTTTTATGATATTTTTTCCAGATTTTAAATCGAGGTTCCGACCTACACGACTGGTGCTTCGAAGGAAACAATGGCCAAGGATATAATATTGACATTGTATATAAGAATGTTTCTACCGTTGCTGACAGTAAGTAATAAGATACAACTAAAGGTCAGTTATATAAAACAAAAAAAAAAACAATCGCTAAAAGCCAGATAACTAAACAACACGTATTTTACAAGTAGAATTTGACGAGTTGAAAGTACCGTACTAAAATACAATCAGATCAAAATACAGCATTAATTGGACTAAAATGTTCAAGAAATTAATACCATCAGCCATTTCAACGGTGTCAATTTGTCCGGGAGCCTTCACAATTTAATTATACTTCCGAATCCCTGAGTTCTCAACGAAACTCGGAAAGTTTCACAATCTTCTTGATTTTAGAAGATATTACATCATAGAATCAGTTTGCTGATTTAAAGGAATTTCGGTCGGTTGTTATTCGTCGTGAGTTTTTGAATAACCACGATATATTTTTTTACAAACTTCTGTTATAAAACGAACGTTTTATGAATAACTAGCGACCCGCCCTCGCTTCACTTCGGAAACATTAAATTTTTATTATTGATAGGCGAGTCCCGCGATGTTATCCGCGGTTATTGTCGTACCACGGGAGGAGCCGCGGGGCGAAGCTAATCTAAAAAAGTACCCTAAGTTACTCCTTATATCAACAGCTACCTATCAGTGAAAGTCCCGTCAAAATAGGTCCAGCCGTTCCAGAGATTAGCCGGAACAAACAGACAAACAGACAGACAATAACTGTAAAAAATGTTAATTTGGTGTATGTATATATATTCATATGCATGTAGTAAAAAGCGGTTATTTCAATATTACAAACAGACACTCTAATCATATTTATATGTATAGATGTCACCTATAATTAAAGCGACTTTTAATTATTCGAACAAAATAATACTTCTTTTATCAGTTGCTCACTGTTCATCTTTTATTATAAAGTTACCGGGATCCGCGCACATCATAATATGAATGCCATCGCTCACCTTGAGATCTGAACCCGAAGTTTCACTTATAATGTAAGACAGCTGTCCTACCCTTCAAACTAGAATGCGTAACCACCCCAGAAACATGCAGAATGACGATACTCACCAATGCGAGATCACAAGACGCCTTACCACCAATAATTAGGAAAGTTCATTAATTTTGCGGGATTTTGTTTTTATTCGTTTATTGAGGATTGTGTACGATTCGAACGTAATCAAAATGCTATTCCTGCGTAGTACATAATTCGAATAAATTTCCACGATTCTAATTAATTTTTCAATAAACATATCTCTTAATCCCCTAGCCAGTACTTTAAATAACAGAAATAATAAATCATGACAGTAAAACTGAAATTAGCTTGGATAAACTCTAAGTTGTATTTTCTAAATTTTATTCTCAATAACGCGTTGCTTGAAGCAATAATTATTTTTTCTTATTCAACGAAAAAGGGCTCGTTTAGGTCCTCGGTCACGTACGGACGGAATCCGTAACAAGTTTTTTTTTTCTTGGTCAGCAGAAATTAATTTGCGTTATCGAAACCCAGACCTCATTACCATTGGTAGCAAAAGGCCATTGCTAATTAAGGATTCTTTATTATGCATCTCACATTGGCTATGATTAGCTAATATTCTATTTGATTTAGTCGCCGCATATCATTTTGTGAGGATCATCTTTCAGGTTAATGATTTTTCTGTTTTCAATAGGATCCTCAAACATTCAGAAAACCAAAAAACATGTCCGATCGTGAACCGTCAGGAACGAAGACGTAAGTCGTAAGGATCGATATTCCTCACTATGACGGTGCTTCGCCGGCTATCTTATGGAAACGGTATAGGATGACCTGAAGAACGTTTATATGGATAGTGACTACCCGTTAGGTCGGCTGTAAAGCAGTTACACCTACTGTGATGATAATGAGTGTAAATCTCCTACCATCGGAGCAGAGTTCATTCATATTATCCGGAACCGCTGCGTTCATCGACAGTGCGTTTCCAGAGGACTTTTTTGCCTCGTACCATCCGGAATGAGCTCCCCTCTACAGTGTTTCCCGAGCGCTATGACATGTCCTTCTTCAAACGAAGTTTGTGGAGAGTATTAAGCGGTAGGCAGCGGTTTGACTCTGCCCATGGCATTGCTGAAGTCCATGGGCGACGGTAACTACTCACCATCACGTGGGCCGTGTGCTCGTCTGCCTATAAGGGCAATAAAAAAAACTCCTGCCAGAATGACCGCGTAATCCATGCCAAGCAGTAAAAACTAAAGGTAAAAGGTTTAAATCCAAAGGATTTGCTATAAGTATGTTTAAAACAATATTAAAGTTGGTCCAGGCTTAGAGTAACAAAGAATGAGTATACGATATCGACTTTACAATGATCATTTCAGTTCAAGCTACAGTTATCCCCTTCGTATTTTATGTAACTTTTTTATTTATTTATCATATAATAATAAATAATCTGTAATGTAATATTTTTTAAGAATTCACGAGAGATTACAATGCTAGTTTTCTTTCCAAACATTTTCAGCCATCGTGAATAAATTTGGTTACCAATAATTTTTTTAAATAAATTGTATATTATATAATTATGTATACCTATCTACACTACACCTACCTATTCATAATTAAACTATAATATTCGTACGACGTAAAAGTGCATTGATCAATTTACGTAGACTTTTAATGGATTTTCTTTTAAATAATACAACAAACAACTACTAAATATCCAATTTCTCATTTTAAATAAGTAGCTGGCACATAAACACTGCTGTCCTTCGTTCCCCATAAAACATCATCCCGAGGGTAAATTGTAATCTCTAAGAGGATTAGTACGGGACAAGACAGGTTGAAAGTTACTTTTGCCAAGTCAATTTACAGGCTGTATTTCGCGCCGACCGCACTTGGACCTCAAAAATCTCGTTAAAACTTTGAGTCTTGATTTGTGAGTTGTGTCAAGAAGGGTCGTCGTACCCCCTTTCGGGGGCACGGAACGGGCCTCGGGGCAAACCCCACTACCCGGGCTGAGACTCCCTACCACATAGGGCAGGGGTGACGTAGATGCAGGGAGGACTTTGGGGAAGGTACACTGTTCGCAGCGTGCACGGCTGCATAGCATCGACAAAATGATATATAAATAAACATAATACGATGGGCTGGTCTGATGACGGCTCGATGCCCGTGGCGAAGTCACCCCGGCGCCGGCCGCTGTCCTCTGCTTCCTAATGCAATTTTTTTTTTTTTTTTTTTTTTTTTTTTTTTTTTTTTTTTTTTTTTTTTTTTTTTTTTTTTTCCCTTACAACTAACTACACTAACTAAAAACTAACTACTCTACTATATACATAAGCCAGGACAACAGTCAGCAACCGTGGGGCCCGCCACCGGCCCCATGCCGCGGCCCCACCTCTACAAGCTAGAGGAGGGGCGGCGACACTAGTTTGGCGCTCACCCGCTAAGGGCTCCCCAGAAGGGGAAGACCGTCGCGGGGAGGGACCGATATAATCACTCCCCATAAGGGGGAGTGGTCCACCCAACGGGGGTGGGAAATGGGTCCCCATAAGGGGGCACCCCAACGATGTGGGGGGGAAATGACGAGTGTGGACAGCTCAGTCCCATGGGGGCACTCATTATGAGCACTCCCATATCACTCCGATTAAGCCGACTATCTTACCATAGCCGGGGGTTCCAGTAGCTCCCTTGGTAGCGCCAGACCATCAGGTGGTCTAGCGTGCAAGGGAGCTATATTGTGGAGGTGCTCGTGGGGTCCACCGTCAGCCCGCTCGTAAAAATTACGAGCTAGCCTCCGGATGAACTCCTCGAGCGACTCCACATCCAGATCCCGGGCGATTACGGCATTACTGACGTAACGCCCTGCTCCGACTATCGTGCGAAGAGCCAGATTCTGCTGGGCCTGTAACTTCACCCGCGTGACCTGCGGGATGAGGTGATACCAGGCCGCAGCTGCGTACGTGATACGGGAACGGACATACGTCTTATAAATGCCGAGCTTAGTCCTGACCGGCAACCTGGAGGCCAACACCGGCCGGAGGAGGAATCTCGCGTAGCGAGCGGCCGCCAACGCCTTATTGGCGTGGGCGGTCATCCCCAAACTCCGGTCGATATCGACCCCCAAGTACCGGACGCTGGATCTAAACTCGACATTAGCGCCACGGAGACTGAGCTGTCCCGGGACGACTCTTGTGCGGACCGGACCGAAGAGAATAGCCGCGGTCTTCCCCACGTTGACCGCGACCCTCCATCGGTCCAGCCACTGGGGCAGTAAGTCCAATAACCTCTGCATCCTCGAAATGGCCGCAGAGGGGAAGTTGGATGACGCGAAGTAGGCGCTGTCGTCGGCAAACAGCGCCAACTTCACGTCGGCTTCCCACGCTTCGAGGTTGCCCTCGAGCGTGGGAATGTCGTTGGTGTAGAGAGCGTAGAGGACTGGTGCCAGGACGCTTCCCTGGGGAACTCCGGCCGTGACTGGACGCACCGACGACTTTGCGCCCTCGACCGCGACAAGGAAGGATCTTCCCTCCAGGTACGACCCCAGCAGTCGCACATAGGCGTGCTGGAGGTCCGTGCTCTGCAACAGCTTGTAGATCGGTCCCGCATGCCAGACACGGTCGAAGGCCTTCTCGATATCGAGAAAGACTGCGGCCGTGTACTGGCGCGCGTTGGACCGATCCGCCAAGTGATGCATGACGCGGACCAATTGCAGCGTTGTCGAGTGACCGCTACGAAACCCGAATTGCTCGGGTCTGAGAAGGATGTGCGGCGACATCCTTCTCAGCAGCAGCCGCTCGAACAACTTGCCCACGTGCGACAGCAGCGTGATCGGACGGTAACTGGAGGGATTTCTCCTGTCCTTGCCGGGTTTGGGCAAGGCGATAACCTTGCCCAATTTCCAAATTCCCGGGAAGTGTCCTGTGGACAGAATGGAGTTGAACAGCCGTGTCATATATGACACGACCGTCTCAGGGAAGTGGAAAAAAGCGAGGGAGGGAATACCGTCCTCGCCCGGCGCCTTGCGCCTCTTCATCCGCTTGATGATGAGGCGCAATTCGCTGGGAGTGATGAGATCACCATCTCCCAACGGTGGCACCGGGGAGGAGAGTAGGCTTGCTACGCTCTCTTCCACCGATTGGTGGAATGCGGCCTCTGAGGGTGCAGAGTCATTTGGAGCGAACTGCCGCTCCAGCATTTCGGCCAGGATATCGGCGCGGGCCTGAGCCGAGAAGCATCGGTTGCCCCTCTCGTCCACGAGTGGACAGGTCGGGGCAGGCCGATTTGAGAGCTGGCGACAAAGCCGGTGGAGGGATACTGAGGAGGGGTCCTCGCGGGCCTCCTCGATCCTCTCCTGCCAGGCATAGCCCCGGAAGGTGCTAATCTTTGTCGCCAGCTCCGCTTCCAGCTCATTAAGCTCGCGCTTTATCCTGGGACAACGAGTTGTCGCCCAGAGCCTCCTCAAGCCCCTCTTCCGGCGAATAATCGCCTTCAGATGGGCCGGGAGTATACCTCTGGGCCCGCCGCTGGGCACAAGAGTCGTCGCCTGGTCGATCGCTCCCCTGATGGAGTCAACAAGGCGGATTGCCGCATCGTCGACCCCATCAGGGGTGTTGGGGTCCTGAACCACGGGAAGGTCGACTAGTCGTCTCTTAAAGAGCTCCCAGTCGACCTTCGGTCGTAGGGGCGAGGTCGCAACCCGGGTGAGCCCCATTCCCAGTGTCACCAGGATAGGGAGATGTGGGGTACCCAGGTCGTACAGTGCCTCGATCGTTACGGGGCACCGTAGCCCCTTGTGCACACACACATCCAGCACATCGGGCTGATATCGCGCGGCGGTCGGGATGTGTGTGGGTTCGTCGGGGCCGACCACAGAGTAGTCGCCCCTATCGGCATCTTCTAACAGCCGCCTGCCCACTGCTGAGTTAAGTCGGGAGCCCCACGCGACGTGCTTCGCGTTGAGGTCCCCGACCAGCAGAGCTGGGCGGCTGTCGTGATTCAGGGCCCGTCTTATGTCCTCGGGGTGAAATTCAGGCCCCGGGGGTCTATACGCGGCATAAATCCGCATATCTCCCCCCGAGGTGTGTACCCTCACACCGACTGACCTTGTCGATGTGAAGGACAGCAAATCCAACTGATCATGCACCACGTCCCGCCTGACGAGGGCCGCAGTGCCCCTGAACGGCCGCCCGGCAGGGGTAAGCTCGTCACGTCGGTACATGAAGTAGTTTGGAATCCTGAACGCATCCTGAGGACGTAGCTTGGTCTCGCCCAGGAGCACAACCTCTGGGTTATACTCCCGGGCGAGAACAAGCAGGTCGTTCTTTCGGGACTTTATCCCGTCGGGGTTCCAATAAATGATGCGCAGCTCCTGGCTAGCCATTGAACTGCGCAATCATTCGGTAGAACCCCGACAGGAGCGCCCCGAAGGGACTGGCTCCCGAGGCGATCTCACGGATTACTCCGGAGATCACCTCGGACAATTTCTCCCACATTGCGAGCAGCCATGCAGCAAAGCCGGCAGGCTGGGAGGCCTGTCGACCGCTGCGGCGCTCGCGCTGAGGGCGGGGGGGAGGGGGGGCTGGTTGTTCAAGTCTTGCTTGCCTTCGGCCGGATGGGCTGTGGGCAGTGGTTGGCTTGATGTCGATTGGGTCGTATGGGGGGCCTCGGAGACCTCCATGATTTCGGTATTAATTCGTGGGGGTTCTGGCACTATAGGCTCAGATATATCCCTTAGTTGCTCTCTTTCCTCCCTTTTTTTTTGTTTCTTTTTATTCTTTTTCCTTTTATTTTTCTCCCTTTTGGTGGACGTAGGGCCGCTAGTCGGGCGTGGTTCGGGTAATGGTTTACCAGCAGAGGTACGACCACGGGGAGTAGGAGTGGGTTTGGGTTTAATTGTCTGCCGTGGTGGGTTGGCCTGTGCCATCAGCGTAGACGCCGATGGCAGTGCCTCCACCACCACAGCAGACGGAGCGGAGTGGGAAGGGGGAGGGGGCTGGGAAGTTTTCCCTTTCCCCTTCCCCTTCCCTTTTGCTACAGGTACTGAGGCCGGAAGAGCTGTACTCCCGGCCCGAGGCGCCTGTGGTACAGGAGGAGGGACGGTTACTCCCATCATCCTGGCCCGTTTACGGAAGACCGCACACCGTCTGTCGACGGCGGCGTGGTCCTTCCCGCAGTTGGCACAGGAGAACGGGCCGTCCCTCGGCCTCGGGCAGTCCGCTACGATGTGCTCCCCGGCACACCTTACGCAACGGACCGCACGATGACAGTTGTAGGAGGCGTGTCCGAAGGCCTGGCAGCGATGACACTGCGCAGGCCCTCGGATTGGACGCCATCCTTCGACCGTCACCCCCGGCAGGTACAGCAGTTCGTTGACTGCGTACAAGCGGGCGAGGTCGTCCTTCGAGAGGTGGTCCAGGGCTACGTGAAACACGCAGCCCGGACGCCCTCTTTGGGACCTAATGCACCTGGCATATCGGGCCGGGAATCCCAGCTCCTTCAGGGCATTGGTGATTTCTGTCTCGTCGGTGTCGGCAGGGAGGCCCCGGACCGCCACCTTCGAAGGCATCTCCTCCGCCAGGGCATAACAGTACCATTTAATGGTACCGTCCCTGGCAGAGGCCTCCGACAGGTAGGCCTGGACCGCCCTGTACTCCTCAGCCGACGTCGGCAGAAATCTAAAACCGGTGCCGAAGGGGCGCGCCGAGGGGGCGCGGCCTAGGCGCTCCCTAATGGCCGCCATGTGGCGGGACCAATTTGGAAGGGCCTCCACCATAATTGGCGGGTGTCGGCGCAGTTCCTCCTGGGCGCGACCCTTCGGCCTCGGGGAGGGACTCGTGAGGATTGGGAAGTCCTCTGGGCGGTAGGGATACCTGGCCTAGCTGCCATGGCAGCATAGGAGGTAGAGGGAGTGGGGTTGGGCTTAAGGACCTGTTGAGGTCTGGTAGACTCGAGGTCCATGTACCTGGTGGAGTCCAGGTTGCCCGCCGTGCCGCTTAAGGCGGGGGCACCTCGGGTTGAGTCTACCGGGATTGGAGATAGCGTTGGGGAAGGAGAGCGAGGAGGGGATCTTACATGCCTTAGGGCTGTCCCTGTCCTGGCGGGAGCCCTAGGCTTCGGAATTGGTTTAGCTGGGATTGGACTCCCAGAGGGGGACGAGGACCTAGATGAGGAGGGAGTGACCGATTCGGTTGAGGAATGTGCAGAGGATGTGGTCGCACTCTCCTCTCCCTCCGATCTAGACGAGGGGCCTATTCTTGGACGCTTGTCCTTTTCGCTCGATGAGCCTCGGTCGGACTCGGACCTGGCCTTCTTCCGCGGCCGAGAGGGCCCAGAGGGATCGGTCAACGGGGGAAGGATATCTTCCTCCGGTTCGATCCTCAGAGTCCTCTGGGCCGCGACCGGAGGCCCGGGCCGGCTGTCCGTCCCGAGTCCCATCGAGACTGTACGGGTTGCTGGTGAAGGTCTGAATCTCAGACTCGTCATAACTTGGCGTCCCTTACGGGACGGGCCGGGGGTGCTGATAATGGGGGGTGATGTCCCCCCAGACATGATTTAGCCAATAAGTTTTACTGGTCCCCACGACTGTCGGTACATTCGTACAGTATATTCGGTGACTGTAGGGCTGACTACCGACCGAAATACTGAGTGGTTCAACTAAGAACTAATATGTACTGAATCTAATATCTAATTAGTAGTGCTGTAACATAATTAAAATAGGATTTGTAAACTAGTAATGAATAATACAACTAATAAGGTAATAAATACAAAATAAAACAAGAGTGAAACAAAAATTACAAATACACTTACGATTAATCTGCAACACTTCACCCTGCAGGCACCCGCCGCGGCCGGCTACTTATAGTGTGCGTAAAAATTAAACAACTAATAGACAAAAATAATAGACCACTCTATCAAGGTTAGCTTACCATTGGGGCTCGAGTTCCAATCTATATGTATTTAAGTTATAAAAAAAAAAAAAATATTCAATCTAATAATTAATAAACTTTAATCTAATGTAAATAAAGAAGAAAAAAAAAAAAAAAAAAAAGAAAAATTAAAAATAACTATTGACAATCGTGTGTACGCGTTGAAAACGCAATCGCCCTGACACGATACCAGTGCACCTGGAGGATTCCACCCCAGCTTATAATTAAGGTGGGGATAGAACTCCAACAACTACACAATAATTTAAAACTATAATAATAAATCAAAAAGGAAACTATGTCAGTCAGCAACGACGGGAACCTACAGTATGTTCGTGATATTTACCAAAATAATAAAGATAATAAACGGATTATGAGCTATAAGAGAATGAACTATACTATAAATGACCACTTAAGGAGATCGGTCGGTTCGCCAATATGTAACCGTATTTATTAAATTATATTTACAGAATTTAAAATATTAAAGCTATGGAGGGTATATTGAAATAACTTAACTTTATAGTAAATAAATCTGCCACAGTGGCGCTAGTAGGTGATTACAATATGATTATAAAAATTATTATATCAAAATGAATTTAAGTAATTAAGTGGTAGAAATTAAAATAATTAAACAATAAAAAAGGAATAAGGAAAAATAACTATGAACTAATTCTAGAACAAACTGTTTACGGGTTCCCGACTTTGCCGTGGTCCACCACCGTAAATTGGCTTACGCGGGTTTAGTATCAGCCCCTCCTAACCCCGAAGGGTAGGGGAGGACTGGGAACGGACACAGCTGGCCAGACTCGAAGGCGCTAACGTAACTCGGTTTTTATTCTTAGAATAAAATGAGTACGCAGCTTTTCCAGGCTGATCGACAACTACCCGCAATTAACCAATGTTAGGAAAGAAAGTGTCGAACAACTCACCTGGTCCCGGGTCCTGCGTTACGTTGCTCGGAACGTCTCCGCGCCGAAACAACACCGCTAGATAGAACACTCGCACTTTGGGCACACACTGACTGCACAGCACAACACAGCAAGGGGCCACTTAGCCTGGTGTCCCGGGCGTGAGTTGTGTCCAAACATAATACCGTCGTCACGATACCAAACGGTCCAACGAACCAATATACTGACTCCGAGTGTTCATTACAATAAGCCTGTCACGAGATTCGAATCTGGCAAAAGTTTTCCTTTAATACTTTCTTATAATTAAAAGTGAAGTTTGTTGGGTCACATATGTTATTGAGACGAAACATTGTAATATGTATGTATATTTTTAGAGACCAATGAAATACAAAAATTTTAAATCGTTGTTTTTTTTTGTTTTTTCGTGCCCTATCTGTTCGTGTGTATTCCGATTGAGAAGCAACATTCTAGTTATCTTTAGCATGCCGAGCTGTATTCGTCAGAAGGTGTATATGGACGCCAACGCCACTATTGTCCTTAAGCCCACTGAGTTTCTCGCCGGATCTTCTCAGTGGGTCGCGTTTCCGAGCCGGTGGTAGATTCTCCGAAGCACTGCTCTTGCTAGGGCCAGTATTAGCAACACTCCAGCTTGAGTCCCGTGAGCTCACCCACACGTTAGGGTGAAGCTGATATAGCCTCTCAAGGCTATCAGCATAGGTAGGAAATAAAAAGTTAACCCATCTACCAGTCCGCACGTATCTAGTTATAAGCCCCTTGAGCTCACCTACGAGATCGGTGAATCTAGAATAACCCCTGGAGGTTACTAGAATAGGTAGGAAAAAAATGTGGCAATAATTAACATGATATATAGTTTAGTTTATTCTATATCATTATTTAGTTATTACTAGCAAGATGAAACTGTTATTCTTCTATATTTAATAATTAGTAGACACTGTTTTGATGTGAAAATGTTCAGAATATGTTTAATGTTTATATCATTGTTTAAAAACACAATTACTGTATAAATAATCAAATATTAATAAAGCCTAAATATGAATAATAAATTATATTGTAATTAACATTAATATGTAATTTGATTAATTATTGTAATCGTTATGCAAATCATTTTGTTGACGCCATCTATTATTAGGTTGGATAATAATGATGTTAGTTTATATTAGTTAAAAGTAATTTATGTAAAATAAATTAATGTCAGAGTCATTTAAAAATCACTAAAACATGTATTGTGAATATAAAGGTATTTTTTGTGAATTGTTTCACAGTAAAATTACATTTATTTGTATAAAATAAGTTGTAGTTGCTATAACCAACACAAAAATGGCTAAATGTATTAAAACTAAGACGTGGTATTTTTATAATAAACAATTAATGTTAACGTTTTATAGAATTGTATTGTATTTTCATTGTAATAGATCTTATGTTTGAAAAACCTGGTGTAACGCCGACATGTATGTTCAGCGTCCTTCCTATCTTGGCCGCAAAACAGCCGTGTTTTCCTGCTTAAAGATAAGGCAGTTAAACGATATAACTTAGTCTTCGACCTCATCTCACAGGTTGGGTCATGGCCCTTCTGGCCATTCCTTATGGCATATTGTTGAATGAAAAATAAAAACTATAACTTCGAATTGTTTTTTGGCAGATTAACAATACACGCACACAGCAAGGCATAACTAGAAAAAGTTCGTGTTTAACTTACTTTCAATCGAATTGTTTATTATGATTTATGACTTCAAAATACATGCTGCAAATATTACTAAGCCACTATATTACTAATTCTTACTTTAGTGCTTTCTCCTTCAGTTACAGAAAAACACAGCAGCCATAAGAATAGTAATATGAATGTGACTAACAAACTAATAAAAAAAAGGACAAACATAAAATTCAATAAACGTTATCTAATATCAAAGTAATACAAATCAAAATCAAAGTAAATTTAACTTTCGAATCATCAATTATTATTACGAGTATTATATTTACTGCGTCTTCCATCTACTCAGATATTATATCCGCTCTCAATAAAAACACGGATCAGAGTGAAAGTATTGACTTTGAAATCATGTTAAAAAAACCCATTTAAAATAATATATTATAACGGCCGTCTGGTGTAGTGGTAAGTGACATGGTCACTACACAAGGGGGTCGCGAGTTCGAACCCCGCCAAAGGAAGATATTTGTATGATAAATAAATATAAAATGTCTTTTCCAGGGTTATGGATGAATATTAAATATGTGTATGTGTATAATAAAAATCTCACATTTATTTCCGTTATCTGGTACCTGCAACACAAGTTCTTTACGAACTTAGCACGGGACCAGTTAACGTGGCGTGATTGTTAGTAAATATTTATTTATTTATTATATAAAATCTTAATTAAAATATCCAAATCTCTTCACGGGGCACTAAAAAAAATCCTACATAATATCCAACTGTCACAAATACATCAACACCCTACAATTTGAAACAAGTTAAAGAAGCGTTCGTTTTGCATACATTAACAAGTTTTTATGGCCGTTTCAAAGGAGACGTGCTTAATAACGTGTTCCTTAGCGAGTCCTAAGTGAAGTTTAAAACTGTTAAGCACATTAATAGACTATTACCGAAGTTATGAGGATACCTTACATACTTACATTGATCTGTGCTTTATTACGCACCGTATTTAAATCAGAAAGGGTGATAAACGACATTTTGGGGTTTTGTTGGTTAAGACGCCTACCTATAATAATAGGTTGGGAAAAAAGTTTCTTCGCATTTTTTAAGAAAATTCACAACATTTTTTAATATCGTTTATTTACATTTAACTAAAGTATGTAGGTACCATTTTGTCCGATAACTTTATGCCATCTTGTAGGTAGGGACATGATCCCATTGCTATATTAATTTTGGGGCTTCTGATCAAAATACCGCGCAATTGGTTGTGGCAGTCCTCTTGTAACGTTAACCTGACACTGCCTAAAGAATTCTGAAGAGACCGAAACAGGACCGAAACCGAAATAAATAAAAATCACACATTTTCATAATTTGAATTTGGAATTATCTTCTTTAAAATTTTAACTTTTAATAACGGCTCGTTCGCCTTTCAAATCAGCATGATCGTTTTACCACAAAAATAGGCAAGATCGTACCTAACTATCGGCATCCTACCACAGTCTTACTAGTTGATGGCTTCGACATCGGACCCTTTAATGGAAAGATTCGCAAAGTTTCACCTGACATGATTTTCATACAATTATATCGTAAATACAAATACGATTTTCCATCAACGACACATTGAATTTTACTTTCAAGAACGAAAAAATTTCTAATCAAAAAATGATTGGCTGTCAATATTTACTCTGTATCAAATGTTTATACATTAAAACTTCAATGATCCGTAATTCTATCCACATTTTTATACTTAAGCCTTCCTTAAATTTCACTCGTGAAAACGTCACTAAAAACAAACCACCCAAGAAAAATGGATATGTGAAAATCTTTTCGTTTTAAGGTTAGGACATCGCCAAGGTTAGAGACTAAAGACATTTTTCATGACACAGATCACTGGTCAGCAGAACTCTATCAGCATAAAGTTCAGCATCCTTGTCCACTCTCGGATATTTATGGACCGCAGCGTTTTTTCCTCTTCGACGGCCATTTTCCTTGTCCCGAACTGGCCCGCAAAATTCGATTTTTGCGGCGTAATTTTCGGCGAGATGGAATGGTTTTCCTCATCGAGTTAAGAGACCTACCGCAACTCGGCTGGTTAGCTGCCCACATTATTCACGACCAGTACCCATCCTAAGGACTTGTTTGGCTGAAGGACATCGTTATTTAATAAGTAGCAATTTCTGTTATAACCGCTACATTACTCGTAGTAAAGAAAAAATAATTCAATTTGTTGTTTTATGATTTTGAACGATATGTTTTATGCTATTTAACTCTACGGTCGATTAATCTTATTTTCCTTCCTCGCATCTATCTGCAATTTCAATGGCTTGTGAGAAGATCGCTTGATTATACCTTTAAAATACTGGCGGTAGGACCTCTTGTGAGTCCGCACGGGTAGGTACCAGCACCCCACCTGTTTCCGCCGTGAAGCAGTAATGCGTTTCGGTTTGAAGGGTTGGGCAGCGGTTGTAACTATACTGAGACCTAAGAACTCATATCTCAAGGTGAGTGGCAACATTTACGTTGTAAATATCTATGGGCTCCAGTAACCACTTAACACCAGGTGGGCTGTGAGCTCGTCCACTCATCTAAGCAATAAAAATAAATAAAAAAAAACATAACAACTAAACTAAAAATGTTTGAATACGTACTTTCTCATTTTTTTTTATTTAAACACATGTCGAGAGACAAGCTACGTTATCTCATAATCACAGAAATGTTATGTCAAATGTTTTTGTTATTTTGTTTACATTGATAATTCAAGTCGAGACTACGCGGTCTGATGTGGTTACCGGGCCCATAGGTATTATTACGGAAATTTACCTTTAGACGTTAAGTCGAAGTCTCTATTGTATAATAGCTGTTTTACACTCCGAACGAGAAGCAGTCTCGTAGAAGTAAACAGAATAGTAGGTATGCTGATAGCCTTGAGTGGCTATTTCACCTTCGCCCTAACATGTAGGTGAGCTCACGGGGCTCAAACCGGAGTGTTGCTAGCACCGACCCTAGCAAGAGCAGTGCTTCGCAGAATCTACCACCGGATCGGAAACGCGACCCACTGAGAAGATCCGGCGAGAAACTCAGTGGGCTGTGTCTATGGGTTGATTCTCTCGTCGAGCCCTTCGTCGCAAGCGACGGGTTCGACGAGAACGGTGACCGGTGCTTGTGGTATCTAAAAGTACCTTTAATGGATCGGGAGGATCCGTAATGACATGTTTTGGGCGACTTCGACTATTTACCATTCGGTCTACAGGATCGGGTATGTAATTCCCAGAGGTCACGACAAGAAGGTTCTCATGTCGTCCCGCCTTCTCAAAGTGAGCTCAAAGCGAGTGCGGATACAAAACGGCTCACAACATGTAAATATCTAATCAATAGAAAAACAGCTCCCTCGGGATAGTTAACGAGAGCAACTGAATCACAATTCGCAGCACTTCAACCACAGATTTATCGTCGCACCTAATTTGTGGACCGTCGTTTCCACAACTTCTCGCAATTCGATGAAGTGCCATCATGATTTTTGTTGGGCAGATCCGTAACAGCTTATTAATACTTCAGGCGGATTGGTTCTGAATTCTAATCATAATTCGACATTGAACGTTAATAGATTAGTATTTTCTTTGGTTTTCGTGAGTCTTAAACATAATTAAATCGGTAAAGTCACGATTTTTTTTATTAACTTTATATTATATCGTTTCATTTCAAATAACCTACAGCTTTCGTAGGCACAGACGACTAAGATCGTCTAAATTTGAATATTTTGGTAACTATCTTCTATTTTTTAAGTTACTAAGCGCGTATAAAATGCGCTGCTAATTGTTATACTTACAACTCATAAAAATACAATGAATGCACACCTGCATACACATATTTATCAATATATTTCAGATCATTGTTCTTTTTTCCGTACTGCCACCTTTTACATTGGTTAACTTTTCATAAACTATAATAAAGAAGAAGTGAAATACAATAGTAATACTAGGATTTTTTTTTTAATTCGCTACATTATTGAAATGCAAATCTTAAATAAAAAACAAATAGAACAAATGCTCTGAAGAGCTAACTGCAGGATATGACACCTTTGTCTTTTTAGCATCAATATCAATTCTCAAATTAAAATTATCAAAGGTATTTCCAAAACGTTATACTATATGATACTTCACGGTATTTGGTTGTATTCACCAGCGCGGCCACATTCCTAATAATCCTGATAGTCATGGATAAGACTACATATTTACAAGTGTGCACAAAAAACACGCAATCATTAAAACTGTCAATGTCAGAATAATATCAAAAATGAAATCATCATTGAAGCATGAGTTGAGATGTCTAAATAATGTCTTAAGCAATCGAAGCGTAAAAAAAATTCTCAGCAGCAAAGAAAATAATAAATAAGTTTAAGCCAAATACGAACGGTAATACCAAGGAAATAAAATATGTTCGGCCCATTGCCCGCTCTGGCCGAATAAAATGAATGAAATATTCAACGAAACACACGCTTCAGATTCAAATCGTTTTCCAAAGTGACCCAGTTTTGGTTCGGAATTGAAAATTAAGTGTTTCCGAAATTAAAACATGTAAAATATTTTTTTTTTTCAGAAAGCGATTTTGACTTTGCTTTGAGCTTTCTTTGTAAATAAATAATCTTGTGTTAATTAAATGTTCACCATTTGAGATCTAATTTTAAGAGCAAAAAACAGCATCTTTACAATAAATATTAAAAAAAATTGTTAATAAACAAAAAGATAACAAATATATTACTTACTCTGAACAACTGCTTAGTAAAGCCCTTACTGTAGTTCAAGACGTTATGGGTAAGAATTGCCATCTAAAGTTCTAATAATAGGGGTTAAAGTATGAAATTGCCGTTTTATTGTAATAGGTACTTCGAATTGACATAGAACCTTCATGGTTTCTGAAATGGTACCTATGAGGTTCTTCTTTTAAAAAATGTACAACATTCGACTATCGACATTCAGTTGTTTTTTTTTTAATTCAGCTTAGACAAGAAAGACGGATACTTCGAAAATTCGAGTGATTTTTGAATACGAGTTCCGACGCGGGACTAACGCTGCAGAAACGGCTCGCAATATTAATGTTACGTTTTGAGAAGGGACTGCCAATGAATGCACAGTGCGATTTTGGTTTAAACGCTTTCGTGATGGAAATTTTGATTTGAAAAACAAACAACGTGGAAGAGCGCCTACACACGTGAATAACAATGAATGGAAAGAGATAGTGGAAGCCGATCCCAGCCAAACTACCCAAGAATTAGCGACATACTTTAACGTTACTTTACCAACAATATTGACTCATTTGCGTCAAATCAATAAAATAAAAAAAATATGTAAAATGGGTGCCTCATGATTTGACTGATCTGCAGAAAGAAACAAGTGTAGAAATATTTGTTGCCGTGTTGAATCGATATAGAAATGAAGGAATATTGGATCGAAATGTGAGATGTGATGAAAAGTGGATTCTTTACGATAATCTGTATCGATATTCTGTAAGCGAAAAACGCAATGACTGACCCCAGGTCAAACGCCGCAACGGTGTGCTAAAGCAAAGCTTACCAATAAAAAAATAATGGTAACTGTTTGGTGGTCTTAGCATGGTGCTATTCACTATAGTTTTCTCCGATCTTGTCAAGCAATAACGGCAAATGTCTAATGTGCCGAACTCCGAACAACGATAGCAAAACTTGCAGTGAAACAGCCCCGACTCGTGAATCGATCTTCACCATTTTACAGTTGCAAGGGGACAATTATAATGTTTTTTTAAACCGCATCAAAAGGATGGTAATCATTTTCGCGGGTTGGTATTATGTACCATTATATTGTGATTAGTTAGTACTCTCTCTATCCCAAGCACTCTGACAGATTTCAACATATGAAATTTCATTTCATTCAATTTCATTCATTAGATTTGTCTCAGTTGTTTTTCTGGAAAAAAATATGTAAAAAAATCATTATTTTCTATAATAGGTATATAATTATATAACTTGTATTTATCTTTTACTTAAAAGCATGGAACTAAAAAAAAATTAAATAGATTCAACTATTAAACGTTAAAAACAATCTCGATTACATAAGTATACTAATTAGAAAACTTAAAAATAAAGTATGTTACTTAAGATATTGCTTAGGGGACTAAATTTTTCAACAATACCAATCTCATCTAAATCTCGGACATTTAAAGTCACAATAATGAAATTACACAGACAAAAAAAATCGAGATGAACTGGTCCATTAACAGGAGCAGACAGACATGTCTGTTTCATTATTGAACCCATTCTTCTTTTAAGTCCGAGGTCATCAACCATTCACTCAGAGACAGGGCTATCACAAATTACCATCAAAGCGAGATCCGAAACATTTGCAGGACTTTTGATGTAATTGTCCATAAACGAAAAAAAAGGCAATTTAAAAGTTGAAGTGACACGAAGCTCGAAAGCAGCAATGCTAGGCTTGGAGAAATTTATGGCGATCACAAATAATCTTTGGCTTACGTTTCCCCTACGAAACATTCTTTTTAAATTTTCCTACAGGACAATTTCAGGACGCTTTTAGATAAAGCTTTAATTTTCGAACGCGAACGTACATTTTTCAATTTTCAAAAAAAACTAATTGATTTGATAAACGGGAAATATTAATTTTGCAAAAAAAATGTGGATAACAATAAAACGGTTAAAGTTGTATGGCTCCGCCCGTTTATTAAATGGGAAAATTAATAAAGATATTCTTTGATAACGATTTTTTTATTAATGTTTTATCAATCTACCTAAAGCAGTTTGACCTACATGAAATCTATTTCAAAGAGACGTGGCATGGCGATTAAGTCAACTGCGAAATAAATTAAAGTTTAATAATTAATTAAATAATAACCCCTCGAGGTTGCTAGAATAGGTAGGAAAAAAAGGGAGACAGCCAATAATAATGGTTTAACTACTTATCTCTATATATAAAAATGAATTGCTGTTCGTTAGTCTCGCTAAAACTCGAGAACGGCTGAACCGATTTGGCTAATTTTGGTCTTGAATTATTTGTGGAAGTCCAGAGAAGGTTTAAAAGGTAGATAAATATGAAAATGCTCGGAATTAAATAAAAATAACAATTTTGTTTTTCCTTTGGTCTCTCCCCGTCGGTCTTTTATTTATCGATTGAGGCACTACGAAGTCTGCCGGGTCAGCTAGTTTTAAATAAATAAACAAATAATAGATCGGTCGATTTCACAATATTATTAGGTTACATGAATCTAAAATCATGGAGGTGTGTAGTGTTAGGATCTAAAGCCGCAATATTGTGTATATTAACTTGTAATAATAAAAAAAAACGAGAAAATTAATTTTGATATTTCGATCAAAATTTAACATCAAAATCCCATTTGGGTTAACATGAAACCCTCGTGCGTGTAAACTTAATAATACGATTGGTTACGCGCGGATTAGTAATGGGATGCTAATGAATTATTGGGATGGCGCCACCTTTGGAGTTTGTTAGTTACTAATTACCGCGACTATCCAAAGCGTGGTTCTACCCGATCGATCACGCTTTACCGCTAGCTGCCTAGATGGCGGCACTTGTATATTGTGTGGTGCTTGTGCTTACGAAAAGCTACGTGAGCTTCGTCACCCCCTCCCGCCGCCCGCGTGCATCCATCGCCGACGCCCGCACAACAGTCACTGGCAAGGTCTACAGGTGAGTGCAAGTTCTTTTAATTTATTGCCATTTTATTGCTGCTTCCGTGTAATCATTCGCCCGCCCGCTCGCTTATGTGTATTTAATTTATATCTTTAGTTTGATTACTAGCTTTTGTTTACCGCTATATAGTTTTACCGCTCCGCTAATTATAAGTGACAAACATTTGTCACATACCGCTTAGGACGGCTATTTACACGCCTTTCTACAACCCCGCTTTATATGCTCCCGCCGCAGGAGGGCTATTTACACGCCCCCTTGCTACCCCATAGTTTGGTCCTGCGAGCCTGGATTAGATCCAGCTTAAATTTTAATTAAAATTAGGATTAATTTATGATTACCCCCATTCGCCATTTTGTTACAGTATTGTATTGTATGTAAAAGTTAATTACATTCATCGCTATTAATAATAACTCGTAACCGCATATTGAATTATATTTATTAACGTAGTTCATTTAGTGTTATTTTTTAGTCAGTTATTTCATAACTTCATTATGGAAAATAGACAACTAAAGAAACTTATCGCGAAGAATAATTTAGTATTTGCACAAATTAATGATTTATATAATAAATCAAAAAATATTTCGGAGTTTGATTCGGAATTAATTGAAACTTTTCTTGCCGAATCAGAATCGATTGATGACATGCGTGTTAGATTTGAAAGCAATTTGGATGATATCAATGATTTAAATTTAAAGCAAAACCCCGAAGTTGAGCCTGAATACGCAGCTTTATCGTCTTTTGACACGTTATATAATTACGTAAGACGCGCTCGTAACAAAATTACAATTGGTGATTCGTCAAATGTAATGAGAACTACCGCCGCCATAAATGTAACATTGCCAACAATTTCACTTCCTTCCTTTGACGGACGCTCTCTTGAAGGATGGGAAACATTTTACCAGGCTTTTAAAGCTAACATTCACGATAACCCGCAACTGTCTGATGCGCAACGTGTGCAGTATTTAATGGGCAAATTAACACATAGTGCATTAAAGTTAACCGCTGGTATAATACCCACAGGTGAAACTTATAATATTATTTGGTCGAATCTAATTAGTAAATATCAGGATAAACGAGCTTTAGGATGTCATTATCTGAATAATATATTAGATTTAAAAAATTGTTCACCTACCGCAAATAGTTTAAATATGTTCATTGAAAAAATTTCATCTTCGATTGCCGCTTTAAAACAATTAAATTTACTTGATTTGACTGATTTTATTTTATTACAATGCTCACTGAGAAGGTTGGATCCTCAAACTTTACATTCGTTTGAAGCATCGGTTCGTGGTATTGAAATACCCACAACTGAAATGTTTATTAAATTCATACAGGATCAGATAAAAATATTAGAACGCTCTGCACCGAAGTGTAACATAGAGAAATCTAAAAATCACAAATCGTTTATTTCTAGTAGTTATAATGACCCAGTCCGCACTGAAAGGGTTAACAAACCGGTTTCGTTATCTACGTGCGATCTTTGCTCGAGCTCGCACCACACGCAGTTATATCGTTGTAATGAATTTAAAAATATGATTTCACCGCAAGCACGTTATGATTTTATTAAATCGCACAAGGGTTGCATCAATTGTTTAAGCTTATCGCATACATTAAAAGCATGTCAATCAAAGTTAACATGCAATAATTGTAAGAAATATCATCATACTTTGTTGTGTTTTGGTAATAAACGGGCGAATCGAAAAAGTAAAAGCGTACCCAGTCCATCGAATGACTACGCTGATATGGACAGGCAGGTCAGTCGGTCGCAGGTACATGGAATTCCGAGTGATGCCGCGCGGCCCGATTACGGTCGGTCCCAGGTTCAATCTCAACCTGTTGTTCAGAGTTACGATCATCATGATGCCGCTTCGAATACTTGTTTACACTCTAACAGAACGATACAACAACAAAATAATACGACCGCTACCACGTTGACTCACAGTTCGGAAATAAAATCGAATAGTAATATTTTATTATCAACCGCTCAAATATACGCTCACTCGAATAAAGGGGAACGTAAAATAGTTAGATCTTTAATAGATAATGGTTCCCAAAATAATTTAATAACTGTCAATTGTTGTAAATTACTTAAATTACCGATTATACCTTTAAATAATTCTTATATTAGAGGTATTGGATTAACCGCTCGCCCGATTCACGGATATGTTTATTTAAATATTGAATCTAGATTTTCTCCTAATAAATATTATATTCACGCTTTAGTAGTAGACTGTATTACAGATAAATTACCCGCTTATTTTATAAATTCCTCAAATATGAATCATATACGTAATTTACCGCTTGCCGATTCAAATTGGAACGTTCCAGGTGTGATTGATATGGTGTTAGGTGCTCAGTTATTTCCATATATATACTTAGGTAATCGTATAGATACTGGCTCACTAGCGCCACCTGCCGTAGAAACAACCTTCGGTTATGTTCTTATGGGTGACGTACCTGAAGTGAGTTACACCGGCATTATGAAACCGCAACATGATAATTTTTCTGTTATAAATGATAATAATACCTCTTTGTGACTATCTAGTACAGTTTATATTGATAATCCACCCGCTTTCGAAAATACTAAAATTCATTCTGCATTCACTTTAAATAAAACTTTTTCATCTATAACGCATAAAGACCTTGAGTCATTTTTACATAAATTTTGGGAATTAGAGGAGATTCCTCATGAGCGTCATCTTAGCCCTGAGGAAGCCGAGTGTGAAAACAAATATATTTCTACAATTACCCGCGATAATGATGGCCGATATACGGTTGAGTTACCATTTAGTAGAAATCCCGCTGACCTTGGCAAGTCTTATACTGTTGCTCACCGCCGTTTTCTTTCGCTCGAACGTAAGTTTGTTCAATTACCCTCACTCCGCGATGATTACGATATCGTTATACAGGATTACATTAGTAAAGGTTATTTAACTGAAATTAACGACACCGCTAAGGAAACCGATAACGGTTATTATATACCGCACCATGCAGTTATCCGCCCAAGCAAGACTACCACTAAACTACGTGTAGTTCTTGATGCTAGTGCTAAAACATCTAGTGGACTGTCACTTAATGACGTCTTGCATACTGGTCCAAATTTACAGGCAGACTTATTTTTGCTTTTACTACGCTTTCGTTTGTTCCCTGTGGCACTGTGCGCTGATGTGGAACAAATGTACTTACGCATTAGGGTGACCACAGACCACCATAAATATTTAAAAATATTGTACCGCTTTAAAAATGATAAACTTCGCATTTTCGCTTTTAACTGTCTGCCCTTTGGTTTAAAGTCATCACCTTATTTAGCAATGCGTACTATACGTCAATTAGCATCAGAAGAATGTTATCGTTATCCGGAAGCCGCTAGTGTAGCTGAGTCTCAATTATATATGGATGATCTCGTCACATCTCTACACGAAGATATTTCAGCTATCAAACTATCGAAACAACTAATTTCACTCTTTAAATCAGGAGGTTTTAATTTAACAAAATGGGCAAGTAACTCCACTGCCTTTCTTAATAGCCTTCCAGAAACGCACCGCTCTTCTGTAAGCTTCTCTGATGATGCTAATAATACCATGAAAGTTTTAGGCCTTGCGTGGCTTCCCGCTAATGACTCATTTTTTATGACGAGCTCAAACACTAATGAAAAGTGCACTAAAAGAACAATATTATCTTTAGTCGCACGCTTGTTCGACGTGCTTGGTTTAGTTGCTCCAGTTATACTGTTCGCTAAATTGCTTATTAAGGAACTCTGGAATTCTAAAATAGACTGGGATGATACACCTCCAGATACAATTATTTACCGCTACTCTTCACTAGTGAAAGAGCTTCCATTGCTTTCAACTATCGCAATACCGCGCCATATTGGAGTTTTTAAAGACTGTGAAGTAAATATTGTTGCATTTTGTGATGCAAGCTTGAACGCTTACGGTTGCGTTGTTTATTTACACATTACAGATCCCACAGGAGATATTACTTTAAGATTATTGTGCTCAAAATCAAAGGTTTCTCCGGTTAAGATAACTACATTAGCTCGCCTTGAGCTTTGTGCCGCTCTTGTTTTGTCAAAATTAGTTAAACTTATTTATAACGCTTATAATTCTTTACATCCTATCACCGCTATATACGCTTTCTCAGATTCTACAATTGCTCTTTCTTGGATTAAATCTTCCCCGCATAGATGGTCAATATTTGTAGGAAACCGCATCGCTCAAATTCAGGAGAATTTATCACCTGACCGCTTTTTTCATATTAATGGTAAGGAAAATCCTAGCGATTGTGTGTCACGAGGTCTTTTACCGTCACAAATTATTAATAACTCGCTTTGGTGGCAGGGTCCTTCTTGGGCCTGCTATCCTATTTCACAATGGCCTATTGAACCTTTTGTACCTTGTAAATCTGGAAGTGACATACCTGAAATGAAAAAATCTGTAACACTTACCGCTTTAACTGTTGTCGAAGATTCCCCAATATATCAACTTGGGTTGAGAATTTCGTCATGGTCAAAACTTCTTCGCTGTGTTGTTTATGTACTTCGATTTATAAGAAAATTACCGCGAAACAAGTTTGTAACCGCATTCGATTTAAATACTGCTGAGAAAGCTATTATTCGAGCTCTTCAAGCTAAATATTTTGGTCATGATATTGCCAGCATTAGAAAATTAGATTTACCTTCGAAAAATATTCGTAAACTTAGTCCATTTATTGACGAAGATGGAATTTTACGTATTCAGGGTAGACTTTCGAACTCTGATTTACCGTTTGAAACGCAACACCCCGCTTTATTGCCAAAACACGATCACATAATAAATATTATTGTTGATTATTTTCATAATACAAACTTGCACACTGGTCCGGACCTTTTGATGTCTATTATTCGTCAACGCTTTTGGATATTGTCCGCTAGAAACGTTATAAGAAAAAGAGTGCATATGTGTAAATCATGTTTTCGAGTATCACCTTCACACCCAACTCCCATGATGGCTGACCTTCCGTCAAGCCGTGTAATGGAGGCCAAAGCTTTCTGTCACACTGGAGTAGATTACGCGGGCCCATTTAAGATAACGCTTGTACGCAAACGTGGTCATCATTCACAAAAGGCTTACATTTGCCTGTTCGTATGCTTAACGACAAAGGCTGTACATATTGAGTTAGCCTCGGATTTGTCAACGGACTCATTTCTTGCCGCTTTCAAACGTTTTATATCTCGTCGAGGTCCAGTTTCTTTCATGTATTCAGATAATGGCACTAATTTTGTTGGCGCAAAGGCTCAGTTAGATGAAATGTACAAACTTCTAGTTTCAAATAATTTTATATCCGCATGGAATGATGAATTAACTAAATACCGAATCATTTGGAAGATGATCCCACCTCGGGCTCCACATTTTGGAGGTTTATGGGAATCAAACATTAAATCCGTTAAAACCCATTTAAATAGAGTAATAGGCGCACAAATTCTCACTTACGAAGAGATGTTGACTGTGTTGAATCAAATAGAATGTCTTATGAATTCCAGACCTTTATGTCTTTTATCCGCAGATCCCAACCCCGAAATTCTCACACCCGCACATTTTTTGATGTCCACTCCTTTGCAGTATTTACCCGCGTCTGAATTGTCCGCAAATCAGATGAGTCTAACTAATCGCAAAGCGTTGTTAGATAGTTTGGTTAATTCCTATTGGAGGAAATGGAGATTAGAGTACCTGCATACGTTGCAAGTCAGACAGAAGTGGTGTACATCAGATAACCCCGTGAAGGTTGGGACAGTAGTTCTTATTCATCAAGATGACATTCCACCGCTCCGCTGGCCACTTGGCGTTATACAAGAGGTGTATCCAGGTGCCGATAACATTATACGCGTTGCTTTGGTAAAAACGAAATCTGGATTTCTTAAACGTCCAGTTGTAAAATTATATCCGCTACCGCTAGAATAAATTAGAGTACCGCATGTCATCAACCGCTTCAACTCTACTCGTAAACATTCATGATGGCTTATTATTAATTAAAATTTGTTTCTTTTCAAATAACTTCCCGCTATTTAAGCTTTATGCTTCCTATCTTAGTATCTTTATATATTTGTTGAAAGTCCTGCGAACTTTCAAGGCGGGCAGGATGGTTACGCGCGGATTAGTAATGGGATGCTAATGAATTATTGGGATGGCGCCACCTTTGGAGTTTGTTAGTTACTAATTACCGCGACTATCCAAAGCGTGGTTCTACCCGATCGATCACGCTTTACCGCTAGCTGCCTAGATGGCGGCACTTGTATATTGTGTGGTGCTTGTGCTTACGAAAAGCTACGTGAGCTTCGTCACCCCCTCCCGCCGCCCGCGTGCATCCATCGCCGACGCCCGCACAACAGTCACTGGCAAGGTCTACAGGTGAGTGCAAGTTCTTTTAATTTATTGCCATTTTATTGCTGCTTCCGTGTAATCATTCGCCCGCCCGCTCGCTTATGTGTATTTAATTTATATCTTTAGTTTGATTACTAGCTTTTGTTTACCGCTATATAGTTTTACCGCTCCGCTAATTATAAGTGACAAACATTTGTCACATACCGCTTAGGACGGCTATTTACACGCCTTTCTACAACCCCGCTTTATATGCTCCCGCCGCAGGAGGGCTATTTACACGCCCCCTTGCTACCCCAACGATGTTATTACCACTTAATTTTACTCTGGAATTTTCAGTAAATTAAATGATTCTTGAAATTGGTGTTTACGTTCAATTATTTTTCAAAATATTACCGAACACGTGTTCTCGATGTGTAGCAATGTGTAATTAACATCAAACCTGCAAAATTTATGAATATGTGTAAGGGGTATTATGAGCTCACACGTGTAGATACGACCGTTTCGTCTATTTTTACCGTGAAGCATGGTGCGGTCCCGTTCTAGGGATAATAAAGCCATGATTACAATTTCATTAAAATTTCTACATCGTGCCTCCAGGCGGAGCGTTCACGCCTCATAGCATATACGGCTTTCGATAACCACTTTACACCAACTCGCTATATTTAATGTAATTATATGTATATGTCGGCTCAACGTCATTATTTGGTTAACTAATATTAGTTAAAGTGAACTGTTTTCTTAATGTAACGCATGTAAATAACCGTATGACGGTATTTAAGAGAATTCATGAATAAGCTACCCCCACTGTTGTACTATAAGTACGACTATTGCCGCACAAAACTGTTGTTAGGTTACGCTGGCATAGCCTCTCAAGGCTACCAGATTAGGCAGGAAAAAAAACTGCACATAACATTCCGGCTCGAGCAACCGAACCGAGCGGAGCGTGAGTTATCGTTGTACACTTGAAATGAAATAAATGGCATTCATTGGAAAAGTGGGTCTTAATTACTGTCACTGTGGATGGCAATGATAATAATTTTAAAAACACCATGGAACCAGCCAATCTGTCATAAAATATATGTACTTATAAAATATATTTAATGTCAATGTGACTGATAGTAAAAGTGGTATAATCAAAAGTATTCATGAATGAATAATTACTGAATGTATTCATGTGATAATAAAACACTGCTTCATTTCAGAATGCCGTTGTACCATTCAAAAAACTTAGAAATTAATTATTAAATATTATTGTATGATATTATCCCACTTTATCGCAATACGAAGAAAAATCTTATTATTACATAGTACCTTTTTTTTTAGCGCTGGGGATCCATTTACAGATAGATACCCGGTCAAGGGGGGTAACAGACCGGGTTATGTCGGACTCCGGTGCCTCCAGAGAAGAAGAGGGAGTAATTGGATGAAGAGGAGGACCCCGGTCTTCCTCTTCTTCCAATTACTGCCGGGAGACTACGCCTTGAGAAAGGCGCGCGAGGCATTGCGTCAGCCGCGCAAGAGCTACCCCGTAAAACCGACTACCGACTAAACGCCATCGAGCACCACCACTCGGACTCTACGAAACCCACGGTACCGCACAGTGCGCACCGAAGGCTCGTCGTCGCCGGTACCCGTCTTGATAATAGGACGGGATTTCATCCCCGAGAAGATCCCGCAGAACGTCGTCTCGGGAGACACACCGTGAGCGGTGCACAGCCGAGTACCGAGCGCGAGTACGGGAGCTTCGCGCCCGTGCTGCCTACTCTAGTACCTACATAGCTAAGCCATAAGCAAAACTATCATACAGCAGCTCACGCTGACCAAAACTTACGATGCTCTGAAAATATTTTTTTGTTAATTTTCCTAGTTCATGTGTTACTTTTTGGTTTAATCGAATAACAACAATAATGTTATTTTTCATAGAAAAGTGAACGAGCTCACCATTTTGAGTTGCTCCGGCCGAATCCCGATTTCATATCAACGAAAAATGTCGAAAGCAGAATGAAACTGTTCTTAGTCCGACCCTAACCCAGTGCGAAGTGTAACTGGTACGAATGTCGTATTTCCGACCTCTTTCCGAATCACGTTTTGTTATCGCTGTAATATGTTATGTGCGATGACTTCAGCTGTTGTCGCTATCAAAATCGATAGTGTTGTCCGACATATGAAACAGTTGCTAATGACGAATTTGCATATCTTCCGAACCAATACTACTAAATGTAAAATTTGAAGATAACTTATCGAGTTTTTTTTTCCTTGAAGGCAGACTATCATACGGCCGACCCGATGGTGAATGGTTAGAGTCGCCCATGGACTTCAGCTATGATCTGTGACTTCAGCAATGCCATGAGCAAAGCCAAGCCGCTGGCTACCTGGTTTTTATATATGTATTAGAATATTATTTATATACTGAATAGACGACTTTCCAAAAACATATAGGAAAAATTTATGATATAAATAAATAAAACAGGACCGAACAACAGAAAAATCGTTAGGACTTCACTTGTTAAAAAGCACAGCTTAATAAAATATCTTGTATAATGTGCCAACTAATTGCTGAAAATAAAATTATGTACAAAATTAAAATCAACTAATTCAAAAGTATTTGTCCTCTGTTGTGATGATAGTATTTTGGTGACAACTGGAGTTTGAAAAAAACTTAATCACAAATTTTTCGAATGAAACCAACAGAAAAACGGTTTACAAAATTGAAGGCTATTTCATCGACAATGTTTGTAAACTGCCTCCGCCAACTCTAAGGGGGTGGTTGCAAATTACATAATTTATCATGTCGACTCGGTTTATGCTTGTTGAATAACATTTTCTTTTGGCGTAAAAAATGCACAGTAACTCATCGGTCAGGGGCGAGGGTAAGTGAAGTTCCGTTATGATTTGATGGAACAAAGTAGTCAACTTAGGCTTCTAAGTACGGCTACATATTAGGTTTATATAGAAATGGAATCTCAGTGGGTCGCGTTTCCGATCCGGTGGTAGATTCTGCGAAGCACGGCTCTTGCTAGGGTTCGTGTTAGCAACGTCGTCAGGTTTGAGCCCCGTGAGCTCGCCTACTAGTTCAGCAAATCTAGAGTAACCGCTCGAGGTAACCTAGAAGAGGTAGGAAAAAAAGGCACGATTTTATTACAATTTCGGTTTGAAGGATGGGGCAGCCTTTAGACTTTAGAATTTATATCTCAAGGTGGGTGGCGCATTTACGTTGTAGATGTCTGTGGGCTCCAGTAACCACTTACCACCAGGTGGGCTGTGAGCTCGTCCACCCATATAAGCAATAAAAAAAAAAGTAGGATCTGTGACTCAATATCGTACTAAATTTGTTAATTTTCGTCGTGACACCAAAAAACTCTAATGTATTCGAAACTCAATTACAACACCAGATCTCGCCGCAATGCTTTTTGTTGCAGTTTCTTCAATTGTTCCATAACAGTAATGAAATTAATTACTCAAAATATTCACCTATCTGACACATGACACATTCAAATAAGTAGTAATCATATATTTATATATCACATATTAATAAATTAAATAAATACTTTTTAAAATGTGCTTACTGAAATAATTGTACGGCTTAGTCTCGTAATACTGTATTTTATACCTTGTCTAATTTCCCACTCTACAAAACTTGGTTTTTGTTGTTTCTCAGTAACAAAGGGAAGATCTTTCACCCAAAGAGTATTTTTGTTTAGTGGAATAATACGAAGCGCGACTGATTGAATATTATTGATTATAATGATTTCTTTTCACTGTACATACAGTTAGTAATAATTGTATGAAATAAATTTTAAACGATTGTAGCATTTAATTTGCTTAAACAACATGGTCATTAAGTGATCATTAAATGTTCAATTACACAACTTTATAATTATGAAAACTAAATGGTCTAGATATAGGTCTAAAGGATAGGTAAGTATCGATAGTATAGGTCTTATAATAAATCAAAGGTGATTCTAAAAAGGACCCTAGTCGGGGTCTTAGTGTGAGAATGTGTAATGGTCAAACCTACAAATTTTTGACCCACCAAATAATACACGTTAAGATTTCATTACAGTATTTGACTATCCTGAGCCTTTCGACCCCGAAACGGACGAATAAAGTTTTACGAGAATTCGTATCAACACAATTGTTGGGAAGGCGTTAACCAATCTTTCTTTATCGTATTCCCTTTGGGATCAATACATTGCAATCTCTAAAGGAAATTAGCGGGCGGCCGCTACTAAAAGGGTACGAATTGTATTAATTGCGTAACATCAACTGATACAAAGCGTTGTATTGTTTCTGGATTGTCTGAACTAGCCTTGTTATGACGCACAACAAAAAAAATATTAATAGGCCCAGGCCTCATCTCATCTCTTTTCATAAGTTTTGTCAAAGTCGACTAAGAGAATCCTTAAATATTTGTTTCTGTGGTAACCACTGAATACTAAGTGGAACATGAACTCGTATCAACAGCAATAAAACAAATAATAATAATAAATTGTAAATTAAGTTAATTGTTTCCTGTATTATTATTCTGTTATCATTTAATTTTGTCGAATCAAATAAGATTTGTAGACGTGAAAGTTAATAATGGACTGTTTGGCTTATTCTTTGTTTTAGTTCTTTGTATTATTTTCTCTGTCAGACCTTTGCGATCGAAAGCACTTCACTTTCACACACACAGACTATCTAAATTCGTTGCCTAAAATAGATGTCGGGTATATTTGCCTTCAAGGAAATAACAACATCGCTATATCAAATTACTAAATCATCGATGTTAAATGAATTAACAATTTAAAATTTAATTGTTCGATGAAATAAACAACTCGTAATACTCAGAGAATAACATGAAGGAATATTTTATTGCATATATGGCTGGACAAGCTCACAGCCCACCTGGTGTTAAGTGGTTAAAATACATAATCCATAGACATCTATAACGTAAATGCCGCCACCCACCTTGAGATATAAGTTCTAAGGTATCAGTACAGTTACAACGGCTGCCCCACCCTTCAAACCGAAACGCATTACTGCTTCACGGCAGAAAAATAGACAGGCTGGTGGTACCTACACGTGCGGACTCACAAGAGGTCCTGCCACCAGTAATATCAGTACCAGCATACTACGATGTCCAACCAGCATCCACTGGGTAGGGCGTATCTTTACTCCCACGGGTAGATTCCTCAATCCTGCCTATTACTACCAAGAAGCAACCATGCGTTTATATTTGAAGGCTAGCAAAGTTATTAAGCAATACAGTTGACCATCATCATGTGTCAAGGTGGCAAAGGTATTTTTTTTTTTTTGCGTTAACTTCTCTCCGACATTTAAAAGTATTTTTTTAAGTTCCACTTCAGGTTTCTTCCTAGAATTTTCAGCACAAACCTGTAGTCTATTGAGGTCCACGACGTTAAGATTATTCATTAAATCAGCCACATCATGCCTACTTAAATAAGATAAGTCAATCATTGGGGATAAATCACACACGGCCATTTAGAGTCGTGCTAAGATTCCCAAGTGACCGTCAAACCGATAATGGAATTAATAATCGGGGGCGCTAATCACTACGCAACCAGATATAATACTATATACTGTAAGGAATACCCTACAAAAAGGGTATAAAACCGGCGCGCAGCTCCGTCACTCGCACATTTGTCGGTTGACATTCATTGAGAGAACATCGTTCAAAGACTTTAAGTGTTAATTTAGGAAACACGAATTTTATAATAATGTTGAAGGTAAAGTGCCTATAAATAGCAACGCCTTTGCTCGAAACATTCATTCGATCGGCGGCGTTCGTGAGAGAGGGTGGTCGTGGACATGGTGTGCGTGAGTCATTGTTTTAAGTCTCTGTAAACGTGTGCTAATTGTTATTTTTTTAAATGGTTTTTCTTCTGATTCCTAATAATACTATATAATAATACTATATGATATAATAATAAAATATAACGTATTTAAGAACAATGGAGAAAAACTGCTGTCAAGGCTTTAATAAAGAAGACTAAAAGAATTGCGATCATACATATTTCATATCTTTTCAATGCTGAGGTTATAGTAGGCAGCGACTTGCACGGTAGGCAGCAGCTTGGCTCTGCCCCTGGCATTGCTGAAGTCCATTGGCGACGATAACTACTCACCATTCAGGTGGGCCGTATGCTCGCTCGTCTGCCTGTAAGGGCAATAAAAAAAAAAGATTATTCATTGTAGTGCTTCGTGTAAGAGATTAACATTAGATGTACGTTCACTATATTCTGAAAAAAATTGACTTCGGGTCAACTCGTCTGAACCATTTATCTTTTTGTTAAACGACTAACACGACGAGGGTATTCAATTTGTGACTCACCTTTTTTTTTTTAATTTAACATCTCTGTTTATTTTTAATACTATTTCAGAACATTTTGCATCTTTAAGCTGTTAACATCGTTTAAAGATTTCTTGAAAATTAAGTTTTAAACTAACTTCATTAGTTGTTTACGAAAAAACATCAGTTGAAGCCGTCTTGGCCTAAAGGATAAGACGTCCGGTGTATTCGAATCTAACGGTGTTCGAATCCCACAGGCAAGTACCAATTTTTTTAATGAAAAACGTACTTCACAAACCTTCACGATTGACTTCCACGGTGAAGGAATAATTACTGGTGGTAGGACGTCTTGTGAGTCGGCACGGGTAGGTATCACCACCCTGCCTATTTCTGCCGTTAAGCAGCTATGCGTTTCGGTTTGAAGGGTAGGGAAAGCCGTTGTACTATACTGCGACGTTAGAACTCATATCTCAAGGTGAGTGGCGTCATTTACTCTATAGATGTCCATGGGCTCCGATAACCACTTAACCCCAGATGGGCCGTGAGCTTGTCTATCCATCTAAGCAATCAATATATAAAAATCAGTCTATTTCAATACGTTTTTTCACAATTTATATCTGTCATTCGAATCTGAACCATTCTTAATAGAGTACTTAAATTACGTAGTTAAACAGCTATCGTAAATGACGAACTAGAATAATCTAAAGCTTGTACGTGTTCAATTACGAATTTACAACAGCATTTTACTTGGGACTAATAAAACAGGTCTTAAATAAGGTCGGCGTAAACAAAACCCAGTGTTATCTTCTCGATTTCGAGTCCGAACCCGCCCTCGGGACTCTGTGTATCATATATCTACAGTCGCAGCACTGAATCCAATAAAATAAAAAGCAATTTAGTGCGTTGAAAAAAACTAGGGACAACAACGGCTTATAACTTTTTTATGAGATACTAACTGACCCGGTAGACTTCGTAGTGCCTCAATCGATAAATAAAATACCTAAACTTTTGTATAAATTAAACTTAAAACAAACAAAAGGAATCCGTCCGACACATCAAAGGAAAAAGAAAATTATTATTTTTATTTAATTCCGAGCATTTTCATATTTATCTATAATACGTTTTAAACCTTCTCTGGATTTCCACAAATAATTCAATACCAAAATTAGCCAAAACGGTCCAGCCGTTCTCGAGTTTTAGCAAGACTAACGAACAGCAATTCATTTTTGTACATATAGATATTTATTTATTTATTGCTTAGATGGGTGGACGAGCTCACAGCCCACCTGGTGTTACTGGAGTCCATAGACATCTACGACGTAAATGCGCCACCCACCTTGAGATATAAGTTCTAAGGTCTCAAGTATAGTTACAGCTATGATTGTTCTATGATCTCTTTTCAAACTGCTACAAAATTCGACATCTTGTTTGTTTTTTACTTAATTATCGTTATGTAATTATTATACCGGCCTTGTGGCATTGAGGCGTATTGAGAAACGGCATTGACGGGTTTCTCAATCCTACCTAATACTTGCGGCGAAGCAATCATGCCTTGTAGCTTCAGATGGTGGAACTGTAATCACGCAATACAGTTGAGACTTCAATTTCGTGACTCAAATTGGGCGATGGAATTTTCTGTGTGAAATCTAAAAGCCCACAAAAAATACGAATAGACCACACTCGTGGTTAAATTTATTAAAATAAATTAAAAGTAGAGATTCTCATTAATCTTGTTGTATTCACCGGATTCCATTTGGCATGTGTTCATACATGCGCGCCCGGAGGTTTCTAGGGCCATCATCATAAGTCAGCCGTGCCGCAGTAATTACCGGCATGGCCCTACACGAGAGTCCGGAACTGTGAGAGGATCCTTACTCACCACATGTACCTTGAGTCATTCATTAGAGGCGCCTGTGAACTTTTTGTTTTCGTTGTAAAGCTGAATAACTTGGAAATGTGTTGAGTGTCATTATAAATATGAATGTAGATTAAATTTGACAGTCCTTTTGCAGGTGTAGTGTGAATATTGCTTAAAGATGTTATTCTTAAGTGAATGATAACGATTACTTATCATTATCAACGCCAATGGCACTTCAGTACATCCACTGCTTGAGATAGATAGGTCTCTCCCAATAATCAGCCCTTAGTTGTGCATCATTATGATAATATTACGATTATAACCATATATTCCAGGGAATTCATGGAGATATTGACTTCTAGTTTCGACGGTTTTACCTTAAAGCCTAACTCAGGTACAGTGGCTTTTCATCGAGACTTTCAACAAGATAATTAAAACTCAAGAATAAAAACGAACACCACAGTTATTAGAACTAGTTCGAGACTTAGCATCACAGAATAATAAGAAAACACAATGTGTGAAATTCAAACATATCGACAAGCTTATCGGCTTGTATCGTTGAGAGCGTACAGATGTTATTAATAATTAATGTACCGTGCACGCTAGCAAGTCTCCAGGGTCGAGTTAACAATAACTGCATTACAGGTGACGACGACATTTAGTACACACCCAACAGATGAATATCCGTCTCAGCAACAATACTGATTACTTGTTAATCTGAATTTCTGGCTATTAATGTATTTCAATAGGAAGTATAACTATACAGTAGTTGCAGAAAATATTAAGCTTACTTTCTTATACCTACTACTACTATCCGTCACTGTTCCCGTTATCTGGGGTCGGGTCTCCTCACTCTACGGCGCCAGGCTGATTTGTCCTGGGTTGTCAGTTTTGGCAATTGGGCTTTCTTATGGTCTCTTTCGATCTTTGACCACCAGGTCGACGGCGGGCGGCCTCTACCTTTTTTTTTGTTCTGGCAAGCCCAATGCGACTTTCACCACATGATCTTCGTCCCGTCTCATGATATGGCCATACCATCTAAGGCGATTTTCCGTCATTTTGCCTGTGATTGATGTGACTTTAAAGCTCCCCCGTATGTATTCATTCCGAACTCTGTCCACCCTGGTCACCCCACCCACTATTCACTAATGACATTGACGTCAAACACATATCCAACACTGGTGACAGGGCAAAGCAAAGCCGCCATCGCCCAAAACATGCCTTGTCTGATCCCCCGGATCCACTCTCGGTGCTTTTAGGCCTTTCAAGCACCGGTCACCGTCCTCGTCAAAGTCGTCGACTCCGGCGAAGAGTTCTACGTACGAATTACCCAATAGACACAACCCATTGAATTTCTCGCCGGATCTTCTCAGCGGGTCGCGACTCCAATCCGGTAATAGATTAAGCGAAGCACTGCTCTTTCTAGGGCTAATGTTAGCAATTCTCTGAGGTTGAGTCCGTGAACTCACTTACCGGTCCGAGTGAAGTTGGAATAGCCCCTTATGCTACCAACGACTAGGTAAGAAAAAAACATTGACGTCAGAAAGAATTTGATTAATTTATTTATTTTATTTATTACACTTCATGTAAAATTTATATTGGCGGACTTAATGCCTAAGGCATTCTCTACCAGTCAACCAAAGGTAGTTGTATTATATTATTTATATTATATTATATTATTATATTATAGTATTTACTTGCACACATAGATACATTAGGCCGAAATCTCATATAGCATAAATGCCTCGCCCGGTATTGAGAATTGAAGCTGAAAACTCAATTGTAATTGTATAACGGCTATCCTACCTGTTTGAAATGTTACCTGTACTTAAAAATCTTCTTCTTCTTTTCTTTCTAGCGTTGTCCCGGTCTAGTACCAGGGTCTGCTTTCCACCTTAAGACGTTCACTTTACCCGGTCTTCGGCATCCTTCCGGGTGAGGTTATTCTTCTTTACCATCTTTACCACATCCAACCAGCGTTTCTTGGGTAAACATGAAAAATGACTATCCGTCAGTAGACGGTAATACTTATATACTGTTTAGATCGATGTTTCGAATGTTGTAGTTTCAAAATTTCTTAAATTACTCTCGCGATTTGGATTTCTTCTACTCAAAAATAGCAAAACAAAAGTGATTAAATAATCAATAAATAAAGCATTATGTCTTATGTTTTAATTAACCAAAACTCGACATTAAGTACGTAAGCAAACCAAAACAATACATATCAAACGTAAATTATTTATAACACTGTATTTGCGTAAAACGCACTGCCAATTATTTAATTTTTGTCCAAAGAACTCTTGTATTATCAATAAACAATTTTCGGACGGCGTACTATAGAATTAAGAGCGTTCGAAATTAATTAAACTTCGCCAGAGACAACAATGGAGTCAACAAAGATGTTATGGAACGCCGCCAAGTGACTCGTCAATTTCCGTGTTAGTTTAACCAACACAGATTTCAACGGAGAGGGAATATAAAATCGTATTTTATATTTCTTATATTGCTGCTTTGAATAAACGGCAAGTCTGTAACGGTTTTATGGGACCGTCGCCAAATTACCGTACCGTACCGCGGCCTTATGGATATGAATTCCGGTGGCCCTCATAGAAATTTTCTCAAATAAATACGGCAACCCACACACTCAGAAACGACTTCCACGACGAAGGAATAACAAAAAGTTAAAATCATCCTGATTTAATTTGTGAATTTGCGTCATTATTGACGTATTTCTGGGGAAAAGTACTCACGCAGTTCATTTTCGCAGTATTACAATACAATACTGCTCAAAATTTCAATTTGGCATCTGGCGATTATCACCGGAATCTCTACGCATTAATGACAGCAAAAAATACAAAAACTAAAACTATATTTATTATTATTATAATGTACTGCTGCTCACTATATTGCTCACGTGATTTTACACTGGTTTTAAGGCGCTTTGTGAGGCTTTGTGTCGATACCGCCGCTTTTCCCATTTCTGCCGCGAAGCAGCATTGAGTTCCGGCTTGAAGCGTGACAGTTGGCACAGCTGTACAATGTACAATTAATTATACATAGATCTCATTTCTCAAGGTGGGCAGTGGCCGTGGCTCTTTCGCCTATTTAGGCAATAAAAAACTAATTTAAATTGAAATCATCAGAAATGTAAATGGAAATTTTATAAGGTTTTTTTTGTAGATTGGAATACCTGTAAATATTCGCCAAAAACCCATCCAAAAGTAAATACCGCTCTCCAGTTTGGTTCATACCCCACCCTACCTCCAGATTATTTAATTTAATCCAAAATCAAATATTTATTAAATTCCCTCATTATTTAATTAATTGAAAAAATACGTGTTAGGAACGGTTACTCAACACTAATCTACACACTCGTTAGGAGCACACTAAGGACATTAAGCACGATAAGAACTTTTGAACAACCCAACCAAACTTTCCAAAAAAAAAACTCGGAATAAGCTTTGTTATTGAGGAAACTCTACGATTAAATATTTAAGTACCAGGCGTGATTGCATAACCATATTGCATCACATAGAAAATCACTGCATCACATGCCGAGTGTACCTAATTCCTTTGTTTTTTATTCGAGTTTATATATTTTACTTTTGTACTCCCCGCAATTTTATGCGTGCATGCGACATTGGCATGCCGCCATACGATGTGTGTCATGTTCATTAGATTGAAGAAGCCCTTCCTGAAACTTAGCATTTGATGTACTTGGAATAAATTTTAATTACAAATGTGAAACTTGTAAACTGAATTCCTATATACAATAATTTAACAGAGGAATTACATTTACTAGTTGGATGTCTTGGATAAAGCACCGGAAACAATTGTTTAAGACTCACTCGAGGTCAGATCAATTAAACTTCACACGTAGCCTTAATTTGATCCATAATGAAAACCTCTTTCTAGTAAATGCAAAATTGACGTAATGAGGTAGTAGTATATACTCATTTTATAGACATATGTTCTCATAAAAACTTAAAACACTTACAGCAAAAAAAAAAAACACTACGTCGTCCTCATTTGTAAACTTCACATAGAATCGTAAAGTCGGTAAAAGAGGCAAATACATACTATAATGAAAAACGAAATAAACATTGAAGCCCGGGAATATGGCAGTGTTTCATTATATATTGCACAGCGATCGTCACAGTCAAAAATGCAATAAAATATTAAAAAAGCAATGAACACAGTGGACTATACCGCTTGTCAATACAAAAAAATTACAGGTGCGAGTAAAACTCATGCCCTGAAGGTTCCGTGTACAAACTAAGGTTCATATGTGAGGCTAAGAAAACTTCTAAAAGTAGGTATGATGGTTATGTATTATGTACTCGTGTTGGGTCACAAATATACACATATGCATAATACATAAAGTCTTATATTCATTTATTATGAAAGATTTGGCTGTACAGACTGTGTCCCCTTTGCCGGCTTAGATGGACTAAGCTTATACCATTTACAAAAGGATATAACAAGAATTAAAATAAAAAGCAAATTATCAATATTTTTAATTAAATAAATCTATTTCAATTTAACACTGAATTTACTGCAACCATAATCAATTTACGTATTCTTATTTGGCAAGATAGAAAAGCTAACTTGTTTTCTAATTTACCTCCAATACATTTCCTCTGCAACCATCTATTCTTTCATCAGTTTTTTTTTAAATCAGTTTTTTTTACGATATACGTATTTGTATTTATAACATATCCAAACCATTCCGTTTATTGGGGCTGTAAGCCTTGGGGTTGTAACTACGCCTCTTACCACATTTCATGACTGTAGGTCAGCATCTTGATATATATCTTTTAATTGGGTTGTCTTAGAGGCTTAAGATTTTTATTACTTCCTTCTGCCGTAGACGCAATATTTGTTAGTCATTTCAACACTATATCTTCAACGTTTCTTAAGAAAAATATCGTTAAGGGTCGGTCAGATTTATATAAAGCTATTTGATTTTTTGAGGAACGAAACCCTAATACATTTTATGTCGAAATTTTGATACCGACTAGCCTATTTTGCGGGAAACAATATTACAGTAAATACTATCTTATCAAAACTAAGACGCACAATAAGTGTCATCGTAGACAATTTAGATGTTCAAAATCCATTATCAAAACATGCGTATCGAGTTATTCACAAAAGGGACATTCAAAGAACCCTTACATATGAATATGATAAAGATAAGAAAGGTAATTGGAGTTACGTTCATTACAATCAGATATTATGATGCGAAATAATTCCATTGTAAAGTGAGATGGTTAGAAAAAAACATACTTGTTTTTTAACGAAATTATTAAATGCCATTAAATTCGGGTTGAAGTTATAATTTAATAATGCCTTAATGAAAGCATACTTTTTATCGGCAGAAAAAAATTAACCTAACACAGTTTCACAAATCCAGAGATAATTCACTATTAATTCGGCCAAAATTAATCTTCTTCTGAACTTAAAATGAACTTTGTACATTAATGTTTCAAGATGAAACATTACGAAAGCCAAGTAGAGGAATAAAGGAATAGAACGAACACACTAAATTATCGGGATATCATAATCAAAAAGGTTCAGGGGTCGGACTCTTGGGATCGCCTTATCAAAACTCTCCAATACCAAAAACTTCTTGTTATGTGTTTTTATCGTTCACTGGGTTTGTATTTCATGACTATTTTCTAACCTATGTTTTTATTGCTAAAATGCCAACTTCTCGAATGCTCTTAAGCGGACTGGATGCTATAGACACCACGACAAGGCCCTAAGACATGAGGTGTCAATGGTGTTCACCTTTATAGTAGTAGATTCCATGTAGAGGGCATGGTAGTAATTCCCATTATTTCTTCCAATTAATTTACGATGTACTGAAGTCTGATCCAGTAGCAGAGTCCTACTAAGCAGGAATGCTGTGAGAAGAAAAAACTTAAAAAAGTGGAATAAAAACAAGTCATCCACGCCGCCATGAAATGAGAGTCTTTGAAAACAATGCTTCTCTCGGAACGTACGGATGTTTCCTTTGAAATTTTGCATCAAAGCGCGAACTCGAAACCTGGTTTTTTAAATCTCCGTATCGTTGATGGTGTATTAATGTTTATTTCATATTAGCCAACGAAAAATATTTAATTTTTCATAAAAAAAATTATCTCAAGTATAACTTTTCTATAATATTGAGACTTCCGGAATTTGTAAATTAAGATTAATTCTTCCTGTATATACATTTATTGTCTTTAACAAGTACGTGACATTTTAAGCGAATGCTTAATGCGTAAAAATGTACAACATAGATACTTGCAAGTCAAGTGTAAGTAAAAGCTAAGTCAATATATCAATAATAAAAGAATGAAAGCAATTGTACCTGCATATTTTATCCTAAGCTCAATCCCAATAGAAACATTACAGGAACTAAGATCAAATCTAGTTTTCTTGTATAGGAGAAGACGTAACCACTGACTGTAAATACCCGACGCGCTAGAGCACATGAGAGAAATATTTTACCGAAACCCGTATAAAGTTCTCAGAAGTGCGCTTTATTGATGTAACTTCACTTAACTCACCGCATAACTTCAGGGGAGTGGCCCATTGTCGGGGAATTGCTTTGTTCAAGATATCCACATATTTTGTGTGAAAAAGTTTCCTATAGTTAGAGTTATGCGTAAGCTATGTATTTGCTCGTCAATTGCGCCTTCATTGAGTTCCATGCAGTATTTTATTTAGAACACAAAGAGAGAACGTGGAAGTATACAGATAAATTTGTTTGAATTGTTTTTTTTAAATATAAATGAACATTATGTTTTATTAATATACTAGCTTTACCCGTCCGCTTCGCTAGGCCTTTAAAATTAACATTTTTATTTCTCACCCCCACAAAGATTCCCATCATTAACGCCCCCGCAACTGGTGTAGGGAGTCCAACACTCATATAAATATTAAGTACATGTGCCTATCCATTAAGTACATGTATTTTCTACATGGATACCAAGTTTCAACTCAATCGGATGCATGGTTCAGTAGTTATAACGGAACATACGTAAAAACCACTGTAGATTTATATAATAGTATAGATATTTTATTTTCTCTTTTTTTTTTGTTGCTTAAATGGTGGATATAATTTGGTGAACGGGATCACCTGGTATTAGAGCGGTTTCTGGAACCTATAAACGTCACAACGTGAATATCGTCACTTACTCTGGGGCGTGATGTCGAAATCTGAACTTTTGCATAACGGCTTTAATTGCATCGCGACAGAAATAGGCAGGATAGCGATTCCTACCCAAGCGGGCTTACATAATATACATATACCCCCCATTACTCTCTCACCCCCGATTACTCTCTTTAGGCAACCCATACCCTGGGCCAGGAAGGTCAAGTACCTGGGCGTTACCCTGGATGCATCGATGACATTCCGCCCGCATATAAAATCAGTCCGTGACCGTGCCGCGTTTATTCTCGGTAGACTTTACCCCATGATCTGTAAGCGGAGTAAAATGTCCCTTCGGAACAAGGTGACACTTTACAAAACTTGCATAAGGCCCGTCATGACTTACGCGAGTGTGGTGTTCGCTCACGCGGCCCGCACACACATAGACACCCTCCAATCTCTACAATCCCGCTTTTGCAGGTTAGCCGTCGGAGCTCCGTGGTTCGTGAGGAACGTTGACCTACACGACGACCTGGGACTCAAATCTATCCAGAAATACATGAAGTCAGCGTCGGAACGGTACTTCGATAAAGCTATGCGTCATGATAATCTCCTTATCATTGCCGCCGCTGACTACTCCTCGAATCCTGATCACGCAGGAGCCAGTCACCGTCGACGCCCTAGACACGTCCTTACGGATCCATCAGATCCAATAACCTTTGCATTAGACGCCTTCAGCTCTAACACTAGGAGCAGGCTTAGGGACCCCGGTAACCGTACTCGTCGAACTCGACAAAGAGTTCGCTGTGTAACCTAACCCATGAATCAGCTCGCTGAGTTTCTCGCCGGATCTTCTCGGCGGGTCGCGATTCCGATCCGGTAGTAGATTCATTCGCGAAGCAGCTACTCTTGAGCTGTTAGGTCTCCTTCGGAGGCGCTCAGGTAGCTGTTAGCAAATCCCACCCCTCCTGGCTGAGCCTTCTTTGCTCACCCACCTGCCCTGGTGAAACTGGAAAGGCCTCCGGGCCACCAGTAATCCTTCAATCATAAAAAAAAATACATAATAAAATGTATCAAAGTAAACAACACTTAAACGATAATTTCAAAACATAAAACTAATTTATAACGTATCAAGTCTAAAACCGTTTGTAACCATTCTGCAGAATTACAAACTGCAATTTCTCGTATCTTCTTAATTTTTCATAACCTAATCGCCGCAAATGTCGTTGTAAACAAACAATATCGCCCACGCGACAGACGTAATGCAATTCAAAAATTCAAATCCACGACGGCAATGTAAGTCGTAGTTGGAAGTTGCGGAAGTATCCACGCGAATTCAGTATTCAGCCTGCATGAGATATTCAAGTCACCATAAACCTAAGCCGAGGCACGTTACAGCGTTTGATCTTGATCGGAATTCTTCACGTATTTCAATCGCCAAGAAAATCTATCTGCACGGCATTCATTTAATACCGTTTTCTATTTATCTAAAACACAGTATGTAACGTAAAATAAGAAATCAACTTTTATTGTGACATCTCAAAAACAAAATCGATTTATTTACGCAACAATAACTATATAGTCGAAAAACTGAATGATATTCGTCAAGAAATCAATATTCCAAAGATACCATGGCATACGCGATGCCGGCCAGGTACTACGCCAACGTAAATGATAATAAAATGTTTTCAAAACGGAAACGGAAAATGATATAATTCACCGACGCCCATCTCTATTCAAGTCAGCTGGCGTGCGTGGATGACGATGGTCAGGAAGAAAACGGTGTAACACGCATGATTTAGTCACGGGTAAAGCACTTTACCGGGAAAAATGTTGCCCAAGTTGACGACAAGCCCGGAATACTAAAAGCAAGATGTAAATGTTGTTTCTGATATTTATATAGCCAAGTTTGGACAAGAGGGTTCGAAAAGGCAGTTTGCAGCTTCATAATCGTGCTGAGAATTAGTGCTGTAAATCATGAGGAACTTTTTTTTAAGGGAGACCGAGCGTAAATTTATGGTCGGTACGGTGAGGTACAAGCTCATTTTTCTTCGTTATACCCATTTTCATCTTTAAGTAAAGGTGGTAAGTGCTTATTTGGGCTGGTAATAATGTGATAGATCTTGTAACAGCTGGGTCTTTTGATAAGTTTCAATGTATTAAAACGTTTTTCGTCATCCACCTTACGCTGATAGGTTGGTCATCACATAATGTATACTATGTGATGTTTTTTTTTGATAACGCCATCTTGTTGTGTCTTTAAAGCGGTTAGTTGCCCTCAATTAAGAAAAATAGTATTATTATTCGCCAATAGATGTCGGAAAGAGTTGATTATTGAAAACACGAATAAAACAACATTTTCTGAAAATAAATCGTAGCTAGATCTATTTATCGCCCCCGAAACCCCCTGCATACTAAATGTTATGAAAATCGTTGGAGCCGTTTCCGAGATTCAGATCATATATTATATACAAGAATTGCTCGTTTAAAGGTATAAGATTTAATATTAGGTGCCCTTACATAAACTTCATTACTACATAATGCTATTTTTAAAATACAATCTTCGGTAGAGTTACATTTGTAGCCGTTTGTACCATAATGGATTTCGTACAAAATTCATAGCGACCGCGCGGGCTTAGCTTCCGAATACCGAAATAATTCTCGTCACGTGCCGACAACAGCTGCACAAATGCATTTTACGATTTCACAACCGCACAGCAGCAGAGCCGATATTGTCTGTAAGCAATAACGGATTCGGAATTGAACATGAAATCGGTTAACGAGAAACATGCTGCTTGTTGATTCCGTATTACCATATTTTTTTTTAAATTATACCCTTCTGAAATAAATAATTGTAACGAATAACATTTTTTGAAAAGATAGACATTTAGTTCATTGTGAAGAATTTTGTGTTAGATTTTGTGTTTTGAACATAAACTCATGAGTTAGAGAGTCTGCTATTAGTTCCAACATTTTTATACATTTACCTTGACTTGAAAATATGCATGTGAATAGTTTCGTCAACGAATCTCTTAAAAAGGACGTTATGAATATAATTTTACTCTAACATGGAATTTACTCGCATTTGACTAAAGTCTGTCTATTTTCCTACGATTTCTAAAATAAAACTACAATTGATATTTCAAAAAATAAAGTCTTTCAGCCGGCGAATTAATCAATGACCATACCAACTGTCTTTGGAATCAACTCTCTCCAGGGTGCTTCCCAATCGCTAGGACATGTCCTTTTTCCAACCAGGTTTGCAGAGAGTATCAGCGGTAGGTAGCAGCTTGGCTCGGCCCCTGGCATTACTAACGTCCCGAGCAGCCATAACCAATCACCTGGTGGACTGTAAGTCTAGAAGGGCAATAAAGAAATGCTGTTCTGCGATCGCCAACTGGATTTTACTGATCATGGGACGTTTTGTAAATCTCGCACAGATAGCCACCATAATCTTACCTGTCGAAAATTACTGCCGCTAATCGGAGAGGGTGAGGAGTGGTGTACCGGAAGACGTAGCGTGGGTAGGCCTCCCACAAAATGGACAGACGATCTATTGAGGTTCACGGGGATCCGCTGGATGCAGCAAGCGAAGGACCGGTCTTTGTGGCGAGGCTTGGGGGAGGCCTATGTCCAGCAGTGGACGTCTGTGGACTGATAAGAAGAAGAGGAGCTGTGTGAGTAACGTGATGTACATATTAGCTCCGGTAAATAATATACACCAGGTAGGTTATGAGGTCGATCATCTATTAGGTACCTATTATTACAAAAATTTGATTAAGATTCTAGGAGAATTAAAAATGAAAAAATTGCGGGAAAAAATTTAAAATTCAGAAAACTAACGCAAACCACCTTTATTGATTAATATTTTAACAAGAAAACCTAATTATCTTTTTTGTTAAAAATCTACTCACAAATAATTAGAAACACTCAACAAGATGTATCTATATTGTAATAGAGATGAAAAGTTAGAGATTCATAGGAAGTCACGTCTGAAGTCGGCGCAGGAAGGAAGCAATCTACTGCAGCCGAACTCCACTTGCCTTCACAAGTTCTTTGTACATTAATTCTTTACTACGATTAATGATTTATTTATAGCTAACGATTTCAACCAGACCCTATTCATTTAAAATAGGTTGACATTTTACTTGAAAACTACTTTTAATACATTATTATTCAAATGGTAATAGTACATGCTATCTTTTAACCACGTTACAATATAGTGTATTAAAATAACTAAAATGAATTATTATAGATCATGAAAATACTATATCGAATATGTTATTGATTCGCACACATTTAAAGTGTCTAATTTGTGAAAACCATTCGCAATACAACGATTTCGAAAGACTTACCCTAAATTGCTTAGATATATTGCTTAAAATCAACTAAGACTTTTCGTGGGTATGCATCTTTTCAAGAATGTTCGTTAATCAAAGATTACAAAAAATCAGAAATCGATTCTCGAGTTTCGATCACAAATTACTAAGTAAGCGGAGATCGTTTGTGTACAAGCCGATCCAAGTTATTTTGCATTGAAAATGCTTAGATACAAAAAGATTTATCGCGGAAGTATAAATAGATTGTGCCTATGAAACTTAAAAGAAAAATGTTATAACGACCGACAAGCAAAGAGAGGGGTATAAGAGGAAATTTGCTAAAATATTATTTGTTCAGGGGTGACATATGACACAAAAAAGAAATATTTTGTAGAATAATAACTACTCTTAAGGGTGCGTATTGACAATGAAATAATAATTGGCCACTTGATTTTCTTTTCACACAACCAACCGTTTACAACACAACCGTTCTGTAATGTTGAACGTAAAAACTGACTAGACGCGTATTGCCTAAGGTCAAATTTGTCGCAGGTCTAATTTGACTGAATAGACGAGACCGAAGAGACGTTTGACGCACACGTCCTTGTGGATCTATCCGATCCACTAACATTGTCATTAAAGGCCTGCAGCTCTATCATTAGGAGCAGACTTAAGATCCCTGGTAATCGTACACGTAAAACTCACCAAAGAGCTCGACGTGAAACCTAATCCACACATCAGCCTTTTCTCAGCGGGTCATGATTTCGATCCGGCAGTAGATGCATTCGGGAAGCACTTGCCATTGAGCTGTTAGGTCTCCTTCAGAAGCCCTCAAGCGGCTGCTAGCAAATCCCACCCCTCCTGGCTGAGCTCGTACTCGCCCACCTATCCTGGTGAAAATGAAAACGCCACCTTATCCTTCTTTCCTAACACAAAACAGTGCTCAACACATTTGCCGTTAGATATGTACCGATCCTAAAAACTAACAGATTCCAACAGTGTAAGAATTTTAGAATCGACCCAGGTGAATTTTTCAAATACATAAAAATTTCGTAAATGTTTCACAATACACAATTCAATACCGCTTAGAGCACACAACGGTCAAATATCAATAAACAATTTAACACAGAACCAAATATGCTGATAACGACCCCTCGTCCAGCCATTTATAACACGTTCACAATGAAAAGCCTCAGTCAAATGAGAGGATGATAAAAAAATTAGGTCTGTATTTGCGTTGGGCCGTGCAATTATACCAACGATAAGATTAAACCCATTTTAGACTACGGCTTCTCATTTGCATGAATTAATTTCAGTTGGCATAACGAAAAAGTAGCAAGGGCCGGCGTGACGTGACGCGCAAACAAATTGCGAATCTCAAAATGCTCGGAGATTATTACGCTTGATGACTTTGAATGTAATAAAACTGAGGGAACTTCTTAATCGGAACGTCTTGATTTTTGTGTTTCTATTTTGATTTTAGGCATAGCATTTTGGGCTGACAATGAACAAATTTACATTCTCATACCGAATGTAAATCCTAATAACAAAAAGATTATTTTTTTCTTTCTAAAAATCTAAACGCAAAGTCGTCGTGCCTAAAAAAAGAAGATGACATTCGTATCGAGCAACGCAACTATTTCGGTGGTCGAATCCCCATCCACTTCAATAAAGCGGCACGACACGAGAACCCTCTCATCGTGGCCGCCGGTAACTACATTCCCGATCCTGCGGACAGAATGGAAAGCAGTCGACGTCGCCCCAAACGTCATATCGGATCCTCCCGATCCACTAACGGTGTTTCTAGGTACCTCAAGCACCGGTCATCGTCCTCGTCGAACCCCTCGCTTGCGACGAAAGGTTCGACGAGTAAATTAACCCTCAGACACAGCCCACTTAGTTTCTCGCCGGATCTTCTCAGTGGGTCGCGTTACCGATCCGGTGGTAGATTCGGCGAAGCACGGTTCTTGCTAGGGTTCGTGTTAGCAACGTCATCAGGTTTGAGCCCCGTGAGCTCACCTACTAGTTAAGGCTACGCTGATATGGCCTCTCAAGGCTCTCAGCTTAGGTAGAAAAAAAAGGTCGAATCCCGCTTGTAGGTACCATTCCAAGGACGGGTACCGGCGAAGACGGACTTTCGGCGCGCCCTGTGCGGTACCGTGGATTTCGGGGACTCATAGTGGTGGAGAACCATGGGGTTTTCCCTCAGCCGGAAAAAAAACTAATCTTTCTAATGAAACTTAGCAAATGTTCACGAATGACTTCCACGGTGAAGTAATAACGTCATGTAATAAAAATGAAACCCGCAAAATATATTATTTGTGTAATTTTCTGGTGTTAGGACGTCTTGTGAGCCCGCAAGGGTTGGTACCACCCCACCACCTTGCCTATTTCTGCCGTGAAGCAGTAACGTTTTTCGATTTGAAGGGTGAGTCAGCCGTTGAACTGTAAAAACCGGAGATTTAGAACCAATGTCTCACGCGATGTCTATGGGAATCATTTAACACCAGATGACATATATCGTAGACCATATTATAGATGCGAATAAAATAAATCTAACCTTGGAATTCCTTATTAGTTATGGAACAATATACAGATTACAGAAAATGAATTGTAAGCTTTTAGAATTAACCTCAAAGCCTGTTGATACTTTATGAAAATCGAACAAAGATAAAAAATAAAATACAATAATTTTCCTAATTTATTTCGATGTGTCAATAATTTTAATACAAAAATATGTTTGCTAAAATTTAAAACGTTCAATACAATGACTTGTAGAGTGCCAATGACGTTATTGTGACGAAAGCAATGACGCAGTAACCATTTTGACTATTCTTGGAGCGAATAAATTATTGTCAACCATTATACGTTCAAATATATTAAGTGTATAATCTATGATTATACGTGTACACTTGAAACATTGACGTCATAGTCTCGAGATTGTCGAAGATGCCCGTATTGTTTATGAACTCCTCCTATAAGTTGCTAAGCTCAGCTACGATTCAAAAGCTATTAAAAGTACAATAACTACTAATTTCATCTATATATTAATACGTGAAGCAGAAACTTTGTATCCCTTTTTACGAAAATTGCGGGGACGGAGGAGTATGAAATTTTCCACTCTTATAGAGAATATAGAAAAGAAGTGCACAATGCTAATATATTTTTTAAATAATGCATAAAAGATACATTAAATCAATAAAGAAAACATTACACACACTACAGACCATGTATTTTACACAACACGCATGCATACTATTTATTGTCAAACTTTGGTTTTTGACGTCTGTTGTCAAATTAAGAATAGATTAAATATTGTTTGTCTTTGTTAATATTTTTTATAGTGTAGTCTTGGCGAAATTTGTGATTATAGAAGTATAAAATACAATCAGAATAGTGTACAAACTTACAATTCGAATTAATTATAGTCGAAATTCGACTACTGCGGGACCTCTAGTTTCATTAATTACATCATAACTGAATTTCAGTTTAATTTAATAATATTATAAAAAAATAATATTAAAATTTACCATATTTTTTGTTTTAACCGCCGATGTCAACAAGCGCTGAACTTTCGAAAACATTTTCTTTGTATTCCGTTTCCGTACTTAACAAAGCTATAAAGGAATAATTTATGACTCAAGCTTAGAGCAGCACTTAGCTGTTAAACGCTTTTGCTTTTCGTTTATCAAGTTAAAATATTTGAAAATAATCTGCGAACCCGTTTGCTATTTAATTTCGTAGCTTTAACTTCACGAAATGACGACTAATGCTTGTCGAGTGCACTGCTCTGGGAGTTCATTTGCAGTCTAGACTGAAATTTCGGGTTAATTGGATTATTAATGAAAATGAATTCCGCGAGTATTAAAAATATTTATTTTATTTTTTAGTAAATATGATTATAGTAAATATGGCCATATGAGACAGGTCGAAGATCATGTGGTGAAGGTCGCTTTGGGCTTACCAGAACAAAAGAAAGGTAGAGGCCGCCCGCCATTGGCCCGGTGGTCAAACATCGAAAGAGACCTTAAGAAAGCCCAATTGCCAAAACCGACAACCCAGGACAGATCAGCCTGGCGCCGTAGAGTGAGGAGACCCGACCCCAGATAACGGGAACAGGGACGGATAGTAGTAGTAAATAGTTTATTTTTTAGTAAAATTGCGGATGAGTGCACAATTGTAACAAAACAAATAAAAATACTTTATATTTTTCATCTACTTTCGGGCGTTGCAGACATAATTATTTAACAAATTTTAAGATTTACGTAAAACCTAGTTTAAAAAAAAAACTCAAGTTTGACAGACCTCACAATGTTAGTCCTTTCACTGTGAAAAGAAACGAGAAAAAGTAAATTTTAATTCTTCTTCTTAGTCGAATACTTCATTGCTGAAGGTCGTGTCCTCGAAAGCCCTTCGTGGCTCTTTGTACCCTCAGCTTCCATTTGCTTCGGTTTTCGGCTTCTCTCAGGGCACTCGCAGCAGAGAGTCCAGTGAGCGCAGTTATCTGATCCGACCAACGGCTTGGTGGCCGGCCGGCGGGTCTTTTCCCTTCTACCTTGCCCACCACAATCAATCTTTCAAGGTTGTCTGGTGGCCGCCGAGCAATATGACCAAAGTAATCAAGAACCTTCTGGTAGCAAATCGTCGACAGTCTCGTTTCTATACGAAGTTGCTCGAGGACAGATTGGTTTGTTCTCTTGGCGGTCCACGGTATGCGGAGCATTCTTCGCCAACACCAAAAATTTTAATTGAAGCACTATAATATACTCGTATAATAAATAGTTAGTAGTCAAAACACAACCGTATATCTAAAAATGTTTGGTTTAGATTTAAAGCATTAATATATAAATATGTATATAAATCGTGTAAAACAATGAGAGTGATTAATTTTTTTATCAAAAGTCGCGTTTATTCGTTAAATAGATGATTCTACAGACTTTCTATAACTTTTGTCGTTTCCTCTTCTTTGTGGGAGTGACTAATGGTAACTCGTTAATCAGTGGAATACTTTTTCTATGTAATTTCCTTCTTCGTTGAGGTTCGAATTTGTTAGGATCGGGCAGATGTTTGAAAAGTCACCAGCTATAAAAGTATTTTGTAAATTTAAAACATTCAAATTTACATAGTTTACATATAGGACTCTCTTGAAAAGATATCGATATGAGCATTCTGAGTCCAGGTATTTGTTAATACAATACAGTTTTTACCAAACTACACGAAATTAAAATCAACGTTAAATAATATGCTCATTGAACAACTTTAACGTCACGCATAGAGTAATATACGATCTCTTTGTACACTTGCTTGATCGTACAATTTATGTTAATACTTCTTGATTATTTAAAACGTTAGACTAACTTTCATCCAGTCGACTCTGAAGAAGAGTTTAGAAGCACTAGCTCACCGAGGTTTAAATTTAATGCCATTTCGTTCTGTTGAATTTACAAACAACTACGCACGTGACTCAACTATTTGACTCCTGTTTATGTTTTCTCTGTTAATGAATTCAGGTTTAATTAGTCTGTCTTACGAAATTATGCCCCTTTAAATTATCTTGTATAAGACAAACGAGTTTCGGGGTGCGAGCTCCGGCTGCTTCAAATAAAATATGCGAACGCCTAATGAAAACGACCTACATTATTAACCTAGGTAGGGTTCCTTAACAACCCTTTTGGCCTAAATGCTTCGCTGGAGATGAGGGGATGTTTTTAAATCTTTCAGTATCCTCTTTAACCGGCTATTTTAAGGGCCACGAGGTGTTAAGCCTTATTAAAAATTCGAAAGAAAATCTCACTTAAGAAGTGAGACTTGAAATGCGTGATAGATGTTAAAAATAAGCCAGTTTTGGTAGTACGGAGAGTAAATTAAATTTTCAATCTATATGAGCCTCAGTGTAATAATGAGCAATAGCAAAATTATTGCTGTTTTCTTTACAATGAATATATTTTACAGACACAAAGAAACCGAAATTCCAAGCTTTTCTAAATTTAACTTGTTGACTAAAAAAACACATGTACTTACTACTTAAGTAAAATAAACATATAAATAGTAAGAATGCCACAATTCTGCATTTAGTAAGGTAACACATACAATTCTATGATGGTGGCCAAGCAATAATGCGCTTTATTTGCGATAAGAGACAAATTCCAGCTCAATCATACACGTATCAATGTTTCAATGTTTCCGAGAGAAAAAGAAACCTTTTAAATAGGCATATTTGACCTATATCATAAAATTAGCTACGTTGTATTTAATTATGTACTACTAAAATGTTCAGTTGAATTGGTTGAATCTAAGATACTTACTTTGAGAGCAAACCCTCATTAAAACCAGATCATCTCTTTCGGTCTTTTAATACGAGCATCGTTTGAAGACTGAAATATTATAGGTAGGGCTTAGGAAACACTACAGACAGAGATTTTTACAGGTCTGAATTTACAAAACAAAGGGAAAAATGAGGCTAATTTGTCTAATATTTGCTCTAATATCTAATTATTTTGTAATCCTAACTTATAACTAATAGGCATACCCAAAAAGAAAAAGAAAAAAAGCCTGTGTTGAACACAATCACGCATGTATAGAAAACAATGCCGTTATTGACTCTCGCAACAAATAAAGATAACAACTTCAAAAATATTGAGTACTACGCAGTGACCCATAAGGGCGGGGGCTTTCAAAATCTTAACGAATACCTTTAAAGCATTCGTATAATATTATACGATCTCTATGCCCCATTATGGGGGCACGATAACACCTAATGTACGCTGTACACATTCAACATCATTCCGACTACCGTTTGCCAAATCATATCCCTTTACCTGACCTAAATTATTATAAAATCTAAATACGAACGTGAAGCCTAATAACATATGGAATGAATTGTTTTTATATTAATTTCACTGTCTGCAAAAGTAGGTTTCGGCTTTATTAAATTTTGTTTGCTATGAAACTTAGCACGTCTGATTATTCCACAAAGACTAGGTATACATTTTATATATTTAGTACTGGATGTGCGTCGCGGTGTCACTCGCATAAAATTCTAAGTAAAAAAAAATCGTTTACTTTTTTTCCGGAATAAAGAATTGCTTCTGTCACTTTTTGGTCCATAAGCCCTTAATCTTAAGGCGAAGGTTCACAAAACGATCATTAGATCTGTCGTGCTATATGGATTTGACTGCTATGCGACGAAAGTAGGGCATGAATGAGGAGTGCATGCGGCAGAGATACGGATGTTGAGATGGATGTGTGTTTATAGACATGTGATGCGTTGAGAGGAGATGTATGTGACTGGGGGATGTGTGGTAATGGTAGTACAAAGTAGATGAGTAAGAGGTCGACCGAAGAAGACATTGATGTGTGAATGACGTTTTTAGACAAATAGGAGTGAGTGTTGAGGTGACGGCTGATAGAGGAGGATGGAGAAGAAAACTTGCTGTATATCTCACCTAGTGGGATAAGGTGAAAACAAAGAATACTTCTTGGTCCACAAACTACCAGTCGATTTTCGACGTGTTGGTATGTAAAAACACGAACCAGCGAAGACACTGTTATACATAGCATGTGCTTTCCAACGAAAGTATCTTACGTGCTAAATATGTGCATATGTACAAACAATCACATATGATAACGGTAGATATGATATCGATATGGTAGGATTTTCTTGTCATGGCTCTAAAAACATCTGAACTTCAATGTGAATACAAGGGTACCGTGTCAGAAAACAATGATAAGACTTGACACGGATCGCCACCACAGGTGAAATAAAATTGTCTTCGAATGCTCAGAGATAGATGTTGATAAATTATATTGATAATACAAATAATTTCCATAATAGGTAAAATATCACCTTAAAGCAACCTATCAAACTAGATATAATTCTGAGATTGGAAACAGTAATTTTATGGCTTTTGTAGGCAGACGAGAATACGGCTCACCGGATGGTCAGGGTTTGCCAAGTCACCACCTAGAGCTGAGCACTCTGCGCAAGCCTCGTTTGTAGAAAACAAATCATATCGCTCGGGAAACACCGTCGAGGAGAGTCCTGATGAACTACTCTGGCGACGAGAGGTGCGATGGTAAAAAGGGGGAGGGATCATAATATCGAAAAATACCGGTCATCGTTCTCGTCGAACCCGTAGCTTGCTACGAAGCGCACGGCGAGTAAATTAACCCACAGACACAGCCCACTGAGTTTCTCGCCGAATCTTCTCAGTGGGTCGCGTTTCCGACCCGGTGGTAGATTCTGCGAAGCACAGTTCTGGCTAGGGTTCGTGTTAGCAACAATGTCAGATTTGAGTCCCGTGAGCTCACCTACCAGGTTACGTTGAAATGGTCTCGCGAAAAAAATCTAACAATTCCTCAGAGCGCTGCGTGTGAATTCGTTTTGTTGATATGAAAAAAATAGGTCTGCAAATACTATATTGGTGCCTGCAAATTCACCTCGTATTGCTGCACCTCATTGTTGCAATCAACTTATATTCTCTTTAAGCAATCGAGCAGTACATTTACCGAATGATGACATTAATTAAGAAATGTTATACTGTAAAATTTGCTTAAGTAAATAAAATAACTACGTTTTTTGCTATTCTTCCGTGGGTAGACTTGACCTTATCTTAAGTGCTTACCAAAAGCCATAGACAAAACAATATGAATTACGTCCCACATTGATCCTTGTTGAAGTCTGCCTCAGTTATGTGTAAATTTTGATGGATTCATTTTTAATACAATTTGATTAATCTGCAATATACTTATAGTACATCGATACATCGGCTGGCACCTCAACTGATTATTAATTTATAACTATTACAACAGATTATGTTCTTCCATTTACCTATCTGGATCGTAATTTAAATATTGAAACAATATTGGTAAATACATTCACACTTGTTTGTGATTTGAAGAATACCTATATCACTTTTATCAACTGAATTAAACTTCTGTGGCCCAATTATTATGCGAGATTCGTTCCAACGTATGTATATAATTTAATCACAAGGTCTTTAACACAATAGTAATTCCAAGATATTTGACTAGAACTTTACCTAACATACAATTCACAACAAACCAGTGCTATATCGACATAAATTCCAACCGACATAAGTTCCATGTTTAATGTAATTTAAACTGTTTTTAAAACAACATAATGTTGATATTGAATCAGACACATATTTAAGTGTTTATATTATAGACTACGACTGGAAATATTTAAAATGGCTTATTAGTTCCATTTAATGCCCATAAAACTATGCGTTATTCTTTTGTAGATTCCAATAACCACTAATGTGGTCTCTTTTGTAATAAATAGGATTTAAAACTGAGACAAAGGGACTCGAAATTTCCTACGTCAACAAAAAACTTTATAAGAAATAATAACATTCATAAAATATGTATAACGGAACACGACATTTTTAGTAATAAAAATCAATTAAATTTGAGATTATATTTTTTTTGTTTTTATTTTTATAGTTTAACTTATTCTATTATTTTGCTATTGTTGTTTTTGTATTCGAATAAATGGCAATTGTAATAAAGGGCGGATAACATCGAATAGAGATGCGTTTGACATTGCGGGTGAGCATCTAATCATTCCATGCATAAATAATACACCTAAATTCTCTGCTTGACAGCGGTCGCTCGAGGTTGTCATACACAAATCACTAATTATTATTGTAATCTCTGATTGTGGTAGTAATTCAACTGTCTATATAATTAATTTAGTAAAAAGTTAACACTACAGTCTACACATTCCAACGATTTCTATGCAAACGAATCCACGAGCAACAATCGTATGCAACGACGCGGCCACCTGACGTCCCGATTAATATAGCAATGTCATCATCATTAGTATCAAAAAATTATTATAAAATCTCGTCTCTCAACGAAGTTCAATGTCCTTTTATGCCTATAATAATTGTGAGACTCCTATAAACTTTAATAGTCCAAAGCGAAAAGTTTTTTTTAAAGTTAGCAAAACCTTATTAGTATGTTTGATTGAACTTTAAATTTGCTTGCCAACAATATTCAGTAATGTTTTATTTACAAAAATAGAAATAGCAACGACACACAAACAATGGAACGCAAGTCGTAAGTTCACGTAATTCACTTAAAATTTCGAGACGACACGCCAAAGTTGTTTAATTTAAACTGATGTGTTTCGTACGACGAACGAATATTAATTGTCTCAAGGAGAAACCTCTGTACAGCTACACTATTACCGACAGTACGTAATTAACTTTACCCTAGTATGTTACTTTCAGCGTAGAGTTTAATTAACAACCTTAACTTCCTTGTTTTAAGGTACTAGTGATCATTACAGATGACATAATATCATGAATCTCAAATGTTGAAGTATAAGTAAAACTGAATATGTAACTTTCAGAAAAAAAAACACGTCGGTAAGGGGCTCCTCGACATTGTTGTATGTATTTGGATCTAACAATTAATGATTTTTTTTCCCACCTATTCTAGTATCCTTGAGGGGTTCTCCGAGCGAGTAGATAAGCTCACGGGACTCTAACCTGGTGACCTGATATTAAATGGTTACCGGAACCCATAGACATCTGCAACGTAAATGCCGCCACCCACCTTGAGATATGAGTTCTAGGGTCTCAGTATAGTTACAACGGCTGCCCCACCCTTCAAACTGAAACGCATTATTGCTTCACGGCAGAAAATAGGCAGGGTGGTGGTACTTAGCCGTTCGGACACACAAGAGGGCCTACCACCAGTGACCAGCTTCTCCGATCGTGGGCTGCGACGAACTGCAGCGGCGTGATGAGACAGTGAAGGTGCGTGTGGCAGAGCCAGGAAAACGTACTTCTATTGAAAAACGTACTTGACTTTTACAAATAAGTTCCACATTTAGGAAAAATATTTATGTAAAAAAATCTAATTAATTCACACGTATAGGTCCAGGTAGGTAGGATATGTCCTTCTTTAAACGAAGCTTGTGAAGTGTATGTATGAACTGTAGGCAGGGGCTTGGCTCTGCCCCTGGTATTGCTGACGTCCATGTCCACTTACCATCAAGTGGGTCGTATGCTCGTCTATCTATATCGTCGTGGCGTCGATACTTGGTGGCGATGAGTCCTGGAAGGCTATACTCGACTTCTGCGAGTGCATCATCTCGCAGAAGGAGGCGGCGGGGTGAGTGAGGCAAAGCTCTCCTCACTACGCAGACACTCGACGCCGCCGAGCAGGGGGTCGAGACCGGGGTTGTATCCGTGACCTGGCTCCCTAAGAGCTTGGAGTCCCACCCGTTTTGTGCGGGGAGAGACACAGACGTGGGGTGGCGTGCTTTACACGTTCACCCGCAGTAGGAAGCCGGGTGATGGTAGACCGCGCTCCCTCGACCGCTCCGGGGGAAGGTGTAACGCGGCGCCATCAAGGCGGGCTCTCGTACCGCTGACCGAGGGAACTGGTAGTCGTGACGGTGGCGGCCGCCGGTCTGCCGTCTGTGGGACGGCGGGATGGATGTAATGTGCTCTGCGTCAAACCTGTCCCGCCGTCTCAATAGCCCCGACTGGGCTCCGGCCCGATCCAAGGTAGGGCGCCGGTTGTGAGCGGCAGGAGTTTTTAGTGAGGGTCAACTCCCACATACCCTACCTGCCGCGCGGGTGGGAATCCGGCGATTTTCTCCTGTGGAAAAAAAAGCACAACTACCCCGCCTATTTTTCCGCAAAGCAAATCTGCGTCAATGATTGAGCGTTGGGACAAAGCTTATACCTACTATACAATTGAAAATCCACATGCATTCCGGTTCAGCATTCAGATGACGATGTCTATGGGTTCCGGTTACTACTTCATACCAGGTGGGCCGTAACTTCGTTCATCCGCAGAACCAATATATGTGTTTCAATAGCATAGATGTGTTCATAGCTTTGCTGTATTTTTTTCTGTGTTATTTTGTCATTCCTATCATCCAGTCGGATAAAATAATCAGATAATCGTAATGCACAGATAAAGATTCCTTCATATAAGTACAGATGAAGTTTGAATATCGGATTATCTCGGAAGAAGCAGTGACAATGCTTCATTTACCTTCCAGTTATTTATTGTAAGTTAAGCCATTTACTCATATTGAACAAAACCAACATATCATTGCGAATCCAGAAAAAATCACGCCTGGACAAAAACTTTTGCTTTATAAAGCACAAGTCCGGCCTCGCATGGAGTACTGCTCCCATCTCTGGGCCGGAGCTCCCTAATACCAACTTCTTCCATTTGACTCCATACAGAAGAGAGCCGTTCGGATTGTCGATAATCCCATTCTCACGGATCGTTTGGAACCTCTGGGTCTGCGGAGGGACTTCGATTCCCTCTGTATTTTGTACCGTATGTTCCATGGGGGGTGCTGTGAGGAAATGTTTGAGATGATACCACCATCTCGTTTTTACCATCGCACCGCCCGCCACCGGAGTAGAGTTCATCTATTCTACCTGGAGCCACTGCGTTCATCCACAGTGCGCTTCCAGAGATATTTTTTGCCACGTACCATCCGGCTTTGGAATGAGCTCCCCTCTACGGTGTTTCCGAGTGCTATGACATATCCTTCTTCAAACGAGGCTTGTGGAGACTACTTAGCGGTAGGCAGCAGCTTGGCTCTGCCCCTCGCATTGCTGAAGTCCATGGGCGACAATAACCACTCACCAACAGGTGGGCCGTATGCTCGTCTGCCTACACGGGCTTTTAAAAATACTTTATAAGTACATTGCTTGCCATTTTTAAGTATGTTGACATTTTTTCACAGAGCATTATTAATATTGTTATGTATTTTAACGAATGCAACTGGATGGCATATGCGCCAAAATGCGCGCGAATTCCCTAAAGGATTTTTGTTTGGAGCGGCTACAGCTGCTTACCAAATAGAAGGCGCTTGGAATATTGACGGTAAACATGCAACTATTCGAAATATGTATGTAATAATAGAAATAAATATAAGCTAATGAAATAAAATAAAATAAAAATAAAATAAGCTAATTATCAAAGTTTAAAAAATCCAAAAATGTTTCAGGAAAAACTGAAAATATATGGGATCGTGCCTGTCACAAAGTACCCAGCCCGGTAGCCGATAACTCTACGGGAGACATCGCAAATGATTCCTATAAACTTTACGAACGAGATGTTGAAATGATAAGAGAACTTGGTGTTGATTATTACAGATTCTCTGTGTCTTGGACTCGTATTTTACCCACGAGTTTCCCAGATTACATAAATGAAGCTGGAGTTGCTTATTACAATAATCTGATTGACGAATTACTCAAATACAATATTGAGCCGATGCTCACAATTTACCACTGGGACTTACCACAAAAATTACAGGATATGGGAGGTTGGACGAACCCATATATTATCGATTGGTATGCGGACTACGCCAGAGTTCTGTTCCAAAAATTTGGTGATCGAGTTAAGAATTGGATCACTATAAACGAACCGAAAGAAATTTGTTTCCAAGGTTACGCAATAGGTACATTAGCTCCAGCATACACTATGAGCGGAGTGGCTGATTACTTGTGTGGGAAGAACGTTCTTTTAGCTCACGCTAAAGCTTATCATATCTATGACAAGGAATTCCGACCTACCCAAAATGGAAATATCTCTATAACCATTAGTTGCCAATGGTATGAGCCTGAAAGCGATCGCGAGGAAGATATTAACGCAGCGAATGAAATGATCTTATTCGAGGTTTGTTCATGCATATACTAAAAAATGTATCTGCTATATACTCTAATAACCTATTCATCAACAGCCGGCAGCGGCTTGGTTGTCCCTGGCGTTGCCAATCTCTACTAATTTGCTGAATTACTAGAGACTATTGATGATCAGTACTGACCGTATTCTTGTCTATCTACAATGTCAATAATAATGATTTCTATAAATCCGTCGATAACTAGGTGAGATGAGCATAACAGACATCCCTCTTGCAATTTGATATCGCCTGCAGTTTCACGACCCATCACGAGACTAATATATATTTTCATTTTACTTATTAAAACAGTTAATACTAAAATGCATGCTTTTACAGTGGGGTCAATACGGTCACCCTATATTCACTGACAGCGGTGACTATCCTGAAATAGTCAAACAACGTGTAGCAGCCAAGAGTGCTGAACAAGGTTTCTTACGCTCACGGCTCCCAGAGCTAAGCCCTGAAGAAGTTCAATACATCCGTGGAACATCGGACTTTTTTGGTTTAAACCATTATTCAACATTTTTGACGTACAGAAATGAGTCAGTTGTCGGCTACTACGAAGTGCCTTCGTATAATGATGATGTTGGAGTATTTTATTATGACAAACAGGAATGGTCTATTGGTTCCCATAGCAGAGTTAAGGTTAGATTATAATATTATAAAGTTTAATTTTGCATCGTGGATGTCGATTTCTAAGTCATAGTTCAGTTGGAAACCGGTAGCGGGTGCAGTATTGCATGTCAACCACTATGAGTCACGAGTAATGCGCCCTATTGTATGGATTGACATAGTCATATTTGAGAATAATTAATTGTATCATTTCATTTAAAAAAATACTTAATTTGATTTAGACCCAATTTGATCTGATAAATGAATCTGCGAGCTGCAGTGCTATGTGAGTAAGGCCATAAATTTGACGGCTATTTTATCGTTCCTTCTCTGTGCTGTCGCCTACATAGCAATGATTTACCTCATTTAATATAATGAAAGAAAAGTGCTAGGGAGAATTTCGCTCATTATAGAACATCAGCGTTTAAGTTTTTTACTGTTTCAATTCCCCGCTAATACAAAAAGTTCAAGGTCCACTTTCTTGTTTCTCAAAAATTCTGTAAAATCGTAACTTCGACATAGGTATCCTATCAGAGACCCTTTTGAACGCTTTCGCGGTGTGAGCATCTCTTTTACTCTCGAACTCCAGTTTTCCTGCTCAGTTCAGGCCAACAGTGAATAAGACTAAGGATATTAATTGAAGACATAGCTGAAGACATGCTCACAAGCTGCAGCAGAAGTTATATCAACGATCAATCAGCACTTGCTTCGAAATTATTTTTATTTGATTTTTTTTTATTGCTTAGATGGGTGGACGAGCTCACAGCCCACCTGGTGTTAAGTGGTTACTGGAGCCCATAGACATCTACAACGTAAATGCGCCACCCACCTTGAGATATAAGTTCTAAGGTTTCAAGTATAGTTTCAACGGCTGCCCCACCCTTCAAACCGAAACGCTGATTAAGTTCGATTAGGTTAAACCTGTTTTATTTATGACACCAGAATAAGGTTCAAGGTACTAACAAAGCTCTAACAACTTTCATTCACAGACCACACCATGGGGCTTCTACAAACTTTTGAGACAAATTTCGAATTTTTACAATAACGTTCCGATTATAATCACTGAAAACGGTTTCGCGACCCTAACCGGCTTAGAAGACAACGATCGAATCACGCATATGAGGTTGTACTTAAATGCTCTTCTAGACGCTATTAAAGATGGATCCGATATCAGACTGTATACTCCTTGGAGCTTGATGGATAATTTTGAATGGATGTCTGGATATACGTGAGTATTTATATCTCATTAATTTTCTTAAATTAGCGATCTATAATGTAATTTAATTATGATTGATATGATTGTAATAATAAAATCCTTTGATATTGCCTGTCTATATTTCCAGGCAAAGATTTGGACTTTATGAAGTTGATTATGACAGTCCAGAACGCACACGGACGCCGAGAAAATCTGCTTTTATATTCAAAGAAATTGTAAAATCAAGGACTCTAGATTTTGATTATGAACCTGAAAGCTACGTTATGACGATTGACGAAGGAAAATGAAGTGATTAAAGGATATTTCAAGTTGAAATGTTATTTTTATTCTCTGATTTAAAATCATACAACGACATATTAAGAATTAAAGCTTTAAGATGTAAAAATATAATTAGAGTAAACTTGTTGTTTGTTTTATAAAATACTGATAAATACTTCAAGCTATTTGATTTGAAAATGAATAGATCGACCTAATTCGATTCACATCCGAGTTATTTTATAGCCCTAATTCTCTACTCTGATAACACGGAAAATATTCAAACAATTGCTTTTGGAAGGATAGTATTTTACTAATACAAACACATGGGGTAACTATGTTTACTTGTAAAGATGATTTCGATATGATTGATTGATACACGAGATTCTATATCATTGTTAATATTATAGCAATACAAATATCAAAATACTATTATGTATCTTTTTCATCTAATTTACTCTTTTAATTTCTTAAAACTTAGCATTTAATTATTAATTTTGTTTGCTGGATTTATTTCCAGTTCCAATACCAGAGTAATTTCAAATAACCTCTTTTAAAATTCCAAATAAAAAATATCGTTCCCTTCTCATTTTCGTAAAGAATTTAAACAATTCAAAGCATAAATATCATCAACTATTAAAAACTTAAATGTTATTTAAAGTATCGTTTTAAACTATTTACTAAGGTTTTTGTCAATGGGAGATGTTGACCAAAATACTTGCGATTCTGCTTTTATTTTCTTTTGTTCTTAATTATTTCCACTAAATCTTCTTTGGATAAAATGTACCACATCTCTCATACACCTCTGACTATTTAATGATCATCGTCAATCCACAGCGTTCATTAATAGATTTTGGCATAAGAATTTAACAATTGATTTAATTTGATTTGTTGAATTGAAATAATTTGTTAGAAATGCTTCAAACAATAAGACGCAGTTTCAGCAGTACTGTAATTAGATACCGAAATAATTCAGAATTACAAAAGTAGAAACAGAGCTAAGCGACGAGATGATATTCTATTTATATTATATTTAACCAGTGTGTGAAATAAGTCAACCGGATTGGAACAGTTGATTTTAAAATGAAGTTAGGTACTCGAAAATTAAATAATCTAGCATAATTTTAACATTTGTAGTAAAAATTTCTGCAATACTTGATTACCCGAAAATTCCTCCTCAATGATTTCCATGTTTTTTTTTTGTATTTTTATTGCTTAGATGTGTGGACGAGCTCACAGCCCACCTGTTGTTAAGGTGTTACTGGAGCCCTTAGACATCTACAACGTAAGTGCGCCACACACCTAGAGATATAAGTTCTAAGGTCTCAGTATAGTTACAACGGCTGCCCCACCCTTCAAACCGAAACGCATTACTGCTTTATGGCAGAAATAAGCGGGGTGGTGGTACCTACCCGTGCGTACTCACAAGAGGTCCTATCACCAGTAATTACGCAACTACACGATGTTATCCCTTCACCGTGTGTGTGATTCAATGTCTCTATTACTACTTCAACGCAGACTTAATTATGACTATCTGCTATTTGACCCCTCGCTACAACCATTTCTATTAACCTACCTAACTGTTGCAGTTGCTATGATAGTTGCCATGCTGAGCCCCATGAGATTGCCTACACGTTCGGTGAAACTAGAATAACCCCTCGAGGCTACTACGTATGCAAAAAATGATATGATAAAAGGCTATGAAAAAGCTATGATACACAAAAAAAAAACAAATTTATAGGGTCGGATTGAAATCAACATTGTAAAATAATCATATTTTATTTACTTAATTCAATTTCTTCAATTTAAATAAATATTCATCCGAATTGGATACAAACTGAATACTTTGGGACACCTCCTAATTTTATAATTAACCGAAGCAACACAGTGAGGATTTTGATTATAAATAATTCGGTAATTTTTGATATGAAAAAGAATACCTCCAAAATTTATTATTTGCGTAACTACCAGTAATGGGGTATGAGCCTGTGCCACCAACCTGCCTATTTCTGCCATGAACCAGAATAATACAATTATAAATACAATCATAAACCTTTTAATGTGACCATCCAATCTAATTCCCCATAAATGTGATAATGCTTTAAAATTTCATAATAACGCATTCATTATTTTGTTTCTACGTTCTCGTTGTTTATGTAATTCAGTTAAAATTTTGACGAGACGACACGTCAAAGTAATACAATTTAAGCCCACGTGCTTCGTATGGCGAACGAATACTAATTGTTTCAACGAGGAAGAGGACAAAGCTACATAGCACGTTTTACAGACAGTATGTAATTCTTTAGCTTACTTTATTTATTTATTGCTTTACTAGCTGACCCAGCAGACTTCGTGGTACCTCAATCGATAAATAAAAGACCCAAAATTTTTATATAAAACAAACAAAAGGAATCCGTCAAAGTGAAAACAAAATTGTTATTTTTATTGAATTCCGAGCATTTTCATATTTATCTAACTTTTAAACCTTCTCTGGACTTCCACAAATAATTCAAGACCAAAGTTAGCCAAATCGGTCCAGCCGTTCTCGAGTATTAATGAGACTAACGAACAGCAATTTATTTTTGTATATGTATATAGATAACTTTCAGTTACAAGTTTTAATAACACCCTTTTTTTCTTTTTTCCTACCTATGCTGATAGCCTTGAGAGGCTATTTCAGCTCCTCCTTGACGTGTAGATGAGCTCACGGGGCTCAAACCCGAGTGTTGGTAACACTGGCCCTAGCAAACGAAGTGCTTCGCAGAATCTACCACCGGATCGGAAACGCGACCCACTGAGAAGATCCGGCGAGAAACTCAGTGGGCTGTGTCTATGGGAAAAGATGGACACCCTACGGTAACTTCCTTGTTTTAAACTAAAACAATTAAGATTGTTTATCTGTTTGATTGAGTAACTGAATTAATAGCATAGTAAACTCAAATCACAGCAGAGTTGCATCACTTGATACAAGCGTCCCAGTCATTTTATCCATTCGAATAAGTATTTCTCTGAGTCCTTTTTTCAGCCTTAAACAACAGAGATCCTCACAAATACCAACGGAACAGTGATATTGTTTTTTAAGTAGAGGCGACTGCAAAGTGCATAGACACCTTAAGCTCTATATTCGCTTGAACATGATGGTGACGGTATTGTAAGATATTCGCAAAAAAAAAACTAGATAAACTGCTAAACAGTTTAACGATTTAGCTAAATGTTAACAAAAATAATATAATATTTAACGGCCGTCTGGTGTAGTGGTAAGTGACATGGTCACTACACCAGGGGATCGCGGGTTCGAATCCCGCCAAGGGAAGATATTTGTATGATAAATATAAATGTCTTTTCCAGGGTTATGGATGTATATTAAATATATGTATGTGTATAATAAAAATCTTACATTTATGTCCGTTATCTGGTACCTGTAACACAAGTTCTTTACGAACTTAGCACTGGACCAGTTAACGTGGCGTGATTGTTAGTAAATATTTATTTATTATTATTTATTTATTCCTACTGTAGCTACTATTATGACTTACAATACAACTTCAAGTTATGTAGTAATTTGTTATCAATTATCAGTAAAACCAATTACAACATAAAATATAACAAAATTTAATCTAAAATCACGATTACGATTAGCTTAATCCGCGGTATATTAAATTATTTTAAGATCAATATTTTATCCTAACGACAGTATGTGCCGATAGCTCAGTTTAATAACGGCTGCTTAGATGAATCCGAAAATGACCACGAGTTCGTATTTTTTTCACAAGAATACTATTTTTCTATGTTTTGTTTATTTTTATGTTTATATTTAAATTTTATAGATAAGTGAAAAGATAATAAAAAAAAATTGTGGAAAAAGAATAACTTTGCAACAGAAATAATCCCCCTTTTGGAGTTTAAAACATAAAATATGTATTCTTAAAACAATATTTGAATTCATTAAATATTGACGCAGTTGTTGATGTCTCTACTGGTGGTAGGACCTCTTGAGAGTCCGCGCTAGTAGATTTATTTTATTTTATTTTTATTGCTTATATGGTTGGACGAGCTCACAGCCCACATGGTGTTAAGTGGTTACTGGAGCCCATAGACATCTACAATGTAAATGCGCCACCCACCTTTAGATATAAGTTGTAAGGTCTCAGTATAGTTTCAACGGCTGCCCCACCCTTCAAACCGAAACGCATTACTGCTTCACGGCAGAAATAGGCAGGGTGGTAGTGAAGTCGTCGTGGCCTAAAAGATAAGACGTCCGGTGCATTAGTGTTGAAGCGATGCACACAGCGTGAGGCTCCAGTAACCACTTAACACCAGGTGGGCTGTGAGCTCGTCCACCCATCTAAGCAATAAAAATAATAATAATAAGATTAATTTAATAACCGAAAACTAGTAAGTAGTTCGATTAGAATCTAGAGTAGAATCGAATGCACTATGTTTTAAATCAGGTTGTGTTTGATTTTCTAAATCCTTATTTTATTGTGTCCAGTCTAGTTAAATGCTACGAACGCATACGACAAATGTGTTATGAGGTTTTAACTTATTTAATTAGCACTTTGAATAATTATATTATGGAATGAACAAAAGTTGTATTTTAACATTTTATTGAGGTATTAGCTTAAGTATTCGTTTCTGTACGTAGAAAGAAGATTGAAGCTGAACCACAATAAAAAAATTGTATTTGAAAGTATATTATTATATATAACTGTTATACATTTTATATATAACAATCATTTAGCATGACCTTTGACCGGATTAAGTATTATAAGTACTATAATGTTTTTATCTATGTATGTTCACCGATTTTTCGAGAATGCTTGAACCGATTCTGATAATTATTTTTCCTTTTTTGTTTTGTTGTTCGAAAAAGTAGACTTCCCGAATGGTCCTGTAATCATCAGGGTCAGAATCTGATGATGGGATCCTGGAGAAGTCGAGAAAAATCTATAATTTTCAAAGCCGATCTTGAATTGATTGGGGTTATTCTTGTCATTCTTCTTATTCTGAACAAATTTCTTTTAAATTAAATACTTATAATGAGTAACGTATAATATTTGGATAATGATTAATATTATCTTTATAAAAACACCACAAATAATGCATAATTTAGAACAAATTTGGTTAGCATAAAAAAGGTTGTTATAGTGAGCCAACCTTAAAATATAAACATATACTGTCGCGGACTTTTTTTAGGACCTTTATAGGGGAATAATTCTGTCATACATTATTTCAGCGAAATGCGCGCCCATGGACTTCAGCAGAGCCAAGCCACTGCCTACCGTTAAGTACACTCCATAAGCCTCGTTTGAAGGACGACATGTCCTAGCGCTCGGGAAACACCGTGGAGGGGAGCTCATTCCATAGTCCATAGAGGCCGGACTGTGCTTTATAGAGCAAAAGTCTTTGTCCAGGCGCGAAGTACCACTTCGCTCTCTTGAGGACTCCCAGCATTTCGGACGCCAAAAAATTATGTAATAAAATATATAACACAAAATTTTATATTTTATGGTACACATAATAAGGCAGTTATATTATATTGAACTCTTACATGGTGAGCACGACGATAATCGGTTTAAATAAATTTTCTTCATTATGGATCATAAATGGATAAACGTAAACAAAAAAAACGATTGTCTGTAAAGTCGGTTTACTGACGATAGTTGAACGTGACAACGTCATAAGAAAATACTGATGGAATGGTTTCATTTATCAAAAGAAAATTTTAATTTTATTTGTTTGATAGATATTTTGTACGGACAATTGACACCACATTCACTTTTCCCTGAACTTCATACTTGACGAAAACATGTAAATGTATTATTTTATAGCAGCTGTCCACGCGGATGCATCGCTCACTCAAGTAGGAGAGAGACAGATGTCGAACACTGCCGAACGCGGAGGTCGATTGTGCCTCTTTGTCGCTCGTTGCGCGCTCTCGCTTGCACTTCAAGCCTTAAATGGAACGCCTCAATGAGTCATGTTTTTTCGTGCGTGCAGCCGGCTCCATCGAATTATAAGACGTTGTCACGTCAAAAAACTCAAATGAACTCCAGTTTCTCCAGAAACTTGCGACATAATTTTTCCTTCTTTATGTAAATTAATTATTTCACACCTTTTAACCATTTCAATATTGTGATGAGTACTCATTTTAATAAACAGTTTATTAATTATTATTATCTTAATAAGCAGATTCAACTTGAAAGAGATGATCGAACGATAAGTAGCAACCGGCTGAACAAGTAACAAAGTATGGGTGATAAAAACACAGCCTGATAGTTTGATCATCTTTAGTCTACCCTCTCTACGTTTCGTAAAACATGACTTACCGACTAATTTAAGGCAACCTAATCTAAAGCCAATTTTCATTACCTCAGATAGTCAGATAGTTGTAGTTCAATGGTCGAGTGGTCTATGAATGCACCGACAGAATCGTATGTCACGAGTTCATGGCAATAATTCATGTTTCGATTCGAATCGTGTTTTTGTAAATTTACTGCTAAATTTGGAGATTGGTAAAGTTGACACTTCATGGTTGACGCAACATGGGTCTCCGTAAAGAATTTAGTATATGTGACGGACAACAAAAGATATTAGTGCGAATAATAATATTTTCACTCTCTTTCGCACAAGTACAAAAGAGACAGAAAATATTGTTACGCGCTTAGCGGTAGCATCTCGCGGTAGAGCACCTCAGGCAAAGGACGTATTTAGTTACTACGGCAGCGGAATACCAAATTTATACCATGAAGATAAAATATTTATTATTCTTTTAAGGCTACTAGTGCCATCTACTAAGTATATACCGCTAATACACTTTGAACACACAGATGGCGCCGTTTCTATTGCTATACGATTTTGCTTTGGAATTGTCCATGCATTTTGGCGGCATATATTACATTCAAATTAGCAGATCGTAATTTATGAGATGTGTCTAGGGCTGTACTTATTAGTAACGTCCGTCATACATACAACATAAGTACAAGATAGTAACCATGGTACTATCAAAGGATATCAATGGAATCAGGTGTAGCTTTCGATTCATTTCCAACACAATATATCTACTAAGCCGAGTGTCTATACTGTTGAGGTCACCCATGATGTCGGTGACATTGACACTTCAACGTAAGATCCCAAATTGGCGTGTCATACTGTGGTATCTGTCAACACAAGGTCTAAAAAAGAGCACTTCTCGATAAAAAGTATCTTGGAGGTGCTCTTAACACTGAAAACTTCCTTGAGTAACCGCATGGAAAAAGAAAAAGCTGCCGATTATACCAGTGTCATTAACACTTCAACTTCATGCCTCATATTAGCGCTCACATTATGCTATCTGATAACTCTGTAACTGCTTATCTTAGAGCGGACTGAGAGCTCTACTGATCGTCTACCAGGAACAAAAGAATTATGGCAAGTTGTTCCCCACTGATGCTTATTGAGTTAAAATCAAATATTAAGTTCATCTTATATAAGTTTTATTTTTTCATTTCAGATACCTACAGATCTAGATAATCAATTTTACCAATTGATAATTCGAACACCACAGGTGGTGTTTTTAAACTGTAACAGCATCCACTTCAGTAAAATCACATGATAATGTATCAGAACGATAAATATAGTTATCTATAAATTCCGCAGACAGAGCGATAAATGACCATCTTTGAACGAAATACAACGTAAGGAGCTTATTAGTTTCCACACTTTTATGCTCCAGGAGGAGCGCAAACTCTGCAATACGCAGAATACCGAAAGAGCTAGATCATAAGCTCTTCGAGGCCGACCTGCTAGAACAAGGCTTATCAATAATTTCCGTGCACCGCACGCACAGCATGTCGCATCAAGGAGCCATATAAATGGTATGGTTCTTGTCGCCCCCCAGCCTACCCCCGAGAGTAACAATTTTTTAACATACGGACCGTCTGTAGTTTCTCCGGTATCGCCCTCGAAGCCCGTGCCCAGCGTCTCACCTTAGGCTAAGCCGCTACCATACACGAACAAAGCTGCAACTCCCCTTATAACTCGCCTCTCTCTCACGATTCATCCCTCCCCCGCGAGTTGCCTTCCGACCGCGTCCGACAATCTCGTTCTAGCGAGTTAACGCTTTAGGCGACGCCATCCGAACCACTTCCACTGCACAGCGCTTCATTGCAGTTGTGCAAGAATACGCCGATATATACAAGCCGTTCAATTCCTACCTCCTCCCCTAACTCGCCGGTTATCAATGGAGTACCAAGGTAGAATAAAACCCATATCCGTAACGATAGGATTTTTTAACGCTTACGGTTTCGCGAATCAACATGATCAGGTTTATGATTTTTTTCGTGACCATTAAATTGACACTTTTTTAGTATAGCAGGCCTTCCTTAAGCTCGCGCGTCGCGACCTTAAAATCGTGAACTTTAACATGGTTAGGAATGGCGGGCTCATCAACAAGACAAGAGGGGTCGTCGTACCCCCTGACGGGGGCACGGAACGGGCCTCGGGGCAAACCCCACTGCCCGGAACGAAGCTCCCTGCCACACAGGACAGGGGTGAAATTATGCAGGACGGGATGAGGGGGGGCTGTTCGCAGCGTGCACGGCACACTCACATAGACAAAAATTGATACTTAAATATAATACAATGGGCTGGTCTGGTGATGGCTCGACGCCCGTGGAGGAGTCACCCCGGCGCCGTCTGCTGTCATCTGTTTTTTTTTTTTTTCCCTCTAACTACTAAAACTATGACTACAACTGTAAACTAACTAAAACTAATCTAACTAATACTAACTATCTACAATAACTACAAGATAACAGTCAGCACCGTGGGGCCCGCCACCGGCCCCATGCCGCGGCCCCCTCTCTACAAACCAGAGGGGGAGCCGCGGCACTAGTTTGGCTTTGGCGCTCACCCGCTAAGGGCTCCCCAGAAGGGGAAGACCGTCGCGGGGAGGGACCGACGTAAAAACACTCCCCTTAAGGGGTAGTGGTCCACCCGCAGGGTGGTTGAAATGGGTCCCCATAGGGGGGCACCCCAACAGTGTGGGGGGAAGGAAATGTAGAGTGTGGACAGCTCAGTCCCATGGGGGCACTCATTATGAGCACTCCCATATCACTCCGGTTAAGCCGACTATCTTACCATAGAAGGGGGTTCCAGTAGCTCCCTTGGTAGAGCCCTACCACCAGGTGGTCTGGCGTGCAAGGGAGCTATATTGTGGAGATGCTCATGGGGTCCACCGTCAGCCCGCTCGTAAATGTTACGAGCTAGCCTCCGGATGAACTCCTCGAGCGACTCCACATCTAGATCCCGGGCGATTACGTCATTTCTGGCGTAACGCCCTGCTCCGACTATCGTGCGAAGAGCCAGATTCTGCTGGGCCTATAACTTCACCCGCATGACCTGCGGGATGAGGTGATACCAGGCCGCAGCTGCGTACGTGATACGGGAACGAGCATACGTCTTGTAAATGCCGAGTCTAGTCCTGGTCGGCAACCTGGAGGCCAACACCGGCCGGAGGAGAAACCTCGCGTAGCGGGCGGCCGCCAACGCCGACTTGGTGTGGGCGGTCATCCTCAAACTCCGGTCGATATTGACTCCCAGGTATCGAACACTGGGCCTAAACTCGACATTGACTCCACGAAGACTGAGCTGTCCTGGGACGAATCTTGTGCGGACCGGACCGGACCGAAGAGAATAGTCGCGGTCTTCCCCACGTTGACCGCGACCCTCCATCGGTCCAGCCACTAGGGCAGTAGGTCCAACAGCCTCTGCATTCTCGAAATGGCCGCAGAGGGGAAATTTGAGGACGCGAAGTAGGCGCTGTCGTCGGCAAACAGCGCCAACTTCACGTCGGCTTCCCACGCTTGGAGGTTGCCCTCGAGCGTGGGAATGTCGTTGGTGTAGAGAGCGTAGAGGACTGGTGCCAGGACGCTTCCCTGGGGAACTCCGGCCGTGACTGGACGCACCGACGACTTTGCGCCCTCGACCGCGACAAGGAAGGATCTTCCCTCCAGGTACGACCCCAGCAGTCGCACATAGGCGTGCTGGAGGTCCGTGCTCTGCAACAGCTTGTAGATCGGTCCCGCATGCCAGACACGGTCGAAGGCCTTCTCGATATCGAGAAAGACTGCGGCCGTGTACTGGCGCGCGTTGGACCGATCCGCCAAGTGGTGCATAACGCGGACCAATTGCAGCGTTGTCGAGTGACCGCTGCGAAACCCGAATTGTTCGGGTCTGAGAAGGATGTGCGGCGACACCCTTCTCAGCAGCAGCCGCTCGAACAACTTGCCCATATGCGACAGCAGAGTGATCGGACGATAACTGGAGGGATTTCTCCTATCCTTGCCGAGTTTGGGCAGGGCAATAACCTTGCCCAATTTCCAAATTCCCGGGAAGTGTCCTGTGGACAGAATGGAATTGAACAGTCGTGTCATGAATGACACGACCGTTTCGGGGAAGTGGAAAAATGCGAGGGAGTGAATACCGTCCTCGCCCGGCGCCTTGCGCCCCTTCATCCGCTTGATGAAGAGGCGCAATTCACTGGGAGTGATGAAATCACCATCTCCCAACGGCGGCACCGGGGAGGAGAGTAGGCTTGCTACGCTCTCTTCCACCGATTGGTGGAATGCGGCCTCTGAGGGTGCAGAGTCATTTGGAGCGAACTGCCGCTCCAGCATTACGGCCAGGACTTCGGCGCGGGCCTGAGCCGAGAAGCATCGGTTGCCCCTCTCGTCCACGAGTGGACAAGTCGGGGCAGGCCGATTTGAAGTCCCCGAAGTCCCCGAAAGGAGCTAATCTTCGCCGCCAACTCCGCTTCCACCTCATTAAGCTCGCGCTTCATCCTGGGACAACGAGTTGTCGCCCAGAGCCTCCTCAGGCCCCTCTTCCGGCGAATAATCGCTTTCAGATGGGCCGGATACCTCTGGGCCCGCCGCTGGGCACAAGAGTCGTCGCCTGGTCGATTGCTCCCCTGATGGAGTCGACAAGGCGGACTGCCGCGTCGTCGACCCCCTCAGGGGTGTTGGGGTCCTGAATTACGGGAGGTCGACTAGGCGTCTCTTAAAGAGCTCCCAGTCGACCTTCGGTCGTAGGGGCGAGGTCGCAACCCGGGTAAGCCCCATTCCCAGTGTGACCAGGATAGGGAGATGGGGGGTATCCAGGTCGTACAGTGCCTCAATAGTTAAGGGGCACCGTAGCCCCTTATGAACGCACACAGCCAACACATTGGGCTGGAGTTGCGCGGCGGTCGGAATGTGCGTGGGTTCGTCGGGGCCGACCACAGAGTAGTCGCCCCTATCGGCATCTTCTAACAGCCGCCTGCCCACTGCTGAGTTGAGTCGGGAGCCCCACGCGACGTGCTTCGCGTTGAGGTCCCCGACCAGCAGAGCTGGGCGGCTGTCGTAATTCAGGACCCGTCTTATGTCCCCGGGGTGGAAATCAGGCCCCGGGGGTCTATACGCGGCATAAACCCGCATATCTCCCCCCGAGGTGTGGATCCTCACACCGATCGACCTTGTCGATGTGAAGACTAGCAAATCCAACTGATCATCCACCACGTCTCGCCTGACGAGTGCCGCAGTGCCCCTGAACGGCAGCCCGGCAGGACTCACCTCATCACGTCGGTACATGAAATAGTTTGGAATCCTGAACACATCCCGAGGACGTAACTTGGTCTCTCCCAGGAGATCGTTCTTGCGGGGTTTTACCCCGCCGGGGTTCCAATAAATGATGCGCAGTTCCTGGCTAGCCATTGAACTGCGCAATCATTCGGTAGAACTCCGACAAGAGAGCCCCGAAAGGGCTGGCTCCTGAGGCCATCTCGCGGATCACTCCGGAGACCACCTCGGACAATTTCTCCCAGAGCGCGAGGAGCCATGCAGCAAAGCCGGCAGGTTGTGAGGCCTGCCGACCGCTGCGCTGCTCGCGCTGAGGGCGGGGAGGAAGAGGGGGCAGAGTATTGCCCAACGTTTCAGATTGGGCTTGAGGCATGGTTTCACCCTCCAGCTGTGGAGGGTTGGTGTCGGCATTTACATTTGCTTCCATAGCCTCTTGCGCCGGTTGGTCGACTTCCATATTTCTGGCAGTTTCCTCTCTCGCCAATTTCTTTTGCTTTTTCCTCTCCTTCTTTTTTTTGTTCTTTTTTTTTGTTTCTCAAGGACTTGGGGCTGGGCCAGCTGTCTGGCGAGTATCGTGGGCTGTGTTGACAGCTAAAATTGGGGCTCGACCACGAGGAGTAGGGGTAGGCTTTTTGGGCTGACGCGGCGTGTTGGCCTGCGCCATCAGC